>NC_142095.1:34814677-36064677 GCF_054644295.1 Miniopterus natalensis | reverse complement strand
CTCATTTCAGTTCTGTAGGTAGGTTGGTATCTGTGTCCCTTTCTTAGTTTTCTTTGGGAAAAGTAAATTTTATGGTAGTTGGATCCTTAGGTTCATTAACTTTTTTTCTTATTTCTTTTTTCTTAGGGCCTCATGCATCTACAGGGCAAGCCAGTTTGTTCTTTTGATCCAGAAGGGTTAATTTTTGCTGCAGGCGTCAATTCTGAAATGGTGAAACTTTATGACCTTCGCTCTTTTGATAAGGTAAATTTTTGAATCTTTAAGCTATCTTGATATTGTGGAAGTTTTGACGGGTGAGATAAACATTTAAGAACCTTTTGTATTATAGAAGAGGTATGTGGTAGATATTGGAAAGTGTCATACAGTAGTTCATCCTTTTATCTTTTGCAGGGGCCATTTGCAACATTTAAGATGCAGTACGATCGGACTTGTGAGTGGACAGGACTTAAGTTCAGCAATGATGGCAAACTCATCCTCATCTCCACCAATGGCAGCTTCATTCGTCTCATCGACGCATTCAAAGGAGTAGTGATGCACACGTTTGGGGTGAGCTGACAATCTTTGAGCATGGCTATTTCATTGTTCATGCCTCCTGGGCTGAGAATTGTGTTAGCTGGCTAGTGGAGATGAGCAGGTATCTTTGACTCACTGATCAAGGCATGGGCTTACATTTTGTTCCTGCATATGAACTTATTTCTCTTGGATTCTGAGACTTTCACTTCTCACCCAGTGACCCACATTTAGTGTTTAGATACTGAGTAATTCCTGACCATAAACGGTTTCTTGTCTTGAATATCGAGTTGGAGTAGGAGGTGAATGCTAAAGGGTGGTGGCCAAGTTTGGAACCTTGGTGGTGGTGTGAATGGGGAGGAGAGGGTTTCACAGAAAGGAAGGTGATGAGTCTCCTCAGTGTTTCTAGGCAGTTATTTTTTGTTAATGGCACTTTGATAAGAGAACTGTTCTATTTTTTTTAGGGTTATGCCAACAGCAAAGCTGTCACACTGGAGGCCTCTTTTACTCCAGACTCCCAGTTTATTATGATTGGTAAGTGTCCTTTATCCCCGTTGGGGGTTATTTTTCTGGTACTGAGATTTTGTTTATATTATCTTAACTAATTAAGGTATTATTTCTTATCCTTTTGTTAGATGTTTTCAGATTTCTGTGTAGCACAGTATGCGAAAGGTATAGTGTCTTTAAACTTTTCTGACTTTGCAGTTCTTTATGGGAACTGGCATTAATGTTGGTCTTCCCTGGACTAGCGTTAAATTCTACAAGCACCATCTTACTAGTAATACTAACTTTCTGATATAATTCTGCTTTCATTCATCTTAATGGCTAGATGTTGGTAGTGTAATGATATTTAGCCCCCATTTTTAATGAGAAAACCAAAGTCAGAAGGGAAGTTACTTGACTTGCGTAGGAACAAATAACTAGGGTCAAAATCAATTACCAGAGTGTCCTTTCTTTACTACCTCTCCTTGTACTCAATTTCTGCTGAGGGCTGGGTCCTGAGACGTGGCCTCTTTCCAGATGTCAATCTGTGTCCCTTTCCCACTCGTCTTTGTATTGCACCTTGAACTGTTGGGTGTTTCTTGATTATTCTCTTCAGGTTCAGAGGACGGCAAGATCCATGTTTGGAATGGAGAGAGTGGCATAAAAGTAGCTGTGTTGGATGGCAAACATACAGGCCCAATTACCTGTTTGCAGTTCAACCCCAAGTTCATGACCTTTGCCAGCGCATGTTCCAACATGGTATGTGAACAATGGAAGGTGTCCTTCAGTTGGGTTGTGGGTGTTTCAACGAGCACAGCAAGCTGTGTTCTAGTATATGTGCTGCCGAAGTGAGCACAGCAAGCTGTGTTCTAAATAGGTGCATTACAAGCACCCAAGTTGATGCTTCTCAGCTGGTTGCTTCCCTGTTTCACCTCTTATTCTCTGAACTCTGGTTGGACTGGCCTTTCACTTTTACTCTTCTTTCTGTGATCTTGGATCACCTGTGAGCTCCTGGGAGATCATAGGCCAGTTTTAGCTCTGGCTCCTGGTTTTATGCCCAAACTACCTGGGCTATGCTTGACAGCTTTTTGGCTTCTTTTTTTTTGTTGTTAATCCTCACTTGAGGATATTTTCTCCATTTTTTTTTTTTTTTTAGAGATAGTGGAAGAGAGGGCAGGAGGGAGGGGGGAGAGAGAGAAACATTGATTGGTTTGCCCCCTGCATGCACCCCAACCGGGGCCAGGGATTGAACCTGCAAACAAGGCACATGCCCTTGACTGGAATTGAATCTGTGACCCTTCAATCCAGTGCTCTAACCACTGAACAAAACGGGCTTAGGGTGCTTTTTGGCTTCTTAAAATACTTTGAACAGGGCTTTTGTGGCTGCAACCTTTAAGTTTTCCATTTCTCTCAGTTTATACTGAATTCCTCAGAAATTCTTACAGTTGATCATAACTCACCACTTAGAACTTTTTCCAGGCCCTGTCTCTTCTTAGATAATGCTGGCAGAACAAAGCATCATGAGTCTTAGCTGCCAGTTTCCTCTACGCATCTTCTAAACCTACCTAGGTATTTGGGGATGAGGGACTTCACTACTGGCCTACCCAGAACATGGTGTGCTCCTACCCCCACCCCTATAAAACAGTGTCTGGAAAAAATGCACCAAAACCATCCAGTCCAATTCTGCTCATTTTTTTACCGATCAGGAAGATGAGGGTGTTTCGGAGGTCACCTGGTATATTAGCCTGAGGCCAGGTTACCCAGTTGCCCACCTCCTGGACCGCACTCCTTTTTTTCCTTACCACTGGGTCACTGTGGTGGAAGATAGACTATTTTGGAGGGAAACAGAACCAGCTTGCTTTCACGTAAAGTGGAGTGTTTCTCCATAGATTGCCAGAGTTGGTTGGTTGGGAGGGAGGGCCACCAGCCATAACTCCTCCACCATTGGGGTTGGGCAGCTTGAAGGGGTAAAAGAACCCTCAGCAGTTAAGAGAGATACTTGGCTTTTTAAAGTTGACTTATGTTGTTTTTTCAGGCCTTCTGGTTGCCCACCATTGACGACTGACCATGATGCTGTTTGGCTGTTCTGTACAGTGAGGGTGGCCAGCAGGAAAAAACTCAGAGGGGACTGAGATATTAGTGGGACTGGATCATTTGACTGGGCCAGAGAGCATCCTTCCACACGGCCTTCCCATGGATGTGCTGTACATCTGCTCAAAAGAAAAAAATTACTTTGCCAAGCTTCTTCAAAAGGACTCTTGGTGCGGCAGATTCAGTTGGGACTCAGATTTTCTAGCCTGTCAATTGCACCGAGCTCCCCAGAGGAGTGACCAGACTAATATTAGGGTATAATGGGCCCTTAAGGCGTCTTCAGTTTTGAATGTATTTGCTGCTGAGGAGCCGGTGAAGTTATTCTGCACATCCCTTCTCCCACCCCTGTAAATGCATGGGAAGCCACAGTTCTGGTTTTGAGATGCTAGAGCAGCTCAGTGCCCCTTGCCCTCACCCTGCATGTCTTATTACTGGGTCTCCCCGTGTTATTGTGGTGTAATCCACAACCATCATGTTACTTAGGTGCCAAACATTTACAAAAATAAGTCTTCATATATCTTGGGGTCAGAAAGGGACAGATACAGAAAGACCTTGCTTGCCAGGAAGCCTTGGAAATTAGTCACTTGAGGGTGGGTGATCTAGACATGCCTCAGGCTCTGGGTTTTGGGTGGGAAAAGGCCCAAGAGCCTGAAAGGGAGGAAAGGGTAGCAGGTGAGTTCCTAGGGCCAGGAGGTTTTAGCCGCAGCCTAGAGTGGTCCCTCGTCATCAAGACAAACCCATGGTCCTCCTGGATGTCTACCCAGGGTGGTCATGTACAAAAGCAAGGTGGGAGTCTATTTTTGTACATGAGATACATCACACTTTCCTGTGGGCCAGTATTGTGGAGTGAGTCTGAGTTGTTTACACTGATGCCTTCCCTGCCCACCACAAATTGTGTACATAGTCTTCTGATGATACCACCCCTTCCCAGCTCTCAACCATGAGCTGGCGCTAGGCCTGTGTTATATGTTATATTTAGCCTTTTTATATATGACCTGGGATTTCTGTTGTTTGTATTTTAGCACAGTGTGTACACCTTCACTTAAATATATCTGTGTATGTGCATACATATATATGTATATGTACATATGTATGCATATACATAAAATACCTGTCATTTCTCAGAGTTTAGCCGAAGGACATGGAATCCTCCAGCCTGGGGGGAAGACTGCATCGTTGCTAATAGTGTTCGCCACAAGTGTTAGTGAGTCTTCCCTATTACATTTTCCCTTCAGGAGACTGAATGGAGCAAAGCTTCAAGTGTTTGCTATTCCCATGGCAGCTATTTGAGGGTCTTGGGATGACTCCCTTGTGTTCTTCAAGCCGCACTTTGGGGCCCTTTCTGCAGTATTAGCCCCCTTTTTTGCCTGGTGATGCTCTGTCTGCACCTATATATGTGTGACAGTCACTCTTGCATGCCTTTTGTGTCTGGCTTACAGTATTTGGGGGCAGGATGCTAGAACCACGGCATTTTCCGTTTGTCTGAGGCTTTACCAATTACAGGTCACTCCTGTTTACCTGTTATGTCTTTCTTGTTTTTTTCCCTTGCCTTCTCTTGGGAGAGGGGGAGGGGTCCTGATCAGGGTTGAGATGAGCTGCGGCTGGCTTATGGCCTTTTCTCCCCTGCATGACCTTCTTAGAGCAGGATGAATGGCATGTTATTTCACTAAATTCCCAAACATTTAAGCAGGTAACATATTCCCTGCACATCCAGAAACAGATTGAACAAGGTGATTTGTCCAAGAGGACTCACCCAAGAATATGTATCTGCTAGGGGGAAAGCAAGCCATTACTGCCTCTGTTCAGCAGCAGGAATAGGCTATGAATTGCAAGCAATTACAGATTTGTTTTAGCAATTACTTTTTTTTTTGGCTAATCCTCATCCGAGGATAATTCTTTTCCATTGATTTTTAGAGGGAGTGGGAGGGAGGAGGAGAGAGAAATATTGATGTGAGAGAAACACGTCGAATGGTTGCTTCATGCCTGCACCCCAACTGAGCTGGGGATCGAATCTGTAACCCAGGTGTATGCCCTTGACCAGGAATCAAACTTGGAACCCTTCGGTGCGCAGGCTGATGCCCTAACAAGTGAGCCCCACTGGCCAGAGCTAGCAATTACTTTTTGATTTGTTCCTGAAACTTAAAGGTCAAGTCTTTCCCAGTGTAGACTAGGACCTGTAGTGTCTGTGATGTCCACTGTATATAGCTCTGCCATTTCAGAGTGAAGGATTTTGGAGTGAAGGGAATTTTAAAGGGAAATGAACTGAGTTATTACTGCCCACTCCTGGCTTTCCAGGGTAGAAAAGTCATGGTAGAGAGTCCTTGGAACAGGGTTAAGAAAACCTGCATAATTAACACATCTGTAACCAGGAAAGCTACCAAGCATAAATTGCCTGTCAGCAGGAAAGTGATTTGTATTGAGTTCCTGTGTGTCCAAAGATGAGGTACCATGTCCTTTGAAAATAGGGACTGCATGGCCTCTATGGGGACCTGTGGCTGCAGAGCTGACTCCTGAGTTGGGAAGGAAAGGGAATAGATGCAGCTAGAGGTGACTGGAGATGATGTGGTGGTGGGAATAAGGCAGAATAAAGGGAGGAAAAAATGCTGTGTGCCAGAGAGACTGAGGGCTGGGGCTGCAAGGATGCTCCCAGTTGGAGTCCGAGGTGCTTGAGTTCCCAGTGGGGAGGGGCTGCTCACCACTCTCAATTCAGGGCCAAAGCCACTGATTTGTATGTGACAGCTACAACTGCTGCACTGCTCAGCCACCAGCTAGTGGGTTATTATTTTTTTTAATAATAAAACTTCCCTGTTGCAATAATTAGTGCTTATTAAAATTGGGGAATTTTAAAAAGAATCAGTCTGCGACCCTAATGCTACCATTGTTAATCTTTTGGTGTTAAATGTTCCTCTAGACATTTCTGTGTGTAGAATTTTGGTGTGTTTACATAGTTGTTATTCTGTATATACAATTTTATGTCCCTTTTGTACTTAACATAAACATTTTTCCATGTTATTGGTCTTAAACAGAATTTTATGGCTGCAGCCTCTTCCATTGAGTTTCTGTAGCATTGGTTGGTTGGTTCCTATAGTTGGAGGGAAAGATGGGTTGTCTCCTGGTTCACACTGGGACTCACTTTAATACTGTGTGGATGGATTGATGGGCTGCCTGGGATTGCCCCTGACTGTCCCTGGTAACTAAGACCTGTGGGCTGGTGGGAGGAACCCCTAGACCTAGCCCTCAAGTGCATAGCAGCATGGGTCTCCTCAACCCCAGTCTCTAATAAGCAACCATACAGCCAGAAATGAGTGAATAGGAAAGGCCAGCGAGTCAACCTTGATCTTCAAAGACTGCATCTGTCCTGTACCTCAGGCCACCTTTCATCCCCACTGTTGCCTCAGCACTTGATCAGATTGGCAACCTCTAGCTGGAATAAGGTTTGTGCTATTCAGGCCCCTGCTTCTGGGGGGCAAGAATAGTGGGGCCTCTGAAGTTCCTACACCAGTTCCAGCAGAGGGCCTGGCCAATTGATGGGTAACCCACTGCCTGGCTTGTGAGTTGGTAACTCCTAGAGCCTGTGCTCGCTCTATCCTCCTGCTATCTGCCTCATTCATGGGCCCATTACTTTGCCCAGGGTCACTGGAAGTTGGCCAAGGGCTCTGAAGGGCAGCAGAGGGAATGTCCCAGCTTGAGTAGTAGGCCGTGCATAGGCTCTCCCAACAAATTGCTCAAGGTGGAAGAGACCTCCCAACCTGGCGAGAGGGCTGCTGCAGCGTTTGGTCTGCTGAGACATGAATACATAGGTCAGTGTAACTGTCCCTGCCACACGCACTCCTGTCAGGTAGCTTGTTGCCCATTGAGAGACCCACTGCACCCACCCCCTTGGCTTCAGCCTTTGGTGTGAGGAGCAAGAGCAGGCAGAGGGCAGGGTTGGAAGCAAAGCAAGTGGGCTCTGGGGATGAGCTGGCTCAGCTGTTGATGTGGGTGAGATGCAGGCACAGGGTGGGGGGCTTTTTGGGCTGGGGACTGAGGTGGAGATTGCTGAGGAAAGAGGAAGTAAAACTGCAGGCTATTTGGGCACACTCCTGCACTTGTGAGGTGCCTGGAGAGGCTGCCCAGGGCTGCTGGGGCCAGCCAGTTTGTCAGGACCCAGCTGTGAACAGACATAGGTCCAGAAGTGCTGGGCTGTGGAATATGACTGAAAAATGAGAAATTTTGTTTTCCCTATCTTCCCTAAAGACTGTATAGGAAATGGGGTCTAAAATGAGTTAATGGGCAGGAAAGGGGGTCTGAGAACCTCCTCAATGAGTTAGTAAATACATGAATTTTACCATCACCTCTGGAGCCTATGGGCCCTTGTCCTTCCTAGCTGCTGTTCTAGGGCTGAGTTGCCTGCTAAGAACTCACCTCAACTGTAAACTAAAGTAGTGGATCAGGGAAGAGCCAGGTAAGGCTGAGGTCATGAAGATTATTGTCTTGTAACTGAACAAATACTTTCCTAGCACCTGAGTCTTGGCAAGTGCTAATGGTAAACTAGTCTTGTGGGGAAGGTGAGGAACTAAGCTGCTCATCCAAATGCAAGCCCTGAAGTCTGCATTCAAAAACAAGTTAAAGGACAGCCCTTCTGGTACCTCAAGCCCAAAGCTCACAGATTGTGGTGGTGACCTCCTTTCTGTCCCCAGACAACAATCCTTTCACTGGGGCTCACCCCAAGCTGGGAACTAGGGGGCCACAGAGAAAAAAACAGTGCTGACTAGATGCAAGCTGTAAGGTAGAGCTAAGACCGATTCTTTGGAAGGTAAAAGTGTGAAAGGTATACTGTATGTAATGCCAACCTGTAGAGCAATTCATGATTCACAAGGGTTTTTCTGCATAAAAACATTTAATCATAGGGAAGTGATGGGGAGCCACAAAACAAAGGCATTATTGGGGCATCAGCCTAGGGTGGGCTGGGGCCTGGAAGGAACAATCTGGATGCAAGGCTAGAGGCAGGAGCAGTAATTGGAGAGAACTCCCCACAGCCCACTTGGGTCCTTGCCCCTTTTTGTTCAACTTCAGCCCCAGGGCCTGCTTCAGGATGGCTGTTCAGCAGATTCAAGGCTGCCCACAACTTCCCATAAGGCTCCCTGCATGGGCTTTGAGGGTTGTTAAGTAGATACCCTGACATTCATGGATTGGAGACTTGGATCCAAATACAGGCTATCAGCCCCTGCCAGCATCCCTGGCTAATTCCCTTAGTCCAGCTGTCCCCACCTGGGAATAATATATCGGGCTGTTAAGGATCCTGTCTGAAGAGCCTCCTGTGGGTGCTGCAAGCTGTAAAATGCCTGCCACAGGAATGTTACTGATAGCACTATTTCCTTGCCTGCCAAAGTGGGACTTGGAGAACTGGGTTGTCGGCACTCTTCAGCTCCTGACTGCCTGGTATAAATAAATGCTCCCCTTGAAATGGGTTGGGGTGGGGGGCAAGTCCTGGGCTGTGTCTGGGGGCAGGGCAGGCAGGTCTGCTATTGACCACAGTGGAGGGATTCCCAGACTGCAACCTGACCCTGAGTAGTTTTGGGATGCCGTGTCTGAATCCTCAGTGGCCATTGCTCCCTTGGCCCTGGGTGTACAAAGGGATCACGAACACGGAGACGTCGTCGTAGGACACCTGCCCTTCCCCTGTGGGACTGCCGTCCTTCCCCTGTGTGCTGTGTATCAACATTTGGGCCAGCTCCGAGAACCTGTGGGGAACATCCTGCAGATATACTCCAAGGCCAAAGCAAAGAGGCAAGAGAACTCGCTGCACTGGGCTAGACACTTGGAGACCCAAGCGATGCAGTCCAACTGTGGGACCAGGCAAGTCACAAATATGGGAGGGCCCACAGATTGGGCCACAATAGTCTAGACCCAGAGACTTATGGGACCCACAGTCATCTCCACTCCATGGCATCTTGAGACCACACTAATCCTGACCACCTGCCCTGAGCCGGGCTCATCATCAGCATTGTCTTCTCAGCCATAACTACTTGGTGTTGCTGCTGGCACCCAGGCCCAGGTAGGTCCCCAGCAGTTACAGTACCTGTGTGGATCCTCTCGATTGCCAGAGAGGAAGCTCCGAACTAGCCATGCCACCTGCTCATTGGACAGGACATCCCAGAGCCCATCAGTTGCCATAACAACCACATCCTCCTCCTGCAGCTGCAACTGCTCCACATCCAGCACTGTCACCTGCAAATTAAGCCTGATGATACCTCAGCGTTCCCTTCCCAGCTCCCACCAGCCTCACTGCCTCTCACCTGTGGCACAGAGAGTAAGAAGGGCTTGAGCTGAATGTTTGTGTCCAGGACTCTGAGCTGATGGTCTCCCAGGCCCCGGGAGACGGCCAGTGTTCCCAGTAACCGAGCCTGGGGACAAGGGAGATGTGAGGTGACACAGCAAACAGCCCCAGCAAATGCACGAGTAAAGCATAGAGCTGGACTGGGGCCCTCAGGCACTCTGGGTTGAGGAAGAAACATCCTGTGGCCTTGGAGCAGACCCTAAGACACCAGCCACAACCATAAGGCACAAAGGAGCTCCCACCTCTGCAGGGAACAACTGAAGAGGGATTCTTGGAGAGGGCTGTTCACTGACCTGCCTACCCTGTCCTTGGATCAGTGGGTACTTGAGATCCGACTTCTCCACGCACTTGTAGCTCCTGCCAGGAGGAGATCCAGTGTCAACCCAGGCCCTACTTCCCACCTCATTTCCCTTCAACACAAGGCCCACCCTGCCCAGGTGGAAGGGGACTGCCCCAGGCCACACAGCTGAGCTTGGACCCCTTGGTTCTCCCCACCCTGTCCCTCCACCCCCACCTTGCTCACCAGCCGGTCATGTGGTAATCCCTGAACAAAACCTTCTGCCCCAAGTCATCCCCCTTCAGTCGCCGAGGGAACTCCAGTCGGGTGAACTCACCAGCCAGAAGCTCAGGGTAGACAAAGGCCTGGGGTAGGGAGGACAAGGTCAGATCAGGCTCTCTCTGGTGGCCCTGCACCCAGGAGTTGGGGCTCCACAGCCTCCTCTGCCAAGGGCACCTACCAGCTGCTGGATCCGTTGTCGCTCAGTCTCTGGAGTGAACTCAGAGCTCAGAGGCCGTACCTCATCTTTTCGCACCAAGATGGCCCTGGATGGGATTGGGGAGGAGATAAGAGAGGTCTGTGGTGGAGCCTCCAACCTCACCCATCGCCTCCCTCCTGCTGGCCCTTCCTCCAACCACCAGGGGCCAGCTCTGCCCATGTCAATTCCTGTTCAAAGCCTTCCATGACTGCCTACAGGGTAGAGGCTCCGCCCCATTGGCCTGTGCCCTCCCTGGCATCTGCTGTCCACTCATGCTCCATACACGCCAGATATACAAGTAGCTAGTCAAGCCTCCCCATTTCCATCCCTCCACTTCCAGCCCCCTTTCACTGTCCCCACTGCCTCTGGTGGCTGCTTGCCCACCTGCTTCACTCTCCAGAGCTCACTCACCTGCTATCTCCAGCATTGGCCACATACAGCTTCCCCTGCAGGGACACAGCCACCAGGGCTGTGCAGCCACCCACTTGGCCTGAGGCCTCCAGCTCCCGCCCGATCACCTCATCCTGGGGCAAACAGAGGCCACTTTAGCTGCTGCTGGTACTGCCACCATATTACTCTGTTCCCAATGCTCACCCTGCAGTTCACTTCCCCACCAACAAGCCTGGCAGTCCCAGCCCAAAGTCTAGCTATGACTCCAGGATCCCTGTGGTCAGATCTGGACGTATCACTTGGGAGGGAGGGAAGTCCTACTCAAATGAGTGAGGAAGGGAAACCAGCTCCTGCACCAAGGAGCAACAGGGTGTGCAAGGAGATGATGCAGGTAAAAGCACACAGCATGTAGTAGGCACTGGATAAATGGTTATGATGACGACGATGGCTACTGGATTGTTGAAACCAACCCAATCTTGCCTTCCCAATTCAAGCATCGAAGGTGACCACCACAACCCAGAGTCCCTCAGGTCCCTGGGGACAAAACCTTCACTGCTTCTCCAGTCAAAAAGCACATTTAACTTACACATTCCTGGAAGGCGCTCTCCAGAGCCCCAATCACCAAGTCTTCTGTCCTAATGCCCTTTTCCTCTACAAACTGGGGATCACTGGGGGAGACACAGTGGCCACTGAGGTGCATGGGAGGCTGAGTGGCCACCATGCCCTCTGCTATGGCCTCCAGCTGCCGGCGCAGGCAGGAGTGCAGGGTGTTGGCAGCCAGGATGGCTGCAGCTGGACCTCCGTGCCCATCAAACAGTGCCCAGTAATGACCGGTCAGGAACTGTACAGGAAAGGATTGCCGTCAGGTTCTTCCTGGCTTCTCCAGTTGATCCCTGGCCCAGCCTGAAGTCCTAGCTCCAGTCCTGGCCCCAGCCTGTAAGAGGGGCTCAACCCAGTTGCACTCACCTCCTCTGGGCACAAGGTCAGCCACTCCTGGTCCTCTACAGGCCCCAACTCACATCTTTGGATGCACAGCTTCCCACAGGCAGCCTGATCCTCATTGAACTCAGATTTCTCTGCATTGATGATCCTGAGGCCAGGAAGTGATCAGTAACCCTTCAGGGACACACCCAGCGTGGGCACAGAGACCAGAGCTGGTGCACAGAGGGAGAAGCCCTCCTTCTGGGGCAATAGCCCCCATGCTGTCCCTTATATCTGGACAAAGATGGTATAAGTTGCCTAACTGTTCAGTGACCTCCTGGCTAAGGCAAAACTCAGGGCCCAGCCCCTCTGGAGCCTGCCTGCTCACCTGGGCTGGGAGGTAAGGGCAGGGCTCCCCCCATCTCAGGGAGAATCCCTGTCCCATGCTGCATAGGCCATAACCCAGGGTGAGGGGGTGGTGGTGGTGGCGGTGGCGGTGGCGGTGGCGGTGTGTGTGTGTGTGTGTGAGGAGGGCTATCTCCAAAGCCCAAAATGCTGGCACTCCAGTGCCCCTATGTCATGTCGGGAGCCCCAGAGGTGCAGGTCCTTCCCAACTCGTAATCCTCTCCGAGGGAGGTTGGAGTACCCAAAGAAAAGGCAGGTGGGAGGGGAAGACTGGCAAGAGCCCAAAGGCGAGGACCAGAAGGAGCTACCCACAGGCTGGGGGAAGGGGTCACTCACTCAGTTTAGCTCGGCACAGGCCCCCAGGCTGGCTCGGCAGGGGCCGGGGGCCGGGAGCCCCGGGGCAGGGGCTGGGGGTGGGGCACTCACTCTGCGTAGCCCGCGTTCCAGGGCAGCACGCGGCCCCGCGCGGGGCTGCGCACCGGCCGGGCTTCCGGGCGGCGCGGGGCGTCGTTTGGGCCGAGGCAGGAGGCCGAGCCGCGCAGGAAGCGGGGCCGCCGGTAGGGCACGGGGCTGGCGCGCGGCCTGGGGGACCCCGGCGCGGGCAGCGGGCCGCCGGGCAGGAAGCGGCGCCGGAACCAGCCCGCGGACATGGCGCGGCGGCGGCGGGGGGCTGCCCGCGCGGCGCCGGCCGGAGGGCTGTGCGGGACACCACCCGGCCGCCGGCCCCTGGGAGGAGGAAGCGGGCCCGGGGCGGGCGGGCCGGGGCAGGGAGGGGCGGGGCGGGGCGGGGCGGCGACTCCCCCAAACCCCAGCCTCGCGGCGGAGCCCGTGCGCCGCCTGGGGCCGTCGGGCGCGGGAAGCCTCGTGAGGCGCCTTCGCGGCGAGCGCTGTCCCCCGCCCCGCTGTGCAGGCCGGAAAGTCGGGGCCTGCGGGGGGCAGCCGCTTCCCCGCGTCGCACAGGCACCCGAGCAGACTGTTCACGCGCACGCGGCGGCACCGGCCTTGGAGGAAGTGCCCCCCCGCCCTCGGGGCGGCCTCGGGCGGTGGGGAGCGCGCCCTGGGCCTCCAGGCTGGGCCGGGGCCGGGCAGAGCCCCGGGCCGCCTCCTGCAGGGCCCGGCCTTGCGCAAGGGTCAGGTGGGAACAGGGTTTCCTTAGAGCTGCTGGGCTGGCACATTGCGTAAGAGGCTCAGAGCACCATGTTCCCCTTAGGCGGCCTGCGGGCCTCACCCATGCAGCGTGGCCCCTGCACCCCAGGGTGGCCTTGCTCATCCTGAGACACCACTCCCTCCCTCAGGCCGGTCTCCAAACGGCTGCCCCTCCAGGATCTCCTCACTGGGCAGCCAGCAGAGCCCTCAGTAGAGTGTGAGTGACCCATGGACAATAGGAACCTAAAAGGCTCCAACTGGCCAGGTCAGAGTTCAGACTTGGGACTAAAAAGAGTGAAAGACTTTCATCTGGACTGGAGGCAGATGTTGCAGTCTCTGAGCCCCTGGCTGGCTGTCACTATAGGGCCGGAGGCAGTGTCCCCCTTCACATCTACATGTTAACAGTGCTTTGTCACCCTGTCACTTAAGCCCAATACCCTGGGCAGGACTGTTATTTCCATCTCATTAGGTGGGCTGTGAGGCCCACACGGGGAAGTATCCTGCAGCCCAGGGCTGTGCTGTTTCCATTATGACTCAAAACCACCCCCCAGGGGATTTCTCTTCCCCTTTCATTCTCCAGGAGGGCAGGGTACTCAAAGCCCCTGAAGCCTCCAGCCCAGGGCCCCCAGGGAGGGCCACGGGAGGAATCCTTACCTTCACTTCTGCTCCTAAACCCAGCACATGCTCACTAGGCCTTCCTCCAGGTTGGCCAGCCCTGCCCCATTGGGAGTTCCCCCTACCCACAAAGGAAGATTCCTGGGGCAGGAAGCTGTGCCCAACACCTCCTCCCTCAGAGGATTCAGTTCCAGAGAGCCTGGGGGCTAATTTACTGAACCTACTGTGTGTGCCAGGCCCCGTGCTGGGTGCAGGAGCACTAATGGATAAGAGCTCCCCAGCACTGATGGTGGAAGTCCTGGTGGATGGTGCTTGATCCAGCTGGCAAGGGGGTAGAGGCAAGGACATCTGAGCTCTGCCCTGTCATTGGACAGAATTGGACCAGGGACCCAGGGTACGGCAGATTTAAATCAGTCTGTGGGGTTACCCCATCCCCACCAGCCAATGGCTAAGAGGCTTTTAAAGTCTAAATTTAGAGGAAATAACAAAAACGTAGTCTATTCCCCCAGCCCACTGTCATGGACTCCCCTCGGTGGGATGAAGGTCCTGTTCTTTAAGGTGTCACTTGTGCTTTGTTGCCCAACTTAGCCATTTTAAGTTTTCAAAGCCATGTGGAGCCCTATGGCAATCCCATTCTCCCTGTTCTAAGGTATCCTAAGTGTTTCTTCAGTGTCACCCAGGATCCTCTGGATCCCTAGTGTCCTATGAGCCTCTGTTCTTGCCTGGATCCCAAGCCCGACTCCCTTGGTTTACTCCCTCATTTTGATGAAGCACATCTTCTAACAACTTTCTAAGAAAGGAAGGCTGGAAGATAATTTCCTGGGTCTTTGCAAATCTGAAAATGTTTATATTCTGCTCTTGCTTTTGATTGATATTTTGGCTCAGAATTCTGACTGCTCTGTTTATTGTTTTTGCCTGTTGCTGCTGCTGAAATTCAGTGTCCTTCTTATTCTCAGACCTTTGGATTGGCCTGTCTTTGCCTTTTTCTCTCTCTAGAAGCTTTCTGGTTCTTCTGTCTCTGGTGTCTGAAATTGTAGATGAGGGGCTTTTGGGGGTGTGTCTGCATTTCCTGGGCTGGTCCTCCCTGAAGGCCATGCAACTCCTCACTCCCCAGTGACACTCTTCTCTGAACACCCTTCTCCGACTGCTTGAATGCACTCAAGCGCGCCCTCTCCTGGCAAGAGGCCTCTTCTTAGCTAACTCAGCCCGCATGTGAGGGCTGGAGGGTGCCAGAGAAGCAAGATTAGGAAAAAGAGAAAACATTTTATGCTACGCCTTACCTCCCACCTCATGAAAATAACTTTTGTTGAGTCCCATGTGTGTCCTTAACAAAATTTAATTTTTTAAATTTAATACTTTTAAATGACTCAAAATTAAAAAGTTGTAATAGTGTATTTAGCAACAACTTTTCCTCACAACCTCATCCCATGGCCACTCAGTTTCCCTTTCTGGAGACATCCAATATTACTACTTTCTTGTGGATTCTTCCAGAGATGTCAGGGGTATTCTGTGAAAATTCAAGTAAAAAAATGACACTACATATAAGACAAGACATAATAAGTGCTGGTGAGGCTTTGGAGAGAAGGAAACCGTGGTGCACTGTTGGTGGGAATGTAAATTGGTGCAGCCTCTATGAAAAACAGGATGGAGTTTCCTCAAAAGATTAAGGGGATTAGAGTTTTAGCAGAGAGGTGGAAAGAAGTGGTTGGATTTGGGAGGGCCATAGGAAGTGAAACAGGGCTGGAGAAGTTAAATAACTTGACCAAAGTCACATAGTGACTGTTTAAGTTTATAGTAATTAAAATGACATAAAATTAAACATTGCACTTTCTCAGTGGCATCAGCCACATTATGAGTGCTCAGTAGACACACACGGCTACCTTACTGAACAGGCAGGTTAGAGAACATTTCCACTGTCGCAGAAAGTGCTGTTGAACAGCCCTCAGAAGCCAGGTCTCCTGAAATTCTTTGCAGAATGCGCAAGTAGATTCCCTACTCAGTCTGGAGTCTCTGAGTGTTTGGGGGCTGAGGACAGCAACTCTAGATTGTGCTTGACCTGGAGGTGCTCCCTGGAGCAGCACTATTATTCCTGCCCCTTTACTACAATACAAAGTAGTGACTGAGAAGTAGGAAGACATTGTCACTAATGTGCTCACTTGGATTTGACCACAGGGCCACCGGGGCTGCATAGAGACTCAGAGGGGCCAAGCATGGACTGTTCTTCATGTATGACTTCAGGAAGCACTCAGGGATTTGCCCAGCTTCTGAAAATATTGGCACGCAGCATGCACATTTGATGGCTGGAATCACCGATATTGGAATTAAATGTCAGAAGAAAAATAAAGTTACTTTTGGTGAGTACATGTTATCTGCAAGGAAATAAAATGGAGAGTGCAGCAACTGAAGTTCAGTCTTCCATCTCAGAGGTTTATTACCTCTAATCCCACTCAAATCAGTGGCAGGACCTGAATATAATAAAATGGATTCATTTTCCCCATTTATCCCCTCTAGTTCTGGTGGTGGTGTAAAGAAGTATTTTAAAAATGAGCACTTGTTTACATTTCCTCTGCTAATTTACAATTTTTGTGGTGTCTTTTGGAACAGTCCTGTTGTTCCAGGATAGTGGCTTCCCCCTCACCTTAGTTCAGAGCCAGGCTAGTAAGTCCATGGCACAGGTCTTTGCCCTCTCCCTTGCAGACATCATTAATCAATCATGGAACTCTTTCCCCTGACTCCAGACATGGCCTTAGAATTCTTCTCTGCCCAGCAGTCTAAGCCAGGGGAGAAAATTGGTCAGAAACTTAGTTACTATCCTTGGATTAGGGACAGGCATTTTTATCTGAAGTGAAGCAAGATAAAATTCAGTTCTCAGAACAGCAAGAGAAAATTGTAAAAAGAGGAACATTCTTGCTGTTTGGGGGGCTATTAAGGAGGAATGGTTTACCCTAGTCAAACTGGCAGTGGCTAAGTGGTGGGAGTGGCATCACAGAGATGAACAGGAACCCTCAGCATGATGATGACGGTGTTTCTCAGCCCTTCCATTAGGCTTTTTTTGTCGAACTGATGAGACCTTGGGTTGTCCCTCTGCCAAATTTGGCAGAAAGCATGTTGTGTCTCAGACCTGGTTCTGACTCCATTCGCTTTCTTGTACACCACTTGGCAGGTGTCCCACTCAAACAAGCAAACTAACAGGTGGAATGAAAGACTCCTGGAACTTGGGGAGACGAAGAGAGCATGCGTTAGTGCATGAATAAATGAACACAACCTGGCATTCCCTAACGTGGGCTCCATGGAACCATTCTCTAAGCGTTAACAGAAGCTGTAGGTTGAAAGGGTTCTGCTGTCAATCGTGCTTTGGAAATGTTGGGTTAAACAAGGTAAAACAAACTCCTTTAACACAGGACTTCTTTGTAGGTCAGTCTGTTATGTGGTTCTCTAAAAGAGTGGCTCAGTGTGCTGCATATTTCACACTTACTGATCACAGGATATTTTTCCTTTTTTAATCTAGAAAATGTCTTGTAAAATTAGTATTCTGAGAAACACATTTTGGGAAACACCATGCTGCTCCAAACTCCTCATTTTACAGGTTATGAGAAATGAGTTCCAAAGAGGTTAGCACGACTTTCTCAAGGTATCGTACGTAGGCAGGTGGTGAGGCTGGGATCCAAGCTTGTCTGAGGCCAGTGCTTGGGCCACTGCATCATGTCACTTACTGGAGTTGTGTCACTTACTGGAGTTGGAAGCCCAGGGCGCGCCATCCTTTCACAAGAGACCTGGGTTAGTGCTGTCCCTTCCAGGCAGACCATTTAGGATATAATAAGCAGGGCTGGCTGAAGCGAAATCTCAGGAACATGCTGCCAGGTCCACCTGGTTTGTGGTCTGTTACCTACAGAGGCTCCAGGTGAGAAGTCTTCGTTGTCCTTGCTAATGTCACTATGAACATCGAGTGCCATTGTTTTCTTTTGTAAATAACAAGTGCACAACCTCTTCAGTTGATCCCAAACTTTTCCATGGGTCCTGGCTATTCGACTTCTTGGCAACAAGGAGTATCTTAAATTGTGAGTCCCATGAAGGCGCGGAGGTGATTTGGGGCATCCTCTTGGGCCTAATTAAATCATTGCAGACGCTTATTTACACTCTATGCGAAGTGTTGTGGGAGCCTCTCAGAAGAATCCCTTACCTAGGCCTCAACACCCCTGTCAATACTGTGTAATGGCTTTTTCATTTCTTGGGTAACTGCTCAAATTAATGAACTGTAGTTAGTTTCTAACATTCATTTTGTGGGGTCCTTTAAGTTTTCTGTTTCTTTTCTCAGAAATGGGCCCCGCATCTATTTGCTCAAAGTAAGAAAATTCTTAATGTTTGCAAACCCTCTGCTGAACACTCCTTCATTTAAAAAAATCACTTTGGCTTCGGCCTGCGGGCTGGACCCCATGGGCCGCGTGGGAGCCCCGGACCACGGGCAGCGGGAGTGAGCGTCTCCCCCGACGGGGCGGGAGGAAGGACATGGAGGACGTCGCTCGAATTGCAGCGGAGCCGCAGCCAGCAGCTGAAGCAAAGCCCTGGCCTCCGCAGCGTCCATGCCGGCCCTTCCTGGTGGAAAAGGCCCAGCGGTGGCGGCCCAAGAGGCTCGTGACCCTCCCCCAGGCGCCGGGTGCTCGGCAGCCGGTGCTCGGTGGCATTTCTGTGTGACCCGCACGGCGCGCGGGGAGGCAGCGTGGTTTGCCCGGGAGCACTTCCGGGGCTTCATCAAGAAGCAGAAGGGATTCACCTCGCCAGGGCCAGCGAAGGCTTGCGCTGCCATCCGCAAGGGCGTCCTGGCCTGACACCTGGCCCTGTGGAGGAAACTGGCTATGATTTCTTCAGTGGTGAAATCGTGGTGTCACCCGGACGGGACGCAAGCTTCTGATCCCCAGAAGCACAAGCGTGTTATCTTGGGGAGTGATGGACTCTGGAATATGATTCCACCCCAAGATGCCACCTCAGTGTGCCGGGACCAATAGGGGGAAAAATACGTGATGGCCTAGCATGGACAGGCCTGTGCCAAAATGCCGCTGGAGGCAGCGTAGGCTTGGAGCAGGTAACACCAGGGCCATAGTGACTGCATCTCTGCAGGAGTGACAGTCGGGGAAAGTTCACCACGGAGAAGCTCTGTCTGAACCTGACTGATAGCCCTTCCTATAATAGTCAAGACAGCAGCCAGAGGACTCCTTCCCCAAGTTCCACACCACCAGTCAAGTCACTGGAGGAGGACCCCCGGTCAGGGCCGAACTCTAAGGACCAAATACCTTGTTCGCAGTAATGGCTTCTCAGAGAATTATGTAGAAGTTCCAGCTGAGATAGCTCGAGGGAATGTCCAGGCTGCAGCCATACCCTCAAGAGATCCAGAGCCACTTGCAGAAAATTGCACTGAGGCCCTGACGTTAAGGATACATGATTCTTTGAATAATAGCCTGTCAGTTGGCTTTGTGCCTCCCAATTCAACAAATACCATCATGGACCAGAAAAATCTAAAGATGTTCAACTCCAGGTCCAATGAAGGCCCAAGAAGGTGAAAGAACCCCTCCAGCAAACTTGAAAAGGACATTAGAAGAATCCAACTCTGGCCCCCTTCTGAAGAAACATAGACGAAATGGTTTAAGTCGAAGGAGCAGTGCTCAGCCTGCAAGCCTCCCCACAGCCTCGCAGAGAAAGAACTTAAACTGACATGCGACGCAGACTCAGGGGCCAGGAGAAAACTGGAAATCCTTTCCTTCACCAGCACAGAAAAACTGTCTGTGGTTGCTGAATCGTATCTGGAAAGTGGCCTCTTTCCACATTTAGGATATAAGGCTTTTTGAGGATGGTGCTGCAGTTGAACTTTTTTTAAAGGGACAAAATAAAAATAGTATACAGTTTGACTTTTTGGAAGTACATTTTAACCCTGGCCTTGTACTTGCTTGTATTATAAATGTGAATTTTGTAGATGTTAGGTACAGGTTGCTGTAAAATGTATGTAAATTTGTATTCTTCACACAAACTCAGTCTCTTACTCTGATTCACAGGAAATATAACAGCAGGGCTACAGATTTTTAAAAAATCCAAAGAACCTATTAGATTTTAGAAATACATTCAAGCTTGTAAAAATGCTTAATTAAGTCACTGGTGATGAAACCAAACAATTTTTTAAAGTAAATTATTAAGCAAACTGGAAAAGTGATCTATTTTCATAGTGACCTGTGTTCCATTTAATGTTTCTTAGAGACAGCTATTGTCTTTTAAAAATTATTTTTATTTCTAATTTCATAATTCAGAACTAAATTTTTCATAGAAGCAGAAGTGGCTGGGTATTAGTCTTCTTGTCCTAGTTAAAATACTCACTATCTCTTATTTCAGTAGCATTTTTCTAAAAAATTAATCATCAGATATACTCACTAAATCTTTGGAACAGAAGGAGGTGTGTTTCCCCAAAAGATGCCCTTCTCAATTATCCCCGACATTCAATGGCATTATTATGTCTTAAAGTAGTTACCCTCTTCTAGTGTTTGCATAAAATATGTGAGTTTTTTCTTGCTATTTCAACAACGGATGGTGCTGCTAATTCCCAATATTTCTTAAATTATTTTATATATTGTACAGTTTTCATTGATTATAGGGATATATGTTTGTTGATCTAATAAATCAGTGAATTGTTCATGAAAAAAAAAATTACCCATGCTTGTTATACTTATTCTTAGGCATACTCCTGTTCATATTAGAGGGAAGCTTTTACTTTGTATCCCCCAAACGGCCTAAGAGAATTGCATTTAGGATAGCACCACAGCCTCTCAATTTCTTTCTGGGGAAAAGCACTAAAAGGCATCATTCTGTCCCTCTCCTTGGGGAGTAGTATGCCCTGGGACCCAGGGATGTTAGACTACTGAAGGACCCAAACTTCCCCAGAGAATGGGAGTAGTGTGGGGACACCCGGACATGGCTTAGCCTGGCTTTTGGCCCGCAGTGATGAGAGAGTGACGTCATTTTTGCTGGTTGCTGATCCTTTGTGTCTGCAGTTTCTGTCTTGATGTGATCAGATGGGCTTGAAGTACTGTTTAGACCAGAGAGGGAAGCAGCCCAAGTCTGGTTGACTTGAGGACAATGCAGTTGGCCTTGCTCACACCATTCCATTCTCTAGGCTTTGACAGAAATTGTTGGCTCTCATCTGTTTCGTAGGTCCAATGGCATTTTGTTCTCTTGTTCTATGTATTATGGCTGTGTAACAAGTTACCGCAATGCACAGTGAGTTATGCCCATGGATTCTGTGGGGCAGGAAATCAGAAAGGGCACAGTGGGGATGGCATATCAGTGTCACAGGAGGTCAGGGACTCAGTTGGGAAGATTGAGAGTTTGGTGGTGATGCAATGGCAGGGGGCTGGATTCTTCTGAAGGTTCATTCTTACACATATCTGGCGCCTGGACTAGGGTGACTCAGAGTCATCCGGCCTCTCCATGCAGAGTGGCTACCTCACGTCATGGTGGCCTCAGGGTAGTTAGACTTGGGGTGAAAGCTGCCCCACCTGTCATGACCCAGCCTCCAAAGCCATTTGCATCATATTGGCCGAAGCACCTGCAGCCCTGCCTGGTTTCCAGGTTGGAGAGTCATATAGTAGTAAAGCCTATTGCAGCCATTTTTGGCAAAGACAATATTCCGCCTCTCTCAGGAGTCCAGTGTGAGGAAGGCCAGGCTAAAGAAGAGATGCCAGCCTCCAAGGTATGGCCTAGACCAGTGCCCGTGCTATCCATTGTTGCTCCGAGTTTCCTGGAGTGGTGCTCCTTCTGTCACAGGGAGATCTCCACAGGGAGTTGGGAGTCTTAAGCCAGTTGGCACACTAGTTAGCACGTAACACTTTCCTAAATGCTAACTTACTGAGGCAGCTGTAGCATCTAGAGGGCCTTTATATAAATTAAAGATACCCTCTGGATATGGGGGAGGGGCAAGCAGAGGACAGCCCCTCCTGCCTTGAATGAGCCCCTTTTTCAGGGCACATATTGCACAACCAAATGTAGCAGTCCTGGTAACTATGATTGTTGTCAATGGTTTTATCATTAAAAAAAAATCAAAGCATTTAGGCGTGTCCATGCCTAGGGCCCTCCTGGTTGCCTTCTCCAGTGTTCATTCCTAGTTGCCCTGTCTCCAGGACCCATGCTCTTGCCTTTTCTAAAGCTCCCACTTTTCCCCAGAAACATGATGCTCTCTACAGCAGTTCATGAGCAGGGGCAATTTCCAGGAGCACTGATGGCTTAACTGGACTAAATATGCATTAAAAATATTTCTGAACAGCTTTAAAACTTCTAACTTCCAATGTAATGCATATGTGTTATAAAATTTAAGCAAGTAATATAGAAAGGTGAAAAAAGATGGTGACTTAGAACTGTCTTTATGTGTGGGGAATTTTAGCGATATGGTGGACCTACATGAAAGTAAGGTAGAGGGGTGTGTGAGAGAGACGGTGTGTGTGTGTGTGTGTGTGTGTGTGTGTGAAGAGTTGCCAAGTAAACTATAGGACTCTCAGTTAAATTAGAATTTCAGATAAATAATGAATTTCTTTTTAGTATAAGTATGTCCCAAATATGTTTATCTGAAATTCTAATTTAACTGGAATAAATGTATTTTATTTGCTAACTCTGGCAACCTTGTCTGCGTGATGTGTGAGTGGGGAGTGTATGGGGGATGTGTGATATGTGTGTGTACATGGTGTGGTGGTGGTGTGTATGTGCACATGTGTATTATGTGCGTGGGGTACAGTTTGGGGTGGTGGATGGGAGGGTTGGTCAGAAGAAAAAAAGAGATAGCAAACCTGAAGGTGGTTTAAAAAACAGTTTCCCCAAATTGGCCTTGTAACATACAGATTTTTGTTTTGGTACTTTTAATACTTTATTGTAATTTATTGGTTTACAGTCCAGATCTCCACTAGACAGAGAGAGTCAAGGGTTGAGTCTTGTTTATCTTGGACATGTAATGTAGTAGTGCACAGATTTGGGTGCTCTCAGGCTTCAGAGCAGTTAGTGTCTTAGTCTGTTTGGGCTGCTATAACAAAATATCACCACTGGCAGGGCATATGAACAACAGAAACTTATTTCCCATAGTTCTGGAGGCTGAAAGCCCAAGATCAAGGTGCCGGCATGGCTGAGTTCTGGTGAGAGGCTCTTCCTCTTTCATAGCTGGTGCCTTTTCACAGGGTGGAAGAGGGAGCTCTGCGGGGCCTCTTTTATGACGGTATTAATCCCTCTCATGAGGCTCCACCCACATGTCCTAATAACACCCCAAGACCCCACCTCCTAATACCATCACCTTGGGGGTTAGGATTTCAACATAAGAATTTTGGGAGGATACGAACATTCAGACCACAGCAATTAGGGGTTTAATTCCAGTGTGTCAGTCTCCCTGAATATCGGCCACGAAGCCACTGCTTGTATTGAATACTCCGTCTTCAGTATGTGACAGAGTAGCCTTGGTTTCCCAATGTTGGGCCATCAGAGTCACCTGGAAAGTTTGTTTAAAATACAGATTCCCCGGCCCCACCCCTCCAAGAGGCTCAGGAAGCCTGGCATTAGAGGGAATGATGTACAGGAATTGGATGGATAGTTAGCATTTATGTTTAATTATCTCCTCTTATAAAAGGGAGAATCAGACCTCTGAGTCATGCTATGGATACTGGCGCTCGCTTGTGTGTGTGTGCATGCAAATCACACACATGCATGGGCAGTGCAAAGTGGGACAAGTGAACCTTGGTTCGTTGATACTTTATAAAGATTTTTCCTCTATGAATTTATGTTGGTGCTACTGTTAATAAATCACTTGTCTTGAGCAAATGTAAAGTTTTAAGGATCATTCTGCAGTGAACTGTGCCCAAAATGTCTGTAAGGAAGTCCAGGTTTTATTTCCCAGCAGCAGAACCCCACCTCTGCTTTCCAGAGCGAACTAGCAACTTTTGCCAACGAAATTATTTCTGTACTGACATTAGGCACAGAGAACTCTACTTCCAAAAGTAGAGTGGATGCTTCCAAAAGTGGAATGAGTGCTTCCAAAAGTAAAAATAAAAATTTACAAAGAAAGAAGCCATGGGGTGGAAGAGAAGTAGTGGCTGATTCTTTGAGCTCAAAGTTCCTGAGGTTAAAAGTGCTTGTAGAGCCCTAGTCGGTTTGGCTCAGTGGTTAGAGCGTCAGCTGGTGAACTGAAGAGTCCCGGTTTTGATTCTGGTCAAGGGCACATACCTCGGTTGCAGGCTTGATCCCGGCCCCGGTTGGGGCGTGTGCAGGAGAGAACCAATCGATGTGTCTCTCTCACACTCATATTCCCCACTCCCCCTTCCACTCTCTCTGAAAAGTAATGGAAAAAATATCCTTGGGTGAAGATTAAAAAAAAAAAAAGCTCGTAGGTTTTTCTCTGTGGCTTTCCCTCCAAAAAGACCAATTCAAAACAACAGCATTGTGGTTACCCAGAAGAAAGTCAACTCTGTGAGTATAGTAAAACCATTGAATTGTATACTTTAATTGGGTGGATTGTACGGTATGTGAATTATATTTCAACAAAGCTATTACAAATAAATAAAATTTCGAGAGGCCCCAAATTATATAAACACTAAGCTTTCTGAGAATCAAGTCGTTTTCCTAGAAATTAACAGTCAGATGATAAATTTTAGAGCAGTTTATCTTCTAAATATGACCTATTCCAGGCTTTCCCAGGAAGATTTTGTAACCAAAGTACATGATAAAATTTTAAAAAGGCAACAAGATGAATGGTACTATATAAAATACTAAAAAGGTAGATTTTTAAAAAGAAAACATTAATGGTGAAGACATGTCATATTGTTCATTATCATCTTTCTTTTGTTATCCACATTTAATTTATGAGATGCTGCCCATTTGGGCTTGGTGGGTGGGGGGGGGCAGGGTGGCTGAGGTTGAGAAATATTGGCCAGTTGGCTGCTGTTAATTTTTCATAAGTCTTATTAACTGAAATCTGTAATTTGAACACAGCGTTCTTTGCAATGCTCCAGTTTCTCGGAGTTCAATCAATTTCTTACTCATGTAACAGCAGTGGAAGCCATTGAAAAAGAGACTGGGACTACAGAAAGCTACATGTTCCCTTTCACAGGGTCCCAAATAGGGAATTCGATGCCTCCTTCACAAAACCTCATCTACTAACACTGCACATCTGAGTGGCTTAGAGGAGGGAAGTGAAATATATTTTTAAATGAGAGAAAAAAAGTCAGAAACCATTGTTAGACGAGCAATAAAAAAAAAATTAAGATCTCAACAGCCCCTGATGAAAGACAAATTATGTTATTCACACTGATCACTTTTCTCCCCTTTTTCGAATGACTTCTTATCCTTTGATACTACAATCAGCTAACTTGCACAGCATAAATATTTGATCTTGGCAGAATGCTTTTCACAACTACTCTTTGCTACAGCCAGACATTCTTGCTTTTTGCTTCCATCTTTCCTTGATTAAAGCGAGGAGGCAAATAGTAGGTGTGCAAAGAGCATAGAAATCATTGACCAAGTGAGGGAAAGCTCCAGGGGGTAAAGCTTAGTCAGGAAGGAAGTCCAAAACCGTATCTCCTAGGGGCCACATTCAGCATGTCCTCTATAGGTTTGCTTTGTGTTTGCTTGCTGGAGACAATCAGGACACCGTGGAATTCATTTTGTCATCAGATCAGTCTTTTGCTCTTATTATTGAAGCAAGTTGTATAAGAAGAGGGGCTGGACTTTCAAACAGTCCTTATGCTTGTCAAAAATTCAGGTCGAATAGAGTGTCTGGGACAGAGCAAGCATTCAGTTGCCTTGTGGTACATCCCGAGTGCAAATTCTCAGAAAAGGGTGCCTCTGTGAGAACTTGGAAGCCAGCAGTCCCAGCAACTTGGGTTTGAGAAGATGGTCTGGTCATGGAGATCTGGGTGGGGCATTGAGCCTTCACTACACCCAGTGACTTGAGTTCTGCTTTCTAAGGTCAACAAGTCTGGTCCAGCTTCAATAAGAGATAACCTTCCAGATCCTTGTAGACAATGTCTTATCTCTGGCTCTCTGTTGCACTCTTCTCCAGGTTAACTTTAAAAAAAATTTTTTTAAGTTAAATTTATTGGGATGACATTGGTTAATAAGATTACATAGGTTTTAAGTGTACAATTTTATGATACATCATATTGTATATTACAATACGTATATTGCATTATGTGCCTACTACCCAAATTTATTAGCAAAGATATATGCACCCTTATGTTCATTGCAGCATTATTTACGGTGGCCAAAAAATGAAAACACCGAAGTGTCCTTCAGTAGAATATCATGGTAAGTGAAATAAGTGAGATAGAAAAAGTTAAGGACCATATAAAAGTTAAGGGATATAAAACTGAAAGCAACAAATGAACAAACAAGAAAAACAAGCAAAAACTAACAGACACAAGTTAACTTTGTTTTAGCCAGTGCACATATGACATGGTTGAAAGACTCACAGTTCCTTTCATCATTTTCCCTTGGAGTTTGTATTCCAGACTGAAGTCGTGGCTTTTGCTTGGGTCTGTGTGTGATCTGGCAATGGGGGAGAAGGGTGCAGAGAGGGGTGGCACATCCCTTTCTACAAAGCAGGGAAGGCAGCGCTTCTTACCTTGTAGGGTTTTGGGAGGAAGACATGAGTGATGCTAGGACTTAGAACCATGCCTGGCCCAGCACTATCACTCAGAGCATGGTCATTACTATCATAATTCTTTTTAGGAGAGTAATTTGAAATCAATCGTCGTAGCTGCTGGCCTTCCCCTTGGCCCGGAAGCCTTGTTATTTTGTTTTACTGGTTTTGGTCCATTGCCTTGCTCTGATCTTGGGTTTCTGAAACACGAGTGCACTTGTGGCTCAGTATTAGTGTTGTCACTTGCCTTGGGAGATTTACTTGAGCTCTCTGAGCCTCAGTTAACTCCTGGAAAAATGGCTTCTTCCTCACAGAGTTGTGGGGTCAAAGGAGATGACCCGTAGAGGGGCTGGCACACAGCAGCTTGAACCATGGTAAAGGATTGCTATCATTTTCCCTCCCTTCAGTTCTTCTGCCTTGCTTCTGTTCTTCACTTGCTCTGCTTATCCTCATTTGTCTCAAGTCTCAGCTCAGATCTTCTTTGATCACCCATCTGAACGAGATTTATCCCTTGTGGTCAAACCACATTTTTGACTGTAGTGATTTATCTGCATTATGTACATAGTTATTATCTTTCTTCTCTACCAGACTGTTAAGATGCATGAGGACAGGGACTTTGCTTTGTTTTCTGCTGTATATCTAGTGCCTTGCACAGAGTACACACTCCACATAGTTATTGAATGAAGACATGATCATTGTCACCATGATGATGGAGAAGGCCATAGCAGGTCTAAAGTGAGTTTTCCATCACTGGAATTTTCAGATACAGCATGATCAGCCTTCAATGGCTTTGATTAGACTCCCAAGTGTTACAATCTGTGTTTCTGTGACCACAGGACCGAATCGATGCTCATGCAATGGTGTCCACTGCACAGTGTCTTTTGCATGTAAACAGGATTTTGACATTCTGTTTCCACATCCTAAGTCTCCTCTCCTACCATCACACTCTCTCTGAGCTTCATCCTTACCCCTTTCCACCCATCCACCAGCTTTCTTACTAAAAATACTAACATTTGTTCAGCACTTATCACGTGCTAACCACCCGCACAGTGCTTTAAATGTGTTATCTTCCAAATCCTCACTATCACCCTTTGTGATCAAATCATGAATATTCCTAGTTTACAGAATTCCTAGTTAGTTTATTCCAACATCATTCAAGACCATGGATCTTGAAGAGAGAGAAGAGGAAGCCAGGAGAAAGCAAATATGGGCAAGAATGGAAGATAGGAGAACCCCAAAACTGACAGTTGAGATGAAACTCATCCGAAACCAGCCAAGAAAGTATAAGTCACCAATCCCAAATTCAAGATCTCAGCCTGCTTCAGGAGCCCACTACCCTGAGGGAGCAGGGTCAAAGACAAGCAGAGAGCTGCCAGTGCAGACAGTGGACACTCGAAGGCATCCTCCCTAAGTACCATGCGACATGGAGATCTCCCTGGTTTCCTACTGGGGCACCTTCCTACAACTAGGGCCCCACAGCATATCCTGCGCATGGTTTGCCAGTGAAAATGGGGGTGGGGGATGCCCATTGTGGTGAAGTCAGGTAGAGGATATGAACAGATTCTGCGTGTGTGTGTGTGTGTGTGTAGGGGTGGGGGGTCCAGCAGTAAAGGCATTGCAGATACAAAACACATTTTTAAAGGCATCTTCACCAGGACTGTTCTTTGAAAATGGGACAGAAACCTCTCAAATGTCAAGAGATAGGGTTTTTGCCAAGGCAACAGAATGCTGAGGACTGCAAGGAAAGATTCTTATTACAAAAAGGTGCTAAATTCTGGAGTAGGGTTTAAATATACCTGATGTATTTCTGACTTAGTGTGTGTGTGGGAGGCTCTGCCTCTCTCCCTATTGCTGTTATTATCTCGTGGGCCTACAGTTTAATTTTTCCTACTATGGGGTTCCGTAGTCATTTTTCCAATCCTCCAGCTCCCTCTGGGAAGTAGTTTATGGCAAAGCACTCAACCGCCAATAAAAGCTGCCCCCGAGTTGCTGACTATTAGTAGTGAGTTCCTGGCCAGGGCAAATCATCAAATTTAATCACACGTTAATCATTTGCCAGGATGGCATGGAGCAAGCTTTAGATATTCCCGAGGCTGAGTCTGTACAGCACAGATATGTTTGTTAGAGAAGCACGTCTACTGAAAGCCTTTTTCCTATTGCATGCGGGAGCTGAAGAAAGAGGGAAGCGTGGTTGCATTTCAGGCTGCCTCGTGTGATCTCTCTTCATTGATTTGCTCTTCCCAGCTGCTGGTATATCTTCTTTTTTTTTTTTTAATCGTCACCCAAGGATATGTTTTTATTGATTTTTAGAGAGAGAGAGAAACATCAATATGAGAGAAACATCGATTGGCTGCCTCCTGTATGCGCCCTGACCAGGATCCAACACACAACCTAGGTTTGCGCCCTGACCGGAAATCAAACCCACAGTCTTTTGGTGCATGAATGATGCTGTTACCAACTGAGCCATCCAGCCAGGGTGCTGCTGATATATCTTTAATGCTGTATTTGATATGCTTTGTCTCTCCACCTCTCCATCTGTTCTCCATGTGTTTTGCTGGTGGCTTCTTCTGAATATTTTATAATCAAGTATTTGCCAGGATAAATGAATTCAGTAAAGTAGCAGGATACAAAATAAATATCCAGAAATCAGTTGCATTTTTATACACCAATAACGAACTATCAGAAAGGGAAACTAAGAAAACAATCCCATTTACAGTTGCATCAAAAAAATATAAAATACCTAGGAATATATTTAACCAAGGATATAAAAGACCTGTATTTGGAAAATTACAAGACACTAAAGAAAGAAATGGAAGAAGATACAAATACCATGTTCATAGATAGGAAGAATTAACATCATTAAAACATCCATACTACCTAAAGCAATCTATAGATTCAACACACTTCCTATCAAGATACCAATGGTGTATGTTACAAAACTAGAACAAATATTCCAAAAATGTATATGGAACCACAAAAGACCCCGAAGAGCCACAGCAATCTTGGGAAAGAAGAACAAAGTTGGAGGAATCATGCTACCTGATATCAACCTACACTACAAGGCCATAGTAATGAAAACAGCATGGTACCGTCATAAAAACAGACATATAGATCAATGGAACAGAATAGAGAGCTCAGAAATAAACCTGTCCCTCAATTAATGATTGAGAAAAGAGGCAAGAACATACAATGGGGTAAAGACAGTCTATTCAATAAATGATGTTGGGAAAATTGGACAGATACGTTTAAAAAAATGAAATTAGGCTACCTTCTTATACCATACATAAGAATAAACTCAAAATGGATTAGACTTAAATGTAACACTTGAAACCATAAAAGTCCTAGAAGAAAACATAGGCAGTACAATCTCGGACATTTCTCGTAGCAATATTTTTTCTGATGTGTCTCCTCCAGCAAGGGAAATAAAAGAAAAACTAAATAAATGGGACTACATTAAACTAAAAAGTTTTTGCACAGCACAGGAAACCATCAACAAAATGAAAAGACAACCCACTCAATGGGAGAATATATTCGCCAATGATACATGTGATACATCCAAAATTTATAAAGAACTCATACAACTCAACACCAAGAAAACAAACAATCCAATTAAAAAGTGGGCAAAAGCCTGGCCAGGCATGGCTCAGCGGTTGAGCATCGACCTAGGATCCAGGGGATTGGGGTTCGATTCCCGGCCAGGGCACACGCCCGGGTTGTGGGCTCGATCCCCAGTGGGGGGCGTGCAGGAGGCAGCCGATCAATGACTCTCATCATTGATGTTTCTCTCTCTCTCTCTCCCTTTCCTTTCCTCTCTGAAATCAATAAAGATATATTTAAGAAAAAAAAAAAAAGTGGGCAAAAGACCTGGATAGGCACTTCTCCAAAGAGGACATACAGATGGTCAATAGACATATGAAAAGATGCTCAATGCCATTAATAAAAAAATGCAAATTAAAACCATAATGAAATATCACCTCACACCTGTCAGACTGGCTATCATCAATAAATCAAAAGTGTTGGTGAGGATATTAAGAAAAGGGAACCCTTGTGCACTGTTGGTGGGAATGCAGATTGGTGTAGCCGCTGTAGAAAATAGTAAGGAGTTACCTCAAAAAATTAAAAATGGAGGTGCCTTATGACCCAGTGATTCCACTTTTGGGAATATGTCCGAAGAAACCTGACACACTAATTTGAAAGGATATATGCACCCCTGTGTTCATGGCAGGATTATTTACAATAACCAAGATTTGAAAGAAGCCCAAGTACCTATCACTAGATGAGTGGATAAAAAAAGCTGTGGGACATTTACGCAATGGAATACTAGTTGGCTGTAAAAAAGAAGGAAATCTTACCTTTTATGACAGTGTGGATGGACTCAGGAGAATATTATGCTAAGTGAAATAAGCCAGTCAGAGAAAGACAAATACCATATGATTTTACTTAGATGCGGAATCTAATGAACAAAACAAACAAAATAGAAACAGACTCATAGATTCAGAGGACAGACTGACAGCTGTCAGAGCGGAAGGGGGTGGGGTTGAAGGGATGAGTGAAAAAGGCGAAGGGATTAAGCAACCCCCCCCAAACCCTTATAGACACAGACAATAGTATGGCGATTACCAGAGGGAAAGGGGGGTGGGAGGAGATAGGAGAGGGTAAAGGGGGGATAAATAGTGACTGAAGGAGACTTGACTTGGATGGTGAACACAATACAATATACAGGTGATGTGTTATAGAATTGTACACTTGAAACCTATATAACTTTATTAACCAATGTCACACAATAAATTCAATTAAAAAATACAACTATTAAAAATTAAAAAAAGAAACCCATCAACTGGGGGGAAAAAAGGATTTTCCAGTACCACTGGAGGTCATTGGGAATCCTATCAGTGAAGTTGCTTTCTCTAGATATATCAGTTCATCAAGCAGTGCTGAGCTCTTAGGAGCAAGTCAAGGTCATGTTTCTTCTGCTCAAACCTTCCAGGGGTGTCCCATCTCATTCGCTGGAAATTAGAGGGCATGACAAAGGCACAGAAAGCCTTGCATTTTCTGGCTTTGGGCCAGCTCTCAGATTTTATCTTCTCAAAAATGCCCCTTGCTTACTTCGCTCCTGCCATATCGGCCTCCTTGCTATTTCTATTACAGGGGTACCTCAGTGTTCGAATGTAACCCGTTCTGGAAGACCTTTTGAGTTCTGAAACATTCGGAAACCAAGAGATCCACAGCTGACAGATAGGCCTCAGGATCTTGCCCTCAGCAGAAGCTGTGTGGCATGTTCGACTTCCGAGGTGTGTTCGAAAACTGAAGCATTTCCTTCTGGGTTTATGGCGTTTGTAAACCGAAACGCTCGCCAATGGAGACGTTCAAAAACTGAGGTACCACTGTAGTTTCATGTTACTAAATAATAAAGTACTCACCACCACCCCTCCTGGCCAGCCAGCCCCGCCCTTTTATCATAGTTTTGTAGGTCAGAAGTATGGGAAGGCTCAGTCATGTTTCCTGCTTAGGTGAACATCAGCTGTCTGCGGTACTGGACTCTTGTCTGGGGGCTCTGGGAAAAAGTCTGCTCCCAGATTTATTCAGGTTCTTGGTAGAACTCAGTTCCTTGCAGTTGTAGGACTGAGACCCTTGTTTCCTTGCTGGCTGTCAGCTGAGGGCTACTCTTAGCCCCTGGAGACCACATTCCTTGCTACATGGTCTTCCCCACCTCTAAGCCCACAGGGTGCATGGATCCTAATCATGTTCACATCTCTCCGAGTTCCCCTCCTGCAGCCAGCCAGAGAAAACTTTTGCTTTTAAAGAACTCATGTGATTGGGTTAGGCCCACCTTTATAATCTTCCTATCTAGAGGTCAACTGATTAGTCATCTTAATCACAACAGCAAAATTCCTTTAACGTACATAATCATGGGAGTGACTCGGAAGAGGAGGGAGTTCTTGGGGCCCCTCTTAGAATTCTGCCTCCCACACTATTCCTCAAACATGCTCTCATCAGTCTTACCTCAGGACCTTTGAACTTGCGGTTCCCTCTGTCTGGGATTCCTCCCCAGATAGTCACATGGTTTACACAATTGACATATTATATACTTGTATGTTTGTTTGTTTGTTTATCTCTCTTTCTTCACTGGAATAGAGGCTCCCTGAAGATGGGGGCATTGCCTGCCATATTCATGACTGCAGCCTCAGCTCCTAAAATAACTCCTAGCACACAGCAGATGCTTGGCATCAGCGGTTTTCAACCAGTGTGCTGAAAGAATTTTTAAAACATGCAATACCTGACTATTTAGTCAGGGACACTGACCTCTTTCCCCTTAGACTGTCAAATTAAAAAAATGACAACAGCCAACACAGCAATAGCCATCTGGTGTGAATGAATCAAAATTACACCTATTTTTTTTGTCAGCTAGGCCAAAAATATATTTTTTGGTGTGCTGCAGAATTAGTAATTAGTTTCTGAAATGAAAATGGTTGAAAATCACTGCTCGACATGTATAAATAAATGCATGCATAAGTGAATCTGTAGCTTTCCCCACCTCTCTTCTTCTCTTCCTTCTCTCTCCCACTAAAATGTCTCTGAATTTTAGAATTCCCATAAAGTGATCATTATAAATGGGTTTTCCCTCTCTCAGTACAAGCATGAGCGATGAGCGATGGAAGCAGTCAGGAACCTCTGCTTTTTCACCTGATCTAAATAAGCATGGGTCTAAAGAGGAAGGCTCTTTTATCTTTGTCAGTCTTTTTTTGTTTGTTAATCCTCACTGGAGGATATTTTTTCCATTGATTTTTAGAGAGAGTGGAAGGGAATGTGGGGGGGGGAGGGAGAGGAACATTGATTTGAGAGACATAGACATTGATTAATTGTCCCCCCCCCCCCCCCCAGCATGTGCCCTGACCTGGGTGAGGATCCAACCTGCAACTCAGGTAAGTGCCCCTGACTGGAAATCGAACCTGAGACCCTTCGGTGCATGGACTGATGCTCTAACCACTGGGCCACCGGCCAGGGCTATTGGTCAGTCTTTCTTACCTTTGACACGTTTGTCTCTTTTTTGCCTGGTATGTACCTCATGCATTCCCATCTTCATGCCTCAGCTCAGGGTTGGAAAGACCTTGAAGATGTTTGATTGTAATTTCCCATTCCATGAGTGACTCTTCTAAATTGGAATGTCCTCCCTCTCCTTGTCATGAATATTCCCCACTTTTAAAGGCCCACGTCAGGATTCAGGGGTTCTGTGGCTTTCTTGGATTGGTATAGTCCATAGGAAGATCTTCCTCTTTTGAATTAATTTACTATCTGAACTAAGGCACAAGGGCTGGATTAGTTGCACTGGCCTGTTTTCTGGTTTGTACAGTCATTTTTATTTATTTATTTTTAATCCTCGCCTGAGGATATTTTTTTTCCATTACTTTTCAGAGAATTTGGAAGGGGGAGAGCGAGACAGAGACAGACAGATAGACAGACAGACAGACAGACACACACACACACACACACAGAAACATCTATGTGAGAGAGAGACATCGATTGGTTGCCTCCCGCACACACCCTGACTGAGGCTGGGATCGAGCTTGCAACTGAGGTATGTGCCCTTGGCCCAAATGGAACCCAGGACCCTTTAGTCTGAAGGTCGATGCTCTAACCAGTGAGCCAAACTGTCTAGGGCTGTACAGTCATTTTTAAACGTTAGCCTTCATTTAAAGGAGATCGCAGTAAAAATCCAGGAATTCTCATTTCTCTTAAAAATAGAAACAGCAGAGTTTCCATGTTATGGTGGGAAGTCATGGCCTAAGGCCTGAATGATAGATTAATCTGTACCTTGAACAAGCTCTATCCATTCTTTTTGTGCATCTAGAATAACATACTTAAATGATCTCTTCTCCAGACCTCCAAAGATCGCAGGGCGGGGCGACGCCAACAGTCCTCATTATCATCGTTTACCTGCAAACAACTCTAAACTGTTTATGTTAGATGTTAACTATCCTGCACCCACCAATATGAAAGTACCACGTATTTCTCCATTTACTGCTCACGCAGTCCTAGCAACTTCCCCGCTCTGCTCTCTCCCGCCTCCTTAATCTGCCACCAATGGATCTCCTGTAACTTGTTTTACCTCTTTCCCTTTGATGCTAATGTATAAAATAAACTGCAAAACTGCCGCTATTCCCAGAGTGTTATCTCAGTGCCTTGAGACTTTGCTTCCCGGCCTAGCCCCCAAGTCCCTGGCTTATAATAAACTCTAAGCCTTTCTTCAGGTTTGAAATTTCTTTCCTGCACATTTATCGTGGTGACTGTGAAGGGCCTCCAAAGATGCCCACCCGGGATGACTCTGCTAGGCGCCAGCGGCCCTGTGCCCCCGCGGCTCGGCTTGGCATCAGGTGAACTTGGCCAGGTTCTCCTTGGCATTCCGGACCTCCGTGTTTTGTTGAAGGTGGTGACTTTATTTGAGCGGTTCTTAGGAAGTCCTCGAGGTGGCACTAAAGGATAAGGAAAGGAGGAAAGGGCTGCTGGATTTTTTTTTTTTTTTGGTTTGTTTTTTTTATAATTCGATCTTTGAATTGCGATCGTACTCCAACCTTTGCTTAATGTACAAAACATCAGGTCCTGCTGACACCAGACAGTGAGGTTGTTTCTCTTACCACAGCTCTGCAAGGTGATAAGGGGAGATGTACTATAAGTGCCAACTAGTTGGAACACCGATTACTTTTGAACTCTAATGAGGTACCAGACAAGAAAGGCAGTTGATTTCTACCTGGTGATCTGATGTGGTCCTTAGAGTCGCACTATGGGGTGCCTTGTTTTTATTGAACAAGGTTCTCAGTATTGTCTGACCATGTGCCTAGTGAAAATGGGCTGCAGAAAGACATGGTTACATATTCCTTTTATAGCACTCAATTTTTAAACTATGGGGAGAGATTAGGAAGACACAGTGATTTATTTATTTAACAGGAGAAATATAAAAATTTTAATATGTGTGCACAGAAGAGAATTCACATTGGGCATGAAACCCAATGGTTTATTTACAAAATGAAATCCAGTTGGGTAAAGCCAATTCTGTGGAGCTTGGATATGAACAATAAATATGGAAGCACGTCATAGGTTTTTTACACAGTGGTCTAGAAAAAAACCCTACGTCACTTTTCTGAGTAGTGGTCAAATGTGGAAAGACACTAATATCTACTCTAATTTCTTTGATGCCATTAGTTATGCTGGGCAGCAAGAGATTTTTTTTTTATTGACCACGTATAAAACATACTAGATAACTCTAGATGAGTAAACTTTTAAACAACTGTGACTTTTGCTGGACGAAGCCAGGATGGCAGAGAGGCTGCCACTCCTAATGGCATAACTAAGCAGACATTACTAACTGATTGCTGCACGTTTCCCATCATCTCCAGACATGACCTCAAATTTGTTCTCAAACTGTGCTCTTGGCAGAACTACCGCTTGACTGGATTTGTCATGTGAGATGAAGCCTTTTGCCATCTCCGATGTAGATTATAAGAAAAAATTATCTTTCTTGTGTCTCCTTGCTGTTTTTTATTTTTATTTTTATTTTTATTTTTTTAACCTTATGGAAAGGTTTAGGGATAAATAGCCTGGGCTTTGTATTTCTAGCGAAATCACTAAATGGCTCATTGATTGTTATGCCACTTTGAGTGGTGGGCCATTTTAGAATTTGACAGGCTTGCTGAGGCAAGGCTTCATTTGGTTTCTGAGCTTTTTGTTCCACGCCAGACGTTGATGGGAGCCAACTCCTAGAGGAGATGGAAAACTGTGCATTTCAGGAAAGAAAGCAAATGGGTTGTACCAAGTGCGAATCCAATCCTTTAGAGTGAGAAAGTTTCCTCTGATGGCAAGTCAATACCAGATGATCCTGAATATTCACGTCTATGTGCTTGATTCCTTTCTGCCCTGTGTGCTGAAGTTGCCAGCAAAGGCAGGCAAATGACTACTCCAAACAAAATAATGTGATGGAAAGGAAAATGCAGGCTATTGTTTTCAAGCTTGAGGAGTGAAATGGTTTCATTAAAAATGCATTAGACAGAGAATGAAAAAAACATAGCACTCATCTTTGGTTGGCACATAATTATTAGACTCTTCAGGATTACTTGAATTTGTTTTACAACTGACACAACACAAACGGCATCAGAATTTTTTGAACCAAGGAAGCAATTTCAAAATTCAATATTGCGGGAAAAGGAAAACAAATAGGCTCTGTCTGTTAGTATACAATGGCCCTAAAAATACACAACTGCAATTTCATGGCTGACCCATGATGTAATTTACTCCTGGTGGTTCGCTTACTGAAATTTTAATTCTTGGGGCTCTACATTTGGCCCAAAATGATGGAGATGTGGAAACCGTTACACAGCCTTTCTCAGTAAGGAAAAGTAAGATTAGGTGACGGGCATAACTTTAGTTTTTATGGTGTAGCTCAGGAGAGAAAAGGCGCAAGAGTGCTTGAATCTTGACTGTGCAGCCTTGAGCAAGTTAACTGACTTTTCTGACCTTCAGTTTCTTCATCTGTAACTGGGGTAATCATAAATGTCTTAGACTTGTTAGGAAGAGAGATGAGTTAGTGCATTTGGAGTGCTTAGCACAGGTACTGACACATTGAAAGGCCTCAGCATGCTTTATTTGTTATTTTTTTATTGCTTTGAATGGCAGTGTTCTTCCTGGTTTATATAGTGTTTGAAAGAAATGATCTTGGGACTGTGGAATGGAAAAGCTTCCAAAATAATTGTCCCGTGTTTGGATTTTAAGTTTCTATCTACAGTACTTTTTTCCCCCATATTTCTTACGGTAGATTATAAAAATGGCCCAATGCTTTCTCCCTCCCTCTATCCACACCTTTTGCCCTGAGACTTTGAAGCTCCTGCCATCCAGGAGTTCAATCTGCGTGCCCCTTGTTTCTGTTGTCATGTGACTTTCTTTGGCCAATGAGATGTTAGCAGACATGATACTAAGAAAGGCTTGACAAAGTCATTGAGAGTTTCTGCTGGCTCTGAGTCATTTCACAACGAAATTCCAAGATTCTTTACATTCCTGTTAGGATTCTTTCAAAGGTCAGCTCCAGTTGGTGCACGTTTCATGAAGTTCAGCGCAGCAGCAAGTCACTTATTTCAAATAGTCTCAGCCTGCCCTGAGGTTCAGAGCCAAGCGCATCACCAAGAAGTGTTGCCGAGGGAAGAGGCAGGGGACGGCAGTTCATATATTGTAAAACAGATCTGAGTTCCCTTGGTCTTTGTGCAGAATTGTATTATTTCCTCTGGGAAATGGTTTTACCTTGTCAAAAGAAAAAATAAATTTAAACATTCTGTAGTAAAAAAAAAATTCCACATATGCCATCACTATGGAAATGCCAAGGGCAATCTGCTGGAGGATGAGAGACCCATGGAGGTGAGCCAGTCATTCCACCAAGAGCACCTGGCCTCCAGTCGGCTCCCAGGTATTAATCAAGTCCAGCAAAATCACTGAGCTGACCACCCTGGATTCATGACCACCCCGGATTCATAGCCTGCCACTGAGGTCCTGTGGCTGTTTGTTATGCAACATTATTAAAACAATAGATAAGGGTTACACTTCTGTTATAGCTCATGTTCTCTTGTGTTGGGATTATGGCTTATCCATCAGGCTCTCCAGATGTTTTGGGAGCTCCTTGAGAACAAGGATGGTATCTTATTTACCTAGTATCTCCAGGGCCCAGCACAGTAGCTGGTGGACAATAAATATTTGTCACCTGTAGTTCTGGCTTTAATAATTCCTCCACTCATTGGTTTATTTGTCCCTATGTTCATAGTTTCACTATTGAATGCTTACTATATACCAAACACTGTGCTGGGTGCTAGAATTACAAATGTGAGCAAAAGTGACATTAGAAGAGTCCCGTAATTAGGAATGCAAACGTTGTCAGCACACACACTTTCAAATGTGAGTGAATAAATGGTTAGATAAAATAATCACTTATCAAATTTCTGTTGGGAGAAGTAAGGGGAAGAAAGGTCTATTAGAGAGGGAAGTGGAATGGAAGATGTTAGGCTGGGAAGTAGTGAGGTAAAGTTTTGAAATACAGTTCTGGAGGGCTTAGCTGATAGGCCGGGGGTTTCGATTAGGGTTGAAAGCTAGAATATTTACACAGGCCGGGCAGATAGTGTAAATAAGTAAATAAAAGACCAGATGTGAAGGAAGATAGGCTGGTGGGGACCATACCAGTCTGGGGAGCACATGCCTATTTAGAGACCTTGTCCAGAGCTAGCTCAGTGCTTCTTAGACTTTCGTGTGCATGGGAGTCACCTGGGCACCTGTCTCTGTTGTTTTGGGAGGGAGTGGTGGGGTCTGAGATTCCATATTTCTAACAATCTCCCAGGTGATGCCTTGCTCCTGGTTTCCTCATCTACTGACTGCAAAGTAAGAATCTAGTTGATGGTTGCCATGTGACAATGTGGGTCCAGGTTTGCCAGTTCATTGGACCCTTGAAAGAAAACCCATATATCTCTGTTTTATCTAAAACGCCCTGATTTTTCATAGTGGTAACTAATGTTTGTAAAGGTACTTATAAAATGGGAAACCTTTCTTTGACTACTTCATGGAATTATGAACATGAACTATTCTGATTCTAAATGCTAAGACATCACCCCTCCTGATTTCACCGTACTTTGGGCTTCGAGTTTCATAGGTTTGCCCTTGTGGTTATATTTTACATTCCTCTAAATAGACTGTCAGCCTCTTAGGTGCAAAAACTGAAATTTTTGCATCTGCTAAAATATGTGAGACATCATACCCAGTGAGACATCAGTAGACACCAGTAAATTAACTAGTGGAGGTAAGTGGTGCATTTGATAAAGTGCACCACTTCCCTCTCTAATAGACCTTTCCTCCCCTTACTCCTCCCAACAGAAATTTGATAAGTGATTATCATGTACTATCAGTGGGGGTTTTGTTTTGGAGTGGGCAAGCAGAAAGAATTGCTAATCTTATTAATCACCCTCATTTCATTTTATTTTTTTTTTAATTTTTATTTTTTTAAATATATCTTTATTGATTTCAGAGAGAGGAAGGGAGAGGGAGAGAGAGAGATAGAAACATCAACGATGAGAGAGTCATTGATCGGCTGCCTCCTGCACGCCCCCGACTGGGGATGGAGCCCGCAACCCCGGCATGTGCCCTGACCTGGAATCAAACCCCGATCACCTGGATCCTAGGTCGGCGCTCAACCGCTGATCCCCGCCCCGTCGGCCAATCACTCTCATTTTAGAGAAAGCATGTCAGCTTCAGTAGGTCTTGGTCTGCATGGGAGAAAGTTTAACACACCGAGGTGGCTGTGTTGGCATCACGATCAGGCTGTGGGAGAGGGAAGACAGTGATGTCATTGTGAGGGCAGTCGAGTAGTTAAAAAAGCAAACAAAAGTCAAAACAGTGAAAGTCCCAATATTCTAAGTGATTTATGAACTAATCCTGAAGTACAAATGCGCAAATTTTCTCCCCAAACCTAAGGGGATTGAAGAAGACACAGTGGAGCAGAATTCATGGAGGCAAAGCATCTACAGGATTCTGGAGGTCCTTGGAGAGTCAGCCGTAGGCAGCTGTCGTTCGGAACTCGTCAGACCTAGAGGATTGCTTGTGGAAACCATCGACCCTTCACTTAAGGCACAGCACCCTTTACATGCGTGTGGCACTCCTGCGCTCACTAACTGCGTTATTAGCCGAATTGACCATCACACCCGTCTGGGAGCTCAGGTGGAAGACAGTGTCAAGAAAGCTACCCACAACTTGAAAATAGGCAAAAGGGAAGATGTTTTACTTTTGCTACCAGCAAAAATAATCCTCCAGCGATTATTTAGGTCTACAAGGATGTAGACTGTCTATTGAAAACTTCTTTAAAGCACCAGATAGTAAATATTTTAGGCTTTGCAGAATATATACATTACCTGTTGAATATTCCCCTCCCTCCTTCCCTCCCTCCCCCCCCTCCCTCCCTCACCTCCCTCCCTCCCTCCCTCCCTCCCTCCCTCCCTCCCTCCCTCCCTCCCTCCCTCCCTCCCTCCCTCCCTCTTTCTTTCTCCTCCCCCCTCTCTTTTTAAAAAAATTTTTTATTTATTGATTTCGGAGAGAGGAAGGGAGAGGAGAGAGATAGAAACATCAGTGATTAGAGATTCACTGATCGGCTGCCTCCTGCAGGCCCCGGACTGGGGATCGAGCCCACAACCCAGGCATGTGCCCTGACCGGGAATCGAACCCGGATCTCCTAGATCCTAGGTCGATGCTCAACTGCTGAGCCATGCTGTCCGGGCTTTTTCTCTTTTTTTCTTTCTCTCTCTCCCTTCTCCCCTCCCCTCCCCTCCCCTCCCCTCCCCTCCCCTCCCCTCCCCTCCCCTCCCCTCCCCTCCCCTCCCCTCCCTCCTCCCCCTCCCCTCCCTCCCTCCCCCCTTCCTTCCTTCCTTCCTTCCTTCCTTCCTTCCTTCCTTCCTTCCTTCCTTCCTTCCTTCCTCCCTCCCTCCCTCCCTCCCTCCCTCCCTCCCTCCCTCCCTCCCTCCCTCCCTCCCTCCCTCCCTCCCTCCCTTCCTTCCTTCCTTCCTTCCTTCCTTCCTTCCTTCCTTCCTTCCTTCCTTCCTTCCTTCCTTCCACAGCTCTTTAAAAATGTAAAAGCCATCCTTCGTGGGCTGTATAAAAACAGGCTGTGGTCTGGGGTTGACCCACAGGCCGCACTTTGTCCTTGCTGCTCCTGAGTGAGGCTCTTTTCCAGCTCTGTAGGGAGGGAAGTTAACTTGTCCAAAAGGGACATCGTCGCAAATAATTCTTGTCTGAGAGGAATGTGAATAATTTCTCTCCACAACATTGCAGATACTTTTTTCCCTGGAGAGATGCAATTGATTTCTATGTAGTAGAAAAGAAAACCCCAAATATTACCATTTATTGCCTTGTTGGGTATTAACCAGTTTTGGATTTATGAGCAGATTTATTTTGGCTTTGCTTCGATTGACCAAATACATCTCCGTTCCTCCTACTCTCCTTTGAACCAGTCGTATCTTACTGGCTCTCTTGATAATTAGAGACTTGAATGAAATCTTTAACACGTTTGTTTTATATTTGCATGAGTTTCATATTTTTAACTGTTTGGAATTAATTCTGTAGCATTACTGTTATCCTTTGTTAACAGATTAGAGAACTGGCTTTGCAAGTGGCTAGGGGTTTGCCCACGTGAACCAGCGCATGGTCGGCTGGGACTTCAGCCCGCCTTTGGAACAGCAGCTGTGCTATTTCGCCCTCAGTCCGGCTCTGACTACCTGGGTAATTTAATTTTCATTATCCCAGGATGGGAAAACATCTCTAAAAGAAATGTAGTAAGTTAAGCAATTTATATCACTCATTTTCATATTCTGTGAGCTCCTTTAAAAAAAAAATCCAGCTCCTTTAGAGGCAAGTAGAAACTCTTTCTCACATCACAATTATATGTGAATAATTTTTAAGGCTAGCCTAGTTATCTCTTTCTGTATCACTGTGGCCATCAAGCAGCCTGCAATTTAAATCTGCTGCGAAACTGCAGTGCTCCTAGAGGCAGGCACAGAGTCGGAGATGGGTAGCTCTGTACAGAAGTAAATACAACGACAAAAAAGATTCATTGTCCCTTTTGTTCCAAAGCTGGGATGTTGATTGATTTAAGGTTATCAGTCATTCGTTCATCTTTTATCTTCTTTTGTTCTAATCTTAGATGTAGAGGGAGAGTAGTGTTTATGACCTTTTAGGTAAAAACTGGGTATTGGCCAGTCATATTAGACACCAGGAAGGCAAAGCCTCTAGGGTCATGTTCATAGGTAAGGCCGTACGTGTATTTAGGGGCCCATCCATGTCGGGTAGTGCAAATACCAGCTTTGAGATGGTTTAAAGTCAAACTTTGGGCATGTCTGGGGTCTGAGTTGGTGGCATTGATGCCCATGGAAACTGTGGTGGGTTTATAGGTCTAGGCCAGTGATTTTCAACCCGTGTGCCCCGGGAATTTTTAAAACAGGCAGTGCCTGACTGCAGGGGCACTGACCTCTTTCCCCTTCGATTAAGTAAAAAAATGACAACAGCCAACACAACAGCAGCTGTCTGGTGTGAATGAATCAGAATTATACCTATTTTTTGTCAGATCGGCAACAAATATATTTTGTGCTGTGCTGCAGAATTTTAGTAATTAGTTTATGTGTGCCATGGGATGAAAAAGATCGGAAATCTCTGGTCTGGGCCAACTTTTGTGGCATCTTGCTGGGAGCTGAGAGTCACTTACTGGGAATTACGGGTTCTCCTCTCTGGCTACCAGCCCACAGCCGGGCCGGATGGCCACATGCCTTTATTTTCCAGCTCCTCCCTTTCCCTCTGAGGCTGAAGAAAACATGGCACCGTGGTGTGTGAGCTCTGTCTTCCTGAGGGACATGGAAGGAGGCAGATGATACAGTCAGAGGAGCAGAGGTGTTAACTGCCTAAGGAGAGAATGCTGGTTATCCGAGTAGGGGTAACATAAGTACATTTTCTTTCCTTCTTTCCTCCCATGGATGAAGTGTGGTTCACTCGTAGAGCTTGTCTCAAGATGTCCTGAACTGCTGAGTGACAGGCAACCTGACGCATCCTTTTATGGATCCGTGTGGAGCAGGACCCGCGTGGCACTGTGTTCGCCCTTCCCTGCTCACATCCTTTCGCCCTTGCTCTCACTGTCCTGGGGCTGCACCTGAGAACAGCCACCAGCCCTTACCCCCGCCTCAGCCCTGCTTCCTAGGGAGCTCGGTGACCACAAGAGCCCTCACTCATATCTGTGCTCTTTCTCAGGACTGGAGGCTCTAATGGCTATTTTGACTTTAAGCAACAGAAAAAGAGAAGAAACCACAGAACTACAAATATAATACTCTTTGTATTGATCAGGATTAAATTTAGTTTCTAGTAATAAGAACAACAAAACACAAAAATAAAGTGGCCTAAACAAGATAGAAATTTATTGCTCTTTCATCTAAGAGTCTGGGGTTATGCAGGGCAGGCTGTCCCAGAGGTTTTCCGACGTAGAGTTGGTAGGGATGCAGCCTGTTTCCAGCTCCCCGTGTACCCTCCTTTAGGCCATGGCCTCAGCCTTCTCTCCCAAGGCTGTGTAGCGGAGAAAGAGAAAATGGCCAAAGTCCTGCTTCAACTGTGTTTGGAGGAGATCCCTGAAAGCTGCCACAGGACATTGTGGTTTGCATTCCATTGGCCAGAATCTAGTTCTACAACCTGCAGCCTAACACCTGTACCTGCTGCAGGAAAGGCTGGGACATGTAAGCTTCATCTTGGGTGGCTAAGGATTGTTTCTTCTGAAGAAAGAGAGAACTATTCGGGAACAGCTAGAAGTTTGTCACATGCTCTGTATCGGTTCCACTCTTTTCTCCTAACTCTCTAGGATCGAGTTGACCGTGGTGGGTACTTTCAGAAGATGGTGCACAGGATACAAGTTAGCACAAAAGCTATGAAGTGATGCGCACGCATTCCGTGGAAACGGCGCTTTGACTCTTGCCCTGCTCCCCGGGCTAACATGCGCTGCAATGCTCTCCTGGTGCTGGGCAGCAGCCGTGAGATGATTTTGCCCCACGGTGGGCTAATATTAGCGTTCTGAGTGTGTTTAAGGTAATCTAGGTGTATTAAATGCATTTTGGGTTGTAATATTTTCTTTTTTCTTTAAAAAAATGTTTTTATTGATTTCAGAGAGAGGAAGGGAGAGGGAGAGAGAGATAGAAACATCAATAATGAGAGAATCATTGATTGGCTGCCTCTAGAAATTGGTTTATTGGCATGTAACCCCATCAGAAGTTAAGGAACCTCTGTATTTCCTAATTTAAAAAAATTTCCTTTGCAATGTACTGTCACCCAACATTTTTTTCTAATGTCCATTTATAAAAATGAATTTAAAATGGACTGAAGGGTCACACCATCTCATTTACATTTGCTACTCAATTTATTTTCATTAATATTGTGATCTTTTTTGATTAATGTGACTAATGTTCCTAACATGGTTAGGAAATGCATCAATTAGGGGTTAATTAATGTTGATGTTTAAACTCAGAATGGGTTCATATTAATCGATTGCTTCTATCTGATGGGGGTTTAATTAATTAGGTTCTGAAAACCTCTTCTGATAAATTCCACTCCATGCTAATGAACCCCATGGATCACCTTATTAAGCATTAACTGTTGCTACCTTTTCACCTGCACCGTTAAGCCATGTTTAATTTGTTCACATAGCTCCACAGTCAATAATGAGGCCTTTATTTTTACACCATATAATCAGGGTTAGAAATATCCACTTTTGTTCAGTGCAGTACTTGCATAATGCATGCTATGGAAAAAGATGCTTAGCTAGAGATTTTTAAGCACTAAGAGGAAAAAAAATCAAATTGGCATTAATGAAGTGTGGGAATAATTGTATTTACGAAAAGGGCCAATAAGGCCTTAAGTTTAAAAATGTTTCCTATAAAGTAGCACAAGAATAGTAATTATAAGTTTTAAATGGCATTTATTTCTTCTTGTGCATCCTTTTAAAAATCAATATATATTTCTTTATTGGGATTTAATTTGCACATAGTAACATTTACAGGTTTAAGGGTATAGTTTGATGGGATTTGAAAAATGATACGCCCAGGTAACCATGGCTCCAATCAAGACAGAGAACATTTCCAACACTGCAAAATATTTGAAACCTAACAGAATGTACTTTGTTTATTCTGACTTCCTGGATTCAACATGTTTTTGAGATTCATCCCAATTGTTTTATCAGTAGTTCTTTTTTTTTCTTGCTGAGTAGTAATCTGTTGTATGCATGTGCCACAATTTGCTTATCTATTCTCTTACTGATGGACATTTAGATTCCCCCAACTTTTATAAATAACATTGCCACAGACATTCTTGTATAAATCTTTTTATGAGCATATACCTAGGAGTGAAATTGCTAGGTCATAGGGTAGGTGTATATTTAACATTGTAAGAAATTGCTCAACAATTTTCCAGGGTGCTTGCATAACATTTGATATTGTCAGTTTACAATTTTAGCCATCCAAGTGGGCGTATAGTGGTATCTCGCAGTGTTTTTAGTTTTCTGTTTTTCTAATGACTAATGATGTTAAACACTTTTTGCTTATTGGCCGTTTGTACATATTCCTTTGTGATGTGCCTGTTGAGTTCTCCCCATACCCCTCATTCTTTGCTGGAGGAAGAAATCTTCCAAATCCAATTTCTCCAGCCTGCAGCCAGGAAATCAGATTATAGACTTGTAACCACTAACATCAGTGGGCTGGGATTTACAAAATAGCTCCTCATAGAGCTTTAGGCTAGGAGAGCGCAGGAGAGAGTTGGCTTATTACCTTCTTGTTTTAAAAAAGAAACAATTAGCACCTTATGTGAAAACTCATTTGACACACTAGTCACCAGGCCTGCCTTTGTCCCATGTTAATGTGCTAGTCTGGTGTGAATCTATGGTTTCATTTTCTTTTCAGTATGTACTTGAATGTAATTCTCTCTCAGTCTTAATTTTATGAAATAATGGGGCGGAAGAAGATATAGCGGGGTTATTAAGTCCTTCCCCAGCTTTGAGACAGTCTTAATTCTTACTCTTCTTAGCTCATCAAAGTGATTTAGCTGCGATTACCCAGGTAATTCAGGCAAAATACCTATTCCCTCGCTTTCACTGTATAGACCTGCCTGTGGCTGCCTTTTTAATGAAAGGCAGTAAGTTTAACAATTCCATTAAATTCAACACCTTATAAAACACATAAGACATTGGAGGCATTAATGCTGCCTGCAGTATTTAATAACAGGAACTACGGCTTTATGGCACTTCACAGCTTATAAAGCACTTTCTATCTATTATCTTACTTAAACTTTGTGGGATTGGTGACATATCCATTTTAAAGATGAGCTAAGTGAGGGTCAGAGCCATGGGACATCTAATAGATAGTAGTATCTATGATGACAGAGCCAGTTAATGCTAAAGCCGGGACTTGAACCCAATTCCTCCTCCTTTCTTTTATTTTATACAGTGTGTGCTCTTATAATCCAAGCTGTTAAAAGTAAGGACCATGGGTATCTGATTTGTTCCACCTGTAGGATTTTAAAGCTTGCTGGGACCTTACAGATCACCTAGTTGTACCACTTCATTTTACACAATGAGGTTGGGCATAGTATTGCTTCTCACAGTCCTTTGAAAACTCCAGGCTTAGTTAGAGAGACCTGAGCTTGCAAAGACTAGTGCTCCAGCCTCTTTTACAGGGAGATGAAGATGCTGGAGCTCAGAGAGTGTGAGAGGCTTGTCCAAGGTCATACAGCTGGCTTGTGGTAGTGCTGGGAGTTTGGATCCAGATCTCTTAATACCCTGTCCCATGCCTATAGAATCTTTTTAATTAGGGAGAATTTAACTTACCAGCTTACTTCAGCATTCATATAGGTTTTGTAAAAGAGAAATTTAAAAAATGCTGATTAAATAGTAAGAGTAGGCAGTTTATGGACTTCTCTACAACCCATGGTGATCCTCCCATGGTGTGATCTCTAGAACTATGAAGTTGTATCATCTCTGATTCTCTCTGAAGTAATTAAGTATGTACCCTAAGAAAGATGTATAAATATTGGCATCATATCCAGCCACACAAAGACTCTCAATAAAGCCTCTAAAGTAGAAATATGTCAGGAAATATTTTCTGAAAAATAAACCTAGAAAAAAATTAATAAGTAGAGACACAAATAGATAGGCAGAAATTTTACAGATTTGATGTTATAAATATCTTTACTGGATAATTCCTGGGTCATAGGGAAAAATCAAAACCACATTTGCTGAGTATTTAGAAAATATAGATAATGAAAAAGACACATATAAAAGATAATGAGATGTAGCCAAAGTTGTATTGAGTGAAAAATTCATAGCTTTAAATATTTGTGTTAGTTAAATGAGAAAAAAAGAATTAAGTATTTACTATAAGAAGTTAAAATAAGTTTAACTAACCAAAAACCTTACAAAAGCATAATATGGATTTCATACATTTTAATTATGTTATTAATTAATTATAATGAAAATGATTAATTAGAGGAAAGAAAAAGGTAAAATTGACACATCTATAAATGGGTTCTTTATTTTATTATTATTATTTTTTTAATATATCTTTATTGATTTCAGAGAGAGGAAAGGAGAGGGGGAGAGAGAAATAGAAACATCAATGATGAGAGAGTCATTGATTGGCTGCCTCCTGCACACCCCCAACTGGGAATCGAACCCGCAACCTGGGCATGTGCCCTGACCAGGAATCGAACCCCAATCACCTGGACCTTAGGTCGACACTCAACTGCTGAACCACGCCCGGCCGGGCTATAAATTGATTCTTTAAAAACCAAGGAAGAAATAATTCAAAGCTAGTAAAATCAAGGGGAAATAAGAGGGAGAAAACACAAATACATAATAAGGAATGAGGGAGAGATCAGTAGTAGAAAAGCAGAATAATCAAAGAGCAGTTAAAAGATTATGAGAACACAGAGCCAATATGAAAGCAGAAATATGGTGCCCTGGCCCATGTGGCTCAGTTGGCTGAGCATGGTTCTGGGGCACCGAAAGGTGGCCGCTTTGATTCCTGGTCAGGGCACATGCCTGGGTGGCAGGCTTGATCTCCAGTAGGGTGTCTGTGGGAGACAGCTGATTGATGTTAATAAATAAAAAATCTTAAAAAGAAAAAAGCAGAAATATGGTGACATTGCTGATTACAGAAACAAAAGATAGCACACACACACGCACACACACACACTTACAGAGAGTTCCTTTGTATGTATGTATAAAAAGTTCTAAATAGCCCTGGCTGGGTTGGCTCAGTGGTTAGAGTGCAGGCCTGTGGACTGAAGAGTCCCAGGTTTGATTCTCGTCAAGGGCACGTACCTCGGTTGCAGGCTCGATGCCCGGCCCGGGTCCACGTGTCTTTCTCGTATCAATGTTTCTCTCTCCCCCCTTCCCTCACTCCCTTCCACTCAATGTTTCTGTCTCTCTCCCCCTCCCTCCCTTCCTTCCACTCTCTAAAAATCAGTGGAAAACAATTCCTCAGGTAAGGATTAACAACAACAAAATCATACATTGATCTTGCATATATATAAGAGGAAAAGAGCAATGAAATAGAACACTTAAGGTTTTCTTTATACTTCTTATTCGGGGTCTGACTCCTTAGAATTACTTTTTAAAATTTTTAATACATAGGAAATATGTTTATTATTGATCATCTCAATTCAAAAATACTCAGCCTTCCTTAGGGCTAGTCTATCATATTCTGTCTCTTTAAAGATATTAAATAAGCAAATCTGTGAGCAATTTTATTTAACAGTACACAGACACTTCTGTAAGATAAGCAAGAAATTCCTAACAATGAAACAAGGTCTCCAGAACTTGCTATTAAAACAAAGAAAGCGTTTCAATGACAAGCTGTCATTGCATAAAACCCATGGATACAATTACTTTTTGACCTAGAGTCATTACTGTCTGTGTTTCACCCTCAAATGTGTGGGTGATAAACCATGTTGCGAAAGAACCCCCCCCCCCCCAAATTCTGAGCCTTTAGTGCTGGACTCTTCAGCTAGATCTCCAGTTATGTAGAGCCAGGCAGCTGTGGATGCCAGCTTCAGGAAGTTGCTAAATTCATTGCCTCCTCTCTCTAGCTACCACTCCCAAATACTGGGTTTGGGAGGGTGGGATTAAAAGAGCTCTAACTATTATCCCTGGTGTTTCTTCCAAGGCTCCATCCCCTTCTGCGAGTTTTGATGCTCCCGCCGGGGGGAGTTCATCGTGATGGCTGCCTAGTCAAATGAGATCAGAAGCTGCACCTGATTTCAGAGGTATTAAAATGTGCAAGCAAATGTAGTACAGAAAAGTAGGTACCAAGGATCCAGAACAGCCCTAATACTGTTGAGAATATTTTCTCCCTGAAATTAAAATGGGCAGCAGCTAGAGCCCATTGCTTGGTGAATGCTTGGGGAAAAAGCCATCACTGTAAGGACCAGCTGTACAAAGGCAGGGGGTCTGCACCTATCTCCTGGGCAGGGTTAAAGTGATTAGGGAATTAGAGTACTCACGTGACCTGAGTAGAGTGAATAATTACAGTGCTGGAGAGACCTTGATGAAGTTTACTAATCAATACCTTTTAAAAAACTTTATACATTTTACAAATATTATTTCTAAAAATCAATTTAGTACTTAACAAATGTGGAAAAGCACAGGGAATGGTGAGGGACCATTTTCTCTGTGCTGGATGCTTACCGGTTATGTGAATGGGCGCAGCAGGAAGGCAGGATGCCAATCAGGCAGGCGCCCCCTCCTAAAGCTCCGAATGCCAAGCTCAGCGGTTTGGCTTTTATTTGGCAAGGCAGTGGCGAGAGCGGGGAGGAGTGCTGCGAGTCCTCCTCCTAGATAACTTGCACTTTCACAGGGAAAGGCTTCAGTTGAGTCAGTATGTGCACCCAAGGTTAGAGAGGAAGTTCTCATTTTGGAAAGAGAAAAACATTATTGCTCAAGAGGAGATATTTTAAATCTGAGAGGCCAATATCGTGGATGCACTGAAATAGGAAGCTTGGCATAATTCAGTACTACAGAATTCATTAAAGAGGTCACTTTTCAAAGTAAGAGCAGAAGATTTATCTTGCTTCTGTGACAATGCTCCACTGTGAGTAAAGGAAAGGAACTCTGGGACAATGGGACGGGACATTCGAAGGTTGTTTATAATGGGGCACTGCTTACATGGTAGATTCAACATAGAAACAAGTGAAACTGAGATGAGGGGAGGGTCTTTCTTTTTACACAGTCTGGATTTAGAATGATCAGATTGGACAGGGAAATTCTTTAGGATGCGTATCTCCTGCTGCAGATTACCCACTGCCGTAGGGATCATAGAGCAATGGGCTTTATTTATTTATTCAGCAAATATTTCCTGAACATAAACACTATGGCAGTCACTGAGGATAGAGTGGAGAGTGTGTTTGACATTGTGAATGTATCACACAAATAAGTGAGTTTGCTAGTATTCTAAGTGCTATGGATAAAGGTTACACAGGGAATTTCATCTAGCCAGGGAGAGACATTGGTTGCCTCCTGCATGCGCCCCCAGGGAGGCTTGGAATTGAACCTGCGACCCTTTGGGTGTGTAGGCCAACGCTCTAACCACTGAACCACACAGGCCCAGCAGTTATATTTCTTGGAGAACCCAGACTAATACACCATCTATCCCTTCCCCACCCACTGCACCCCCTACAGGGAGTACAATCCTTCTATTCCTTAGAGCCGAGTATGAAAGCCATTGAGTGAAGGCCTTGAGAGGATGCTGAGGAGAAGATGGAGGGAAAATCTACTGAGAATGGATATGAGACTCTAGCACCCCTCTTAGGTCTGTTCTATTTGATCGCCTTCCTCTCCTAGTTTTAAAATACAATAAAGAATGATGATTTAAAAATGGAAAGTTTTTTCAAATAGGAGTAAATGCAATTTTACTCCTAATTTTTCATTTTTAATCTAAGCATGAAATTGTACAACAGAGACCAGCTAAGGATGAATGCAGGAAATTGGCCTGCCTGGAATGTTGATGAGACTCCGCCCCTTCCTGGGCTGGAAGGACAGGAGCGAGCGCCTCATCAACAGTGCTTCTTAAAGGTCTTGGGTGTCTTTAATAATCAGATACGTATTAAAGGCATAGACCTGTTCTTTCCCAGAATATCTGGTTAAAGATCATACACTTAACATTTTGCTGTGCTTTCAGATGCTTGTATCTAATGCATCTTAAAGACCCCTGAACTGGGGTATATAATTTTTCATAACATTTGGGTGATGGGCAATGGGATAGAGTAGAAAGTACTCTGTACATGGAATCCCAAGACCTGATTCAAGCTGTAGTTTTGTCACAAACTAGCCAAGAGATTTTGAGCAAATGGCTTCAGATTTACAATGCTTCCTGATGCAGGTTTAATTTCTGCAGCTATGAAATGGGTGACAATACTTGGCACAGAGGGCCACCACACCATCAAATTAGATCATATATGTACTGAATTTTATAGACTTTAAAGGGCTATGTGGATGTAAGATGATGGTATCTGATCATTAGACAAACTTGTCAGTCAATTAGGCTGAATCATGGGACACAGGAAAGATGCGTTTTTATGGGGAGAACGCAAATGCTTGGGGTCTTTGCTACAGAGGAACATCTTTTTCACTATTTTACATGAAGTTTCTACGGTTCAGCTATTTGCAAGAAGCCATCCTGATATAGAGGCCTGGGCGGGACCAGACATGAGCAGATCTGGAATTTCTGGTTCCATAGGGTAGAAAAAGCTTAAAGATGGGTAGGTCTGGAAGTCCCCTTGTGTCTAAAACTTTGAAAGGTCCATTGAGAAAACTCAGTAGGTATTGCATCTGTTTTTCTGTGCGCCCTGAAGGCTGGAGAACAGAGATGTCAAAACAGCAGTTCTTATGGAGGATTGCAGTGCGCCTCTGAGAAACCTCCTTGTGGCTTTTTGGCCTCAAGCTGGTCTTCAGTCTGAGAATCACAGCGATGGTACCATCTTACAGTTGAAAAGGGACTTCTGCTTCTCAAGGGGCTTGTGTGCTCATGATCACGCTTGAAGTACTTGGGGCTTGTTTCTGTTTTGGTTACTTCACAATCCAGAAGACTAAGTATGAGATGGGCTGACTTGTCTGAGGTTGCATTGCCAGCTTTTAGGAGGTACCTGTCTAAAGCATAGTCTGTGCCTTTTGTGTCATGCTGAGCCTACCCTTGAGAGGGAGCGTGGAGCAGGATTAGGAGCTCAGACTCCAGCATCTGACCCATTGAATGCCAGCTTCCCCATTTACTAGGTATCTGACCATGAGCAGATCACTCACACTCTGTTTCCTCTTCTGTAAAGTGGGACGTTGGCGTAAACCCACCTCATGGACTTATTGTGAGGACTGAAAGTGTGACTAGGCCTGAAGTGTTTAGGAACTGAACTGTGCTGTCATATAATGGACATTTAGCTACGCCTCTAATAGCACGTTTCAGTGTGAGAAGAGAGAAAATGTGAGCTCAGAGGGTCTCTGGTGGAAAGTTTGTGGAGAGTACAGAGTAGTTGAAACTTAAGTATAGTCCTAAGGACTTAATAAGCACACTGGACACCCCCTCGCCCCCGTGCTTATGACTCATCTCACATGGCTTGACCTCATCCTTCAGGTCTCAGTTCACATGTCACCTCCTCCAAGTGGCCATCCCTGATTGTTGATGGCTTCCCTTCACCCCCTGCCCGGTTATTCCACATCGCATCATCTTAATTCTTTCTCTCGTAGCCCTTATCGTGTCTGGAACCCTCATTTTATTTATTTACTTATCCATTTGTTCCTCGAATGTCTCCCTCACCAGAATGTCAGCTTAATGAGGGCACAGGTTTTGTCTGTCTCCTTCAGTATCACATTGCCCAGCAGGGTTCCAAATATACAAAGAGGTTTAAGAAATAGCCTTGTGTGGGGGGGCAGGATGGGGAACTTCTGGCTTGTCTAGAAGTTCATGTGATGGGGAGCAGGGCTGGGACAAAACCTGAAAATTCACGGCACTCACCTACCTCTGTCCACCACCTCTCTGTGACCTTCTCCCTGAGGCGGGGATTTTATTAGCAGGGCCCTCCCCCCACTTCAAGGCCTAGATAATTACCCCGTGCACCCTCCTTTACACACACGGGGCATCTGGCATCCAGCCGCCAGAGTCCTGATGGTCTCCGGGGGGAAGCTTTTCCTCTCCGCCACGGGCATGGATAACTTCAGTGCCTTGATTTTCCTGATGGATGAAGGCTGAAAGTTCAGACAGGTCTGTGGGTGCTGCCTCACCCTCCGTTTCGAAGTCTAGTGGTAAACCACCATTCTCTTCACCGTCTAATTATGAACTGGTGAAGGGAGCGATTAAACACGGCACAGAGGGCCCCGCAGACCACGGCAGCGCGAGCTCGTTTGCTCGAAGAGGGATCACACGGCCTCTTGTACTACAAACGGAACAGGCACAATAAATTAGAGCACTGCCTGCAAATTACAATTTTTATTCAGAAATCAGTGGCACTGAGGAAAAAGCGCCTGAGAGGCAAATCCAAGGTGATTAAATGAGTGGGTGTTTAATGGATGTTGGTGGTTGACTCCGTTGGCCATTTGAACTCTGACTCGGGCTCTCCAAAGGCATTGCAAGCATCCTGTGCTTTGCTGAGGGATGTCTTGCAGGCGCGCTGGTTGGCTGCAGGCGGCCGACCTTCACTTTTTGGGGGTGCTGTGGAAGGCTTGCCTGAGGAAGTGCACTTACCTTTGTGGCAGAGAGGATGGCAAGCCACCAGTCAAAGCCAGAAGTAATTATTCTGTCTGGGACTTCAATAGGAATATCACATGGAGCTCTAAGTGGCTATACAACTTTTAAAAAAAGTGTTTCGGTTGGATTGGAGCCTTAGGGAGCATGAGGGAGTAGTGGAAATGTGCAGCCTTAGGAACCGGGAGACCTGGCGTCCAATCTGAGCTATTTCTTACCAGGTTCCATGGCTCAAGCCAGTTACTTTCCACTGCCCCTCTGTGAGCTCATTTGCAAAAGGAAGGCGTGGGCTGGATGATTTCTGAATTCCTCCTGGCTCTTTCTTTCTAGGGCCATGTATACTCAGGTGTCCTGTTCTGTGGTCATCTAAAATAGTCCTTATTTTATTTGAAACATGTTTAAATTGAGAAGGTGAAGGTAAGGAATGATTTTGAAAATTTTTTTTATTGAATTTATTGGGGTAACATTGGTTAATAAAATTATACAAGTTTCAAGTGTACAAGTCATAAAGACATCGTCTGTATATTGTATCCTGTGTCCACCACCCAAAGTCAAGACTCCTTCTGTCACCATGTATCCCCCTTTACCTTCTTCTACCCGCGTCCACCTCCCTTCCCACTGGTAATCACCATACCGTTGTCTGTGTCTATGATTTTTTGGGGTTTTTTTTTGCTTAATTCCTTCACCTATTTCAGTTAGGGACTGATTTTTGACTTTACCAAGATAGCTTTGTAGTAGGCATGAGGTAGAATATCCTTCTATTACGGGAGTGTGTAACTTTCCATTACTGTTTATAGCATTTGGGGATCTGTGGGGGAACTGTGAGGTGATTTTCAAATATATCCACTGAGCTGGATGGAATTTTCCAGGCTACACATTCCAAGCTCTTAATAACACAAATTTCTTTATAGGCTCTAGTGACAAATGCCTGGCAAATTCTTGGTCATTTTGGGGAGTGAATGAAAGTCTGTGAGGTCAAGGATCTTGTTGGTCTCATTTATCACGGTCTCCTGCAGGCACATAGTAGATGCTTAATAATTATTTGTTAATCTAACAAATGAATAGATGACTGGGCACAACAGATTTAGGGAAAAAGAAGGAGGACTTGGGTATCCTCTTATTTTCTTTTTCTTTGAGTCCATCAACTCCCTTCTGTTTTGGCTGTGGAGAGATCCTGGAAGTGCTTTGGTAGACCAGAAAATTCCCATTTTTCTGAGGAGGACAGTCAGCCGATGGAGGGAGGTTATTTCTGTGGTGAAATTAGATCTCTTCATTTTTCCTCCATGATCCAGTTGGAAATCACCAAACAGAGATGTTGGATTAGAAGTGAGCATCAAGAAATAATCCAGGCCCAGTCGGCGTGGCTCAGTGGATGAGCATTGACCTAGGATCCAGGAGATTGAGGCTCGATTCCGGTTTGATTCCCGGTCAGGACACATGCCCAAGTTTGGGGCTCGATCCCCAGTAGGGGGCGTGCAGGAGGGAGCCAATCAGTGACTCTCATCATTGATGTTTATATTTCTCTCTCTCCCTCTCTCTTCCTTTCTGAAATCAATAAAAACATTAAAAAAGAAAAGAAAAGAAAAGAAAGAATCCAGAGACAGTAAGGATGTTATCCAATTTAGTCTTATTCTGTCACCCCCCCATTCCTCTAACTTCCCGAAACCTTCCCTGAACCCCCAGGCTACTCTCTATTCCAGGTTCCTCTAGAAGATTTCTTTGTTGCTCTGGTACAGAATGTTCATTTGCTTTCAAATCTATGTCCCCAGCGTCATCATGACCTTGCCAAGGATGAGATCCTACCCTTTTCTTTTTGTGCCCTTCTTAGTGCAGCCCCTTTATCCATGTTTGCTGAGAAAGAAGATTCCTCAGAGACATCTGTGACTTTTTGGTCGATGGACAGGAGGGAGCAAACCTTTAAAGATCAGTGCTGACGAGTTGGTAGCATCCAATGTCTGCCTAAGACTAACTGGGAGGCCACAAAGCAAAGAACAGATGCAGTTCCTATCCTTAAGCTTCTTGCAATTCAGTTAGGAAGTGAAGATCTACACATAAAAAATAAGTTGAGATATATACAAAAAAGATTAAAGTCAAGTGCTAGGTTGTGTGAATACAGGCAATTTAGTCTTTTTGGCATTTAGAGGAATCAGACAGTTAAGGATGACATCTTCCTTTTCTAAAGTGTTCTGCAATGCACCTTTAAAAAACCTAATGTAGGCACAACTGGTACCAATGGGGAAAGGTCCTCATTCCCACCTTTTGCTTATGGGGGTGGAATTCTTGCAATATCCCAAGAAAGGAATTTTCTGAGACACACATGGGAAAATGAGGTATTGTAGAAAACTTTATTTCTGTGGCATTATACCCCAGAGTTTCCAAGGTCCTACTTCCGTTCATCCCCCGCTCCCCCCCCCCCCCCCAAGAAGAAGCATAGCTGTGGCTTCAACAGGACTAGAATCAGAGCCAGCGTCCAGAATTTCCTTTTCATGTTGAAGCAGAGCCCAGTGCAGCATCAGGCTAACTTAGTTAGTGTTCCCCTCTGCAGTCCATTAGTCCATTGTATGTGGGGTCTGCAGGGCCACTTGACTATAGAGGAAACATGGCAGGATCAAAGCCAAAGGAAAGAGACTGCTAAGAGAGCCACGAGCTAAGAGCCAAGAGTCAAGAGAGAGAATTCCTTTGTCTAGGGCAGGTGTGGGGAAGGTCCGGCCTGTGGGCTGTATAGGGTCCACAAAATCACTTGGTCTGGCCCTGTCAAGGCAACTGCAGGGGAAACTTGAAATTCAATAAATCTAGGAGCTTTATTCATAGCTAATTTTTAAGGTGATAATTTCCTATGGCCTGCAAATGATGTTATAAATATCCAAATGGTCCTTGGCAGGAAAAAGGCTCCCCACCCCTGGTAGGGGATTATGTTTTCCCAAATTTTCATGGGCTTGCATTTACTCTACCGAGTCTATCCAATGATCTCTATCCCCAGGTTTGACTGACAAACATTTTCCCTATGCCATCGTGACTCAATGGGCATGAGTCTCTCTCCCCTTTGTCCAGTCCCTTCCCCCAGTGATCTGCAGGGAATGGGTCAGTGGTTCCCTGGGGAGTTTGAAATTGCAGCTTCCTAGTGAAGCTGCCCAAACGGCCATGCTTATAATGCCTGGCCTTCCCTTTGCTCCTTTCCAATTATTAATAACTAGCTAATTACAATGGTATCACAACCACATCCTAGAAACAAATACTCTCCAAAAAACCAGCGAGGCAGTCAGTTTCTTCTCTATCTTAAATTCACAAATTATAGGGCATTTATGGCCTACACCTGTTGGGTAGTTTCATTTCACTTTTGCCTTTGTGAGACCACAAAGACAGGAATAAAGTATCTTTTACCTCACTGCTAATCTCCTGAGGCTTAGTTTCTTAGGAGAATGTATTCAGATTTCTGTTCTGCTGATGGAGGACCTGACTCACAACTAGTACAGGGGAATTCCTGACATTCTTCAGGCAAATACATTAGAAAACTGTTGGGTGGTTTGTGTAAGTAAACCATCACAAACGTATGTGTCTTCCACATCTGTGTGGGTGCATCTTGCTTCCTTGTAATTATGAAATTCAACATGTATTGAGTGCCAGCAGGATGCCCAGCACTACTCTAGATGCTGAGAATATTGTAGTGAGAATAAATGCATGCATGTACCTTTTGAAGTTTATAGTCCACTTGGAGGAAACATACTGTAAATAATGAACACAGTAAACAATTCAATGATCTAGAATGTTAGAAGGCTATCAGGGCTATGGGAAAACATAGAACAGACTTAAGAGATGGGGGGTGACAGCAGAGTGGGGAGTGGGTTGCCATTTTACATAAGGTGGTTAGGAGGGACCTCAGCAATAGGTAGCCACTGAGCAATGACTTGAAGGAGTTAAGAGAATGAGCCATGCAGATATCTAGGGAAGAGCATTCTGGGCAGAGGGAGCAGCCAGTGCAAAAGGCCTGAGGTGGGAGCGTGCTGCATAGGAGTGAGGAAGCTCCTAAGGAGGTTGCAGTAGGGAGCATGAAGTGATGGCATCAGAGAGGATTGTGTAGAGCCTTGTAGGCCATAGGAAATCCCTTGGCTTTGACGCTGATTAATAAATAAGGAAAGGATCATATTTTTATGATCATGTTTTATGATCATATTTTGGGGGATATACTTACCAAATTCTTAGTAGACTATTTGTCTCACAACGCACTTTTGTCTGCTTAGTTTTGACCTGTAAGAACCTCTATTTCAAGGTCAGTCACCTGTCAGTATGGTGTAATTTAAAGAACCAGCCTGGGTACCGTTCTCAGATTCACTCCTAACTGGATTATTTCTTTCTAGTGTCCCAGTGTCCTTGACTATAAAGTGGAGGCATTGAGCTAAATCAGGGAGGGGAAACATTTCTTTTTTGTACCAACTCTAGTTCATTGATAGTGGTAGCTTAAAGTGTGCAGAGGAATCTGCATTCAGCTTCGGGCAATGCAGTAAAAGCTTTGTGATTGATTAGCAGTGTCTGCCTTGGGCACAGACAGGAGGTGGTGGTGAGTGTGCTATGAGCCAAGAGGGTGTGAAAATTCTGTCATTTGTCATAGTTGGTTTTCAAGACAAGAACTACAGAATTTTGCCTATCTGGGTATTCAGCTGTGTTCATCACAAATTGTGTGAAAACTGTGGTTAGAAGGAGGAAAAATTTGTAAGAAATGAACTGGAAAATAAGGGTCTTATATTCTTTTATGTGACAGTGCAAATCCTCAGTTATAAAATATGAATTTTCCTTGATAGTCCTTATGATAGATAAAAATAACATTTTAGGCTTTTCCTCATAAGTCAGTGAGATATATTGGGTAGGTACTTTCCCAGTTTTATAGGAAATTGAAGCACAAAGCCATAACTAATTGCACAATTAGCAAATTAACTATATATAACTAGTGCTATTAATAATTACTCCTAGACAACAGGTATCCAGCAGGGCTGTCCCTAGGAAAACAGAGATGGGTGATCTTTCTAGCTTTATTTGAAGACTTGTGGTTGGTGCTTGAGTTGGGCAGAACTAGAACTCAGATTTTTTAAAAAAAATCCTCACCCAAGTACATATTTATTGATTTTAGAGAGAGAGGAAGGAGGGAGGGGAAGAGAGAGAGAGAAACATCAATCAGTTGCCCGACCAGGGATCAAATCCACAACCCAGGCATGTGTCCTGACCGGGAATTGAACCTGCAATTTTTCGGTGCACAGGATGACTCTCCAACCAACTGAGCCATGTGGCCCAAACTAGAACTCAGATATTTTTATTCAAAGCCACTTCCTTTTACCCCAAATTCGAATACATTAGACACAGTGTAGGACTATGATAACTGCAGCTACCAGTTTTTCTGTGCTTACCCTGTGCTCAGTCATGCACAAAACACTTACTGCATATCATCTTAATTTAGTTCTCATAACACTTTAGAGTCAATATTATTCTTTCTGTTTTATAGATAATGAAACAGAGGCCGAGAGAGGTGAATTTAATTTCACTGCTGAGGTCACAGAGTTAGAAAGGTCTATCTATATTTAAGTCCAGCTCTGTGTAATCCAAAATTCAAGTTTGATTACAACTTTATTAATTAAAACATATTTGTGTTAAAAATATTCAACTTTAAAAAAAGGAATTCTTCACTAATCAAAACATTTTATATTTAAAATGGGTTTTAAGTAAAGTCAAAGGCCCTGATCTAATGCATCACCTCAGTGTTATGTTCAGATTTAGTCACTCCTTGAAGAAGGGAGCTGGGGACTGAGATTAGAGTGAGCTCCTATACAAATAATAAGATGGGGGGGAATACCGCCTTTTGACTTAGGGAAAGAAGGCCTTGCCTGAAGAGAGAGATGTTTTGTTTATCTTCTTTTTGACATTATTTAATTTATATAGTGTGCTCTCCCCAAAATGTATACACACTTAACACTTAAGCTCAATTGATGTTTCTTTATTTTCAGATTTAACCCATTGAAATGAATAATTATTCAATGTGTGTATACATTTTTGGGGACACCCTGTATTTTATTTGAAATTACTTGGGGTTAAGTATTATGGTGATGGGAGGGGGGGTTCCAAGCAATGTAAATGTACATGGGTCCAAATTCCTGAGGTGTTACAAATGGTGTAGTTTTATTTTCTATTAGCCAAAAACATATGGCCTTATATTGTTTCAGTTCACTGCCAAATTCATTTCACCAACAGGTCTGGTTTTCCCATTCTTGCCTAAATAAAATTTCCCCATTTGATTATAATGCAAAACTTTAGTTTTAGTTTAACTTAATGGCTGAGGAGTGTGTGTGTGTGTGTGTGTGTGTGTGTTTGCTCCAAAGGGAAAAACTGGGTAGGGTATGTTCTGGGAAAGAGCTTGAGGGAGTGGGAAAAGCCTTTCTGGCTGCTGATCAGATGTGTGTCAGACCTACAAAATAAGGTTTTCCCTTTGATTAACTCAGACTGCCTAGAAAGGTAAAGAGTTTACCTGTAAATGGGACTTGACAGTGCAAGCTAGCAACAAAGAGAAGGCGCTTTGGAGTTCTTGAGCCTGAGAACTACCTTTAATCCCCAAGTGATGTGTAGGGCCTGGAGTTATGATTCTGGGCTGTGGATCAGGTGAGTTAAAAGGAAATGTTTTAGTCAAAGAGTAAGTGCATATAGGAAAGCTACTAACATACTTTAGAGCTGACTAACTTTAGAGTTGCTCTAGAAAGAGTGATTTAGCTCTGGCTGGTGTGGCTCAGTAGTTAGAGCGATGGCTGAAGAGTCGTGGGTTCAATTCCCAGTCAAGGGCACGTACCGGGTTGCAGGTTTGATTCCTGGCCCCTACTGGGGTCCCGTTGGGAGGCAACCAGTTGCTTTGTCTCTCTTACATTGATGTTTCTCTCTCTCTCTCTCCCTCCCTCCTTCCCTTCCACTCTCTCTAAAAATCAATGGAAAAAAATATCCTCGGGTGAGGATTGACAAAAAGAAAAAAAAAAAAAAGTGAATTAATATGTACTTCATCAAGATTTGATATATGTATGGAACATATATTTGAATATACATTGGAACATATGTATGTATATTTGGGTCATTATATACGTACAAGCAAGCAGATTTAACAGAGTTTTCGTTGGGATCACATATCCCAAATCAGAACTGAGCGTGGTTGTGTGTGTCCGGTAGATTACCGCCACCTGCTAACAGATGTCTAAATTACAGGATTACTTACAAAGAGGGGAAAAAATGGAGCTTAATCAATCACACTGAACAATGAAAGTAAGGAAGTGGAAGTCCAGGTAGTGACGATCCATAAGGCAAAAGACCTGACCGCTGTTCTCTTGCTGAGTAGAATCCATCGTAGCCACTGTCACACCCTCCAGTCCACGCGTGTGCCTAGTGCCGCTCACAGTTCTGCCGGTGCCACGGGCCTGTCCCTGCCTTTCTAGCTTTGCTTTGTCTTCTTCCCTCTTTATTCTCTGCCACAATTACTACAGTGCATAAAGGAAATAGAATTTTCAAGCTTTTTGGTTAGACCTTAGATAAATAAGACAGTTTTTATGTTCATGGATGATTAACAATACTGATGTCATACAGACTAAAGGGGGGTTCAGAAGACCAAAGTCTGTGACCTTCACTGAGTCTCAAATCCCAGCACTTCTCCAAGGCCGGGCTCTTGTGTCATTTTAACCTCTAAGTAGTCATTTTAGAAACTGTAGCGCTGTACAACATCCGATATATTTCCTGCTCCACAAAAGCCAGCAACATCAAAAGTACTCACACTAAATGTGTGAGTAATAACCTAACCAAATCAATAATTTCAGGTCAGTTTGTTTGGCTATATTTCTATGGGTTTTGTTGTTTGTTGCTTGTTTCCAAGACTGTGGGGATGCTCATGCAATGTCGAGCTCTCAGAAGCACAGGGAGAGGGAACTGGAGGTGCTGGTTAGTGGAACAAAGCAGGGCTCTAGAGGGATAGGATATTATCAAGACAGAAGTTCAGTGATAAAATCCGAGTGACAAGGTAGAGCCTTGGTCTTTGGAATAAGACTGGCATATAAAGTCAGAGCATGATTAGCAGGAAGAAGAGCTTCATGTCGAATCTCATGACTGGTTGAATCAGAGATTTAAAAATTGCTTAGGGAAAGAATCGGTCTTCAATCTTGGGAGTAGCTGAGCCTTCTGGTGATGGACAAGTGGCCCCAGCCATGGAGAGGTGTGTGACGCAGGGAACCAGACAGATCCTGACTATGCCACAGAAGAGAATGTGTGTGTGTGTGCGTGTGTGTGTGTGTGTATGGGGAGCACACTTCCAGGCAGTGTTTCAGGACAGGGGTTCAGCGCAGGCAGTGAACTTTGGGATTTTGGATAGGGCTACTGTGTTGTGGGTTCCCAAGATTTGTTGATTTGCTAGAAGGACTCTCAGCACTCAGCATAAAGTTGTATTTACAGCTAAGATTTAGTACAGGGAAAGGATACAAAGCAAAATCAGCAAAAGGAAAAGGCGCATGAAGCGGAGTCTGGAGGAAACCAGACACAACTGCCAAGAGTCCTCTCCCCATGGAGTCTCACAGGACATGCATAAGGCCTCCAGCATTGAATTGTGGCCCACATGTGGACATTATTTACCAGGGAAGCTGGTAAGAATTCCAGGCTCCCAGAAGGAGAGCAGTATTCAGCATAAACCATGTGGTTTGCACAGACTGTTCAGGCCCAGTGGGCTGTTCTCATCAGTTAGGGAATGAATGGTCCTCCTAAAATCCATGTTCCCAGATGCCAGCTAAGGGCCAGGTCTTTCTTTCTTTATTCCCCATTCATACTTTTTAAAAAAACTGAATTTATTGGGGTGACATTGGTTAATGTCCCACAGCTTTTTTATCCACTCATCTACTGATGGGCACTTGGGCTGCTTCCAAATCTTGGCTATTGTAAATAGCACTGCAATGAACAAAGGTGTGCATATATTCTTTTGAATTACTGCTTTGGGTTTCTTTGGATATATTTCCAGAATTGGAATCACTGGGTCATAATGCAGTTCCATTTTAAATTTTTTGAGGTTACTTTATACTGCTTTCCACAGAGGCTGCACCAATCTGCATTCCCACCAACAGTGCAGGAGGGTTGCTTTTCTCTGCATCCTTGTTGATCTCCAGCATTTGTTGTTGATTTCTTGATGGTGGCCATTCTGCCAGGCATGAGGTGATACCTCATTGTGGCTTTAATCTGCATCTCTCTGATGATTAGTGACTTTGAGTATATTTTCATACGCCTATTAGCCATCTGTATGTCCTCTTTGGAGAAGTGTCTATTTGGGTCCTTTGCCCACTTTTTAATTGGATTGCTTGTTTTTTGGTGTTGAGTTTTATTAGTTCCTTATAAATTTTGGATATTAATCCCTTATCTGATGTATCAGTGAATATGTTCTCCAAGTCAGTGGGTTGTCTTTTCATTTTGTTGATGGTTTCCTTTGCTGTGCAAAAGCTTTTTAGCTTGATGTAGTCCCATATGTTTAATTTTTCGTCTGTTTCTCTTGCCCGAGGAGATATATCAGAAAAAATATTGCTATGAGAAATGTCTGAGATTTTATTGTTTATATTTTCTTCTAGGATTTTTATGGCTTCAAGTCTTACATTTAAGTCTTTAATCCATTTTGAGTTTATTCTTGTATATGGTGTAATTTGGTGGTCTAGTTTCATTCTTTTGCACATATCTGTCCAATTTTCCCAACACCATTTATTGAATAGGCTTTCTTTACCCCATTGTATGTTCTTGCCTCCTTTGTCAAATATTTATTGACCATGAAGGTGTGGGTTTACTTCTGGGCTCTCTATTTTGTTACACTGATCTATAAGCCTGTTTTTATGCCAGTACCATGCTGTTTTCATTACTATGGCTTCCTTGTAGTATATAGTTTGATATCAGGTAGAAAGATACTTTTAATTTTGTTCTTCTTTCTCAAGATTACTGGGGCTATTCAGGGTCTTTGTAGCAGGTCATTCTAAGGATAGCAGCCCCAGGCCTGCTATGTAAAGCTCTCTTCTGCACAGTCACCTAAGCCATACTTCTGTCAAAACCTGGCATGGCTGACCCCACCCCCAGGTTTTAGGGAGTCTCACGGAGGTGGGGGATTCTTACTTTGCGTGTGTGCAAAGAGTACCTCAAGGTTATTTGTGCATCATGTTTTCTGGTGGGGTGAGAACCTCAGGTGTTCTGGGTGTGGTGGACCCAGAGCACATGCCTCCTGGCCATGGTTTTCTGTTTAATGTCACTGATTATCCTCTAGGAAGATTGTCCGTCACTAGCCACGTTCCTGTAGGCTGTAGTGCGGTGCTTTCAGCATGGTTGGAGTGAGGCCCATTGAATTCCCCATCTTTGCTTTTAAGTCATTAAAGGCAGAATCCCTGTCAGATTCCTTCTTGAAACCTCTAGAGTTCGGGTTCGTGAATAGGGGCTTACACAGAGTATATAGCAGGTGCCTAGTAAATGTTTACTGAGTCTCAGGGAGGCTGCCACGTGCGAATCACAAAGGTCTCCCTCAAAGACTCTGGCAGGCTTCAAACCTTGTGCCCAAAGACCTAATCCTCTTGCCAATTTAAGACCACAAAGGAGAAAAAAGCCCCAGCTGAGCCTGAAATGGAAACCTAAGCTAGGGGAGCTAAAGATAAATGGCAGTGTGGGATTCCTCAGTTCAGACAGGCTGTGACAGCGCGAGTGTCAGGAAACTACGCGGCGAGGAAGAGGAATCATTTAGATGTTTTAATGAGGGGAGATTCTAGAACTGCCTGAAAAGCCTCAGCAAGAAATTGGAATGTAATTTTCTAGACAGGAATGTGATATTCCTTCCTTCACCCTTCAAATCCCTGGGCAATAGGACATTTCTTCTTGCTTCCTAGGTCAGCCAGGCTACCCGTCTCGGAGAGGGTGAAGCCAGCGCGCAGGAAGCATGGTCTCTGCCCCCAGGCCCAGAGTTGGGAATGGAGTTCTGGTTGCAGGGCACAGAGTCATCAAACTCAAGTATTAACAATGGAATCAACCTGTGAGCTATTAGTGTTTTCAAAGCTTTTTAGCTGTAGAAACCTCACAAAATTTTATGCAGAAATGCAGGATATGAATCAGAGGAAGCAGAATTTCTGACTGAAGCCAAGGTAGCTAGCTGATTTCCCTCTTCTCCACTGGTCCTACGTTATTTCCAAGGAACCCCTGGGGGTCCCGCAGCGCAGGGCTGCTGTGTGCAGTTGTGCAGGTTCTGCATGTAGATAACCTGCACACTTGCCTCAGAACACAGTTTGAAAAGATTGGTGTGTTATAACCCTCTCATTTACATATCAGGAAATTGAGGCCTGAAGTGAAGTGATGTGTACAATGTCAAGAAATTCATAACAGAGGTGGGATTCAAACACAGGAGTGATGACTCTTAGTGTATTGCTATTTAAGAGTCTTCCTGGCCTCTAGGGTCTCACTAGCCCGCCCATACAAAAATAGTGTTAGAGCATGAATCCTGGGTCAGGTGTCATGTACTTCTGCTTAAGAGAAGAAACGAAAGAGGAAACATCCTTGTGGTCAAGGTGAGATTTCAGAGGTGCCAACTTGGTTGGGCAACCAGCTAATCTTCACTCTTTTCTTTAAGCATTGATGGTAAAAGAAAAGTTGAGCAATTCTCTCATTACCAGAGCATTAGGTTTCCAATAAGGATACTAATAAAATACTATGAGCATGACTTCAACTGTGGCTTTGCCAGCAACTACAACTTTGTTTATGACTATAAGAACCAGATGCCAAGTACTGTATTAGATATTATTTTTGAGTTTCCCACCAAACTTTAGGTTCCTAGAGGGCAGGATCTTTGCTTTTTCTGCTGTGCATTGCATCTCCAGTCCCATATACATAGTTGATGCTGAATAAATATTGGGATTGCTATGAGCTGGATTTTACCCTTTCCCCTAAGTCCATGTGTTGAAATCCAAAACCCAGTGCCTTAGAATGTGACTGCGTTTGGAGTTAGGGCCTTTAAAGAGGTGATTAAGGTAAAACGAGGTCATATGGGTGAGCCCTAATCCAATATGACTGGTGTCCTTATAAGAAGAGAAGATTAGGACACAAACATACAGAGAGGGAAGACCATGTGCAGACAAAGATGAGAAAATGGTCACCCACATGCCAAGGAGAGAGAAACCTCAGAAAAAAACAAACTTGCTGACATCTGGGTCTTGGGCTTCTAGTCTCTAGGACACAAGGAAATAAATTTCTGGTTTGTAAGGCACCGTAGTCTGTGGTATTTTATTACAGCAGCCTTAGCAAACTAATACAGGATTAAATACAGAATTCACACTTAGGTGTGGTGTTTCTGGGCTTGTGGCTCTAACTACTGTTTGTCAAAACACATTTGCTATTCCTATAAAAAGAAAGATGATGGGTAAAGACCTACCTGTTCAGATGACCTAGGATGGTTACTGATTCAAGGTCACCTTTAACAATTATGAGAATTTATTCTGCTTTGAAACACAATTCAAAATTGACTGTAATCTATAATCCCTTCCTCCTGCATAGCCCCCACACATTTGCTATTAAAATGTTTGGAAGGTTTTTTTTTTTTTTTGTTTCCTTATTTTATTTTTTCCAAAGCAGAAGAAGTGAGAAGCACAGGTAACAACATAGCTATAAAACTAATTAACACCTCAGGTTATAATTAGATGGGGTTGACAGAATGTCTCTTCTAACAAACCCTGTGAATATTAAGGGTTTTGCTGCTGTCACTATTTTCCTAGAAGCAGCAGCTGCTTACTTCTGTATCCAGTCTCCTAAAGTAACTTTAACTTGTTCACGATAAATTACACACATGAAAAGGAGTTATGTGGGAGACCACAGACTGTGCCAACCATCTTGAGGTGGATGATTAGAGACATCAGCACTGCTTGCTTGGGGCAGGTGTTTTGCTGGAACTGAGCCTGCTTTTCAGGCTGGGCGAGGGGGAGGAGAAAAGGGAAGGGAAGGGCCCAGGGCCCAGGAAGTGAAAACCTGTCATAAGATACAGACTCAGAGAGTATCACATCTTCATCTGTCACCAAACTCCTTCTAATATTTAGAGCTTCCCTGAACTGGGTCACGGGGTTGGACACGTGGCCAGGATTAGAGTAAATCTGACTATATGACCTAGGATGTGTCACTATCCTTCTGTCTAAACCTTGATTTCCTAATCTGGAAAATGGCTATAAGAAGAGTTTCTGCCTCGTAGGATTTTTGTGAAAATTAAATGAGATGAGTTGAGAACAGGAAGTTAAGAACTTAATAAAAGCTAGCAGTTACGGCTATTAAGTAGACTTCAGACAGTGCTAAAAAAAACGTGCAGGGATGGAGAATTTGCTAGCTTCATCCTTTCTTGGGTTCTGGAGGCTCGGATATGTTAATTTTAAACAACAGGGTTGCTGGTCGGCATACCTCACAGGGTTGCTGTGAGAATTAAATGAGAGACCGTATAAGGGAGTGCCTTGTAAACGGTAAAGTGCTGCAGCTATTTATTTTATTTTTATTGCCCCTTGGGACTGTGCGGAACAAAGCCCTGCAGCACAGTTATGCTCTGGTTTGTCCAGATGTGGACACTGGAACACATGTGTCCTGTAAATGTCTGTGACTCGCCGTGTGTGCTCTAGGAACACGGCATCCTGTGAAAGGATGGAAGGCCTTCCTGGGGGAAGAGAGTTTCTTACCAGCTGGTTTAGCAAACCTTGGAGACCATGGCATTCCCCTTGGAGACAGATAAGGCCTATGGCATATTAAAGGTTCGGAGAAGTCCCACATTAAAGAAATCTGTGGAACTTTGTTTTACCCAAGTTCCTCAAATGTATTTGCCCTCGCACCCTTCTTCAGAGAATATCCCTGCACCCCTTGTAGGCCACTGTTTTGGAAATGCTGTCAACCTTTGGCATATTCGAAGAGGCTTTGAGTGTCCTGAGTCATTTCCTGTCTAAATATCATTCCTTTAACAACAGTCCATAGTTTTGTCTTTTTTTTACCACCATGATAATTTTTCTCATTTATCCGTGCATTTATATTTCCTTTTGTCTGATGTGCACTTGAGCAAGCAACTCCAGGTGTGGCCTGACAATCAGACCAGGCAGGGATAGACACCCTCGAAGATTCTAGGCTTTTTGTGGAAAGAGAATGGAAAGGGGGGGGGGAAAGGGGGGGCTGTTATCACATAGGTCACTGTCTCAACCTACAGATCTCTCAGAACCTCACAGGCCATGCTACCACTATTCTTGAATCCCCTCATCTCTGGACCTGAGAAGCATTGATCTCGGCAGAGAAGCAAGTGTACTATCCTTCTGTCTGGAAAGCAGTGGCCCCTAGAGGGCAATGTGGTCGCAGGAAAAGACTTTGGAAGCCTGGTTTCCGTAGGACTTTCTGGGAGCTAAGCGTGCTGCTCCTAGGCAGTGCTGTACTTCAGTTTCTTTTCTTTTTCTTTTTCACTGAAGGCCGTAGGAAATAGTCAGAACGGCACCTGGCCCATCAAGGCCAGCGCTGAGGAAAGGTGGAGGTCCCAGAGGAAAGGCTCAGCCAGGGCCTCAAAGAGGAGAGCAGTCTTTGCATGTCAGCCTCCCTGGGTGGTGGCTGTGGCTCCTGTGTCATCATCATTCTTGTATCCATGGCTGTTGTTATGCTTCTGATTTAGGGCTTCAGTTATTAAAGATTCATTATTTTCTTGAGCTGGAACAAACTTCCTTAAGAGCGACAAATGCACTCATGTCCCTGGACTCAGGCTTTTAGAATCTGATCAAAAATTTAATGCAAAGGGAAAGGGGACCTTTTATATCAATACGTACTGAACTGCTGTATATCATGATGTACATGCACAGTCATCCTAAAGGTGAAGAGCAAAGGCTTAGCTGAGGCGGAGTCACACCTTGCACCTGCTACTTACCAGCAGGGTAAACGTGGGCAAGTTATTTCAGCTCCATGAGCCTCGGTGTCACTGAGGAGGCGGCATTAGCTACCTTAAAGGGTTATGACAATTAAATGTAACGATAAATGTAAAACATCTTGTGTAACAGTGGCTCTCAAAGTGCGGCCCCAGGGCCAGCGGCCTGGGTGTCACCTGGGAACCCGTCAGAAATGCAAATATTCAGACTCTATGGAAAGATCTACTGAGTCAGAAGCTCTGGGGGTGGGACGCAGTGTCTGGTCTGGAGAAACCCCATCAGTTTCTTTATTTAATCCTCACAACAACTCTATGTAGTGGTCACTGTTATGCCAATGAGGCAAGTGGGGTGCAAAAGGTTAACTGACCCGTCCAAGGTCACATGGCAAGTAAGTGATGGAAGTGATTAAAGAATCAGGAACTATGTAAAAATGGTGATCCACTGCAGATTGGCAGAGAGTGGCTTACATCTCAAAGAAGAGAAAGAGATTTGGAAAAACAGCCCCAAGAACCCTAAGTCAACAGGATGAAATTGAATAGGGGTGTATATAGATACTTTCATTTAAACTCAGAAAAGCTACTGTGAAAATGTGATGTTTCTGCTCTCCCTTGAACCTTTGACTGTGCAGATTTATACTTGTGTTCTGTTTCTAGGCTGATAGTCATTTCTAGAAATAAACGAGGTATAAATAAAAAAATAAATACCTACTGTTAATGTAAGAAATCATTCAATCAAACCTGTGAAGAATTTTTGTGAGTTTATTTGAGCCAAACTGTCAACAATTGCCAGGATTGAAATAATGCTCTGGAGAGTGGCAGCTTTGAGCTCTGTTTTATACATTACATTCAAAATAGGAGACATAAGTGGGTTACATGAAATCCATTGGTGATAGATTAGGGAGGCGGGAGAAAGCAAAGGGGAAGGGAACAGGGAGACCTCAGGGACTGGATAAAAAGTGAAATGATAGACATGTACTTCTCTTACATAGGTGGGTACAGGACAGTTAACAGTCAACAGTTAACAAGATACTAATAACAATGAGAAGATTCCTGGTCTCTGTCCCAGTGCATTGAGGGTCTGGAAAAAGGGGAAATTACTTTGTTTTGCAAAGGCTTGTGTTAATCAGGTATGTTATCTCAGATGCAAAAGAGGACAGGCTTAGTTAAGGTGAAAATTAACTTTGTGAAGAAGAAATACTGCCTTAGGGTGTAACTACCCACCATAGACTGCTTTTAGTTAAAAAGTTTTAATTTCAGACCATCTTTTGTAGTTATTTTAGGTTTGCAAGGCCACCACGCAGGCCTTCCCTGAGCTTGTCAGGTTTAGCATGTGGCCCCTTTTCGCCCACACTACTTACATATTGGAGGAGAAACACCTGGTTTAATGGCACACTACAAGAAATAGACTTAAAGGTTTTAGTTGACTGCAAGCTTATTATGAATCAGCAGTGTGAGGTGGCTTTCAGAAAAGAATTTCCATCTTGAAGTCACATCAACAGAAGCTAAGCATCCTAAAGAAGGGAGGTGAAAGTTTTCTGCCTTGGCCCAACCTCAGGTGTTTGGTTCTTGAGGGTCACATTTGGGCAAGAATGCAGATGAATTAAGGTGTGTCCCAAAGAGGCAACAGTGATGGAAAAGGATCTTATTTATTTATTATATCTTTATTGATTTCAGAGAGAGGGAGAGACAGAAACATCAATGATGAGACACTGATTGGCTGCCTCCTGCATGCCCCCCAACTGGGGATCGAGCCCGCAACCGGGTTCCGACCGGGAATCGAACCTCAATCTCCTGGATCCTAGGTCAATGCTCAAACACTGAGCCACACCCGGGGGGGTGGAGAAGGATCTTAAATCCTTGTCATTGAGGCTGGGTTAAATTTAGGAGGAGGAGAGTTAGAGGGGATGTGATCTGATTACCTGGAGTAGTAGGATTTCTCTGTAGGGCTTCAGAGGACAGAGCCTAGAGATGGAAGCTAAAGCCCCTGTGAAGAATGATTTTCTAACACAATGGAATGGGTTAAGTGTAAATCACCAGTGACTGGAAACCGGGACTGGATACAGCTCATAAATGGTTAGGCAGATAAAACACCTTAACTTACAGGGCTCTCTGGAATCCACACGTTGCAATGCTTCTCCTGGTCTCTGCATTCCAGCCCCACTGGCCTTTTTCAGTCCTTCATGGGCAAACGGATTTGTCCTACCACAGGCCATTTGCATATGATTTCCTTCTGCCTGGTAGGTTTTTCCATTTCTGTTTGATAATAGCTGTCCTGACAGGTGTGAGGTGATAAATCTCATTGTGGTTTTGGTTTGCCTTTACCTGATGATTAGTGATGTGATATGAAATAAAGTAATAATGCAAAGCCCTTGAACAGTGCCAGGCACATGGTAAGCATTCTGTCCTGCAGTGAGACTGCCTGGTCTGCTTCACATATTGGTTCCTGACAGGTGACACAAAAAGTCGTGCTGCTCTTTAGAAACAAACAGTAGTTGCACCTTGATTTTCTTTTTAGAAAGAAGGGATTGAGCATCTCTCCTGCAACACCTTTGCACAGAGAGGAAGCCATCGCGGTAACAAGACTATAGCTCTCTGAGATTTATTCTACTGGGCTTGGGCTGGAGAGCACCTCTCATGGCTTTTGAAATGTCTCTGGGAGAGAACTAGGGTATCATCTACTCCCTTCAACTACAGCTGCATTTCAGTACCGGCTTGACGGGATAGTACATAAATGGGGACATTTGCATAATGTATTGAATTTCCAGTTAAACCTTAATGATTATTGGTTGAACTGGATTGTCCCATAGGAAATGAAGATAAAATGAGCGTTCTTCTCCTTGAGTCTAATGCTATAAAATTTAAAGCAATTTTTGGGAAAAGTTTTTATCTTTATTCAGCCCCCTCATCTATTTTCTTTTATAATCTTTCCAGTTAGCTAGCGTGTACCAAGATTTCCCAAGGAATAAGCACTCACCTGTGTGTCTAGAGTCTTAAGGACCTGAGCAGGCCCTCTAAAGAGCTCCTTGGTGTAATCTTGCATTTTTCTTGTGTTTACCTTGTGTTACTCTTGCGTTCCTCTGATGAAGAAGGTTGCAGGCTTCTATTTTAACCTACCACTAGAATAGAAATCTCTATTTATTAAGATTTTAAAACATCGGTTAAGTCACCAGTTATTTCTAGCAATATTTATGACAGTGAAGTAATTTGGACAGTCTCTTATTGAAAAAGATCCCTCTCCCCACTCTCTGCTGTCTTAGAACCCTTTAAAGGTCTTAAGCTCTGAAAAAGACTGTACCTATCTCCACTTTAATTGCTATATATGATTCCAAGTAAAAACAACACTAACCTTTAAAATATGTATGAAGTTCAACCAAGTCTGATTATCCCCCATGTGGGAACTCATGTACACAGCCATCTGCCTTCTGGAGCGCCATAATAATACAATTATTAGCTGTAGTCGCCATGCTGTACGTTAGGGTCCCAGAACCTATTCATCTTATAGCTGAAAGTTGGTACCCTTAGACCAACCTCTCCTATTTCCCCTAACCTCTCAGAGCCTAGACACTACAAATGTATTCACTGCTTCTGTGAGTTCAGCTTTTTTAGATTCCATATATAAGTGAGATCATGCAGAATTTATCTTTCAGTGTCTGGCTTATTTCACTTAGCGTAGTGTTCTTCAAGTTCACCCATGTTGTCACAAACAGCAGGATTTCCTTCTTTCTTATTGTGGAATAATATTTAACTGCATATATATATCATATCTTCTTTATCCATTCATCTATTTACAGGCATGTAGGTTGTTTTCGTGTCTTGGCTATTATGAATGCAAGGAACATGGGAGTACAGATGTCTCTTCTATATATATCCAGAAGTGGGATTGCTGGATCTTATGGTATTTCTCCTTTTAATTTTTTGAGGAATCTCCATACTGTGTTCTATAGTGGCCGTACCAATCAGTTTACAGCCCCACCACAGCACACAAGGGACTCTTTCCCCCACGGTCTCGCCAACACTTAGGTTTTGTCCTTTTGATAATAGACATCCTAGTAGGTGTGAGGTGATATCTCACTGAGGTTTAGATTTGCATTTTCCTGATTGGTTGCTTCCTGCATGTACCCCTATTGGGATTGGGATCCCTTGACTGGGAATTGAACCTGTGAACTACTGAGCCACACCAGCCAGGGCAGTGTTTTAACTAGAGTTAAATTTTGAATCAGATATGGTGAGGCTAGACACAGATTGAGAAAGAAACTGGAAAAATTTTGCTTTAAGAAGACATGTCTCTGGAAGGAGAAGAGAACCAGAAATCTTGATGAGCACCAGTAAGGTCTGCCATAAGAGTCAAACCCAGCAGATAGCCACATATACTCCATGTTTTCCAAAACCACAGTGTGCACTCACTTAGCTTACACTTCAGTTGTCCATCTTTTGTCATCTACCCATCCTCTGAAACTTAGCAGTAAAGACTCGTCCTCTGAGTGTGATTCCTCTGTAATTGGCCTCTCTCTTCTCCCCAAGTGAACATCTATTTTTCCTTCCCCTGTTCTACGATGGCAGGTGATTTATACCATCTTAAAAGCTTTCTTTCTAGTTCTAAACTTAGCTGGGATCCAATTATCTGTTGCTGCCTAACAAACCACCCCGAAATCTGGTGGCTTATGAAAACAATGATCATTTATACTACTCACGAGTTTATGATTTGGCTAGAGGCCAGTAGGGTCCATCTCTCCTCCACGTGGCAGCAGCTACAGTGGCCCAGCTGGGGCTGGAGGCTGTAGATGGCTCACTCTTGCAGCTGGACTTCTTCACAGCACGGTGGCTAGGTTCCAACAGAGAATATTCAAAGAGAACCAGGTGGTAGTTGTGTCGACTTTTAGGGCTTAGCCTTAGGAGTCCTATAGTGTCGCTTCAGCTAGTCACAAGTCCACCCCGATTCAAATGTAAACTCCACTTCTTGACAGCAGGAGTGTTAAAGCCACATGGTAAGAAGAGCATGTGGGATGGGAGATTCTGTTGTAGAAATTTCTAAAAAATAAAATCTGGCACAGTTCTTTACCACTTCAAATCTATTTTTGCAGTAAGCAGGACAAGAAATAATAGCAGTTGTTGAGTGGATGCTTGTCTCACTGTGGGCTCCTTGAAAAGAGGGGCTGTAATTTTCCCATCTTTCTATGCCCTGTACAGAGCACAGAGCCGGATACCCAGGGGCAGACACTGTTTGTGGCCTACATAATAGCCAATGACTACTCCTCCTTTCTTCCTTACCAACAAAGCTCTTTTTTTAGGAGGCAAGGTGCTCCAGAAAGTTGGGCCCAGGCCTAGGAAATCACTCACGATTGGTTAAAGCATTTATGACCCTCATATTACTCTTTCCTGGCTCATTGGTTTAGGAATGGTCATTTGATTGAATTCTCCCCAAAGAGATATAAGAGAAAGTCTGTTGAGAAGAACTGTGGAAAAGATTTCCCATTCTAGAAAAAGAGAAAGAGTTGCTCACAGAGTTGCTCATAGAGAAATTCCACCTTCCTTCCTACCTTTGGATGTTGTTGTGTGTGGATATTATGTTTGAGGCTCTGGTAGTCATCTTAAAATCATGACTGTATTTCTATGGGGATCTCAAAAAAGCCAATAGATATTTCTGGAGCTGATTAACTGCTAGATTAACTAACTTCTGGACCTGCCTCTCTCCAACTTCTTGTTATGTGAGGTAATTAATTCCTATTATTTAAAGCCAATTTTAATTGGCTCTTTGGCTGTTATTTGCAGCTGAAAGCATCTTCCCTGAAACTGAGCTCAATTAATGTTCATAGAATTGAATTGAAATCCCCTAACTGATCTGGCCAATTTACTTCATAGACTGTGCCATGCTCAGGAATAAGTGCAGAGGATTGTAAAAATCTCATTTCTGTGTACACTGCTACTCCGAGTTTCTTCTGTGCACCCCAGGGACTTCAAAGTTGGATTGCCTGGAAATGTCTCCAAACCAGAGATCTTTGGCCCACATAAATCTAAGTGGTAACTTTCCTTAGGACATTTCTTTTTTGGTCCAAACATTTAAAACACAAAAGACTTCTGGGTGAGCTGGCTTCTTGGCATTCCCAAGTCTTGCAGCTGAGACATAATGACTAACTGCAGGCAATTAGAGTGAAGTTGCTGCGGAGGGCTGAGGCAGGTATTCCTGGCATCCACCAGGGGAAGCTTTGCCAAAACACCTGTAAACTTTTCTGGGCTGCTCCAGCCCAAACTCCCACTCTTAGGGAAAACTTCCCCCCCATGTTTGGCTATATTGTATTCATTTGACTCCACTGGCAGTTATTATTTTTATTTTTATTAAAGTCTCCACTGGCAGTTATTATTTTTAATGGCACATTTTTACACCGCCCCCTCCCCCCCCGGGGGATTCTAAAGAAGGCTCCAGGGCCTTTGTCAGAGTATTTTTCTGATGGAAAAGGGGCAAAGTGCTATTGGTAGGTTAAGTATGGAGCCAGGTGGGTGGGGGTTCACAAGTATTGTCTTGATCTTCAGGGACCCACAATGACTAACACTGTTTTTGTCCTAGAAGATCTTTAGACTCATGAAGACAAGTGTGAATTCCAGCCCCTCCTAAGAAATTTTGTGGCTCTATGAGCTTTCTTAGCAGTTTTATAAAAACATTTGAGTTTGTGACTGATGTGAAATCTTTACCCAGGAAATGGGCTTGTAAGGTTTCCCGTGCATGTAATCACACTGACAGATATAGGATGATTAGGGAAAACTGAAATTCTTTTGATTAGAGAGTTTAGTTTGGTTACCTGTCTGAAATAGACTTTGTCAGGGCCTTGCCTGGATCCCATACCTGTTATGGGTGTTGGCTGCTAATGGCTGATAGCTGTGTCTTTCTGTAAAGAATTTCTCTTGGTCAACAGGAGCAACCTCAATGGGAAATGGCTGGGAGGTTATGGTCCCACAGTCAATGATATGATATAAAAGTCTGGTCCTGCTGCCTTAAGGCAGGACAGCACTGTGATGCCACTCATCTTCCAGAGCGTCCTATGGTATTGGACCGGGGTTAGGCTGCAGCTGAAACCACATCTTTGCTCTGCCTCTCCTGTCTCCCTTACTTCTTTACAGGCTTTTCCTTCAACAACAACAACAAAATCACTCATACAAGAATCCCCATCTCAGGCTCTGTTTCCAGGGAGCCCGGCCAAAGCTATTGTCTTAGAATAACTTGGATTGTTGAGAGGAAAAAATTCAGTAGTCAAGTATTTCTACTAACTTCTCTCTGAAAACTGTGAAATCTAAAATTTATGAAAGGTCAAAAGTCAAAGTTTCTTTTTCATTTAATCTATTTGCATGTTGGCGTTTTCTCAATAAGGATTAAATTTACTTCATTAACCTTTTTATTAAAACATAAGGATTTGAAAATCTAAGCAATAAAGTGTACTTATAAAGGTAGGCAACCTCCCTTACTATAGTTCATTTTTGAAGGTGAACAGTGGACCCATGGCAAGTCATTTCTCTGATTTTTCCAGCATAGAGTCATAAGATTTCTAAGGATGAAAAGAAACAACATGAGAGCAGTATCATAATGAGAATGATAATATTAGTAGTGGTCAGAGGAGGAAGAGTATAGTGTAAAAGTTAGGAGTGTGAGTTTTAGAGTGACAAGGATTTGCCTTTCTAATACTTCTAAATGTCATTTTCTCCACCAGCAAAATGGCAATATTGTTTGTTAAAAAATAACTACCATGTAGGGTTCTTGTAAGGAATTAAGGTGATTATTAATGCATGTCAAATGTTAGCATAGACTCGGACCCGTAAATGCTCAGTAAAGGGCAGCTGTTACAAAAATATTAGGAGAGAAGAACTCTTGTAGACAAAGAGGGTCCCAGGCAATGGTGTGCTGGAGTCACTTTCAAGAACCAATAGCTACATTTTCAGAAAATTTGTGATCCTGTTGTTAAACTCAGTCATCTCTGAAATCAGTTATGGAGGGAGTATTTACACCCCAACAATTGGCAGAAGCTAAAAAGCAGGCCTTCCTTTTCCTCCAAGAGCTGGATTTTAAGCATAGCAAAAGGCTCAGGATTGCTCAGCTGATCATGTAAGGGCATGTGCTCTAGGCCCTCTGTTTGACAATCTGCCCTGCCTTTTCCAGACTTGACACCTGCTGCTCTCTCTGCCATCTTTCTAATAGTCATGCTTCACTCCTTCCTCTCAAACCTCCCTTTCCTTCAAGGCCCAGACCAAGCACCCTCTCCTCCAAGAAGTCCACCCTGACTATTCCTGCTCTCTCCCGGTGCCCTCATCTCTGAATTTTCCCCTTAACCACTGGCATCACTTATTTCTTGTGTTAACACTCTTACAGGTCAGGCCAGTCTCTTGGAAAGTTCTTTAAGCTCAGTGAAGGCAGAGGCCTTTCTTTCATCTACCCCTTCTTCTCTAGTGGGCAGCTCGAGGACGGTCAGTGTTCAAAGACCCCTGCCTGTGAGTCAGATAATCTAGCTGTGTGTCAGTTTCCTTAACCTTAACCTCAGCCAATCAGTTTCCTAATTAGCAAAATGAATAGGTGAGACGACAGGCGTACCTTGCTTTATTGTGCTTCACAGATGTTGCGTTTTTTACCACTTGAAGGCAAGACCCTCCACCAGCAAAAGGAATACGACTAGCTTTATTGTGATTCTCGCTTCATTGAGGTGGTCCAGAACCGAGCCCACAACACCTCCCATGTATGCCTGTAGCTGGTTTCTAAATTCTCTTCCAAAACCACCCTTCTAACAAATCCTGGCTGAATTGAGCTAACTTCCTCTCACTGGACTGTGAATTCCTCAAGAACTTGGAGCTCAAATGCGTAGTTATTCAACCTAACTGCCTACGGGATCAGCCACACAGTTTTCAGTGAAGTCTTATTAACCCCGGCAGAAACAATACTTCCAGGTAGGTATTACACACAGGACCAGTTATGATAGGACACTATCTAGATCAATGAGCAAGTCCAACTTACATCAGTAAATCCCACGCCCAGCCCACTTATGTTTGCATAAATTTGCTGTAAGATTTCAACCACTTTTAAACAACCTCCTCGTGGCTGTGAGTCAGGGTTCTGAGGCAAGCAGGCACCGTCAGAGCTGGCTGGTGAGTCACATCCTCCCGGGCAGAGGAATAAATCGGCCCCCGACCTACACACTGTTGGCCAGCATCTCATCTATGTGGTCAAAGCCCAGGGTCACAGGAACAGAGGGCCTGGAGGCCAGAGCAGAGACCTAAAGGGCATTAAGGGGGTGCTTGCCCCACGGGATAGTTCTTACTCTCTTTCCTCTTGGGCAGGGAAGATCAATCACTCCATATATCCTGATGGATGTACATTTTGTCTCCCGCCACTCTCCCAGAAGATTCACTATGATGAAGCTTCTGCCATGGAAATGTCAACACTCGCCTCCAGTTCTTGCTGAAGTTTTGAAAAGGCAGTTTTTGTGAGGGAGGTGACAGTTGGACCCCCGAGCCCCACCCCTTGACATTCGCAAAGCTGCAAGTGATATTTTCCTTATATACTAGATACTATCCAGGCCTCAGGTGCTTGTGTTTTCTGCTGTTATCCTGAGCTGAATAAAATTCCCTCCCTCTTCTTTATGCACAAATCCAAAGCCTTTGCTGAGCCCAGCTCAGGGCCTAACCCTGGGTTACCCACAAAGGCAGTCGTTCACGCCTTTGTTCACTCATTCAAGCAACCTTTGCCGAGCCCCTGCTCTGTGCTAGCCTGTGCTATGTGTTTGCCATTCAGTGAGGAAAACGCAGTTTCCTGGTCTCATGGAACTTACACTAGAGGGAGAGAGAGGAAAGAACAACTGAGGATTAGATAAGAAAACATCCGGTCTCAATAGTGGTTCCAGAATCTCTACACTGAAGGGCTCCTGGATGGAAATTTGATAGTGAAATTGTTCAGGATCCATTGGCATTTCCTTGATCTGATTTTACATGGTACATTTTAATGTTAAAAATTGGTAAGATGCTGCCAGGACCTGGGAGGGGGAGGGAGGAATGGGGAGCTGTTTAACGGGTACGAAGTTTTCGTTTTGCAAGATGAAGAAAGAGTTCTGGAGATGGACGGTGGTGATGGCCGCACAATAGCGTGAATATATTTCACCCCAGTAAAGTGTACACTTAAAAGTGGTTAAGATGATATATTCTGTTATGTGAATTTTACCACAATTAAAAATAATAATTAAAAACCAAAGAAATACATAAGATAAAAAGTTTGCTATACTTTACATATGAGATTGAGACAACATCAGTGGTCTGCATCCACAGCTGTTATTGTGGGAAATGAAGTGCTGAGTACTGAGAGAAAACAAAGCAGGGCTGACTGATGGGTGGCCAGAAAACCTGAGAGCATGACGCTAAATGGAAAAAGCCAGTCAGAGACGGGCAAGTGCCAAATGATTTCACTCATGTGTGGAATCTAATGAATAAAATAAACTAACAAGCAAAATAGAGACAGCCTCATAGATAGCAGACTGACAGCTATCCGGGTGGGGCTGGGTTGGGGGTGCTGGAGGTACTGAACAGGAAAGAAAAACCAAAGAGAAAAAAGTCATGGGCATGGACAACAGTGTGGTGATTGCCAGGGGTAGGGGGCCTGGGGGAGGAGGAAGAGGGTATGGGGGATAAATGGTGATGGACAGAGAAAAAAAATTAAACAAAATTTGACTGACAAAAAAAAGGCAGTGTGTTATAGGCTAGGAAAAACACACACACAACCTCTGAGTTTATGATGATAACCTGACAGATGGATGGCAAGAGGGGAACCAGGCATGTGCTGATGTGGGGACAGAACTGCTCACAAAAGGAAACAGCCAATGCAAGGGCTCCAAAGGGAACAGGCTTGGAATGTTCCAGAAACTGAAAGAAAGGGCCCGTACGGCTGAAGGTTGGTGGAGGAGGGGCCGATTGGTAGGAGACTGGGCTGGGGAGGCGAGCGGTCCTGCTGGAGCACAGCCATGCCCCTGTGTTTCCATACTGTCTATGGCCGTGCTCATGTTATGAGGGCAGAGTTCAGTAGCTGAGACAGAGAACATATGGCCAGCAACACAAAAAACATTTACTATATGGCCCTTTATAGCAAAAGCTTGCTGACCTACGCTCTAGAGAGTTAAAAGCAGGGAAGTGGAAGTTTAGGAAGATCACCGGGCGCCAGGTGGGGACTTCATCACTGACCCTCCCACTGCCTCTTCTGTAAGTGGGAGCATTCAGCTAGACCGAGGGCAGGGACACTGCTTTGTTCCCTGTGCAGGGTTGGGCATGAGAAGACCAAGGCAAACAGAGGCTAAGGGACTCAAGGTCTTAGAGCTTTAAGTAGTGGAGCAAAGCTTGGAATCTCTATTCAAGTGACTTCCCAGCCCAGCTGCCTTTGATCAGAGAAGCATGAAATGCCTCTGTACTCTGGAACAGAACAAAGTAAATCAGTAAAATGCTAGTGGTATAGAGAAAGGATGCATGAAAGGGAGCTATTTTTAAAATATTGCTTTTGGTAAAAAAATGACCAGGAGTAGAGTTGACCTTCAAACATCATGACTGTCTCCAGTCCCTGGGAAAGTAATGCATTACGTATACCAGCAATGTAAATGATGATGAGTGGTGCTCGGCTGATACAGAATTATACTCGGAAATCTTCGTATGTTTTCTTTAAGCCAGCAGTAGATTGTGTTGAGTAACTTACATAATCAAAAGAACTGTTCTCATGTAGTTTCCCTGCCAAGTTTGACACCCCACAATACTTGAAATGTCCCATGAAGGAAGCTGAGAATAAAAAGAGAAGCTGGATATTTGAACCGAGAGGGAGATTTTGCCAGGCCTAACCCGGCAGGTAACATTTAGAATGGGATTTTCCAAAAAGTGATTTTTGGCTAGTGGTGGCAAAGTCATGAATCACAAAATAATGACATTGGGAGCTGTAAACAGTTTTAATTTATACAGGTAACATTTAAAATGCTAATCAGACCTTAAGGTAATTGCTGGAAGTTAGGAAGCTCCTGCTGTGAATTCTTCCAGTTTCTATGGAAATGATTCAAAACACAACCAGATCAGTGAGGGCATTTCTAACTTTGGTTTGGACTTTGGCTGACTTGGGTTTTGACTTCTACAGAGCCAAGGAATTTGAGTTACTGAAGCTTTTGGTAACTGAAACCTATAGACTCCAGTCTGTAAGCAGAGTGAGAACTCAGCCTAGCAAGGGAAGATTTCAATACAGCAAATGGGGATGCGTGAGTTCACTCTTTCACCAAGTCTGATTTTGTGTAATGACCTCAGGTCACTTAAAAAAAATCACATAGAGCCCGGCCGGCCTGGCTCAGCCATTGAGCATCAACCTGTGATCTGGGAGATGGCTGTTCTTTTCCCAGTCAGGGCACATGTCCGGGTTGTGGGCTTGATCCCCAGTTCTGGGGCGTGCAGGAGGCAGCCGATCAATGACTCTCTCTCATCATTGATGTTTCTATCTCCCTCTCACTCTCCCTTCCTCTCTCTGAAAATCAATAATAAAAAAAAGATATCTATCTCTATATCTATCTATCTATCATCTATCTATCTATCTATCTATCTATCTATCTATCTATCTATCTATCTATCATCTATCTATCTATCATCTATCTATCTATCTATCTATCTATCTATCTATCTATCTATCTATCTATCTATCTATCATCTATCTATCTATCTATCATCTATCTATCTATCATCTATCTATCTATCTATCTATCTATCTATCTATCTATCTATCTATCTATCTATCATCTATCTATCTATCATCTATCATCTATCTATCACATAGAAATTCCCCCCTCCTCTATTGACAATACATTCCACAGTTTTTCAGGTACTGTGTTAGCTTAAGGGCTGTGTGCTAGACACTGCTCTAGGCCCCCTGAGACATAGTGACAAATAAGGCTGACAAGGTCCCTGCTCTATGAGTTAATAGGAGGAGGGAGAAATTAACACACAAACCTGATACCTACATACTTAGGTAATAGCACTTCTCTGATGAGCGTTACAACCAGAGTGAAGCAGGGTGGTAGGGGAGAGTGACATGTGAGTGAGGTGAGAAGTGGAAATTTAGATAAGTTAGGAAGGAGCCCCTGCGGAACATGTTGCATTTGAGCAGAGATCTGGATGATAAGAGATCTCCATCTGCCCGAAAATCAGAGTCCAGAGCGTCCCAGGGAGAGGGACCAGCAAGTGCTCCTACTAAGAGCTGGGGGTGGGGGATGACTAGGGCGTACAGGTTTCTTAAATTCTTTCTCCAAACCTGTTTGAAGACAGTAATAACAGTAATGTATCCTCTTGTCTCAGACGCTTCTGAAAACGTTTGTTGCCTTTTTTTGGTCAAGGGCATCAAATTTAGAGCATTTTTCCCGCACTGTGGAGAGTAGCCTTGCTATTTATGTATCTTCCCACTCTCAGGTCTTTCTCTTCTGTTTCGTTATTTTCGTGGACTTTGAAGTCCACACCTCCGAGGTTCAAGTCACACCTCTGAGACTTAAGCTGTGTGACCACTGGAAGTTACTTAACCTCTCTGAACTTTAGTTTCCTCAACTGTAAAATGGGGACAATAATAGTACCTGCCTCATAGGGTTGGTGTAAGGATTAAATCCTATGATGAATGTAAAGTTCTTAGCCCAGGGGTTGGCATATAATACTTGCCAACAAGTAGACACGTTTACTTCTCACACTTCAAAGTGTTTTCACATTCTTGCAATTCTCACAAAACCTAGTGAGATAAACTGAGGTTCAGAGTCAATATCAGAACCAGGGCAGATGAGAGTGGAGAGAGGCTGCACTAATGTTGGGGCCCCAGAGGTCTGGAGGGACCCTGGAGCCTGACTGTGCTGTAAGTCCTATGTGCAGATGTTTAGCTCCTGACAGGGGACTTGAACACATTTTCTTCTCTGGGCTGACCCCGGGAGCTCTCTCACCCATGGAAAATGTCCTCAATGGAGTCAGGGAGAGTTCTGTGCAGGAACAGACTTTCAAGGATGACCAACTCTCCTGGTTCTCCTGGGACTGAGGCATTTCCTAGGATGTGGGCCTTTTAGTAATTAGACTGGGACAGGGACAGGTAAATTGGGACAGTTGGTCACCCCCAACTTCCCAGGTGGCCACTGGAGAGCTAGAGGAAAAAAACAAAACAAAACAAAAACCCCCAAACACCAAACTTCAGTGGTGCTTGGCACTTTTCCTTTCTTTGGATGAGGGTGCTGTCTTCTAATCCCAGGTTTGGCTCAGAAAGTAGGAGCATGCAGTGCTCGAAAAGCAGGTTATAGGCTGTGGGATAAGAATTTCCAGATTGTGCTATAAGCCAGAGTATAAGAGGGCTGTGGCATCCAATATAGTGGCCACCAGCTACACATGGCTATTTGGAATGTGATAGGTCGCAGGGATCAAGTGCACACTGGATTTCTAAGATTTAGTTCCAGGAAACAAAAAAGGATCCAAACACCTCATTAATAACTTCTGTATGGATTACCTGCTGAAATGACAATATTTTGAATAGATTGGGTTAAATAAAATGTTAGTAAATTTCCAAAAAAGTCAGTGACATAGCAAGAATTTCTTTTTCTGTCCCTGCACCCAGAAAGTCACTGGTAGCCCCCTGCACCATGGGGAACCAAGAGATCAGGGAGGAAAATTACCTAGAAAATTGGCTCCTGCAGAGTCTCTGCCCAGCCATGGTGAGGCCATAAATTCTGCGTGATAGGCCCTGGCTCCTCAGAGTAGGCCTGTGGACCAGCGGCATTGGCATCACCTGGGGGCCCATGAGAAGCACAGACTCAGCCCCCACAGCAGGCCTGCCGAATCAGTCTTAGTTGAAAAAGCCCCCAGGTGAGCCATACGCGCAGTAACATTTGAGACACTCTGGCCCAGGTTCTTCAACTTTGGTGGGTATCAGATGCCCCTGAGGAGCTGGCCAAGACTTTCAGGCCCTTTCCTACTTCCACGAGCAGAGACCTCTCTTGTAAGCTTCCGTCGGGCTCCAGGTGATTCAGATACACACCACAGTCTGAAGACCACGGGCTTAAAAGGTTAGCTCTTTGCAGCAGGTGAAGACGGGCTCTTGTCAGCAGCCTGAAGTCTACCTGCCGCTGGGCAGGAGCAAAGAGGGGTTCAGGTACATACTCATCTGCCGTTGCTCTGCCTGCTTAGTCACAAAGGAAGCCTGTCCTATCTGTGGTGGCCAAGAGATCACTGTGCCCTGAGCCAGGACTGGTGAACCTGTCCCACCTGAAGTGCCAAGTCTGTGAGTCCATCCTTCAGCAAAGTGAGCTTGCACACTGGGAAGGAGTTATTGGGAGGCGGAGGAGCCTGGAGGGGGAATGGCCTGGATTTGTGTTACTTCTGGCACACCCTACTCGGAGTTCTGGTCTGAGGGGCCTCAGGGCTGAGTCTAAGACAACTCTTTTACTGGGCAAATGCCTTGGGGCTCGGGGTGGGAGGTCACAGCTCACTAAAATGTTATATGCGACGTCATGGGAGGGATTGACACTGGTGGGAGCCAGGGTGACTGGGAATGTTTAATAGGAGAATGGAAACAAGGTGTCAAGGTTAAAGTCATTTAATTTACAATTTGCTTTTGGAGCCATAGCAAACGCCTTAGCTGCCCTGTGCTTCAGCTCTGGGCCCACCTCTGGTTTTGCTGCAGCCGTGACAGTTTCATGAACCCTCAGACTTGCTTGCCACTGGCAGTGTTTTACTGAAGAGCTGGCTTTCTGCCTGGGGCTTTCTACAGCACAGGACCATCCCAGCCAGGGAACTTAGGGGCGTAACTCCCAAGGGACATCTCAGCCAGTGAGAGGAGAGCCAGTGGGTAAATGCTTTAGACTTTTGTCCTTCAGGGGCATTTCTGGAAGGTGCTCTGCGTTTCTTGGTCTCGGGGGGTGGGGGGGTGAGGGGTGGGGGGGGAATAGAGCTCCCATGGCCTCTAGCCATTTAGTGCGTCCTTATGTTCGCGTCTCCTTTCCCGTCTCCCTCTTCTCACCTACTCACCCAGCTTTCTTGGTTTATCTTCCCAATAAACCACCTGCCACCAAGCCAGAGCTCAGGCTCTGCTTCGGGGGACTGAAATTAAGACAGGAGCACGCCATGGTCCCTTTACCTGTCTCTCCAACCCTCAGTATAAATGTCAACTATTAACACAGTGCCCCTGGAACTCCCCTGACCATTCTGTTTGGAACAAGCATCATGGGTTTCTACCCTTGCTGATAGGCTTTCCCAGGCCTAGTGTGATATAATCTGTGGTATGTCATTTTGTCCATGGTTTGCCCTGTGCTGTAAAGACAGGCCAGTGTGCGGCCCAGCTGGAGAGAGAAGCTCAGCTATCTGCACAGTGTCTGCCATGACTTCTTTGACTATGGGACTCCCGGTATCTGTGGTGGTTTAGTAACCGCGTGGTTGGTATGGAGGCAGAATCACGTGTGCAGGGCCTGTACTGAATGTCCAGCTTTCCAGCCTGTGAGTGCTGCCTCTTAGTGTTAAGTGTATGCATTTGTGTTGAAATGCGACAATGAAATGGAAGGTCCTGGGTCTCCTATTTTGATTTCCATACACAGGGAACTAATGTTTTTGAAACATCTGTTAAGATCCAAGTATTGCCTTGGGTGAGGTGGTTCACTCAGTTGTTTTCATTTACTCCTCATGTCACCATGAGACGTAGGAACATTATTCCCATTTTATAGATAAGAAGAATGAGACTTAACTCCTCCGATTGTGTTTGAGCTGAGGAGCAGAGGGTGCTTGATAGAATAGTTCCTGAATTGTTCCAGGACTCCTGAGACCCGTGGTGCCTATTGTCCCAGTGGTGTAAATGTGGAAACCGAGGCAAGGGGTGGCAGTGACTCTGACATATCCAAGATCAGAACTGACAGATGTCGAGCAGGCACATCCAAAATAACTGGAGTCGGAGCACTCATTGCAGGTTTAGTTGCATTCCTTCCTGGTTTTTGAAAATGAAAGCTCTGAGGTGAGTTGAAAGATGAAGGCTTCATTTAGCTAAAAAACAAAACAAAAAAACCCCTATGTGTGTGTCTGGCTGATCTCAGCCAATTCTCTGTTCCCCTCACACTGGGGTTTTAAAAAATGCATGATGAACCATCCTTGCCCAGCACTGATGTTTTACTCGGTTTCATGTGGTCTGCCTGATGCCTGGGCTCTATCATTAGAGGCCGTTTCCAAAGGTGTCATGTGAGAAATGATGTAATACTCAGAAAAAGGGCACTGTGTTGCTTTTTAAATCTGCTGTTAGTGTCCTCATTTGTTCAGATTTGGTTCCTAATGATCTTTGTTCTCCTTGATCTGCTTCCTGATCCTGGGTCAGACGTGTAGTCAAGAAGATATCAGGCCCTGCTGGCCTGGCTCAGTGGTTGAGCATCGACCTAGGATCCAGGCGATCGAGGTTTGATTCCCGGTCAGGACACATGCCTGGGTCGTGGGCTCGATCCCCAGTGGGGGGTGTGCAGGAGCCAGATGATCAATGACTCATCATTGATGTTTCTATCTCTCTCTCCCTCTCCCTTCCACTCTCTGAAATCAATAAAGAAATATTAAAATATATATATATATATTAGAAGGGGGCTTCTTTCCTTGTTTTGTGCTTTATCTCTTAGTTTGGCCAGAGTTGGCAGGTGGAATCCAGGGCTGGTTCCTTCATTCTAGCTTTTCTTTGCCCTTTTTCCTTGTTTTTTTTTTTTTTTTTTAAGTTCAGGGAATGACTTGTTGTTCGTGAAGCATGCAGCACAGAGTGCATGTCTAATTTATTCAAATCACCCAGAGACACTTGAGATAATTACAGTGGGAAATGCCATTTTCTGAAAAAACCTAGATGCTGAGAGGGTTATTTTGCCAGGTTCTCTGTGGGACTTTGTGTCCTGTGGAAATAAAAGAGCACTTGATGTACCTGCTGGGGTGATTTTTGAGCTCAGAAGACTGAACTTTCTCAATGTTTCCGGAGATATGAGGCTGATACTATAGCCTGTTTTCCAAAATTCAGTTTAGAAAACATATACCACATTCAGTTATACAAGGTAATTGAAAACTTAACATTTCTCTGCTGCATTGCTGAGTTTTCAATGTATGAATATCTGCTACAGTCTTGGAGATGGGCTGCAATTAGAGTAGTGAATTACTTTAAAAAAATTTATTTTTCTATCTTTGTAACCTTTATGAAGGTCACATATATACAAGAGAAGGCACAGATCATCAATATATAGCTCAGTGAATTTGTCACTAATCGGTTCACACGTGTCGCTGACCCCCAGGTCAAGAAACTGAACATTGCGGGGAGCACTCCAGAGCACCCCTGGGTCCCCACCACCCCTGCTCTTCCTCCTAGGGTGATCCTGTCCTGCCTTCTGGGACCACTGATTCATTTTGCTTCATTCAGTAATATGCTTGTAAGTCTTGTCCATGTTGAGTGTAGTTGTATTTAATTTATTTTCTTCACTGTATAGTTCAATGAGTATACTATAATCTATTTATCCAGACCACTGTGAATGACCATTTGCATTGTTTTTGCCTATTTTGAAGAGGGATGCTATGAGCATTCTTGTTCACAGTAGATGGGATTTTGTAAATTTAATCTCACCATCACTATATTAGTCAGCGTTTCCCAGAGAAACAGAATGAAAAACAGGTAGGAGTGTGTGAGTGTGTGTGTGTGTGTGTGTGTCTGTATTTTTTTGTGTGGAATTGGCTCATCTGATTGTGCAGGCTGGCAAGTCCAAAATCTTCATGGTAGTAGGAAACCCAGGGAAGAGTTGCAGTTGCAGTTTGGTCTTCTGGCAGAATTCCTTCTTCCTCTGGGCAGGTCAGTCTTTGTTCTCTAAGGCCTTCAACTGATTGAATGAGGCCCACCCACATTATAGAGGGCAATCTGCTTTAGCTCAAAGTTCATTGACTTAAATGTTAATCTCATCCAGAAACACTTTTATAAACACATCCAGGATAATATTTGACTAAATATCTGGGTGCTGTGGCCCAGCCAAGTTGACACATAAGATTAAGTGACACTTAACTGAACATCTGTTATGGGACCTCTCCTGTGCTGGTGCTGGGGTGGGTAAAAGATGGTGAAGGTGCCCTAAAATAGAGTGTATTATTAGAAAATTTGAGGTTTAGTGAGGCCAACAGGCCAAGAGATGACTGCCACTGAAAAAAGTTTGTTACAGTTCCCAAGAGGCGGGGATATGTCATGCCCCAGAGTGGAGAGAGGACACACGAGGAAGCAGCAGAGTCAGGCAGGGGCAGAGGGAAAGAAGGGCCTGTGGTGAGAAACTTTATTGTGGTTTCTGAGATGCAGGGTAAGCAGGTTTAGGATTGGCTAGTTTGAATACTTTCAGCGGGCTCTGGGGCATAGGAGCTGTCCCTAGTTTTCCAGCACCTGGTCCTGGGCTGATTAGAACAGGTGGCTGGTGGCCTGGAGTGTGAGAGTCCTATGAAGGAGGTGGTTGGGAGAATGGGCTCTGGGTTGGTTAGTTTGTACCAGCTTTTATTGTACACTCTTTAATGAGTTGTTTATTATCTCTAGAAATTGGCTAACCTTGGGAGGGGCAGCCTCTCCAGAGTCAGCAGGACCCCAGATGCCAAAGCATCAGAAATCCAGAAAATAAAAGCCATGCTTAATACAGGGGGACAAACGGGGAAGACAATGCAGCGGTAGGGTGGTGGATAGGAAGCACTCTGGAAGAGAATGCAGGGGACCTAGGGTGCTTCATTAATGAACGAGTCTTATCACACCTTGCTGTAGTGATGCATTCTTTCATGAAGAAACAGAGGCTCAGAGAAGTTACTCAGGTCACTGGTACTGAGGAGCAGAGCTGAGGCTGGACGCCAGGCCTCTCCCACTTGTCATTCTTAACTTTTATGCTTTTCTCCCTCCCAGGATTGTTCAAATCATACTATTCCTGCCTTTCTAACCTTAAAGGGTTATTAGGAGATAATGACTTTATTAAGTGAACACACTTTGTAACCAGTGAAGAGCTAGACAGACAGAAGGTAAAATTTTTATAAGGTTATATTACAGAAATGCTACTAGGATTCAACCTTGAAATATATAAATTCAATTTATACAACCTTAGAACCGGGAGAGATGTTTGGAGCTCATTTGGGCCCTGTCTCTGTTCTCAAACAGGTGAAATTCAAAATGACTTATCTTTTCCTGGATGGCTGCCAGACTCTCCCTGGGAGCCTTGTATATTATCACTGTGATGAGAAAAAGATCCATGGACACTTATTTCACAGCGACCTTGCTTAGTAAGTTACTTCTTCAGTGTACCCAATAGCACCGGGTGATCTGAGTATTATTAACAAAGCTTCCCGAGGTACCTAATTTACCCAAAAGATGTGGCTTGAGATCAGGCTCAATAGAAGTTACAGATGACCCAGTCTGGTGTGCTTAGTCTCACAAAATTCACAGTCCTTTGCCATAGGAAGTGGTGGCAAGAGCCCGGAGCTAAATGGCAGGGCCCCGGAGCTCTAGTACTATCCAGCTGCAAACTAGCTGGGTGATCTTGGATGGTGACTTGATCATTTTGAGCTTCCCTTTTCCCACTTATAAACTTGAAGAATTGGGCTAGATGATGTCTCAGATCCCCTTTTCAGCAAGGACAGGTGACGTTCTATCATTTAGGATTTAGATGGTTAATGTTATTTTGATAGAGAGGCAAAGTACAAATAAATAAGTAGCGGGGAAGCTGGTTGTCTTTGTGATGTCCAGTAGTTCATACAGTGGAGAAAGATTTATTTACATGAATAGCCGGGTTCATCTTCTACTCTGATGCCGGCTATCTGCTGACTCCACTTCTTTGGTTAGCCCCGGCTCACTATAAATTAGACTTAACTGCTTCTGCCCGGGAATGATGTTCTGTAAATCAGCGCTGGAGGAGAGAGGCTCTGTCAAGGGAGCTTTTCATGGGCCACTCTAACCATTGGAAACACAACGTATTACCTGGCAACAGCTTCTGAATATTAGTTTATGTCTTGGCAATTGTTTTCTTAATAATCCAAAACTGTCACGGAAGCGTAGCGCACGTGGCCTGGGCTCGTGGCTGCCTTCTCCACCTGGTAGGGGCACATTCATCATGTTCCCCTTGTTCCCCACTGAATCTTCCTTTCGGTATGCGACACAATGAAACGAACTGACCTATTTCCAAATAATTACATCATTAAACAATACCCCTTCATTTTTAAAAAAAATGAGATGATTTTATCCAAAATTAAACTATACTAGTGCCTGTATAGTATTGCCCTCCATATGGCTCTCCAATATGGGCTGGCCCAGCATCGTGAATTGATGGTAATTCTCAGCACTGGTGCTTAATCAGACATGTCCCTATATTTGCAAATAATCAAATTTTTGTTTTAATTATCTAGCAAAAAATATGCAAGCCATTTCAATGTCACCTTGAATATCCACGCTGTTTAAAAAACACACACAAAACACTTTTGTGTCATCCGTGGATGGTTTGCTGAGCTTCAGGAGTTACTGGAGTTCAAAGAGTGGTCTCATTAAAACTAAAGTTGGTGCTGATATTTCCATATAGCCCTCACCCCCTCTACCTCCCAATCCCACATGTCATTGCTAAGCTGAAAAGAGACCTATGACTCAGCTCCCATATGTCTCCAGAACCTTCCTAAATTTACTCAGACGTAGGAAAGAGAGGTAAAGCTATCTCCACTTTGCCTTTTCAACCCACAGAGACTCAGCAAGTAAGCGCAGTGGCCTGTGAGCGCACAGCAGCAATTAGGCCATTTTCATGGGAAGGAGACGCCCCTGCAGTAATAATAAGGGTGACAGACTTAATCACTTCTCCGTGGGGAAAATGTCCAGGATTCGGCAATTCATTACGGAAATGGAGACCTGTTGGGAGAGAACTCTCAGAACAGAAAACAAGTGCTGTTGATTATGTACACGCTGCTTCCAAGGCATAGCGTCTCCTCAGGGTGCCTTGGCTCTGCTGAAGGCCACATTATGCCACGAAATCTGGACTCACAGGGTTGGTTCTGAGGCATTTCATGAATAGCTAGGGCACTGGGGTTTTGAACCTACCAAGTGTGCTTCAGGCTGAGAAGTGAGGTGGGCAATACTAAATTGATGTGTAGATGCCAGGCGGGGACTTACCTTTCCAGCAACTTTCTGTATTTGTGATATGGAATTCAAGCTGTTGAGGTCATTTTAAATAGAGGGATGTGGTACGTCCCGCCTGAAAAACAAAATCACTGCTGGTGAAAGACTTTATGAATTTGTTAGCATAGGTTTGAGTTTGGCAGTGGCATAATTTGGATAGAGAGGGTGTTGCTCACAGTGTCTGTGCCTCTCACATACACTCTTGGCACTAAGTTATACACACAGAATACCTGTGGCTACCTGTGCACACCTGTGGCTCTCTGCCTGAGGAGTTTTTGTTGTTGAGTATCTGCTGTGCGTGTGTGTATGTAGCTGGAAGTGCTGGAACAGTGCCCTGGAGGCAGGTAATGGCAGATGAAGAGTTGGGGAGTAAGTGCTCCAGCTCCCCTGCAACTTGGTTGGGATAAGTTTGAGGCTTGCTCTCTCCTGTCTCTGAGCTCTCCAGTGAACTTGACCTCCAGTTGCCCACAGCAGTAACTTGCTCCTGAACGCACCTTTAATTGACTTACTTCCCATCCCCATCTCATTTCTCTGCTCCATTGTCATTGTTTCCCAAATGAACAAATTCATTTGTATCCTTACTTCAGGCCTGCTTCTGGTGAAACTCATTTGAGGGGTGAGGTTGTCTCTAAGTAAGACAGGGTACTTGTTACTGGGACACAATATAGCTGTTCCCACTCACCATGCTAATATCTCAGAGGACGATTACTCAACAAGACACAGCATATTCTAGTTTGCCTCATGGTGATAATTGAGATGAGAGAGATTCTCTTTGTCTGATTCTTGGCAAAGTGGAAAGTGAAGTGGTAATGGATTTAGTCAGGCTAATGCTAGGTTATGCTGCAATAACAGGTTAACCAAATCACAGTTTAAGGCTAATTAGGTGGATCTCCTTGGTGACTTTCTTGTAAGAATGACTCTAGAATTTGGTCTCTTTCCATCTAGGGCAGGCTGAGTCACTTGGCAGTGCTAGGAAAGGAGGGGAAGGCAGCAGCAGGCGGTGTTCTGAGCAAGGGGTGAGATCTGAGGGGCAGGTGGGGATGAGCAAGTCCTGGGAGAAGCATAAAATAGGCCCAGTACAGGTGGCAAGACTACCTGCAGGCAAGATTTGTGTTAAACATATGTGCAAAAAATAAAGTCCTTAAACTACTTATCAGACTATTTTGACTTCTAAAATCTCAGACATTCACATTCTTAGGTCACCCCAACTCAGTAATTATCATAGTTTATAAAATAGCAGACCAACTAGTTAGTCAAATAATTGGTACCTAACCTATTGCAGAAAAAGTCAGACCAGTCATTGTCAATTTGCACCATGTAGCTGGAAAAGACAAGTGGTGGTGAGATGGTATTTTTTACTTTGCAACTGATAATTTTGGTGGAGTGTAGGCCCAATTAAAACCTAGAGCTCTGAGTTAAATAGGACAGACTTTTATAGGATTATTGATCCTAGGGTCGTTTATCAAGGAACACAGGAATAAAAAACAATGCAAAATATAGTTTGAAGGATACAGCCATAGGAAATTTATTAACTGTTGTTTTTTTCAAACTGTTAAACTCCTAGATGAGGAGTGATGTATTAATATACATAGGGTTTTGAGTAAGAAAACCAGGGGTCGAGCTTCAGCATTATTACATGTCAGTTGTGTCATTCAGTTTTCTAACTTCTACACTTCAGTTCCCTCCTGTCCCAAATTGGGATGGCAATAGTACCTGGGCCTGAGGACTAAATGACTTAACAGAACAAAGCTCTTGGCATGGCGTGCAACTTGTGGCAAGCGTGTAATGATGGTAGCTATTATTGTTCTTGTACTAATGTGTAAAGCAGGGTTTCAGTTATTGTTTCATCAAATATTTATAGAACATGTACTGCTAAGGACTGTGCTTAATGGTGGGAATAAAATTGTGAATAAGAACAAAGCCCAATTCTTGTCCTGAAAAAGCTCAGAATCTGGTCAAGGGGATAGACCAGCAGTCTGCAAACATTTTCTGAAAGAGTCAGATGGTAAATACTTCAGGCTTTGTGGGCCATAGGGTATCTGTCCCACCCATTCAACTCTGCCATCATAGCAGGAAAGTAGCCTTTGATGATACATAAATGAATGGACATGGATATGTTCCAATAAAACTTTATTTACACAAACAGAGGGCCAGATTTGTTCTGTGGGCCATAGTTTGCTGACCATTGAGATAGTAATATACAGACATTAATAGCTGGTATTGGGTGCTTACCATGTATTTGTCCACTAACTTATTTAACAAACTCTTATACAATAGTTACTCTGAGCCAGGTAATGATCAAACAACTTTACATATTTTAATTCCTTTAGTACTGGTGATGATTCCACTAACAAGATGGAGCTGGTATTCACATTCCCATTTACAGATGAGAAAGCTGAGTCACCAGGAGGTTAAATAAATGAGAAGGGTTTGGGATTTGAACCCAAACAATCTAATGCCAGAGTCTGGGCTTACAACCATCATACCACACTGCTTCCCTCAAATAAAGACTTCACTATGAACTCTAATAAGTGCATAAAGGGGTTAACACTAATATCTGCTTCCCCTTGCCACTTCGAGGTGAGGAGTTTGGTTTTGTTTCTGAACTGCAGATTGTAAGTGGTAATAGCTTGTCTATAAGGTCTTGGAAATGGGACATGAGCCAGCTCTCTGAGGCCACATATCATTTCCCCCTTTAAATGTCTTTGAACTTGAGGAATAAACTATTAACATCAGTCCTTATGCCACTTCATCTGTAGGCAGACCCCAGGAGATGGTGGTTATTGTCATCTCCATGGAGCAGATGAGGAACCAGAAACTCAGGAAGGGTGTGGGCAAAGTGTGTTAAGATCACAGCTGAAAGTGGCGGAGGCAGAATTGGAACCTGGATTCTCCAACTCTGAGGTCTGCATCCTGGCCCTGGGCACCAGGACATATTGCCCTGTATGCACATATTGTCCCAGATCCTGTTCTTGATTTCATCAGCTGATCAGGGTAGAGGGCAAGTGAGAACTGGTTAAACCGAGCATAGCTGCGAAAGGAGATGGCATTCATCTTATCAGACACTGTCTATGGAATACAGAGGATTTAGTAAACAACAGTGTGCCCATCCTGATAATGAAAGCTCCTGAAAAATAATGACTTGGCCCAGAGGTGTCATTACCTGGAACACCAGCTTAGTGTCTCTTTCAAAACAGTGATAATTTTTATGTCCTACTATAAATGACCACTTAAGCAGCTTGACATGAAAATGGGGCACAGTGCCCCCTGTGCTTGTGGGGTTTGTGCTAGAAAGCTGAACTTGATCTTGAAGAGATCTGCCCATCTGTGCTGAAGACATCCTCGAATTCTCCGTATTTTAATAAACAGTGGATTGCAAAAAACTTGTCTTGAACGGAGGAGGAGGGAGCACAAGAGGTTTCTATGCTGGGTGGAAAAGAGGGCAGATGGGTATGAGAGGGTTTGGAAACCATCTGGGAGGCTCTTGTGAGTTGCATTGTGCCCCTCCCCCACCTGAAAGATACTAAGTCCTAACTCCTAATATCTGTGAGAGTGATCTTATTTGGAAATAGGTTCTTTACAGATGTAATTAAGATGTAAGATATGTTATATTAGAGTAAGGTGGGCCCTTAATCCAGTCTGATTGGTGTCCTTATAAGAAATGGAGAGAAAGGGACAGAGAGGGAGAGAAACATTGATATGAGAGAGACACATCAATTGGTTGCCTCCTGGATGCAGCCTGACTGGGGCGAGGATTGAACCTGCAACCCTTGACTGGGAATTGAACCTGTGACCCTTCAGTCCACAGGCCAGTGCTCTAACCACTGAGATACACCGGCCAGGGCAGTTTGCTAGTATTTTGATGAGGATTTTTGCATCTATTTCATCATGGATATTGACCTTTAATTCTCCCCTCCCCTCCCGTCTCCTCTCCCTTTTTTTTTTTTTTTTTTTTTGTAGTGTCATTGTCTGGTTTTGTTATCAGGGTAATGCTGGCCTCATAGAATGAATTTGGAAACATTCCTTCCTCTTCAATTTTTTGGAATAGTTTGAAAAGGATAGGTGTTCTTTAAATGTTTGGTAGAATTCACCTGGGAAGCCATCTGTTTCTGGGCATTTGTTTGTTGGGAGGTTTTTGATTATTGCTTCAATTTTATTGCTAGTGATTGGTCTGCTCAGATTTTTTGCCTTTTCCTGGTTTAGTCTTAGAAGGTGGTTTATTTCTCAAAACTTATCTATTTCTTCTAGGTCGTCCAATTTATTAGCATATAACTATTCCTAGTGTGCTTTAATGATCCCTTGTATTTCTGTGTTATCAGTTGTAATCCTTTCTCTTTTATTTATGATTTTATTTGGGCTTTCTCTTTTTTTTCTTGATGAGGCTTGCTAGTTTTGTCAGTTTTATTTATACTTTCAAAGAACCAGGTCTTAGTTTCATTGATCTTTTCTGCTTTTTATTTTTCTCTATTTCATTTATTTTTGCTCTGATATTTATTATGTCCTTCATTCTACTTACTTTGGTTTTGTTTGTTCTTCTTTCTATAGTTCTTTAGGTGTAAAGTTAGATTGTTTATTTGATATATTATTTCTGCTTCTTGAGGTAGGCCTGTAGAGCTATGATCTTGCCTCTTAGAACTGCTTTTGCTGCATCCCCCAAATTTTGTAAAGTTATGTTTTCATTTTCATTTGTCACAAGGTAGTTTTTGATTTCTTCTTTGATTCATTGGCTATTGAGTAGCATATCATTTAATCTCCACGTATCTGTGTTTTTTTTTGTTTTCTCCTTGTAAATTGATTTCTAATTTCATGCCATTGTGATCAGAAAATATGCTTGATATGATTTCAGTCTTCTTGAATTTACTGAGGCTTGTTTTATGGCCTAATATGTGGTATATCCTGGAAAATGTTCCATGTGCACTTGAGGAAAAAATGTGTAATCTGCAGTTTCGGGATGAAAAGTTCTATAAATGTCTGTTAAGTCATTCCTAGAACCTGTAAATCGCCCAACGGGTTGTTGCTGTCTCAGCTTTTGCATAGGAGAAGCCCTTCATGTTCACAAAGGGCACTGGGGAAGTAATCTGCCGGAGATTAGGATGTTCCCATTGAAGAGTGGAAAGCATCATCCATGTGCACATCTGTTGAAGCTGGGGAGGTCCGCCAGAATTACAGGTGAAGGACTGTTGCAGCTTTTACCAGAAGCCAGCCAACCCTGAATGCTCAATTATCCAGCACTTGACTGCAGGCTGCTTTCTCCAGCAAGAGGAGAAGCCCAGGGAAAGCTATCAATTTCTAGTCAATTTCTGTTGTAAATTGACTTGAAAAGAAACAGCCAGCTTATATGTTAAGATCCTGCCTGATTCACTTTAGGATTGTCCTTACTGCTTTTTGGCAGACATATGTATGTGTGTTATGTATATGTGTGCATATGTACATAACTTTAAAATTTGGAATAATTTTAGACTTACAGAAAAATTGCCATGATACTAGAGTTCCTGTACGCTCTTCACAAAGATTCTCCTAATGTTATACTCCAGGCTTTTGGAGCCTTAACTTTTTGCCCCAGGGAAGAAAACTGTTTATTTACCAACTCTGAACCTACTATGTGCCAGGTACTGTATCAGGCACTAGGGGTAGAACAATGACAAAGACAGACCTGGCCCCTGACTTCATGGGTCTTATAGTCTAGCTTAATGGTTTTAAAGTGTGGCCTCTGGACCATCAGCATCATATGGGAACTTGTTAGAAATGCAAATTCTCAGGCCCATGCCATATTAGAATCAGCAGCTCTAGGGGTGGGGCCCACCAATCTGTATTTTAACAAGCCTTCCAGGAGATTCTGATGCATGTCCAAGTTTGAGAACCCCTGTCTGGGGGGCGGGGCACTAATACTAAATGAATAGTTACAAATATGTCCTGATTTCACTGGGGGAGGCAGAGAGTAGGGAGAAGCTTGCCATGTTGAGAGCGTAGGAAGAACCTGGCTGGGCAGGGGGTGTTTAAGTTGCCATCTGCAAAGTGGGGAGGAATGAGCCAGGTGGAGTGGTGGGAATGTGTTCTAGGCTGAGGTGCTGCCTGGAACCAGGGTGAGAGAGGCTGGACATGTTCAATCTGGATATGCCAAGGTTGCAGGTTTGATCCCCTGTCAGGGCTCATACAAGAATCAACCAATGAATGCACAAATACATGGAACAACAAATCTGTCTTTCTCCCTCTCTCTCTTCCTCACTGTAAAACTGTGAGTCAGAAAGATTAGTTTTGGGTCCAAAACTAATTAGAAAATAGAATTAACTAGCTCTCTGCATTTCCTCAATATTTTAATTAATCAAGACTTAACCAGTCAAATTGATGTTGCATTTAGAGGATTCTCTGATAAAAAGGAAGAGCTTTGCAAGGAGGGATGAGAAACCCATTGTAGAGCTGACTCTACTTACAGTAGCTCTGTTAGCCTGCTGTGCTCACTCGACTGCTGACTTTAAGTCCTTACCTGTAAAATGATAGGCTTGGACCAGATCCTTCCAGCCATTTCCCTTTTGACTTCATGATCCAAAATTAGCTGTAAATGTCATGGTACTGCTATTTACTTTTAAAAGTACATTTATATTCATTTCCTTCACTAGCTAATTCTACACATTGCCTATGGTGACTTTAAGAGAGCTTTCCTATTCTTTTCTCTGAAATTACTGCTGTAAGTTTATCCTCCCAAGAATATATTACTTGCTCTAATGATCTGGTAATTATTAAGTAATGAGATGGCCAACTGTAAGCATATCATTAAAAGCAGTTGCTGTATGGAATATTTTTGTCATGTAATTAGAAGTGTTACTTATATTTTCTTAATGCATAAGAGGTTACATGCTGAGAGCATGAAAATAGAGCAATATCTTTCCATCTTCTGCCAAAATAAATCTTAAACCTATATATATATATAGGGGCTTAAGTCCATGGGCTAGAGTTTAAAGCCCTGCTTTGTCTGTGTTCAGTGTGCCCTGCTGTCATTGATCAGAACACTTCCTTCGAGGAGAGTTGAGGATGTTGCTGCAGAGCTAGGTCGGGCAGCTCCATGTCTAAGCTGACCATCCTGATTTATCTTGACCCTCTCATTCCTCTACTGGGGAAAAGTTTCCTTATGAGAATACTAATTCTGATGGGCAGAGAGCTTTACTCACAAAGTCAGGCACACGATAGGTCCTCAAGAAAACTGAATTACATTTTAAAAAAATTCTTTTTAAAAAATTTGTTTGAGAGAGAAACACTGATTTGTTGTTCCACTTACTTATGCATTCATTGGCTGATTCTTGTATGTGTGATTCTTCTATGTTCCCTGACTGGGGATCAAACCTGCAACTTTGGCCTATCGGAACAGTGCTCTAACCAACTGAGCTACCAGGTGGTCAGGGCAAGAATGAGTTACATTTTAACCAGACTGTAGTCAGACCGCTTTTGCTGCAAGTAACTGTTCTATGAATGTCATACTGTGACATATGCATTACATCATGTATCTGCATCATGAAGAACTTCGTGCTCAATGTGGAGATTCACAAGGATCAATATTGTTCGTTGATTTTTAACCTTTGATTTTGGCAGCCCCAAATTAGCACTTACCTTCTTTTAATATGACATGTCTCAGAAATGTTTCACATGGCAAATGAGAAGTTGCCACACAGTCTTCCTACCTGGAGACGGTTACCTTCTTCCCAGGTTCAGTTATCCTTGATTGGCACCGACGACTGTCTTACGTGCTTTACTTACTATCGACATGTTATAACTTTTCATTCTCAACTGGAAGCTCCTGGAGGACAGGATCCGTACCTGACTCACCTTGGCATAGTAATACCAGCTAGCACTTGAGAGGGCTGACTTTGAGTCAGGCACTTGGCATTCTGCTGGTTCTTCTGCATGCTCTGTGAGCAGGACTACACAATATGCCTGCCCCGCAGTTCAATGTGGCCTGTCCATGAGGTGCTTTTAGTTCTATTTTATGGGTGAGAAAACAGGTGCAGAGAGTTTCAATAACTGATGTAGGGACACTGAACTAGCTAGTGCTGGAACCAGCACTCAAACCTATCTCCCTTCAGCTCAAGGGTCTGTGCTCCGAGTAGCTGCATGGTCTCTCATGGCCCCCTGACATCATATAAACTAGTGAATGATTGTGGGCTGCGAGAGTGATTCTCCATCTAGGTTGTATGATGAGCTGATGTCCTTTGGGGAAGGTGAAAATGCATCAGGGTACTAAGTGGTGTATTCTTGGGAAGAGCATAGACAGGAAGGGAGCCTACGAGATGTGCTTTCGATGTGAAGGAAATGACTGCCCAGTTTCCTGAGAAAGCCAAAGAAACTACTGTATTGCTCCTTGTCACTCCTGTCACGCTCCCAGTCAGCTGTCTCTGGCAGGAGCAGTACTGTTCTTGAACTTGTTTTTTCCCTGTGTTGCATGGTTGATTACATCATTCCTCAAGTCTAATGTAATCAGATGTCTTACCAGTTGTTGGCTGATTCCGATGCAACCACTTCTTTGCCCAAGGCAGTCTCTGTAAGTTAAAGTGTTCAGTTCCGAGAGTAAAATTGCTAAGAGGGGTGCCTGGGGACTAGTCATCCCATTCTGTTGAGCGACCTGGCATTCCTATGCCATTCCTTTTCACTTTCTTCGTGCTGACCCATTCTCTTTTATAAACATAACTTGAGTATGGCAATGGACTGAATAGTTATGTCTCCCCCAAATTCACATGTTGAAATCCTTATATCCAATGCGATGGTGTTAGGAGGTAAGGCCTTTGGGAGGTAATCGCATCATGAAGGTGGAGCCCTCATAAGTGGTATTAACGTCCTTATAAAAGACTCCAGGGAGCTCACTGGCCCTTCAGTCACGTGGAGGCACAGTGAGGAGATGGCCCCCTGTGAACGAGAAGTGGGCTGTAGTCAGAGAAGGAATCCCATGGGGCCTTGACCTTGGACTTCGCACTCTCCAGAACTGTGAGAAAGAAATTCGTGTTGTTTTAAGCCACCCGGACAGTGGCATTCTGCTATGGCAGCCTCAAAGGACTGGACTAGGACTGTGCTGGGTACTGACGATGCGTGGGGATCGGGGCACTTAGCTTGGCATCCAGTGGGGAGATAGTTAAGAAAACAGGCGATTCCAGCGCAGATGGGAAAACCCTAGAAGGGGCCCTGCAGGGAGCTCGGATGGCTGTGGGGGTGGGCTTGACACGTGTGCCAAAGAAGATACCTGGAGGGAGTGACTTCTTAGTTGTGACCTGAGATGAGAAGGAAATAGCCAGGCAAAGGACAGGTAGCCATCTAGGAAGAGTAAGCAAGTTAAAGACAGGCTCAAATTCTTAACTTTTCTGCTTTTTCCAGTCTCTTCGCAAAAGACTGGCTTGCTTGTGGCTTGAGATCCCTAAATTTGCTAAATGGGAAGCAGGCCACATTTGCTTAATGTTAAATTTGTTTCTTCTCATATGACGGGGCAGGAGAGAATGGCTCGTTATTGAGGGACGGGTGACGTTCAGGGTGTGGGAAGGCTATCTGAAAGATACTGAGTATTTTTTTCATATATCATTTCAATTAGCTTCCTCTCCCAAAGCTGTAAGAAGTGGGCGTGGCAGAGAGTAAAGACTTATTTAAAAAGACAGGATCATGGTTCTTACTAAGGTGTAATGACTTGTCCAAAAGTATTATTTCTACTTAGGATGGAATCTAAATTGTTCATTTGTTAAACGCTGAACTGTCCTAACTGACATAATTTGATGTTTAATTTTAATTTTCCGTTTTGATGACTTTAGTTCAAACAATAATGATAACTTTGGTGTTAATGGATGTTAGTTCTAGAACAGACAAACACAGTTGATTTTCCAAGCCCTTTGAGTATCTAATATTTTTTGAACCTTACACTCAGAAGTTATTTAGTGAAATGTGGCTCTTGAGATACCTTTGACAAATAAACTGATTTTAAAGAGCTAAGTGGAATAAAAGGCTTCGCAAAGCTTTCTCCCTCCTTTTAAACATATAAAATACTCTGTGTACTTGGTAAAAGATTCAGGGTAAATGAGCAGCACTCAACTCCAAGGGATAAAAGAGGCAGTGCCTTTAAAATAACTATCTATTTGACAAGCCTGAAAAGCAAATAATTCTATGATTAAAGGCTTTGGCAATTCAAATTGCTACTGAAGTTTTATGAATGAAAATGGATGTATAATTTCAATTAAGGTAAAAGCAGCTCATCCCTTCCATTCAACAAAAGTGATACTTGGATGCTTTTGCCTTTAAATCAAGTTTATTAAAGTTGTGGCTCTCACTTGGCCAGTTGGAATTGATCAAACATAGCTTTTTACTGTACAGTCTTTCCACTTTATTTTTTTTGGATTTATTACAAATAGGCCCCAATAGCTAGGATTATGACCAGTTTCCTTCCAGTAAATGAAACCCCCTCCTACACAGCACTGGTGAACTGTTTCACATTAGAAAGCAGAACTGACCCAGGTCAACATAATGGGAAAAGCTTGTCTTGACTGGTTTGCTCTCCTCTTTGGGTCACCGCCTCCATTTCGGGGCTCACTCTCCTCCCTGAATTAACTGCTTGTTCTTTTTGTTCTAGTTCCTTTTGTCAGGAAGCATTTGGAATATTTATTCACATTAAGCTATCGGTGGCTTAGAGTTATTTCCCCTGGTGAATAAATTTACATTTTTAAAAGGAATCTAGCAAAAGGACACAGTTTAGCCCAAAAGAATTAACCCGAACTGTTGGAATATTAGGTGTTAAAATGGGGAGGATTTTGGTATTTGTGTGTTGGAAGTCTTGCATACCCATCCTGTGAATACTAGTAGGTGGTATGAGGCCATAAATAAAGCCAGTCCTGTTGGTAAGAAAAAATTACTATGAATCTTGAAGAAATTGTGAAATATGAGCTATCCCAGGTTGAAGCTATGCAAAAATGAACAAATAATTCTTGAATTTCTCCTATATTCCACAATATTTCTGCTCATCTTAGCCTATGCTGACTACATTTTCAAAGCCATAAGTCAGAATATATTAGTTTAAAACATTATTTTCAGATTTGTGTACATTTATATGAAGTCTTTCATTGGCATTAAATCACTTCTATGTATACTGCTTTGTCAATGCATGCTGCTGTAACAAAAATACCACAGACTGGATGGCTTAAACAACAAACATTTATTCTTACAGTTCTGGAGGGTTGGGAGTTCAAGATCAAGGTGCTGACTGATTAGGTTCCTGGTGAGGACCCTCTGCCTAGTCTGCAGATGGCTATCTTTTGGCAGTGCCCTCACATGGTTGAGAGCAGAGAGCAAGGAACCAAGCTCTCTCCTGTCTCTCCTGTCCCTTCTCAGAAGGGCACTAATCCCATCATTAGGGCCCCACTCTTGTGATTTAATTACCTCCCATAACACCCCACTTCAAACACCATTCCACTGGAGTTAGGGTTTCAACATAGGAATTTTGGGACAACACAACATGTATTCCATAACGTATACATTAGCTGAAATGCTTTTGTGGAAATGGAAAAAGGTAAACAAAATGCTGGACCTGCAGTTGCCATGGGCAGTGCAGTATTGGTTAAGAGCTTGGGTCGTGGAGTCAGACAGATGTTGGGGGTCTTCCTAAGCTTCAGTTTTCTCTTCTGTCAAATGGAGACAGTAATGGGACTCTCCTTATCTGGCTGTTCTGATGACTATGTAGTATAGGGAAGGCATATAAACCACTTAGCATTGTGCCAGACGCAAAGTGCTCAATAAATTGTAGTTATTCTAATAATTTACTAATTTTAATACTTATGATGATGAAGATATAATAGAAAATATTGCTTAGAGGGGGAATCTTTTGCGTAGGAGGGAAGAAATCAAAGTGAGACGGTAGAAATAAAAATGAGCAGAAATAAAATTAGTAAATTCAAGAGCCACTATATCGGTCAGCCGCATAGAGTAGAGAAGCAGGGACAAGGCGAGAGAGAAAGACAGAATGAAACCATGGGCAAGGGCGACGCAAGGATGTCCTAGGAGTGTGAGCCAGCAGAGAGGCAGGTTTTTGTCAGTGCCGCCTGGTCAGCTGGAGCCCCACCTTACGGGAACGACATTATAATAAGAAAGACGACACCCTGGTGAGGAAGTAGAAATTCCAGGCAGGGGCCGAGTGTGGGTTAATCAGCTCTGCCTTGTGGGAAAGGTTTGGAGTAAGTAATACCAAACCAAGAATCTGCTGTCCTAGGAAACTGAGCTGTGAACAGAAGGGCTGTGCTGAGGCTGTGGATTCAAACGCCGGGCCCTGCTGACCCCTTGCACCTGCTGACCCCGCTCAGGCCAGGCAGCTCGTAAACCGCAGGTGCCTGGGTCTTGCTGCTCTGCTCACTGGCACTGCTGCTGTCAAGGAAACGGAGACGGTGCAAGGGCTTTCTTCTGGCGCCTTGGCGTTTAGCTGGGTTCAGGGCCATCTCAGGAGACTGCTCCTTAGTATTTTCCCCTGTCTTTGCCTTTCCTCACTCGGGGGCCGCCTTTCCTACCCAGAGCAAGGAATACACACGTGCACGGTGAACTAGCTCTTTGGTAGGTAGTGTGTAGGGAAATGTGATCCCTGGGCTCAGAATTTTGGATTTATTTGGAGAAATTGAGTACACAGGAGACATTTCTATAGAGCAACACATCTGTATGGTGAATTCAGTGCAGGGTAAGCTCAGCTCCTGTCTTAGGAAAGGGAGTGTCTCAGGAAGGATGAGTCAAAGGCCTCATCTTTGTAGTTCCTATGTTGACCTGAGCGAGTAACTTATCAGGGAGAGTTTATTTGGGGCTTGAGTCCCCTTTCCCTCCCCCGCAAGCTGGTGAAGATTCAATAAACTTGTCCATTTTTGTTGTTGTTGCCCTTTTCAGTCCCCCCTTTTTTTTGCCTTCCCCACATTTTCAGTTTCCACTGGCTTGGCTCTCAAACACGAATACCTCCACCTCATTGCCTGACTGTCTCCCTGGTCTCTCTCTATAGCATAGAGACATGTTTTTTATTCATAATTCTGCCTTTTAGTTAAAAAAAAAATATTGATTTCAGAGAGAGAGAGAGAGAGAGACAGACAGACAGACATCAATGATGAGAGAGCCATTGATCGGCTGCCTCCTTCACACCCCCAGCTGGGGATGGAGCCCGCAATTGGGGCATGTGCCCCAACCGGGAATCGAACCTCGGTCTCCTGGATCCCAGGTCAGCGCCCAACTGCTGAGCCACGCCCGGCCGGGCTGCCTTTTAGTTTTGATTTCCCAGGGGACTTCCCATCTTGTTGAAATAGAGCTACAGCCATGATGTGAAGGTAGAAGGGATGAGGTACTGAATGTCCCAGCCTTAACTCTTGACTTTCATACCCTTTAACAGAAAACTAAAGAAATTCGGGAGACAGTTTATTCTCAGCCTCGTTGCAGCCTACTTGAGGATGTGAATTTGAAACGGTTCAGGAGCGGATGGGGTTCTATAATGCTTTGGAGAACTTAGATTAGGAAAAGTGACCTTTTGATATTCAATGGATAAATTCATACTTTGGGGTAATAACTTTCCTGCCTGCCTTCTCGTTGGTTTTTATTTTGCTAACCATATACTAGCTCTCTTTCTCCTGTGTGTCCTTGCTGTGCTCTCTGTGAGTCAGAGTGGGATGACCCGCAATCAGAGAAAGAGATTAATTAAATGAGGCTCGCCTGGGCCTTTGGAAAGCAGTGCTCTGACATGGGAGGAGACCCAAGAAATGTTTTCATGCTTTGCCCTGTATCTGCTTTCTCCTTGGAAAATTCCCATGACCCCTACTGATGTTAATTAAACTCAGAGCTAGAGGAGCAAGTCTACATATTATTCTGCCCAGACTGTGAAAGGGAATCTTTAATTGTAAAGAAGGAACAACAGAGATGTACGTTGAATCTGGGGAACTGAGAGGCTGTTATTCGGATTCTGAAATGTGGTTATTTTATAACCTGCCTGAATACTGTCACTTCATCTGCTGCTGCTTTTCTAGGTGATGGGTTGAGTAGTGCAGGGAGATTTGCTTCTGCTTTTCTTGTGATTCTACCTTTAGAAGGAGAGAGATTGAGCTGCAATGAGTCATCCTTCAATTCTATTAATATGTTCATTTCAGTGTTATTCACGTGCAAAAATAACTCCTAAATATATTCTCCTTGTAACCAAGTTAAGAAATAGCTAAGTATGCAGAGTAAAATATGAGAGCATCTATTTACCACTCCAATTCCTTTCTCACTCAACCATCTTCTGTGAACACTTCTTGTATTACCTCTGGATTTGACTTCTCTGAGCCACATATACATCCTTGTCAGGCTTTTTACACATCACACTATCGTCAGTGTTTTTTTCTGGATTTGGATCTCTTTAGATTTGATCTTATATGTTTTCTATATTTGGGGAGACCTGGAATTTCTGGCCCACTGAGAGCTTAAATGAATAATTTTTTTTTTTTTTTAATCTAGTAAATAGTATCCAACCAGTACATAATGCTGAAGATTTATTTTGTTTTCCAGTAAGTTGTGTTATTTTATGGAATTTTGAGTGGACTGGATGGTGGTTGCATGTGCTTGCTCTACATTGGACCTACTATCTCCATCTGAATTTGGAGATGAGGTTTAGATTGCTTAAGTGATTTGACCTTAACTACACTGTGTGCCTAGAACAGTGTCTGTTCAAGGTTTTCATTAAAAGTTAGCTGATGAATAGTTAAGGGGTTCAGTCAAGACTAGAGCTGGGTTTTCCAGGCCTTGGGTACTTACTCTTTCCATGACAACATTCTGAATCAATTTTTTTTATAAATTACAAACATTTCTCGGCAGGACAGTTACTTGAAAGGTAGATATTTAGAACATAAGATCATGGCTTAAACACCTATATGAATTACCATAGACTTGCAGTACCATAGTCTAAAAATACTAGCCCAGGCCCAGGAGAAATTAGCCTCTGGACAGGTACGGTTATTAGTAGAAATCAATCATGCAGTTGGAAGCTCATGTATAACTCCTTGCTTTCTATATTTTTTCTGACGTTTTGTACGTGAAGATAATGCTAATCACTTCTGTCTTTCATTAGTGAGCTGTTTGAAACTGTAACACTGACTTAGCACAAATAAACCTAATGAGCCAAAGGCAAGATTTTGATGTTCCTCACGTTAAATGAACTGCTAAGGTAAGTGCATGGATTTGAAATTATCTGGGGTATCTGTTAACTTGAGCTAAACTCTGCTAACCTATGATCTATGAGTTCTTTCAGTTATTGAACATATATTTATTTAGCACCTACTATTTGCCAGGATTTGGGTGCATAGAATCCTAGGACTATAGCAGTGAACTAAACAGACATGGTTCTCACAAGATTTTCAGTTTAATATGGGAGATGGGAATTCAATGAATAATTACACAGACAGATATTTTGTTATAATTGTGTTGAATGATAAATGATGAGAAGAACATGGTATGAGAATTTGGCCTCTTCAATGAAGAGAAATTCAGTGTGGCTAGGACAGATAGTTAGGAGCTGGGTCACATATTTTTTTAAATAGCATGTCATATGCTCCTTTGCCAGCAATCCGTAGAGAATTCTGTAGACATCTGAGCACGAGACAGCAGGACAATATGTAGGTTTGAAACTGGGTGTATTGTTTCCCGCAGAATTCTCCCCTCTGAGGAGGATCAGTTTTCAAAGAACAGTGGGTGACATTAGTGCTGTCTGTAGTCATTCAAAAGCCAAGCAAAGTAGACAGGGTTGTTTATGCTATTGACGTCTAGGATTTCAGTAAGCAATGTTCCCTTTATTCCAAGTGTTGTGTTTCTTATACAGAATTTTGCTCAGAGTAACTCAGTGATCTCTACCATGTTTAAATTATTCTGTTTTGGCACTAATCACAAACTGAATTATTTATGTGGCAATAATTTTAGAATCTGTGTTTTGCACCTTCCAGACAAAATTAGAATTCTGGTATGTAAACCCCAGGGGAAAGAAAATCTCTCCCAAGTTAGAGCCTCCTGTGAGTTTAAATGTGGAAAAGTGGATGCTATTTTTTGTCTTCTTAATTATTCTTTTAAAAATAAACTTAGTTTTAGATTAAAAAGCACACACACATGCAGTAAGTTCAGAGAGTTCCCATGACACCCCCTCCACCCAATTTCCCCTATTTTAATCTCTCTCATGTTAGTATGGTACGTTTGTCACAACTAATGAACAAATACTGATAAGTACTATTAACTGAAGTTCATAATTTATCGAGATTTTTTTAGTTCTTACCTAATGTCTTTTTTTCTGCCCCAGGATCCCATCCAGGATTCTGTGTTCCTCGTTAGACTCCTCTTGGCTGGGCTGGTTTCTTAGACTTTCCTTGTTTTTGGTGACTTTGAGGGGTAGGGGTCGGGCATCTTGTAGGATGCCCCTCAATGGGATTTGTCTGATGCTTTTCTCATAATTAGATTGGGGTTGGAGGTTTTGGGGAGGACGACCACAGAGATAACGCACCATTCTCAACACTACATCGAGGGTATCAACTCTCTGTGACTTACCACTGGTGGTACTAATCTTGATCACCTGGTTGAGGTGTTTGCCAGCTTACTCCACTGTCCCCTCCCCCCGCCCCTTTCTTGTTTACTCTGGGGGGGGGAGTTATGCACTTCCTCTCTTAGGAAGAAGTATCTCCATGAGTTATTTGGAATTCTACACAGGAATTCTCTCTTCCTCACTTATTTATTCAATTAACTTATTTATATCAGTATGGACTCATAGATACTTAATTTATACGTTGGGTTATAAGACAACATTACTTCATTCTGTTGCTCAAATTGTTCGAGCTTTGACCATAGGGAGCTCTTTCCATTGGTTTCTATGCTCTCTGATGTACTCCCAATATTGTGGCCTTTTGGGAATACTCTTTTACTTAGCGGCTATTTTTTTTATTACATAAAAATGCTGTGCTTATTGCAGCCATTGATAGCTCAATGTATTATAAACCTTAAGGTAAAAAACACAAAACAGCAAAACAGAACAACCCCCTCCTTCAAATAACCCTGGAATGTTTAAATTGGAAAACTTACTCTACTATTGTGTCACGTTTCCTTGACACATCCCTGTTGGAAGATCCAGGTTTGTGAATTTGTGCTTTGGGTATTTTCCCTGGGGTGTCAGGAAAAATCAGATTAGCAAATGTTTTCTGTAAAGGGTCAGATAGTAAGTATTTTAGGCTTTGTGATTTGGAAGGTGTCTCCTGCAGCTACACTGGTCTGCCTTTGTAGTATGAAAGCAGTCGTAGACAAAATGCAAATGAATGGGTGCCTGTTTTCCAATAAAACTCTACTTACCAAAGTAGGTAGTGGTCTGGATTTGATATGTGGGCTGCAGTTTACCAAGCGAAGTTAAGAGAACTGCCTCTGCAGACACGAGTTCAAGTCTTATCACTTACTGGCTGTTGTCATAGGCAAGTAATTGAACTTCCAACAGTCTCCCAAGTTCCTCAGCTCAATGATAGGTGTAATAATAGTATCACTGTTGGTCCTCTATGTTGTTTAGGGCTTAAGTAGAGCACTTAGCTCAATGCCTAGGATGTGCCTGTTAGCTATTATTAGGGTGATTATGTAACTTACCGCTAAATATTTTTTCCCTTCTGCTTGTGCTGAATTCCCCAGCTCTTCTCTCAGGCCTGGGATTCGCCCTTTGTTTTGACCCCTCATTACCCTGAGCCTTTCAGCCTTGGCCTCGAGTGCCTGATTGTCCTGTCCTGCCCCAGCTTCTCCACCGAAGTCCCTCACTGGGAAGAGTCTGCTATACCCAGATATAAGTCTTGTTGCTGCAGTTAGTTATTGCTGTTCTCTCGGTGCTTAGAGAGGAAACAGGAGGCTGGCTGAGACAGGAAAAGGAGCCATTTGCAGTGCTTGTCATGTGGTCTTGACCTTGTGAGAGAAGTAGCTGGATATTCATTAGAGCACAGGATTCTGGGTGGCCCCAGACAAATGACTTAGATGCCTCAGGAGCCAGCACCTCACCAAGTGCTCTTGATGGTTCTGATGCTCTCCACAGTTTGAGAACCACCTTTTAGAATCTGGAAAGGGAGTTCAAGATGCACAAAGCGGTCGGGGGTGTGATTTTGCAGCCCCTTCTCTCTCAGATCAGGGATCTCTCTCTTGTGCCAGAAACCACTACTAAAACTCAGACCCAAGTGAAATTTCAAGACGCTTCCTCCCCGATGACCTTCATCTTTCCTTTTTCTCAACTATTTGTTGGCTAAGGGAAGCGTGGAAGGGTCATCTCTTTGGACAGGTACAAAATAGTTGGGGATGGGGTTTTATAGAGGCTTTGAAGGGAAGATGCTGCAAAGTTCTCCAAAGTGTGTGGGGGTGGTGGTGGTGGGGGGAGGGACTGTAAGTGTGATGGGGAGTCGAGAATAGAAAAGTTTGGTATAGGAAAGTCAAGAGGGTATGGGAAGGTGGAGTTCAGGGTCAGATGTGGATATAGTTTAGCCTGTAAACAAATCACAAGCTGGGAGAGGTTAAAGGCCAAGTTTAAATCACGTTTGGGGAAGTTTCTCTAGCAGGATTCTGAAGGACAGCAGGGAATTATTGAGGGTTTTGTTTCCAAGGCATACATTGGCTTAGTAATCAATAAATATTTGCCCATGTTTTCTCTCCATGGTGCTTATTCAGTTATTTTGAGATAGGAAGTTCTAAAGCCTTTAGTGGTTTAACTGGCAGAGATTTCCAAAGACCCTAGCGTTCAAGTTGAGGAGCATTTGCGTTCATGTTTTACAGTATTTCTTTATTACATACAAAACAAGCCCCTAACTTATGCATGTTTTGTGCTAGGCGCTGATGGGGAGACACACAAACGTAACTCCTTGTCTTTAAAGAGCTTATGTTTTTGAAGGGCGGTCAAGAAATGCACAAACGTCTGGCCCTTCTCTTAGGCAGCTCAGAGGGGATGGCTTCTTGAATGAGGTATCTTGGGGCAGACCTCAAAAGGTGAGCATGATGAAGTGAGGGTAAAGGAAGTGAGCGTTTTCGATGGGTAGGTTGTCATCCAGGTGTGGAGTAGAAATTGCGCGGTTGGTCTGAGGAAGGGCAAGTTGCTGTTGTATCTGGGAACAGTGGGAGGTTGCGTGAAACATCGTCTGGGGGTCAGATTATATACTGTTGAAGATCGTAGGGATTTATAAGAGATTTTGATGTTAGAGGAGTAATGTACCAAGAATTATGTTTTAGAAACACTTACTGGTTTTGTTCTGCTGGGGTGGTTGGAGACTGAACTCACTAAAGGGAGTGAGGTGAGTTAAGAGGGTCTTTTGATACTGTGAGCACAATAAGAGCCTGACAAAGGTGACTACCGTGGGACCGTGGAGAACGGATGGGTGAAAGACATTGCAGCAGAATATGTTCCCGGACTGTCCACTGTGCTGAGGTCCTCGGATGGTTGACCTCACTTCATCCCCTCAACAACTGTGTAAGGTTTCATTTTTATCTCCATTTTAGGGGTGAGGAAACAGGCATAAAAAGTTAAGTAACGTGTCCAAAGACACATAGCTAGTGAATAAAGAGTATAGGACTGTGCTATTCAATATGGTAGCCACTAGCCACATGAGGCTATATACATTTAAGTTAATTAAAATTAAATGTTAAAAAGTCAGGTCCTTAGATATTCATACTACATTTCAAATGCCCAATAGCCACATGTGGCTAGTGTCTACCAGATTGGACAACATAGATACAGAATGGTTTTATTATTGTAGAAAGTTCTATGGGACAGATTTGAACCTACACATTCTAGCTCATGAGCCCATGTTCTTAATCCACTCTACCACCTGCCAATAACATAAAACGCTGTGATTTCTGATTGGATAGCTAGCTGGAAGAGGAGATCGATAAGACTAGTATAACATTTTAGTAGTTTCTTTATCAATATGTTAATGAAACTTATGAGCCTAATATCTTAAATTCTTTTCAGTATGTTAGGTTAGCTTAAATTATATTGGGGGAAAAGAAGCTGGTATTAATTCAGGACAGTGTCTACATGATGCATGCCTTAGTGTCCTGAGAGGTACAGATTGTAACCTGTTTGGAGTTGGGGCCTCAGTTCTGATCTGAAGATTCCATTTGGCAAGTTGGCAGCGTGGAAAGGCAGCGTAATCATAACCACAGTCATAAGTCCTGGCCCTTCTCGGGTTTCTCCTTCAGTGACTCTTCAGCTTAGCTCTCCACTTTCAAGTGGCTGTCTTCCTTCCCTCAGCACAGTATTGCTAAAGCGAGGGTGCCAATTATATCGTGTGATACAGGATCTGGGATAATGTTGAACTGCAGAGACATTTATTTCCTTATTTCAAATGAAAATGGAGAATCTCACTGCAATTAGGGGGAGCTGGCCTATAATTCTTTAGCAATTAAGATAGTGATCTTGCACTTCCTGTAAACAGGCATTTGGTCAAAATGTTTCATCACCTCTGGGAGGCTGAACCTTTCTAAGCATGTGGCTGGGAGGGCCTTATCAGAATGCTCTGTTTGTGAGTTGTTTTATTAGGTGGTGGTGTGTTGTCCACTGTGGTTTGCATATGTAAGAATGTTAAGCCTATTATAATTGGAGCAGGTCCTCTCAATTGTGCTTTCCCCTAATTACCACAAGGCAGTCATGCAGAATACTGGACGTCATTGAGTGTACTGTGCGACACGGGCTTTTCTATTTTTATTGCTTCTTCCTCCCCCCTCCCCCTTTTTTTGTTAGTCTTCACCCTAGGATATTTTTCCATTGAATTTTTTTAAGACAGAGTTGGAGGGAGGAAGGGGGAGAGAGAAACATCAATGCGGGAGAGACAGATTGGCTGATTGCATCCCACACACACCACGCCCCCATCGGGCCTGGGGACCAAACCTGCAACCCAGGTATGGGCCCTTGACTGGGAATCAAACCCTCGACCTTTCAGTCTGCAGGCTAACACTCTAACCACTGAACCACACTGGCCAGAGCTTATTTTCTTTAGTGCAACCCTTTCCCAAGCTTTTTAGAGTATACCATTGGGACGTGCGTGTTTTTGCATTGCTTTCTTGCAGGGTTATAAGGCCAATTTTGGGGGGGGACTGTGAGAATGTTGGTTTCCTATCCCTGGGAAGTTTGAAAACACTTCCTGAGAAGTAACCTTTCTCTGTCTTTATTTTTCCAAGGTTCAGATTATGGTCATGTTAAAAGGCCATTTTATAGTATGATTTTTGGTTGAGTCGTGGATCATCGTTTCATGTTCATCAAGCATCAACTTGCTGACAGAAGTGAATTGTGCTCATGTAAAATGGGTGGTTGTTTTGCCTCTGGGTTTGTTCACATCCTTCAACTTCCTTCCTGTTCTTCGGGCTTCCATCTCATACTGGAGGGAGGTCCCGGATTCAGGGTGGAGGTGGTGTGGGGATTTTCTGTTTTGTTCGATGCCTAAAGCTAGAGTTTTGATTAGCAAGTCGTTATTCAGAAGTCTTGCAGTGGGTGCTATGTTTTTTGTTAAACTGAGTTATAGGAATGCATATAGTTGCTCATCAGAAAGATTAAGGGTTTGCATTGTTTCCTACTGGGAAACTTCAAGGAATAAAGGACCCTCCCTGACTCTGAACAGTTTGCCTTGTTTTTGGTAGCTGGTGGGTTTAGATAAAGAACGATGCTCTTTGGTTGCTGGTCTCAGGGGAGACCCAGAAGGCGGCTGCTGTTCTGCATAGTGCTGGGTGTGGGGGAGCCTTTCTGGGCTGTAAAGTGACTCCCATCACTGGCCCAGACACCATGCAGTGGTTGCTGTTACCAAACCCAACACTGCCATCTTGGAAAGGGAACTATGCCATGGCTGTGTTTGCCTTAAATGTGGCGAAGGTAAGAAAATTGGGAAACCAAGAGCTACTTTATTGTTACCCAGAACAGTTTCACTTTTTTGTACTTCCTCAGTGAGACCTATAAGAGTTTAGTTTACTACACATTGAAATCTATTAAAAAATTTATCTACCTCTCTTTCCTTTTAACACCTATTGTCAAACCACCAGCCTTCCAGAAACCCAGAGGCGGCAATGGTAACAATGGTGAAATTACATCATCTCTCAGATTCTCTAATGTATTGGTCAGTTAGTGCAGCTCAAACAGAATACTGCAGACTGTGTGGTTTAAAGGACAGAAACTTATTTTCTCACAGTTTTGGAGGCTAGAAACCCAAGATCAAGGTATGGCAGGCTTGGTTTCTCCCGAGGCCTCTTTCCTTTGGTTGCAGACGGCTGCCTACTTGCTGTGTCCTACGTGGCCTTTTTCTCTGTGTGCATGCCTCCCTGCCATCTCTTCCTCTTCTTATAAGGACACGAGTACTGCTAGATTGGCCCCACCCTTGTGACCTCATTTAACCCTAATTAACTCTACCTAGGGTCACGTGGGTGTTTAGTGCTTCAACATACGGATTTTTTTTGGGGGGGGGGTCATAGCCCATAATAGTGTATTTTGAGGATTAAATGAGGTAATATGTGTGAAGTGTTATCCCAGTATCTGATACATTGTGAGTACTCAGTACATAAAACAACTTAATTTAATGAGTGCTGACTGTATGCCATGCACCATTTTGGTGCCAGGGATACCACAGTGAACGTAACAGATGCAGATTTGTGCTGTTGTGGAGTTTATATTGTGTTGTCATTGGTTATTATTAGCAAAAACAGTAAATAACAACTCATGGAAACCTTATGCTATGGTTGCTTAGAAATTTTTTTTGGTTCTGGTTCATAGAGTGTACAGTATGCTGTAGCAGATTTGATTCATTTTTTAGTGTTAAAACAAGGTACAATTTTATTTTTTAATATTTGTTTCAAGTGTACAGCATAGTGGTTAGACAATTATATATTTTACAAAGTGTTCCCCCTGATAATTCTAGCAGCCACCTGGCATTATACAGAGTTATTGCAATATTATTGACTATATTCTCTACACTGCACTTTACACCCCCATGACTATTTTGTGACTTCTTATGTTTTCCACCCATCTTCCCCACCCCACTCCTGTCTGGCAACCCTCTTTTCACTGTATCTGAGTCTGTTTCTGTTTTGTTTGTTTATTTTGTTCTTTAGATTCCACATATAAGTGAAATCACATGGTATTTGTCTTTCTCTGTCTGACTTATTTCACTTAGGGTAATACCTAAGAGAAGTTTTGAGTCTCCTCTGGTTTGAACTGTGGACCTTGACAATTTCTTTGGGCCATTTCTCTTGAACCTGTTCCCTTTGTAAAAGGAGGTTGGAGACTGATCTGGTCAGTGGTCGTTCCTATTCTGCAGAAATCTGTAGACGTTCATAGAGGCATTCACGTTCAAGGTTGCGCTGGCTTGGGCTTCATATTTCAGAATGCATTCACAGAAAATGTCATAAGGGTCCCTGAGGTATTTTTTTTGTATGGAATGGCTTCAATTACTGTGACTTTTAAATCCATACTTGGCATGGGGAAATTAAATCTCATCTAAAAGGCGGGTGTTCGGGATGAGAAAAAGAATCAGGTTGACACTTTGAATATCCAAGTACATTGACTTTATTTTAAAATTCAGTGCTATGTTATTGAATTGATTGTATGTTATGACTATACTGAACTGAAAACTAACTTCTTACAAAGAGATTTCACGGAAACCCAATAACAATGAGCATGAGATGTTGTTTACAGGATGTCTGAATTTTCATCTTTTGGCAGAATGGATGTTTCCTATATTGCAGACAACTTTCTGCAAGTGAATTTCATTTTAAATTAAGTTCCTATTCCATTTGGTTTTTCCCCCCGCCCTATCCCAAGGCATCTGCATGGTCTTTTATGAACGGCACATATAATTTTTATCAAAGCCTTTTGTATCTCCTAAGTTTAGAAACAAATTATGAAGCCAAAATCTCTAAAGATTTACAATTTTAGACTAAAAACCAGCACCTTCATTAGGTTAACTTAACAGTTTCTAAGCCAGACCATACTCTCTCTGGTGTCTGTATCAGTTCTTATTTTAGGCCTGTGTTAGTAGATCTTTCATACCTCTCAGCATGGTGGGAACTGTACCATACTTCGCAGTATGACTAGGGGCAGGAATTACCCACTTCTTTTCTCTAGCTCTGTGCCTTTTTTCAGTTTACCTTTTTTTCCTCAGGTTTTTTATCTCCTTTCCTACCTCTCAATCAGAGTAAATTAAAAAAACAACTAAAGATTCTTCTACTTAAGAATTAAGTGCAGGAAACTCTTCCACTAGGAGTTTCCTCATTCCTGGTTTTAAATATAATTAGCTTTATTCAATCCCTTTATACACACCTATTATATACCAGACTCAAGGTTAACTCAGGAGGAATGAGAGAGAAATAAAACAGTCCGTGCCTTGGGGAGGATCATTCCTGAAGACAGGAGATGTAAACATACCAGCCCCACCCAAATTTGCCAAGAAGAGCCCAGAGGAAAGCTTGATGCATTTCTCCTGGGGCAATCGTGGGAGGGCTTCCTGGAGGAGCTGCTATTAAGATAAGCATGGTAAACAGTACCAGCTATCCAAAACGTTCAGTGGTAGTTGGCAGGGCCTTTTGGGGTGTTTAAGCGCTTGTTCATTGCTCCACTAAGAGCCTCTGGTGAGCAAGGAGTGCGGTTGGCCCTCCGATGAATCGGGTGCTGTCCCTCCGTAAGAAGCCGGTGCTCATGTTCAGGCAGGGGGTGCACGCCTTGTCTGCGAGGTCACAGGGAGAGGCCGGGGAGTGGGCTCTTCTTGGCCCCTTCCTTCGCACCCGCTCCTTTACCTCTTCAGGGAGAGGAAGACTAACCACCGAGAAGGGTTCCTATAGGTGCCTCAGGGGAGGAGGCAGGCACCTCCCCCCCCACCCCCACTGGAGACCCTGTGGCCTGTTGCCAGGGCCCTAGCTCCTGGGGTCGGTGGCAGAGATCAGGGGAAAGGAAAATGGGCACGTGTTCCTGGGGATGACCGCCGTGGGGGACCCGCACCGCCACTCCTCCCTCGGGCCTTCCCAGCAGCCGGCACTGCACCCTCCCCGCTGAGCTCAGGGGGGCCTCTCCTCCTCGACACGCTGCTTTGAGCAGCTGCGAACCACTGGTCATGAATCAACATGGATGTTGAAGTATCTTGGCCTTTTCCCCCTAGAATTTTGAAACAAAAGTTGAACCATGTTCTCATCTAATAAACTGTGAGACTCCCCCCTCGCCGCCCCCAGGTTATGAGGTGGAAAAACAGATGGGCTTAGGAGAGAAGCCTCTTTCAGGGAGAAAGACACGGGGGCCATGTGTCCCCAGGAGTTTTTCTCTGGGGAACCCCCGCCGTCAGAGACGAGGTGGAACATCTGCTGCTGACTTAGGGGCGGAGTAACAGGCATGAGGGAAGATCGGCCAAGTTCAAGCTAAGTAGCTTAAACGTGGGAAGCATTTTAAGTTTCCTTGGGTCGGAGGGCAAACGTGTCGGAAGCCTTCGCCTGCGGTTCTGGAGCTGGGGCTCTCCTTCCACACACTCCCTCACGTTCCCCAGTCCTACGTCAAGTCTCACCCGCCCAGGACACCTTCCTTCGACACTGCTGCTCCCTGTGACCCCTTGTAGTCCTGTCCTCGGAAACAGGCGCCTGCGCGGAATCCCCCGTTGTCCCGAGCTGCTGGAGAAACGCGTGCACGTCCAGGAAGGGGCCTCCCTGGAGGCCGCGGAGCCCCCTTCTCTGGAGCCTCGCATTGCCGGTTTCAGGCCGGTGACAGCGGGGCAGGTAGTGCGAAGGAAGGAGCGACGGGGGCCACCCCGACATGGCATCTCGGTTTCCTGAGACAGGGCTTTCAATGGAGACTCAAAAAGGTTCAATAACCTGGCTAAAATTTGTAGCCAGCAAAGGGGGGGAAGCTAAAAATCAAACTGAGGTCTTGTTCCAAACCCTAATCAGGAGTTTTTTGTTTTTTTTTTAACTTTATAGACCCTCCCAAAGCTTTTAATACTTTTATATGCATTTGGAATCTCCAAGAATAATGCAGAATAAACAGCATTTTTCAAGCATATTTTCAGAGACCTTTTCCCCCTGAAATTACCTTCTGAGGCATATATCTTGGGATAAGTAGAACTCGGGTTTTATTATACATACAGTTTTACCTTTATTAGCAAGCTTTTATAGTCACTGTCACTTAATTCTTATAACCTTGGCACAAGGTACATTAGGTATTATTATAGCCATTACACAGGGGAGATTTAGACATATCAAATGCAGGTAGCTTTCTCAAGTTTCACATTAAATCCTGGAAGAGTAACAGTGGAATATAGTCAATTAAGGGAGATCTAAGAGAATATAAAGTTAATTTTTGCCATTTTTTCTACTGCGTATTAGGATACGGCGAATATTAAATGTATTTTGATAACAACCAACCTTCATTGACTTAAAAATGAACATGAATGTTTGTTAAATATTTCCTTTTTCTACAGTTTTGCCATGTTTTTGAAACATAGTAACGTTAAAGAAGGGAAAGGAGCCATTAGTGGAATAGAAATATATATACTGTGGAGCGTGCCAATTAGGAAGGGAAGGAATAAACCATTAATAAATGTGGACTATATTTTTAAGAAAATCTTTCAGTTAAACTTCGAATGTATATTGCTTTGAACTAAGCCAAAGACCTGTACTTACACATTGGCCAAATGCTTCTTTAATATGGTTGTTTGAGGAAGATACATTAGTCTTGCCTTCATTGGACATTTAAAAAAATATATATCTTTATTGCTTTCAGTGAGAGGAAGGGAGAGGGAAAGAGAAACATCGATGATGAGAGAGTCATTGATCGGCTGCCTCCTGCACTCCCCCGACTGGGGATGGAGCCCCTAACCCGGGCATGTGCCCTGACCGGGAATCGAACCCCGATCGCCTGGATCCTAGGTTGATGCTCAACCGCTGAGCCACGCTGGGCCGGGCTTCCTTGGACATTTGATGATGAATCACAGACAGAATTCTCAAGTGATAAACCATCAGTATAACTGATGGCCTTAAAACAGTCTCTTCCCAGTATGATCAGAAGCTTTTGTCCAGGTGGGAGCTTGTTAACTGAGTGAACTGCTTTACTCTTGCTCACTGATAAATAGACATTGTTCAAGGCCAGTTGTTAAATCATGATACTTTGTTTATCATAGTCCTCTCTGGGTTTTTTTCACCTGCGTTCACAATAGCATCCTCTCCATGGTTACTGATGTCCTTGTATTTCCTCGTATCTAACACCCCCATTTCCCCATCACCCAAGGAAAGCGTCATGGTCAAACCTCAGCATTTTTTCAAGGACAGCTTCTTTTCACTTGATAATTTTTTTTGGTAAGCAAGGTGGTTTGCTCTCTTTTCATTGTGTGTGTGGACTCCTTCAAATCTTCACATGCAAGCTCATTTTTAAACCTTCCTTTCAAAGTCTGTGCTAAGCATTTGTCACTGTTGATTAATCAGAATTGTTCCAGTATTAACAACCGTAAATGGCATCCTCAGGACTGAACTCTGTAAGGAAGTATTGTTCAATATAGCAAGCACAGAATTTTTAAAAAGTACTTGTACCTATTCTTCATGGACTACAAATTTCCTTGCTGATGGGGCTTTGTTATAGACATCACATTGTGGGGAAATAAATAAATACCAACACTTCATTTTTTCACCAGAAGTTTGGGAGAGAGACATGCAGGTGTACAATTATCTTCCAGTTCAACTTATGCCTCTGGTACAAAGTATTCTGTCAGGAAAATTCCTCTGATAACCCTAAATATTTCCTTTTAACAGCATTATTGAGATATAACCCATATACCATACAAAGTCAGTTTAAATGGTAGATTTTAGTACATTCATAGAGTTGGGCGACTATCACCATATCTAACTTCGGAACATTGTCAGTATCCCCAAATGAAACCGTCCCCATTAGCAGCCGGTCTCGGTCCCCTTTTCCCCAGCCCTTGGCGACCACTATTCTGCTTCCTCTCTCTAGGTCCGCCTGTGCTGGACACTTTATGTCGATGGATTCCTATAACGTGTCGCATTTTGCGCCTGGCTTCTTTCACCTAGCATGGCTTTCTCGGTTACAGCCACGTTCGGCGTTTTGGATGTTGGAGTTTCTCAGCCATCACGCGTTTTTCTTGCAGCCCCCGGGGCACTGACACGGGCAGGGGGGTCACCGTGTGTTGCTTGGGGTCTCTGTCCCCAGTGCTTCCCCGAGAGCGCAGAGCCGGTTTAGGGGCGCCCTGCAAGCACTGCTGATTGGCTCCAGCGGAGCTTTTCATCGGACACTCTGCAAATTTGTAGGTCTAGCTCTCAGAATGAGCAGAGCCCTTTCACCTTCGGTTTCAGGTATGCCCACTGCCAGGGAGCATGCCCTCTTCTGCAGCTGATACTGAGTGCTCGCACGTGCTGTTAGTCCTGTGAAGGAACATTCCAGCAGCTTCAAAGCCAAAGAACCGGGTAGTGGTGCAGGCCCGCTCTCTGGTGGAGAAAAACCCATTCGGCACACTACTGAAACCGTCATTTTTGAAGCCTTGCACTATTCTCCTGTTTGTCACTAGTGCTGGGTCATTATTATCCCCGAAGCCTCCTCAGCTTGTCCGTCTTTCTGTCGCAGTTTCCTCACCGTTACTCACCAGCCGACGTCCTACGGACGGACCTCAGTGCAACTTGGGCGGCGACTCTGCTTTCTTACTGTTGGTCACGATGCTCTCTTGTTCTTCTCGCCGTTACTTACCCATTGGTGTATATATATTTAGTTCTTTCTGACACTGTCAAAGTGGGATTAAAACAAAGGTTAGAAAACGGCGAAGAACCGCAGAGGCGCTCGTGACGTCAGGGCCACCGATCCACAGCTGACGCCCGCTTCGGGTTGAGCGGGGTTTTGCCATAAATGCTTTTGGTGCTGAATTTAAGGGGAAAAACATCTTTGTTTTTGAACTTTTTATTTCAGTTTTTTTTCTTCTTCTAGCTGTATTGAGGTATAATCAATAAAAATTGTGTTATATTTAAAGTGTACAATGTGATGATTTGATATATGTGTACATTGTGAAATTATCAAAGTCAAGTTAACATATCCGTCACCTCACATACTTGCTATGTTATTCTTGGTGTGTGTGTGTGTGCTGAGAACTCTTAATCTACTCTTAGCAAATTTCAACCATACGATACAGCATTATTAACCATAGTCACCATGCTGTACATTAGATCCCTTAAGCTTACTCATCTTATAACTGAAAGTTTGTACCCTTTGGCCAACATCTACCCATTTCCCCTAACCCCTAGCCTCTGGCAACCACTGTTCTACTTTCTGATTCTAGGAGTTCAACTTTTTAAAATTTCACATATAAGCAAGGTCAAGCAATTTTTGTCTTTCTGTGTCTGACTTATTTCATTTAGCATAATGTTCACCAGATTCATCCTGTCACAATTCTCAGAAATTCCTTCTATTTTAGTGGCTAAATAGTATTCTATCTCTTACATAAAAGTATGAAATACATATGATATTATGTTATACATATAAAATACAATGCATATGATATATAATATATAAATATCATCATATAGATATATAAATACTATATATATGGGAATACAATATATATCACATTTTCTTTACCCATTTACCTGTCAACAAACACTTAGGTTGTTCCATATTTTGGGTAATGTGATTGATGATGCAATGAACATGGGGGTGGAGATATCTCTAAGATACCAGCTTTATTTCCTGTGGAATAATCCAGAAGTGGAATTGCTGGATCGTATGGTAGTTCTATTTTGAATTTTTTGAGAAACCTGCATACCATTTTTTAATATTGGCTGTATCAATTTATATTCCCACCAACAATGCCCGAGGGGTTCTGTTTTCTTTTTAAATTTTTTAAAATTGAGAGAGGAAGGGGCGGGAGAGAAAAAGAGAGAGCAAGAAAGAAAATTCGCTGTGAGAGAAATATCGACCTGTTGGCTCCTGCACGCACCCTGACTGGAGATCGCACCTACAACCTGGGTATGTGCCCCGATTGAGAACCGAGCCCACAACCTTTTGATGGACAGGATGGGGCGCCACCCAACTGAGCCACACTGGCCAGGGTGGGGTTTCATTTTCTTAATATCCTTGCCAATACTTACCTCTTGTCTTTTTGATAATAAATAGCCCATTTTAACAAGTGTGAGGTAGTATCTCATTGTGGGGCTTTTTTTTTTTTTTTTTACCTTCACCCGAGGATATTTTTTCCACTGCTTTTTCAGAGTAGAAGGAAGAAAGAGAGAGAAACATCGATGTAAGAGAGACACATCTATTGGTTGCCTCCCACACAGCACGTGCCCTGACCCTGACTGGGGCCAGGGATCGAGCCTATGACAGAGGTAGGTGCCCTTGGCAGGAATGGAACCCGGGACCCTTCAGTCTGTGGGCCGATGCTCTAACCCCTGAGCCAAATCGGCTAGGGCTCACTGCGGTTTCGATTTGCACTTCCCTGGTGATTAGCCATAGTGAGCCCCTTTTTAATGTAACTGTTGCCTATTTGTATGTTATCTTTGAAAAAATGTCTGTTTAAAAAGGTCCTCTGCCCATTTTAAAAATCAGGTTGTGTTTTGCTATTGAGTTGTATGAGTTCCTTATATATTTTGGATATTGAACTCCTATTGGATATACAATTGCAGATATTTTTTCCCATTTTGTAGGTTGCCTTTGCATTTTGTTGATTGCTTCCTTTGCTATGTAGAGGTCATTTCATTTGAAAACGTCTCCGGTTTCAGGATTAAGAATTAGGGATTATGGCCCTGTATTGCCTGACTTAAACGCTCCTTGTTTGTGCTCCCATAGTCCTTTGCACACATTTTGTCACGGCTCTTGGCACATTGACTTGAAGCTAACTGTTCACATGTCTCCTGTCTGTCTGTATAATAGACTCTGAGGAGCCATGCCTTAACCATTTTCCCAGTGCCTACTCATTAGGAGGCTCTCAGTAAATGTTTTTTGAATGAGTGAATAAGTACTTACTACAGGTGATTTAGATGCCTAGGAGAGAAGGACGGGTGTGGCTCTAGCGGCTGGGGGAATACTGAGTGTTAGCCAAGTTGTGTGTTTAGACCACGGCTTCTCAACTTCAACATTACTGACGTTTTGGGCCAAGCAGTTCAGTCCTGTGATGGGGGAGGGGAGCGTGTCCTGTGCATCGCAGGATGTTTAGCCGCATCCTTGGCCTCTGCTCACTGGGTGGCAGCGGCATCCTTCCCTTATCTCCCGTGTGAATCCAAACTGTCTCCAGACGTTGCCAACTGTCCCTGGGGAGAAAAATCACCGGCTGAGAGCTGCTGGTGTACACAGTCTTGGACTAGAGAGTCGTACACACCTGGGTTGAAATACTATTTTGTCTTTTACGAGCTGGGCAAGTCAACATATAAGAGCCTCCAGTATTTCATTTTTAAGGAGGGGAGAATAACATTATATATTTCCTAAGATGATTGTGAAGATGACATTGAGAACATAAAGCTCAATAAAAGACAGCTTTGAAAAATATCAGTAGCACCTGGATACACACAGCACTCAGGTGCAGGGAGAGTGGATCTGGATCTATAGTTATATCTACTTTTCTGCATATGTCGGTGGTGTCTCTGTGTTTGTGTGTGTCTCTCTCTCTGTTTCTCTCTGTCCCTTTTTGTATCTATCTCTACATGTCTCTGTATCTCTGTCAGTGTGTGTCTGTGTATCTCTTTGTCTCTGCCTCTGTCTCTGTGTCTTTCTCAATCTCTGCCCCTCTGTCTGTCTTTTTCTCTCTCTCTAGCTCTGTGTGCCTCTCTCTCTGTGTCTCTCTGTATTTCTAGCTCTGTATCTCTGCCTCTTTTCTGAGTCTCTCTGTCTGTCTGTCTCTCTCTGTCACAGGGCATGGGAGAGTACACCAGTATGGTAGAGACCGTAAGCAGTGCACTGTGACTGAAGTAGGCAGGGCAGGTCCCAGAGCTTTGCCTGTCTAGAGCTATAAGGGGAACAGAATTTCCTGTGAGAGTAGCCAACGCTAACAGAAATGTCTGTACTTGATCTGGCAAGACTTTGGGAAACACTTAAGGTCCTGGGGCTGAGGAGAGTAACATTGGAGGCGATCCTGTAGTCAGGAGAGATTGGGGCTACGGGGATGAATCAGGATGTGGTGCAGCGACTTAGACACGCGGTAATGAAGGTTGGAGTCAGAATGGGCCAGTTGGGATGGTCAGTCCAAGAAATACTTGAAGGGAGTAATGGCAGAATTTGTACCCGGCAGGGTAGACCGTGGGACAGAACTGAAAGATTGTGGGTTTTGAATCAGAGACAAATCGGAGCTAAATGATTCTGCCGAATATTAGTTATGGGGGGTGGGGCAAGCAACTCGAAGGTGCTGAGCCTTGGTTTAACTCCAAAATGGTGACGATAATGCCATTTTGAGGGACTGTTGTGACAGTCTGAGACACAGTGGGAAGTTCAGGAGGAGATATGAGGCACTCAGTAAAAGGCAGGTGTGGCTTACAGGGATCAAAGGAGGAGGGAGATCAGAGTTGAGCTGTCCTGGAGCGTGAAGGAAGAGCGCAGATGCCGAGCAGAGCCATCTGTTTGGTGTGGCGCAGCCTAACTAAATGTGTTTGTAAAGATAAGTGCATTTCCTAAAGCAAGGGAGGCTCCCAGCAAGCCAGCCTTACAGTTTATAGCGCCGCTGGGCATCCATGCTCCCCAGCCGGGTCGTTTATAGTTTTTATGAGCCTGGGTAGATTTGGAACACTTTGGTTTGCACTTGAATACAAAATCCCCCCCCCCCCCAAGAAGTGCCATGAAATACGCACCTGATACTGTTCACACTGTGGCGTGGATGTGGAACATGACGAATGAGAGTAATAGCTGGTAACCAATATTAGATCATTATGACAAGGAAATTCATTGCTGGGAACTTTTCTCTACAGAATGGATAGTACTATCAATCCATTCTCTCAGTCAGAAAGTTACTTTTTGAGAAATTATCCTTTCCACCTCCACTTTGCCTTTTCATAGCACCGCGGTGTGATTTAAAGCCTCTCTCTCGGCTCCCGCTTTTGCGCAAAATGCCTCTCACTTTTCCGATGCTGTGTCGCCCACCGATGAGCTTGGATTCCGAGCGCTGGGGCTGGTCCCAGTTTTTATGAGCATTGTGATACATTTGTATTTGCATATTTCTTGGTGATATGTTTGTCTGTGAAATTGGCACGACTTGCACAGTGGCTTTTGGCTGCGAGCCTTGGGTAGCATATATACAATAGCTCTAAAGTCTATTCCATCCATCTCTGACCTCCCCTTTCACATTGATTTGCAGGGTTTCGCGTGGGATTGGGATAAATGTGATGTGATGTGGGTAGCTATGGTTTCTGCCTGCCCTACATTCCTTCCTTCTGATGAATCGCACCCTGCTTTTCTGTTGGAGGCCCACTGCCTGTCCCATGTTGTCTGCTTGTACTATCAATCTTGATTCCCCTGGAAAGGACATGCCATTCATTTGGGCCAGAATATTCCATTCTCTAGTCACAGTGATCGGTTTATAGATTGACATTTTTGTTCATCCATTCAACAATATTTTTTGAGTGCCTACTATTATATTAGGTGCTGATGTTTCTTGTGGATACAACAGTAAGAAAATAGGGTCTCTCTACTTATAGAATTCTAGTTCAAGAAGACATAAAGTAACCAGTAAACAGAAATACAGTAATGTCAGATAATGGTTTTTCTTATAAACGTAAAAAGCATGTAAGAGGATTTAGAGTGATAGATCATGGTCTGAGTGAAGTGAGGGGATAAGCCATATTAATATCTTAAAGAAAAGTAGTTTTCAGCAAGGGGACCTCAGGTGCAAAGGCCCTGAGGCTGTAGCAAGGAGGGCAATGTGACTAGAATAGCACGAGTCAGGGCAGAGTGATAGGGGATGAGTACTGAGAGGTAGCCAGGGGCCAAATCATACGGGAGCTTAGTGCCATTGCTGGGGACTTGGGTTGGATTGTGAAGGGAAGGTATGGGAGGGGTTTGGATGCAGTGATGAAGAGGGTTAATTAGGATGTTCCCTGAGATGTGATATGTGGGTGCTAGATGGGTGCTAGGGGAGCAAGGGTGCTTCTCTGCCCTTAGGATAATAAGCTTTGATTATGATACAGATACGGAGCTGCCTGTAACCCTCTTTCTGGCCACGCAGAGAAAGACAGCACTGAAATAAAGGAACCAATACGAAAAAGGAAACAGGAAAAAACTGGAGGTAGGAGAGGGACAGAAAGAAAAAGTGCTCTATCAACATAAGACCCTGGATCCAGCCATTCCTGAAATACATCGCCCTATGATATGCTTATAACAAGGCAGCTACAGAAATAAATATGTACTTACTAAAACTGAAAAAAAAAAAAAAAAAATCACTTTTATATTCCCTTCCACTTTGGATGCCACCCCGGATATGTGTAGTGCGTGCTGGGAAATTCTGTTCTTGTGCTCAGCTGGACGGACAAATGTCATGTGAGCAATATTTTCTTTCTTGTTTCCATGTTCTTGCTGCTGGTCAACTGGAGCATTCTTTTCTGTTTTCTTTTTTAATATTTGCAACCCACTGTTGAGATGTTGCTGACCTTGAAATGCTACCAAATCATGTCAGCATTTCTTCTGATTCTTGGGAGGACAGCAGCCAAAGCACAAACACGCTATTATTAATAAAAGGGAGTGACTGACAGGTCAGGCGAGACATGTGTCTCCTCAGCATGCTTTCAAAGGGGCAAGTCATTTAATTGAAAGCGCCCAGCTCCCTGTCATTCCAGAGCGCTCACTTGTTAAGCTGTGGTCACCGCTTATGACTCAATGTGCTCACCCAGGGGGACCTCCAGAAGGAGTCTCCTAGACCCACCCTGCTGTTTCTCTCATGTTCCTTTTGTGATTTTTCAGAAAGGTTCCTGAGAAGAATGAAGGTCTGGGCATTTCTCTGGGATAATTGACATATCAGTTAGGGTTAGTTATGCTAACTTCTGTAACATAAAAGTCCTTTTCAGTGTTCCTGCTTGGGGGCGATCTTTGGCTCTTGCATTCAGAGGCTGAGGTCTTCTCTCTGTTGCCCTGTCCTGCTCTGGGCCCTTAGGGTCCTTGCCACTAAGCTGGTGGGTGTGTAAAGGGGGACCGTGGGTGGGTGGGAGCTCCTTTCACAATGATTTTGCAGTGAGCATTTTGCAAATTGTCCCTCCCAGCAAATGCAGGCAAACAACCAAATTGTCCTTACCCTGCCCTGTGAACCCTCTTTTGCTGTGCCAGGATTTCTGTGCGACCTTTTCCCAGCTGCTCTATTGTTGTAGAGGCCTCTCTGACTTTTCATTCTCACTACAAAGCTGCTGATGGGCCCCATTGAATTGAGCCTTGGGTGAGCCAATTATGATACAGAAATGTGTACTTATTAGCAATTATCAATTAATTTTTGTAGCATAGACTAAGAGCAAATTTCTAATATGCATGCACTTAGCCCAACGATTGGTGTGGGCTCATTATACCATGTTTTCTCATACAGATGGCACCAGGCTGCAGCTCTCTCTGTGCCTAGGACCCAGCACCTGCTTTTAGTGCTGGGGGTGGTGGTGGAGGGTGGGGTGGGGTCTGTGTGGAAAGGGCTATCCAGTGCTGGTGGGTAGAGCCTTATTGGAGCCAACTTTCCTATGGGCTTCCTTATATTAGAATTCTTCAGAGTTTAAGAGACTGAAAAGACCCTAGGGGGTGAAGGCCTTTTGAGACTATAATACCTCAGCTATTTGATATTTCCTGAGACATTACTGCTGCCTGGGCTCACATGCCACCTTCATGTCACCACCTCTGTCCTGAGCAGGTTCTGCATTTACTATCTTTGTTTCCTGAGTGGTGCTTCCGAACATTGCTTCTGGCTCCATTCTTTGAGCTCTCATATTAGCCTGTGACCTGACCGATTCTTGCAGTGGCCCCTTTGTGGTTAAGAGCATGGGTTCTGGAACCACTCATCCAGCCCGGGGCCCAGGCTCAGCCTCACTGCCTACTCGTGTGATTTGTGGCAAGTGCAAATCTTTTTCTTTTTTAAACTTCATGAAACTTAGTTTCCTTGTCTGTATAATGGAGATACTGATACTTGCCTTATACGGGGCATCCAAATTAAATGAGTTAATGCATGTAAAGCATTTTGCATATATCGGGCAGCAACTAAATGAATGGAGTTATTATTTTTGGTCATACCCTTGCCTTATCCAATATACGTCTCCTGGCTGAGACGTCTCTTGGCTGGAATTTCATTTCTCTGCTACGAGCTCAGGGATTCACAGAATGTTTGGGGTGGTAATTTTTCTGAATGGAGCAAGAACTTGAAATTTTCTTTCTCAAATCTTCCTCATTGGGAAACTTGATGAGGGTGGTGAACAAAATAATAAGAATAGTAATGGATAATCCTGACTGAAGGTTAATTATCTGCAGGACTCTGCACAAAGCGCTTTATGTGACTCATACACGACTCGATCCCTCCACACACCTGTGGGCTGGGGATGATGGTTTCCCATATACAGGTGAGAAAACTGAGGCCAGGCTGTTTACATGCCTTGTGTAAGGCTCTACCAACAGTAAGTGGCAGAGCCAGGATGCAAACCCCAGCCTGACTCCCAGGTGCTTGTTCTTAACTGCTGCTGATACCATTCTGAAAAAGTGGGCAGGACTCCTAAACCAGTTCTCCGTCTCCCGTTTTCCCCTTTCGTCCCCTCGGCTATCAGTGCACAGCATTTACTGTATCAGTCAGGAAACTACATCTGCTCCAGGTGTCAGGCTGAGGGGATACACCCAGGGGACTGGTTATGTGGCGTTACAAGACTGAAAGAAAGGAAGCTGTACAGAAGCAGCACAGAAGTAACTGCAGGAGGCAGCCATCGCCCTAAGGAAAAAGTGATGGTACAGAAAGCGAGGTGATCAAGGGGGCAGGGGTGCTGCCAGGCTCGGTGCTCAGACTCGGGGCTTGCCATGTGCCTGGTACTCAGCCCATTCAGGAGGCCCCAGAGTGGGGACATTGTAGAGCTGGTGCCCCAAATCAGGAAAGACATAGCAGTTATCTGATGTTGTTGAAACAAGCCCATCAGAGTCCCCAGCCCCTCCACTGCAGAACCTAGCTGGGGGCTGGTTGGCAGGGGGACCTGGGAAACAGTTTGTAGGCTCCCAGGCGGACATCACGCAGCAGAGAAGGTTGGACTGGGCTGAGAGAAATGGGAAAATAACAGGCGTGAATGCTATTCCCATGGCTGGCGTGGAGGTCCCAACAGACGTGGTGTGGACACGTGCTTTGCAGGTATAAGCGGGCCGCTGCCTGTGAAAAGAATAAACCTGGCCGTGGTAACTGGAGAGAGACTGACTTCCCCTGCTCAGCAAGTCCCATGCATCCGGATACCTGGGTCTGTAATGACTGATAAGATTTTAGGGCTTTGAGCCAAATGCAATGTCTCAACGGTGACAATCTTTGTGGTCTTAAACGGAGGGCCACAATGGCCTGCTAGGTCACTTCCCTGAGTAATTAGCAGTATTGAGCATTTTCCCTTTTAGCCACCAATCATCTTAGTAAAAGTGTAAGAAACTCCACGGCCGGCCTGCTTTCCTGGGAGACTTTCCTTCCCTTTGAATTACCCATTTGCTCTTGTGAGAAAAGGCGTCTGGGTGGAAGGAGAGCTTGGCCCCGAACAGGGGAGAGGCTGGCGGCAGGACTGAGGAACGGTCCCCTCCAGCACGCTGGCCTGCGGTGGTAGACTCGCTCTCGGCCCGAGTCGGGCTCCCTCGCCTGTCCCCACGCAGGGACAGTAGGGGGGCTGTGGTGTTGAGAGGATGAAGGGAGGCTGAGAAAATCGGCTGGGGCTGAAAGGGTGGGGGAGCGGGGCTGGGGACCGGCAGAAGGAAGGGCAAGGCCAATGTGCCCGCTCATTCGGCGTCTTCCCTGCCAGAGCTGGGGATGCCCGGGAAAGCCCGATTAGGGACGCCAGCGACACGGGCTCTTTCACATCACTGCCCACGAGCCCGTGACAGCCTGCTGCCTGGATGTGCTGGGCGGACCTCCAGCAGTAGAAGGAAGTGTGTCTCTCCTGTTTTCGTGTTTCTCTCACATTTTTGCTCTCCCACCTTACCACTTCCCTACTTTTTCATGCTCCCTTTTTTAATCTTTCCCTTTCTGATACCCATTCAGTTCAGTTCAGTAACATCTGTACATGGCGCTTTTCTGAGACACTGGGGCCTCTGGGGGAAAGGGAAATAACATTTAAAAAATAAAAATGTGGTGGGCATTTCTTGTATATACTAAGTCTAGGAACTAAGCTAGGCACCTTTACACTCATTTGATCTCATCTATCTATTTAATTTAATCACATATATAACCAGTATTTCTTGAGCACTTACTATATCCTGGGAGGGACATGGCCCATGTCATTGGTAACGGAGACAAGAGCATTAAAAAGCCACCGGCCTTGTGTACATTCTCTCCCACCTCCTGGTCTGAATCCTGCCACTTGGGCCACATATTTTACGTGGCTTCCTCCAAAATTCTGCAGCTCTGGAGTCAGACTGCCTGGGTTCAAATCCCGACTCTACTGCTACTTCCTAACTATCGGAAGTTGGGCAAGTTACCTAATTGCTCAGTGTTCCAGTTTTATTATTTATGAGAAACAGGATACTAGTTCCCACTTTGAAGGATAGTTTTGAAAGCTACATGAGATAACACCAACGTTTAGAACAATGACTGGCATAGTAAGTACTCGATAGACTTTAGCTTTAATCATCGCCATCACTGTCTTCAAGTTATTAACAAGGTTACTGCCTTTGGAAGATGTAAGGCGGCATCTTGTCTCCTTCCCACGCCCTCAGCTATGCCTCTGAGGTGTGCACGGGATAGAAAGGGAGCAGTTCAGTTTTACCAGGACTGCTCAGGGAGGGCTTGACCAAAGGGGCTGAGGTAGAGCTGCCCTTTGCTCTGGGGACAGTCAGAGGGGGAAGTAAGGGGAACTTCTGAACCCAAGAGGGTCATATACTCTACAGAGTCAGATGAGACCCATGTTCTTTGCTCCCTGTCGATTTCATACATGCACATGTTACAGACAATTTCAGTGGGATCATATAATCCTTGAAGTGAAACATGGATATTTTGGGGACTACAGACCTTAGGGTCAGGCTCCCCAATTTGAGATCACCTGTAGGTTGAATGTTCTCTGTCAAAATACTGTAAGACAATATGAGAGTTTAGCAGGTGCTATTAGCACCCCACCCAAATCTCCTCCCCCCTCCCCCCCCCAGCTGCTGTGGACGCTGGCTGTTAATGGCTCATTCCTGCACTTCCTTCCGAGATTATCCTTGGCTAATGGGAGTCTCAAGCCAGGAGATACACCCACCCTACCCCATCACTCCCACTCAGGGGTGCCCTCAGCAGTGACTGACCGATGAAGGTGTGTAATAGCCCAGTTGCCTTGCCTCTGAGTGGTTCCAACCCTGTGATACAATTTATATGAAGTTTCTGAGCTGCTGGTGAGATCAGGCTGAGATCTTCCTGAAAGCACATGTGCACCCCGCTTTGTCTCCTGCTCTACCCCACCTCCCTCCCACCCCTATAGGTTTCCCCTGAGAGTACTCTTTCGGTAGAGCACTTGCACCGGATCTTCATCTGCTGGAGGGGACCCGAGCTAAGTTGGAGAGGAACTTGAGACAGCTTATAGAAGGGGTACAGAGTAGACACAAGGGAAAGGGAGGAGGGGCGTCTGTACCGAGGCCCAGCTCCCCTCTGCTCCTTCCTTCCTCGGTCCTCACTGCTCCTGTGGTCCTGTGACATTCAGCTGGTTCTAGGTGTGTGGGACAGCTTTTTGGGGAGCTCACCAACAGCAAGTGGCGTAAGTGGTCACCGTGGAGCCTTTTGATTTTAGACCAGAATTTTTCTCTTGAGCTGTAGAAAGTGCCCCATGCAGAGGTGATCCTCTAATACGGCTGCTGAACAGCGATGATTAATGCATTAGGGCTGGGGAGCCCCTGCCCCAGCAAACAGTCTGCGCTGACAGACAGACCACGGCCCAGGCAGATAAGGGAGAAAGCGCAGCATCATGTCTCGGTGTTTAATTTGGCAGCCCCTAGCTCACTGCAATCGCCCTGAAATAATTATCTCTGGCACACAGCTGGGTTTCTCTTGGTGTAACTTGTGAGTCCTTTACCACATTTGAATAAACGAGGCAGGCCGAAAGGAAGAGCTCGAGCCCAACGACAAGTAAAAGAGGTTCCGTGGTAAAGGGTCAGGACCTGCAAGCTTTGGACCTGAAAGAGGAGACCAACTTGAGACATTGTGTCTCTGTGTCCAGCCAAACAGCACCAGCTGTTGGGGGAAGAGCTGCCAGGGCTGAGCGAGGGGGGTGGCATCGGGGGCTGATGGAAACGGGGCAGCCACCAAGGAGGGCCCTGTGGCATGGTGGTCAAGAGCATGCATTTGGGGGTTACACAGATGTGAATTTGAATCCATCTTTGAGCATTTGCCAAGCTTTCTTTTATAAAAACAATCCCAGAAGTGAAAATATTAGCACGTGACTGTATCTCCGTTGGTTGAAAAAGAGGAACTTATATCTGATATCCATAAAGGATGTAAAGTCCAGGGGAAGGAAATAGTTCAGTTAGTTAAAGAATCAAAAAAGGAAAAAAGTTTCATATTTACATCTGAGACATGAAAAATTTTAATGCAGCTGATTTTTATGTATTTTTATTTGTTTCTGCAGCACATGGACTTGTAATATCTAGGATCTGTGGGTGGACAGGTTAGAAAGTTAAGGGTGTTCAGTTTGGTCTGGGAAGGGACATAATTACAGCTTTTAAATCAGTGTGCCGGTGTGTTTACGTAAACAATCTCATTTAATCTCATCTCGAGTCTCTGAGATTCTCGTGGAAAATGGAATCCAGCGAGTCAGTGTTGAGGCTGGGAATCCAACCCTAGTCTGAGTGATTCTGATGCCAGTGGTATGTCCACCTCATCTAAGCGATTCTCCTAATACCTCAATAATGAGGCTTTGGATGTACATTTCTCACTGCTTGAATGTGGTGCCCTTGGCATAGAAAAGAGACCAAAGTGCATGAACCAGTGCACCTCCCTCCCCTTTATTTAATATGCTCACATTGCGAGCATTTTGGGCCTGAAAGTAAGAAACTTGAATTTTCTTCCAGGTGTAAAGAGGAACCTATTGAGCTTTTCTGGAAGGGGCCACAGTCTAATCCGATTTGTTTGAAGAGAGGAGCTAGTAAACTCTTTTAAGAGCTGGGGAATAAGTGGACCAGGCTTGGTAGGCCATGCTATCTCTGTTGCAACTATTCAGTCTGCCACTGTATTGTGAAAACGCCATAGATAATACTTAAACAGATGACCGTGTTCCTAAAACTTTCCTTATAAGACAGGTAGCCAACACAGTTTTAAAAGATTGTTTGGCTGCATTGTGGAGATTATGGGGGCGGGGGGTGGGGAGGGGGAGGAGGGAGGCTGGAGAATGGAAGCCTGAGTCCAGTGAAGAAGCTATTGTTGTAATTCTGTAAAAGGTAACAGTGGCTCACACTGTGGTGGTGATCGGTGAGATAAGGAGAGAGGACTGATCTGGCATATATTTGGAGGGAGAGCTGAGATGCATGGGCCTGTGAAGGAGCCTGGCTTGTGGAGGGTAAAATACACAGAAGGCTGAAGATTGGATATGAGAATTGAAGATAAAAAGGGAAACAAGGATGGCTTTTGTTTTTAGAGCTTGGATAACTGTGGAACTGGTGACATTTCCTGAGAGGGTAAACACTGAGGAGGAAGCAGGACCTTTACTTCCAAAGTCAAGGTCCCGTTCACTTCTAGCATCTCTAGTTGGTTTTTTTTTGTTTTTTGTTTTTTAAATATATCTTTATTGATTTCAGAGAGAGGAAAAGAGAGGGAGAGAGAGAGATAGAAACATCAATGATGAGAGAGTCATTGATCGAGCCTACAACCCGGGCATGTGCCCTGACTGGGAATTGAACCCCGATCGCCTGGATCCTAGGTCGACGCTCAACCGCTGAGCCACGCCCGGCCAGGCACTAGTTGGGGTTTTGGTAATGTTTGTTGTGTCTAAAATGGAAAACCGCAACTTTCATATGCATGGACTTTCAACAGGATCACACGAAATGTTTTTGGATTGATTCTCAGGTATGAGAGCACATTACGGATGTTATGCTTTGATTCAGATAAACTTAGACATGTGAACACCAGTCCCCCTGCACCTCCTGCCAATTGGGAGCCACTGGAGCAAAGAGATCTGATGATTTGAGAGTTGAGTGCCCCATTGCAGGTAACACACTGCTATATTTAAAACAGATGCTCAGCTATGTTAGAAAAAATTGAACCGTTAAATAGGCTTTTATGCCATATTAACGATCATGTGGCTCTGATTTATATACAATGGGTTTGGGGCTTATATTATCTTTGACTTTCTTTGTTCAGTACATTCAGGGTAAATGTAATTACAACACTTCAAAGTATAATAGAAATAAATGATTTCCTTTACCTTTCTCTCTCCCTGATGTAATTTTTTTTTTTTTTTTTTTGCTGTGCATGTGTGAGCTGAGCTGACAAAAATGCCTCTAGTGGTGTGCAGAAATCCTTAGGGAAAACATGCATCCTAAGCTATGTGATCCTGAGCTAGGTATACTGTGGCTGGGATATTTTTTCCCCTCATAGTCCAGAAACAAAGGATTTGGGGCAAAGTATAAATGACTTAATACTTCCTGGGATATCATGACCCAGAAGACTGAAGCTAGATCAAGAAATTGTTCTGAGGTATCACAGTAAAATTCTGTGAATTTAAAGTAAAATTCTCTTGAATAGTAAGTGCTGTCCCTCCAGCACATGATGCCACTGAAATCTTTATTTAGGAAGACAGTTATGGCATCAGATAGACAGGTCTTCATAGTCAGATCGTTCCCATAGCAATGATGACTTGTGGAAAATTCTGGGCTCTGGAGTAACTTAAAATATGGCAGACCCAGTGAGGCAGGATCTCAGAAGAATATATTGGCTGCATGACACCCCAGTTTCCACAGGAATCAAGGAATGAATGCCCTGGTCCCTGGTCCATACCTGATTCAGAAAGAGATGCGTCCACAAGGATTTTCTGAGAGAACTTTCCCAGTTTTCTCTCCACTAGCTGGCCCCTCTACCACCATGATAATTCACGAAACAGAAAGAACAGGAGGAAAGGTTTCTGTACCAGGGACCTTGTCCCCACAGTTTGGATCTTTGTTATTGCACATGGTTTATGGCAGATTCCTCAGTACCCCATGCCGCACACCGAACGCTGAAATTCCTAGATTTTACACACCAGACACTCTTATACTTTAGCTTCAACACCTAATTCCTTGAGTTACACCTTAACATACTCATACACTAAAATTGCTGCTCAATAGGACTGTGAATAATCTCGAGGTCTAGAAGTATCCTTAACATATTTATTCTAATTGATTAATGGGAAATCAAAAGAAAAAAGGTGGACTTTCTGCAGCAAAGTATGTAGCGAGGTAGAAAGTAGAAAGAAAGCTGGTGAGAATTGTTTGAGCTATGAAACTTTCATGTAATTAATATCATACTGCTCTATGATTAATAATGCTATTTTTCTATCCACCAATAATGAAGTTTGGTGAGTCGAATTTTCATAATCATCAGATATTTTTAAAACTTCCAGCCTGGAAAAGCATTCACTGGCAATGACTCTGAAAACCAGTTTCTCAGCAATACTGTCAACTTTTGACTTCTGAATAGGCTTCAAGGTTCATAGATTTGCGACTCTTAAAAATTATTAAAATGTTCAGTTACTTTTTTAGGCTTGGATTAATTTTTGGCATATTTTGGGCTGGTTATCCACATCTGTTAATCCACATGATCATATTACTTTCTCATTTTATGCTCAAACTGAAGACCTCTCTGGGATTTACCTGTTAACCTTTTCCCTCCTGGTCCAGAGAAAGAAGTGCAGAGCTGACTCAGTCTAGCTATTTATTTAATAATTTAAATTGATTATTTTTTAGTCATGGGGATATAAAGTACATCATAGGGAATATAGTCAATAATATTGTTATGAACTATGGATGGTGCCAGGCGGTTACCAGACTTATTAGGGGGGTCACTTTGTATTTACACAAATGTCTAACTACTATGCTGTACACCTGAAACTAATAGAATATTGGATGTCCACTGTAATTGAAAATTAAAATATTTTAAAAATTTATTTTTAAAAAACTTATTTTACTGTGGTAAGAACACTTAACATGAGATCTACTCTCTTAACCAGTTTTTAAGTGTACAATACAGCACTATCGACTGTAGTACAATATAGTACAGGTCTCTAGAACTTATTCATTTTGCGAAACTGATACTTTATGCCCATTGACCCAGGGTTTTTCCTTGGTTGAAACTCACCATCCATGTGATTTTTTTTAAAAAAAATAAAAACTATAGAGAATCATAGAGTACAAAGATTTTCTGTCGCCTCTGTTCCCCGGCCACCCCTCCTTATTACGCCCAGACAAAGGCAGTCGATTCCTTTACCCCCTTCAGAGATGTTTTTATTCACGTGCAGCAGAGCCGGGGACGGCACAGACACCGTTTTAACCTTCAGCATTTCCCCACTCAGCAGCACATCTTGCGGCAGAGATGCTTTCTATGTCCCACATAGGGAGACCTCACTCAAAACATAACCTCAGGTAGCTCTACCCGTAACTAGTCCTTTGTTGTAGGTAGAAATTTATCATAAGGGATTGTTAGAAGAAAAAAAAAAAGTTTGGTTGAAATCGGATTTGTCTAAGACATTTTTCTGTCTCTCAAAGTCTGTTGTGCGCATAAAAAGGAGCGTGGTGGTGGCCACCTGCTGACAAGGCAGTGAGGTTAGTTTAGCGTCATAGGATTTGGGGGGAGCCATGATCCAGAGAGAGGTCCTGCCATTTCTAAATGCCCTCAAAACATCAGTTAAGTGTTTCTCATGGAACTTTTGCAGATGACCAGCCTCTAGGCCAGCGATTTTTAACCAGTGTGCTGCAAGAATTTTTAAAACATGCAACATCTGACGGTTTAGTCAGGGACGCGGACCTCTTTCCCCTTAGATTGTCAAATAAAAAATGACAGCAGCCAAAACAACAGTGGCTGTCCAGTGTGAATGAATAAAAATTGTAACTTTTTTTTGGTCAGATTGGCAAAAAATATAATATTTTTTTGTGCTGCAGAATTTTAGTAATTAGTCTGTGTGTGCCATGAGATGAAAAAGTTTGGAAATTGCTGCTCTAGGCAGTGGCCCCTCTTCCAAACCCCTCTCCCCATTCTTCCAGAAGCTCCCCCACTGCCCATGGTGCTGAGGGGTTCCCGCCGCTGCTAGAGCTCCTGCGGAAGCCTGAGGGCACAGCTCTTGGCTGGGAGCCTTGGTCTCCTGCCTTCCTGCTGCGTGGGACCTTCCAGTCTCCCTTAACTGTAATTATTTTATTTTTATCAAATATAGATGATAATTCTCTGTCATAACAAATGTATGTGGCTGGGCAGGATGTTCTCTGCATAACTCTAGGGAGTGACATTCACAATGTAGCCCCATAGATTAGTATATTTATGTCAATGATATGTACAATACACATAATATGTTAATATATTATGTTTAATATACACATATATTTAAAATGGTGACATAATTATATATAACTATTTTAATATATATTTATCATATATACATTTGATAAATATAGAACATAGCATAATATATGATATATAATATTAATATATTATGTATACTACATATTATATGTAATAAAATACATAGTGATTACGACAGTTTACCAGCAGTGGTTGTCAAGTGTCCTGAGAAAGGGAAACTTTTTTCCAATTTGCACAAACACTAACTAAAGATGAGTAGTGGCTCTGTTCCGTGATAAAGAAAATGTGAGTGAGATAGGAACTGATACGCTGTCCTTCCAGACTGCCATCTGTTATCCTTTCCACCCGGCTCCCAGCATGAAGCATAGCCCTGTCTTGTTCTTGCTCCATACATACAGGGAAAATTCTGCTTTATTGTCCTTAAAATATTTTAAAGGCCAAGTTTATTTCTTGTCTTTCTTGACATTCCTATGGACCAAGCTAATTCTGTGTGTTTATCTTCCGTGATAGCCAGGCCGTTTTGTCAAAGCCATGGGGACTAGACCTGCTGGGTCCTGTGCAGGAGACTGGGGGAATTCTGCAGGCACCTGCCCTCCAGGAATTCATCAGCCGCGTTGATCAGTGCTGCAGTGTAAATAATTAGGGGCACATAGGGAGATGGAGTTACGAGTCTGCCTTCTGAGCTGAGTCCTAAGGAAGTGTGGGAGGTTTCAGTGGGAGAAAGTTAGGGGCCCTTAGGCGACGGTCTGAAGATCTATGACAATGCTGAGCGATGCAGTGTGAGTGAAGGCATGTGGGGGTGGAAGGAGACACACCTAAAAACTGAGTGCGGGCTGATGATAAAGGGCCTCAGACGCTGTACTAAATCATCTGGAAATTTTCCCGAAGGCAGCAGGGAATCGTTGCAGAGTTTTAAGTTGCACTGTCATAAAATGAGATTTAAGTTTTAGACAGATAACTACCAATGCTTCCTGAAGGTAATTGGACAGGTCTCAAGACTTTGGTGCCGGAGTGCAAGAGAGAAAAACCAAGAAGCTGAATTAGGGCCATGACAGTGGATACAAAAAAAGAACCAATTCAAAAGACAATTCTAAGGCAAAAGAACCAGTCAGTCTCAGTGACACTGAACGGACATGGACGTTAAAAAGAAAACCTCTAGAGTGGGTCCCCTGAAAACCACTTTAGTATTTTTAGGTTCTTCCCCTTTATCATACTATGGGGACACTTGTCAATTTTATTGTCAGGGTTTATTTTTACATGTCTTGTACCAGGGATCATACCCACAGTTGCCCAGAATCTTTTGAACATACTATCCAAAGTCAGGGATATAAAGCAATCCCAGTAAAAATGCCACCTAACTATCTTAAGGAGTTAGACAAGTTGCTACTAAAGTTCATATGGAAAAACAGGCATGTACAAGTAGGACGGGGTAAGCAATACTAGATACGAAAACACACTGGGGCTTCTTGGCAATTAAGACATAAGACAGTGTGTTACTAGCACGTGAAGGGATGAACAGACTAATGTAATAGATCCGAAACTCCAGAATTAGACCCAAATACACATGGAAACTTAGCATAAGACAAAGGTGGCATCTTAAATCAGCAGCATAAAGATAGATCTTTCAGTAAATGGTGCTGGAACAACTAGGTAGCTATTTGGAAAACATGAAGTTAGAATCATCTCATACAATACACAAAAATAAACCACAAATAGATGAGAAACCTAAAAAATTAAACCATACAAGCACTAGAAGAAAATCTAGGTAAATTTCTCTTTAATCTTAGTGTAGGAAAATACTTGAAAAAAAATTGAAATATATTTGACATATAACATTGTGTAAATTTAAGGTGTGCAACATGTTAATTTGATTCATTTACATGTTGTAATATGATTGCCATTATAGTGATAATTATCACCTCTGTAGAGTCACATAATTATCATTTCTTTTTAGTGGCAGAAATAATTAAGATCGAGTCTCTTTGACAGTTTGATTGTAATACAATATTGTTGTTTCTATTAATAATTTAACTATACTGTGTATTAGATCTCCAGGACTTATTTACTACTCATGAGTTTGTGCCTTTAAGCAATGCCTGTCCTATTACCCTACCCTCTGGTAATCACCATTTTACTCTGTTTTTACAAGTTTTATTATTTATTTATTTATTTGTTTGTTCGTTTGTTTCAGAATATCTGTTATACTGCAATCTATTTTGAGATTTCCCAGAGGGTACTTGGAAAATCAAAGATTGGTTCTTTCACCCCTCTTTAAAAAAATTATATATTTTTTATTTTTACATCCTAGTGCAAGTCTGGCATTTTTAGATTCCACATATAAGTGATATACAGTGTCTGAGAATATGGAAAGAGAATTGTTAATTCAGACTGGAGGGTGTGAAAATACACAATCGAGCTAGTTTTATAAATGAGGGCAGCCTGGCAGTGAAGTCGGGGGAAAAAAGATGGAATAGGTGGTAGGAAACAGGGCAAATGGAGAGCACGAGTCCCATTGGAAGATGACTCAGAATTTTTTAAAGGAAGTAAGAAATCCAAAGTTTTATGTCAAATCATCTATATGTAGTATGAAGTATATATTTGATTTTTTAAAGCAGATATAATAGCCCAAATCATATTTCTGACTATTCTGTAGGTTGCCAGGTTTTGAACACTGGCATATTAGGTAAGATCTTTCAGTATGCTCTCCTTATTTTTCAATATCTGATCTCCATTTCTTTTATTTCTACCATTGACTTCATCCTAGTCCTTGTAATTTCCCTAATTTCCTTTGTCTACCGCATCAGGCTCTAAACCAGGTGTGGGGAATGCCTGGCCTGTGGGCCGTATATGGCCCCCCAAATCATTTGGTCTGTCTCTGCCAAGGCCTCAACAAAGAGAAGCAGTTTCAGCTGTCACATTAGGGGTAAGTTAATTAAATGTTTGACCAAATATGGCAGGCTAATTTTTAAGTTGATAATTTTGTATGGCCCATGAATGATGCTACAGATATCCAAATGGTTCTTGGCAGAAAAAAGGTTCCCCACACCTGCAAACCCAACCTAAAATAAGTTGAGAGGGAAGGCAGAGTCTAGCAGAAACCGATTTGAAGGGAAATACCCCCGTTCATTTCTACCTGTTAGCCTTGCTTTGAGGCACATTTAGAAGCTAGTTTTAATATCTACTTAACTATCTCTGCATTAAAAGAAGATTTAAAAAGATGTTTTAAGATGACTTGTGCAATAAAGGTGGTTTGTACCTCATCTATTTCTTGCTCTATGTCTTTAGGCAATAACATAATGGAATTTTATGTTGGAGGTGAGAAACTGAATATTTTAAAATGCTTCTTTTATTGCCAAAAATGTTAAGTTCAATATCCTTAAAAGGCTACTGAAATATTACAGCCATTGCAAAATGGGATTTCATGTAATTAAAGAAGACACATGGACATTTCTGGGGGAATAGTGAGAGCGTAGTGGATGGAGCGTGCATTTTAGACTTAGGAAGAGCTGCATTTCAACAGCACTTTCCCCTGCACTAGGTGTGCGAGCAATGGCAAGTGTCTTTGAGCTTCTGCAGATGGGGCTAGGGAGGAAAAGAGGGTTCAGTAATTGGTTAAAAGTTTTCTGAGAGTCTACTCTGTGCCAGCTGCTTCTTTAGATGTACTGAGTCTGCCAACCTGGAATTAACAGTCTAGCTGGAGAGACCGATGAGAAAGAAATGAGTTGTGTGCAATTATTTTATTATAGTTGGGACAGGTGCTCCAGAGGAAAACGATGGCATGCCTTGAGAGGAAAACTAATACAGAGTTGTTGTGCATGGCAAATACTAAAAAGTATAAATAATATAAATTGATGAAATAAAAATATACTTAGTATAAATTTATGAAAGTTAATAAAAACTCTTTGGAGTCAGGTTTGGAAAAGATGTTTGCACAGCACAGTGTCTTGAGTATCTGATTTCAAGGGTTTATTGTTACTTAACAGTGCTATGCTGATGCCATTTGAAAAACATGCAGAGTTAATGCTGAGGAATGATTTGGAGTTGAAAGATATCGTGAAGACATACTCCTGGTAATATGCTCATTTTTTAATTGTTTCATCTGACCAGTCTGGGCTTTTACATCTCTGCTGTCAATATTGGTGATTGGTAGGACACATTAAGTTTCCTGATTAAGGTATTCCCATTAAATTCTCAGATGAATTCAAGTCAGCACTCATGAATGTGCCCGTGTGGAAGCAAGAGAAATTCTCCCCAGATAGCTAAAGCCATTATAGGGGGTCTATTATAAAACATACAGATTCTGAGCCTGAGGTGGTAGTCAGGCCTCAGACTGGAAAAAGGTGCTGGAAAGGGATCAGTGAACAAGGTAGCATCTCTCTCCTCTCTGCGCTTTCTCCCATTTCTGCCCCATTCTGTTCTCATCGCAGAGAGCCTTTCTCTGCTTCTGTCTCAAGGTTCCAGGAGGTTCCAGCCAACTGCAGGCCCTATGAATTCATCTCTCCGGGTAGGGATGATTTGAACAGTCCTGCTTTGATCAGGTGTTTACCCAAGTTCAATGCGTAATGGCCAAGAGTGGGCTCCCACGGCTCCCACCACCCAGAGAGTAATTTCTGGGACTTACGCACATGTCTAGTGGGAGTAACTACAGCACATACGTCATCAGGAGTGTCGTGGAGACGAGATGCAGTAGTGTATGGTGCCCGGCACACAGCAAGCACCAGCAAATGTGAGCTGCTGTCATGGTGCTGGTGCTGTTTGACATCTATCAATCTTTCTAAGAGATGCCTTTGCTCAGAATCATTGAAACTTAGAGAAAAAGGCTTATTCTGTAACCAACTGGTAAGCAAGTTTGGGAGTGTGAGCCTGAGTGCGTCCTCATTAGTACAGTGTCTATCAGTCTTGGAAACTGGCTCCTGCAATTAAATTTGTTATACTTTTTCTGTTTTATTCTATTGAAGCACAGCAGATGGGAAGAATGGAAATAAGAAAGCTTATCATTACCAGGGGGGGAAATATTCAAGGTTAGCTGCTTAGACGTGTCTCAACTTCTAATGAATAAAATAGGCATTAATAGTAATATAATTGTTGGTACCCATTGAAGTTTGCAGTTATTAAAGCACTAATAAAAGGAAACTCATCATAGCCAGTACATGGTTTCTCCACATTTTAATAGGCATTTTCCTTTCTGAATAATTAGGGCCTGCCCATTAAATCTCAGATTAATAAAGTGAATGCAAATGAACATTTTAAAGTCAATACACACTGGCTGAAAATATTTTTGTTATTTTTTTTTCGATTTTTCCAAGTGTTTGGCTGATGAAAAACCCTCTGGATCTGTAAAGTCTGTCTACTATGGTAAAAAGATCTAGCTAGCATATCTGTGGTCTTTTCACAGTACATAATTAAAAATAAGTGACGTTGTCTTTTGGCGATCAAGTGTGAGTAGTTTTTGTTCTTCCCAGGAATGAGACGATTGGGAATTGGGTCATCTCAGCATGCATGGATCAAGCCAGGCCTGCTGTCACTTCAGGGCCCTGCGCTGGCTGTTCTTCTGCCTGGGACACTGCTTCCCGGGGTACTGACATGGCTCACATCTTCGCGTCTGTTACCTTCTCAATGACACCCACTCTGCCCACCTGTAAAAAACTGCATTCCTCCAAGTGTGCATTCCTCAACCCCCTTATCTTGCTGGATTTTCCCCAAGAACTTACTACATGCTAACTTGCTAGATGCCTTATTGTTTATAATGCTTATTGTCTCTGTTCATATTGTTTTCCCTCCTGGCTCTCCAGTGCCTCAAATCTTGCCAGGCACAGAGTAGCCCTTCACTAAATATCGGTATATAAAGTATATACTTTATATGTAAGTGTTATACTTACACATATATATCTATATCTTTGTGCGGTTAAAAATATTTGGATGCATGTTATAAGGGTACTTCTTTTTTTAAAAAAACTTTCATCTTCTGTCAGTCTACAAATATTTTCTGGGCACCTAATACTTTTCTCTGAAGCTTTCTTTAACTTCCCTGCCACTAAAAAAAGATTTTCTACAAAATGGGATCAGAGCCACTGAAAGAGAATTGTGGCTATCATGGGAATTAAGGTAGCAGAGGTGGGCTTAGGCGCAGGCTTCTTTGAGGGCAAATGATGGGCCAGGGGTATCCCAGCAAAGTGAATGTTGGGGTTTGGAGGAGATAGAGTAGTGGATGGCAGACATGTGACAGGCAGAAGAACAGCCTGTGCTCAGGGCCAGAGGTAGGAGAGACTGAGGTGCTTCCAAAGAAAAGGGAGTTCAGTGTTGCAGACTGTAGAGTGACAATGACTAGAGTGATGAGATACACGGAGGCCAAGCCCTCAAGCACCTTGCAAGCCCCACTGATGAGCTTGAGAGTGTCCTGAGCCAAAGTTTCCTTTGGGGGACACTCTCATCCTGCTTTTTGTTTTTGTTTTTGTTTTTGTTTTTCAGATGGGGCACCATTCCTGATGGGGGAGGTGGTGGTGGGTACCTAGGAGCCTGGCCTATGAGAGCCCTAAATCCCCACAGCGACAGGGATTGTTCCAGATGTGGGCACACGACCCAGGCTGAGCCGCTCAGTGTAATCTCACCCTTCTCTAGAGTCAGTAATTAGTTCAAGATGGGCAAACTGGCTTAATTAAGGTGAGTGAGGAGTTACTGGGAGGAAAAGCTTTTGTTTTCCTATTGGATTTGCACCTTGGAAGCTTTGGGGGCCTGGAGCTGCTGGCAGCCATGTGGGCACTACATGGAGCCCGAGAGCTAAGCCAACTGGAGAAGGGTGGGGTCGGGGTGCGGAAAAGCGTGCAGGTTTCCGAAACGTGAGTTACTGGACAGTTCTGCCTGAGCAGCTGGAGGCAAGCATCCTGAGTGTCGGGGACTGCGGGGACTGCCCCCTGTGGGCCGCAGCGTGGCCCTTGCTGAAATGAGGTGCTGACACTGCTCGCTGGCCATTACCGTCGAGTGAAGAGAGCTGTTCGGACACAGTGACTTGAGCCTACGCTTGTTCGCGCCTTCGTCATTGCTACGGTGAAGAAACACCTCCTTGTTCATTTCGGTCATTTTCCAGCACGTTCCGAATTCCTCGGCTTTTCACCCGCTCCACACTTGCTCTTTTCGGAAGTGATGGTTTGAGCGAGTCCCAGATAAAGTCCGCGGTTCTTGGCTTCCCCTCCAGCAGTAGGCGGGTGGCGCGCTGGCCAGTCCCCACGGCCCTGCCCCGGGCCCCGCTGCCGGCTCCCAGCGGTGTGCACACCCCACTGGGTGCATTCAGTGCCCCACGGCGACGGTCCCCGGACCCCCAGCTCCAGCAGAGCCCGCAGCTGACTGTAGCCAACACAGCACCTCTTCGAAGATTCATGGTGGGAAGATTCATTTTTTTTTAAAGAAGTCATTATTGGTTGACTTGATCAAATGGAAGTCCGTTTTTTCAAGATAAGCAGGTGGCAGACAGCTGTGAGTTTCAGCCTCTCCGGAGGGACTGGAGTTCCCTACTCGCTGCTTTTAGTATGAAAATGCAGCTGTGCCTTGTGTGAGTCACTGCTTGCCTCAGAGGGGCCCAGACGGGCCTCCGAGTTGTCACCTTAGCCTTTGTCTCACCCACCCAGCACATGCCTGCGGGTCCCCCAGCTCCTGCTCTTGGTATTAGGGGTGCAGAGAAAATGGATCGTGGTCTGTCTGCTGAAGGAATTCCTATGGACTGAATTCCTGGAGCTTGTTTTACAATTCAGGGATGGCGTTCTGAAGAGCTTTTATTTTAATGTGGCTACTACATAAAGTGTATCTTTCTGATAGCCATTGGGTGGGGTGGTGGTCCTCACATTTGAATTCCAGGTCTCCCCCTTGGTGCACTGGGGAGCAGGGCCAGGAATCTGTATTTTCAGCCGGCTCCCCAGGGCTTCTGCTCTAGGCGGTCAGCGGTTCACACCTGAAGAATCATGCTTTTATAGCATTGCATACTTTGGAAATTGGAGCTTGAGAGAGAGCTGCATGTAAGGACAGAGGGGGAATAAAGACAAAGCCCTTCTGCCTAGAACCCAGGATCATGGGTAATGGGAGCCTGGCCTGGAGTGCAGCGCCGTCTCGCTGTGCCCCACACAGCCCTTTCCTTCAAAGCACCTGCTGCGAACATTTCAGTGTTTTGGCTCCTGAAACTCCTTTGCCTTCTCTCCCCAACCACGGGATGCCCCTTGCTCCCCTCTTCTCCCAGGGAATCTGTTGTTGGTTCCCCACCAAGAGCCTGTCCAGCTCAGTGCCCCTCAAGCTTTAATCGGCACACATATCACCTAGGAAAATTGTGAAAATGGATATTCTGACTCAGGCCTGGGGCAGGGTGAAGTGCTGTGTTTCCAACAAGATCCCTCCCAGGCGATGCTGACGGTGCTGGTCCACAGACCACCCTTACAATAGCAAGGTTCCAGCCTGTAGTAAATTCTTCTCGGAACCTCTCCTGCTCTGGGAAATGTCCAATTCTATGTCTTTCTCCTGGTACTGGTCATTTTTCCATATGCCTTTTCTCTCTCATGGAACTAATATTTACTATTTATTTACTAAATGCTAAGCATTTCACATGTACTGTCTCAATGAACTCTCTCAACTACTGGTTAGATGGTATTATCACCCCCATTTTATAGGTTAGGAAATAGACTCTGAGAGATTAAAGGATAGTTTACCCAAGATCACAGACAATAATATTCTTAAAAGTGATTGAGGTTACGATCCAGATTTCATATAACTACATAACAATACAGAGTACATGGGTTTACATAGGATAGGAGTTCAACAGACTTTCAATCTCCATTGATAAATCAGGAACCCTACAACTCATGATTTTAAGTATTTGTGATAATTCAGAATTCTCACAGTATAATATTGAAATGAAAACATCAGGATATAAAGTGATCAGTAAAGAAAAAGATAGTCAATAAAAAATTATATGAAATTAAAAAAAATCAGTAAGACCATTCCAATTGTGTCAAAAATGCATTATATATGTGTATATACATACACACACACACACACACACACATATATATATGAAAAAAGAGTTTGAATGATAATCGAACATTATATGTAGTAGTTATTTTGGGGTGTAAGAGCTCGTAGTACAGGGTTTCTGCTTTTATGTTTGGCTGTATTTTTGGTTTTGGACAATAGTATTTATTTTAATATATTCTGACAAGTGTTTGAAATAGATTCTTCTGATGGATGTTGGTGACTAGTGGTGTCCTAAAACTTTAAGGATATTCGAAGAATTGTTGAGATAGCTTGAGAGATTTTGAGGCAGTAGCTCTGGGGCAAGACTCTGGCATCTGTATTTCATCCAGTTGTTCTGTGGACCACATTTTGAGAAACAACTTCATAAAAAGAAAGAATACGGAACTGAGAGAGGCCATGGTGCTACTCTGTTTTTCCCACTTACTAACGTGACTTGTTGATTTGTTTCCCCACCGGTAATAACGCCTCCTCGAGTTGACTGTCTGGCTCAAATGAAAGAAATCTGTGAAAATGCTGTCTAAAGCTTTATATGGCACTCTGCATATAAGACATTATTCTTATCACCCAGAGCCTAACTGTGAGGGTAAAAAGAGACAATATGGAGTTAGTGATAATATCATATGCTTAGGTGACAGGCCTCATGGGATTTTCTTTAATGAAATCATACTATTTCTAAAAATTGTGACTGCACAGAGAGAGCTGGTTCCTAGAGAAATGACTCCTTTCATCCTGGGATATCAAAGGCTTTTGGAAAATAAAGTGTTCATGGGTAGGCCCACAGTACACTGAGTCAGCAGATGATCCATTGTAGGTTGGTCAAGAAGGTAAAATTGAAATACTGTTTCATACTCCTTAACTCCATAAGAAGATACGGCACAGGGATTCACACACTATAGGAGCTCATAAATAACCCTCCCCGACTCCCAATTTCCTGCCTCTCTCTCACCCTCTTTGTGCTAAGGCCTCACTGAACTTGGAGTCCTAAATACTCCATGTTCATTCCAGCTTCAGCACTTGCGCCCCTGCTGGAACCTTTCCCTGGAAGACTGTTCTGTTCTCTGCTCAGCGAATATCTATTTAACATTTGGTCTTAACTTAAGGAACGCTTCACAGTGGCAAACTTCCCCGATCTTTATGTGGGATCTCTGGTTCCGTAATCTCATGTCCCCCACATATCACCCCGAGTGTCTTCGCTAGCTCACCCATCACACTGTTGCCCTCTCATAGCTGGTGTATCGGGTGACTGTAAACTCCATAAGAGCAAAGACTGTGCTTGCCTCATTAACTGCAATGTCCCCAGAGCCCCGCAACTAATACATCAATAATTTTTTCTTTGTGTTACTGCTTCTCTTTTGAGAGCCAAGAAAGAACAGCCTTGGAAGCTATTGATAGGATCGTTAGCACTTCTAAGCTGATGCTGGGGGCATGCGAGCATGCCGTGCCGAAGGGGCATATCGTGTCCATTGCTATTTGCTTTTGATACCTCACAATCTCTGTTTTCTTTTTATTGGGAATCAGAAAAGAGGAGGCTTATGTTTATGTTGATTGCAGACTTTGGGCAGGCTTCAGAGAGTTGCTGGATAGGTATCCTTGCAAGTAAATCTTGCCTTTCATCGTAATTTCAGAATTCTTGCCAAAAGAAAGGTATCAGAACTAGCATTCCACTTCAGGCAGAGTGACTCACATCGGGTCATGCGCTCACTGACTCACCCGTGAATATACGGTTTTGTGTTTTGAATTCAAAATGGCCATTGAGATCAGAGCCAGAATGAAAATGATGTTTAGAGAGGTTATTGCTGTTTGGATCTGGGAATGAAAACCAGCCTTTATTTTTTCTCTTCTTGTGTCATTTGCTACTTGCACCCAACCTTTGGCCCTTTAGATTGTGGAGTGGCAGAGATGGGGCCTATTAGAGGTGGAGCTTCAGGTTACCCACCAGTCATCCATCCACCTGCTAAAGAGATGCAGAGGCGCTTACAGAGTTCCACAGCCAAGCTCTTGAGTTGGGAAGAGGCATTATGTCTATTTTGGAATTTCTTAAGGCATGAAATTTGTGCAAGACACAGTGATAAAAAGGGTATCTAGGCAGGAAGAGAAAGGGCAGAAGTGCTGTTAAGATTCAAAAGGGGACTTTTGACATTATTCTAGACCTAGAAAGTTTGGGTTGAAAGGCTATTTTAAATCGCCCATCTGGCCCTGCCACACATGCATTTACCTTCTCGTTTCCTGTTCTTTCAGTTTAGTGGTTCTAATTGCTCAGACTCTGGGATTCCACTGCTTGGGTTTGAGTCCTGGCATCACCTGTTGCTGAATTCGTGGAACTGGTCAGGGTGTTTAACAGTCCTGTGACTCAGTTTGTACATCTGCAAAAATGGCAATAGATAACGTGAGAAAGTGGATGTTGTAAGGATTAAATGAGAGAATGGATATAAAGCATTTCAAGTTCAGTGCCTGGCACATAATAAATGTTCAATACATGCTGCTTTTTATGACTTATGAAGACACTGTGCTGGTACCAAGAATAAAGTACAGTCCCATATTTGTGAAATTTCCTGCTTAATGAAGGAGAAGAAAATCAAGCGATTATCCAACATTGTGATAAGCCCTACAATAGAGAACAAATGGGACAAAGTCAGCTGTCCACTTTGAGGATGGAGCAGCTATATTGGATATGGAAGGGGTAAAAAGAGGTGTGGGAGATGTGTTTTAGGCAAAAGAATAGCTCACAGAGATTTATAGCTCTGGAATAGCCAGGGAAGTTGGACGTGGCTGGCCCAGAGGTATATGGGTGATGGGATTGAGCTGATTGGTGGGGAACTTTGAAACTTCCACCCTGTGGGAGGCGATGGGGGAGGGCCTTGCATGCTGGGTGTTGTCACTGATGCTCTGTGTGTATCGCACAGAGCTGGTAATTTCAACCCTTGTTCCTGAATGGGGTGTGTTAGACTTGTTTACAAGGTCTTACTTTAAACTGTGAGCTCGGGAGGGGCATTTTATTTATTTCAGATTTTTTTTTTAAGGTTGAGAACTGAGACTTATGTGAGATGTAGCTATAGCCTACTATTGCTTTTGCTGTAAGTTGACTGGTCCAACTCCATCATAACCTTTGGCATCACCTGAGACCATCTTTCATGGATCTCAAAAAGCATTTTCTGTCCTTATAATCATGGTAATTTGAAAGTATCTGCTATGTGCAAGGAGTTGAGACAGGTGACAGTAAAAAAAAGTCAATGACTTGCCTTTTTTGAACTCTTAAGTTATCTCTCATCTTTACTGTTTTCTCTCCCATTTAGATTTTGTTTTTAAGTGCTCTTTCTATATTTTAGTTTTTCCTCTGCCACCACCTCTACCCCCATCTCTTCCATTCTCTAGCTTCCGTGAGACAGTGATTTCCAACTGTGGTTCTCACTCCTTGTGGGGTTCTGTGGATTTAACGCAGGGCCATTTTGGTGGAACTTCAAAATTCCCACTCCAGCTTCCACCCTGACTTGCTTTGTATGTTGAGTTTCTAAGTAAGATTTTGTTTGGAGAAATGGTTCTGAGGTTATAGAAAGTTTAATATTACGTATGGCCTTAGGACATCGAGTCATAATTCATTTTCCATTTTCTCTAACCACTTTATAAATAGCAAAACAGACTTGAGTAGGGCCTCTTTCAGATACATTTGTGTCTGTGTATTTTTTATTTTTCACTGTTGCTCTCTCGAACTATTTCTTTCCTTTATTATTCTGCTTACAAATGGTGGTATTATGTGCCTTCTGTGGGGGAATGTGCTGTTTTATAGTCTATCTCTGAGTTATGTAAGCCTGCGTGACATTCTTGAATCTTGCTTTTGAAGAGTTGTCATTGACTAGTGTTCTGAAGCGCTAGATGCCAATGGCGGGTAAAGTTCAAGTGGAAGAATAATGTGTGTGTCTGATACGGAGCTCACATGTTGTATGACAGACATATCCCATCAGGCGGGAACATTCACGTTTCCCCCGTCTGCTGGGCATGAGGTCGCCCCCCGCCCCCCCAGGCCATATCAGAGGGAAAACAGGGAGTCAGGAAGGAGAGGAGGGAGCAGGGATTTGGCATTTATTAGATTGTAAAACTCCGTAGCTAAATGACAACTCTTTCATACAGTTTTCAGTGGTTGGGCGGGGGAGGAAAATCAGATGAAAGAGTAGGTATGATCCATTCATTCATGGCTGAGAAGATGACTGCTGTTCCTCTTCGGTCTGTCTCATGCCCAATAATGAAGCCTAATACTAATGGAGTGCGATGGGGGAGTAGGGGGAAGCCTAATACTAATGGGGTGCGGTGGGGGAGTAAGGGGGAAGCCTAATGCTAATGGGGTGCGATGGAGTAAGGGGAAGCCTAGTGCTAATGGGGTGAGATGGGGGAGAAGGGGGAAATGCGTTATAGGACCTTCTTTTTAAGACCTTGTTAAGCAAATAGAGTGGAAAATACAGTGTCTCCTTGCCATTCTGCTGTTCACTTCTGTCAAGCTTAGAGGCTGCTTGAGGTCCCTCCTTGACTTATAACTGAACCAACCTATACAAATGTATTACCTTGAGCTCTCTCCCTGCAAATCTGGTTCTCAGACATTTTGTTCCTTTTCTGAGCCATATTGCATTTGTCTGCATCATTCTTGCCTTTAACATGAAGTTATCAAATTCCGCATAGGTCCTCTTCTCCCCTTGGCTCTAATATGCCTCTAAAAATAGTTTCAATGCAAGTATATTCTGTCACTGTCTCTAAGATGGTAGCATTTTATTTCTTTGAGAGAGAGAGAGTGTGTGTTTGTGTGTGTGTGTGTGTATGTATGCGTGTATATATATTTTTGGTGAAAGAATTCTGAATCTGATAAACCCACCTATGTGTATATGGCTATGTGGTGACTTAAATATTTCTTACAGTGAAACATAATTTCAGATAGTTTTTTATATTCAAAAACCCAAAATTGTCACTTCTGGGAATTTAGCTTAAGGAACTCACTCAAAATGTGGACAAAACTAAGTGCATAAAGAAGTTTGTTGCGGTGAAATATCTAAGAGCAAAATAGGAAACAGCCTAACAACATGGTACCGGTATGTGATGAATCCATTTAGATGAGGACTGTGAATATTGTACAGCACCAGGGATAAAACCACGTGCAACAACAGTACCTGCGAATTGTGATGACAAGTGAGGAAATTATGCCAGGGGCAAAATACTGGCAGGGAATATGCTAAGGTATTAATAATAGTTATGTGACAGTAAAGGACAGTAATAATAAAACTCTCTGTCCCATTTGCTGAAGGCCTTTTATGTATTAGGAATTACCCAAAGTGGCTCCCTGTAGTAACTCTCACACTGCTTTAATATAGCTGTAATGACCCCCATTTGCACATGAGGAAATCTGAGACTCAAATAGGCTAGGTGACCACCAAAGTCATACTTTCTGTGAGTGGCAGAGTTGGACTTCAGAGAGAATTCTCTTTGTATTTGGATCAGAGAGTGCTGGAAACAGAACTAAGGTAGTGATCATGCAGCCTGGATTCAAGCATTAATCCTTCTACCACTAGATGGCTTGACCTTGACCAGTCCTCATTTGTAAAATGATGGGGATTGAGTAGAGCATCCACAGCGGCCCTTTAGTGTGGAGAGTCTCATACCTAGGTTTCTGGGTTGCTTGCTGGTGTGCCTCTCTTACTCAAAGAAGAAGGTTGCTCCCTGAGATTGGGGTTGATAGTCCTTCCTATAATATCTCGTTGCACACACTGCCCGAGCCAACTGGAAAGTGCATGTCTCAGAGAGGGAAGTAATATCATCAGGATGTATTGTGGTTTGGTGTGCAAATTGGAGGGGAAAGGACTCAGTGAAGTTCGGACCCTTTTGCTTTTGTTTGTCTAAATCAAGGAGAAGGACTGTGTGTTGGCTGGTATGACTGATACGGAGCTTCCGAGCTCTGGCTGCTGCTGGGGTGTGGCTCATCAGCTCTAGAAAAGATTTCCCATTTAGCTGGATGAATAGGCTCATGGCAGCCAGCTGCCTGCACAGCTGGGGCGCCAGCCCTCACTCGTCAAGTGGGATGTGGAAGGAATGGCTCCTAGCTGGTAATATTTGTGCCCATCTATTTAGATAACGTGGTGCCATCATGAACACTGGTCAGCTCCATCATCCTGTCCCTTCCTCCAACCTCTTCCCTGCCCACCCATCCATCCCCAGCCATGCTTGTTTCCATCTACTTTGCAGGGATCCTTTCTGTCTGGACATAGCAGGCTAGTCTCTGCACAGTCTAAGGAAATTGCCAAGTGCACATTACCATTAAAATCACAAAATCCTGAAGCCAGGAAAGAGCTGAAGACAACATATGGCCCAGCCTGCTCACTTCATAGACTAGAAGGCTTAGGCTCAGAGAGGTCACATCACTTTCCAATGTTCACACAGCTGGTGTGCAATAGAGAAACTGGTTGGCATTTCTCCTGACATATTTCTGGAATTTTCTACCGGTGACCCTGGTGTTCTCCCAATATAGTTCTAGAATTTTCTGCCAGCTGTCCTACAGCTCGTGTTGGTGATCAAACATTAATAGTTCTTCTCCCAGACATTTTCTAGAGTGTTTTCCTGAATGGACAATACAAAAGACATCCTTGAGCAGAACTGATAAGGACAATATCCCTGCTGGAAATCTGTATGGGTAGGACACTCACTTGCAAGAGAGAAATGCTGTCAGGAGAGTGCTAGGAATCACCAGGTCCTCTAAATTCCTAGATTTCTAAAGCAGTTCATTCACAGAGCCAAAAGGCACTGCTGGAAGGAATGTGTGAGTACAACCCTGGGGACCAGAGGGCCAGGATCTATGACTCCTTCATCCCCCATCTTTTATATCTTCCCCTCCTTCATTCTCCTTGCCTTGTTCTTCCACTTCTCACTTACCTTCCTTTTCATTTTAGACTCTTTTGAGGAAGGGTCACTTCTCATTTGGAGGTTGAACTGAAAATGGATCGCTCATTGCGAAGCCGTGACACTTGCTGTGTAACACCATTACAGATGCCCTGACAGCTGTGGAGGCCCAGGAGCATCATCCTGTTTAACCCCTTCATGCCCTTTATCATGTAGGCTCCACTTTCATTTTTAGCATCTCATTTAATGTCTACAGCAATTCTGAGGTAGGGATAATCACCCGTGTTTGACAAGTAAGGAGAATGAGTCTCACAGAGGTGAACCTGTGGCCTATGATTGCAAGATCTATAGATGCCTGAGATGCCTTTAGACTCTAGGTTTGGGGCACTGTATTCACCTTGAATGTACACACACATATCACTTGGAAATCTTGTTAAAATGTATCTTATGATTTACTAGATCTGAATCGGGGCTGAAGATTCTGCACTTCCACTAAACTCTGGGATTATGCTGGGCTGCAGATCCCCCTTTGGGTAGATGGGTTTATAGCAGACCCTGCAGTTCTCTGTCTTGGAACCTTAAATCCTGGGGAGGTGATTGGATTTCCCATATAGTTCTAGATGCTGAGTCTTGCCTTTCTCTTGAGTAACTTGGTCAAGATCTGTACTTTCACTAAAGGGCATGTGTGAAAATCACAGGGCGTAACCAGAACATGATTGGGCTTGCATTTCATGTTCATTGAAGGAAGCAGCTGATTCTTAGGACCTGAGGACCTCTCAAGAGTAAAGGACACAGGAGGCGTTTAGAATAAAGAAGAAGGGGCTGCCAGTTCTCACCTAGTAAGACATCTGATCTCAAATATGAAACACCCCAAACTCATTTTCTTATGCAGCCCCATCCACCAAGGAAGAACTGTAGAAGCAGGCGCATGACAAATGTCAAGGCTCTCAGACTATCTGGCCTTTGTGCCTCTAAGATAAAGTACAGAATGAATACTCTGGAGAAAATGGCAGTGACTCAGCATGTGGTGCTCATGTTTATAAGGGAGGAGAAGGGAGAGAAGGTCGTGTCCTACTAAATCTTGAGAAGCAGCCCTGTCCCGCCTGAGTCAACACAGTCTAAAGAAAGCTCAACGAAAGAAAGGACCGAGAATAGAAACTAACATCCATTGGCAGGAACCCAGCCTACCAAACAGCTTGGAGACTGATACTTCACTTGCCTCCATAGGACTTTTTGATTTTCCATAGGCCAAGGAGCCATGAGAGGTGCTTTTAGAGGAAGAAAAAGGATTTTGAATTTTCTTTGGATTTTAAACTATATTCACAGAGGCAGGGCAGATACGTAAGAACAGGGAGCAATTCTGGGCTTTCTGTTTACTTTGTCATTGAAAGATGAGGCACGATGGGTTCTTGCGTCCTCCTGGCCGGACCTCTGAGGATGGAACCCTTTAGGTCCCATTATGAACACTTTTCATTCCCAGGTTCCATAATTTTAGCTGAGCAACAAGATTAGAGTAGACATGTGGTAGAGCCCTTTCCCCACTCTCGGAGAACTGGTGTTTTCCCCTTTCAACTTCGGTGATGGAGAAGAACGTTGCAAGATGAAAATAACCTGATGATCTTTGTAATCCACAGATCTGATCACTCTGCACTTCTAAGCAGGCTCATAAAAATGAGGAGTTGAAATTGGTTCAGAGATGCTCACCCAGTGTGCTCCAGCAGCATCTCCAGCCACTGCTCCCTGACCTCTCATTCCTACTGAAACGTTTCTCATTCCTTGAACCCTTCATGTCCTTTCACGTTTCAGTGTCTTTGTTCATCTGCTGAACTCATCATTAAAAAATCCTAGGTCACCTCATAGTCACTCTGAAAAACGCTTTGCCAATTTCTTATAGTTAAACATATACTTACCAATGACCCAGAAATTCCATTCCTAGGTATTTACCTAAGATAAAGGAAAACACAGGTCCACACAGACACTTGTACATGAATGTTCATAGCAGCTTTATTCAGAAAAGCTTCACACCAGAAACATCCCAAATGTTCATCATCTGTTGAATGGTTACACAAACTATGGTACATCCACACAATTGAACACTACTCAGCAATGGGAAGAAACGAACTACTGATACACGCAGCAAAGTGGGTGAATCTCAAAGGCATTATGCCAAATAACAAGGTTGACACAAAGTTCATATACTAAATGGTCCCATTTATATGGCATTCAGAAAAAGGCAAAGCTATAGGGACAGAAAGCAGATCAGTGATTACCAGGGACTGGAGTTAGGGGGAGGGTATAGATAGCATTTTGGGGTAACAACTGTTTTATATTTTGATTGTGTGTGTGGTTACATGACTATATTTGTCAAAATTATCAAACTGTATGTTTAAAAAGGATGAATTTTACTGTATGAAAATTGTTGCTCAGTAAACCCAACTTAAAAAAAAAAGCTGGCTCACAGATCACCTGTGCTGTTATTTCTTCAGACACAGTAAATTGCAATCATAATGCTCCAGTGTAGTCCTCCAGTATGGCATTCAGCACGTTAAACTTGAGCATACAAACACATCACCTGAGGACTGTGGTAAAATGTGGACTGCAATTCACTAGATCTGGAGCAGGGTTGGAGATTCTGCACTTCTCACCAGCTCCAAGACCTTAAACACTTGTTAGATTATTGGGTTTCCCATGTAGTTCTGGACACTGAGCTACTTGGCCATGTCCTAGACTTCTACTTGAGGGCACATGGGAAGATCACAGGGTATGATGATATTTTTCTGTACCTCTTTCCTCCAGTCCACTGTGAGCCTTTCAAAAGCAAAGTCTGTGTGCTGTTCATCATTTGCTTTTTTACAGCTGACTATTGGCTTCTGATAGGCACTCTGAAAAGCTCTGTGGAATGGAGGGATGAATGCAGTAACATCACACATTAAAAACAGTGAGGTCCTTTCCTTCACCACTAGTAACTGGAAGAATACCAGGCTTTGGAACAGAATAAGTCCATTTAATGCAGTAACCAAGTCAGGAGCCCAGACACTATAATCAGTAGACATTCAAAGTTAACTGGCACTTATCCATTAGTAGGCCTGTGTGTTCCCAAAAGCCCTCTTCTTCCTTTGGCAGAAGCTGCCCCATAGTCTTGTCTTCCACCCTGTGGCCCATTGCCTGGTATCCTGTCACTGTTCTCATAGGCCTGTTGATTGTTGAGATCAATGTGACTCTTTGTTGTACTAATGACCCACATTCAAGTTGGATCTCCAGAGTTGTAGGAGTAGTTGATCTTACGATGCCTGGAGCTCTTGGTTGTTCAGGTCTAAGGGTAAACTGAGTGGGTGTGGACAGTTAATGGACAGTCCAGGGTCAATAAACCTAAGTCTAGACCTAGTTTCACCAGTAACTATTTTTGTGATTTGGCCAAGTCATGTACCCGCTCTAAGCCTCCATTTTCTCATCTGAAAAATGAGGGTGAACCAGGTGATGGTAAAGCTGTGCTTCATCCCTAAAAGTCTATGATTTGTGAGTAACAAAACCTTACCCATCCTGCAGTAAGTAGTATGAGGGTTTAAAGATAGCTTAAATTCTCCTTAACTGGATAAAATCCAAGTCCAGATGGTTGGTGTCCCCAGAATGACATACTCTTTACACATGAGAACTTGATTTGCCAAGTTACCCCACCATTTTCATCTCACATTCATGCCCAACAGATTTATTCAAGAGGGAAAGGCTTATGTGAAAATAATCTCGAAATAAGACTACTTGTGGGAACTTTTCTGGTCATGCTAATTATCGACTTCAACCTTGTGTGGTTTCAGATGGACAGCTGTGTATGAATATTAATTTTTCTTTGAGGGCTTTTAAAAAAGATTTTCTTCAGTAGTTTTGTTTTTACAACACTATCAAGAGAATTGGTGATTCTGACAAAATAGCAATTAACCGTGTGCCACGTCTCAACTTGTAAAATGACATGAAGTTTCTGGAAACGGGTCATCATTTTAAATGGAATTTGTTCCCTTTTTCATGTTCTTGATTGAAACAGTTATGATCTTAGCTCTTCACTCTTTTCAAACAATTTCACTTCAGAATCTTTCTCACCTTCTTTTGATGTTACCTTTCCAAGTGCCAAGATGTAATTTTTGCTCATTGCTTCTGACTTATCTCACATAATTTAACAGATCCTAATTTTTCCAATGTTTATTCTGATTTCTGCTCTTGACTTCTCTCTCACATGTTGGATTGTTTATAGATCTTTCCACTGTAATTTTCCATACCATCTGGTTAGGATACGTGGCCAACATATCTGATCTCCAAAGATTCATGCTCCCCTTCAGCCGGTAAGTGGTTTCCTAGACAGGACTACATTTCCCAGCGCCCTTTGCTTCAGACAGGACTATAGGACTAGTTCGGGCCAATGGAATGTGAGTGGAAGTGGTGTGTCACTTCCAGAAGAGATTAAGAAGCAGGCTTACCTTCTCCTTGGACTTTCCCCATTTGTCATCTCAATGGTGAAGTCTTGAACTAGAGGAGGGCGAGGCCACAAATAAAAGTGAGACAGTCTTAATGCACAGAGAACCATGTTGAAGGTCATCAGACACATCAGCATTGGGCTATCCATGAGGAGGAAATACATTTCTGTTATGTTCCGTCACTGGGGGTTCAGGGTTTATCTGCTCTGGCAGCTAATATTATTTTAACTAACATAAAAGGTTATCAGATCTGCATCTTTAATCTGAATTTTTGTCTTCTGTTTTCAGCATGATATCTTTGAGGACTAAAATGATTTATCTGAAGCAGAGAAGATCTGATCTTTACTAGTAACTTACAATACTAGTGAGGGACACCCAAGTGAGTCTTGGATCATTGGGGCTTAGGGGGCTCTGTATGGGGAAGTGGTGGGCAGAAGAGCAGCACAGCAAGAGAACTATGAGGAGGTGCCAGAGTTTACTGAGATGATTTGTTAGTTTTATTTACTGAAGAAGGGTCTAGAGGGTTCAAACACTGATGTAAATTTTAGGAGACAGGTTTGAATCTTGCTCTGCTTAGATGTGTCCCATTTTGCTCAGTGCTGGATTATTTTGGATTTGTGAGGAGTGGGCACAGGAGATTATAGTTGAGTTAGGTGAATAGTGTATTGTGTGGGTACCATAGAGTGAAGCATGGAGACCTAGATTTCAGGTAAGGCTCTGCCCCTCTGCCACTATTATATTGGTCTGGTTACTTAATTGATCTGTGCCTCCATTTCTTGTTTGTAAAGTTGGTATAATAGCACTTTCCTTGTAGTCCTGTAACAGACCAAATGATAAATTACTGAAGTGCTTAACACAGAGCCTGGAATATTTTGCCAAATGTCAGTTATTCATCAATCTCTCTTTGTTTCTAAGCAGACTGGGTGAATTACTATAAACTTGTTCGCTGTTGAGTCTTCAGCAGCATGTAGAATGGTGCCTGGCACATAGGGGTTTGATAAATAATGGTTATCTGAAAGAACAAATATACAGTTTTTATTCTGTTTTTCTTTTCATGTACTATTATATGCACTTCCCTGTAAGTTATTTGCAAACACCTGATTTTAGAATAGTTGCTCTGGTCAATATTTAATAAACACATTTTGAGCTCATATATCCAATAGTGAGATTCTCTTCAATGTTGTCAGCAGGTAATCACTTTATCTAAAGATGCTGATGTTGAGCAATATTTTTTTTTCAATTTTTCTTAGGGTAATATATCTAAAGTCTGCAGCATATCTTTTTGAACACTGGCTAGGGTGGCAAATTGTCAGCCATTGCAGGTGAATTAGATTATTGGAAATAGTCACAGGTCACTTCTGACTGAGTTGTTGAGTGTGAGGGATGATTTGGCTTGAAGATAAAGAGCCTGATGCATAGATTTAAAAATGCCTCTGATTTTATAAAGAAAACTCTAAAATTGCACCAAGCAAAAGAATTTATGTTGGAGTAAGTGGACAGCCACACAAGGTGGCTGCTTTGAAAAATATGACTTCTTTGAATGTGTATCTTCCACAATTTTAAATCATACATCAGGTCAGTGGAAAAACATTCAATTTTAAAGATATATTCTTGGCCCAACTTTCACAAAGTTTGCCTCTAAAAATAAAAACTCTTGGTTTGACATTTTGGTTAAAGAGCCTAAAGGGAACTCTGATGAGAGTTGAATATAGAAAGTCTTCAATTTCTGGTTTTCAGAAGACTAAATGATTGAGAAAATTCGAATACTGCCAAGTGAAGACCGTCAAGAATATATATTTGGGTTCCTACTAAATATTTGATCCTACAGTGATATCAAAGAGATAGTAAGACCTTTACTTTCTGGGAAATAAAACTTAAAGAGAGTGACAATATCATTTTCAGTATATAATGCCTTACAATAAATTTCAAGAGTTGGCGAGAGAGCTGGGTAGGGTTCTCTCATTGCCTGGTGCTCACTGCCACCTTCAGAGGGTAGTAAAATTATTTATATTCCTATAGTACTTTACAATTTGCAAAGAAATTTCATATACTGTATTCCATTTGCTCTCCCAACACCCTCAGTAGATGTGATTATCTTTAATCACACGATTATTTCAGATGAAATAAATAACCAGAGGCTGAAAGAGCCTGTGATTTGTCTCAGGTCATTCAATAAATAGTGATTGATCTGGGACACTAAATACACACCGACCTGCTAATTCAGCGTTAGTAAGCACAGAATTTGGCAGGAGTAGGCCAAACAAGCTATGCCTAAGGAAAAAGTGAAAGAGTTCACCGTTTAACGGGGGATATTGGACTGCAGCGATTCTGGCTGTGGATCAGAAACAACTGTTTGTAATGATATAGAAGGCTGTGTATTAAGCTGGCCATTCCTCAGCTGTCAGAGATAGCTGTATGTGGAGTCAGATCTGGAACTCCACACTAACTCTGAACCACGATTTCAGGCATTGCAGAGGGCCTTCTCTTGCTGACCCAAGAGAAATCCTTGGCCTGCCTGCTCAGTGGTTCAGAAATTTATTAAGAGCAGACAGATTCATGATAGACTCATACAATGAAATTCTGTAGATTGAGGATGATCTAGACTTTATACCTAATGACATGAAAATCTACCCAAGGTGTATTATCAACTGAAAGTCAAAACTACACATTCATACAGTTTTTATAAAAATTGCAGATAAGCATCTAGTTTTCACAGCTTTGTGAGATATAATTGGCACATAACATTGTGTGATGATTTGATAGGCTTGTATATTGCAGTGTTGACCGCAGTAAGGCGAGTTAACACATCCTTCACCTCATGTAATTACCATTTTGTTGTTACGATGAGCACATTAAAGCTCTACTCTCATATATAGTACAGTATTGTTAACTATAGTTACCATGCGGTACCTTAGATCCCTAGGACTTGCTTATAACTAAAAGTTTGTGCCCTTTGGCCAACATCTACCCATTTCCCCCACTCTGTAGCCCCAGCAACCACTCATTTCTATGAGTCTGATGTTTTTAGATTCCACATATAAGTGGATTCATACACTACTTGTCTTGCTCTCTGTGACTTATTTGCACCTGACTATTATGTACCTGGGGGTAATTTATGGGTCGTGGGATTACCTGTGCTTCCAGGAAAGGGCAAGTCCTGGCGGGCAGTAATGCATAGACATGGACATCTCTTAAGTTAGTCATTTTCAAATCCTAGTTTTATCAGTCTGAAATGCTAATAGGTAATAAGAGTGGAATTGCTCTCAGTGAAATGGAAGAGAGGAAGCAGATCTTCTTGTTTACCTGCTCCCTGTTCCCCATTCTCCTGTATTTGTTCCCAGGCAACTCCTGGGAATGATGAAATCTAGGGAACACAGTTTAAATACCATTGCCTTGGGGTGCGGGGAGCAAGCCCTGGACTCGGGTCTCAGAACAATGAGTTTCGAACAAGCCGTCTGTGTAATGAAAATCCAACTAGCCTGGACTGCATTCCTTCAAGTGTGCCGTGGTCACAGCAGCCAAGGCATTAAATGAAATATTAAACTAATGCTAAGGAATCCTTATGGTCTAAGGCTTAGTATCTTTGCACTCCTCCGGTGCTATGAAACTTCACTGTTAGAGTGGACAGATCTGAGGAGGCTGTGATCACAAACCCAGCAGGATATTGTGCAGCTGTTACGCACAAGAACAAATCAGAGCATGACCGTTCATCGCCTGTGGGCTGGAGAGGACCTTGGTGTGAGCTTTGAGAAACGATGTGGAAAAGGTTTTTATTTGCAGAGCTTCCAGTATGGTGGCTGCTGAGCTGTTTTCCAAGAGCTCAGACCTCAAAAATGTACTTGCAGGGACAGAAGAAGGTGGGTGGCCTCGACACACTGGGTGCCACCCCAATGTAAGCAGATGAGTTATGTTTCCCTCTTATGTATCGCTATGCCAATTAAGGCTTTATTTGAAAAAAAAAAAAAAAAGCTGTAGAAAAGTACAAGTTTGAAAACTGCTGCTTAACCTATCCTTCGGTGTGCTAAAAGTGGAAGTGTTTTTGCCATGGGGTCAAGTGTTGATTCCTGTAAGCTCAGAATTAAGATTCAAAACAGACATTTTTTATCTGTGAGAAGGAAAGGGAAGCTTTTATGCATTAACCTTTTGCCTTGGTTGTGATAATTTATTTGCTGCAGTGAACTAAGATAAAATTATAAGTCTAATTTTTAAAAAATAAATCGTTGTTTTGTAAATTGTAGAAAGCTTGATAAATGTCCCTGTGCATAAAGACAAAAACATCTCATCACGTTCGCGTGGCCAGAGAAAACCACCAGGAACATTACGGCGCATTTCCTTTAGGTGTCTTTTCTGTGCACCCATCTATGTGCTTACGTATTCGGATTGGTAGTGTATGTAAAGTTTATTTTCTGTTCCTATACTTATTTTCTGTTTTGCATTATATTGTGAGCCTTTCCCCCATCGTTAAAAGTTCCATTGCGTGGAATTCTCATAATTTATTTTACTACTATATTCCTTTTGGATATTTAGGTTGTTTTAAATATTTTACTTGTATAAATAATGCAGAGTACCTCTTTGTAAATGAATATTTAATAGTATTTTATATTTTTTATCAGGTAGAGGCCTAGAAATATGATTACTGAGTAAAGAGTAGGAAAGATTATCTTTAAAGCCACACACACGTGCACATGCAGACACAGTGCTCAACTTCAGGACAATGTATCGTCCCTTGTGCAGCGTGTCACTGTTATTGCTCCTTCCTCAGCAGTGCACCTTAGCATTGCTATTGTGCTTTTTTTTTTTTTTGGGGGGGGGGAGGCAATTGGATCCATCCATTTAAGAAATATGTATTAAATACCTATTATGTTAATAGGCCCTATTTTAAAAAAAAGGGGGGTATAGTAGAAATAAAACTATTATTCTCATTGAACATATATCTAGCAGGGAGACTGACAATAAACATGCATAAATGTTCAATGTACATCATTATATGACTGCCATAAGCTGCTGTTACAATAAACATCTGCAGAGTGGGGGGTGGTTGTGGTGAAATCTGCCACCAATGATCTCTGAGGCCCCTTTCAGACTCTGGGCAAGATGTACTATTCGTTTATTTGTTCATTGTTTTCTTCTACATAATCCTTTTAGGGTTTGCAGTCCTTTATCACAGGTATCCAATTCAGTGTACAGTTTGTATTTTTATTTTAATTATTATGATTTATATGCCACAAAATTTTTGTTCACGAAAGGTTCAGTATGGACAGTCATGATTACCTGAGATTTTCGCATGCCTCTTCCCCCTCTGTTTTTGCTGTTTCCTTTCAGTAGAGCTAAGGAATAGTAAAGGAGCAATAGTACCTCTGTGCCATCTCTAGTGTTTGCCATTGTGTGGTTAGAAGGGAAAAATGAGATTTCTGAAAACACTAAGTGCTTCAACTATTCAGAGTATATATTCAACATGACAAATATAATTAAAGACCTTTTTCTTGAACTCGTTAGCCAGGAATGACAGATACTCTGGCTGATGCTAGGGGTGTGTAACCAGGCCCTGCAGGTGCTCTCGTGCAAGGCAGAGAGGCTACAAGGAGTTGTGGTGTATTCAGGAGCACGCTTGGCGGAGCCAGGCTGCCAGGTGCCAATCATGGCTCCACCAGAACATCTCTGTGACCTTAGGCAAGTTTCTTCATCTCTCTGGGCCTTGGACTGTCTCCAGGCTATAGATTGTGAGGATTAAGTGGGTTAATATATGTAAAATTCTTAGGACTGTGCCTGGCCCATAAAAAAGGCTCAGTAAGTTTTAGATGTTGCTGCTGTTATTATTTTATGTTGATTTATCACTGTATCTGAGAGCTGCTCCCATATCCTTGGGCCAGATGAACTGTGTATTAGGGTCACTTTCTTACTCAGTTTTGCAATGAAGCACATTCATCTAATTCATCTAATAGTTCTGTTCTCAAACTTCCCAGCAGATCTGATATTTGTCTCCTCTCTCCTTTCTTAGAATCTTCACTTAATGTCTTTTGATTTCTGGTTACAACAGTTTCCCCTTCACTTTCCTAGGACAGATACATGTTACATTGAAACAAAATTTCTACTCTGCCCAGCTCTCCTGGTTCAGTGCCCTTCTGGTGACCTGTGTTTTGTGACAACAGTGGCCTGACTGAATATGCAAGTAAGATCTGCTGAGGTGATTGATCTTCCCTTGTGACTAGTACTTCTCACAGGATTATAATATTTTGTGCACCCCACCAACATCAGCATCCTTCACCAGTTCTCCAGTTATCCAGTGATTAGAAATGTTTTGAAGCATGAATTCTTATTTTAGTTAATGAGCTTTGGACATTCTTGGGAAAATCTCCCTCATCTCATGCACACAAGTAAATTTCCTCGGTGTTTCTTCTTTCCCCTTCCTCTTCTCACACATGCCATGCTGGGGAATTCTCCGTGGACACGTGAGCAGGTTGAGTTGGCTCATGGACTGGTGATTTTAACCTTGTTGGAATTATCTTCTGCAGTTTAGAAAATACTGTTGTTGGGTTCCCAGCCCCAACGATTCTGATTTAATCTGTCTGGGGCAGTGGTAATCAAGGTGTGGCTTTGTGTGTTTTCATAAGTCTTCTGGTTGATTCTGATGCATGTAAAATTTCAGAACCACTGGTCTTGGGTGTGTGGCCTGATCCTGGGCCTTTAAGGAGATAATTCTCACGTGCGGCTGCTGTTGAGGACCACTGCATTGGCTTTCTCTGAATCAGGTCATCTTAAGAAGTATCAGCATTTAAAAATTAGTCAACCTTTTAATGACAACCATTCTGTATAAACAGAAGTAAAATTTTCATTCATTTGTAAGCTCCTACTTGTGGACACATGGTAGGTTGAATTACCAAACTGTCTCTGAATGAAGCTCAGCTTTCAGTTTTCTAATATGAGACAGACTGATTATTGATCCCTTGTGTCTTCTTCTGGAAAATTGTATATCATTGATAAAACTTTGGCATGAGATATTGAGTTAGGCTGATTGTTGCATTTTGCTGTGTTCCTAATTAAGCCAGTTTATGTGAAAGACTTGGCAGACGAGACTTGGAGTCAAATCTATTGATTTGCATATTGATTTTCTTTGAATCTTGTGGTTGCCACTGTATATCACACCCGACCAGAATCTGCTTTGTTTTGATAAGAAAGATAATTCAGGCAGTTGGGTTTATTGCTTAGGCTGTTAAATTGCAAAATAAAATAAAAGTTAACCATGTTCTTTTATGGCAGTTGGAGGAAAGCTTCAGATAAAAGTTAAAGTGACGAGGCTGAATGTTGACAGGATGTATTCATTTACCCTGGATTTAACAGTTCTGTTATCTCTAAAACATCCTCAGACAATTCTATAGCAGTGGTTCTCTACCTTAACATACTTAGAATCCCCTGAAGTCTGCTGAACACAGATCCCTAGGCCCCATCCCAGAGGTTCTGACTCAGTAGGTCTAGGGTGGGACATCTGAGAAATTCCCAGGTGACATGGCTGCTCCTGGTGGGGGTGGTGGGGGACACACTTTGAGAACCACTGTTCTAAAGCTCTTTATATTATATCTCATAGTATAACAGCACATGATTACATAGGGTATATCTGAGAGAATATGGTAAACATTATCTTTCAAAAATTACCCAGGCATGTGTTTTATCATAGAGAATAGAAATATGCTATAATAATTCCAAAACGTTTGTTTGCTCTAAATACAAATCTCATTCCCTAATTCTATTTGTAGCTATGGGGCCCTATAACAATATAAAACAGCTACCCAACTCAGAGATTTGTGAAGCACGTTTGACCTTACGGTGCTCATTCACATAATGGGAATATTCTCTGCAATGTTCAACTAACATCATTTTCCAGTTCATATCTCACAAGGATTTATTTCAACTAGTGACTAGCTAAGTCTATTTTTCTGGGTCCTTGGCATCTACAGCTAGAGGACCCAGAATTAGATTTAAAAATTTCCATTGCAACTGAATGCTCTCAGCTTCAGGATGTCCAAGTCTACCATTACAAGCCCATACATCACCTAACAGGCAGCCTTTGTACATAAAAACTCTGTTACATAACTCCTTTAAGGGAGAAGAAAGGAGGTCCCTGTATCCTACATCTGAGCTGCAAAATGATGCACTACCAAGAGGAAGTACACAGCGCCTCCAGATCACTGAGGTCCCATTTCAGAGAAGGCAGACACCCATCATAAACATGCCTCTTATAAGCCTTCAATAAGGGAGTAGAGCTTAGAGTAAAGACATCTGAGAGACAGGTTTATATACCTGCTTGTTGGAAGGCAAGTCTCCATGGGTCTCTCGCTTTTATATGTGTTTCTACAGACTTACTTTGCAAGGATGTTTGCACACTAAACAGCTTTGGAATATGGAGATAATTCCCCCCTCACTGCAAAGTGCAGGCATTTGTATTGCCTGCTATAAAAGTTAGGATTCCCTAAGCTCAGCACTCATCTCCTAAAATGCACCTTATCCCATGGGCAGGTATCGCCTGACCTTCTTCACATTACCTGCTGGACTTAGGGCTTAGAGATATGGTGCAAAAATGCTGACACTGTGGCTGTAGCTATTGCTATAGAGTACTGTCCTCTATCTGGTGACCATGGAGTCCTGTCTTCTACCAGCATCCACACAATTGTGGCAGGTTAACTTGTTAACTTGAAAGTAGGGATAATATTAGAACCCTTCATAATTCTTGACACTGAGTACCTAATACAGTTTGGTCCTTTATTATCTGCTCTCTTAGAGCTGTACTCTTTTCTTTCAGAGCAATTATCTTTATGATTGTACATTGTGTACACTCATAATCTGAGTATTTGATTTATATTTACCTTCATGACCTGACTTCATGAAACAGGGGCTGTGTACTTTATTTTGTTCACTTCCGAAACTCAAGTGCCCCACATAGAGCCTGGCACAGCATCAGAGCTTAACAAAATTTAGAGAATGAAGGAATGAATTGACCTTCTTTGGTTAGCTATTGTTGCAAGTTGAAAGAGTCTGAGACAGATAAGCATGTAGGATTATTAGGCTCAACACCTGTGGATGGGAGGAGAGGAAAGTGGGACAGGCAAAAGAGCCACCCAAACCCATGGGGAACTCCCTTCAGTTTTCCCAAGCTGAGGTAACTTAAAGGGCCAGGACCTTTATTGCCTCTATCTATGGGATGTGAGCTTCCCTGGGTAGGGGCCGTGACCATGGATGAGGCCACTTTCTTCAGCGGAGGCCATTGACAAAGAGGACTGACCATCAAGGGCCATCTTCCAGTGATATTCCGGCAGCTGGGGAAATAATTCCTTCACCCTTCAAGGGAGATCTAGAAGGCATATCACACAGTTCACTGCAGCCTCCTTCAGAGTGTATGCCGTTGGTACAAGAGTGAATGTGGGGCTGGCCTTTCTCTTCCTGTTGCCCTGTGGCTCTTGGGAGCGGATCAAGGGTGGGTCTGGTACCGTAGTCATTTTTGCAATCTCTTGTTTATCTCAAGAAGTGCATTCTGTTTCCCATGGGATGCTAACTGGCACAAACACACTAAAACTTGCTGTGTAATAATCTGCTACTTAAGAGCCCTGTGATCGAAGTTCCTTGGGACCAGTCTCATATGGAGGGGAGCGTTTGACATAAAGGGTGAAAGACTTGAGTATCGATTTCTTATTTCTCCTTCACAGGAGCTTGATGCTCCAAAGGCCTCGAAACCCCAGAGAACACCCGACTCTGAGGCGTTGCAGCTCTTGCTCTTGCATGCCCTGTTTCCTCAGACCGGAACGCCAGTGTCTCCAGCTTGGTGCCTGCCTTCTCTTTCCCTCCACTTCTAAGCATGCTTTGCGACTCAGTTCAAATGTTGCCTCATTTGCAAAACTCTTCCTGAATTTCTCACCTGACTCTCCCCTTAGGCTTGTTTGTGCTCTCAGTGTTTTGTAGAGACTTCCCCTTAGCACTTTTCACGTTGCTGTCATTTCTTTATGTCTTTCCCTATTATGGGACTGAGAGCTTCTTGTGGGCAGCGGTGTGTGGGAGTTGGCTTGTCATGACTTGTGGGTGCCAAATGTTAAGTCTTAAGGAATTTTGTGAGTAGGTGGTGAAATACAGCCATTACTAAAAATTAAATGACATAAAACTATAAATTAGTTTAGTAAATCATGGCCAAAGACAAAGAAAATAGATACTAAAAACTCACCATGTAATTGTTTTTCTGCCTTTTGCTATTATCCTTGCCCTAGAAGTTAATCACATCCACGCTGTCTGGAGAAGGGAAATACTACATAGTAGGATAGCACTGAGTATAGTGATGTGACCTCACACTGGTGGCCTGATATTGGCCATGGTGAAGGAATTTACCACAGAAACTGGCAAATGCTGTAAACCAGGGCTCTGCGTCAACTAGAACTGATGGCTGAACATTTATTTACAGGCCCCCACTGCCTGGCACAAGGTGTTCAATAAATGTCAGCTGAATTCAGGGGTAAAGAGATTTTAGAAAACTTCATTTAACATGGGTATGGGATTTTGGCAGTGATGGAAGCCCATGGGGATCTGGGGCAGTTAAAAGTTAGGGCAACGAGGTCATTGTTGGTCAATATGACCACTGTTCCCATCCTACCTATAATCTTTGCTTGCAATAAGCAATATGTGGGGCTGGCTTGTTTTAAAACACAGTCTTCAGGGGTTGTCCCCTCATATCCAGTTTCTCAGTTTAAGAAGCTGGTAATCCCTGGTGATACCAACGGAACGTTACTGAGAGAAAGAGAGATGGACTTTTTTGTATTTACTTTCAGCTGAGACCTCAAGACAGGCCCCGAGAGACTGCATGATATTTCAGTTGCAAATTTAATTCCTTCTGATTGCCATGTGGCTATATCATGATGTACATTTACTTTTTCTGAACTGCTGGGTGTGACCATTCTAAGGTGACAGATATGGTTAGTGGTGCTGCTGTTTAGGTCACTGGAGGAGCATGTTTCCCTAAATGTGCAGAGCCAAGTGGACTGGGGAACAGGAGCAATTACTTGTGATTCTGCCCAAAACGTCAGGGTCTGAGGAGGAGGGGCTGGTGCATGAGGCTGAAGTGGTGACAGTCCCTGTTTCATTTAAAGATGTGTGGGCATCTGGCTGAGGATTGTGGAGAAAAGATCGCCAAGGGGCCAGCAACGTCTGTCACCTGGATGGGATGGGGTTTAGTGGCTTGCAGCCTGTGCATTTTTGGCCCTGATGAAGCTATGGCAGATGAGGGGTTAATAAAGTCTCTTTTCCCCAAAAAGAAATTTTTAACAACTTGCATGCCCTTTGTGTATTTATTTATTATTACCATCATAATTTTATTATTTGTGGACAATAACTAGGATCAATCATATTTCAATATAGCTCCCTTCGTATATCATTGAAACGACAAAACATTGCTATTTGATCTAATATAAGCATAACACACACACACGTAAGAAATTTCTGCTTAAAAGTGTCTTCCTGAGAGTGCTCTGGAAGCTGAACACTGCATGGTATTCCCTGTGGTAACACTTTTCACGTAGACCCTACTCTTTGGTCTTGAGATATAAATTTTCATCTAATTTCTCTTGGCTCGAGTTTTAATGCATAATAATAGATGGTATTAGATTGAACTGCTTTTTTTTTTTTTTTTTTTTAGGCTTTCTACTCTTGGTACATGGATGACTAGATTAATTTATAGGGCTATTAATCCGTTGCCCTGCATCAGTCATAAATTCAATTTCCTACAGTAAGGTATAATTCCAGAGGGGGTAGGCTGGGGACAGATCTCAGGCCATGCATCCAAGCTGTTCAAGTTAGAGATGAATGTGTGAGCGACTGTGAAGACAAAATGAACTAATGGAATTTGTAAAGTAAATATTTGTAAATGGACAGCCAGTTAGTACCCTCTTTAAATGTACGAACATGAGCCGTGAAACCGGACTCTTCAAGATCCGACCCTCACCTCACCTTCCAGCTGCTTCTCTTGACGTCAGCCCGCTTCTACTCTGTGCCCCTGAATTCCCAAGCCGTTTGCAGCTCCTTTGACCGCCACGCTGCTTCCGACCCGCACGTCCCCATTCATGCCCTGCCCTGTCTGCCATGCTTTTTGCCCACTTTGCCCACGTTTTCCAAAGCCCAGTTCATTTGCCGCTTCTAGGAGAGGCCTTTCGTGACGCCTCTGCTCCTCCCTCCTTTCCTTCCTGCGCCTTAACCACACCCCGGGATGTCACTCGTCCCGCAGTGATGTCACTGTGACTGCAGCGACTGGCTGCCCAGCTCTCTGCCTACGTGGCCAGGAGCTGATCTGTGACGCGCGTTATACTCTACTCGGGTGTCGTGGCCTGCCGTGGGAGTCACACGCCTGCTGGGCTGGCTGAGCGCCAACATTACAGGTGTCTCAGAAGCCCCCCTGAGCCTCATATAGAGCAGCAGGAAAAATCGAGATCAGCTCCCCCCCAGCCTTCTGAGGCCAGACGCGTGAAAGGCCTCAATATGACAGGTTTCTAATTGGAGACGTCTCACTGGAGTCCACTTGCCCCTCCGCTAATTTCTGGCCGGCTTGAAAAGAGCACAGTGGCGTCTCGGATGGAAGGGGGGTGGAGGGTGTGGTGTTACCTCACGGGGACGCCTGTCTCTTCCCAAGTGCCTGGGGACGCGCGGGGTCCGCCGCCCCCCGCAGCGGCCGCCGGGGCAGAGCCCTTGCTCCTGATGCTCTGCGTGCAGCCTCCCGTGGAGCACGTGCAGTTAGTTCCTCGGGCACTTTTACTCACTAGAGTGTTGCCAAATGGAAATTAGATTTCGACAGTTAACAAGCTGTACGAACATGAACCTCCCTATAAAAAGTTAGAGCTAGCCCCAACCCAGTGTAGACAGAGCCATTTCTCCACTCCTGACTTCAAAACGGGACTGGGGCAAAACTCTTGCTCGGTGACACTTTTCAGTCACCAGAGAGAGCTTCCCTGATCACCCTGTGTAAAGGGACCCTCCATCGCTCTCCATCCGTTCTCCTCAGAGCGCTTACCGCCACCTGGCGTATGTATTGTTTGCTTCTTGTCAGCCTTTCCCACTAGAATATAAGCAACATGAGAGAAGGGACTTTATTCACCCCTGGATCCGAGCTCCCGGACCGAGCATGGCTCAGGGTAGGTGCTTAGTGAATACATGCCGATCGCGCGGAGGGTGGTGCTTATGTCATAGAGCCCTCGCCAAGTGCCAGGCCATGTGGTGGCCATTGGGTGTATATGGTTCTGGGTCCTTCTCACACCACCCACCGATAGGTTATTCTACCGATTCCGTTTACCCTGAAGGAAATGGAGCTTAGAGAGCTCACATAAGTTGGTCAGGCTTTCACAGCTGGCATCTAGGGAAGCTGTACAGGGTCAGTGCCTGAATTTTTAACCAATATGTTGTTTGCGATGGGTGGGTACAGGTTTGTGATTCAGTCTTTAGAGGTAAGTGATGTTTTTCGTACAATATTCTGTCATTGGCGGTCTTTTTTCCTCCCCTGCGTCAATTTCTTTCCACCAGGTTTAGTCATTTTTGCCATAAAAAGAATAATTTGCTAAGATTTACAATTCGTATATACCTAGATACTATCATTTGATCCCCACAGTGGTTCCACAGAACAGGTACCATTACTCCCCTTGCACGGATGGAGGGAGACGATCCTGGTAGGCTGCACAGCTCACCCAAAGCCATGTGCTGATAAATGGCATCCTGGGGCTTGAACAGACTTTCTAGTCCCGGTGCCCACTGGCTGGCCCCAACCCTGTACTGTCTCACCAGGAATTCCCCATGTGGTGGTTTATACACAACCCAAAGAAAATACTAGTGCAGTTTTAAGTTGTATTTTAAAAAATTAATGTCTGTGATGCGGAAGGGAATAATCTCAGGGAATGTTGTGATGGTTGGTCCACATGTGGAGGACTGTCCCCGTTTTAAGGGGAGGTGTCAAACCAGAGAGCACCCTATGGAAGGGAGGAGTGAGGAGCTTAGGAACCCTTTATTTGAAGAATAGCTGAACAAGGGAGAGATGCTGGCCTATAGAAGGGAAAAAGCAGGCCAGGGACGCTTGATGGCTCAGAGACAGAGTGAGGCACTGTCAGCCCCAGCGAGCGCCAGCCCTCTGCCGGCACCTGAAAGGGTTCTGGGATGGAGGCAGGTGAAACTGAGGGCGTTAACCTCTCCATCCGCCTTTCTTGCCGATTCCACCACCAGATCTACCCAGAGCCTGGCTGCTTCTCCCCAGCTCTGTTGCTGCCCTCTGCGATCTTGCCACCATCACCTGTCATCTGCACAATTGCAACAGTCTCCAGACTGGCCTTCCCTGCCCCCACTTAGCTCCTCGGATCTCTTTTCCAGGCAGGAGCCAGAGGGATCTCGTGACAAACCCAGTCATGCTTCTACCCCCAGTCTGCTTAGCGTGTTCCACTGGCTTCTTGTCTTGGAACAGAATCCAGACCCCTCGCCATGGCCTGCTGACCCTACAGGACCTGCCGCTCCCTTTTCCCTGGCTCTCCTCCCCCTTCCACTCCCGCCTGCTCATGAGCTCCAGCCGCCCTGGCATTCTTCTTGTTCTCGAAAGGACAAGCTAGTCTCAGTCTCTGCTGCAGGACCTTTGCATATGTTCTTCCTCCACACTTCTGAATGGATGACTTCTCCTTATTACTCAGATTTCCGCTTAACTGTCCCTTCCTCAGAGAGGCCGTCCCTATCGATAGTGGCCCTGTTCTCCTCTCGCTCATCCCGCTCATTACCCCCATGGCACAGGCCCACTTTCTGAAATTATCCTCAAGCATCTCTCTGAGTGCGTCCCTTTACCCTGGAGCCTTTTTTCTTGTTTCCTGCTCTCTTGTCACTCCCCAAGTGATGTCTGAGTTTCGTCAGGTGCACCTTGAGTATTCATGAAATGAATGAATGAAGCCCTTGTGAGTTTGGGTTTATTTCACCACAAGGAATTTGTGTTCATAACACAAATTCAGGCCATGTCAGGAGAAGGAACTCCAGACCCAAACTCAGTCTTTCTGGACATTTCATTTCTCACTCCATCGGGGCGGGGGTGGGGGTGGGGGATGAGGTTAGGTCTTTTGAAGCTCAAAATGTAGGGGGTCAGTTATTAGTGTGTAGGAGGACCTTACAGCTAATTGTAAGCTCCGAGTGTGAGGTGAAGGGGGAGAGAGAATTGGAGGGTGGTCAAGGAGGCAGTTAATTTATTATTATCTCCACCAATCTTTGAAAATCTACCATTAGCCTCCTGCCCCTCCTTTACAGCTATATGTTTGTTCCTGTTCCTCCCTTTGTGGTATCTTCAGGTGCAAAAAGTATGAGTGACCCCTGGGACATGATCTTGGCCAGTTGGTTTCTCAGGCAGGGTCACAACCTCTCTACTGCCTTCAGGGGCCAGAGAGATAGCAGAAACGGATGACTTTCTGTGCGTGAGGAAGTAGAGTGGTGGGCAAGTGGCCTGGAGAGCACATTGCCACTGTCAGGTGTGCATATTGAAAACAAAATTACTCAGCGGCCAGGTTTGGCCCTTGGCTGGCCAGCTTGAGTCTCCCATTTGAAGAACACTTCTGATTTTATGACTATTTTTTTAAAACTAGTCAGTACCTTTTGAATGTGTAAGTTTCCTTTATACACTTATTCAGTGTCTGTTAACTTAAGATTTTGGTGCATGACCAACCAAATTGATATGCATGTGTAAAGAAGTAGGCTGGGATTTTTTTTTTAATGTTGAGAGCATCCTAATTGCCCGTTTTGTCTTCTTCCTTCACCTAAGGATTTGTACCTAATAAAATGTGGTTAATTAATCAGAGTTAAAGATAAATTGTTTGCTATGTTGTTGTGTTCTTAAAATCCCAAAGTCCCTGTTTTCTTAATATTATTTATGAATCCTCTACATAGATGTTCTCTTAGAAGTATATTTGAATAGAATATTTGGAAATGTTATTTAGAGCTGTTTAAAAGAGGCTGTAATGTACCTAATTATTTCTAATAATAAAATTACTATAGGAGCATGTCTGTTTAAAAGAAGATTAAATTAACCATTATGTAACGTTCAGCTGTCAGGAAGAAAGTATATTAGAGAAATGATAACAGTAAATTTGTTCTCTGGGGTAATTTCAGAATATATTTCTTTTCCTGCTCCATGGGTACCCAATGTAGGAAATTTAAAAAGATTAGCTAGAACTGTGGCTTGTAATGACAAATTCATATCAGGCAAGATTTGTGCTAAATTACCCAGCTATGAATCTAGATGATTTGAAAGTGAATTAATACTCGTTGGCATGAATTAAGCTCCGTTGGGGATTACAGTGCCAGTGGGAAGAGGCTTTGGAGTCACAGATCAACACAGGCCTCAGGCAAGCCATTGGCTCTCTAGTAAACAACTCCCTTTCCTATACAGATAGCTCGTTCTAGCAAGAGACTTCCGAGGTCCAGCGTGAGTTATTGACCTCGTATAGACTTGTCCCCCGGGTACTTCTTTACATTTAGCTCGGTCTGAGAGTAACTGGGTTCTGATAGCTGCTGAGTAGCCTATGTGAAATGGCTTGCAGCCTGAGACCATTAGCATGCGACAAGCTGTATGTCAACCCACCTCTGTTACTACCTCTCTTCTCACTCAAGGTTTAGAGACTGGGACTGAGGCGAAATTAAACTGGCTTTTTACCCAAGAGTTCTCTTTGTAGTAAAGTTAAGGCATGGTGATGGGTAAGATGAACCTTTTGGGGGGTGGATCTCTTTTCCTGACAAAAGTCTTAGCTTTTGTGTTCCCTTTTGCATGTATCATTTTGACAGTAAATCATTTGGAACATTCTGGGCATCTAGACTTGGTGCTCAGGGACAAAAGGGAGGTATTTTTCTTTTATAACATATTTTTATTGATTTGAGAGAGAGAGAGAAACATTGATGTGAGAGAGAAACATCGATCAGTTGCCTCCTATAACACACCCCGGCCAGGGATTGAACCCACAGCCTGGGCATGTTTCCTGACTGGAATTGAACCAGTGACCTTTCAGTTCATGAGATAAGCTCAACCAGCTGAGCCACATTGGCCAGGGCAGGGATATGTATTTTTTTGAATGCTGGTTCCACACACAGAGTGCTCTGTTTGGTGGGCACCCCTCTTCAGACCCCTGGTGTTAAAATCAACCGGGGAGCATGTGGCCTGTGCAGATTCTGGAGTCCTATGTCAGGCCCACTGGGTTAGAATTGCCGGGGGGATGGCTCAGGATTCTGCACGGAGGGAGCAGGTGTACATGTGAGGAACAGGTTGGTCTTCCCTCCACTGAGTTCTCACTTATCTCCATGTGAACATGGCCCACATGGGAGGAGGCTTCATTCCTCTTACAGTTTCAGCGAGTCCTGCAGAGCTGGGACTAATGATGCTGACGGAATGAATGCATGGGTGCATTTCTAGTTCATTTGCTTCTATCACTGACCATGGAAGGGACATACTGAGATTATGCTTGTGGTTTTAAACAGCAACATAGCATAGGGAAAAAGTAAAGCTAGCCCATTTTAGGAAAGACAGTTCAAATTTGAAAACATGACACATTAAATAGACTGGCCATTTTTTTTAAAGTGCAGTTAGGTAAAATGGCACAGTCTGGCACAAAATAGATCTTTAATAAATATGTGTTGAATAAATCAATAAGTGAATTAGTAGAGGGCTCCTGTTATAAGTGGCAGTTTCCTGGGGTTTTGAGCACCTTCTTAGGGGGCATGGTGGGAAGAGAGCCCTCGCAAGCAACCAAATCAGCCAGCACCTTGGTCTCGGACTTCTGGCCTCCAGAACAATAAAAAATACATATCTGTGCCTTAAGCCACCCAGTCAGTGGCATTTTGTTAGAGCAGCCTGAGCTGACACGTGGTCATGTGTAAGGAAGGGCTTTCTGGAAAGATACCACCACTCCATGAGGCAGGCATGGGTCTGCCTTCTTCTGTAATCTTCAGAGCCCTGATCTATGGCAAGGGCTAAATAAATCTTTATTGAAAGAATGACTGCTGTAAGCCTTCAGCCCAAAGGAACAACTGCAGCTTGGAAGATTTCTACATCAGAATGACAGGGGCACACTGTGAGGAGCAGGGACAACTCTGCGTCCTCAGAGCTGGCCTTGCTCAGAGCTCTGACCTGGCCCTGCATCCAGCAGTGAGTCTCCGGGTCAGGTTCCGTCTGGGTTCCCCCTGAAGGTGAGAGAACCCTTGAAAGAGAGAGGGGATGTGGTGTGAACGATCAGACAGGCTGGGTGGGCTTCACAGCCACTCTAATGGGTGTGAGCTTTAGGGATGAGTGGCTTCCCTGCCAACAGGCTCCAGCAGTCACAGCTCTTTGTAACCTTCCTCCTGGGACTCATTTGTGAGGGAAGCTGTTGTCTCTGACGATAAGGGACCAGCCTCCCCAAGAAGCAGGTTAATTAAGGTGGGTGGACAGCTAAGGAGCACAAACAAGGAAATGGTTTGGAGTAAAACGTTAGCAGATCTGTTTGGGAGAGATACCACCATGGGCAAATTCTAAGGTCACCCCAGCGAGCCAGCCTTAGTTTCTTCATCTAAAAAGTGGCGATCATGTTGGTGGCATCTGTCACGTGGGGCAGTGAGGCTTCTTGGGATTATGCATGTGGAAACGCTTGTATGTTAATGTCCTATATCAGTGCGAACTCATTCTGTTTCCTTCTGGCTGCATTCAGCGCCGTTCGACAAAGACCTGCTATATGGCAGGCACTGCACGTGGGGAAAAGTTGGGTGTCTCGGTATCTAATTACTCTCTATAGTATAAAGTAGAAAAAGGAATATTTTAAGAAAAGAACCAGCAGGAAGGGGAACCCCCCCCCCCCCCAGCCTTTTTGAGAGGAGTTGAAATGCATCATCAAGAAGGCAGCTCTGGAGACTGGATAGGATTTTTATGGCTGAGATGTGGAAGAAGAAATTTCAGGGAACGGGACCGCCAGCGAACAAGGCCAGGCAGTCACGAGACGATGGACTACAACCTGAGAGTGGCAAGAAATCCATGCAGGGTACTGAGGTGGGGGCAGCGGGAGATGAGACCGGAAAGGCGGCCCGAGTCAGACTGCAGGGGGACCCTTGATGTGGCAGGTGAAGGGGACCATGAAAGGCAGCTCATCCTTGAAGAGCCTTTGATGTCTGCAGTAGGTGGAGGCAAGCATCAGAGACGGGTAGATGCCCATTTGCACTTATGTGCCTGAGTCTATTTCTTTTTCTCCAACAAACACAATTTTATTTAAGACTCTAATAAATGTAACAAAAGAAACTTCATTCAAGGAAGGAATATGCACAGCTGTTACCTTCCTTCTGACAGGGCTCATTTCTTACCCACACAGGTAAAGGAGCATTTGACTACATGAGACTGTAGCATTTTCTTTAGGATTTTTGCTGAAGCTGAAAGCAGTATTGCTTATAGGTGTTGTATGGCAGTGGATCAAACTCTTTCCGAGGGGCAATTTTTGGCTTGTTTGACTTCTGGGTGTGTTGCTGACACTCTTGGTGAAAATTCCAAAGTGGAAGCAGCTTCACTCCCTCATTAATCAGGGTGTTTAATGCAAGGGCTAATGATGTGATATGTAACCACACTGAGACTGTTAAGCCATATGGTACCTGCTTGCTGTTATTTATGGTGAAGGCATTTATGCTTTTAGTTTCCTGAAACACTGAGCTACATCTGAAATGATGCTCCAAAGCACTTTTAGAGGCAGTGGGTGGTAACTTCATGTCCTAATCCAACATTCTTAGTCCCAGTCTGTGACATTGTGGGGAAAATCAGCACCCATGGTATGTCTGAAGTGACATACAGCATGTATTTGCAATGGCACAGAGCAGAAGAGAAATGTAAGATCTCACCTAGAAGCAAAGAGAGACTGTGAGGCTGTCACCCAGAGCTCTTATGTTGAAAAGAGAGTGGAAATGATATTTCCTTTGCTTCTCTTTATGTGGATGGCTTTGTCTTAAACAAACAAACTTGAGAATTGAAAACACCAGGTTAAAAAATAATGTATTTATGGGGTAAAATTTTATATTGGTAATAACAATGAGAGGTATTATACATCAAACTTTTTATATGCTAGACACAGCAACTTTTTGGGTAGGCCAGATACATGCCCATATGCCCATCTGTGAGGGACATGGAGACATCCCTCTAAGATGAGAGAAGAGACCATGTTTATCAGATAACAGATTCGCCCCTCCCCCGTTATGAGTGTCATATATGCTGTGCCACTTGAATCATATACATACACATATCCTGCCATATGCATCACTTCCCCATGATGGGAGGTGGTGCCCAAAGGGGCTTGTTCATCTTCATAGGGCTGAAAGTAGAAGTACTGAACAGATGTTATGACATGGATGCAGACAAAAGGGTTCAGTTGCCGATGGACATCAGGATGGTCTTGTTGGTGCTTATTGGGTAAAAACCTTCCCAGTTTCTTGGGAACAGTGATTCTCAACTTGGGGAGCTATTTTACCCCCACCCCAGGTAACTGCTGGCAATGTCTGGGACCATTTTTGGTTGTTCCAAGTGGTGGGGGATGCTGCTGGCCTCTAGTGGGTAGAGGCCAGAGACATCACTGCACATTCTACAATGGACAAGACAGGCCCTTCTCTCCCCCACAGTCCTGCCCCAAATGTCAACAGAGCTGATGTTGATTAGCCCAGCTCTAGAGTAAGTCTGATGCAGAGGGTGAATTCCTTGCAAGAGGAAGGATTGGCCAGCAGGGTCCTCTTCTCCATCTTTCTCCAATGCAGCATTTAGCATCTCTTCTATATAAATGTTAATATTTAAATAAATTATTTGAAGAAATACTAATTAACTATCCTGTATAGGATGCTGCTGTATCTTGGGCCAGTACTGGCTAGACACTGTGCTAAGCTCTTTTAAATGTGTCATTTTATTAAATCTGTTTAAATAACCCTACAAGACTGAAGGCAATATTACTATATTCCAGAAAGTAGGAGAGAAAAAATCCAAACCTCTACTTTCAAGTGAATATCTCTCAGTATTATTTAGAGCCAAATGACATGGCAGTCAATGCCTTATAACATGGTTGGTTTTCTAGAAGATGGCAATAAATCTTATTCTGCACCTAGGAATGGACTAGGGAACTGATATTTTTTTAGTGACATTACAAAGCCATCGATTTAAAAGAACTGAGAAATAGAATTATTTCAAGCCCAGTTATTATGGAGAGAATGAGTTCATTAATCCATGTATGGAGTGTTTCCTGCCAAGCAACTGCATGAGAGATGAGGCACTGTCATGTGCAAAGAACTATAGCTTCGCCACTGTGGTCTCCATCTATGTGGGGACGCAGTACCCAGGGGCTGTAACTCTCCTGGACCTCAGGGCCTGATGTGGTAGCTAGGATGCTCTTTCCTTACCTGCTTGGTTGATTTTTTTCAGGTCCAACTGTAAGGTCTGATCTTGATCCTATAGACCATTAATTTTGAAATTAACTTAGCCTAAGTTGCATATATTAACTTATTCATGCATTTTGAATATCTCCATCGTATGGACAAGGACATTCAGGTGTCGGGAGATAACTGCTCATTGTCCAGTTAGGGCTGAGCCTGGATTTGAACCCAGAGTCTGTTCACTCTGATGTTCAGTCCCTCTGTGCTAGTGAGTGGTGGGATAGCCTGGCTGAACATGCCTTTGAGTTGGCTAGAACCCAGGCTCTGCTACTTCCTTGCCATGTGTCCTAACCTCTTTAAGCTACAATCTTCTTATTTGTAAAATAGAAGTAAAAAACATATACACCCAGTGCTGTTATAAATATGGTAGATCCTCACTATTCATTGCAGTTAAGGTTTATAAAGTCACTGCAAACACTGAATTGGCAAACACTGGACAGAAGGCTCCTGGGGGAGATGCAGGGTTAGGTTTCTATGAGCCTCTGATCACATTTTTGTTGAGCAGTGTATACACAACCTTCTTTTAGGTATGTTTTCGTTTAAAGCCACCTTATTTAATATATATTGTTGTCCCATTAACATTGAAATCATGGCCAGCAGCACTGTCACTCCTGCCTGAATGAAGCTCATCTAAAACATGTATGTTTTCCACAAGGCACATCACGGCCTTTCTTTATTGGGAATACTAGGCAGCATGTCGGCACGATGCTTGGGCCGTTCTAAGCCGAGAAATCAGCAGCAGAAAGGGAGGGATGCGGTGGTCAGTAAATTGTGAAGAGGACCCTGCTTCCACGAGAGCTGGCAGAAGGCGGAGCGGCGCCTTGGTTGACTGTAGCTGGGAATGGGCGTGTCCGGCAGCTGGAGTTTTTTTCACTGCTCTGCACATGTCCAGGGATCACTGCAAAAGCTCCTTGAGTACTGATGTTGGAGTTACAAATAAATGTTAGCAAGTAGGCTAATTTGTATATGCAGGGTCTGTGAAGACAGGATGGATTCTATATACCTCCGGGGTTGTAGTAAGTACACATGAGATAACCATGTAGTGCTTAGCATGTTACCACGAGCACATGGAAAGTCCTCAATATGTGGCAACTACTTCTGTTATTTCCAAAAATGTATGCCAAGAACCAAGTCCCTTTTAAATTGTTCCTTGCTGGCCCCTGTGGACTTGGAAGGTCCTGTTCCAGAGGAGACGCTGTGGCTACAGGAAGCAGCCTTTAAAGAAGTTACACTTGGTTTACTTTCTTTCTTTTTTTTAATCCAAAGTTTGGCTTTTAATTGCAGAAATAAATAAATATGAACAAAAGATCATATGAAATATGATTATAATATAATGAGATCAGCTTGCTATTGATTATTTTTTTTAACAAACAGACTAAATCTTATTATAGCCCAGGAGCTCTATCCTTCAAAGCAATGACCTTGGAGGAATGTATGATAATTCCCTGCATGTGACAATTGCTCAGAACATTTTTTAATTGAATTTATTGGGGTGACATTGGTTAATAAAATTATATACATTTCAGGCATACAATTCTATAATACATCATCTGTATAGTGTATTGTGTGTTCACCCCAAATCAAGTCTCCTTCCATCACCAATTATTCCCATTTGCCCCCTTCTACCCCCTACCTCCCTTTCCCTTTGGTAATAACCATACTACCGTCTGCGTCTTTGAGTTTGTTTTATTTTGCTTAATCCCTTCACCTTTTCCACCAAGCGTCCAACCCCTTCCCCTCTGCCAGCTGCCAATCTGTTCTCTGTATCTATGAGTCTGTTTCTATTTTGTTTGTTATTTTGTTCATTAGATTCCACATATAAGTGAAATAATACGGTATTTGTTTTTCTTTTACTGTCTTATTTCACTTAGAATAATACTATCCAGGTCTGTCTATGCTGTTGCAAAGGATAAGATTTCCTTTTTTTTTTTTTACGGCCGAGTAGTATTCCATTGTGTAAATGTACCACAGCTTTTATATCCACTCCTCTCCTGATTTCACCTGTTTCTTTACTTCATAGTGTAAACTTGGCAGCCAAGAGGTGGAATATATTGGATTTTGGGGAGTGTATGGTAGAATGAGAGACGATGGGAAGGCTAAATTCAGCCCTCCACCTCTCCCTGCATCATAGGGTTCCTGCTTTATATTCCAAAGTTTTAGTTAATGCTTCTCGAAGTCTGATCTCCTAACCAGCATGAAGCATCAACATTACCTAGGAATTTGTTAGAAATAAAAATTGTCACCCAGACTTCCTGAACCAGAAACTCTGTGGGTGGGTTCAAAATCTGCTGGGACCTTGGAAGCAGGCTGAAGTTGGGAGCTACTGCTCTGAACAAAGCCCCCTTCTCAGGTTATTGAAGTCTCCTGATCACTAAGTACTTTGCAGGCTACCCACCCCTGTGGGACAAGCATTCAGTCCTTGTTTTGTGATGGTTAAAACTTGCATGGATTTTTCTGGGATTGTTTGGGGCCTAATCCTTTTGTTAAAAAAACAACAACGGCTCCCTGTTTGGTTTATGATAATTTCTGAAACTTCTTTATTAAAGCTCAGCTTCTTATTTAATGGCTGATGGCAGAGCTGCTTTTGCATTTTGAATTCATTTTTATGCAAATGCCTCCAGCCTCCAGAAAGATAAAGCACAGGAGTGGATTTGTCTTCCAAGTTCTAAGGCATATGGATTGTCAAGGTTTTTCATTCATTTGCAGAAAGTTTAGGCCATTTCAGGTTTCTTTTCGCCCCATCTGTCCTCTAACAGGTGTTATTTGATTACTCAGACTTTTCAGGTTGATGATGATGTGACTATTTGGAAATCTCCATTTTTGTCCAGTTATTCATTTATTCATATATTTCACAAATATATATGAGACAGAGCTCTATGCGGGGTGCTAAGCTAGATGCTGGAGATCCACTGCTGAGCAAAGCAGAGATGGTCCTTGCCTTCATGGAGCATGCTAGCTGATGGGGGACAGATGTTCACGATTCATAAAAGTAATGAGAGCTTCCAGAACTGCTCTGAAGGAAGCACAGGAAACTCAGAGTACACAGTGCAAATAAAACTTGGTCAGGAAAATGTCCGTGTGCTTGACATTGGAAGAGACTTTTTAACAGATGAGTACAAATTAACAAGGCAAAGGTAGGTGGGATTGCGAGAGGTATGAATACGTGTACAGGTCTTCAAGAAGAAATAAAAGTGGGGCAAGGATTCAGAAACTGAAGTAGAGAGTGGTGCCAGGTGAAGCTGATCAGGTAAGTGGATGACACTGGCTTGCCTAACGTAATACACGGGATTGCGGCAAATAAAAATTCCGGCTGATAGTTCACCCAAAGCATATTAAGGTGATAATCTGGCCTGGCTGGAGTGGCTCAGTTGGTTGAACATCCCAAGCACTGAAAGGTTACTGCTTTGATTCCCAGTCAGGGCACGTGCCTGGGTTGTAGGTTTGATCCCCAGTTGGGGATGGTACAGAAAGCAGCCAATCGATGCTTCTGTCTCACATTGATGTTTCTCTCTCTCCCCCTCTCCCCTCCTCCCCTGCTCCTCTCCCCCCTACCCTCCTTCCTCCCCTTCTTCCTCCCCTTCTTCTCTCCTTCCTCCCCCTCCTCCCTCCTCCCTCCTCCCCTTCCTCCCTCTCTCTCTGCATGTCCTCAGGTGAAGATTTAAAAAAAAAAAAGATGATAATATGATATTATTTGGGATCACTGTATTGGAAGGGAAGGTGGGGGTGCTGCTACCCCCATGGCCCTGAGGATTGATGACCAGGAATATTAGAGCTGATGTTGGTCTGCATGATTTTAGTTGCCTTTTTCAATATTTAGCCATTACTGAAGACCTTTGAGCTCCATGGATAATCTAGATGGATCAATTACTTGTGAGAAACCAGGAGGTGATGATAGTTTCACTACATTTTTCCCCCCAGTTCTTCAGATCAGATGCAGGACAGGGAAGTTTTGAGAAGCTGAGGCTGGGGGAACTGGGACTCGGGGAGCATGCTAGGAGCCACGGCTGTGGGAGAGGAGAAAAGGGACGTTGAAGATGCACATTTTCCCTTTCTTCTGAGATTAATTCTAATCAGGGTGGGTATCCTTTTTCCTTATGCCCTGAAAATAATTATCAGAGCCTAGAAATGCCAGACCAGCAATAATTTAAAATTTCATATGACATAAGGTTAAAGCTTTGTGTTTAAGTAGAGAATGGGACTCTCAGTTTTCTAAGCATAGATACAGACATTAGAGTAGACGTTCTCCTAAGTTTTCTTTACCCCCCCTAGACATGAGAGTGTCCTCAATCTATGCTATTAGGCCGGCATCTCTCTTTAGCATACCCCTGGCCATTTTTCACATAGGAGGAAGCAGAGCTTGAAGGAATGGGAGGGAGACTAGCCTGGTGAATTTTGATGAGCAGCACTGACCACTGTGAGGTCGAGGGAGGAGGGGCCTGAGGTGCTGCCGTAGAGGAGCCCCTGGGTGCTGTTGGGAGCACAGGACATAAACTTAGTTGACTTCTCAGTGTTTCCTAATCTCTTGTCCCTTTAGCCAGATTCTATTCTTAAGGTAGCTTGTGCCCCCTTGAGACTTGAAACTAATGGTGGGAATAGACATAGTATAGTTTACTGAGACAATTTTGAGTTATGACATCACTACTATTTTAAGATTTATTTCCATCTCCTGAGGTAAAAATCCTTATGTTTCATAATTAGGAGGAATTTTTTGAGACCATCCAATGTAAGCTCCCATCTGCCTTGAGAATACCTGTACAGCAGGTCCTTGAATAATGTCATTTCATTCAACATTGTTTTGTTATAACATTGATGGAATGCCATAGGAACTTAAGTCTTGTTTATATCAATTAGCCTATGATGCAACTGGTTTCGTTATATGTAGTTTCACCACAGTTTCAAGGCCTATCCATGATGTTGAGGACTCACGATATCTTAAGCTCTGCCTGGTAATAACATATTTTCTTAAATTGAGCTGATATTTAACTATAAGAGGAATGTTTGGTCTTCAAAGACCTTGGACAAATCTACCTCCTACACGCATTAGAACTTCAGTTTATTTAAAGGCAGCTGTCGTAAACTGTTGATGTTTCAACACAGTTCTCTCCACAGTATCTCTTTGTTCTCAGTAATCTGGTCTGTCCTTCAAGTTCAAATATAACCTACCTGGATTTCATTTGAGGGGAGTGAGCTCACTCATGAGAGCTTGCAGTGGTGATGAAGCAACACCCCCAAATAACTGATTTTTATTTATTTATATATTTTTTTACCTGTAGCACAAAATTAAAACAATACTGCCTTTGAATAAATGTCCAAATAAAACATAACTGTTAAGGCCTAGCAATTTTTTCTCTCTGTGCCAGTAGGAGCCTTCTCATAGTCATAATCTAGATTTGAATTCATTGAGTCAACTTTCAAAGGAAAACCTTTTCAGTTTGGATGAATTGTTTGAGGCAATATCTTGAGCTCCATTCATCCATCTGTCCATTGTTTATTAAACAGAGGAAATGACATGGGTAAGTTAAACAGATTCTAGGAGGTCAGTCCCACCAGACTTGCTGGGTGCATAGTATTGTCCCTTTCTGAGTGAAGTGACACAGCAAGGAAGGCAGTTGTGAGGAGGGAGCTGGACTACGAGGAACAAGAAGAGGGTAATTCTGATATTTGGCTTTAAGGTACCCATGGAGTATTCAAGAATATCTACCCCACAGGCATTTGGAACCCTATCTGATATTCAGGGAGAGAGCTGGTCTGGAGATACTGATTGGGAAGATTTTAGCATATGGGTAATATTGCAAGTTTGGAGATGTGATGAGAACATTAAGAATGAGCCAACTGAGAAAAAACAAGGGTATGAATGAAGCCATGCCTAAGGCTGGTATTTAAAGGAGGGACAAAGGAAAAGACATGGGAGGGTGACTGAGAAACAGCAGCTAGAGGCAGAAGGAAAACAGGAGGGGGAGGGGGTGTCTTACCCATGCTCTGCGGCTTCCTCCTACCTCTGACCAGTCCTTTTCTCTCGCGTATTTTGTTCAAGGAGACAGCTGTCAGGGAAAATGAAGACAGAATTGTATTCATTGTGTTTAGCAACAAGGAACTCATTGATAGCCTTGGCAAGAATACTTCCAGTGGACTCCTTTCTTTTATTTAATACTTTCTGTTATGGGAATTCTTGTGTGTATACAGAAGTGATAGGATAGTATAATAAATGCCTACAAACCTACAATCTAGCCACAACAATGACCATTTTTTTTGCATTCTTTGGAGTCCTATTATTTTATCTTTTTTAACATCAGTGCCTAGGACAGGGCCTGACACACTGGAAGCAGTCAGTAAATATTTATGGGATAAATAAATGTTAATGTACTATGTAGAGACGAAAAGATAAAAGGTTCATTGTCCCCCTCAGGGAGGTTGTAATCTGGCTGATTAGAGCAGATACAAGGTCATGGAGTTAGGTCCAAGCAAGCAAGCGGATTTCTATGCAATTATAATAGGTCCAGGGAACATTTATATATTCAACCCACTCCTTGTTCCAGCGATAAGTGAGGGGCAATAGGACCAGCACAGTCTGAGCTGGATTTCAGATCTGACTCTACCCTTGCCCTGCTGTGAGATTTTGGGTTAATCATTTGACTTCTCTGAGTCTCAGTATTGTCATAAAATTTTCATGGCGAAGGAAAAAAATTAATCCTTTAGAATTGTCTGAAAATTAAATGATATGTGGATGTACAGCGCCCAGCACAGAGCCTGCTGTATGGCAGGCACTCATTAAACTGTTAAGCTCTCATCCTCAGGTACCAGTGTTTTCTCCAGGAAGAATTCTCTATTTTTCTAGTCCAGGCTTATTGTCCCTCCTTTTCCCAAACACACTTTCTTTGATGTACATTCACATCACACACTTATTTTCCCTCCTCTCCTTCCCATTTTCATTCTTCTGGCCCTGGAATGCTGTTGGAATCAACATGCAAACTTAGCTTCAGTCTGCTTATAGACTTTCCCACCTACACCTACCAAGTTACACGTGGCTTTCTGTCCTGGCATTCAAGGCTTTCATCAGCAGCCCCCTCCCCACCCACCTTTCCAGTCTGATTTCCCACTGCTCCTGAGCATGTCTCCAGGCTGCTTGGCTCATTGTGCTGTGAGTGCACTTTTTTTTTTTTTGGGGGGGGGGGAACCTTTGTAATAATCCTTCCACTCAAAATCATCTTTCTGCTCCTTAACAGCCTTTACCATGGGAACCCTACCATCCTTTCTGGCCTGTTCGTCTGTTCCCTCCTCGATGAACGTTTGCCACAACTGAATAGAGTAGCTCCCACCTCTAATCTGTCTGTGGCACCCTTTGCTGCTCTCCTTGTATTTGTCATGTTTTCTTTTATATGTAAGGCATATGTATTTATCATTCTATCTTATATATAAATGTTCTCAGGATTAGATACGGAAAAGGAGACGATGTAGTTGGATGTACTTAGTAAAGAATAAAGTCATATAAGTATAAGGTATAACAACATTTATTCAGCAATAATCATATGCCCTGTCAAATGCTAGGCATGTAGTTACTCAGTCTTTATAACATCATGAGATTTGTACAAATACCACTCCCATTTTTTATAGGCAAGGAGACAGAAACCTGGAGATATTAGGTATTTTGTCAAAACTCATACCGCTAGTAAAGAGCAAAACTAGGCCTCAAACTCAGGCTACTGTCTGACTCCAGGGTCTCAGCACTTAAAACCATTATACTGGTTTTAAAAATCATAGTAAGTACGACTTTGCCTCAGATGAGCTAAATGACCTTTCTGTTAAAAGAAATAGATATACTCCTGTAATTATAGTGAGATTAGGCTCCCTTTTTTTTGTCTTAAATGTCCTTTCATCTGCTGTAATTATCTACTTTCCATTGCTAGTGAAGACCTGGCTAAATGAAGACATTTGTTGCTGCTGAAATGGAAATGAACCTGTGTGAAAATTATGGCAAAGCACCTAGCCCAAGGCTGTAGATGAGACCTTTAATATAAACATCTTAGATTACTTCATTTCAGAGGATTTTCAACTTGAATTTCACTATTGGAGTGCATAAGAGAGCTGCTCAGCGCTCCAGCCATTAAAAGCAAACCACTGTATTTGCATGTGGGCTTGCTTTCTTTTTTGTTTACAGCTCTCTCATGAGTTGTTTTTTTGGAGGGTTGGCAATTGGGGACATATAGCTGCCTCAGGAAGGGACAAGGTATGGTTCTCTCAATCTTGGTTTCTACCCATTTATTTATTGACACTTAGGGATATTTCCTTAGACTAAGTTCCCAGAAATACAATAACCAGGTCAAAATCTATGGACTTTTGAAATGGCATTTATTTTTTTAAACACATTGTAAAGCTGTTCTCCAAAATGGTCTCGGGTAGTCATTGCTGCAGCTCCCCAAAGGATGTTCCTAGACTGTCCTTCCAGCCCTCTCCTGCTTTGTATGGGGCCATATGACAAGTTCTAGCCAATGGGTTATGAGCAGAAGTGAGATGTAGCATTTCTGCAATGAAGCATTTAGTGGCCAGTGTGAGACCCTCCAAGATACATTTTCTTCTGCATGGGGACTGGCTGTGTTGCTCCATCAAACTGGATGCTGTACAAAGAACCATGTAGACGAGACACCCTAGGTAACTGACTCATAATGGTGGTGGAATGTGGGGGAGGAATAAACTCGTTAGGAGAAGCCACTGAAATACAGGGTTAGGCCCTGCGGCGTACCTAGTTCACCTGGACCGTTATCATGGTTGCGTAATTTACGATGCCACTTCCAACATGAAAAAAACCATAATTTTAAACTAGGCGTTAAGTTGGTGTAATCTGAACAGACTCTTCTCCAACCTTGTCTCCATCTTCTTGATTCACCCATATGCCCAACGCTGACATTTGTTTCTTAGGTGTTCACAGAGAAGTTTTTAATGCACTGTTCTTTTTAAAAAGTTTATATTTTTCATTTTGCACAAAAGGGAGACTACTCGACAAACCTCTCTGCTCCTTGCTTTTTGGCCTAATTTGGAGATACAACACGAATACCTGGAAGGCTTTGCCATACCCGAGCAGCTGCACAGCGCTGCCCACACGAGTTACCCTGGGCTGGCCCCCCTGCTGTTAGACAGGCTCTTAGGCTTCCAGCCCTGCAACAGCCACCCACAGATCAACTTCACCTTGGATGATTTCGGACACACGCAAGTGTAATCTGTAGGGTACATTGCCAGAGGTGGAGCTGGTAGCTCAAAGGGCATGCGGATTTGCAGTTTGGGTGGGTGTCTGCTTGCCCTCCTCAAGGTGGTGTCCGTTTATGCGTCCACCAGCAGGGCACGAGAACGCCTGCTCCCCATTGCCTCCGTAACTTCTAAAGCACTAAGCGCTCTCTTCGTACTGGTTTGGCATATTTCTCGCTGAGTTTGTTTCTAGGCATTTTATCTTTTTGTTTTTCTTTATTGTTGAAAGTATGACAGATGTCCCCCTCCCCTCCCCTCGAACCCCTCCACCAGGCATCGCCCCCCCGCCCCCCAGGTCTTCTCCACACTCTTGTCTGTGTCCACAGGTCATGTGTATGCGCATCGAAGTTCTTTGATTAGTCCCTGTCCCCCACTCCCCACCTCAGCCCCCCTATGAAATTCGTCTGACTGCTAGGCATTTTATCTTCTGTGTTGCTGTTGTAAATGGTGTGTTTTCTTCAGTTATATCTTCTAACAAATCATTGTGTTTGTATATGAAGGATATTGGTTTCTAAATTTTATATGCTCTTCACTTACTGGATTTTCTTATTGCCTGTAGTAGCTTGGATTTTCCAGGTGCGCAACCATATTGCGTAAAAATCGTGATAGTTTCCATTCTAATTCCTTTCTGTTGTTTGATTCCACTGGCTGGTACAGTGTTAAATCAGTGGTGACGGTGGATCCTTGTTCTGTTCGGGAGTTATATTAGAATGTCTTTACTGTTAAGCATGATACCGGCTTTGGGGCTGAAATACATTTTATCATATCAAGAGTATATACATCTTTCTGGATTTTCTTTCATGAATTGTTGATTTTACTCAAGTATTCTTTTCGTGTGTTGCTGGGTTCTTTTTCTTAATAGTTCATGTAGGGTTTAAAAATATATATATGATTTTTAGAGCTGTTTTAGGTTCAGAGCAAAACCACAGAAGGTACAGATTTCCCATATGCCCCCTGCCCTTACACACACAACCTCCCCCACCACCAACATCTGCCTCCAGAGCGGTACGTTTATTATAGTTGACGAACCCACATGGACACGTCACTGTCACCCAAAGCCCACAGTGTGCATTATAGTTCATTCTTGGTGGTGTACATCTCATGGGTTTGGACACATGTGTAAGGGCATGTGTCCATCATTTCACATCAGACAGAGTAACTTCACTGTCCTAAAACCCCCTGTGCTCTGCATACTCATCTATTCCTCCCCCCTCCCCCCTCGCTGCTCTCTTTATTGTCTTTATAGTTTTGCCTTTCCCAGAATGTCACATTATTGGCCTCAGACAGTATGTAGCATTTTCATACTGGCTTCTTTCAGTTAGTAATAAGCATTCAAGGTTCCTCCATGTCTTTTCAAGGCCCGATAGCGTATTTCTTTTTAGTGTTAAAATTCCATTGTCTGGATGAACCACAGAGTATTTATCTACTGAAGGACATTTTGGAAACTACGAAACTATGAATAAAGCTGTTATAAACATCCATGTGTTTTGTGTGGATATAAGTTTTTAACTCCTTTGGGTAAATACCAAAGAGTGCAATTGCTGGATTTACAGTTAGAGTGTATTTAGTTTTGGGGGAAAAAACAAAACCCAAAGAAACCCAGCTACCACACTATCTTCCAGAGTGGCAAAATGTAGCATTTTGTATTCCCACCAGCAATAAAGGAGAATTTCTGTTGCTTCACATCATCAGCATTTGGTGTCAGTATTCTGGATTTTGGCCACTCTAATGGATGTGTGGTGATACCTCATTTTGATTTGCAATTTTCTTGGTGACAAATGATGTAGAACATCTTTTCATATGCAAACTTACCATCTTATGTAGGATTTTTATATTGAGAGTAAAAAGTGTGTGTGTACCCATAATTGTTTCCAACAAAAGGTTTTGAAAGTTTTTCCTTTTGAAAAAGATTAAACAGTTTAAATTGACTTGGAAATGTGCACTTTGAAGGGTCTATTAAAATTCCCCCACAAACTCATCTGGCCCTGGTGGGCATTTTTTGGGGACGGAGTGGGGTTGGAGGAAGGGAGCAAGGGTAGTATTTAACCTATTTCTTTAAAAAGAATTTTTAAAAATTGTTTTTCAGAAAATAGATCTGCTTAGGTTTTTAAACCCTTTTCAGATTTGGTAACTTATTTTTCTGGAAAAATTTCAGTTTCATCTAAGTTTTCAAATGTATTTGAATGAAATTCAGCAAAATCAACTTTTTAAATGGAGTCCTCATTTTTCTGATTAGGTTAATTAGTGGTTTGCTTTAAAGAACAACTTTTTTGGGTGTTTTGGAATGCATTTTTTGGTTCTATTGTTTTCTGTTTATATCATTAATTTGGCATTTTATGTTTGTTATTTCCTTCTGTTTTTCTTTATATATTAAAATTTTTTTAGTTATTTGATGTATAACTTTGCATTTTCTGTTTCTTAATGATAAATATATTTAAGGCTTTGAATTTTCCTCTATGTACTCCTTTAGCTGTATACTTTTTTTAAAAAAAAAAGAAATTGAGCAACCTTAGTTTGCATCTCCTCTTTGACAAAGAGTTGTTTAAGAGCAATTTATTTAATTTTTAAGTGAATGAAACTTATGTTCTGATGTTATGAATTTTTTTTTAAAAAAATATATTGATTTCAGAGAGAGGAAAGGAGAGGGAGAGAGAGAGATAGAAACATCAATGATGAGAGAGTCATTGATCAAGTCTCCAACCCGGGCATGTGCCCTGACCAGGAATCAAACCCCGATTGCCTGGATCCTAGGTCGACGCTCAACCGCTGAGCCATGCCCGGCTGGGCTGTTATGAATTTTTAATTTTACTATACAGAGAGAAAAAAAGATTGCTTGTTTTTTTCTATGTTTCAGAATTTAATAAGATGTCTTCTGTGACTTATACGGTCAATTTTAATGACCATATAATGGTCATTAATGATATTAGTATTTGGAAAAAAGGCAATTTTCTATTTTTAGGATTCAGCACTAAATATTTATCAAATATATCTACTTTATTAGTTATTTGACTAACGTGTTCTATTCTTTCTTATATTTTTGACCACTTAATATGTCATTCATTGACTGAGAGAGATTAATTAAATTTTGCCTTTTCTGGTATGTGTTTTATCTATTATATTTTATATCGTACACTATCTACCTTAGGAATGTTGCTATGTTTTTCGGTGCATAGATATTTATAATGGCCTTAATTTTATTATGAGCTGTCCTTTTATATTATAAACTGTCCATTTTTGTTGTGTTAATACTTTTGTGTTATATTTCCCCTTTTTGGCATTATATCCAGAAGAGTTGCTTTCTCTTTGTTTGCATTCTTCTGGTATAATTTTTCTTTTAATTTTTAACCTGGATCACTTTTTTTTGGAGGGTGTGTGTGTGATTATGTCTCTTGTATTAAGACTGTTTTCTTTAGGTCATATCTAACTCCCACCACCCAACTCTGTACTTCATTGGAAAAAAGATACTTAAGGAAAGTCTCTAAGGAATATTACTACTACTACGACCACCATTGTTATTTTGTTAGTAGTCTTACTATTTGAGACCCTTGCTCTATAAAAGCATCTCCAATTTTTCTCTTAAAAAATTTTTTTTAAAAAAATTGATTTCAGAGAGAGGAAAGGAGAGGAAGAGAGAGATCCAACTTTTCTCTTGATTTCCTATTTATCCTTCTGAAATCTATATTTGTTTTATGGGTGTGTGTGTGTTGCTGAGTTCCTCTCAGTGATCCATCCAAAAATAAGAAAGACAATGTTAGAGGTATTTTAGGGCAATTACGTAGAACAAGTAGAAAAATCCAAATAAAACCCTTTCTATCAGTGTTGGACTGGTCAAGGTGCTTCCCTTGGAGAGGATAATGTCAGAACTTCGATTTGTAAGCAAAAGAAGATGCTCAAGTTTTCCTGTGATCTTGGTTCATTCCACTTTTGCTTGAACTTCGCATCACTTTGTGACTGATGTTTGGTCTCTGTGCTATTAGGCCTCTATAAACTTAACCCATTAACACCCCTCAGCACCTGGCAGCATAAACATGTTTCGGTGCTGATGGGTAAAATTGTCCTCTGTGGACATGAATTCATCTAGTGCGAGAAACCGAGATTTTATTGTGTTAACGCTGTAGCTGAGAATATCAAATCTGCTGTTCAGGAGCATGTGATCTCAGAAATGCAAACGAGAGAGAGCTTTTATGGGGAAAATATAGACCAAGGATATCTTCCTTGCTTCGCATTACAGACACTCTCTTCTTAATCTGTCCTGTAAAACGCTTCCCAAAAACTATGGGGAATACATCGTTTCCCCCTTTTGGCAACTTAAAAAAAGACTTCCTGACTCTTCCATAGGCAGAATGCTTGCAGCAGCACATTTTTACCCTGTGAGAGAGAATTCTACCAATTTACATATTTGTATCCATAATCGCATTATCCTTTTGACATGTTAATGTCAACGGTATGTTAATTTTTGATGTTTTTATCTTTTTTGTCATTTAATTGTTCCTCCCTAATTTAATTAAATGCATATGATCATAAGACTAATTATATCATATCTCTGAGGGATCTGATCTGAATGTCTTGAAAATGTGCTGCACTTGCTTCATTTTGCCCGGGGAAAAATCATGATAGAAAAAGATGCATTACTATCTCAGCAGATATAAGTTCTACTGAGTTCTACTATCAGCTTAATTACTTTGGTGGAGATTAGTTTGTAGACTAATGTAAACATCGAGTGTTTTGGGGAGTTAATAAATGTTGCTAACTAGGCTGCTCTGGATGCCTGACACTTTGCCCCTCCCCTGGGAACGCTGGGGCAGCTGGGCTTTGTTCCCTCCATTCTTTCCCAGTCTTCAGCGGGCTATCAGTGGAAATTAGATCCACTATTTTATTTTCACTTGACTCTCAACTTTTCCACTCACATTGTCAAATGCATGCACACACACATGCTTGTGCACACACATGCACGCACACACATTGTTAAAGCACCTTTTTGAAAAGTAGCGACCAGCTGTGAAACCATCTAGATTTAGAATCTGATCATGGCTGTGTGGCTTTGAAGTTACATCACTCTGGCCATTTGCCTGAGTTGTCTAAACCGTAAGTTCTCAGCTGTAAGTGGCAATTATAATACTAACCTCGAAGAATTGCCGAGGGTTATATTAACTAATTTATGTAAAATGCAGTACAAAGGGATTGCTATAATTTTTACTGTTCTTAATCAAATTTTGTAACAAATGGAAAAATTATCCTTAATTTCATTCTTTGAACAAAACAATGTCTATTTTTATATTTCTCACAGGTGTATTTTTATAAATTCACGTATAAAAATTTATTTTTAAAATTTACAAAGCATTTTATTTTCAAAAGTGTTTCAAGTGACTTACATGGTTGGTCATTGTTTACTGAAAACAAAAGCAAAACATGAAATTAAGCTTTTTTATCAAAAGCATCGTCTTTGTCTTGATTATGGTAATTTTTAATGACTGCATAATATTCCATTAAAAGTCAGCATTCCATAATTTAATTAATGATTCTCTATGGTTGCATATTTACCAAGCATTGTTTGTTACCAATAAGAATATATTGGAGAATTATCTGCCTATTTATTTTCCTTTTAGTGAATTATTTCCTCACAGTAAATTTTCTTGAGAGAAATTACTGATTCAAAGTGTATAATATGTATATGACTTGCTATTACATTGTTGCATACTAGCTCTGATTTTTAAAAAAGTTGTTTATAGTAACCTGACTATGGCAAAGGAAACAAGAATTCTTGAGCAATAGGACATCTATGTTGGGTGACTTTGAGTCTGCCCAATTTATAGTAAAAACCATCACCCTCTTAACAGACACTTTAACCCACAGCCAGGGTTGTCTTGAGGCCCATTTGGCACATAATCTCATCCTATTGGATGCAATTAATTCAACACATTGGGCCCAAAACTCAGGCTGAGCTAATCAGCATCCTTTCCTGGGAGTCTGGAGTGACTGAACCAATAAAATGTACACCAAGGCTGCAGAAAAAGAAGTTTGTCTTCTGAGAGGAAGCTTGCATGTAGAGATCAGGTATTGAGAGAGTGTTTGAATACTTTTCAGGCCATGGTTCCAGTTCCTTCTTAAGGCCCTCGTAATCCTAATCCTTACCTGTTTTGTTTAGTTAACTTCGGTTCTTTCCTAGTATGGGGGACCAGGAGCTGTTATTCCTCCAGTGGAGCATCTGGTACTTCTTACATGTAGGTAGAATGGGCAACTTCCAACATGGTGTGTGGGTGTCCAGTTAATGCTGTACTCTCCTCTGACTGAAATCCTACCGTTAGAAAAGAGAGAGGAGACATTTATTCTTCACACACCATCTACTAGATATTTTAAGAAAATATCATTTAACTCATCCAATAATCCCATTGTGGCGTTAGCCCATTTTTACAAATGAAGGCACTGATGTGTAGAGAGGTTATGAACTTTCCCAAGGTTGTATGGCGTTTGAATGGATCAATGTGTAAGATTTTCGGAAGTCGTAATAATACTAGAAATTTCCAGTGGTTTGCATTTAATCTGTGGAGGCCTTAGGGATTCGACTGTATCTGGGTCTTCTGGTTACCTGTGTTTCCGAATTCCACCCTCCATGTAAACTGTCTTTCTCCTCTGCTGACTCTGAGTCTTTAGAATCACCAAATTCCATGGTTGAACCCCTTTTCTGTATTCCAAATGGACTTTTATTTTTGAAAGAGAATTACTGTAAGTATTTGTGTCACTGTGCCTTTCACCCCTGCTTCCCAGCTTCAGTCTCTTTACCACATCTCCTCATCATTGCTATAAGATACTTAAATCTTCTTCAACAAATATCCCATTTGTAAAAAACAAACATATTTTCAAAAACACTTTGTACCATGATACACACAGAAACTCATGATCACTTGCCCATCTAGTGTAAATTCATGTTGGGCTCGCTCACTCATGGTGTGGAGTAAGCTTTGGGAAACCTTGACCTGTCCACATAGTTTTAATTTTTAAGCTCCAATTTTAACTTTCCTAAATGTACTCACTGTTCCTTGATTTGTGTTTTTTTTTTTCTTTTATTTTTTTTTGGATTTTTATAACCCTAAAAGTGGATACTCATAATGTAGTGCATAATTAACAACGATGTTGCATTTTTTCTCCTTCATGAGATTTGTTTCCGTAACTGATTCTTTCAGGGCGTGGCCTATGTTTTATTTTCATATGTCCCTGGGTGTTGAACACGAAGAGCTTTCACTGAGCATGAAAACTGCCTGTGTCGTGATGAGGAGCTGGCCACGCTGTAGGAGGTGTGCAGTGGGTGTGGTTCTGACCAGGGGACCTCGGATTGTCTGTCTGTCTGTGTCTGTCTTACCCTCCTTCCCATTTTCATGGATCACACTTCAGTTCAAGTTCCAGTCTCCGTTGTATTTTCCTAGTTTCTGTAAGATACGTCTTTAGTGAGGTCTCTTGAGTTACTCAAGCATTCATTCACTCATTAGCTGTCAAGTAAGATGTGCCTGGCTCTGTACTAGACGCTGGGTTCAGCAGAATGACACAGAAATGGCCCCTGGTCAGATGAAAATTGCAATCTATGGGGATAAAAATTTACTGAGCACACACAATAATTATAATACTTTGCCGATCCCTCTCTTTTTTCCCCTTCAAGGTTCTCGGTAGGTTTTCACTTTCCACAGAAATGCATTGAGAAAGACTGTCTAGCCAGAAGTTCAAAGTCCTCCAAACCAGGGTGCCAGCCCCACTTGCTGGGCTTTTTCCCTTGTTCTCTCTTCTTCACTTGGACACATTGGACATCAGGTGCCCCCGAAAACCACCTGCACTTTGCCGCCTCTCAGGCTTGGGCCTGACCTTTCCTTCGCTTTGTGTGATTGCCCTGCCCCCACCAGTCTTCCTGTGGATCCTCCAGGGTCCATCTCGGATGCCAAGGGCTTCACGAAACCTTTCAGATCGTAGCTCAAAGTGACCCCTTCCTCCTCTCGGCCACTTGCATCTACTTTGTGGCAGCTGTTAGAGTTCTCCGGAAACTTTTCTCTGACCAGATTGCCAAGGTTGGGGAGGGAGGAATGTCACCTGTAGCAGTTGGTTGTAGGAGGAAACAGATGGCAGACTTAGATTAGGATAGTTTGATGAGAGTTTATTTACAGAGAAACCTAATTACAAAGGTTTGGGGAGGCCGAAAAGAAACCCAAGAGATGCTGAGGGAACTTGGGGCTAAGCAGTGAGGCTGTCACAGTCGCTGGTATGGAGAAATGAGGGGGGAGAGGTTTCTAGGACCAGGAAGAAGAGAGTTGTGTTAGCAGCAGCCTCAGGAGGGCCAGTGACCCGATGAGGGTGCAGCCAACCTAAAGCGGCCCCCAGGCCAGGCAGCACTGAGTTTATTGACACAACACAAACACGTCAGCCTCTCGAGCGAGCAGGGCGAAGGAGAGCCAGTGTTTCTGGGGGAGAGAGCAGAGACAGCTGGCACAGTGCTGCGCTCATCTTTCAAACTTTTCCATGCCTCGCTTGAGCCTGGCATGTTTTTGGCACCAGGAAATAAATGTTTGCGGTACTGTGTATTTATGCTTTGAGTTTCAGGATAAGTTAAACCATTATGGGAGTTTTCTATTTTTCTTTCTTTAAAAAATAATTATGTACCCTGACATCTTTCTTTTTAAAGTGGATGATTCGAAGACTTGAGTGATATACCAATGACCAAACTGTTTGTTTTGATTTTGGATGTATGAAATATGTTTATGTTTAAATCTACATGTATGTATGCATCCACCTATCTCTATATAGTGATTTAATCCACGGAGAAGTGGTTTATATTAAACAAAAGGGGGGGAAATTAGTAGTCATATATATAGAGAGAGAGGAGACAATATATCTTGAATTGAACAGTGCTAGTAGATGGCTCATTGGAAAGATTTTTACATTTATATTAAAATATATTTTATACATCATGTATTTTGAAGATGAGAATTGTAATGATCTCCACCCAAGGAGGGGGTAAACTAATTTATGTAATTAATAATTTTAAATATCTTTTGTGTCAGATATTTAAGATAAAATTCAAGCCATGGTGGTGATATTGCTTATGCATTTAAGGTAACTGACAGAATTTGATTTATCTCATGTTAAATTAGGTTTTTCTTCTCTCCTGTTGCTGTTTGAACATAAATCTTTAAACAATCTGTCAACACTGCCTCTCTGGCTTCTGGGATAAGGGACCATTCTCTCACCCCAGTGACCAAGGATTGGTTTTCATGAACTTCCCAGTTTTCCACCAATGAAAATGTAAGCAGCTTAAATCTTTCCTACAAATTACCAGGTCATTTAAAAATAAATTGGGCTCATTTTTGTCTAATTCCTAGTGCACAACTGCCTGGGGAGTTATTTTTAGCTTCTTTTGTTGCAGTTTGCAATTATCATGCTTCTTTTAAAGAAAAGTAACAAGACTATATTTTATGTGAATTACCGGTGATCTTTCAGAGCAACTCATATTTAAGCCAAGCAATCGGGGGAACGAAAGACAGAATGGGTAATGATGCAGGCTTGACCTGGTCCAGCAAAGAACGTAAGAGGTGAGGGGACGTAGTCCAGGTGCTGATATTTCACTTCCCTTGAGTCATGAAGATCCAAGATCCAAGGCCTGCAAACGAATGACAGTGAATGCAAACAATTGAAAAGACTTGATGGTTTTCTAAGCCTGGCGGTTCTCTGGTTCCACGACTCTGAAGGTGCCAGCAAAGTTTGCCTTTGACGAGTCCTGATTTCCAGAGGCCAGGGCTGTGTGCTTGGTTTCTGAAATGACCAGCGGTAAGTCAACGGTTGTTTAAACCGGCGCGAATTGCTCGGACTCACCCCTAGGTTACAGATGCGGGGATTCCCGCGTTTCCCAGGTCTGTGCTTTACACAGCGTGCCAACCGCGGGAGGCATTTCCCGGCTCAAAGGGCAACGTCTGTCGCCACGGCCCCGAGCGGTGTCGTCAGGCTCAGTCTTGGAGAAGCACCACGAGGGGTGAAACAAAGATTAGGGGACTTCAGGGAAAGAAAAGGTGCGGCTTGGGCTGGGGAAGGGGGTGGAGTGCTCTGAGACGTCTTCATGGCACAGGGAGCATTTGACGGCGAGGTGGATGGAACCTGAAAGTGGCGCTGTGTGGGTTTGACTCAGTAGTTAGAGCGTCGCCCATGCACCGAAGGGTCGCGGGTTCAAGTCCCGGTCAAGGGCACGTACCTGGGTTGCCAAAGAAGGCGGTGAGATGGGTACATTGGACATGCGCTCAACAGGGGCAGCAGAGAGGGTAGACGCGATGTTGGGGGTTGGGCAGGAAGCAGGCGGAGGCCGGCGGGCCCGGCGGCGTGCTGGGCCCGGGCATCTGGGCTTGCTGCGGGAGGCTGCCAGGGGCGGCTAGAGCAGTTTGCGGGATGCAATCCTGAAGCACTTACGACAAGCTTGGGAATCACTTTTATTTCTTCAGACCTTTCTGAACAAATACCACTGTGTTGTTTTGCCACTTTGGCATTTTAATGGAAACTTTTAATTTCCGTCTCCCCCCAGTTTAGAGCGAACAGCAGGTGCTGTACTTCTAAAATAATATTGACATATGAGCTAGCTTTCTACAAACACAAAAGAGGGTAATTAGCAAACATATGTTGGATTCCATTTTAAAAACACATGTATTCAAAAGTGGATCCCTTACCATTTGGATGGCAAATAGCTAATAAAAAGTCTCATTCTATTTTACGCATGGTCTTCTAAATCTCAAATTCTCCCCACACACAGGACGTGATGACGGTGGTGACCAGAATAATGACAGCCAAGAGTCCAAGCATAATCTAAGCACTTTCCGTGTGATATTTCTTCTTGGAACTCCACGAGGCAGGGGACATTTCCATTTTACAGACGGAGAGACTGAGGCACAGAGAAGCTGAACAAGGCGATAGAGGGCCTAGTTTTGGCAGGGTGAGCGGACAGCTAGAATTTGGTGTATGGAAGTCAGCAGCACATGCCAAGCTGGAGAGCCTCCTTCAACAACAAAAATCACAGATACAGCTTTGTAAGAGCCCACCCAGGCCCGGAGTAGGATTCCCTGCGGTGTTATCACACTCCCGGTAAAGTTCCAGCGTGACTTTTCAGAACACATGGCTGATCTTGCTTTTCTGTCTGTCTCTTTCATGCCTTTGTGACTGGGCTTCTCAGCCTGAGCACCGTTGGCATTTTGTGCCAGACAATTCCTTGTTGTTGGGGCCCCTCCTGTGTAAGTAGGAGTTTAGTTGCATCCCTGGTCTCTCCCACTAGGTGACAGCAGCATCGCCCAAGTCCTGACAGTCACATGTATCTCAAATATGGCCAAGTGTGGCCCTGAGGAGCAACTCATCCCCGGCTGAGGACCCCTTCCCGCCCCCTTCCTTCCTCTGCCTTTAAGCAGCGGCCGGGACTGGTTCTGCTCAGTCATGACTCTCAGCCCCTCCGGTGTACTTGCTCCTGGGCGAGAACAGGGTTTTTAACCTGGTGTCCAGGACCTCTGGATTTGGTAACTAGGGTCCACAAACACCTTGAAATTACATAAAACTGTTTGTGTATGTAGCTTCTTCGCAGAAGAGTCCTTAGCTTTCAAAGCATTCTCAAAGGGGTTTGTGGCATATTAGACAATTGAGAATATGCCCCTTGAGACAGTGCTGTGGGCTACACATCAGAGAATTTCATCTCTAGTTGCCTACACACACATGTGCACACCCCCTACCCCCCCCCCCCTTCCTTAGGCTAATCTATCCTGGTCAAGATACTAATATTATGTAGATACAGATTCCTAAGGGTCAAATATTGTCCCCAGTGTGGGCCAGGCCTGCTTAAATGAGGACACGTTGGTAAAGGACCCAGTTGTATTGGGGGACGTCCTCTGTGCCAGGAGCGGGGGAGGCAGGCACTGGCCCCTGAGGGTGCAGGCAGGTGAGTGGCTAGTGCCGCGCGTCATGGAGCGAGGGGTGAGGCCCTCATCTTGGATGTTCTCATCTTGAAGATTATCTTAGGGGGTAGCACTGGTTCCAGAGCAGAATTCTGAGCAGTGTGAAGACGTGGCTGCTGCAAATATTTTATTTCCTCCTTCCCATCGCTTGATTCGTCTCTAGACCAAACCCTAAAATTCTCAGAGTAGAGGTGGTGGATTTTATATAAATGAGAGATGGAAGAGGTGGTATGGGCAAAATGAAACGAGATAAAGCTCCAGGAATTGAAAAATGGTAGGAGGTTATAGAGACCTATAGACACTCAGTCTCCGCAGGGTCCTTCCCCTCTGAACCGAGCATGTGTGGGATCTCATACATCAGCTCCATGTTGCTTTTTCCCCCTGGAATGGGCAAAGGAAGGGTGTTCCAATCTATAGGAAGAGCACAAAGGCAAAGGCTATTCCATATGAAAATTCTGCTCATATTAAGTGGTGAGAAAGGATAAGAGAACTTCCTGTCATTTTTTATCCCTTTTGAAGGACTGCTTTTAATTCTGTTTGAGTAGATGAGTTAAAGCCCCAGGTGGGATGCAGGCTCTGCGGCATCCAGGTCCGTCTACCAGGGTCTGTCGGCTACCAGCAGCCCATGCTGTTCATGTTTTCTCTCTCCTTCCCTCCCTCCCACTCCACAGATGTCAGCTCCTCTGTAGGACTCTGGAAAAATGCCTGACAGGTAGGCGCAATGTTCTGTATGGATTGTGAAGATCCCATCTTTCCTATAGGACTTTGCAACTATAAAATTTTGAGGGCAATTTTCCAGCTCTGTTGTGTAATGGAAAAAAGGGCCTACATGCAGGATTGTCTGTTCTATCAGAGATAGACATAATGGGATGGTAGGTGGGCAGTTTCCCTGGCAACATTATTCACCTGAAAGTGTAGTCCTCCACTCATGTTAGCAGTCATGTGTGATGACTCTCATTAGGAGACCTAGGAATGCAGAGTATTTTAGCCCAGAATAAAATTGGAAGTATTTCCATGACTCCAAAATAGAGATTGAGAAATCCAAGTGAACTCACAGCACTCTACTCATTAATATTTGCAACACCATCTCATTTATTTCCTATTCTGTTTTAGAAAACCATGGTGTCACACTAGAGTGTGAATCCATAAATAGCAAAGATTTCTGTAGCACATACTTTCCAATATTTTTTAAATCAATGGGCTTTATTCACAAACATTGAGCATTCTCATTTTTCCTAGCAATACCTGTGAAGCTTGGGGTGGGGGAAGCAAAATTATCAATGATGACTGCAGCAAAGCATCACCTCAGTTTAATATTCAAGTCAGCTCAAGCTCAGTTCCATCTTTCTGGGCTAGTCATATCAAGGATGTGAAAGTTTGAAAACATGAGACCCCATCTCTCTTTTTTCTTCTAATCTGGTGACTTTGTTTGAAATCTGGCCTGCCATTTTGATATGCTTTCTCTTAAAAATCTTGGTTGCAAGCAAGGTTAGGGCTATTGTAAATCCTGATCTGAATTTGTATTTGAGGAATGCCTTACAAATTTGCGGGCAGCTTTACTGGCCATGTAATTACCAGGTCATGGTAGTATGCTTCTGTTTGTATGACAATAATTACTACCTTTGCATACAGAGGCTAACGATGGGTTCCAAGGGCTTGTGCAGACCTATTTTATTCAACTTTTAGAAACTTGTCAAGATTAAGAAAAATATTCTGTACCTATGATGGCTACCTTTTGAGAAGGAGAAGTTGGCATTCATGTGTTTTCTGGAAATGCTGTGTTGAAAGTCATTTTGGGAAGATCATGGACCACATGCCCTGGACATCGAGGATCTAAGCACAATCTTTCCCCTGCTGTTTCCTTGCTAACTGACAAACCCAGGGCCAGAAAGAACCAGAGTTTTTATAGACAGTGTTCCTCTGCTGGCTTGTGTCTGACTCCTAGTTGTGATGTGGACACCAGTCCTGGGCTCTGCCTATAGCATGTCTGAACTAAGTTCCATTTGTTTGAGTGGATGAGTTAAAACACCAGATAAGAGGCAGACTCAGCAGCTTCCAGATCACAGTCTATGGAGGTTTCTTTGAATTTGCCAGGCTTTGCTGTTCATGTTTCTTTCTCCCTCCTACTCTACAAATGCAAGCTACTCGGCAGGATTCTTGGAGGGTGGATATAATGTTTTGTGTGGATTGTAAAGAGCCTCCCTTCTCTACAGGACTCTGCAAGTATAAAATTTTTGAGGTCAGCATTTGTCTGAATAATGATGGAGTTCTCAGATCTGATCCAAAACTCCTGTGGAGGGAATGGATGGATATGTCATTGTGCAGGGCATGGTTTTTGACATCATAAAGTAATATAAAATACAATCCTTATTCTTAGAGTGTGCTGGTCATCAGGTGGTGGCAGTAGGGACATTTTAGGAACGGGTCAGTGCTAGCCACTGGTGAGTTTAATGACTATGAATTGTATGGAGCAAAAATCCCATGGAGGGAATAGTGGGAAATATGGTTGGTAAGTTAGGTTGGGGCCAAGTTTCAGAAGCCTTGAAGGAAGGATAAGAGGCTAGGCGATCATTTCTATAGGTAATGAGGAGCTTTGAATAGTTTGATACAAGACACAATTTCCAACTGGTATTTAAAGAAGCTCCATGAGGTAGGGGGGACAACCTCCTTTGTGCTCACCTTGCATAGAGCCTGGCATACAGCAGAAATGTTTTGGTTAGGTGAATATGTGAATAAGTGAATGAAACTGTATTGTGCTCTTCTAAGTACAGGGTGAGCCTGGGACACATATAAGAAACATGGATTGGTGACTGGATGTGGAAGGGAAGGAAAGGGAGGGACAAAGGAATGAGTGAGTGAATGGAGTCTGAGGCTGAGAACCAGATTAGATTTTATTGTTCCATTTGGCAGAAATGGGGACTTTTGGGAGAAGGCCATATTTGGTCTTAAATCTGTGACCTTTGCATTGAGGACTCAGTTGGCAGGCTGGCTAGACAGGACTGGTGGTCAGGCAATGACCTCACTTGACTGTGGAGTTCTCTGAAGAGTGGTCTTGGTTGAAGTAAGGAAGTTTTAGGTTACACAGTTGTCTTAAATTGAAGGTTCTTGTGGCAACAGTAAGTCCTAGTACGAACAAGATAAATGTGTAAAAGCAATAAGGCCAATGTCGGTTGAAGAGGTGTCTAAATATGCATAGACCAGAGAGAAGAAAATGCAACAGTGCCCCTTCCCCTCATGGGACCATGGAGGCACTATCTTTTCAGGGCAAAATGAGGGGGCAGAAAGTTGACTCCCATACGTCTGATTTTGAATCCCAATGCTTCCATTTTCTGTGCTTTCTGAGAGGCAGTGTAGCCTAGTGATGAAAGGCTTGGATTCTAGAACTGGAACATCTGGATGCACATCCTGGCTCTATCACTTACTAGCTGTGGGACTTTGGGCAATTACTTAAACTCTCTGTGCCTCCATTTTCTGATCTGTTAAGTTGGGATAACAATAGAACCTTCCACATGGGGTAGTTTCAAGGATCGATTGAGTTACTCTAAATAAAACAGCTTTACATCCGGAGACTCAGTATTCCGATCTGTAAAGATGGAGTTGGTAAACCTGAAACAAATCCACTGCCTTCTCTTTCAAGACTGATGGACGCTTTCTAAGTAGGCTCTGGCCTTTGCTTCATATGTTTACTTGTGATTCTTCATGTTTCATCAGATGCTACCATTTGATAATCCATTTCTTTTCCCCAGACTCACTGCTGAGAAGCCAGTATCCAGATGAAACAGATCTTTTGACACTGGTAATACGAGCATCCATCCCTAGTGTGTTAGATTTGTTCAGCTGCAACTGACAGAGAAAAATTCAAGCACATATTAAAAAGCGAATTTGGGGCTCATGCAGCTGAGACAGTTGGGGGGGGGTTCATTTTAGCTCATGGCATGGCTAGATCTGGAGCTCAGATGCTGTCATGGGGGCTCCATCTCCCTTGCCCTCTATTTCCTGCCTCTCTCCCCTCTACGTGGGCTTCAGATGAAATATAACTCTTAGACGGTGTGTTCACCAGTTCAAGGAAGGAATTGAACTGGCTCTGCTTTAGGGACAAGCCCCACTCCTTGCTCTTTCATTTTATCCAGAGTAATGGTGTGCTGTGATTGGCCAGGCCTGGGTCATGTGCCACTTTTGTGTCCAGGGGCCAGGTCTATAAACAGAAAGTCAAATGAGGGCTTCTGGGCAGCCTGGAAGGATATCTACTATTTCATCCTAATAATACATCACAACCACCCAGCCATCTACAGATGTGGGCTGGGAGTTTTTCACTCTCGATAGCTGGCTGCAGAAACCACAGCAACACTGTTCTTTTTACTCTTCTTGATTTGGTTTCTTGTTAGTTAAAACACACACACATGCAATATCGTCTAAAATTCAATGCATCAACAATAGTGAAAGGAACACCAGATCGAGGTCCGAGCTGGGCCCTGGGGCTTGGGTGTCCGGGAACATTTGAAGGATCCGGCTGGTTGAAGGTGCTTGGAGGCCACTTTGACTTTCCTCTGCTCTCCCCCGCATGCTGGCTGTAGATGGCTTTCCCCAACTCCTCCGGGCGGGCACTGTGAAGATCCACAAATTAATGTTCTCAGCCACTTTAATATCCTTGTGTCTAAGGGATTAAACATTTCCTGACAATGCTTTCCTTTGAATTCTTTCACGTATAACTCCCAAACAGAGAGAGTCCCTGATTTAATTCTAAGAAATTAAAGCTCTTCTCTCCACCCCATTTTTCATGTTCTCCTTTTTAGAATATGCTATGTATTTAGGCAGTGTTCATGTTAGTAATATTGCATAATTTCGAGCACGTGGTTCAGGTCACTCGGAATTCTCCCCAATCGCATTCTTTGTTCTAGATTTCAGATCCTCTGAGTCTCATGTGTTATTTACTGTGTGATTTTCATGGAACCAGATGCATTATTTACCAGGTTGCGGGATATCTAAAGTTCCACAGCTGGCCTGTAAATTTGTAAATAGCACGCTGGGCTAGACTGGGTTGCTGAGTCAGGCTTGCACTGACATCATAATATATGGACTTCTTTATTCTCTGGATGATATTTTGTTTCCAGTCCTTGCGTATTCTGGCAAGATAAATTTTGATGCTTTGTATATTAATATGGCCTATCAATTCTATCCCTCTGTAATTTACAGAATTTATAGAATCAATACTATTCAGCGATGGGCATCATAAACTAAACCGAAGACTGTGTGTGTGCGGTGCCTGGAATTTGTTGGGTTGAATCCAGTTTCTAGACCCTGCCAGAGTTTATTGACCACTAGAGGGAAGTAGGGTGCTGCATCCCAGAGCTGAGCGTCTGTGCGCACTTTGGTGTTTCTTACCTTGCGAAGAGATTGGTGCTAGAACTTTCAATAAAAGGCTTGCGTTCTTTGTCCCTGGGCTGTGAGGTGGCTAAGGCATGCTGAGGTGTTGGTGCTCATGCTAATTCCAGTAATACTTAAGGTTTCCGTAGCTAGTAGTGTGCTGGTGTTTATCAGTAAGTTCACTGGGGAAAAGCCCTGATTTGTAGCATTTCTGTGATGTAAATATTCTCGTCACGGCGAATTGCAAGCTACTGATGGATGCCACTGTGTGGGGAGTTGGAACAATGTGTACAATCAGGACATACAAACCGGCTCCAGCCACGATGAGCTCTGGTCACTTGTCACTCACCGTCTAAACTGTTAGTTTTGTTTTCAGATGGACATAGCTCAAGTCTTCCCTAAAGCCAGAGAACACAGGCCTCATACTTTTGGTCTCCCGACACTGCACCCAGAGCAATGCCTTAAACATTTTAACTTTTCAAATGAAAATTTCTTATTGAAGAATAATGTACATACAAAATATACAAATTATCAGCAAATTATCAATAAAATAATAATGAATTTTCAGAATTACAGTGTAGCCAGCCCCTAGATCAAGAGTCAGTATATTACCAGCATCCTAGAGGCCCCTATGTATCTCCTTAGGGTCATTAACCTCCTGCTCCCTGAGTTCTAACTCCATGGATAAGTTTCATGCATTTTTGAAATTCACGGAAATGAAACCATATAGTATGCTGTCTTTAATGCCTGGCTTCTTTCCATCGTGTTACGTGCTTCATTCATTTTGTTGCAGATAGTTGTGCTTTGGTCTCTTTGCCCTGCACTGTATTCGATTGCATGAATATACCAGTTTATTACTCATTCTACTGTGGTTGGTCATTTGAATTGGCTCTAGTTTGGGGCTATTAAGAATAGGGCTACTATGTTCATTCAACTGTGTGTCTCTGATGAATGAAAGTACATAATTCTGTTGGGGACAGGCTTATGTGAACCAGTAGGTAATCTGATGCACAAGTATCATGAAGTTTTAGATCTTAAAGACATCCTGATTTGGGGGACTGGCATGGATAAATTTCTGTAAGACCACAGTTAGACTGAAGTGGGGGAAGATGGCTTTATGTGACAGTAGAGATACATATCCAGTTGTAAATTTGGAAAAATCGCTAGGCAGGCTCAACACGGGTGGGGACTCTGGGGATGAACTGGTGATTGTCCAGGGTGGGGACTCACACCCAGAAAACCCAGGATGGTGAATGGAGGTTAGTGGAGCATGACTTTGGGGAGACTAGGAAGTGTGAATATTTGGAGATTTAGGCAGATAAAGGATTAGAACCAGGGAAGACATTCATGAACTCAGATAAACATTTATTGCTTACCTACTATGTACCAGCCACCATGCTAGGTGCTGGTGATACTATAGTCATGAAAGCATAGTTGTGTTTTCAAGGAGCTTATACTCTGTTACAGAGAGAGATAAGCAGCCAGGCAATTACTGTTTAGACAGGTGGCGAGTGCTTTGATGAGGGTATTGCAAGGTACCCTGGGAGAACAGAGGAAGTGGGTGGGTGTCATAACCCAGCCCGGGCTGGGCATAGGGAGTGGGCAGGAGAGGGCTGGGAGGGGAGAGGTGTGAAGGTGACTTCTGTAGGAGATTGTACGTGAGTTCAGAATGAGAGAGTGAATGGGATGGGGGGTTTCCAGGCTGAGGGGATAGCATGTGCAGTGGGCCTCAGTAGAGATGGCATGGCAAGGGAGGGAAATGGGAGGTGATTGGCAGTGTGGCTGGAGCCTAGTGAAGACAGGGTAGGCAGAGAGGGTGATTAGAGGTGAGAATGGCGTGGAAGCTGGAGTCCAACCATGTCTGAAAACCATGGCAAGCTATTAAAATTTTAAAACAAACTTAGCTGTGCATTCTCTATGGAACAGGCAGGGGCACCTGGCATAATCAAGGCAGGGCCCATTCCCCTCAAGGTAGAATCTTGACCTTAGGAATCAGGTTGCCGCCTGCCTATGGGAACGGAGATCAGTGATCACTGTTGTTGTAATTGTGTGCTGGTAAACTAGCTCTTTGATGGGGAAGCAGGGGAGGTGGGAACTCTGATTTATAGTGTTTGCCAATTCCCATGGTGTAAATATTCCTACCCAGCTTGCAAAAATCCTGAAAATTTAACAAATGGTTTTTGAGAGCCCATATGAACCTGCTTCAATGGCCATGCCACCAGGTTTACTCAGTCACAAAGCTCCTAAACATTGCATTAGAGGTCCCTAACCAGTAGCTCTCAGGCTTCACCATGCATCACCCCCTGGGGCCCTTGTTAAAGCGTAGATCAATGAGCCAAGCCCCAGAGCTTATGACTCAGAAGTCTGGAGTGGGGCCTGAGAGTTTGCATTTCTAATAAGTTACCAGGTGCTAAAATGCTGCAGGTCTGGGACACGTTTTGGGAACAACGGCCTTTAATTTACCCTTTCATGCCTATCCCTGGATGAGGTTAGTTCCCAATTCTCATGGACGGCTGAGACTACAGAAAATTGCTCCCCTTGTGTGGAGAAGAGGGAAATGAGGCAGAGATTTGCGTCAGTCATGACAGAGAGGACATTAAGGGCAGCGTCGTGATGTGAAAGGAATCAGAATTTGTACTCAGAAGATCTGGATTGAGTGCCTTTGCTGGATAAATGTGGGTATGTTATCCAAACAGAATTGTAGGTGGTTCTCCCATCTTCAGAATCGGGACCCTGATATTGTTGGTCTCACATAGTTGTTGTGATGATCATGTGAAGCAAATGGACAGCTATTATATCTTATTATAAACTGTAACCGCAAACAACTATGTAAATGTTAGCTGTTGTTTTTAGAGATGATCAAGTGAGAAGCTGAAGCTCAGAGAGGTAAAGTGATTACATAGCTGGAGGCGAGACCTGCTGAAAATCAGCAGGGTTTACAGCCCTTTCTCTTGTGTTAGTGGTTTTTCAAATATTTCTTTTAGCCTTTCTTCAAATGAAACCTTAGGAGGAAGGAGAGCACAGGAGATGATGAAAGAGGAGCTGCTCTTATTATAGTAGGAGAAGGTAGCAGGCACTGGAGCCCTGAGGCGATGCCCCGGAGCCTTGAGGCATCAGAGTCCAGGGTGAAAACCTCGCCTGCTGTTTTCAGGAGGCACTTTCTGTATGAGGTGGCAGTGGGTAGGCTGACCGGGCAGGAACTTGATGGCTTTAGGGTAAGGTCAACACCGGTGGGTCTCTCACAGGCAACACGCAGACATAGCCTGAGGAAGCTTTGAAAAATCCCAGTGCCTAGTCTGTCCCCACACCCCTGTGCCAGTTACATCAGAATGTCTGAGGGGTTTGTCAGTCATCTGTACCTTTCAGTTCCCAAGTGACTCCAGTGTGTGGCCCAGGTTGATGACCAGGTGTCTATCAGTGGTCCTCAGACCAGCAGGATAAGCATTGCCGGAACTTGTTAGAAACGCAAATCCTCAGACTCCAACCCACTCTGCATCAGAAACTCTGGGGTTAAGGGCCAGCAATTGATGTTTGTTTGTTTTTGAATGTTTTTAAAAAATTTATTCATTTTCATTTATTTTTTTATTGATTTCAAAGAGAGGAAGGGAGCGAGAGATAGAAACATCAATGATGAGAGAGTTGTCATTGATCGGCCGCCTCCTACATGCCCCCTGCTGGGGATGGAGCCCGCAACCCGGGCATGTGCCCTGACTGGGAATCGAACCATTACATCCAGGTTCATAGGTCGATGCTCAACCACTGAGCCACGCCGGCCGGGCAGGAATCTGTATTTTAATGAGTTTTGCTTGTAATTCCGATGCATGATCACTTGAGAGCCACAGCTGAAGAGCAGCGGTTCTGATGGTGGGTGGACATCCCCATAAATGTTTAATATCATCCCGTCGCATGAGGAGCTGTCCACACTGCACCCCCTGAGATTCTGATGGGCTCTTCCTTAAAGGCCCCTTCCCCAGGGTGAATCCCTGGCCCAGGGAGCCATAGGACCTCTCTGCATCCTGTCCCTTACTCTTCTGGGGAAGAAAACAGAGACTAGCATTTGTGAGCAGGGCCCCTCCAGGTGTCCCTGCAGCCAGAGGTCAGAGGTGAGTTCTGTTAACGGACTCAACCCAGAGACCCAGAAGGCGGGCCCTTAGTGTTTTCAGTATTGCCTAGGTGGTTTTGTTTCTGTTTCTGTTTTCTTTTCTAAGTGGTGAGATTGGAGTAATGCATACATTCTACATATACTATGATTTCTGTTGATTTTTCCCCAGTTTAACTAGAACTGCCATGAGGAAACTAGAAAGTGAGGGAGATGGCGCCTGCTAGCTGGAGGGAGGAGAGGAACAGGTCTAGGTTTGAAGGAGACAAAGGAAACATGGGGGAGAAGTAGAAAGTTGAAAGCTGGGGGCTCTGGCGGGATGGACACCTGATAGGAAGGAGCCTTCAGCGAATGGTCAGGGCTGGGACCAAGGGGATAACCATGCCCACTCACTCCTCCAGCCCTCGACTCTCCTGCTGGGCCTCCCACTGACTGAATCCCATAAGAATCTGCAAACAAGAGATCTGTGGGTGTATCCATATGGGTCAGGATTGGGGGTGCCCAGCAGGTGAAGACAGGTTGAGAGGGGTTCTGGGTGGGCATATGGGAGATATGGAGTTAAGTCCCCTTCTGCCTACCCACAGCCCCTACTACCTGAATGTTTGGCAATTACACACACTCTTACTCATGGTCTCTCTTATATAATTACTGTGCATTATTATTTAAATCATGTATGTGACTTACCTTTTCACGTATTAATGACCCCTTTTCCTAGCAGTATGATAAACTTCTAGTGGATGATGAACATCTTATATTTTTCTATCTCTGTAACTGAGCTTAGTCCAGCAGTTACTATAAAGCTGGCATTCCAATAAAAATTTGTTGATGGCACACAAAACATTTTTAAAGTATTTATTTGTTGAGGGTTTTTCCATGAGCTGTCAACCCCCAAAGTACAGGGACTGTGTTTATTTAATGTTAGATGTGGCCTGGTATACTTTAATGCAAACCAGACTTTATTTAGAGTCCCTCAGAGGTGGAATGAACTGTTTGTAGGGCATCTGTCCAAACTCTGTAGTTTGAATTCCTTCTATAACATCCTGATATATTATTACCTACTGGGCTTTAAATGTCTCTGAAGACAGGGATCTCAGAGCCTCATGAAGCAGTGGAGTACATCCAGTAGCTTTGAGAAGTAGAAAGTTTTTTTGTTTGTTTTTTTAAGATTTTTTTAAAATGTAAAATAGGTTTTTATTGATTTTAGAGAGGAAGAGAGAGGGAGAGAGAGAGAGAAACATTGATCAGTTGCCACCTGTATACACTCCAACTGAGGATTGAACCCACAACCTGACCAGGAATCGAACTGGCGAACTTTTGGTGCACAGGATGACACTCAACCAACTGAGCCATACTGGCCAGCGCAAGTTATTTTTCATGCAATTAGTAAGCCATTTACCTCGGGTCCCTGGCAATCACTGATCTGCCATCTGTCATAATTTTGTCTTTTCCAGAATGCTGTTTAAATAGAATCAAATGTAGTATGTAAACTTATAAACACTGGCGTCTTTCACTAGGTAAGGTGCATTTGAGAGTCAGCCAAGTTGTCGAGACTATCAATAGTCTGTTCTTTTTTATTGCTGTATAGTATTCTAACAGTTGTTTATCCATTCACTCATCAAAGGACATTGGGGTTGTTTCCAGTTTGGGGCAGTTATAATCCAAATCTGGGGCCAAGCAGGGAAAGGGCAGAGAGGAAAAGGAACTACGGGATCCACCCCACCCTCTGGGACGACAGATGCTGTCCTTCCTCAGAGCGCTAGGCTCCTGGGCGCCTCCCGGTGCGGCTGTGGTGGCTGCCTTCGGGGTGGGAAACTTTGGGTGCTGTGGTTCAGAGAACAGAAAAGCCGCAGGTGGTTTCCCCTGTCCTGTCCGGAGTGTTTGCTCTCGGCACCGACACCCAATTCTGATTCCAGGCCAGAGGATACCAGTGGGAGAGACTGCTGAGCTCCCCCTGGTCGGCGGAGCTTCAAATTCGCACCATGTACCCAATTCTCATGCTACCATTCTCTTGTCAGAATCTTCGAGTAGCTGCTCCATGGGTTCTGTCGGGGTTTTATTTACAGCCCCCTTCAGTGGGAAAGAGGTGGAGGGGGCTCGCTCACTCCCCTTCTCACCTGAAACCAGGGCACTCTTGGAGGTTTTAATATCAGGCAATATATTTTTATTACTAGTTTAGTTTTTTAAAGACCTGCTGATGACTTAAAAAAATAATTTCTTCTTTATATTTGCAATTTGTTTTTCTTTCTTTAAGTGGATATGAATATTTTATTTCAGTGCCTGATATTTCAGTATCTGAAATCTTTGTGAGTCTGTATCTGCTTATTTTTTGTACATCTTTAAGTGAACCTCTATTTTAAGAATACAGTTCTTGAAATATTGCCAGTGGGGATTCTTCAAAGCCTGGGATGAGAGTGGATTATCCCAAGAATGAATTTTATTTGCTTCTGCCAAGCGCTTGGGCGTGCTATGAGAATGGGACCAATTTGAGCTGACTTCTAGCGCGAGGCTTTGTGGGCCTCCCGTGCACTGTGAATTCAGGCGGCGAGCTCGCACGAAGGCTGGCTGGCTTGCTGGTTATAGATCCTGGGGGTTGGTTTGTCCTTTCTCCCAGTGTCACCCAGCAGGGCAGCCTTCCTGTAGTCCCCTGGTAGAGAGCACAGTTTAATTCTTTGGGTTTCTAGCTTTATGGGGCAGGTCCAGCATGAGACCTTGGGTGTCCCTGAATTTGGTCTTTTGCCTTTTGAACTTGGCAATCATGAAAACCAGTGGTCAATTCCAGCATATTTAATAGTTGTCCTAAAGGCAAAAGCTGACTCCAGCGATCTATCCATCCTCACTTGGGCTCTGGCCTCAGTATCCCTGATTTTCTTGTTCAATCCTCTTTGCGTTTAAGAAGATTTGAAAGTATTTACCAGCATTTGGTTATTTTCAGTGGGAGGATCGTTTGGATGATTTGTTCACCAGTTTCCTAGCAATGGGATATTCTCTCCACTGGACCGTGTATTGCAATTCAGTTAGATCTCAATTAAAATAGGTATACTGAATATTGAACATAAGGAATATAATAGAAAGGGTTGGGAGACTACGGTTGCAGTCTAGTATTTTTTACTACGTTGCCAGTTGAAACCTTGCCCCTCCTCTGGACCTCAGCTTCCTTGTCGTGCGACAGGGTTGGCTTAGATCACTGCCGAGGCTTTGAAACTCTTTGGTGACTGCTTATTAAGCCATGTTTTGGAGGTGATGATCACGGTTTCTCCCAGTCTAATTCGTTACCATGACCGCCGCTTAAACTGTCCATGTTTAGGGTGTTGCCGTGTCTCCGCTGGTGTAACCGGGGCCTTGTGGAATTTTTCCCAGTGGAGTTCTGATTGCTGAAATAAGATGATTCAGTATCACCTGATAGCATTAGTTAGGCAGGAGAGAGTGCAGTCATCTCACGGGTCTGTTGCTAGTGTATCTAATAGTAAGATCCTCAGCAGCGCAAGTGTGAGTCACTGCGCCGGATGCAGGCGGCTAGCAGCAGCGCCCCTGTGCTTGCTTTGGCTCTGGTGTTTGTGAGTGTCTTGGCTTCTATGGGTAATACCGGATGGTGCCATTTTTCCCCAAAGGGTTTCTAAATATAGTTTTATATTTTGATAAGAGGGCCAGCAAAGCCTCATGACAACTCATTCAAGGTTTTGTAAGGCAAAATGAAGTTGTTTACAGAGCAAGTGGGGATCCTAAAGGACTGACCAACCTACGTGACATTTATTTTTCTCTCATCAACCTGCACTCTGATGGGTTCTGCAGCTCAGTCATCATCTAGCAGGGGGAGTGACTTTTTGCTAGAAGAAAAAAATTTTCAAGAAGGAAAGAGACATGTATTGGACATTTAATAAGTGCCTGATAACGTCATGTACATTAGCTTTCTATAAGCAACAGACATGAATTCTGACCATATGAAAATATGTGTTACAATGCCCCTCCCCACAGGGTTACCTTTCAATGGGGGCAGCAGGGGGAGGGGCATGTTCTGCACCGAGGAATGAAGCTTTTCTCTGGATTTTGCTAACAGAGCCATGGGGGGGGGGGGGATAGAACCCCTGACTATAGCCTTTGTAACACTGGACCCCAAACCACTGAGCTATTCACTGTGTGTGTGTGCGCGCGTGTGTGTGTGTGTTTAAAGAATCTGAAAACAAATCCCTTCTAAGGTTCGGGGCAGGTGACTTATAAGTATTTAAATTTTCTTCTGAACTTCAGAACACCTGATTTGAGTACGAAGTTGTCCCATTGTGCTTGTCCCTTAAAGAGAGCATTTCTCCTGGGCTGAGACCAGTTGAGCACCTGCCTGATCCCTTTGCCCGGAGTTGTCGCCAAGAATGACCAGGCAGTTACTTATGTGCATGCAGAAAGGGAAGCTGACAGGGTTGGCTGATTGAGCCTGGCATGGTTCAGGTCAGGGAGTGAGATCAAACATCAGCGATTTCAGGTTTATGACAGTTATCAAATATAATGATGTGGAATGAGACCGAATTGTACCATAATAGCAATAAAAATCAACCTGGAAGGAGAGAGGCTTCCGTCTGTTTCACTGTTGCTCAGGGAGCTTAGTGGTGGGCATTTTGGGCAGTGCTGTGGCTGGAGGGTCAGGTTTGTGATTCCTCCTGAGTGAAAGATAAGGCACTGTGGGTTGCGGTGGTCACAGGGACTTGGGCTGCGATAGCTGTTTCCCGGCCAGACATCAGCTGCGGCTTTCACAGTCAACACTGATGGTTGTCTTCTTGGGAGCTCAGCTGAGAGGGGAGAGAAGGCCTGAGCTGGCTGGGTGCGGCTTGGCGATATTAAAATAGGAAATAGAGAAGCTGTTGTGCACACCACGGGTGACCTTGGCTCCCCATCGTCGTCAACTCCAGTTTCCTTACTTGGATAGTTGCAGAAGGGTTCCATACCTTTCTCACAGTTCTTCTGCAAAATACCTCAAGACATGTTTTAGGCATCCCAAACGACAAGCAAACAAAAGCTCACGGCAAATGAGTTTAGAAAATATTGTATGTGATGTCTTCCCTTTTTAAGTTAGTCTTGCATGAGACTAATTAGAGACCCCACAAAGTCCTCTGCTTACCTGGAAACTATAAACACGTAGGTGACCATGAAGAGTTTTCCCCCATTAGTACCCGTGGAGCTGGCATTTTAGGGAAATGTTTCCCTAAGTACACTTGGAAGACAGTGCCACACTAGCTGACGGTGTTTGGTGATTGCTTTTTACCTGCAGGATGTGGACAGTGCTGGGCATTCCCTGAGTTTGGAATCTGACCCCCCGTCAGAGCTGAGAGGAGGCCACCCACGCTCAGAGCTGGCTCCTGGTCTAGGGAACTATCGCCTATCTTGAGATGACTAGAGGCCTGCTGAGCTGAAAATAATGTTCCCAGTGCAAGGGACCTCTAGTTCTGACACTTGTTTAAACCAATGTTTCAAGTTTAATTTTATGTTCGGGAAAGGAGGCTGCATGGGCCAGAGGAGAGTGTGGGTGGAAAGGAAACAGTTTGTGATCCATCTTCAGGGATGAGTAAGGACAGCCAGGAGGACACAGAAGGGACAGTGTCTAGGAGAATTCGCCGAAACTCTGGAATCGCCGCCATGGTGTTTGTTGGTCAGGGTTCTTTGAGGTCCTGGGGTAAGAGAACACAGGGACATCCGGGGCTGGCTGTCACACAAGAGACCTTGTCCTCTCACAGCCACACTTGCTCATTTGTGTACAGTCTTTGGTTGCTTCTGTGTGACACCTGCAGAGTCCAGGAGTGTGACAGGGCCCTGATAGCCTGCAAAGCTGAAAATATTTACTGTCTGGCTCTTTAAGAGAAAGCTTGCAGATGCCTGAATAAGTGACACAGCCAGGATTTGAACCTGAGACTCAAAGCCAGACCTGGCCTTCTGCAGGCAAAGACCACCCAGGACCTGGAAATGAAGGCAGGACAGACGGGTGAGTGAACAGTCCTCTGGTATCCACGTGGCCGCGTCACAGTGGGTGAAGGATGCATTTGGGTCGTAAGATCTGAGAAACTGTGGCTCAGCTGGGAAGGGCAGGACGTGTTGAGGAAGTTTAGTCAAGAATGGGAAGGAGACAGGAAGCTCGCGAAAAGCCACAGTTGTGTGACAAATGATATTGTAGCAGGAGGCTTTCCCCGCAGCCTGTTTCTGCCTCTTCCTACGCCTCCCTCGCTTCCTGGGTAAGGGGGAGCCTGAGGTTCTGGAAGGACACCCGCAGTAAGAAACAGAACAAACTGCACTCAGGTTTGATGCCATATTCTTGGGGAGGGGGCAGAGGCTCTTGTTTAAAATCGAAAGTGGTTGCTGAGAGCTTCGCCAGCTTTGTTTCATAATAGATTCAACAGTAAAACAATTGCTTCCATTCAGGGCTGTTGTGAGCAGCTTGACTCCAGAAACACTGTCCTCCCAACACCTCGATCAGATCCGTTTGCCTCCAGCGCGGAGAGGCCGAGGTGTGCGTGCGCCCGCCCGGGAGTTCTGCTGAGGGCACATGCGGTCGATCCTCCTCGGCGGGCTCTCTTCGGGTTGTCCCCAGTGCTCCCAGAAACAGGGCCCCGTCAGTGGCAGGTAGTTAACACGTGCAATGCTGTCATTACATTGGTTAGGATGCTCTCCAGCAACCCTTGGACAGCCCAGCTTGCCTTTCGCGGCAGGGTAATATTTGCTCACCTAAGCAATTAGGCTCCGAGTGCAAGGAGGCAAGGCGAGGCTGGCATGCAACACCGACATGAGCTCTGTGTCCACGACCCCGGGAAGCCTCCGCTGCTCCAGCCTGCGCGGCCCGGTGCGCTGGGAAGGAGCATCGGAGGGCGAGTGGCCTCTAGGGGCAGCGTCCTGCTTGTCGGCTGCCCTTCTGGCAGTTGGACCTTTCATTCTATTCCATAAATACCTCCCGGGTGCTTGCTTCCAGATGGCTTGTCCAAGCAATGTGGACACAGTGGTGTCCCAAGCCCAATATGGCCCCTGCCACCAGGAGGGAGCACACAGTCTCACGGGGGCAGAAATGTCAATCACGTGGTGACACAATCAAATATAGACCGTGACTGTAGTAAGTTCTAAGTGGGAGAGGTTCCTGGGCTCCGAGAGAGCATAACCGGGGAATTCGATCTAGTCAGGGAGGGCAGGGCTAGAAAAAGTGGGATCTCTCGGAGACTTTAAGATGAGCACAGGTTACAGCTCTAGGCAGAGAGCTCTAGGCAGAAGGAGCCGAGTGTTGGCTCCTTTTTTCCCACAGGTCTACCTCCACTCTATGTGCCTAATACAAATTTATCTGTGGTCTAATCGACTTACTCGGCTCATTGAATCAACAGTCGTTATTGAAAGCTATGTGCTGGGCTGGAATACTGAGATGGAAACACATCATCATGATTAACACCCTGGAGTCACCATTTATTGAGCTCCGACTTGGAACAGTCAGATCTGCAGGTGCATCCAAATGTGCCTTTTATGAGGCAGGCGGCCTGGGCATGATGCTCAGTTTCTCTGAGAATTGGGTTCTAATCTATTAAAATGAAAAAATCCAGTGATGTGTATTTCACCTGATCTCGGGGAGAATTAAGTGAGATACTGCAACTTGTACACAGTTCCTAGAAAGAAGCAGCAGTTCGGCGAGTATTTGTTGATGAGATAATGGAGTTAGTCTTGGACCTGTCGTGGGCTTTGGAGCCCAGCCTGATCCGTCTCAGTTTACGGGTGGATCTAACATTCTTCAACTGCCTGCCTGCCAGTTATCTTCCCTCATTGCTTTATCCCCTGTAAACTCTTGCCATGTCTCTTCTGGTCCAAGCATGAATGAATTACTAAAGAGCCATTTATTTATACATTTCTAGCAACTGCATTATGATTGGTCCAGCTAGGTACCGGGGGAAAAACACAGACTTTCACACTGTTACGGTCGATGAGTATTGAAACAGATCGGTGCTCTGGGGAGGCACGATTCTCCTTTGATGACACCTGATGAAAGACATGCGTGTCTAGCCCCGCCATCTGCAGTTATGTACGCTCAAATTCTATCCAGATAATATCCTTTCTTTCCTAGTGTCTACCATGACATCAGCACTGCCCACAGAAGGCCATAATGTTTCATTTTTGGGAGAAATATGTTTGTGTCAGTGATGGAACTGTGCATTTTGTTGTTTGATGCCGCCCAGACCTGAAATGACACTATCCAGGTGCTTGCCTACAGAACGTGTCACATCCCTTTGTTGTGTTTCAAGAACTGCAGAAAATGAAAAGATAAAGACAGGCCTAACAACCCTGAGAGGAAGTGGTCAGGGAAACAGAGAGCTCGGAGAGATTTCTGGAACTCAAAGCCCACCTATGTGATGTCAGATTCCATGAGGTGGCTCATGGAGCTGCCAGGAAGTGAACCAGCGAATGGAAGTCTCCCGCGAGAGCACCCACTCGTCCCCCAGGCTACTATTTCTGATCATAAATTGGCTGTTAATGATTAGGAACTATTATTATTTTTTCTTAAATTTTCAGAAACTGGGATCCATAGACATGAAAATAATCTTGTGCAGTATCTCTAAACCCAAATAGCCAGGGCATTTTTTCCCCCTGTGCTTACCCTAAAATCTTACTTTCTCTGTGTTAAACTCTTTGATTCTTAGGAGAAATGTGTTTCTTGATTCTATACAAACACAAAAACAAACAGTCAACCCTCACGTATCTTCCTTCTGAATTGTGGCGAGTGGTTGCCTCCTAAACCCTGCTTGGGTTCAAATCCTGCCTCCTCTACTTAGCAGCCGTGCAACTTCGTTGAAGTCACTCGATCTCTCTGTGCCTATGTTTCTTATTTTTAAAGTGGGGAAATAATAACACCTGCTTCATGGTATTATTATGAGACCTAATGCATCAGCATGAGTTAGATTCTTTTAACTTCATGGCACACAGCAATGCTAAGAAAGCCCCAGGTTAAACATAGAAAGACCACCAGCTGTCTCCAATCCAAGATACACTAACTACAATTGTACTTACCCTTCTTCATGAATTCTTGTACAAAATTTTGACTTCTAGTAGATATGATAGAGAAGAAAGAAAATATGTGAAGCAGCACTGTTTAGAAAATTCCTTTAAATGGCAGGGGAATTTTTAAGTCCCTGCCCTTTCACAGAAAGGATCGGAATGGTCTTTTTGAGACCACAGCTTGGGAGCATCGTTTGGTTTGGGGCTCAGAGAAAAGATGAGACTTCTTGCTCCTAGTCACCATGATCTGTAATCGTATATTAGTAGTTTATCTTGAGCAAAGCTAACTTTCTAGGGATAATCCACTGCTGCTTTGCCACCATGCGCTTCTCTGCCTCCTTTCACCCATTCGCCCATGATTTTTAATGGCTTTAGGGGAATGCTGTTACAACCCATCTTTCCCCAGGCTTGTCTGGCGACTACACAGCTATTTAATACAAGTGATCCCATTTCATAGATAAAGACACCAAACATGAGAAGATACGTATGAAAACATGCATTAAGTTCCAGATTCCTTATTTGCGCATGGCTCATTTCTTTCTCAAGAAGGTACCTGTTTTAATCTCCACCCTCATGAAACCATTATTGCTAAAGTCTCGGTGCATTCACTTCTCTTGGTTTCTGAGATGATGTGATTTTCCCCTTCTGCAGAGTAACCAAGGCATCAATTGACTGCATAAACAGGAAGGCAGGCCCTGAAGGTGGGCTGTGGAGCCCAGTGACATGGCCTGGGTGACAGAGGGAGCACCGAGGACCGTGAGCATGCTGAGGAGGATGGACACAGGCAGTGGGGCGGACACCTGTGGTGTCTCCTAGTTCCCCGAGATGGAGGAAGACCCTGGTCTTGTCAGACTACAGTTTTCGCTAATGTGAATTTGCCACGAGGCCCTGTGGTATGCCGGGGAGTAAGGATGTCTGAGGCCTGAAGTAGGGCTGCACCCATGACTTAGCTTCGGCTTAATTTTATTTCTTTGCTGTAGATTTAATTCTTCCCCTTGCTCCAGCCACATGGCCTAGGTCTTTTCCTTTAGCACTGTGATTCTCAAACCTTGGGAGATGTCCCCTCTCCCCCAGGGGACATTTGGCAAGGCCTGGAGACAGGTGGGCTGTCACAACTGCAGTGGAGCAAGGAATACTGGCATCGGTGGGTGGAGGCCAGGGATGCTGCTCAGCATCCTACAAGGCAGAGAATGACACCCGATAACAAAGAATTATACAGCCCCCAATATTACTAACGTCAATGTTAAACTCCGCCTAACGTGGCAAACTTGTTCCTCCCCTTGCAGGGCTCTTCCTCCAGACCTCCTGGCTGGCTTTCGGTGGCATGCAGATTTCAGCTAGACCCTCCTCTAAGTGTAGGCCACTGTCTTCCACATTCAGTTACTCTATTTTTATTTGCTTATTTATTTATTAAATATGTTTTTATTGAATTCAGAGAGAGAGGAAGAGAGAGGGAGAGAGAGAGAGAGAGAAACATCAATGATGAGAGTTATTGATCGGCTTCCTCCTGCAAGCCCTCGACTGGGGATCGAACCCACAACCCGGGCATGTGCCCTGACTGGGAATTGAACCATGACCTCCTGGTTCAGAGGTCAATGCTCAACTGCTGAGCCACACCGGCTGGACTCAGTTACTCTTTACCGAACCCCTACTCTTACTGTTTTTCCTCGTACTCAGCCCTTTGAATTATGAGCTGCTCGGTGAAGATACACGCTTTTCTGAATTGTGCCTTCTGCTGTTCAGAAAGCAGGGAATTTGAAGCTTTGACGTATGTGTCTTTTGTTTATTGCCTTTCTCTGCAGAAAAGCTTTCCAACATCAACAAAACCCCTTCCACTTGTTGAAAATGCAAAATCATTGTGTGGCAGTAATTAATTTTTTTTTTTTTTTTGGTTTTCACCTAATTAAATTTGTGCAAAGAATGAGGAAAGCGCTTTATCATCCACAGGAGAAGCAGGTTGCTCACACCTGCCTTCAATCACTCTGAGTAACTACTTCATTAAGACATAGGCAAGGCCAGTGACAGATCATTAATTTTCATGGAGATAATCTGGGGAGCCAAATGTTTGTAGAAGCGAAGTCTAGCAAGAAGGACATAAATGTATTAGCACTTATTAAAAATAAGCTGTAAGTCTGTTTGCATGCTGCCTCTGTCATGTTATGAATTAATCGCTTCAATGCAACCACCATAAAATGTGCGCATCGCAGCGTGTCGAGGGAGGAAAAGCAGGTAGGATCTCCCTTCTCTCACAGTCTGGGTCTCTTACATTCTTGAATTTACATTTTTTTAAAAGGCTAATGGACAGGACTGAAATGGAACCAAAGCCAGGAACATTTGTGCTCTTTCTTGCTGTGATTTGGCTTTTTTGCTGTTTTGAGTAGGATGGAATGGAAGGCAGTGGTCCCCCGAATGGCCTCACTCTGTCTACAAGGTAGAGTTATTGGCAAATTCTACATTTCTTTGAACTAATCAGTTTGGAGGGAGGGGTCTTGCTGTCTCTGAATTTTTCTATTCTTTCTGAGGAACTGAAATCTGGGGAGGCCACCACCACCATGCTAGTGGACTAAGCCATTCCTCTCGCAGACGATTGTGTCCCATCAGATGATGGCCTCGCAAGCTGTGAAGCGCCCCGTGGGCACTGGCCCAGGCTCACAGAAAGGAGCCTCCCTCCCTCTCGGAGACTATCTGCCAACGCAGGCTCGAGTCCTTGCTACAGGGACCTTGCTTTGTAACCTACGTGCTGCCTGGACATAGAAATTGGATTAGATTAAAATCAGCTCAATGGGAAGACACCTTTAGCCTCCAAATGTTGGCCCTGCTGTTTACTAACCTGGTTGGGCAATTTAAGTCGCTTCTTTGAGCATCGGTTTTTTTAATCTGAAAAAAAGGAAAACAGTTATTAAATGAAAGTTTATATAATGTATTGGTACAAAGAAGTACTCAGTAAACAGTGGTTTCTTACCCTGTAACAATTGTCATGTCAGATTTTGAGGTTTACTTTGGTGTGAATCTCATTTGTCCTTGGTTTTTGTTTTGTTTCGTATTGGGCTACCATAATTGGCATCGTTATGTTTATGTTCATTTAAAAGGGGCTTTTTGGTCATTCCTAGAAGTTATTTATTCTTTCACTCAAGCTTTTATAATTTTGTCCAGAGACTGGGAGCCTGAGTACCCAAGTTTTTTTTAAAGGTGCTTGGCTTCCATCTGTCTTAGAGGGTAACTACATTTTCTACACTACAAGTAGGAATAAGTGACCTAATGTTTAAAACTAGGACCGTTCTCTCAAAAATCTGGGATGTATGGTGGCTGTAGATAAAAGTACATAGCAAAGATTATATTCCTTTTTTCTTTGTCTTTTTAATCATAGTAATAGCAGTTCATAGTGCTCTCTCTACACAAATTTTCCGAGTAAATGAAAGAATGAAGAAATAACTTTTAGAACTAGAGATGATGGCTTTCTATTTCAGCTTTATTTCCCAAACAAGGTCATCATGGTAGAGAAGGTTGGAGGTGGGCATCAGGAAATAGGAAATACAGCACACACTAGAAGGAGTCCTCGCAGATGGAATACTTGGGAGTCAGAGAATGTAGGTTCAGGTGTTGGCTCTGTCACAGCCTAATGAACCCGGGAAGCTACCTGACCTAATCGAGCTGCTGCTTCTTTATTTGTAAGATAGAGTCATAATAATTTCTCTCTCTAGAAGTATAGTAAGTATTAGATGGGTCTTCCTGATGGTTTAATAAGATAATGCAAGAAAATTACACAGTACAGTTCATAGCACAGCCTAAGTAGGCAGTAAATGTTAATAACAACAATAATTATTATTTTTGGATTTAAGAAAATTTGAATTCATAAGAGTGAATTGTTGGGTAGAACTCTACTTATATCCGATCCTCAGATCCTCCACTTCTCAATGAAGCCACCAACATGAATTTCCTTTGAGGAAGACACGTACGAGCAACTCTTGGGAGCAGAGCTGAAAACTATCCATGAGACATGCCAATTTGGTGTTGGAAAGCTATAAGATCAGCTCATATTAGCTAAATTCCTTAACTTTTGAACCAATGAGCCTGCCTCCATGACAGTTAAGCTTCACCAGGATGCTAATTTTACTTCTTTTGTTGTTGTTGAACATTCTGGAATATAATATTTATCTAAAAATTCTTCATGCATATAGGTTGGTAGTGAGAAATGAGCTAGCACAGGGGGTTAGTTTTATTTTATTTTTTCACAGTGAGGTAGTTTAAAAGTGTGCGGGGTAACTGCATCTGATGGCATTCAACCACAGAGTAAATTGCCTTTGTGCCTTCAGCACTTTAGACATGTTAGCCTGTGTCTCAAGTAAAAAAAAATCATATCAAGATACATAATAATCTTCTCTTTACTTTAATATTCCTCCAGATACCCTAGAGATGTGATACCAAACCCAGACACTGTAAAAGGGAGTTTCCTCACTCAGTTTACCTGACCATTTTCCAGTTTGCCAGACTCTTCCACCCAGTCTTCTTCTTCCTTTCTATAGGCACTGAATCTTTCCTTTTCTTCCAAAGAGAACTCGTAAGAGCAATCTAAGTGCGACCTGCTTTGCAACATAGCATTGGCAAAGGGAAAGCTTCCCATTACACTTTCCCCATATTATTTAACTCAACAAAAAATTTTAATGGGGCATCTCCTCTTCCAGGTTCTGGGCCAAGGGTTCAGAGGGGAAAGAGGTCCCTCACATTCTAACAGAGGATTAACAGGTGGCTTTCAGGGCACCGTATTCTTACCCCTTGTGCTCATTTCTTAGAGCTGCCATAACAGAGTACCACAAATTGGTTGGCTTAAAAATATACATAAATGTACTGTCTGTCAGTTCTGGAGACTAGAGGTCTCACATCAGGGTATGCACAAGGCCATGGTCCTGTGAAGGTTAGGGAAGGCTCTGTTCCAGGCCTCTCTCCTAGCCTCTAGTAGATTCTTGGCACTCTCCCTGTGTACATATCTGTATTGGGGTCCAATTTCCCCTCTTTTGAAAGGACACCGGTTACATTGGATGCAGGCCCACACTAATGACCTCATTTTAACTTGGTTACCTCTGTAAAGATCCTATCTCCAAGTAAGGTCACTTTCTGAGGTACTGGGGTTAGGACTCCAACATATCTTTTTTGGGGGACACATCTCAATCCATAGCACTTCTCTGTGCCTTGTAAGCATGCTCTCAGCACACTTGCTTGCAGTGGTGGCCATGCCTGGTTAGACAGAAGGATTCCTTTCTTGGAATGAAGTCTATCAGAGGTTTAGCAGGGTGAGGCTACGTAATGGCTTGACTCCCATGCTGTTTCCTTCCATATGGGGGAAGGGGCTATAGCACACCTGGATCTGTTCTCTGTATGAGCAGATGTCCTAACATCACTGAGCCTCAGTTTCCATTGTTGAGAAAGTGGGTATTAAAACACATCCAAGAAAGTTTTGTACATTTTAGTTGAAATACCCCATACTTGGCAGGCAATCACATAATACAAATATCCCCCCTTCTATATTCAGTAATTACTTTTTTGGGGGAGGAGAGTAAACTATGGAAATGAAGGAGCTCTCATTCCTATTTTTAAAATGGAGAAATCAAGAACCATGGACAGATACATGACTTGCCTAGAAAAAATATCTAAACTTTCTCTGTTATAGTTTGTTGGTTGAATATCTTGAGAGGGATAATTCTTTTATCTTTGTTTTGCCAGTTAATAGAGCAAAATTCTAAGTACTGAAATTTGGGGGATGGTAAAAGAGATCCTTATAGGTTGTTTACAGGAGCTCAGCTGTTTCATAAGATGCTTATATGGTAGTGCCCCAAACCTACCTTTGGGCTGACTGTTGCTTTCTTTTACATGACAGTTTTTTTAAACTTTAGTAGTAATTTTATTTCTGGTGAGATTTATCTACTGCCTTTTGCTCATTACACTACATTTTATTCTTGACAGCTTAATCATTGTACATAAAATGTACGTATTTTCAAAAGTTCATCTCAAACAACAAACATTTGTTATCAAAACAGTGATACTCTTACCATTGTTTCATCTCTAACATACGATGTGACCAGCTACTTTGTGTGGCATAAATTGGATGTGCTAACTGACTTGTGAACACAGGAACATTTCCACCCATTTGGGCCGTATTATGTTTTATGGATCCATCTTTTCTTGCTGCTAACCAAAGGCTAAATATATACATGCCCTCAATTACAATATTAGGAAAGTAGTGTTCATCTTTAAACTCCATAGCCAGTGAGAAAGCTGAACCACGTAATCAGCAGGGATCACACTCACCTTCCTTTGCTCTACAGACCTGCAAAGCCAATAAGTATATATCCTTTTGTGTCTCATCATGTCTTATCCAAAATGAGACCTTTGGCCAAGTACAAATTCAACTCTTATCGAGTCTGCAGGTGTACTCTGACTCAAATCAAGAAAAAAAGAATTCCTCCTCCAATCTTAATTTTTAAAATGTCTTTAGAGCTTACGCTTTTGGGAAAATCAATGGCAAGTCAGAGGAAGAATGCACAGCTGTGTAGTCAACTGCGTTGTTGATGTTGAATTGGAACACCTCTTCAGGTTCCATCTGGGACTGACATTTAACTTGACCTCCTCAGGACAAGAGGTTAATTTCTGAAGTATTAGAATTATGGAGATTAATTTGTGAAGCTGCTTATAATTAAGATGCCTCTGGCTTTTGCATCTGGGCTGGAGGCAGCAGACGTTAATGACGATAATCCATTTTCTCCCAGGGATAACTGAGGTCTGCCATTTCAAGCTCCATCAATTTGTTTGGGGACTGTCTTCCTTTTTTTCACTCTCCTGGAGGAAAGATTGGTGACCTCTATAAACACAAAGTTCCCTCTCATCCGAGATGGAAAAGTCAACTCAAGATCCTACTGGAGGGTATAATGAATCCATTCCTCGCTCTTAAGTTAGCTGTAACAGTTATGATGAGAACTTACTGTTGAGCCAGGCTCTATGCTAAGCCCGTGACATAAATTGTTTCATTTAATCTTCCTGACAACCATTTAAGATAGGCACTATTACTACCTCTATTTTATGGATAACCAGGGAGAATAAATAACTTCTGCAGGATCACACAGCTGGCACATTGGCAGAACAAGGATCTGAAAATGAGTCTGTTCTACTTTAAAGTCTTTATTTTTCAGCCATTATGCTGTCTCGTCTCCTGGATAGGCTGGGAAATAATGATAGCACTTCCTATGTAACAGGCACTGTTGTAGGTGATTTCATCTCACGACAACCCTATGTCCTAAGTCAAAGCATTATCCTCCTGTAGAGCAGGCAGACGAAGTACAGGGAGATCAAGTGACTTGACCGAGGTCAGTGAACTAATGAGTAAATGGTAGGCGGGGGGACTTGAACCCGGGCAGGCTGGCACCAGAGTCTATGTTCTTAACCTCTCTACAATTATTCCTTCTGAGCAGGAATTAATATTGAGATTTTTCACTAGAAGATATATCCTGATGGTACAGAGGAAGGAGAAATAGAACTGGACATTGTTAACTCTTATGGAGATGGTTCTGGAAAAGGCTTCTTCACACCAGGCTGCCTGTCAGAAAGAACTGAGGAGTCCCCAGTTATAGAGCTTTTCATTCAATTTGTCTGAGCTGGGACCTGGGCATCTATTGTTTTCTAAAATTCCCAAGGCCATTCTAATGGGAAGCTGGAGTTGAGATTCACTGTTCTAGATGAGCCTTATGTACATTTGGCTAATGGTCGCTGTCCTCTTAAGCAGTGTTGACTTGGGTCTCCATCAACACTCATTGCCTGTTCCCCTCTCAAAAACAAAACAAAACAAAAAACACAGTGAAAAAAAGAAAAAAACTGGACTAAACTTCAGAGTTGTTCAGAAGGTGTTGATGTTGATTTAATTAGTCCAGTTCCCGGAACCCTATTAATCTGGCCTAGTGCCTCTGACATGGAGTTACAAAGTCCCACCATTCCCGGGACTTGTGATTGATTGCTTTGCTAGACCACAAGTGACCATGAAAAGCCCAATTAATCGGCTGTCATTTGGACTGACTGGCCTCAGAGTTTTTTCATTTCTTAGGGTTTGTCCAACCTCACCGAGCTCTGCCGGTTTCATCAGGGTCTGAGGGTCTGGGAAGCAGCTTTGTCTTCCTCTCCCCACATTTCTTCTCCTTCTCTTCCCCTTCCTCCAAGGGTTGTTTCATTGAGGAGATTCAGCTGGAGGGATGAAATGACAAAACAGAGTGGAATAACAGCAGCTCCATGGGCACCAAAAGCCACATGGTGAAAAGAACACAGACCTTTTCATACTCCTCCAGCAGCTGCGGGTTTTAGAATTGGAGTTCTTGGGTTTTCTCTTTTCAGACACGGTCATATTATGTAGTGCTATAGGCTCCTATCTCTCTCCCTTACAGGTTAGGTGGTATTCTTGATAGTTTTGTCATGTGTGAAATATTCCTTTTATATTTAATTTCAAATGTTACGTTATTATGTAAGGTGGTTTTGATGATTTTAACTTATATCTCTAGCAATTGAATGAATACAGGTACACCTCAAAGTTATTGCAGGCTTGGGTCCAGATCACTGCAATGAAGCGAGTCATGCTCTTTGCTGGTGGAGGGTCTCGCCTTCAATTTGTAAAAAATAAAAATAAAATAAAACGGCAACACCTGTGAGGCGCAATAAAGCTAAGTGCAATAAAAAGAGGTCTGCCTGTATTAGCACTTTTGAAAAGTCAGGGGAGTTACAAAACCCAAAAATATTAGGCTGAAGTCAAATGTACTGATACCAAGTTATACCGATGAGAGTAAAGGGCAGGTAACATGTAATTTCTCTGAGTTTTTAATTTCTTATGTTGTGAGCCCTCTGTCATGGCTTGTGCACGCTGCTGTGTCCCTATCACATTGACACGGGAAGAAACACGTTAGCAGCATCCTTTAGGAAATGCCTCCAAATGTCCCAGAAAAACTAAAAACTAGGACAAAGTGGGAGATGATGCAGGAACAGGGCAGAGGGCTGACCACCAGTGGAACTGGCTCTGGGACAGGCTTACTGTATGCTGTTGGAGAGACGGCGTTACTTCCCTACGCCTCTTTTCATTAATCTATGGAATATTAGAGGAGAAGTTAGCCATGGGTTGGGCTAAATCAATGATTCTTCAAGTCTGATCCTAGGACCGGCAGCATCAGTATCACCTGGGAATCCTTTAAACATTTAGATTCTCAGGAAGACCCAGACCTACTGACTCAGGACACTCTGGGGTGGGGCCCAGCTATCTGTGTTTTAACAAGCCTTTCAGGGGATTCTCATGCACACTGTATTTTGAGAACCACTGGGAACAAAGGTATCTTTGTGTCCTATTTATCACTAACATTCTACAAGGCTTTCACTGATTTTCAAATAATTAGAAGCTACTAAATGTTTTAATTCTACAGAAAACACGGTCTCATTTTTATTTGTATGACCTGATACCATTTTGAACCTGGTTTATCATTGTAAGGGATGAGCATGAACATACCAATTAATGTGTGTTGCTAGTTGATACAATGGCAGCCAAATGAACTTAAAAATAGAATTCTAAAATGTTAGGTATGGAAGAAATCTTAAAAGTGCTTAGGTCAGTTATTTCTAGCTTCCATCTTATAGTTCGGTGAACTGTGGCCCAGAAGGCTATAAGACCTTGACATAATCTTTTCGATGAGAAAGAAAGGCTTTGAAAAGCTTGAGCCATGGGCTAGGAAGAATCATTGCTCTTCACCATTTTGTGGTATATAGGCAATGGCAGAGAAATACCCAAGTAACTAAATTGATTTTAAACCTGTATGCACACCCACAACAGCAATTAGGAAACAGTGTGTTGTGGATTTTGATATGTATAAAACTATACAACCAATTACTTTTTACAAGTCAACTCATGTCAGTCATTTCAAACAAAGCAGACCCTCGAATCTGTTCCTTAAGGACATGGTTGACAGAATGTCAGTGTATTTAAATCTCATTTCATATTCTGGAGGTCAGGTTTGAAAGGATGAGCTGGGAGAATAGATTGAAGATGTTAATTTATATTAAGGATTTATTATTTTAAAGATTGTTTTCTTGAAAAACAAAGTATGATCAGTTAAATAACCAGTGCTCCCCAGTAGGTTGTAATGGAATCAATGCTATTCTAGATATTCGGAGAGAGAAGTGCTAATCTTGTTTCCTTCCCCTTGTTGTTTAATATTCGTAGGCGCTTGAGAAAATCAGCACACTGGACCTCAGTTGACCTTTCTTATTAAATTGGCATATTAATATTTAGAGTTTCTTAAAGCAAAGGCTAAGGCCACGTAATAGGTTTGAAAATGGGAAGTTAAAGGGAGAAACTGAGTTCCAGTGGACTCATCCAGAGATCCCTATAAATAATATACTGCTCTTTGAATTAGAAAAAGTGTTGAACTAAGAGGCAGGAAGACCTAGGTTCGAATCAATCAGTTACTGCCCTTATGACCTTTGGACCCTCAATGATTGAGAAGAACAGGTTCACATGTCAGTTGAAGTCAACTGATCACAGGAAAGTACCTGGTATGGCATCTAGCACACTTGCCAGGTCAGCAGTAAAATTAGTAGAGGCAGACAGCCCCATCAGAGGCCTGCATGGAGACTTCCTTTTGTGTCCATACATGAGGATCTGTTACGGGGCTTGCCCTCTTGCTATAAACATGTAGAAAACTGAATAAAATACTGAAAACAAGGGTTTTTGAACATTGGGCAACAGGCAGAATAGGACTATGGTTCATGAGAGAAAGCAACTAAGTGAACAAACACTACATGTACCCCAGTTTTTTCCTAGGAGCATCTTTTTCATCATGGTACAGGGAGGAAGGACCCAAACAAAGCCTGGTGATCTCAGTGAGTTGAATACTGAGATTGGAGTTCAAGGATGCTGAGGCAGCTAGAATTTGAGGCAAAGAGCACTGGACAGAGGATAGTGAGAGAGAGAGAGAGAGAGAGAGAACGAACATATACTGGAGATCTGCATAAGAGTCCTCTCAAACCTTTGAACACCAGTATGCATGCGTGTAGGGTGAAATTCCATGGGACTGGGCAAAAACAACTGGCAAGTAAGGAATGATTAGTGGGGAGCTGTCAACCAAAGCTCACACAGAGCAGGAGCCTTTTGAATTACCACCAGACAGAGTGGAGAGATATCAGTGATTTAACATAGACTTTAGTAGAGACTCCAGGATGGTAACATTTTAATAGTGGTGCTAAATTATCCCTAGAGAAGAGGCTTCAATGGATACTTCCTTAAAAGCTTGTAAACAAACTTCAAAGGATCAACTAGAGCTATCATAACTGTTGAACTGCCTGACAGAACAAAATCAAGCTCCCTTTCAGGAAATTCAATAAAATCTAGTATTCGACATAATAAAAAATCCATAATACCTCAGATTCACGAAAAATAAAAACATTCTAAGAAGAAAAATATGAGTAATGTATAAAGAAAACTCAATGTAAACAGTTTCAGGCACGAGAGATGATAGAAACAGCAGGACTTTTAAAAGGATTTTATAAATGTAACCTATAGGACTAAAAAAATTTTAAAGGAAAATGTGACACACTGAAGAAAGAGGAAATATAAAAAACCAAGTGGAACTTTGAGTATTTAAAAGATTCAATATCTAAAATAAAACTTTTGCTGGATTAACAGAAGAAAGGATGAGTGACCTTGAAAACACAGAAATAGGAATTTTCAAAGTGAAGCACAGAGAGAAAAAGACTGAAAATAGCAGAGCCTCATGGAACCTGTGGAACAATATCAACTAACGAACATTAAGTCACAAAAGAGAAAAACAGAAACTCTTTGAAGAAGTGAGAGTAGAATTTTTTTCTCATTAATTTTCAACAATTTTTTTTTTTTAGTTGTTTTAACAGTACAGTGTTAAACCCTGTGAAGCACATATCCAAGTCCAACAAAACCTAAGAAAGATTAGCACACACACAAAAATCCACACTAACATTCATCATCATCAAACTTCTGAAAGTCACTGATAGAAAATCTTAAAGCAGCCAGAAGAAGAGAGCGGTATAGAAGAAAAAATTTAGAGTGACTGCAGACTTCTCTGAGAAATCATGTAAACCAAAAGATAAGAACAATATATACTTTTTAAATTTTAATTTTTAATTGCAATTTACATTCAATATAATTTTGTATTAGTTTACCAGGAAACACTATTTTAAAGGTATTAAAAGTAAAACAAAAGCAAAACTGTCAACCTGGAATTCTATAACCAGAAGAAAGTATATTTGAAAAATGAAGGCGAGTGAAGGACTTATCACATTGGATAAAAAGCAGAATGTAACTATATTCTGTATATAAGACACCTGTTTTAAACATAAATATACAAATATATAAAAAGTAGAAGAATAAGAAATGAAATGCCATGGAAAAACTAAAAAGTTGGAATGGCAATATTAATATTATGCAAGTAGTATATATTTATAATGTAAAGCTATAAATATACCTGTAAGAACTGACACAGATGCATCCCACAGATTAATTTAATATTGACAAAGGGTCAGTAAGAATCTGGAATGCACATGTACCTAATAACACCTTCAAAATACATGAAGTAGAACAGAAAGGAAAGAAGTAGAAAACCCCATAACTAGGGATGGAAATTTCACCTTTCTTTTCTCTATAATAGGACATATAGAACAAAAATCAGTAAAGATATTGAAAATTTGATCAACATTATAAATAAACTTGACCAAATAGATATTTATGGACCATTCCAACCAACAACAGCCAAGTACACATTCTTTTAAAGTACATGCAACATAGTCACCAAGATAATCACATCCTGGACCGTAAGACAACTCAATACACTTAAAAATTAAAATGATGCAGAGTATTTTCTCTTACCCAAAAAAGAATTAAAAATTACAAACAAAAAATATCTGGAGCTTCTCCAAACATTTGGAGACTAAACACACTTCTAAGTAACCTCTGGGTTAACAAAGATGCCCAAAGAAAATAATGATTGTGTTGAGTGATAAAAATGGAAACAAAGTGCATTTGTGGGATGCATCTGTGTCAGTACTTACAGGTATATTTATAACTTTACGTTATATTGAAAAAAATCTCAACAATTTGTTTCCTTGTTAAGAGGCTAGAAAAAGACCAAGTTAAACCCAAAGAAGAAGGAAGAAAATGGTAAAGATATGAGGAATTATCACTTAAATAGAAAACGGACTAACAGAGAAAGTAAGTGAAACTAAAAGCTTGTTCTTTGAAAAGATCAATAAAATCGGCAGCAAACAAAGCAGTCTAGTCAGAGGGATCAAACAAGAAAGCATAAGTTACCAGTATCAGCAATGAACATGGGCATCACCACACATGCTACAGACAGTAAAGGCTAATAAAGAAACATCGCAGCCAGCCAAGTGTGGCGGTAAACTTATCAACTTAGGTGAACTGGACAAAGTCAGAGAGAGACTCAGAAGCAACCCCAGGAGAAATCGGCGGAATAGCCTCTCATCAATTAAAAAAATTGATTTGTAACCTTAGTGCTTCTCTTGTTAAATGCAATGTCATATCTTGGACCTTCAGACAGAAAAAGGATGCTGATAGGAAAACTGGCAACATCTGAATAGTCTGTAGTTCAGTTAATAACGATGCACTAGTGTTACTTCTCAGTTGTTACAAATTCCCATGGTCACTCCAGATGTTAACATTAAGGCAATGGTGCTTCACCAGGGATCATTTTACCCCGCCCCCCGGGGGACATTAGGCAATGCCTGGACACATTTTTGGCTGTCACACTAGCTCAGCATGCTAGTTAATGTCCTACCGTGCAGGGGAGAGCCACCACAACAGAACTACCCGGCCTGAAATACCAGTTGCGCCAAGGTAGGAACACCCCACACATGGAAAGACTGAGTGAAAGATAAATGGGGACTTGAATGATCTTAGCAGCGCTTCTGTCAATCTAAAATTATTTTAAAATGAAAAGTTTATTTAAAAAAAAAAATGCTTTCCATAAAGAAAACTCCAGGTTCAGCTTGCTTTACTGGTTAATTCTATCAAACATTTAATAAATAAATAAAGTCAATTCTACACAAGCTCTTTCCAAACAGATAGATGGAGGGGGCCTTTCCACTCATTTTACAAGGCCAGCATGAACCTCAGCCCCTTCCTTTCCACTTCCTTCTCTTTCTCCCACTCCACAATGTCATGTCTTGTCTTGTCTTGCCTTGTCTTGTCTTGTCTTGTCTTGTCTTGTCTTGTCTTGTCTTGTCTTGTCTTGTCTTGTCTTGTCTTGTCTTGTCTTCCTCTAAATACGTGGCCGCTTTGTTTCACAGCAGGGAATAGCCTAACATAATTACAGGAAAATGAAGGCAATCAGTGGGCTTCCCCTCAATCACATCTTTCCCACTTATTTCTTTCCCTGAGTTCACCTACTTAGATAGCGCCACCTCATTCATAATGGGCTCTTGGACCTGGCATAGGGGGCGTGGGTTGGGGGTTAGTGGCATGTAGATGTCCCTGGTCCTGTGTGTCCGGGCATTTTTCGCAGAGGCAAGCACAGTCACTGTTCACAAGGTCGTTAAGCCAGAGCAGGATATCATGTGCCACATGCTTCTCCTCTCCATGCCTGGCTTCCTCTGCAACCAGATCTATAGAAATTATATTAGCAGAGAAATAAAATTGCTTGGTATGTATCTTTGTAAACAACATAGTTATACAGCTGTTGAAGTGTCTGTTGCTCCTGGAGAATTCCCTGAATGTCTTTGTAATCACCCACCCACCCACCAGAAAAGCCTGTGGTGTAGAAAGAGCAACTGCATGTAAACATTTCTCTCTCCGGCATCAACACACCATCAGAAACACAGGCCAGTGAAAGGTTTGGCATCTTCACTAACTTGGAAACTCACAGTTTTCTCTGGGGACTTGAAAGGAGCCTGGGTTAATGGGAGCATTTCATTATCTGGTGAAATCTTGGCATGCTTAGGGACCAATTAAGGAGCTCTTGAAGTCATCCCTCTCACAACCTAACAATAACTTCAATTACAGTAATTTAGAAAATTGCACTCTTTAGATATCAGCTCCCTAACTTTTTATGAAATGTTTTGCTTCATTTCATTACCAGTCGGCATTTCACCGAAACATACGTATAATAGGAATGTGTTGTAAACACGTCCACAGAGTGTGGCTCAGTGTCGTGGCTTAGCCTGAGCCCTGTGATTCCCTGCTCTTCTCATTACACTCATTGCTAACATTACTGGTTTAAGTCTCCAAAGGAAGTATCCTAGGTCTACCCCAACTCACTCTATGTTCCCTTCTTACAGGACCTTGAGAAGTTCAAGTTTTGTTTCAAAGGAATGGGGATATGTGCAGACCTTCCAAAGCAGCATTCCCCGTCCCCAGCTCTAGAGAAAGCATGAACTTGTTCTTGTGGTGGAAAAATAGTCCTGGGTTTGTCAAGATAGTAGAAATATTGCACAAGTTCAGATAGAGGTTTGGAAGACAAGCAAAGTGTATGCTAATGAAAATGTATGAAGAAGGATTATAATATGGAAAATGATAAAAGCATTATTTAAAGTAGAAACTCAAGATCCTAAAAATGTTGGGTGAGAGAACAGATGTATGTACTCAATCAGTTTCGGTCCACTCGCCAAGAATGTCTGTGCCCTTCAGGGACATGACAAACTTAGGAAAACTGTGTATGCTAGTGCTTAGCTGTAAAGCTCAGACATTAAAAGATGGGGAAACTATTTCACTTGCGAGGTGAAAGTGGTTTTTGGAGTAACTAGAGGAGCTGCTTCTCCAACTCAACCAAGGACCACTAAATAAATGATAAGCTGAGCCCCAAGTGGTCATTAGCAGAGGAATGCTGCAGCGGGCAAAGGAGGCGAGTGGGTATTTGGGATTTGTAAGGCGTTGGTGAAGGCTGAGAAAGCCTTCACATAAATATTTACGAGAGTATCACAATGCTTCACTCTTCCATTTTAAAGTTCCTGCTGATGAGTTATTCTCTCGTGAGTGAAACGGCACCTGAAACGACTTGACTACAAGACTGAGATGCAGTCGGGAGCCATTGATTAATTATCTGTGGGAAATGCATTTTGAGTTGGGTACTAAGGAGAGGGTGGTCTTGTACCTTCTCTTGGGGGGTCTTCCCCTCCACTTGTGGGGAATTTGGATCCACTTGGATCCACTGTGCGGCCGTGGAACGGTGTCTGATCAGTGAAAAGCAAGTTCATCCCTCTGCACTTTATCAACTAAACTCATTGTCACAGGGGCCCCTGACGATAAGAGATAATACACTTGTTGAGTGATTTGGTGAATGTGGGAGTAGAACATGAGGGAAAACACATAAAGAATATTTGTTCACCACTGGGGAAGTCATATTTTTGTAATCTAACCACTTTTCTTAACTTACTTTCAGATTTAAGCATTAGATGAATGAAGTACAATCACTTTTATACATTGCTCCACACTCATTTGAATATAATGAGTGGGGACCCTGCTGGTCCCCACCTGCATCCTTTCACCCCCCCCTCTCCCAGCCGCCTGTGGCCTTCTTCAGAGGGTGCTTCCTGGGCACTGGAGGCTCCTGTTGCCCTTAGGGAGAGTCAGAGATGCTTGATCCCCCCACCCCCGGCTGCCCATGGCCCAGTGACTTTCTGATGCATTAACACAAAAGCCCAGCTCCACTGACACCAGAGAGACAGGCTCTGAGGTGTGAGTTGACACTCCAGAGCCCCCAGCAGGATCAGGCTGAGTCTACACTTTGACCTCGGCTGCTGCTCCTTTCGCCACCCCCTTGCTGGTATCTTCGGGGAGCATTTGAACACTCAAATCATCGGCTCCGGTTCCACTTCCAGAGGAGCTTGTTCCCGAGAAACCCTGGCCGTCAGGCTTGGGGCTGGTGGCGAGCTCCCACAGGGCTGCTCGTTTCGCACCCACAGCAGGTTGGTGACGAAGCGGGAACCGTCTCCTGCCTGACACCCTGTATCCACCTGCCCTATTTTTGGCTCATACAACCAGCAGTGAATTTGCATAACGAACTTCAGCAGACTCCTCATCATCTTATCTGTCAGGAAGATACTGTAGTCTCTATTTTAAAAAGGTTCAAATGGAAATTTGTGCCGCTGAGGCCCCGCCGTCGAGTCAGCAGCGCGCGTTTCTAACGATTCCGTGACATACGCGCGTGGTGCCCACACCGAGGAGTTCAGTGAGCAGCTCATACGCACTCGAGGGAGTTCCTGCTACGCACTTGATGGCGATTTTAGTCATTCCTCTTCTTTAATAAAAGCAAAAGCAACAGTGATAGTGCATATAAAATGTGTACAGTGACGTGTCTGGGTTTCGTACAAACACAAGGCTGAGAAATAGGAGGACTGGCAGTTCTTATAAAAATTCACTTTGGTCATCCCTGCACTGGAGCATGAATTTGCTTCTGAGGCTCTAAAGTTATTTATCTAGTTCTGTGTTCAGTGGAATGAAAGAGTTACAGAAGCATCGTCACTGAGAGTGAGGCTTGGTGCACCACAGAGGTAGTTTACCTTCGCTGTCCCTGAGAGGGGAGGTGATTGCGATGGTGTCACAAACAGGCGAACGGGGAGAGCTTCGGCTTCAACCAACGTTGATGGAGACTGGTTTCCTAGGCCCCACGCTAGTCGCTTCGCTCTGTATTCTCTTATTTATTCTTAATTACAACCTATGAGATAGGCACTGTTTTCTCCGTTTTTCAGTAAAGGAAACAAGTTTGTATAGGTAGATGCCCCAAATCACAATAACTAGCAAAAATGGGATTCTAACCTGGGTCTATGAGATCCAGCTCCTGCGGTGTCTCCGGTCTTTTTAATTGCTTAAACAAGAAAATAGGGCCTCCTACACGTCTGATTTGAGATAGACAGTGTTTCTAAGCAACTTCATCGGCCATGATCGGGGCAATTTTAAGCTGGATGTATTCTGGGCAATTTATATTGATGTTTAGATGATGTTATTGTGAGGCATTCTTATGCCAGGATGCTGGGAGGAAGCGCCTGCTCCAGTTTCCCCTCTCGGAGTAATACCTGGTAGGGAAAATAAATCACAGGGTAGAAGGTATTCATGTGTAACAGTCTACTACTTATTTGTAGGAGAAGGAAACAATACATTTTGGCCACTAACAAGCATCAGATTTCTCCCTCCATGTTTATGCTGGTTTTACATCACTCAGGGAAGAAAAGTGCTCGCCTTTGATTTATGTTCGCTGACAAGGAAATGTCCACGATGATTAATTACTCTGCTCTGAGTTTGCCGTGGTGCTTACCTCTCTAGCCCCAAATGTGAAGCAAATAAATGTTTGTGTCTTGCCAAAGAACAGCAGTTAAATTTACTTTCTTTTAACCAAGTGATACATAGCTTGTATTGGATACAGTATTTTAAAGATTAATTTGTAATCTACCGTTCTATTTTTTTTAAGGGGATAGAGGTTCCTATTAGTAAAACAAGCATATGTAACTTTAAATTTGTTTATGGGCACCCCTCATATAGTGTGGATGGAAATTGAAAGGAATTTAGAAAAATATATCGTGAGCCTCAAAAATGTTCATACTCTGTAATTTCATTTTTGTGAGCCTATTCTAAAAAATGAGACACGAAAAAATATTTAAATGCAAAGATGATCATTTAAGAGTTATGTTATAGGGATAAAGTAGAATATTCAAATATCCAACTATGAGGAATGAATATTTAAAATCTTAAAATAACAGCATGGCAGAATTTTATACATGTATTAAAAATCATCATGTTTACAAGTTTTAATTGTATAAAAATAATTTATGATATCATGCTAAGTGTAAAAATCAGGATGTAAAATTGTTAATAGGGTATTCTCTGAAAAACTATGTATATGAAAAAAGGGAGATATGTTAATACCAACTATCCAAACTATATATATATATATGTATTTTAATTCTCCTTTCAAAATATTTTCTCTCTGAGTTTTCAACAATGTGCACATATTGTAACAATAAACCTATGTCACAAAATGTAGACAAACAATTAGAGTGTTTTTAGAAAATATTTAAATAATTTTTTTCTGGCATGATATATACAAAATTGTGATTCTAGAACAAGGGTACACCAACCACCACCCGTGGGCTAGGTCCTGCCCGCTGCCTGCTGTGCTGTGTGGCTTTTAGTGTAACCCAGCTCCCACGCCTGCTCATCCACTTATCATTCCAACAGCACAGTTGAGCAGTTGAGACTGTAAAGATGAAAATATTTACTGCCTGCCCCTTTTCAAGTTAGCTAACCCCTATTCTAGAGTCATAAATCAAAGCAACTAATAAATGAATTTCTATGATATCAGTTTATTTTCTTAGAAAATATGCCCAATTCCATATGCCTATTCTGGAAGTAAATGCTTGAACTCAAAATAACAGGACAGGGTAGAAATAATCCTCAATTTGTACCACACACACACACACACACACACACACACACACACACACACACACAGACATAGACAAGTATCAATCATCTATCTATACCTATCTTCTATCATCTATCTATCTGTCTGTCTGTCTATCATCTATCTATCATCTATCATCATCTATCTATATCTATTTATCTATCTATCTATCTATCTATCTATCTATCTATCTATCTATCTATCATCTATCATCTATCTATCCAGAACTAGACCTTGGCCCTTGGTAAGCTGATGACTCATTTATTCCTGAAAGATTTTTCTAGAACTAAGAACTTAAAAACACTAAGTGGTTGAAATTAATGACACAGTTCTCTTTTATGTATTATGCAATGAAAAGAAATGGGGGCATCCTTCAATCTCCCATCCTCAACCTCGTGTCTCACCACTTAACCCCCTCCCCTCCTCCTATACCCCTGGCAACCACCTTTTTTTTTTTTTAACAGTGTTTGTAGTTTTTCCTTCCCTAGAATGTCACATAATTGGCATCATGTAGTATTCAGCCTTTTAATATTGGCTCCTTTTACTTAGCAATGTGAATTTAAGATTCAGTTATATCTTTTCTTGGCTCGGTCACTTATTTCTTTTGATCACTGAATCATAGTCCATTGTATGGATGTACCGTAGTTTTTGTATTCACCAATTGAAGGACATTTTAATTGCTTCCAGTTTGGGATGATTTTGAATAAAGCTTTTATAAACACTGACATGCAGGAAAATCAGTTAGGTAAATATGTAGGAGCCTGTTTTCTGGGTTGTATGGGAAGACTTAGTTTAGCTTTTTAAAAAAATTCAGGAGTTTTAAAAATTAATTCTTTGGGGTTATCTATATAGGCAATAATGTCATCTGTGAAAAAGGTGTTTGCATGTCTTCTTTTCCTTGCATTTTATATCTTTTACTTTCTTTTCTTGTCTTATTGCACTCTCTAGCGATTCCAGTATTATTTTGAATAGCAGTTCTTAGGAGAGTGTCCTTGCTTTGTTCCTTATATTAAGAAGAAATAGTTCGGTTTTTCACTGTTAAGTATAATGTCTATTTTTTGTGGATGTTCTTTATTGACAAAAGTTTCCCTCTGTTTATACTTTTCTGAGAGTTTTCATAATGAATGGGTGTTGAATTTTGTCAAATGCTTTTTCTGTATCAGTTGATATGATCACATGGCATTTCTTCTTTAGTCTTCTGATGTAGTGGGTTACATTGACCTAGGCTTTCATACCTGGAATAAATCCCATAACTTGGCTATGGTGCATAATTCTTTTTATACATTCCAGGAAAACCCCCCAGAATTATTCATAATCCCACTAAACAGAAGTAACTACAGTTAAAATTTTGGTGTTTTTGCCTTCTGATCACCCAGCTTCCTCCCCCCCCTCCCCCCATGAATACATGTAAATTGAATCTCTGTTGGGATTCAGATGTAGCTAAGGATGTCCTGGTAAAGAAGTAGGAAGAGTCTACAAGAAGTTTCTATAAATTAGAAGACAAAGAGACTTCAAATCTTGTTTATTTTTCTGAATAGGTAACACATATACACAGCACTACAGTTATAAGGGTACTTGTTGATCAGATTATCCTTGACTTTGAACTTATTTCTTTCCCCTAGAAAGAACAAGTTTAACACCTTATTGTATATTTCTATTTAGAACAGAATATTCTGTGCATACTTAAGATTAGGCACTTTTTTATATAAGTGTATATACTATAAACACTGTCCTGATCCTTAAAATGTAATTATATATCTCAGAGAATTTCCCATTTCAGTAGCTAGGGATCCCACCTTTGAACAACTGACAATTATTTCATTGTAAATTTTCATATTATAAATATAATTTACTTAACTGGTCTCCCATTAATGAACATATAAGCTATTTCCATGGTTTTGCTATTATAAGTACTGCTGCAAGGATTATCTTGTACACATGATTTTATATATCTTTATCTGTCTGTCTGTCTATTAATCTATCTCTCTATGTATTTATCTATCTATTGAGAGGTATATGTAGTATGTTGCCAAACATAAGATTCCTTGGTGAATGGGTATGTGCTTTTAAATTTTGGTAGATTAGGATGTCATTCAATTTCTAGCCATTAAGAGTCTGCCATATTACATTCCCAAGAACCACATAAAAAATACACTTTTCCACAGCCTTGCCAACATGTTTACCAAATTATCTGTATTAGCATTCCACCTGACAGTTTTGCTATCCCATTATAGTCTCATTTCTCTACGAGAAGATTTTAAGAACCACTTTATGTGTATAACAGCTGTATTTTCTCTGAGCCAGCTGTTCATATTATTTCAATTCTAGTGCTGGTTTTACCTTGTGACTTGTAAAAATTATTTGTATAAATCAGTCTTCTGTGATATGAGTTGGAAGAACTGTTTTTTTGTTTTTTGTTTTTTGTTGTTGTTTGCTATGTAGACATTTAAAATTTTGGGGTAGTTGAACTCAAATCCTCTCTTGTATGTCCCTGGGCTCTTTGTCATCCTTAGGAATGCATCTTCCATTCTGGTGTTATCGAAGTAATTCCCTGTGGTTTCTTATGGTACATTTATGATTTATTTTTTACTTACTTTCCCCCATTATGTTTTTATCTTGTTATAAAGATATGAAGAAGTGGGCCAACCTTACTTTTTTCAGATTGCTATTAAGCTTTTCTAGCATATTATTTTAAAATTAATATTTTTCTTTTTGATTTGAAATGTTACCTTTACCATCAAACTCCTGTACGTAATTGAGTCTGTTTCTGGATATGGTATCTTGTTCTCTTGGTCTATACAAATACCACAAAATTTTATATATAAATAAAAAATATTTATCATATGCTTAATATTTGTTTGGGGTGCTTCTCTCCTTACTCTTCAGGTTGAGACAAACTCTGTATGCCTGCTTAGAATCCTCAGCACTTCTTTCTTTGTTCTCTCCTTGGTTGTCCCACCTGAGCTTGTTTTCCTCTATTTTTGGACATGAATAAAACATCAGATCTTCTTTAGTGGTCCTGAGGGGCCGGACAAGGCAGCTTGCAAGTGCAGGAAAGTTACCTGTCCCTGTAACCAGTGGAGGACGGGAGAGAGTCAGACAGATACATTTTCTCTTCCTGCAAACTGTCTGGAGGAGTCCTCCACATGGATTTCCACAGCCTTGCCAACATTTTTATTTTTAGGCATCATGGTGACATTCCTTGTTTCATTGGCTTTGTAACAGTGTTGGCTATATGCAATGAAGTCTAAATCTGTGCATGTACCAAAAAAAGATTGAATGAGAAAAAAACGGTTAGATGGTCTTGTACAGGTTACCTGAATGTCTGGTTTTGAATATTTCACAGGAGGGGTATTTTACTCACATATGCATGGATTTCCCAGTGTCTTAGCATAAATATTTGCTCTTCCTTAAGTCCTGTAATTATCACAGGTAAGATATTCTCAATCCTTCATTTATTAGAAAGATCTGCCCTAGTAGTTGACGTTGCTCTTAGGTGGGGCCATGCTCATTGATCTTTTTTTCTGGGTTTGTCATCGTGATAGACACTGAGGAAGATGTGTATTTAAACAGGGGCTATAAGGTATTTTCTCTTTCAAGAGCACGGGAGTGTGCTATGGAAGCTGAATATAAAGGAAGTGCTGTGAGATTTTGAGTTGCTGGTGGCTTCTGGCTCATAAAGCCACTTGCTACATGCAGCCGCTAGTGATGCTGGGGCCTGTCCACTGCTGAACAGTGAGGCCAGCTGTGGAGGCAGACCCGCCGACTCTGTCAATTATCTCCTTTTACAGTGGAAAAAAGCATTTTATCACTATCGCTGATTAGATACATCCCATAACCTAAGGCAAGTGATTTTTTAATGCTTCCTGTCTTTTTCTGTTTAATCTTGTGGATTTGAATCTTGTGAAGGAAACTTACTAAAAACCTACTTCAGTGTTGATTTTTTGAGAAACACCAGTAGATCGGCCACGACATGCCTGAGAAGATACATGCTGCCAGGTGAGTTAGCTCAGCCATGCATGCAGCTTTATGACAGTAACAAGAAGGAAAAGGAAACTTTATGTTCAGAGGCAGCTAAGACTTGCAGATTTTATCTCCTTCGGCTATGTCAGAGAGCTTACAGGGCAGCTTTTCCACAAAAGGTGGTCCTTAGGTGTCTAGGATGAAGGCGGCCGTGGGTGGTAACTGTAAGCACTGGGTGTATTGGTTTTCTAGGGTTACCATAATAAAATGCCACTGATTGGCTGGCTTAAACAGCGGAAATGTATTTCCTCACAATCCTGGAGGCTAGAGTCCAAGATCAAGGTGTCAGCAGGGTTGGTTTCTTCTGAGGTCTCTCTCCTGGGCTTGCGGATGGCTGGCTTCTCCCGGTGTCGTCACAGTCTTTCCTCCATGCATGCCTGCGTCTCAACCTCCTTTTCTTATAAGGACACTATTCACATCATAGTAGGGGCCATCCCAGTGACCTCATTTAACCTTAATTACCTCTTGAAAGACTCTATATCCAAATATTTTCTGATGAAATGGGGGTTAGGACTTCCCCCGAACATATGAATCATGGGGACACAATTCAGCATTGAGGATTCAGGCTGGCTCTTTTACCAGTTAAGTTTTATATGTTGTTTAGGGACAATACGAATTCATGTGAAATACATTTCGTCCCATCACATCCTGAGGTGAAGAAACCCCCATCACCTGGTTTGTAGAGCCATGATTCAACTCCCTCTTCAGTATCGCTTCTGTGTTTTGTATCTACCTTTAGCGTCACCGTGATACAGATTCGCCCTAAGAATTCACAGTGGGGACCTGGATTGTCAGGCCCACTCTGTCACCCCTAAGAACCTGCTCTTATTTGCAGCTGAGTGCCAACATGCCTGACATGCAGCCTGTGTGTGGCTCTTTAGTCTCTCCTAAGTTAGCTTTCAGTTACCGTCAGGCTCATCTCCCTTGGGTACTCGGCAGTCCCTCTCTGATCTCCACGCTCTTTCTCTAGGGCCCATCTCTCTCCCTTGCCCGTCCCCACGTGTTGAAGCCTGCATTATTCATGCCATGGTATTGCTCCTGGAATAAGTATGAGGGGCCTGATTGGATCCATGAGGACTCACTGATTATTTCCCCTTCATAGCATAACTTTGATGTCTTATTTTATCCCTTTGTCACCAGGGGCAAAGATGGAAAGGGTGGAGGGGTAAAAGGATCATAAAACTCAATCCTTCTATTCACATATAATATTTTACTTACTTATTTTTAAAATTTGTGTATATGATCCGAAAGGCAGGGACCGTGTCTCGCCTTTGTTACCAGCATGCAGCCTAGTTCATGACACATAGTAAAAGCTCATTCAGTGTTTGGTTGAACTGAACAGAGCATTTATATTTTAGTGTTGAAGGAAGTCTTGTTATGCTTATGATTTTCATCAACTTGCTCCAATTTTCCTTGGACAACATATTTAGCAAGAGAGGGATTGATAGTTGACAATTCTTTGCTACAAAGCCAAGCCAAGATCTAGATGATTTAGGTTTCTGATATTTCCTATTTTCGTCCTTTATTGTCTTATCAGAATCAGGAAGCATTGGGTATCAGGAGGCCCAGGGGAAGCATATGTAATATAATATCTTATCCATAATCTCAAGGAATTTAAATCTTTTGAGGAAGAGAAGAAAAGGAGGGACCAAGGCATGGTGACTCCAGCCTGGGGAGCTAAGAAGAGAAGTTGTTAGTTTGACCAGAGGGCTATATGAAGTTGACTAGGTCTCTGTAGTGGAATTTGGGGGAAATCACAGCACTGATTAAGGTCATTGGGCTGGGGAATCAGGAGGTTTCTGAGGTGATCTATTGCCATTTTTATGCCCTAAAGCAGCAATAGGGTAACAACACATCAGCTGGTAAAGAATGATGGTCTTTATTAAATATTATGATTATTTGTAATTTTAATAAATTACATGTAATATTAATATAATATTATAATATAAAATTACAATGTAGTTTATAAATATTATAAATAATCTCATTAAGAAAAGAAATAAGTAGAGAGTCTGTGAAAATGCTTGAGTCAGGACTACACTGATATTGGTGGGTTAATGTTGGCCTACAAAGTGATTTCAAATGGTATCAACTTCCTAACTGAGGGAAGGAAAATTGCTCTAGAGAGTCTGATCTAGGGAAGATGATCAGTTTTTATGTATTTTATTAAAATGAAGAATAATTTTGAGGTTATTAGGAACATCGTGTTATGCAATCAACTGTATTAAATTTCCGTGTAGATCCTATGACGCCTCAGTTTCCTCATCTGTAGAATGAGAGTAGTAAAAATACATACTTCAAAGGTTTGTTGTAAGGACCAAATGTTAAATACAGAGAGCCCTTGGTGTACTGCCTACTACAGGGCAAGAAGGTGTTCAGGATGAATGCTACTAGTTTCCATTCTGAGGCCACTTTATCACATCTCCTTTGGTGCTTGTTAAATTCTAAAAATTGAGCGAGTGACAGCAAAGTCAAACTGGATATCTATAGGTGTTGGCAAAGAAATTTGAAACTTAAAATTGCAAACCTAGTTCTCTAAAGAAGCAGTTGTGCTTCTCGAGAAGATGAAGGCAAGAAAAGGAATAACGTAAGTGACAGCACGCAGCTCAGGTGACACACGTACCTTTAGAAAGTGACAAAAATGCAGGATTCAGCCCAGGTTATTGATAATTTAAACATCATTATGATTTTGACATTTCGGACAGTAGATCCACTTTCCCTTTTCAGCTCTGCCAACAACCCTTTACGCATAACTAATGACATAGCGTCTGCCACGGCCACGCATTGTGTGAAGTGCTTTCACGTATTCTGTCTTCTTATCAACTCACAGCCAGGGACACACAATTCGTCCCATTTTACAGGTAAGCAAACTGCGGAGTTCATCTTGAAGCTGTCATAGAGGAAAAGGCAAAGTGTAATATAACCACTATGGGTCTTGGTTTCCTCATCTGTAAAATGATGAGACCTGTCCCAACCCCCCCCTTTTCTCGCCCCTGTGGCTAGAATTTTAGCCATTTTTTCCCATGACTACTGCTCAGTTGCCTCGTCTGCCACCTAGCGGTCACTGCCGTCATTACCATATTAACATTTCAAGGTACTGAAAAAAATACACAAATCATGGCCCTTCCTATGATTATACTTATTATTTTATTTACGACAATATCTCTGCGGCACAAGGTCATTGCCAAGAGATGTCAGAGCGTATTTGTAGAGTGTACACAATTTGTTCTGTTTGCAATGAGTTTTTGATTTGTACCAGAATTGCCGGTACAGATTGAAATAACGATAATTTCTTAAAAGTTAATTATAAAAACTGTATGGCAACATACAAATTATGACACAATAAAGACTTTTGAGAAATTACATTTTATTGAATACTGTAAATGATTTTTATGAGTCTTGGTACTCGGTAGTAAGAATTTTATATTTAAAAGGAAATAGTGGCAATTTCTTACATTTCTTTTGCTCAGGGAGCTACATAAAGATTGCCTTCAGATTGCTGCTGCAGCTAGAATTGGTGAGAATTAAGCTTCCTCAATGAAAGTCATTTCATTCCTTTTTCTTAGCCCGGGAAATCTAAATATCCCATTAAAAAATGGCAAGGAAAAAGAAATGAGTGTTGCCTGGCTGGTGTGGCTCAGTGGTTGAGCATCAGCCTAGGACCCAGGAGATCAAGGTTCGATTCCTGGTCAGGGCACATACCCAGGTTTCGGGCTCAATCTCTAGTGGGGGGCTTGCAGGAGGCAGCTGATCAATGACTCTTTCATCATTGGTGTTTCTCTCTCTCTCTTCCTCTCTCTGAATTCAATAAAGATATATCTAAAAAAAAAAAAAGAAATAAGAGTGTCAGGCTTGGAGCAGTCGTGGGATACTTTAATTCCCTTTGGGTCATAACCCAGCGTCCCATCAAGAGAGATTTCAGGAATCATAGCAGATGGAAGGAAGTGTTCTGTGGGTAGAAGATGACTAGTTTAGACTCAGAAACAGATTTGCTGTGTGGCCTCAGGCAAGTTGTCTGACCTCTTGAAGCCTGTTTGCTCAGGTGTGTTTGAAATAGTGCTTATTCTGCCTGATTTTATAGGGTTGTGGCGAGGCTTATATCAGATGATTCATATGGCCATGCTATAAAAAATAACAAGACACTAGTCTCAGAAATTTCATAGTTAGATTGAAAAGCAGCAAGTCGGGTGTTTGTATTTTACAAAAAAATACTAAAAAAGAAAGTATATTATCCTGTCACTGATTCATTTAAGAAGCATACGCTCATTAACATTCCAAATAAAACTTGAGTAAGATCAAGAGTGGTAGGAAGCAGGGGCCCTGGGAAAAATATTAGAGAAGTTGGCGTGGACATCGAAAGGCTTTATATACAAGGCTTTGTAAGATTTGGCTCCTATCTGGGGCCCAGACCAAAATTCAGACCTGGTTGGTGAGCTGTTGGACAGCCCTTGAGAGGTTTTGCTTTAGGTTTTTGGTTTTGGCTGAAAATGCTGGGGAGAAAGACAGATGATCCTTGAGGGTATTATGCTAAATGTAATAAGCCAGTAACAAAAAGACAAATACTTACATGAGATACTCAGGATCTTCACAATCATAGAGACAGAAGGTAGAATGGTGGTTGCCAGAGGCTGGGGTCAAGGGGGAAATGGGGACTTAGTATTTAATGGGTACAGTTTCAGTTTTGCAAGATGCAAAGAGCAACGAAGATGCTGGTTGTACAGAATTATGAATGTATTTCATGCCACTGAACTGTACATTTAAAATTGGTTAAGATGGTAAACTTTAAGTCATGTGTATTTTGCCACAATAAAAGAAAACATAGGAAAAAAGAGAGGGACTTGGACTTGTGTAAACAAATAAGACAAATGATTTAAAATAATTTTTAAAAAGTTAGGGAGAGGTTTGGCGAGGGACTGAGTTGGAGACAGGGCTTTGGGGTGAAAGTGTAGCATCTGCCTGCCCCAGCTTAGCCCAGCCGAGAGATTTTAGGGGAATGAAAAGGAGCTGCTGTTACCATGAGGGACTTAGAACTGGAGGACACATAGCTGCTTGGAGACTTGCCTGGCATGAATCGGAGTCGGGGGCGGAGCCCTGGGCTGCGAGCACCATCCAGCACGGGACTGGTGGCTTAGGGAGCCTTGGCGGGTACCTCGCTGTTGGCGTGGGGCTGGTAACTCGTGGTGGGTCCTACCAGCTGGGGTAGTGATGAGATTCTCTCTAGGGCCTTCACGGGCAGAGGACAGGACTGGATCAGGGAAGGGGACACCGAGGATACCTTATAGTGACAGTCTGGACTTTGTAAACTTGTGAGGTAAACTGTAGGGCTCTAGATCCCAGGGTGACCAGAGATCCTGTACGAGCACCTGAGGCAAGAGCCAATAGATACATGGGTCATTATCGGTAAATTAACTCCACCGATATGCTCCTCCTGCTGGGGGAGACTGTGGACACTTGAGTTTGTTATAAGTGAACAGAGGGCCCTATTCTTGAATAGACTGAACAGAGAAGAGAATATTTACTTAAATCTGACATCTGTTAATGAGTAACACATGGGTCCGATCACATGCATGGGGATTTGATTTATGATCATGGCATCACGACCTGCCCCTTTAAGCTAACCCACGAGGAGCCGGCACTTGAGTGGAAATCTTTGCTGAGTGATTTATTGCAAGCTTACTACTTTATGAATCGAGGAAGAGAGGAACTACCCCTTTTACAACCTCTATATAAATCACCTGGAATTATGATGGATTAAGTATTCTTTCTTCTACTGACAGTAGTAAGTGTTATGAGCAGCTTTTAATAGTTAGAGAAACAGAAGAGATAAATATCAATTACTATTAGAGGAAGTGCGTGGGTGCTTTTGAAACCAGCTTCCCCACTTTTTCCCATGATGAGGTTAATTATTTTTGGCAAAGGCCCATTAATAATTTTGCTTTATTTCTTTAAAGCAGTAAACGAACACAACACAGGAGATTTGGACCATCAGTATAATAAGAGTGTGTTCAAAGTATTTGAGACTTTTGTGTTCCCCTCTAAACTCACTTTGTCTCAGCCACAAACAGTGCTTCGATTATGAATATGCATTTCCCGTTTTCATTTGGGGACCTTTCCCTGGACACCGAGGGAGAAAGAAGGGTGAGTGCATTCCTGGCTATTAGTCTTTGAAATTTACTTATTAACTTATTTGCATAGAGTAAAATTCACTCTCTTTGGTGTATGGTTTTTTGTCTTTTTTGTCTTTTGAGTTTTGATACATGCAGAGGGTCTGTACCTACCACCTCAGTCAAGATACACCCCTCATGCTGCTCTGGGAGCCAGCGCCTCTCCTCCTGGCTCCCACCCCAGTACCCCTCCTCCTGGCTCCCACCCCAGCGACCCTCCTCCTGGCTCCCACCCCAGCGCCCCTCCGCCTGGCTCCCACCCCAGCGCCCCTCCGCCTGGCTCCCACCCCAGCGCCCCTCCGCCTGGCTCCCACCCCAGCGCCCCTCCGCCTGGCTCCCACCCCAGCGCCTGGCAGCCACTGATCTGTTCACCCCGGAGCCTTGCCTTTGCCCTCAGAGAGGGTCCCCCCCCATGCTCTTGCCCAACCGCCACTGTTACCAGCTGGATGGTTAGGCTGGTCGTGTTCTGAGGCGCAGAGGCCTGTGGTTCTCATAAAGGCTCAGTCTCGGTGGACACCGTGTCCCTGGGTCTCCAGTGTGACCTCTTCCAGCTCCTGCTGTGCCCCCAGCCACAGCTCTGCCCCTTTCTGAGGAGGTGAGGGGCTCTTTTCTGTCCTCTTCCCCCCCACCGCAGTGACTTTCCTAGTGCCTTGAAGGCGACAAGCAGCCTGACTTTCCCCTTAGTCTCAGGATGCGCAGTGTCTGTCCACAGCCCACCCTTCCCTTAGGGCTCCCCACAGATGCTTCAGCTTTAATTTAAAGTCGCAAGAGGAAATGAGTATTATAATAATATAGAATAATGTATCCAGCCTGGGTTATATTCATTTTTAAACCAACTGAATTGTCTAATATAATTTTACATATATATACATATGTATGTATTTATGGAGAAACAGACCCATGAAGGCAAAGTGCCCGAGGCCCCTGAAGCCCTGACGTGCGCCGGGAACAGTGTTTGCTGCCTGGCCCAGCGCTGCGAGGCTTTGGCTGCCTTGGGAGGCCGTTCTGGGCAGGGCCTTGAGGCCCCCGCCTTCTCTCGGGCTGCTCTTCCCTCCGCCAGGCCTGCTCCTCAAGTCGCACTCTCTCAGGGCCCTTGGCCCCCTTTTCCTGCAAGGGGCTGTGCGCCCCTCCGCCGCCCGCTGCCCGGGGACTCTCCGTTCCCTGGTGGCCGCACTGGCTTGGTGGAGGTTTCAGGTGAACGCTCTTGCTGATGTCCAGCGGTGCCTGCCCCTGGACGCGAGCGCTGTGCATCTGCCTTTCCTTACCTTTTGGTTTAGTTGGTAGCCGTGTGACCTGAGTCCTAGCTCTGCGTTTTTGGAGACGGTCAGGAACCGGCCGCTTGCCCCGTTGTCCTTTCCTCCTGCGGGGGTGAGCGGGGCCTCCTGCCGCCTGCCTCCCCAGGGGAAGCGGGGATGGGCCCGCCGCGCGACACCCCCGTTACCGCTGCTGACGCTCTGGGCGAGTTTCCTGCTGGCTCTGTGGCTGCTGTTGTGGGTTTTGCTTTGCTTTCTTGAGATCTATTCCTCCTCGCGTTCCTGTCTCTCTCTCAGTTGCTCACGCCCAGTGCGACCATTGTCTCCGCAGCTTCATAAACGTCACCGCCTTCCAACCCCGGGGGAGGTGAAGAGGCAGGCGGTGGCTCCTCAGGGCCTGGTCCTCGGGAAGGAGGGGCTGCTCCAAGTTTGTTCTTTGTGGCTACTTAAGGTCTGAATATGAAGACTCGTGGGGGGCAAAGGTGACAGACATCGCCCACCCTGCTCTCTAATATTCTCACTGACCACCGTGTCCCAAGAGATTGCAGGGAGAGACACCCTTCTTTGGAATTTTCCACCTCGAGAAGTTTTCAGTGTAGTCTCTCACCCATGACCGTGAACGAGGAAAGCAATAGAGGAAGAATGACAGGACCACAGGAATTTGTGCCATGCCCTCGTTAGCCACACGAGACTATTCCACGCCACCATCCTGCCTCTAGCACCAGATCATTCTCTATGACAAACACCTTGACCGTCACTTGGAGAGAGCAGAGAGCCAAAGAACTTCAGGAGGCCCCCCAAAATCCTGCACCCCTCATTTTCCTGTGTTTGTTTGGAGGGGACCGGGGTGGTGAGAGGCAGGCGACCTGGGTTAAGGTTGAAAGGCTGTAGCTGGCTTCACAGGTCCCTGAATGAGGACAGGGCCCACGCACGGAACGTCCGTGGCCACCGGGGAGCACCGTTCAGTAAGGCGCGTGGGCCGCTGGCACAGATCCCTCCCCTCCAGCTGTTGGCCTGCAGCACTTCTCTGTGGGAAGAAATGGGACAGAGCCTTATTTTCTGGCATTAGGCTCCCGGGCAGATCCATTAGCCGCCACTCTTATGGTAGGAGGATGAGTGTGTTCCTCCTCTCATTTCATTTCCAACAAGGGTCTGCAGGAACTGTCGGGGGTAAAAGGCAACCTGCCCAGCACGGGAAGCCTTCGGCTTGTTCCTGCAAAGTGGATTATTTTATAGCTCTATCTTTCTATCCATTCATTCAACTATCTATTTATTTTAAAATACATATATTTTGAATGCCTTCTAAGTGCTGACATGATAAAAATAAAATCTTGTATAAATACCTAGCACAGAACCCGGGAAATGGCAGGTACTTTAAAGATATCTGTTGAAGAAATGAATGAATGAATGAAGGCATGACTCCTGTTCTTCTGACATACGCAGTCTCTTGGCAGTGGGGCTGGTATGTGAGAATGGTGAACAGAGGACAGATATGTCAGGAATGAGAGGCAGGAGCCTTTGAAAATGTCTCTGTAATTGGGGAAGGTTTCTAGCATCGGTGACGTTTGTGCTGAGCTATGAAGCAGCAGCAGTTTGATGAAGGGGGTGATATATGTCACAATCGGTGTCACGGGCTCCGTATTTCAGCATATCCAGGTTTGAGCCCTAGTTCTGCCGCGTGCTCACGTTGACGCCCCAGAGCCCACAGGAATAACCTGTTGACCAAGCAAAGCCTACCTGCTGCGGTCAAGAGAACATTACCTTACCTGTGTCCTCAGGGCCCAGGAAGGGAGAGGTCAGAGAGATAGTTGAAGTGTTTTACCACGGGGACTGGTGTTTTTAAAGCTGGTCTTGCAAGGGGGAGGACTGGCTGGGGAAGGTCAGAGTCTGTGACATAATAGTGGGTGAGGGTCTTGAAAGTCTAGCCAAGCAAGCTGATAGTCATAAAGAACATGCTCTTCTGGTAGATTTATTAACTTATCTTCCTGAAGGAAGCACACAGCTCAGCTATTTTTGCTTGCTCTCAGAATTGTTTAACACGGGGGCAGAAAGGTGTGCTGATTTCAGGACTCACTGGCTATGTGGCTTTTGACAATTTCCCCCCCCAACTTGCTTTAATTGGAGCTAATTGAATGAATGAGGCTAATAGGAGATTTTACGAGATAAAATGTGTGAACCTAGCACACAGGGCGTGACCCACAGGCAGCATTCACTAGGATCGCAGAGCTGTCATTGGAGCAGCAGCTTCACCCACATCTCTACCTTCATCAGGCTCTAATGATGATGATGGTAACTATAGTCCGGGAGGCTTGACGCCTGTGTTCATTAGTCTCAGTTTTTCCACTGAGTTGCCGTGTGACCTTGGGCAGGCCACTCACCCTCTCCAGAACTCAGTTTCCTTCTCTGTAAAATAAAGTCATTCCCTTTCCTCATTTCACAAAGGATCTGCAAAATTTCCTGCAGGCCTGTGAATAAATCTGGCCTGGAGCAACTTATCCCGGGAACTCACCAGGCAGGCACTGGTCTCTCCCGGGACCTGGAAAGTTGAATTCGTGATTGAGGAAGCATTGATGTTCTGGGCTGCCTCGGGCCATTTCTGTGCTGCTGAAGGGAATGAGAATACTGGGCTGCTGGGCTGACGATGATGGACATTCTGCACCACTGGGGCCTAGGCCCTGTGTGACCCACTGTAATAGGTTGTTTTCAAAACCAGAGAAATTGTGGTGGAGCCCATGCACACCCTGGCAGGAGGCAGCAGAGCAGTGCTCAGCTGGAGTGGCGGGCGGTGCAGTCTCTGGTAGCACCACCGAGAGCAAAAATCACCGATTTGGAATCTGGAAACTGAACATCAGTCCCTCTCTGCCTTTCTCGAGCATATCACTGAGTTTGGCTTCCCCACCTAACAAATGGAGGTAATAATGAACCTGTTATGCTGCTGAAATAAAACTGAATGCTAATGTGCTTTCTGAACTAAGACGCTCTACCTACATTAGTTGTTATTACTGTTCACCTTCCACAAATATTTCCCGAGTGCTCGGGGCAAGTCTAAGAGCTGGGAGCACAGCAGTGAAGGAGACAGGCAAAATTTCTCACCCCCAAGGAGTGGATATACTCTGGCATTTGGAGTTAGAACGCTTACTCATGGGACTCTGTCCTAAAAAGTTACTTTGACAGAAAGCAGAATGGGCGCTGATATTTATTGAGCACCTACTGTGTGCCAGCTCCTGAGGCTGTTTTCTCATTTGCTCCTTGCAAAACTGTTGTAAGATGTATTCTGGTTTCCATTTCACAAGTGAGAAATTTGAGATGCAGAAAAGAAAAGTCCATAGTAGGGATTCATTCCAATAACAAAGCTTTGGTTCTTTTTAAGACTCACATGACCATGTACAGAGGGTCCCCAACTTACAGTGGTTTGATTTAGGATTTTTTGACTTTACAATGGTGTGAAAGCAACACATGTTCATTGGAAACTTGAATTTTGATCTTCTCCCAGCCTAAGTCTAGTGATATGTAGGTCCTGGGGTGCTGAACAGTGGCCGTGAGGCTCAGCTCCCCTCAGCACACGGTCACCAGCGTAAACAACCAGTACTCTACAGTGTCCTGTGTTGCGGCGTTTTTTGTGTTTTCACACCCCGTCATGTCTACAGAACAGCCCTCGGTCTCCTACTTCTGGTGAAAACGGGAGGAAGGCAATTACTCTTGGGATGACATTCAGGACAGTTACCCAACCACAGGCTAAGGCCAGCGTCCTGAGCACTTTTAAGATAGGCTCGGCTATGACGTTTGGTAGGTTAGGTGTCTTTAATGCATTTTTGAATTGCGACATTTTCAGCTTGTGATGGGTTTCAGGACGTAACCCCATCGTAGTCGAGGAGCATGTGTAGTCTTAAGCCTCTGAATCTGCACCTTGATTGTACTTTTCCACTGTGTGAAGTTTATCTGAATCTTTAATAGCGAAGCATTAAAATGTTTCCATGTCACTTCCCAATTTCTTCCAACTCTGCCTTAATTTACTTGTAGACACGTTGTGACTGCCTTGAGGTATCTATTGTGTGCACTTGCGCTAACCAATGACAGATAATCAGGCACCCAGTTTATTACTAAATATTACTATTGAGTGTTCCAGAAACGCTAGCTATTGCTGTTATCGTTAGTAATATTATTTTTACCTATCTTGAGTGAGGAACCTACCAGGTTGGCAGGAAGGAGAAGACTGAAATGCTGAGACATAGGCCTCGGACTCTAGATTTGAAAGGAGGCATAGCTGTTATGTGGATTTAGGACTCGGGGACCTACTGACAGAGCCCTCAAACTAAGGCCACGTCCTCAGAATGGCTCTGGGAGGGCCCCCTGGCATTCCTGTTGGCGAGGGGTTGCAGCATCGCTGCACAGGTGAGCTAGGAAGGCCTCGCGGCTGTTTCCTACTCGAGAAAAGCGGACGGTGGGGGTTCTGCTGCTCCTGCATTTGGCCGGGATGGGCAGTGGGCCGGCCTGTTGCCTGCCTGTGGACGGAGCTCGTTCTGAGAAAATAAAACATACTCCCTTGGACACTGCAGCCAGGGACAGAGAGCAAAACGCCAAGGAACATTGGCCTCTTGAAAAAGAGAGCCTTGTAAGAGGCAGGCAGTTTGAACGCGCAGGTAACAGCACGTCCGTGGACGGCCCTGCAGCCAGCTCACACACGTGCTCGTGCCTGTTCACTCCCGTGGCTTGCACACCGAAATGCTGATCGAAAGGGAGCGTGGCTACTGCGGAGACTTCCATCAGGGCCCTTGATGATCAAGTGAGAGAAATATTGAAAACATGGATCGAAGCTCCAAACACGTGGGAATTAGAAGAGAAGAGATAAGATACTTGGAAGTCAGATCCAGGAGACTTAACAGGTGAAGAATCTCCCCTTCGGAGGAAGGAGGCAGTGAGAGGGGCGGCGTGTTAAATACGGGGCAGGAGAACATTGCCTTGAGCTGACGACAAACTCGAACCAGAGATGGGGAAGGCGCCCAGGTTTCTGGGCAGCACTGAGCAGAGGAGGAGCGTCACCGGGAACGCTCTCCAGCTTTGAGCACGAAGAGACCTAGACTCTTCTAGACAGGACCAAGGTGCTGTTTTCATAGAAGAGAGGCTTAGGCTGGCATCTGACCTCTCACTCGCTCTGCCGGGCTTTAGAGGAACGGGTAATGCCTGTAATTACCAAAGAACATGACTCCTCTATGCAGTCAAAAAGTCATTCCCACCTGTATATTTTTGTTAACCAGTGTCCCCCCCCCCCCCCCCAATAAGTTCAATAAAAAGGGGGGAAAAAAGTCATTCGCCTGTCAAGTGAAAGAAAGATATTTTCAGATAAGAAAGGATTTAATTACATCTCGTGTAACTAATATAAGTAATTTGTTCAAAAAATACTGCAACCAAACAAATGCATCACGGTCCAGGAACCTTGGGATAGAGGACAATGGAGGGCAAACAGGTGACAATGAACCTTGCGGGGTGTTTGTGGGTGTGTGTGTTTAGATCTAATTAAATAGAAGTAAATGACATAACAGGTGTAAAAAGACGTTAAACACGAAGTCTCAAAATTATAATTGTTAGCCCGAGCACAGTCTGGGAGTACAAGAACTGAATTCCACAGAATCAGGTTGGTGGGGTTTGGGGCCTCATTTAGCAGAGGAAATACTTGTCTCAACAACAGAAACCTGGTTGATACCTCTTTTTTCAGCTTGTCTTCTAGCTGAATGCTTTTCTACACAATTTAATATATCTTGCCTTAAAGGAGGAAGGAAAAGATAGGGATTTGGTGGAGAAATACGATGTCCAAAGTTTCAAGAAAAATTTCTAGGCAAGCAGGCTATTTCCTGTTATTCGATATCTATCTAAAACTTTATTTTACTAAGTTTTCAAGTACTGGACATGGCTTCCTGAATTTAAAACCTCTCACAAGGAAACTGGAGCCGTCACACACTGCTGGTGGGAACGTAAAATGCTGCAGCCACCCTGGAAAACAGTCTGGCAGTAACTCAAAATTAACATAGGGCTACCATATGACTCTGCAGTTCTGCTCCGAGGTAGAGATACACGAGAAATGAAAATAAATGTTCTCATGTAGCTGTGTATGAATATTCAGAGAAGCATTATTCTTAATAGCCCCCAAGTGGAAACAACTCAAACGTCTGTCGGTTGATGGTTGATGACTAGACAAATGGAATGTGTTATATCTATGTAACAGAACATTAGTTAGCAACACAAAGGAATTAGGTCCTGCAATGTGCTAGATAATGTGGATAAACCCTGTAAATATTATGCTAAGTTAAAGAAACCAGTCACAAAGGACTAGGCATTGTCTGATTCTATTTATAGAATAGGCAAATCTATAGAAACACTAAGAATAGTGATTGCCAGGGGCTGGGGAAGAGGGAAATGAGGGTTCAGAGAATTAAATGCTCTAAAGTTGGTTGTGGTGAGGATTGCATACCTTCACGAATGTACTAAAAGCCACTGAATTTTGTACTTTAAATAGGTAAATTGTACGGCATGTGGATTATATCTCTATGAAGCTGTTAAAAAAAAAAATCAAAAACCTCCTACATGCTCCTTAAGGACCACTTACCCCGGTAACCCCTAGATCTTTTATAACATTTTATTTTATTAAATAAGACATAGTCCAAGAATGGCAGGAACTTTCCACCCTGATTGATAAACTTCGTGAATGGATTGGTTAGCATTTTACGTGCGATTTTTGGGGGGAAAGCTACCTCTGGAAATAAAAGATAATTAAGACTGACATTGTGACAGGCCTTCAGCTAACATAGTAACAGACCAAGGACACAGAAGCCTCTGTTACTGGAGCTATATTAGACATTTCATTGGAACACTTTTGGATACCATGGAGAAAAATAAAATATAGGGGGGTTTTTGTATTTTACCAAGGTTTGCGTTGAGGGAAATTCCAAAGTAAAGTGTTAGGCTGGGTTGCATACTGAGCCTCATGGTTCTTTTCGGAACATAAGGGCCTTGGGCTGCTGTCTTTAACGCCCCATTGGTTTGATAGGCGTTTGAATTCATGATGATGTCCAAGTGTTTTTTTCCCCCCCTCTATTTTTATTTCCTTATAATTTCACTATCTTTCACTTTCTGCTTTATTTTTATGACTGCAACGAGTCTAAAAACCTTTTTCCAGAGAATCTGTATCTGATACGAGAATAAGTTTTGTTTACTGATGGAGAAAACCATAGATTAAAAATTCTACATTAAATAGGATGTTTTTATTAGCTGAAAATTTCAGTTACCATACTAAACCAGAAACACTTTTGTTTGCTCTTTAAATCTTGTTGGAAATCTTTCTGAAAAGTGTCAGTTCTCCTCCCTGCCCATGAAAATAAAATATGCATTTAGATGAGCAGTGATAGCTGAAAGGCTTTGCAGCTTCCAGACTTCTCACTGTCAACAAATATTTACTGGCTGCTGACTACTGAAGACTCCCATTGAATAGAGATGGTTGTGCTGAAAATGATATAGGATATTGGGCGAGTGTATCCTGATCCCAGAATGTTTTCACTGAAGATTCCAGTAAGTTAGAGTTTATTCTACACATGTCCTGATATGAAAACAGATCCAAATGCCCTCCCTCCAGGCCTATATTTTTTCATCAGAAACCATAAAGCATTTGTTTTTAGTCTTAAAAGAGAAAGATTTGACTTGGTACAATGGAAATACTGTAAGTCTCCTGTGTACTGTTAAAGAATACAGTTATTTGTGACACTTGTTAAAGAAAGGTAAGGCAGACGTTATTTATGGAGACTGTCAGGGTAGGCGTAGGGTCCACGGCAATGGGATTTTGCTGTAGGAGATGGAACTGGGCTCAGCTCCAAATACCTCAAGGAAATGTGGGAATTTATAGCCAAGGAGCAGGGTGGGCATCAGTGTATGGAAAAGTACTAAGAGGAAGCACCAGTTGAAGAGTGAATTCTGGCTAAACTGGACTAATAGGATTCTTACTAAAGGCAGATCACAGTGATCAGACATCGCCTGATTTAGGGTACTTGTTAAAATTGGACTTTTAAGGGCCATGCTTAAGGGTGGGGTCTAGTTGGGCTCCTGAGAGCCTGTCTAGGGTTTGTTCATGGAGAGCATCTTTATCAACAGGCATGGGGCTAATAAGGTGGTGAAAAGAAGGGTTCATGCCAGCAGAAGAAAAGACCACAGGAGGATTGTCTTCAAGGTACAGGTTCCCAGAGAGAACCATGGGTTCAATGCTTACGTGCTCTCTCAACGTGGGATATCGCTTTATAGAGATGAGGCTTTGGGAATCTGCATGTATTTTATAGTGGGCCCTCTTCCATTATGAGAAAACATTTCGGCCCCTTCTTACCTGTTTTTGAGGATTTTGATAAGTAAACAACTCATCAGTTAATTAGTCCAGTTGGGTTCAGTTAGTTAGTCACTGATGAGGTCAAGAAAAAGTGCCAAGACGAGTTATTGCCCTCACAGGTCTTCCAGTCAAGGTTGGAAGAGCCTCAGAAAAAGTACATCAATTATTTTTCAATAGGAGCTTTGAAAAGGAGGGATGATACCGCATGCACGAGGCCTCCACCTCTCTAATGCATTCTTTCCACTCAGCCGGAACCATCTCTGAAGTTGGTGCAGCGGATCACATTGCTGCCCTGCCTTAAACCCTTTAATAGTTTTCCACCAGTTGAGGATGAAGGGCAAAGTCCTTCCATGGCCTTCAAGGTTCTGGAGGAGTTGTGCTCTGTCAGTCTCTCCAGGCAATGTTTTGTTTTCTAATTTACTTCATTTTCCATGGGACTATTTACTGAGTTTTCCTGGATTTTCATGTGAATTTGTACCAAGCTCATTACCATTGTGGTAGCTTACAGGGATGGCAAAGGGGCCCTGAGGTTCAGTACGCACTTGGGTTCTGATGAAGGTGGGGACTGTGATTAAAGCTATCTTTAGTGACAGTGCCCCATTTCACTGGATAATGCACAAACACTCATGCATTTATAGATCACACCACTGCTAGGTCACCAGGTGAGCTGATAAAATTGGGTGGAAGGACAAGGAAGCACACTTATTGAGATACTCAACGACTTCTTTCTTGTTTATCTGTCCTTGATGTTCCTCAGCAACAAATTGCCCTCTGATTGCTGTGAATAAAGCTACTCAGATAGAGATCTGTGCCAACGGTGTCACTTGGAGTGTGTTTTTTAAAGGAGATACAGTAGAGTGAAGACCCTTATGTCTTATTAGATGGCCCACCTTGATCTTTGATCTTTGCTGTCCTGAACTATCCCACCATGTCTTTCAAATGGCTCATTGAGATATACTGGTTTTATACACCGGTGTCTCAGTGACACTCCTCTGTGTCTTTCTAATAAACATCTTCGTGGATATGTATGGTTTTTGGCTTAAGACTAGCCCTATCCCATCATTTACAGTCTTTACATAAACCTTATAAGTTATTTATTTAAACAGATAAACATTTAATATGGACATATCCTTGCTGCGCAAGGGATTCTCTCTGTGGAGAGTGCTTACTTTTTTGAGAAAGATTTTCCAAATAAGACTATTGTGTATCTGTCAGGGACGAAAGCAGGCATTTATTTGGGGAACAGACAGAGCATTCAACCTGTATCTTGGCAAATCCCTGGGGTCCCCAAGGGAATGGTGGTTAGTGATGATAACACAACCACACATCTTGACTTAACTGGATAATTTCTTAGGGAATTTAACTCTCGTCTGTCATTACAAGGCCTTTCTCTTCCTTTCTTGTCAATACTCTGTATTATCTTCCTCTGTGAGGTCTACAGTTTCAGGCAGTTTTTGCTGGAAGTTGTGATTGTTTTTCTTATGCACATGAGTTTTCACCCCAGGAGAGAAAGAGAAGACAGAGTCTTGCAGCAGAATCCAAATGGCTGTTGTTTATCTGGGTCGGTGGGCTGCATAGTTGCAAAATCTTAGAGCTATGCGTGTAAGCACCATCGACTTCACTGACTACTTTACCCTGTGTAATGTCTTAGCGTCCTCAAAATGACCATATTTGGGGGCACATGGTAGACAAAAAGGCTATTTTCCAATTCATGAGTTTGTTTTACTAAAAAGTCTAACAAAGGCTTACACACGATTGCATTTAGTTCTGACTTAATGAATTGACTTTATGGAAAAGAATAGATTACATCAAGTTGGTGCCAACCTGGGAAATCAGAATGAATTAGTGCCTTAAGGGTCAGATAATCCTCTGGAAAAAGGAGAGCTGGGAGGCCACACATTGCTTATTACAGGGAAGAGACATTTGGAAGTAGCTTAGAATCACTAAAGCATGTCTCAGAGAACTTTATTGATGGAACCTTAATAATTTTCATGAGTTCTAATATATTACACATAGAAAAACACATTTCTTTGGTGGCATACCCATTAACTGTTACATTATGCTCTTTATCCACATGCTTGATCTTGCAGGTTCTGTTAGCCTAGGCTTAGAGACAGAGCAAAGTGTTAACACAAAATACAGGCACACTTCTGAGACACTGCAGTATTGGTTCCACACCACCGCACTACAGCGAGCAATAGTCTTTTTGCGGGTGGAGGGTCTTGCCTTCCTGCTGTTAGAAACACAACATCTATGAAGCATAATAAAGCGAAGTGCAATTAAACAAGGTATGCCTGTAAAAAACAAAAACAAAACACACACCAATTACCCAGGTGACTTGTGGCAGTCAGTCCACCAGTCTTGCCAGATTCCCTGAAATGTGCCCAACCATTTGAAAAATCTCTGTATGGGCCACAGGGGCTCTATTTCTGATCTTTTAAAGTTATTTACTAGCCTCTTGGAGTTTCACCCTTGGCTAATCTGGCTCCTCTGAAATGTGTAAGTCATGTGCAGAAGCACACACAGATTTCATCGAGGATTGACATCTGTTCTCTCTATGGGCTGTCTGGTGGTCTGGCAATTATTACTGTTTTCGGGGGCTGGCAGGATAGGGCTAGGGTGGGGTATGAATATTCATTTTCATCTTTTCTTGTAGACATATATTCTCTTATTCTCTGACCAGCCTGGATAAACATGTCTCCTTCTGGCCCCAGGGACCAGTCTTTACCCAAAGGTGCCATAGCCCACAGCAACTTGACACACAATTGCTTGCTGGGTCTGTGGGTGGGTTATACTACATGGAGTTTCCTAACTCCAATGAGCTACTTGTGAATTGTCCTCCATCCCTCTACTGCCCAGCGCCTGGAGTGGAATCTTATACATGTTAGATGCACAATACATTCTTGTTCATTGAAAAGGTCTTTCTACCTAATGAGGGATTTCGGTGACTAGCAAGGAAACACGTCAGTGTGGCTAGCTGTGTACTAAAATGAGATACCAAATGTTGCACTGGTGGGGAAAGTTTATGGTGGCGGTGGAGAGGGGTTATCTGAGGACATGCTTATTCTTACAATACACTTATAGAAACAATGGTACAGGAGAGGAGTTTGGAAAATGTCAATTACAAATTAAAATTTAAATCTAGGCTAATAGATATAAGATTATAGAGCACTGCTGTTATATTTTGAAAAATACCAAATGCCATTTGATAATAGGCCTTGGGGAGCTATCTTGTTTCTATCGCTTTACACCCAAAACATTACTTTATCATGACCTCTTAAGTACCTGCCATCAACTTCTAGAAAATACTCAGACGACAACAGTGATATTCTTGAGGGGAAAAAAGTGCCAGAATTATTTCCCTATGGAATATGTCGTTTCTCAGATTCAGTTCACCTTTATTGAGTCCTGAGCTTATATACACATAATATTTTTAATTTGAATTAACACACTGAGCGAGATGTTTTCCGGTCTTCCCAGGTTTGTCGGAGATGTAGGGAGAGACAGAATTCAAACCCAGATCCTCTGCCTCTGGGTCTGGTACTTGCCACAGTAGCCTTTGCATAGTAAGTAAAGCCAGTTATTCTAGATGAGGGTGATGCCTCTGCGCAGTTGTTCAGGACAAATCTTCATTGTTCCTATAATCTGTTTGACCTTGTTTCAACTCTGATTCGTTACTCCTTTCCATTACTCCTTGAACATCTTAATTTTATGTTTTAAAATCACAGACTAAGCCCACTCATATTAATAAATATACAATTAAAAACAGTGTAAAGTACAATCCTTTGTAGAGTAATCACCCTCTAAGAAGAAACCCACGCTTACACCTAAGAACCGGTGCATTAAGGAGCAAATTCAGTTACAGAAGAAATCAGGAACCTATAGCCAACTGGAAGAGCTATCCTAGTGGTGGGGAGCATGGAATTCAGAGTCAGAAATATCTGGGTTTGAGTTAGCTTCTCTGTTTTCCCTGGGCTCAGTTTTCCCATCTGTGAAAGGGGAGCAACAATGGAATCTGCCTCTGAGGGCTTCGGTGAGGGGTGACTGACACAATGCACATAATGCCCAGTGCCTGGCACGTAGGAAGCGGTCTCTTAAGTCACTGCTGTCACTATCACTACTCCCATCTCTGTCGCTCCCTGTTCTTGCTCTACAAGCCAATCATCCCGGCGGATCATTTTGAAAGACCAGCCCCCGAAAGCCACCCCCATGTCTTGAAGGCCACCCAGCACTGATCAGCAGATACACTGAGTTTATCCGGATACGACGGCAGGATTTGTGTGTCCTGGAACATGAGAGAGTTCTCCTACTTTCACAGAATGTTTTATAGGAATCTTGCTCCTCCTTCCTCTAGACCACAGAGGGACAAATAAATGGGGTAGGAAAAACAGTTTTCTTAAGGTCTTAACTCTGGGGAAAGAAAGTGAAAGTTCAAAGGGGCATCTTTGTCTCTATTTGCTTCAGGAAATGAGACTCCGTGCAGGCCCGTCATCAGTGGCGTGACTCCGAGCTCAGTCAGTGATGTGAGGTAGCCAGGACCCAAGCCTGGGCGTCACTCTTTGGGATTATAGTAAAAAAAAAAAAGCCCAAACAGTGAAACACAAAGGGGGCATTTTCCTTTTTGTTAACAGTTGAAAGCCCCAAGACCCATTTGTTATATAACTTAGTAGGTTTACTTTTGTAACAACTGAAGGGGGAGATTCTCGCTCCTCCCTAACTGCCTAATCAATACTAAGTGTCTGCTCGGCTCTGTAGTGTTCACCGAGCATACAGCCGTAGACAAGATCAAAGTGATTCTTGACTTCACAGAAGTCCCACACTGGGGACAGAGAAGGGGGCAGACACCGGTTACTGAGCAGCAGTTCACCCGATGTGATACGTACAGTGAGGGGGGAAGGAGGGAATCCCGGGAAGCTCCATAACCAGAGCCCCCAACCTTCCCAGGACTTGAGCTTGGGGCAGGCTCCTGGAAGCAATTCACGCATGAGCTGAAACCAGGGGGAAACCAGGCAAAAAGGAGGAGGGAGGAGAATTCCACGTGGGGGAGGCAGCCGATCCAAAGACCAGGTAGTGGGAAGCCACTGGGTTAAGAATTTCACTGTGGTTGGAGACTACAGGGTATGAATGTGTAGGAGGAAGAAGGGGAGGGGGGATGCACAGCGGAATGAGGCAGGGAGGGCTTTGTAGTGAGGACTCCCTAAATAGCTCAGAGGAAGAGCGATGGGTCTGGGGAAGGGAGTCAGTCTGTTTGAACCATGGCTTTAAACACAATCGACCTCCCTGACCCTAAGTTTATTCCTCTGCAATGCGGAGAGAGTACAGTAATATTTGACCCACAGGGCTAGGATGGGTAGGAAGGGGAGTCAATGAAACAATAGCCTAAAGGGTCAGGTGTAATCTGGGCACAAAGCTGGTGATCTTGCAGTGTTAACATGTATACAGAGGCAAACACACACAACCATGGGCAACAGCACAGTGTTATTACAAGAGCATGGATGTTCAGCCTGTGATTTCCTTACGAGAGAGCCACATTTTTTTTGGAATGCATGCCCGTGTGTGTTTCTCTGTACATAAATTGTTATTGGCTCAGTCTGTGGGGCAGAGCGTCTTTCTTTGTTACCGAAGACAGGTATTTTCTCTCTCCCTGAAGTGAGAGAACATCAGGTAATTACGTTTCTGAAGAATGGGCCTGTATTAGTTTTTTATTGCTCTTGTAACAAATTACCACAAACTTAAGGGCTTAAAACAACTGAAAATCTTACAGTTCTGGAGGTCAGCAGTCTGAAATGAGTTTCCCTAAGCTAAAATTAAGGTGTCAGCGGGGCTGTGTTCCTCCTGGAAGTCTTAAGGGACAATCCATTTCTTGCCTTTTCCAGTTTCTAGGGGCTGCCTGTGTTCCTTGACGTATGGCCCCTTCCTCCTCTGTGAAGCCAGCAGTGTAGTGTCTTCTAATTTATTTCTGACCCTCATGCCTCCCTTTTATGAAGATCCTGTGATTAGATTGCACCCACTCAGAAATCTAAAAGAATGTCCCCATCTCAAAATCCTTAACTGAATTATATTTACAAAGTTCCTTTGCCATATCAAGTAACATATGCAGAGGTTGCCGGGATTAGGACATAGACATCTCAGGGTAGGAGCATTGTTCTGCCTACCACAGGGTCTTTCATTGCCTAGAGGAATGAAGCACCAATATTCTTGTTCCTAATAATCTGGGCTCTGGGATCCATGGGAATTAAGGCTGTTCCTGATAGGCCATCAAGGGCAGTTATGGGAGAAGAGACCAGAAGGTGGATGCCCCTCACTCCTGTTATCCTGCTACTAAGGCCTTCCTCCAGGCTTCCTGATGGCACAGGCCTGGGCCCTTGGGCTAAAATGCCCTACTATCGTCACCTAGGTAACGCTTCCTCAGCCTTTAGATGAGCTGTTTCTTTTGAGGTTTAACTGCCTCTGTTCTTGGGCATTGAGCTGGGTACCCCATGCGGGAGTAATGGCGGGACCTTTTCTGACACGGGGGCATGTTCCTTCTGGAGCAAACATTGCCTGTCACAGGGACCTGCGTCAGGGGGAGCCTTGAGGTGGTTGGCCTCAGGGTGCATGCGGCTGTGGCGAGGCAGCTCTCTACAGTGGAGGCAGACCCTGATGACAGCTGCGGGCCTTCAGCTGGCCACACTCCCGCAGCTGGGCAGCACGTTCCTCACTCACAGGGGTCCTGGAGGCACATTTCTTTGTGTCCACCACTAGCACCTGCTCGGTGCCAAGAACTTTTCTAGGTGCGAGGGATATAGCAGGGAACAAAACACATGCATCAAGGGCAAAACCTCTGCCCTTGTGCATTTTACATTATAGCAGGGAGAGTCAGAAAATAAACAAATGAATAAATAATATGTCATAGGTAGGTGGTGATCAGTGCCATGGAGGAAGAGAAAACAAATAATGGGGGACCGAAAGTGTCGGAGGAGGGTTGCAAAGTTTAGAATGGGGTTAAGGAAGGCTGCACTGAGAAGGTGACATTTGAGTAAAGACCCGAAGGTGGTGAGGGAGGGAGCCACGTGGACACCTGGGAAGAGCCTCCAAGCGGAGGGAAGTGCAAGGTTCAAAGTCCCAGAAGTGGGAGCAGCGAAGGCGGCCAGTGTCCTCGAGGGAGAGTCAGAGGAACTGAGTTCAGGGGAGCGCTGGGCGGGGGTGCAGCAAGGTCACGTAGGGCCTTGGGAGCTATTCTAATGATTTCAGTAAGAGAAGCCACGGGATGGTTCTGAGCAGAGGAGGGGCATGATATGATTTACAGCTCTTTTTAAAAACATCTATCAGTGGTGCTAAAAGAGGTCCTGTTAAGAAGAAAAAAAAATTAACAAAATTGCGGAGTCATCCCGGGGCAGCCTGAGGAGCTCATTTGGAAACACCTGGGGACGATGCCGACCTTCAGTCACCCAGGGAGCCAGGGGAAGCCCGGGAGGCGGGGTTGCTGAAGGAGAGCGGGGAGGACCAGGGAGCCGACCAGGTGAGTTCCAGGCTGAACTCAGTGTAGAGCATGGCATCTTTTCTGGGTTATTCTGGTTAATTATCACACCTTTTGACTACTTTCCTGGGTAAAAGAATGTGGTCATGTGAGAAGCCGAGGCACTTCTGGATTTTTTGCTTTTAGTTCTTGCGTTAGCGTGTCTCCTCACAGTTACAGGTGATAACCATAAACCGGGTTGATAGTTGACCAGCCTGAAAGGGCTCATAGGCCTTTTGCACCCACAGAATTGCTCCATTCGATGGCTGCTATTTTCAAGGATATATTTGTGTTACATCAGCTTCTTTAGTGTTTGAAGTGGTATATGTTACTATTTCTCAGTTTTGTTGATCTAACCTTCATTCACCAAGCACTGAGGGAACCTGCTGAGGCTTTTGGATGCATGCTGGTGACGCAAGAATGTGTACAGAATTAGGTGCTTGCAGGCGTAAGAGCTGGTAGTCTAAAGCTATGATCCTCGAAGTGCCATCCTGGACCAGCCCCATCTGCATCACCTGGAACTTGTTAAAAATGCAAACTTTTAGGCCCCACCTGAGACATACTCAACTAGACAGGAGTGGGGCTCAGCAATATGTCTTGTAACAAGCCCTCCAGGTGATGCTGAGGAATGTTAGAATTTGAGAGCTAAAGATTGTAACACAGTGGTTACTAGAGCAAAGCCCCAGGTGCTGGGTGAGTCCAGAGGAGGTGGCCCTAACTTGATGCAAAGGTGGACCAAGAGGATGGGCTACCTGAGATGAGCCTCAACAACAGTAGGAATTAACCAGGTAGAGCAGGTGGGAAAGGGCCTCCATGCACAGGGAGCAGGCCAACTGTGGAGGCCCAAGCCCACACTGCATGTAGTCCCCTAAGGGTGCAGGGTTGGGTGCCTGGTGGGCTCTCCTGATGAAGGTGAAGAGGTAGGTAGATATTAAGTCCTTTAAATACTACTCCTAAGTACGTTTCCTGGCTTTATACCCTCACATAAGACTTGCTCAACTCTTGGTGACAACAGCTGAAGTGGAGATCAGAATCACCTTCTCGAGCTCTGTCCTCGCCTCACATCTCAAACACCTGCCGTCACAGTCATGGCTCATGATAAAGCAGAAAAATGTTTGGTTCAAAATACTGCCTGAGGGGCTCCTCCTGAGATCTTGTGTTTCAGCCTTCTTGGGGTGATGCTGACATTATACTTCTCCAGAATGATTCCTCAGGGAGGGTGGTGGTTCCAGGCCATCCGTGGAAGTGCCTATGAATCAGACATTTATACTGTGCCAATCTTCCCTCAGCTCCCTGCTCCCCAGGACTGCCTTCTCAGCAGTAGCTCTTGAAGCACTCCCCTGTGCTTTTGGTCTGCCATACCTTTATTCCTCTAATTCTTTGTCTGCACTGCTCCTTGCTGTTCTTTTGCCATTAGTTAGGTATTCTGTAGCTAAATTACAGTACTTGGAGAGTAGAGCTTTCCCAATATTTTGTCCTATGCTGGAATAACTTCTCTAACTCCAGGTAAAGTATAAGATTGATTTTGAGATTTTGATTTTAAATAAATTGCAAGCTTCCAAATGACCTTACCTAGCATTTTCTGCCTGACATTTAAGTTACTTGCTGACCAATATTTTTTCTAAAAGACTTTTTACCTTTTTCTCTATGGGCTTTTTATCATTGCCTCGAAGGGCTTCTGTTGAAAGGTATATTTTAACATGTGATTTTTCAGTTGTGAAATTTCAAAGGGGATTTGTTAGACTCTGTAAAGGACTCTGATTCCAAGATGTTTAAATGGAACTGTTTGTTTACTTTATTCTGTGCAACCTCTGGCAGGCGGTCGTAATCAGAATGGCTTATTCCTATAGTAAGTATTGGGGGGGGGGGGGGTTCGTTTCCAAGTCAGGAGAGAATTCTGGATTGACTCTTAACTGTATCCCAGTGACATTCTTCCTTTTTGCCTGTGCACCAAGTTTATGAGGGTGAGCAGTGGAGTATGCCACCAATATAAAAAGCTGTCAAGAGTGTGACTTTCCCATTAAGTACATTCACCCGTCATCTGGACAGTCTGCAGTTATGCACTATGATTCTTTCAGATGCTCTTGGCTTCAAGGTGGCCATGACTTTTCTTTCCTTATGAAACCCAATCTGATTGACTTCTGGAATGAGGGGCATGGTGGACCCTCCCCAGGGAAACAGACATGTAACTGCTGGAAAAAATTATATATGAGATAAATAAAAATATATAAATATATATAATACATATATAATCATAAATATATTTGTTTCATATAATTTCATATTTATATATGATAAATATAATTATAAACATAAATATTTAAACATATTTTATATAATTATATATAATCTTCAGCAGTTAAATGGCTGACATTAAAAATTTCTGGAAATGATCCTAAGGGCATATAGAAAATGGAGGAATATTTAAAAATCTACTAAACCTTAAGAACCGTGAGCATCTTTAGCATCTGAGCCATGACCTTTTCCCTCTGTCCCCCAGCCCAGTGTGATAGAAACTATACTCTGAGGATGAGCCCCAGGGGCAGCTTGCCACTGGCGCCTCTCACCCGTCCCCAGGTCCCTGCTACAGGAGTTCTATCCTGGGCAGGTGCTGCTGAGACGACTGGTCTCCCTTCCCCACCCAGTGCACACTTCCAGGGCAGATGCTCCCTCCCAGGCATGGCAGGCTTGCTTACTGGGCACTGAAACACCCACCCCAGCTTGCTTATAAGGGTTGTGTTTTTTTTTTTGCCAGGAGGTGCAAGCTGAGAAGGCTTCCAGGGGCTGCCATCCTTGCCCAAAGCCCTGCTCCCAGCACAGGGTAGTACCCTGGGAGAAGCAGGGCATTGCCCAGGCCCCTTGCTACACTGCTTTACACAGAGATAATGCCCGGAGGGATAGTCAGGTTATAAGAACAGAGCTCCACAGATCTCCCAAAGGGGACTGACTTCGTTTGCAACAAAGAATGGGCAAATTCATGCTCTGGCATTGTTAAAACAATGATCTTGGTGGTGACCACTTAGTGGTGGTTTTCGTAGGCTCATAGCTCCATGACCGTTAAAGCAAGCAAAATGACAGAGCAGCCAGAAGTTTCGCAGAGGGAATCAGTGAAAGAAACAGCAAGAGCCCTCCTGAGATCCGAGTGGCCTCAAAGATCCGCAAGACTATGCTCCTGAAAATGGGCCCTAACTTAACTGGATAAGATGGGAGCCATTTATGCCCCAGAGCACTGTCAAAAATCATAGAGGGATCAGGTAGCAATGACTGGGGACTGACAGGCATGACACCAATTAGGGGCAGTGCAGCTCGGATCCCAGGAAGACTGTGCGTGCCCAAGACTTCACCCTCTGAGGAGCGACTTCAGGGGCTAAACATGGGGCTGGGGGAACAGGTTTCAATAAAATCGTCCCCCTAGGTCAGGAACAAATAAAAAACAAGCAAGACAACAATAGCAAGCCCCAGAAGGGGCAGCCGTGGTGGTTCAATATCCAGAGTAGCTATACTATTTAAAATGTACAGTTTTGCATGAGCTATGCAAGGAAATGGGAAAATGTGACTCATACACAGGAAAAAAAGCAGACATAGAAACTTGCCTGGGAGGGAGCCCAGATTTAGCAGACAAATAATTTAAAGCAGAGAGTATAAATATGTTCAAAGAAATAAAAAGAAAGTTATGTCTACTGGGATGGTATTGTCAAGGTACTAAAAGAAAACAGCTGTCAGCCAGTCATCCGACATCCAGCGAAGCCAATTTTCAAAAGTGAAGGTTAAATAAAAACATTCCCAGAAAAATAAAAAACTGAGGGAATTTGCTGCTTGTAGACCTGTAGTGGGAAAAATGCTAAAGGAAGTTCTTCAGGCTGAAAGCAGCTGATACCAGATTCAGATTCAAATCCACACAAATGAGCAAAGAAACCAGTAAAGGTCATTATAAAATATGGTATATAATTGAGTATCTCTTCTCCTCTTCTTCTCTTAACTGATATAAAAATCAGTTGCACCACCAATATGTATATAGTTGTATTTTTCAGCCCATAATGTATAGAAATGTAATATATTGGAAAACCACAACTCAGAGACGGGGGACAGGGGGACTAAGCTGTTTCGAAGTAAGGGAATGATGTCGGATGCTAATCGAAGACATAGGAAGAAATGAAAATCAGAAATGGCAACTAGTCAGGTTAATATAACAAATTCCATAAAAACAGACTTGCCCTTCTCCTCTGAGCTTCTTTAAAAGACATGAAATTACACAAATACTTATAGAAATGTATTGTTGGGATTGTAACATATATTGCTGTGAGTGTAGACCAACAGTAGCACTCAAAGGGGGGTGATGGATAGAGCTCTATAAAAGCGAAGTTTCTCTGTCTCACTAAAATACAGCTAGTGTGTAAGTTATGATGCATTTTGTAAGCTTTAGATCAACCACTAAGGATATAACTCAAACGCTAGATAGTTAAATAACCATTAAAGGGAATTGGAATGCTCATAAATTGCCGGGAGTGTTGTAAAATGTATCCCACGCTTCTCTCATGAGGGCCTGTGGTTCTCACTGCCACCTTTCTTGACTTACCCCAAACAACCATAAATGACCCCCAAGCATTGGTTTTTATAAAGTTCTTGGAAAATGTATAAAATTATAAGAAGAAAATGAGTGAATATCATCACCCAGAAAATTATGTAAAATACAAATATCACCAGTTTTTCTCTGAATACCTATGAATGCACATTCATTTTTATCATAATTCAGACAATAGCATATATATAAAGGTTTAGCTTGTTTTAAAAAATTAATGTTATCTCCTAATTCCCATGGCATTGATGTTCGGAAACGTAATTTAATAACTGCCTAATATTTACCCTATGTATACATAATTTATTGAATGCTTCCACTGTTGGACATTGAAGTTGATTAAAGTTTTTTTTACTCTAAGAAAGTGCTGTGTACATAAAGCTTTGTCTGAATTTGACTATTTACTTAGAAGAAACTCTGATAAGGTATGAACTTTTAAAAGGCTCTTAATGTGTTTAGGCAAATTGCTTTATCAAAAGGTTACATGAATTTTTGTATCAACAAAGCATTTATAGGGAAGCTGTAAAGGCAAGTGGTGAAGTATGAAAGTCAAAAAACTTGGGTTTGAAGCCTGACCGGGTGTGGCTTAGCGGTTGAGCGTCGACCTAGGATCCAGGCTGTGGGGGTTCGATTCCCGGTTGGGGCACATGCCCGGGTTGCAGGCTCGATCCCCAGTTCGGGGTGTGCAGGAGGCAGACAATCAATGACTCTCTCATCATTGATGTTTCTATCTCTCTCTCTCCCTCTCCTTTACTCTCTCTGAAAACAATAAAGATATATTAAAAAAAAAACACAACAAAAAAACTTGGGTTTGAAACCTGGCTGCAGCACTGCTAAGTGTATTAGTAAGAGTTCTCCAAGGAAACAGAACCAACAGGTGTGTGTGTGTGTGTGTGTGTGTGTGTGTGTGTGTGTGTGTGTGTGTATATATATATATATATATATATATATATATATATATATATATAGAGCGAGAGAGCAGAAAAAAAGATTTAAGAAATTGGCTTACAATAGTAGAGGCTTGGTGAGACCAAAATGTGGTAGGGGAGGCAGGCTGCAGGCCCAGGGAAGAGCTGCAGTTCAAGTGCAAAGGCCACCTGCTGGCAGAATTCCTCTTTGCCTGGGGGAAGTCAGTCTTTGTTCTGTTAAGGAGCTGAAGAGACAGAAGCTCCGGGGAAGGGGCTTACGTGGTGTAGATCAACGCTTACAGTTAGCCCGCTGCATCTGTGGACTTCCAACAGCAGATTGAAAACAGTACAGTTGTTTATTGAAAAAAAATCTGTGCGTGAGTGGACCTGCACTGTTCAAACCCATGTTGTTCAAGGGTCAGCTGTATATCCCTGGCTTCTCAGCATTTCTGTTATTTACAGTAGCTGGCACACAGTAGGTATTTATCAAACGTGACCACAACAGGATGTTTCTGCTTAAGATATAACGGAGATTGCCGTAGACCTTGGTCATTGCATAGAAGCAGGCTCTCCGGTACTAATCACTCCCGATCCCTCACACTCATCTATTGGACTATATATTTCTCAGTTCTGCAGGGACATCTCTTAGACATCTTTAAATTAACATGCCCCAAACAGATTTCATTATTTGCTCCCTCAACACAGCAGTTTTCCTTATTTTCCAGCTGTTCAGGCCACAGATCCTCGATTCTTTACTTTCCTTCACTCCCTACATACAGTTGATCTGCAGACCCTCTCATTTCCACTTCCCTGAATTCTTCACTTCTGCCCGTCTCCACTACAGTGCGCAAACCCAAACCTCCAGCCTCTCACACCTGACCTGCTGTAACAACTTCCAAACTCCTCTACCTGCGGCTGCCCCTTACACCCTTCCTCAGCTTCTCCTGTGCAGAATAACTAGGCCACCTCTTTAAAAGTACCGAGTCCATCTTGCCGCTCCCCACTTTAAAATTTTCCATTGGCTTCCCATGACTCTTAGAATAACATCTATATTCTTTGTCAAGTCTGTAGGGTTCCGTAAGCTCTACTTCTTGCTAAACTCTCCCATCCTATCATGTCCCACTCTCTGTCTTGTTTACTATGCTCCCGGGATATGGTTTTCTTCTCTAACAGCCTCTCTGAAGCTCTCTTTTTGACGCCTGCTTTCTTCCTTTTGGGTCTCAGCTAAAACTTGACTTCCTTAGAGAGGCATCTCCTGAGCACCCTCTTGAGAAGGGTGACCCCTCCTTTCATTTTCTCTATCCTCCCGCCTTGTTCATATCCTTAAACTCTGTGATTACAGCCTCCCTCATTAGAACATAAATTCCACGAGGGCAGCTGCCTTGTTGAGCTTGTCTAGCTCTGCCCCCAGGAGCTAGCGGCTGCCGATGCCATCATAGCTTTCTTGGATGGATGGATGGATGGATGGATGGATGGATGGATGGATGGATGGATGGATGGATGGATGGAGGAAGCAAGGAGTGAAGGTTAAGAAAGGATGTAGATCCTGCTTACTCGATACATGTAGAGGGATTCTCGGACAGAGGAGAAAAGTTCACACTCCTATCCCTACCTGAAGGGCATGCGCTTTCCTAGAAGTGGCCCAAAGCACTGCCCCGTTAAGCCAGCAGGGTGTCCTGGAAAGACCCTGGAATAAAATCGATCCGTTATATGGTAAAGTTAATTTCCTGTGGAGTTGCTCTGCTTTCTAAGGAGCTTGTTTTCTCCCAGAAGCCTCTGGGAAACATACCTAGACCCAAGCCTTCTCTTCCAAGTTGGACTGACGTTCATTCATGGGGCGGGCCTCGGGATGCCAGTGAATGCTTCACCGCCGTCTCCCCTCCACACCCCCAGCAACTGGGGGGGTCAGAACGCCTGCCTGGCTTTTAGAGTCCAAATAAAACTCTGGATAGGTAACAGCACCTTGACCCATTAAAAGTCCCTGTGTTCACATTTGCTCACTTTGTTGTGGGAGTAAGTTACAAAACGTACATTTTGAGGGAAAAGGGAGCCTAGAGAGTTCCTGGGCACTGCGAGGCCAGTCCAGGCTGGGAGCCAAGGATCAAACATGATGGTCCTTGCCATTCGGGGAACTTCTGGTTGGCTCCGAGCAGGGGCACAAAGGGAACTGCTTCTCGACAGAAGTACAGGGGCAGACTTGAATATCCAGTCAGGTAGATGGAGGGTTTGCAGGTTCCCCTTCCGGATCATCTGTCTGGAATGGCATCTAATGCTTATCTCTCCTGGTCATGAAACAGCGTTAATGCCAACAGTGTGGCTAGAATCTGGTGAACTCAGCTCCGTTCCCTACGCTATGCCAAGTCACACAAAGAAAGCTCAGTAAAGACACTGAAATCAAACCTAGAAAGACCCTACAGCTCACCCCGTAGCTAAAGTTTCTCCTAAACATTAGTGCTTCTCCAGTCACCCCAGGCCCTGGGCCTATGGGCAGGAGTACTGTGCTGTCTCTTGGAGATAATCAAGATTTAATAATCCCTGTTCAGCTATTTATAATTCACTTTCAACTTTATATCTGAAGACCTTACCTCCTGTTCCTATTTTTGTCAGGACTATAATGATCACTCTTTTTACGCAGTGACTAACCTCCTGCCCTCTTCCTGGCGCTTTCTGCCTCATTTGTAGACTGCATTTTTTCTCTCCTGGCCTCATTTCTGTCTTTTTAATTTCTCTCTTCCTATCATTTCCTCTCTGTCTGAGCACACAGTATATAAAATGTGTCTGGCAGAGGGACTGGACTTTACCTGCAGCAGGTCGGTATGAACTTAAAATGGTGCTAAATTAAGGAGAATTATGGATATTGAAAAGAATGAACTGTTTCTACCTTTAAAATATTTGCAGTTTTGCTTGTGTCAAAGTTAATTTTTACATAGATCTAATTATATCAAAAGTATTGTACCAGTTAACTGTATAAGTGTTTTTGCATTTTCCCAGCTCCTTCTAGCCCTCAAGTTGACCTTTTCTTGCCATACAACAGCATGTGATGTGTTAAAAATAGATTAATGTACCAGTGAGTGTTGATAGCACCTATCAAAATATTACATTAATTTATTTTTTTAAAATATGTATGTGATCTGCTCTGATTTTTGAAAGGAACTACTTAATTTAAAAATAACTACTTTTCTTACATTAAATTATACCGAACTTGATCATTTGGAGGGCTTGGTTATCAGAACGCAGAGGCATGACACATTGCCCCGGTTCTCCTTTCACCTGATCTCTTTATCCTGCTCTTGATTTCTGGTCCATACTCTGGTTCAGGGAGGCTGTGACCTGGAGAATTGTCTTCATGCCAAGGCACACAGATCCCTTTGGTACTCCCCGAGCAATTCCGCTCCCTTCTCTCCTTTAGCTCCATTTCTTAAAAAAAATTTTTTTTCCAATTGTGGTTGACATTCAATATTATTTTATATTAGTTTCAGGTGTACAGCATCGTGGTTAGACAATTATGTTATTCACAAAGTAATGCTCCCTATATTTCATGTACCCACCTGACACCCTACTTAGTTATTACAATATTATTGACTATATTCCCTATGTTATACTTTACATTCCCACGACTATTTTGTAAGTATCAGCTTGTGCTTCTTTCTTTAAATTGAATTTATTGGGGTTCAATTTATTGAATTTACATGAGTTCACAAAACCATACAGGTGTCAAGTGTACAACTCAATAAAACATCATCTGCACACTGTGTCGTGCATCCATCACCCCAAGCAGTCTCTTTCAGCCCCCATTTCCCCCATTTTGCCCCCCTCCATCTACCTCCACCCCCTTTTCCCTCTGGCTATCACCACACTGTTGTCTCTGTCTATGAGTTATGTATATATATATGTGTATATATATATATATATATATATTTTTTTTTTTTTTGCCAATCCCTTCACCTTCTTTCACCCAGTCTCCCAACGCCCCTCCCCTGAGACAGCTGGACAAATACCATATGATTTCACTTATACGTGGAATGTAATGAATAAAATAAACTGACGAACAAAATAGAAACAGAGACATGGATACATGGCACAGACTGACAGGTGTCACAGTTTGCACTTCTTAAGCCCTTTACCTTTTTCATCCAGCCTCCCAAACCCCCTCCCCTCTGGCAGCCATCGCTCTGTTTTAGGCATCTATGTGTCTGTTTCGGTTTCGTTTGCTCGCTTATTTTGTTCTTTAGATTCCGCATCTAAGTGAAATCCTATGTTACTTGCCTTTCTCTGTCTGGCTTATTTCAGTTAGCATGTGACGGCGTGCTCCAGGGGCCCAGCCTAGGAGGGGCTTGTCGGAGATGCCCTTGCCATTTCATGCAAATGCTACTCACACCGGTGAGTGAGAGCTGAACGCTGATGCCAGAGTGCGGCTGTAAATCATAGACGGGTAAAAGAATAGTGGGTGGTTGAGATGTAGGAAGGAATAAGAAGAGCCAATTAATAGTGATACATTTTCTAAACACCTGTCTACGCCTGCCATCAACCAGCTTAATTAGGGTGATCGTGAACTTGAAGCCCAAGTGGAACAGCATGAGGCGAAAGCCTGGCCTAAGCCCGGGCTGCTTCATGATACGGGGTGGAGGAGAGAAGCCAGAGGAACTCAGATGGAGCAGCGTCATTCAAGTGGCACAGTCCTTTCTTAATCCTGGGCATTTTGTCCTAAATGAGTTTTAAAAAATGATGAATTTTTTCCTTCTGGAGAAGTACGGAATCTTTTACGGGATCTTGAATCTATGACAAACCTGCAAGCTTGGCCGACGTTTGTGGTTTGCAGGGCAGGGCAGGGCAGGGCAGGAGAGGGACCTGTTTTCCATCCCAGTGTCCAGCTTTCTGCCAGTCCATAGTGTGTGTCTGTGTGTAACCCCAATGCGTAAGTAGAGTCCTAATGGTCCTGTCTCTACGTGGTGTCAATTTCGAACCTGTCCTCGGCTAAAAGTAGTTAAGAACCCTACAGCCTCTATTGCTGTCTATCACAAAACCTACTGATGGAAAAAACACATCTCTGTGTTCATCCAAACAGCCTAACATTCTGTCTTCCCTATTGCTGCCACTTTCAGTGCCATTCACCTGGGAAACAGCTGCCCCACCAACGCGTGGGTCTCTACCTCACCCACTCAGAATTGCAAATGAAACATTTCTAAGGCAGGTCCTTGCCACTCTTTTCTTTCCTACCCCTGCCCCCTCTTTCCCCCCTCTTCTATTCTTTCTCTTCTCTTCCAAGGAAAATCTCTCAACACTTTCTGGCCTGATTTATAGTCTCCAACTCTTCGACCTTCTAATCCATCCCTGCCTAAGCCCCACAGCACTCAGTGTAGTTTATTGTGACGGGCAAGGTAAAGTTTGTCTTCTAAGGAGAGTTTCCAGATTTAGCAAAACAAAATAAAATGAAATAAAAAAAATCAAAAACAAGTAGAAACTAGACCCTGTTTCATGCAATATTTGGGACATATATGCATTAAAAAATTAGTTGTCTATCTGAAGTTCAAATTTAACTGGGCAACTTGTATTTTAACTAGTTAGGCTGTTTCTAAGGGAATGGTAATGTTGAAGGAAATGGGTTCATTTTTTAAACTTCATTGAGGAATAATTGACAAATATAGTTATATATATTTAAAGTATATACTGTGACGACTTGATGTACATTCTGGAATGATTACCAAGGTCAGGGTAATTAACATGTGCGTCACCGTGTGTGTGTGTGTGTGTGTGTGTGTGTGTGTGTGTGTGTGTGCAAGAATGCCTAAGATCTTCTCTCAGCAACCTCAAGTATGCAATACCATGTTAATAACTATAGTCACCATGCTGTACATTAGATCTTCAGAACTTATTCCTCTTACAACTGGAAAATTTTCCCTTTGACCTACATCACCCCATTTCCCCTCCTCTCAGCCCCTGGCCATTCTATTCTCTGTTTCTATGCAATGTTTTGTTTTGTTTTTTCCTTTTAGATTCCACATATAAGTGACACCATGAAGTGTTTGTCTTTCTCTGTCTGGCTTCTGTCACTTAGTTTAGTGCCCTCAAGGTCCATCCGTGCTGTCACAGATGATAGGATTTCCTTCCTTTTTTATGGGGGAAGAATATTCCATTTTATATCATGTTTTCTGGATCCTTCTTACATCAAAGTACATTTGGGTTGTTTCCATATCTTGGTTTATTGTGGAAAATACTGGGGGTGGATCAAATGTGGGGGTGCAGACATCTCTTCAAGATACTAACTTCGATTCCTTTGGCTAAACATCTAGGAGTGAGATTGCTCGATTACAGGGTTTTGTAGAGTATGTTTAATTGGTAAGTTTAAAACAGCAAAGGAAGACATTTTTGAAATAGTACCTAATGCATTCTGAACCAGGAGGAAATCCAGGAGCTCTCTATATATACAGCTGCAAGGATGGTGAGAAGCTACCAGCATGGGGTCTTGAGGCCAAATAGTACCCAGGCTTATCCTGTGATTCATTCAGATTGCATTCCAGTTATTAGGATTTGTAACTTTTCCATGCTATGAATAATATAAGTATTTTTTTTTAAGCAAAACTAGTCAGCAAAAATACATGGAATAGGACAAATGGAATTTGGAACATACAAATATGTGATAAGAGAACCAAGTAACTGCTTATGAGGACAAGCTCGTATTTATTGCTTTCTGCTTGCCAATTCTCTCATCGCCTCCTGCTCTTTTCCTCTGCTTCTATGAGTCCTTTTTGCTTTTCTCCCTGGAACTCATCCTCCCTTATTTCAAAAACATCTTACCTGAGTGCATACAAATGCGCAGGAAAGTAGCCTCAAATCCACCTGAACAACCAACATCTGCTTTCAAGTATTATGTGTCCACGTGTTTGTTAATATGTCCCTCCGACATGCAACTAAGGGGCACACGCACTGTTTGTCTTACACGTTAGACAGCAAGCAGGCTCAGGGCAAAGACCAAGGCTTTGCATCATAACAGTGGCATGAAGACGTTTAACACAAATGCTTAAGACAATGCATTGCTGTCTTCCACTTGCAGCAGTGGTGAGTTCACTCTGTCCTTAATTGCCACGATTAGTTCAATACATGACTAATCACACTTCTCTGAAATAGAGCTGCTAGCAGTGTGTGGTGGTGGGCCCCTTGAGAAGCACTTCTCACTGTTGTTTTTCTAACCTAAATTTCCTTTCCCTGGTCCCCAGAATTAAGGGAAACACTGTGTAAATCCAAGAAGTAATAGGAATTCTTCAGCTTCAGCATGATATTTGCTCAAAGCTTAACACCTGCCCCCATCTCTTTGGGGAAATCATGGAGATCCTCTCTTCTGTGATTTGAAGTAGATGACATTTTCTTGAGAAATCTGCACATCAAAAGTGAACAGAAAGGTTGTCGTTAGTACAAAGCCTCAATAGCTGAAATTTCAGCCAGTCTTTCAGAACATAACTACTGCTTCTCTGAAGCGTTTGCCAGCTGATGGGGACTAGTCACTGGTATTTACTAGATTTAACCCTCTTCTGGAATAACTAACCATGGCTCTAAATTAATTTAGTGGGTTTTGTTTGTTTGTTTTCTCTTTCAGTGGAACCTGATTTTGCTTCCTAGGAGTAATGATTCCTTCATACTGTATTAGCACTTTTCTGGTCCCTGAGCCAGGCTGGTTTGAATGTTTGGTGAGATGGAGGCCTTAGGTTTATTCCTTCCTGAGTTCATTCATTTCATAAAATGGGGAAACCATATTCTTGCCTATGTGACTCCTTAATGCAGGAGGTGTTCTAGTGGAGGCTTGGGGCCTGGCGGAGGGCAGGTGGGAGTGGAGGTTAGGAGGGGTGGGGGCCATTGATGGTGGGATGGGAATGCAGGTGCAGGCGGGGGTGAAGTCTGGTGAAGGCGCATTGGGAGTGTGGGTGGGGGTGGGTGAAAGACAGGTGGCAGTGGTGGCCGCTGAATGGAGGGTTTGGCTCGTTTGGTTGGAAGCACTGGGGCTCCAGCAGATTTTCCTTAGAGCTGGCAGGAGCCAGTCTAAGTGTACCAGTCACAACATGCTGAGACTCAGTGTCACAGACACCATCGCTCAGATCAAAAGCTTCTAAAGCTGAAATATGCAAAACCACATCCTGGTTTAGATGATCTTTTTAAATGTAGATTGGCCATAATATAATTTCAGAAATACATTTATTCTTTCAGATCAGTGTTTCAGATTTCTTTGGATATATTCCCAGAGGTAGAATAGCTGGGTCATAAGGCAGTTTCATCTTTAATTTTGGGAGGAACCTCCATACTGTTTTCCACAGTGGCCGCACCAGTCTGCATTCCCCCCAGCAGTGCCCTAGGGTTCCCTTTTCCCCACACCCTCGCCAGCACTTGTTTGTTGATTTATTGATGGAGCCATTCTGACAGGCGTGAGGCGATATCTCATTGTGTCGTGGTTTTAATTTGCATCTCTCTGCTGATTAGTGACATTAAGCATCTTTTCATATGTCTATTGGCCATCTGTATGTCCTCTTTGGAGAAATGTCTATTCAAGTCCTTTGCCTATTTTTTAAAAATTGGATTGTTTGTTTGTTTTTTGGTGTTGAGTTTATAAATTTTGGATATTAACCCCTTATCAGATGTATCATTAGCAAATATGTTCTCCCATTCAGTGGGTTGTCTTTTCATTTTGTTGATGGTTTCTTTTGCTGTGCAAAAACTTTTTAGTTTGCTCTAGTCCCATTTGTTTATTTTTTCTTTTGTTTCCCTTGCCTGAGGAGATATATCAGAAAAAATATTTTTATGAGAAATGTCTGACATTTTACTGCCTATGTTTTCTACTAGAATTTTTATGGTTTGGAGTCTTACTCTTGCACCCCCTATGTTCATAGTGGCGCTATTTACAATAGCCAGATATGGAAGCAGCCTAAGTGTTTATCAGTAGCTGAGTGGATAAAAAAGCTGTGGGATATTTACACGGTGGAATATTATGTGGCTGTAAAAAAGAAGGAAATCTTACCTTTCATGACAGCATGGAAGGTATTAGGTTAATTGAAATAAGCCAGCCAGAGAAAGCCAAATACCATATGATTTCATTTATTTGTGGGATCTAATGAACAAAATAAACAAACAAATTAAAAACAGACTCATAGATACAGAGAACAGACTGAGAGCTGTCAGAAGAGAGGGAGGTTGTGGGGCTGGGTGAAATAGGTGAAGGGATTAAGCAAAAAAACAAAACCCTCTTAGACACAGATATCAGTATGGTGATTACCAGAGGGAAATGGGGGTGAGGGCAGGTAGAAGAGGCTAACGGGGGGCTAAGTGGTTATGGAAGGAGAGTAGACTATGGGTGGTGAGCACACAATACAATAGACAGATGATATAGAATTGTACAAATTTATATTTCCAGGAAATTTTCTGTTTTTCTTTTCTATGCAAAGGCTTTAGATATTGATCTGAATTTTAAAAAATTATTCAGATTTGCCTTGCTTGCTTAGAGGATCACATTTGCTACCAAGAAAAATAGAGTGACTTACAGTTCTGGTGGCTTTTACTCAAATTGTCAATTGAATGAAAGTCATCTGGACTCGCTTCACTCTCATCTTTTATGTAGGTTTTCCACCTTTATTTCTACCTAGGACTTTAGTCTTAGTCTCTCTGTCCCTCCCTGCCTCCTAGCTGGGCCCTAAATTTTTCATGTTTTCAGAAACCTTTAAAACAATATTTTGTTGGAATTCCCCAGGACTCAATTAGAACAAATCTGATAAACTCCTTTGCACTAAGATGAAATTGATGATAAGGGCATGTACCACTAACAGACAGGATTTGCATTTCACAGGGATCTAGAAGCACAGACTATCAAAACTTTATTTTATTGAAGAGAAAACTGAAGCTCAGACAAGTTGAGTGAGTGACTTGCTTAGTAATATGGCTTTTTATTTTTGGCATAGAATTGAAATCTAGGTCTTCTATTTGTAATGCTATTGTAATTTTCACTAAATCAGTGTTTCTCAACCTTTAGTCATCTCCATGCCCCACTTACAAATTATTCAATACACTTAATTAACCTTTTCTTATATAAGTTTGTCTTAATATTTATAAAATTATGAATTTGAAAATTATGGATTTTAAATTTAGACAAATGTAACTTATATACACATAACTATTCTAACATACACTAAAATAAGTAAAACATTGCTTAAATGTAGGCTTCCTAAAATCATCTTGGGGACCACCAGTTGGGTATGGCTTCAGCTTAGGAAACTAGGAAACATGAATTACAGCTGTGATCTCTTTTAATGCCCTAACCTACTTCTCTGGGAATTTTTGGCAGTTTGGTTGGTAGCCTGGAAGAAGGGAGAGAGGGGTCTCCTTGATCAAATTACTCCACAGAGCAAGTGGTCCACTCTTTGGGATCAGCATTCTTGGGTTTTGAGTAAGATTGAAGCCAGGGCAATAGCATAGATCGAAGGGTAAACTATGTGCCTTTTAAAGTAAGGCCTTACTTGTAGCAAATCTCAACTGGAAGCTTTTTTAAGAGGGAAAATTATTTGGTTCCATTGTAATGTTAGACACCTGATGGTATAGAAGGGTAAATCAGACATAGCCCTTCTCTTTAAGAAGAAACTGTCTTCAAATGGTGATCATTGCAGGTAGGTGGAAACAAGTTCCACCTGCAGGGAAATGGGACACATTTCAAAATACGCCCCCCCCCCCCCCCCCCGAAGTACCATGACCATTCCAAGGAGGGAAAGCTGGTGTCCCATAACTGGGAGTGAAAAGAGTAGGATGAGTTGCTGGGAGAGTTAGGGTTAGAACTGTGCTTCAGGACAAAGGATGTGAAGAGGGTGGGAAGGCAGGGAAAGGATATGCTGGTAAAATAGGGGTATGCCAGGCTCCCTGTGCAACTTTTGCTGCCTTGGACTTCTGTTGAGGGGATACAGGGTTGGAAGACTCTACTTTCAGTTCCTATATGGCCACTCAGGGTCTTTCCTCAGCCTTGGTAGAGATCTTGATTTTGTGTTAAGAGCTTGGAACCCTTGTGTTTATTTCCTTAGTTTAACTCAATAAGTTATATTCAAGCAGATAAGTGAGCAATTGGTTCTCCAGGGCTTCATGCTGCTGTGCCCAGGATCCTCACCCTTCCTTTCCTGGAGGTGCTGAGTCCTTCCTCATGTGCTGAGAACTTGGAGAACTCAGCCCCCAAAGAAGAAAAAACTAGACTTTGAATCTAGAGTTTCCTTTAAGTCTTCTTGCTGTTTTGAGGACTCCCAGCATTACCACCGTTGTGGACTTTTTATTTGTTTGATGTAAATACACTTAATAGTGCCTATGTGGGCCAGGCACACTTATGAGCACTTTACAAATAAAAACCCTCCTAATAACACCACGATAAAGAACTATTATTACTCCTGTGGCAGATGAAATCAGCGCTCTGCCCAGATCCACCACGTCCCCTTTAGCTTTTTCATGTAGACCAGCCCCCAGTGTACTGTCAGTCCCAATAACTGGCACTTGTTTGTCTGACATAGACCTGCCTGAGGCTGCAGAGCCTACTTTGCCTGTGTTTATGTAGAGCCAGAGAATTTGGAAGTTTATGTCTCCTTTGCTCAGCCCTGAACTCATGACTGAGAGGTATATAGATACTCCAGCTCCCTTGACCCTGATAAAGATGACTTTGAGGTAAGACCAGCACCATCTCCAGTGCTCCCCTATGGGTGTGATTCAAGGTTTCCCTCTGTGGATTCTGCTTGATATCACATGTTCCCTTTTTATCTCTGTTTCACTTCCCCGCTCCGCTAATAGTATTCCTGAGAATGCTTCCTAATAAATCTAAATTTTCACCTAGATTATTATTTCAGAGTTTTCTTCTGGAGCTTTCTACCTGAGCCAATCCCAATTTTACAGTTAAGGAAACTGAAGCCCAGGGAGTTTAAGTAATTTGCCTAAAGCGACTCAGCTGGTAACTGACAGACCTGGGATTCTAACTCCAGCACTTTGGCTTCATTTTAGCTTTGAAGAGCAGGAGGAAAGGACCATGGAGCCAGATGGGGCAGCTGAAGGAGCCTTCTTTAAGGTAGATGATGCAAGGATGGGGATTTCCTAGGTGTGCCCATGGTTGACGTTAGACGAATTGGAAAGGATGTTCTGGAATCAAGTTGGAAGCTATCATTAGACAACAGAGAGGAGAATTTGTGAATGGAATGGTGGTTGTTAGAAGTTGGAGGGAGGGGAAAATTGGGACTTGTGTTCAATGGACATAAAGTTTCAGTTACACAAGATGAATAATTTCTAGAGACCTTTTGTAAAACATTGAGCCTATAGTTAACAATACTGTATTGTGCTCTTAAATATTTTGTTAAGAATATTCCTACCACAATAAAAAATAAAAGAAAAAATTGAGAAGCGTAACGGCATGGTCAAGAGCACGAACTTCAGTGTTAGACCGAGCTGGTGTGGACTCTGTCTCAGCACCGTCTAGCTGTGTGACCTTGTTCAAATCACAGCATGTCTCTGGGTTTCTGATTTTTCACCTGGGAAATGGGGTTAATGATTTCTACTTCATGGGTTGCATGAAGTAGTTCACACTATGCCTGGCACATATGTAGCCAGCACCAAATACCTTATAGCCATTATAATTCCCATATCTTCACAAAAGATAGTGTACAGGAAGGTAGAGAGAACTGGAAAAGCCTAACAGGGTCGGGAACAGAACAGATTCTTTATAATGCCCAATTACTTCTTCCTAACACTATGAGTGCAAATCTTCAGTTACATTTGTCTTAAGAAAGTATTTGTGGTATTTTGGGGTCTATCCTGGGGATCCAACCATCATACATTGCCTTATTTTTAACTGGCAAATATATTAAAAAACCCAAGAAATAGACCTAAAATGTGATGTAAATGGAGGAAGCATGTTTATACTTTAGAAAGTCAAGATCCACAATTATTTACCAAGCCATTTAACCATCCAGTTGTCAACTTTATTGGACATAAAAGAAAAAATTGTTGCAAAACAGATGCTGAGAAATATGACAATATGACATTCCCCAGGTGACCTGAAATTGTCATTTTATTCTCACTGGCCTTAATGATGCAATGTGGGGATACATTTATAAAGCTCTGGGGACAGTGCCTGCTAGAATGCTGTTCATTGGGTGTTAACTGGCTTCCTTTACCCCTGTCCCATATACCTGGGATTCTTGGGGAGGGTGTGCCCCTGGGTTTCAGGGACCCTGGTGTTCATGGTGTTGACATTTACTGTAGGATCTGTAGATAGATTTTGTAGACTTCAAAGGGTTTCTTGTACTGGATCTGTTTCAAAAGCCTGGTACAGGAATACTTTAAAAAGGACAGGATGGTAATCCTTCTAAAATGCCAAAGAAGTATTTGAAAATAAGACAGGTCATCCCTATGTCAATGTCAAACCTCTCTAAGCAGCTAACACCATCTCTACAGTCACTGAAAGAGACCATGAAGTTACTGTTTCTGTGAATAAGCAAAATTATATCCTTTGACTATTTCCCTCAGCTTCTTAAAGTTCTTAAAAAGAATGAAATCTTATGAAAATTATGAATAATTAAAATGACCTCTTAGTTTCATTAATTATCCATAGGATGAAATTTCTATAGAACAGTAAATCATAAGACTTAGAATATTGATTTATCTTTTGTACATTCAGGGTTTGATTTAACAAAATTGGTAGTAATTCCCTTTACTGCTTTGTGCATTAATGTATTTAACAAGAAATGAAATTCAACAATGAACATTCTTGTATTTAAAGTAATGGAGAAAATTCTGAGTTAGTGCTTTCTGAAAACAATACAGATAAAGAGCAAGCCATAGAAATGATTACATTTTCATGCAGATGCTCTTTCATTATCTGCATCTTTTCAGTCTCTTTTATCAATGCTTTTTTCTGAGATTTTCCAAAGAAAATAGAATGGAATAGGTTGAAAATTTAAGCAGGATAACATGGAAATTTAAACAAATCATATGAAAATTTAAATAGGGCAATTGTTTATTTATTTTAATCTGATTTTTAAATTATAGTTTACATTCAATGTTATATTAGTTTCAAGTGTACAGCACAGTGGCTAGATAATCATATACTTTACAAAGTGTTCCCCTGATATTCCCAGTACCCACCTGGCACCGTGCAGTTATTGCAATATTATTGACTATATTCCCTATGTTCTACTTTACATACCCCTGACTACTTTGGAACTACACATTTGTACTTCTTAATCTTTTCACCTTTTCACCCAGTGACCCAACACCCCTTCCATCTGGCAACCATCAGTCTGTTCTCTGCATCTATGAGTCTGTTTCAGTTTTTTTCCCCTCACTTATTTTATTCTTTAGATTCCACATATAAGTGAAATCACATGGTATTTGTCTTTCTCTGACTGTCTTATTTCACTTAGCATAATAGCCTCCAGCTGCACCCATGCTGTCACAAATGGTAAGATTTCATTCTTTTTTCATGGCTGAGTAATATTCCATTGTATATTTGTACCACCACTTTTTAAATCCATTTGTCTATTGATGGGCACTTGGGTTGCTTCTATACCTTGGCTATTATAAATAATGCTGCAATAAACATAGGGGTGCATATATTCTTTTGAATTAGTGTTTTGGATTTCATTGGATATATATACCCTGAACTGGAATCACTGGGTCATAAGGTAGTTTCATTTTTAATTTTTTGAGGATGTTCCATACTGTTTTCCACAGAGGCTGCACCAATCTGCATTCCCACCAACAGTGCAGGAGGGTTCCCTTTCCTTCACATCCTGGCCAACACTTGTTTGTGGATTAGGGCAATTGTTGATTAAATGAGGTCTCTGCCTAGGGGTCAGCAAAGGGACTTATCAGGCCCTTTTAATATATAAAGTTTTATTGGAACACACCCATTTGTGTCCATATTGTCTGTTTCCATTTTTATGCTACTATAGCAGAGTTGATTGGTGACTGAGACCGTGTGGCCTGTAAGCCTAAAATGTTTAGCTCATGTTTTGAAGAAAATAGTTTCCTGGTCTCTGGCTTTTGCCATAGGTCTGAGAATAGTCTTTCCTGATGGTCTCTAAAGAATACTTGGATGGATTAAGATGGAAGGATGCTATATGTCAGTATCAGTCTCCAGATTCAGGTTAGAGCTGTTATTGTTGCAGAGAATGGAGTATGAGGAATTGGGCTGTTTAATCCAAGTGTTTGTGCTGTTTGGAGCTTGTCATCTGCAGTCTGAAGAACTGATAGATTTACTGTTTTTTACCCCAATGCCATATTATGGGTATAAAGTCATCTGAGGGTGCCCATGAAGAGTTCTGGCAGGGATTAATGGGGCCTTTTGTGGCCCCGATTATTCTGGCAGATAAGTATTTGAAGACCACATTGCAACCTTCATCCCATGCAGCAGGTCCAGCAAGGACCTACATGGAAGACCCCATGGACTGGGCAGGGCTGGTCATTTATAGCCAGGGGTACAAGATTCACAGATGCTTGGGACCTCTAATTTTATCTAGTCCAGTATTTCTACACTGACAAAGAAAATCTGTGTTCTGTAAGTTAAATCAAAGTGTTCCACCATTAAAAGTGTATAACGAACAGTTTTAATTTAATTTAATAGGAAAAAATTAATAGCTACATTAATCAATTTCACATTTTTCTTTTAAAATTGCAGAACGTTTTGGTGCCTGCTATATTTCCCTTTATTATTAATTCATGTACAGTATGTGCTCATTTATCCAACAAATGTTTCCAGCAGGCCTTTTATATGCATGTACCAGGAACTGTGTTAGAGGCCTAGAATATAAGAAACGAGACATAATCTCTGTTCTCATGCAACCTAGTCTAGTGGGGTAGCCATAAAACAAGTTGTTAATATCTTTGGAGTTAGGATGCCTGGGTTCAAATCCTAATGCCTCCACTACCTAGCAACCTTCATCACATTTCAAAACCTCCTCATGCCTCTGCTTTCTGATATATAAAATGTGAAAAATAGCTTATAGGGTTGTAATGGCTCTGACTTCAATTCTGATGTGTGGGTTTGTCTCCATAACAAGCAATTTTCTGACACCTTCTGGGTGTCCTACAATTTAACTCAGTTCTGATACTATCTACCTGGAGATACCATCAGATCCCACAGGTTAAGGATTCAGTCCCACCAGACTTCTCCCTCTCCGCATTTCAGATGCCAATCACAACTATAGGTTGTCACCTGCTTTTCTCACTGGTTCTGGATTGGAGGTGCCAGTGACCCACCTCCTTGGGCTGCTGAAACCTGACCAGGGCTCCCTTTCCCAGACACAGTCACGGTGGCCTGCACCTGCCTGCACAGAGGAGTGTGGGCTTGTAGTTCATTTGCACAAATGGTTGCTGTTTGTAACTTGTCCACACAGAGCAGTCCCCTTTTTATAATTCACTCAAGGCATAGTTTATGCAAACAACAGACCTGATTCCTGATACCCTGGCCTTAATTTATTCTCTTTCCTACCCAATTATCCCCTGGTCTTCATTGTATATAGGTGTTGTCTTGCAATGAGTCTAAGTTTAAAGGAATCCTAGTTTAGTTTCTTCATCTATATGCAGATAAACATTGTATCTGGTGGACGTGAATTATTTTTTTTTTTTGGCTTCTGGGCATCCATTTCTCCTTTTGGTCACTGTTCTCTGATTTTCCTGAGGACAGTCACTCCTGCCCACATGCTCAACTCAGGAGATTTGGGAGGGGCTCAGGCAAGGGTGGGAGCATCAGACTAGACTTAAACCAGTCAGCACCTCATGCTCCCTGACCACAGAGGACCATAAACCAACCAGGATTAAAAAGATACAGTGGGATTTCTTTCCAGGGTATCCTGGCCAGGAGATTCTGGACTTCAACAAAAGATGTAGGGTCTGGAGCTGCTGCAGTGGCCTTGAGAGTGCAGCAGTGGAGCCCCTCTGAGGATGAACTAATAGCCTGGAAGGCTAACTGAGTGGGGGAGAGAAACTGAGCTTGAGTTACATCATTAGGATTTGAAAATAGTTGTATCTGAGTCCAACCATATTCCTGAACATTTTATGGCTTGAACAGATAAAGTCCCATTTTTGCTTAAGCACATGTGGGTGGGTTCCTTTGTGATTTGCAGTTGAAGAGTCCTGATGTACCCCTTTTGAAGCCCTCTGGTCTGCAACTAGACCCAGTTCCCCCATAGCTATAAACAATAAACTTAGTTGTCCTGTCTCAGTCTTTCTGGGTTTCCTTATCTCTCTATCTCTTTTCCTGTTTCTGCCTTTCTATATTTCTCTCTGTTTTTCTTTTTTCCTTTGGAAAACTTTAACAAACTAATGCTGAGACTTTTTATTGTGATGAGGTAGAAAGAAGGATATTTTCTATTAGCCCAAAAGATAAAGCTCTCTGGGCAGACTTGAGGAATTTTATTGTTACATCTGTTCTATTTTTACTGACTACTCTCTGGTTCAAGCTTTTATAGATAGAAGACTTCTGGGTCTGAGAAGGAAATGATTTTGTTAGCTCAGTTTGTAAAATATGAATGAGCTCAGAATGCAGTAGAAGGATTAGTGACCACTTGCTGTTTCTGAATGCATATTCTCAGAATTGGGGATATTGTAATCTTCAGCAATCAGGCATCAATTATTGTTAGCAAATAAAGTTCTGAAAATGAGGAACATTTATTGATTCAAGTCCAAAGGCAGTAACCCTGGCTTATCTAGGATGTGTAAGATGACGGAATGTAAGCTCCATGAGGGTAAGGGTTTTTATCTTACTCATTGCTATCCAAGTGCTGAATACATAGAAGTCACTCAATACATAATTGGTTGAATGAATGAATGAAGAATTAGGATTCATGTGTTTTGGTTGAGTACACTCAGTTCTTGAGTTATCAGGTTCGTTATCAATTTTAAGGAGTTAAACTATATATTGTAGATATTTTGTGAATTAAATGTGGGAATTTCTCCCTTGAAAAGGTGTTTCATAATAAAATCTAAGCAGAAATTTCTGGTTTCTCTATTTTCCCCCAGGCCTCGTTGTTTCAGAGTTGCCTGTCATTGGACTTAAAGTTTGGCAGCTCCTATGGTGAGATGACGTCTCACTATTGCAGAACCCCTTCTCCCTTTCCCATGCAAATGTCCTAGCTGGAAGAATCAGGTAGCTTACCCAGAATTCTGGATTTCTGTCTATCTGAATTATGCTTCAGCCAATTTCATTCATAGTTAAAGGGGTAACTAACAACTTGTACCTAGAGATATGACATTTTCTCTGTTGCCCAATAAGGTGTCCGAGGGTTTCCTATTGTGATTGGTTAGATCCAGCCTCTTCAGACCAAGCCCCTATTACGTCATGCTTCTGTCCATGACAGATGGCCCAGCATCCTTCATTTTCTACAGCATTAGCCAGTGGGCACCTCTCCAAAGTCATGCTAAATCACGAAGCCACCGTGTCCCCCTTTGGGTTCTAAAGTCACTTGACATGGTAGGTAAATATACATAACATCTCACAAATTTTGAACTAGCTGACACTTCTTCAGATGGTTTTTCCCGTATTTCCATTGGCGCTGAGGGAAGTCTGTGACCAGCTGATAGTTTGCTTATCTTGGGGCCAAAAACAGGACAAATATTTGTATGGCTTTCTTTCACTGAAAACTATTCTTTACAAAGAAGTGCAGGTAGCACATTTACAGAGTGCATTTTTCATCTGCTTGAATGGCATGATGTATAAAGTCTTCAGAGGGAGTCTTCCCACAGCAGATAAACAATAAAAGAGTTATTTCCCATGGGGATTTGAAGTCACAGCCCATTACAGTTATTGACAAAGGACAAATTCTTCTTTTCAATGTATCTAATATAGGGAGCTAAGTGATCCAGACACCTAATTTATATGCCTTATCCCCTCCCCTCTCCAAAATTACTTGCTAGAAATATAAAGTGTAATGACTGTATGTTGGGTGATTATGTAATTTTTCAGTCTTACTGAATTCCTCCTTTTTCATTTAAGGCTGAATTCTTAATAATTAAGGAACTTTTTCACATTTTCAGAAAATATTTGATCTTGCTTGGAGTGACTTAGACCGTAAATGTTTAATACGGTGTTGGTTGCTTTGCATTGGTAATTGAATCAGCACCGCACTCCAGTCACTCAGTCTTTTTATTTTTACTTTTGAAACCCCACTTTCCCGCCACGATGGAAGAGCTACATTTAATGGTAAGGGCTCATATCTTGACGCATCTGAACTCTTTCTTTGGTTGTCTATATCGGTAAAAGAAGTAGGGAAGTAAACAGAATTGTCTTGATAATTTCAGCCAGAGACGAACAAGAGCATTTTTGTCTTGATGGTAAGCAGTGTTATACCCAGTCAAGATAAATGTATCTTCTGATGGAATTCTATGGACTGTGGGATGTTTCTCTTTGAAACTCAGCCCAAGGTTGTAACAATTTCAGAGTGACATCATTTATTTCTCTCTTACTGGACAGAACATTGCAGGAGTTGTGATTGATTGTCACTGGTTTCACAAACGTGAAGGTGGCATCACCTGGGGAAAGAGTCCTCAGCTGAAAATCAAGAAACTGAACTCTCATCAGCTACTGCTTAGCAAGTCATTTAACTCTCCCTGTGTTAGTTTAAGATCTGTTGTGTTTTGTTGTTTAGTAGATAACATGAGCATAAACTCAGTTGCCTCAAGTGAACAGGAGGAGAGGAACCTCCCACCGATAGGCTAACAGGGTGGGGCATAAAATTGAACAAAATTTAGCACAAGATATATAACCCCAAACCTATCTTGTATGACAACCTTGGCAAGTTACTTAACCTCTTTGGGCCGTGTTTTCTCATTTATAAATGGAAATGTTTTTTGGAAAAAAATATTTGGAAAAATGGATATATTTTTTATTTTAAAATTGTTGTATTCAGCCCTAGCTGGTTTGGCTCAGTGATTAGAGTGTCAGCCCAGGGACTGAAGGATCCTGGGTTCGATTCCAGCCAAGGGCACATACCTCAGTTGCAGGCTCCATCCCGGGCCCCGGTTGGGGCTCATGCGGGAGGCAAACAATTGCTGTCTCTCTCTCACATTAATGTATCTCTCTCTCTCCCTTTCACTCTCTCTGAAAAGCAATGGAAAAAATATGCTCAGGTAAGGATTAAAAAAAAAAATTGTTGTTTTTAATTTTTATACATGTGTGCAGATATCTAAATATACATATAAACACATATTTGTCCCGTCTTAGAACTTGCAACCTAAGAAACATTTAAATGCAAATTTTTGTGCCCTTCCTTTGCCATGGTCCTTTTTATAATCATCCTATCCGCTGGTAGATATGTAAGAAGCATGGGCAAGCTTCATGGCAAAACCACTCTTGCTATAGTTTTAAAAAATTCCCTCTAATGGGAAAGCCTAGTAAGAGCCATATTGTATTTGAAACTGGATTCAATTGCAGAGTAAGAAAAGAAGCTGAAAACAGAAGTAGGGGCAGATCATGGAGAACTTGAAAGCCAAGCCTTGGCGTTGAGGCTTTGGTGAGTAGGAAACAGAAAGCACTGAGCAGGCCTGAGCAGGAAAGTGAAGCAGACAATCCCTAGACCAGGCTGGAAGCCTGAAAACCTGCTAGGGCCTAGGAAAGCGAAAGCTAATGAAACATTCCGTGGTTTATGGGACCAGCACTAGACTGCTGATGTGAAGGCACAGTAATCAGGATTTGACAACTGATTGGAAAAAGTGGGCAAATAGAAGATGACTGTGTAGTGTTCAGCCTCAAAAATTGGGAAGATGTCATCACTATTAAGAGAGATAAGGACTGGCCTGGCTGGTGTGGCTCGGTGATTAGAGCGTCGGCCTGTACAGCCAAGGGTCACGGGTTCGATTCCCCATCAAGGGCACGTACCTGGGCTGCAAATTCAAACCCACCTGGCCCTGGTTGGGGGGTGTGCGGGAGGCAACCAATTGATGTGTCTCTTCACATCGATATTTCTCTCTCTCTATACCCCCCTTCCCCTTTTACTCTCTCAAAATCAATGGAAAAAATATCCTTGGGTAAGGATTAACAAAAAGCAAAAAAACCCAAAATAACACAAAATAAGAGAGAAGGAGAGAGAGGGCCTGCCCTGGCCGGTGTGGCTCAGTGGGTTGGAGCATCATCCTGCACAGGGAAGGGTGGTGGGTTGGATCCCCGGTCCGGGCGATTTTGGCAACTGATTGATGTTTCTCTTTCACATTGATATCTCCCTCTCTCTCTCAAATCAATAAGCATATCCTTGGGTGAAGACAGAAAAAGAGAGAGATGGGGACTAGAGGAAAAAGTTTTTGATAACGAGGAAAAATATATAAAATTCCAATTGATTATAATGGCTTGAAATTCAGATTAGATCCCAACATAAACAAGTAGTTTTCTCCAACTATTGGTAACTGACTCTGCTATTAGAATTTCACATGTATATTAGAGAGATGTTCTGGAAAGTTTTAGATTATTAAAAAAATAGATTTATTAGAAGAGTAGGATCTTTCAAAGAATTTCTGTAGTGAATTCTTTTTTTCATAGAAAAATGTTTTCATGATATAGTCTGTTTACCTCCAACTTCCCTGTTTTGTGGCTTGGAATTTTTACTTTATTGGGTTAAAACAGCAGCAGCAACAGCAAAACATGTCAATTTCTACATTTGACTCCTGCCTGCCAGGTTCTTACCCCAGTTGGTACAAAAAATATTGAATAATAGGTTGTGTCCCTTTCAAATAAGATAACCTAGTGAACTGTGGGAGATCTAGCAACCCATTTTTACAACTTATCAAAATAGCTGCCAAGGCTCAGAACAGTCTGTACTTCTTGATTTCTCGGGAAATATTGGGCCACAGTCTGTTCCCATAGGGAGTGGGAGGAATTATGAAAGTCTGGTCCATTAATCAGCAAGTTCGTGCTCTGCAGGAAACACATGGGGAGGAGAGATGGATGGGCCTCGGTGAAAACCTGACTAATGCGTTTGTTCCCACCAAGTTGCTTCCAATCTCTTTTATGGGTCAAGAATCTTTTATATCTTGTTGCCACCTTATAAAATGCACCAACACCTCCCCATTTCCCGAGTTCTCCTGAGCAGTCCCCATTTTACCTCTGCAACCACCACTCATGTTCCATGACCAGAGACTGGGTTCCAGACAGTCAGTGTTTGAAGCTTTGCCCAGGGAATGGTGATAGAGATGACTGCCTTGGTGCGCCCGTGAGAATGGTCAGTGCCGGGGAAGCAGTGGTTTTCTTTTCTTGGGGGTAGGGAGAGGGTGTGGGCAGTGTCTGAAAAAGAATAATATTATTAAGAGTTCAGAATCATATTTTGTCAACTAGCCTCTAATTTCCTTACAATTACAAAGTAAGAATGGCCCCTTTCCCTTATCTTACACTCCTGATGTTCAGTTAAATCTCTGGCACCCATTCTGTGTAAATACAGAGATTCTGAACTGGAGGGTAAGAGAGGCATTTTATTCGACCTGTTTTGTTTCAAAATGGAGTCACTCTCTCATGGTTTTAGTCTCTTTCCTATATATTCAAAGTTTTTCTCAAATAAAATTCTAATTATTTTCAAGTTTAAAAGTAACCCGAAATGATTTAAACACTACAACAATGCTTAAAAAGAATGAAAAAAGTGGATGCCTGCTATGAAAATGCTTGGGGCGATGGGCACCCCATGCAGTGTGCAGATGATGTTTTATTGAGTTGTGCCCTTGAAACCTGCATGGTTTTATGAACCAATGTCAACCCCAATCAACTCAATTAAAAGAAAAAAATGGTCCCCTAACACAGCATCTGCCCTTCTCATTCTGGAGCCATACTGAAATATCAAGAAAAATGTAAAACAGAGATATGACCTTCATTTTTTGAATTAATCTGGAAAGAGATTCAAAATATTTGTAAGGCTTAAAACAAACAAAGTGGTTTTATGCAGAGACCATGTGAGAAGAACTAGAGAAAAGCAGAGGAGAGAGAGCCCAGTCTTGGCAGGGCCCAGAAACTGTCGCCAGGCCTTGAAGGTGAAGAGCACAATGTGAAAGGCAAAAAGTGGTGCCCCTGTTGGGACGTGCGGTGTAGGAACAGGTGAATTAGGTGACAGCTAAGCCACCTGGACACAGGGTGGTTCTAAAAATGAATGGGAATGAGCCTCCATAAAAATCATACAAAATATCCATTTTCCTAGAAGTTGTTTTTTTTGGGGGGGAGGGGGGATTGACAACATTTAGATAGACATTTTGATAGAAATTTTTTTTTTTTTCCAAAAGTGTCCACAGAATAAAATATATAAGAGCAAAATGATTTCCGTAGAAGAAACAGAAAACTGTCAAGGTGATACCCATTAAAAAGTGCCAGGATAGTTTCCTTGGGGGGGGGGGGGTCTATCTACCAAACTATTAAAGAATAGAACATTATAATGCTATTTAAACTGGTTTAGAGCATAGAAATGATTGAAAAATTTTATTTTTCTTAGAGAGTATAAAACTGTTTTTCAAAATCCAACACAGATTATTGAGAAGAAAAAAAATACTACAGGTCACTAACCCCATGCCAGCACTTATACCTAAATAATTAATATTTATAAATAAGTAGTCATTATTGAAAGGTTTCCTTATATAAAGTCAGATTGGTCATGATCTAAAGAGGTAAATCATGATTTTCTTTTTCTTTAAATTTATCTTTATTGTTGAAAGAATTACAGATGTCCCATTTTTCCCCCCATTGACCCCCTCCACACCACCCCTGCCCCCTCCCCAGGATGATTTTCTTGATGTATGCCAAAGACACATTTGATGAAATTCAACTTCTACTCAGAATAAATTTAATGAACTTGTATGGATTCTTTCTTAAGTTGATGAAATATCACCTTAAGGAATAATTCACCCCATAATCCAGCATGATACCTACAGGAAAAACACGAAGTCAGGAGCAGTTGGCGTTGGGTGCCCTCAGGCTCCGTGCCAGGCTGTATTTCATATTACACGGGCGCACTAGGTAACGTAATTAGGTCAGGAGCAGAGTCAGAGACATGAAAATGTGTAAGGAGGAGATTAAACCTTGTTTCCTGATTATATTCTCCTGTACACTTGGAAAATGCAAGAGAACCAACTGCTAGAAACAAGAATAATTCTCACATATTTAAACAAGTCAGAAAATACATCTTAAAAAGAGTCTAGTTTTAATTTTAACACAAACAATAAAATACCAAGGAATTCACAATAAAAGTACAAGAACTTTATGAAGAAATTGAAAGGCAAAATAATAATAATTATACCAATTCCAATAGGTCAAAATCTTAAGTGAAAAAAACAAAAACAAAACTATAAAATTACTGGAAAAAATATGAGAAGATGTTATAAACCTCAGGATGAGATGGCTTTTCTAACATGGACTCAAAATCCAAAAGCCATGAAATAATGATAAAAAAAGCTACATTAAAATAGAAAAAGAAAATAAACTTCTGCTTATCCTTTCCCTTCCAAAAGGCAATAGGCAAAGTAAAAAAGAGAATATTTTCAACTCGTGTTGCAGAAAAAGAGTTAATATTACTAATGCAGAGGAGGCTGAGAAACTTATCATGAAAAAGCCAAAGTTCACAAATACACAAGTGAGAGTCAAGGAAATCAAAAGGGCTCTTGAAAAGATGCGGAACCTCACTGGTCATACGGCAAATGTAAAGGAATCCACAGTGAGATAAAATCCTCCACCTGTCCCGCTGGCAGAGTCCAGAAAGTGCGTGTATTTTGCGGCGAGGCCCTGAGCCAGGGGGCCGCACGTGTGGTCTGGAGCAACCTGGAGCGGCCTGGTTGGGGCTGGGGTGTGGAAGCTGTAACGCGTGTGCAAGCCCTCTGAGCCAGCAGGTCCACCTCAACACACTTACCCTGTGAGTATATTAGATGCACGCGAGGGGCCTGTGTTAAATCATTGCATCCCTGCCATAGCTGAAGGTTAGGCGGCCTGAATGCCCCTGCGGGAGGTGGGCTTAGGGGCGCTGCTTGCCGGCCCTGCAGGATAGCCAAGGCCTGAGGAAGCTCATCGTGCATTCACATGGAACGGTATTAAACATATATTTAAGTGAAAAAATCGAAGTGTAGAACAGCAGGTATAGGATGTTCCTGCTTGCGTAAAAGAAGTGGAGAAACAAACGGCGGTGTGTATTGGCCAGTACAGGAATACAAATCTCTGGCATGTTAACAACATGAGCCAGAGCGATGCCCTGGGGCGGCAGGGAGACTGCATCGCGTGCCTTTCCTGTACACGTGGATGTTTAGGCCTTGTCGAGTGGACTGCCTCTTACAAATGAAACAAAAGGAAAAATCCCACCCACACAGAAAAAAAAGCAAGGCAGAGAAAAAGTACGGAGAAATGAACACGGAGCCACTTTATATCTAGAAAACTTCTCATAAATTAGTTTTATATGATGCAAAATGCAGTATTGTGCGTATTATACGGAAAAATCAATAAGTGAAAGAAACTGGTCGTAAAATAAAGATGGTATGAGCCCTTTGTTTGCAGAAAGGGAGGATGATCAGTAGGATTAGTGCCCGGATAGGTGCTTGAAGAGCACTGCTGCATGGTTAAGGGTTAATGGCGCCAATGCTAATAGATTGGTCAGTGATGCTCGTATGAAATGGACCAGTTTTTATGTCCAAGATTAGTTTTGGTGACTGCTCAGAAAGAAGCCTCAGCCTGCCCACAAATGGGCCCCAGGCTGTAGAAATGAAGGGGACTTGGAGACCCCAGAGAGTAGAGATGTGCTTGTTAAAGGTGCTGATGCCCAAAGCCTCCGTCTACAGGCTCACTCTGGGAATTGGGTTGCAACTAAAAGGAAAAATACAGGAAGGCAATTTGAGATGAAAATAGAAAGTTGATTTTAGTGAGTGGTAACTATTTCAGCTACTGGTGTTTTTCATGGCCGCTTGCTTCTTAATTGACCTAGTCCAGACACTTATATGACACGGTGCGAGGTGAAAAATGCAGTGAAATAAAGGCTTTGGAGAGAAAGCAATTTACTTTTTATTCTGCTGCTGGGGGAGAAATGTAACTTACGTAGTCACAGTCTCTTTATTAATGAAGTTTAATAATAGTTATCATTTAGTCTGTGTTATTATTTTGCAGGCATTGTGCTACACACACACACATATTCTCATGCAATCTTCCAAACCACTTAATGACATAAGTATACTATTATCAGGAGGTTTGCAGAACTACCTAAGGGTAAAAGGGGGCAAGTCAGGCTGTGGAACTCATTCTCTCTGAATTCAGCTAACTGTTCTAAGAACTATCCCTCCATCATGTGAGTTTCTCTCTTTCCCTTCCTGAAATGCTACTAAATACATGTATGGGATAAGTCCATATGGTATCTTATTTTTACCTTTGGACAGTGCGTTCTGGTGAGATGTTCTGGTGGCAGGACTGGGATTAGGTTGGTGAATGGGCATGAATGCATTGCATGCAGATGTGAGAAAAAAAAGGTCTCAGAGATACAGGGTCAAAATAACACAGAGATATAGACTCCCAGACCAAGACACATTGCAGGATTTGACTACAAGATTATGGCAATTTATCAGGGCCATGGGTGAATCAGAGGCTCAGCAACCAGATTTACTGGGTCAAATACATTTGAGTTTAAGAACTTCTTCAACCTGTCCTAGCTCAAAGGGAATTAATCTCAGGGCCTAAATTGGGACAGAACCTACTAGTGGAAGCTAAATCTGGAAGGAAGCTACAGGAAGGTAACAAGCAAATATGGGATAAAAAAATCACATAGGTCATTACTGAGTCATTGCATGTGTCTAAACTTTTATGGGACTCTTACCTTCAGCGAGCTGCATAACTATGGGGAAAAGCTGGAGAGTTGAATAGTACTTTTTTCTCCCATATCAGAGAAATATTCTGTTCACACCAGATGCATGATCGTTAGTGGAAGCCATTTATTTATTCAACAAATGTTTGCTGATACCTAGCAAGTGCTAGGCATGGTGCTAGAGCAACAGTGATGAGCAGAAGGGCACAGTCTGATTTCATGGAATTTATCATCTTGTGGGAGGAAGAGACATCATGAATATAATCACACAAAATACAAAACTATAAGATTGGTGCTATGAAGGAGCAGTGGTTGGTATCACAGAGGGAATTGACCTCGTCAGGAAAGGCTGATCTCGGAAATGAATTAAACTGGCTTCGGAAGCAAGAGTGGGAATTCACTGGCAAAGAAGCTCGTAGAAGAGGCTCTAGGCAGAGGAGACAGCATGTGGTGGGTTGAACTGTATGAAATCGCCACTTTTAAATGTTCAAAATGGTTGAATATAAAATGTTTCATATGGTTCAACTTATTTACAGTTGTATTGAGCACATAGCAGTGTCCAAAGCTCTATGGCTAATAACAATGTTTTTATATGCTTCTTGCACTTACATTTTCATAATCCAGATGGGAGAATCAAGGCCAGCAAAACAGAAATTCAAATAACAGTGGAATAAGGGGTCATAAGGGAGTGAAGGATCCTTTGAGAGGATGAGCTGTAGAGAAACCAAGCACTGCTATTTCATAACCAGTTCCACGCGTGAAAGACTCCGTGCTCCTCCCACCCAACACTGCAGTCCTCCACACTGGAGCTGCTGATGGCTTCCCGTCAAGGGGATGGGCACACACGTGGGCTGAATATGTAACAGCAAGTCCTCACCCCTTCCCTCTTCCTGTTAAAGCAAGCGACAGTGCCAAAATAAGCCTTACATGCCAGTCTCTTTGGCCATGTCTGCATCATGTCTTTTGACAGTGAGAGCACTGTAGTCCACCAATGACATGAGGACACAAGGAAATCTGTTGGGCCTGATTATTTGGGAAATTGCCCCTGATATTTATACGGGAGTGGAGAGACGGGGGACTCCAAGTGATGAGCTGACACAGGCAGGGAAGATTTCTCCTCTTGAGAATGAGGAATTGAAGAGTCCAAGATCCACAGTCACCTGTGCTGGTGGCAGGTGTCTATGGCACTACTTGCCTTGGTAAGCAGGTGCAGGATGTACATCATGACCATCCATTTAGTAATCCTGATGTGGTATGAAAAATATTTTAGAAGACGTTTTCTGATGAAGGAACACAGATGAGGAAGAGAACTCTGAGCCTTTCGTGTGAGGGGGTGGTTGTGAGGTAGGTGGTGGACTTACACCTCTGTTTACTGGGAGGAAGCAGAACAGTCTCCCAGTCTAATAACATTGCAGGAAAATGAGTTAAAATTATTAATGATCTAAAAAAAATCCCATCCATCCATCCATATTTTTCTTCTCATAGCCATCCCTTATGAAACAAAATTCCACCAGCGATGCCACCCCAGTCGCCCCCGCCCTCACCGCGCCCTGGCAGTGAGCTGACACTTGGCTGGTGTCTGCTTTCCTCTGCAGCCCCCTAATAAGCCATTTCATTCTGTCCCCAACCACATGCTGAGGGGGATGCTGCCTTTCAAAATTTTCATTTTCTAAGAAACTTAATACAAAGAGACAACCTAGGTGACAATTCAGATACATCAGGAGGGTATTAGAAGAAGGTACAGATGTGTCTTTTTTCTTTTCTGATCAATGTAATTAGAGGATGGTGACAATCATCACTATCAGCATGGAAATAATAATATGTGGCTGACATTTAGTATGTAACAAGTTACTACTATGCGCTGGGCACTGTCCTGAGTGCTTGGCATGGGTTATCTTCTTTAGGCTTTACCAACAAGCCTATGATTGAGGCACTTTATCCCAAGATTATAAAGTAAGAATCAGAGGTACAAAGAGATAACTTCTTCAAGGGAACAGGCATCGTAGAGGTGGAGCTGGAATGTGGACCCAGGTTGGTCCAACTCCTGAGCCTGCATCTTTGACCACTCAGTGCCATTCAGGGTGGTCTGTGGCGCAGACATGCTGGAATCACAGAGGGAGCTTGTTAAATATGCAGAAACCCGGGCCCTCCCCACAGCACACAAGTCAGTCTTGGAGGTGTAGCCTGGGGCTGCATTTTAACAAGGTCCTGAGGTGGTTCTGGAGGATCTCAAGTCTAAGGAGCACTTCACCTCACGGAGAGCAGTAGAAAAAGCATGGGTTTGAAGTGATTATTTAGCCCACAGGAGTCTGTCAGTGTGATTGCCAGGAATCTAAAAATGGAAGCTCTACTCAGGACAATCAGATTTGTGTGCAAAGTGGCACGTCCCAATTTGTCCTTAGGGAACAGGAGACAGTTTCTCCAGAACTATGACAAAACACAGAGCTTGCTGGGAAGAGAATGAGAGCTGCTCAATGGCTTGCCCCCTTCTTCTCTCTTCAATAACTGTGACCAGTTCTCTCATGAACTGGGCCACTTCAGGTGACCTGAAAAATAGGGAACAGCCAGCCACAGTAGTCTGGGCCACCTGCTTGCCTGGATTCCAGGCCTCATTTTCAAACCCTCTTGCCCTTTCCATTTGCAGATGGGTGCAGCACACTGGGTGCTAAGGTGAGGTGTCCTCCTGGATACAGCTGCTAATGCTGAAGAGTTTGGGAGAAGTAATGCTTAAGGTGTTAGGACTTTTTGTTCTATAGGGAAGACATAACATGCGTTGCTGTGGTTCTCAAACTTGGGCGTGCATCAGGATCACTTGGGGGGACTGTTAAGAATGCTGGGCCTCACCCCAGACTTTGTGAGTCAGTAGGTTGGGAGCTGGGGGTGAGGGTGCACACACCGAACACAACATCAGTGTGCCACACTGATGCTGCTGGTGAGGGGACCAGGCTTTGAAAATCACTGGTCTATAGCTTAGGTGACAGGATGTTGGGGCAATTTCCCTATGCAGACTTGAAACCTGGGATAAAGCATACAAAACCAGACCATCCATATGTCCCATCCTGCTAATCAGAGATTTAGGATTGAAACTCAATCGTTATTATTCCATTTGGCCATTAAAGGCTGTACTGAGTAATAGTATAGTTTGATGGTTGAGTGATGGGGGTCTCTGGAGTGAGAACTGGTTTCAGATTTGGTCTCGGGTGAGTTAGCTAACATCTTTGAGCCTCTGTTTTCACATCTCTTTGTAAGCCAGGAACAACAAAAATGCCTCCTTATAGGGTTTGTGCTGGAGATCTTTGGTTTGTTTCTCCAGGACCGTTGTGTTCCTTTCTCCACTTTCGATGCGGCCCAGGAAGCTGACCCACCCTCTTGTCACTCTGCTGGGTTCATTGGGAGTGACATAAGCAGATTACATTTCCCTGCTCACTCCCTGGGGGTCAGGATGGGCTGGCTGTGGCCCTCCCAGAAAGGACGCATCTTGCTCTCTGGCTCTCTCTTATCTACTCTCTCTGGGGTCTTGGGACATCCCTCAACCATGTCCCTTCTAGCGGTGGTGAAAGTTCGCTCTGTTCCCTGCTCATTTCCTTTGCTGCCCCTGGTGTAAATGCTGCCTTTATGAAAGCCCATTGCTGGGCTGTCTGTATGAGGCAGGGGCCTGGATGGTCCAGTTGTGGCAGGATGAACGAAAGAGTGTACGCAGCACTTGGCAGGAGCTACCAGCTAGGGGGAACCCAGTCACTTTAATGATTGCTGCTGCTTTGAAACATTTGGTCTCAATTGTGCTGATTGGTTATCTGTATCTATGGCACCTACAGATGCACGAGCAACTCATTCATACGTTTAGCCCTCTTCAGGTACTTCTTTTTTTTTTTTTCAAATATATCTTTATTGATTTCAGAGAGAGGAAGGGAGAGGGAGAGATAGAAACATCAATGATGAGAGAGTCATTGATCGAGCCCGCAACCCGGGCATGTGCCCTGACCGGGAATCGAACCCCGATCGCCTGGATCCTCAACCGCTGAGCCACGCCTGGCTGGGCTCTTCAGGTACTTCTTAAATCACCCAGATTCTTTTCTTTATTTTCCTCAGTCCTGGATAAAGAACTACTTTTCCAATTTTTGGCATCTATATTATTTAAGTTATGCTTTCAGATATTTCTTTTCTGTTTCTTATCAGTCAATGTTAACTGGTACATGCCTCCTATTTTTACTCTCATTGGTCAGAAATATTGCTGAATACCACCTTCTCTTACAAGTTCAAGGAAAGATGGAAAGGTAGAAGGAGCCCGAGTCTCTGATGGCATCAGGGAGCTATTGTACCAGTTATGGACTAACCTCCTCTTGATTTTTTTTTTTTTTTTTTGGTATGTGTGAGAAAAATACACCCCAAGTGGGTAAACCACAGTACTTGGACTTTTTGCTTCATTCAGGCAAATGGAATCCTAAGTGATACATTGCTCATTCAAGGATTGAACTAGCTTAGTTTGGTCAGGGTCATCAGGAAACAAATATTCAACAGTCACAAAGGTGTTGCTTTGAGAAATGGTGCAACCTGAAAGTTGCTGTAGGTTTCTACATTTAATCTGTAGGATGTGCTCGTGGTTTCCCCGTAAGCAAGGACTGTCTCTATCCTGGTCACTGATATATCCAATGTGCCTACACAGTGCTTGGCACGGAGATGGTATTCGGTGAAAAAATGTTTACTGTATAAACATGCTCAGTGTCTGTTTAATAGAGATTGTGGCTGATTTAATTTGTGAGCAGTGGCTTGAGGACAGAATCACAGGGCAGGTTCCCATCACTGTTTTCAGTGTCCAGATCTCCTTCCCTGGATGGAAGAGAGCAGGAAACTGGTCCTTTGTGTTCACAGGACTTAGGACAATGTCCCCAAAGTGGTAGATTCTCAGAAACTATGTGTGAGGCAGGCAAGTGAAGAAATGAAAGGGCATAGGAAGCACTTTCTGTCTGTCTGGAAAAGCGTTGTCTTAGAAATGTTCTATTTTTGTGTTCTTAAATTGCTTCTCTGTTGTTTTTCCACATTTATTTTTTTTTAATTTAGAAAAATGAGATGCGGAAAAACATCCAAAAGAAGATAAAATTATCTATAATCCTGCCATCTAGACTTAAAGAAAAAACAAAACAGCTTTCTGGGTGCTTTGATGGATATTTTTTTCCATCAGCAATAACTTCTTGGAGCCTGATTCTGCTGTTTTTCTGCAGCTTAGCTTGGCTACTGTGACCGACTGACTTTCCAGATCTCCTGTTAAGCCAGGATAATGAATGATCCTTAAAGTTCTCATTTTTGCTTTAATTTACAAGCCTTTAGAACATCCAGTTCCTTTTACTGCATTTTTTTATATAGTAATTTACAACAACAGGTTCTTATTCTGAAAGTAGTTTATGTAAGGATGCCTCATTTACTGCTTTTCTGGGAGTGTTATTACTGCATAGTACTATTGAGCTTTATTATCCTTGTCATCTTTTGACACATATGTGCAGTAGCTGATATTTTTAGTATGCTATTAATATTATTAAATTGTATTGTGTTTTTAATGTGGTTGACGTGTTGTTACAGTTACCTTTCTGATTTATATCTTTAATCTAAAAAATTAACAAGCATTCATAGTTTTACAAAACACGCTAACAAAATGCTAACAAGGTAATAAAAAATATAAATAAGCCAAAGCCAAGTGATTCTGAAAAACTTTATGACCTAATACTTGTTTGGGAAATGGAAAAGAGATGGGAATGAAGTCATTCTCGGAGACCTATTCTACCATAGTTCATCTTTAGAACCCATGGGTGCCTTCCTTCGGTGAGAGAATATTGCTGATAGATGAGAAGGTAACCCTACTTGTAGCTTTGATATTTATTTATTTATATTGAGATATAATGATATAACATTGTTGTTGATTGATATGTTTACATATTACAGTATGATTACCACCTCTATCAAGTGGCATAATTATAATTTCTTTTCTGTGGTAACAGCATTTAAGATCTAGTCTCTTAGCAATTTTGACGTATATACTATAGCATTGTGGACTCTAATCACTGCTGTGCGTTAGATCTCCAGGGCTTACTGATTTTCCAGTTGCAAGATCGTACCCTCTGACCACCACCTCCCCAATTCCCCTATTCCCCAGCCCTGGTAACCACCATTTGACTCTCTGTTTTTATGTGTTTGGCTTTTTTAGATTCTGCATTTGTTTTTCCCTGTCTGACTTCTCTCACTTAACATAATGCCATCAAGGTTCATCTATATGGTGGCAAATGTCAGGATTCCCTTCTTTCTCAAGGCTGAGTAACATTCCCTGTGTGTGTGTGTGTGTGTGTGTGTGTGTGTGTGTATAAAACATCTTCTTTATTCATTAATTTGTTGATGGACACTTAGGTTGTTTCTACATCTTGGCTACTGTGAATAACGCTGCAATGAACATGGGAGCACAGATATCTTTCTGATATCTTATTTTCATTTTGTTTGAATAAATACCCAGAAATGTGATTGCCGAATTATATGCCAGTTCCATCTTTAAATTTTTGAGGAATCTCATTCCATTTTTTTCTAGCAACATTTCTTGCTTTCTCCTTTCCTTTCCTTTCCTTTCCTTTCCTTTCCTTTCCTTTCCTTTCCTTTCCTTTCCTTTCCTTTCCTTTCCTTTCCTTTCCTTTCCTTTCCTTTCCTTTCCTTCCCTTCCCTTCCCTTCCCTTCCCTTCCCTTCCCTTCCCTTCCCTTCCCTTCCCTTCCCTTCCCTTCCCTTCCCTTCCCTTCCCTTCCCTTCCCTTCCCTTCCCTTCCCTTCCCTTCCCTTCCCTTCCCTTCCCTTCCCTTCCCTTCCCTTCCCTTCCCTTCCCTTCCCTTCCCTTCCCTTCCCTTCCCTTTCCCATCCTGAATAGCCATGAAAACCTATGAAACATTCTGTATTTTGTGTTTACTCATTCATTTATTCAATGAACACACATTTATTGGGTGCTGCTTTTCTCGGGACAGGGTGGTGAGCTAGGCACTAGGGCTACAATGGTGGGCAGGACCTGGGAGTCCTAGCTCCCAACGAGCTTGCAATCCGGTGGAGGGAGAAGGCAGTCACCAACTACTCCAAATGAGTCTGTAATTACACATTGGTATTAGTGCAACAGAGAAGCGTATCACAGTTTAATGAGAAAGTAAACTACTGTATCCTGACCTAGACTGGGGCCTTGGCTCAAGGTTAGAGAGTAATCTTTGAGAAAATAAAGTTTAGCTGAGTGTAGGATGAATGGTAAAAGGAGGTGGGGAGGCAGGGGAAAGTGTTCCAGATAGAGGGGACAGGATTTAAGTCCCATAACTCCCCATAACTGGAGAGGGCACGAGATAATAGAGGCGTTAAAAGAAAGGCAGAGGCTAGAGCTCAGAAAGCAAGGGATAGAGTGATGCTAGACCTGGCTTGACACAGAACTGTGCCTGAGATTATGCAAAACCTTGAAGGTCTTGTTGAGAATCTGGCCTTATCCTAGAAGCAATGGGAGGAAGCCATAGAGACTTCGTTCCATTCAATGGCCCTTAATTTATTCTCCGTTGCATTATTGTCTTTTGTGCACGTGATTGATGGCTCCAGTGAGGATATTGTGATGATTGTGCTGGTTGATTTTATGTGTCAACTTGCCTGGGCCACCAGGTTCAGATATTTGATCAAACAGCATCCTGGAAGTTTTTTTGAGGATGTTTTTGGATGAGATTAACATTTAAATCAGTGGGCTTGGAGTAAAGCAGGTTGCCCTACGGAATCTGTGTGGGCTTTGTCCAATCAGTTGAAAGCCTGAGTAGAACAAAAGACTGATCTTCCCTGAGCAAGAGGGATTCTGCAGCAGACAGCTTTCAGACTTCAATGTGACATCAACTATTGCTTGGGTCTCCAGTCTGCCAGCCACCCTGCAGATTTTTCTTGCCAGCCTCCCTAATCAAATGAGCAAATTCCTTAAAATAAATTGCTCTCTACATTAATATTTGTCCTGTTGGTTCTGTTTCTCTGGAGAACCTTGACTAATACAAATATCATTACCTCCTTGAACACAGAGAATTGTTTCATGATCGTTGCGTGTTCCTAGTACCTGGTACTTTGCGAATGATGACTGTTCAGAAAACTGGCATTTCTGTTAGGACAGCTGTACTATGCCTAGGCGTAGCAGCTTGTGGGACTTGTGTTTTCAGAGCTTGCCTTGGGTAGCATTAGAGAAAATGTGTGTTGCCCTGGCCAGTTTGGCTCAGTGGTTGGAGCGTCGGACTATGGACTGAAGGGTCCTGGTTCAATTCCAGCTCTGGTTGGGGCGTGTGCAGGAGGCAACCAGTCGATGTACATTGATGTTTCTCTCTCTCTCTCTCTCTCTCCCTCTCTCTTCCACCCCCCCCCCGCCCCATCTCTCTCTTTTACTCTCTCTGAAAAGCAATGGAACAAGTATCCTCAGGTAAGGATAGAAATAAAATGTGTATTGAATCAGAGGGTAAATCATTCTCTTTTGCCTACACTGGGACCTACATATTTTTGAGTCTGGTTAATTCACTGGGGAGGAAACTGTTTTGTTTTGCTTGGATTGCTAAAGTTGAGGAGATCTGGCAATGAGCCTTTGACCCAAACTTCAGAGACATGGTCTTTGTTTTCTTTTAGTCAGAGGTATAAGACATATTCAGGAGACCTAATAACTGTGGAAAGTTGTCAAAATGTGTGTTGTAGCTTGTCGAGAAGAAAATACCTACGTTATCTAGAACAGGGCCATGCAAAATACAGCTGGTGAACTGGGCCTGGTCCACAGACTGTGCTTTACTAGTCTACACAGAGATAAGAACAGATTTGAAGGCAAGCACGAAGAATTGTAGCAACTGAACAGAACGAGTTCATGTCTGTGGATGCAATCTTATAAATTGAACACGCATCTTGTATGCCTTTTTAAAAATATAATTTTTCTAGTAGTTAATTTTAGTCGGATATTACAAAGGTATTGGTAGGTGATGAGTTTGAGATGAAAATAATAAAACAAAGGCACAGAAGTCTGGCCAGTCGCCACAGATAGCTTGAGAAACAGCGGCCTAGGCTGGTTGAGCAAAGGTTCCCGAGGAAGGATGACTGATCAGGAAAGATCGGGCGAGCGGGAGGAACGGTGCTTTCAGAGGAAGCAGCAGCCCAAGCAAAGGCAACCGCCCTCGTCAGTGGAGGCTTCTTGTGAGATGGCAAAGCGCTGCGGAGGAGCTCCGCTGGGAGACTCGGCCAAAGCCTAGCAGCTCCCCCGAGATCATTCCAGCGGAGGGGCAATCTCTCTGAGTTGTCCTGGTCCCTTCCTAAACGGAGTGTTAGCCTGAAGGCTGATAATTCCTCAGATGATTATGTGGATATATCACTTGTTATCACCTGGCAGAGGAAACTCTATTATGTGTTTACAGTAAGCCAAAGCGAATTCGCTGCTGCTAGTTATCACTCCATTGAAAGATAATACTCCCACTGCTCTGCTTCTTCACCCCTCCCTTCAAATCTTGGATGAACTTATAAATACTATTTGATTTGATTTTATCTAGGAAATAGAGGGCAGTAGTCAAGTTCAAAGAACTCCTGCCAGATTTGTATTCTTTGCAGTATGTCCACCACAACGAGTTATAAAAATGATGATTTTCCTGGCAAGAATATTACCCAGCCTCCCAAGAGATTTAGAAGGTAATGTTATATTTTCAAAAGCAAAAATTTCCATTTCAACAAAGAGGATGCTTATAAAACCAATACTTTAGGAACTTAGAACAAATGGGTGGCATACCAAGTGGGACAAATATATTCATGGGAAGGGCAGATATGTATTAGTGATGCAGTAATGTTTTCTTTAAGCGATTCAAGTGACCATTTACCTAAGCTGAGCAGTATATTGTTTCTGCTTCCTGGTGAGCTGTGAATGCATAAAGTTTTAGACACATATGAATCCGTTGCATTCTAGTTTGCAAAGTGCAGATGACAATCCAAAGTGAAGGCGTATTCTGGTTGGTCTCTTTCGGTTGTTGTTGCTACAGTTGATATCTTAAACAGGTTTTTCTTTTGTTTTGTTTATGATGTGATGTCCTTGCCAGTATTTTTGTTTATTTTATTTAATAACATTCCTATAAAAAGTATTATTCTATTAAAAGGCTGTTGAACTGTTGACTATTCTAGTAAAGGTTAGTCAGTGACCTAGATTGTGAGCATGTAAGAATAGTTCTCAACTCTGGTTGCTTTTTAGAATGACATGGGGGAGGAAGGTAGATGTATTTATGTATATATGTATGTAGCAATGTGTGTGTGTTTATTTAAAAATAATTATACCTAAGCCCTACCCAATCTTTTTAAATAAAAATTTTTTGTGGGGTGGGACCTGGGCATAGGTACTTTAAAAAAGTGTTCTCGGTGGTGATACTATGCATCTCGGGTTGAGAGCCATTGCCCGAGAGCAGGGTCACCTGGCAGGCTTGTTAACATCACAGATCACTGTCCTCCCCTGCTGCTTCCCCTCCTCCAGAGTTTCTTTTTAAAAAATTAAATTTATTAAGGTCCCGTTGGTTAACAAAATTATATAGGTTTCAAGTGTGCAATTCTGTGATACATCATCTGTATATTGCATTGTGTGCCCACCACCCAAAGTCAGATCTTCTTCTGACTTTATGCCCTTTATTACCCCCTACCCCCTTCCCTCTGGTCCCCACCACACTGTTGTCTGTGTCTATGAGTTTTTGTTTGTTTGTTTTTCTTGTTTGTTTATTTGTTGCTTTTAGTTTATATCCCATGTAGGAGTGAAATCATATGGTTCTTAGCTTTTCCTGTCTGACTTACTTCGCTTAGCATGATACTCTCAGGATCCATCCATGTTGTCGCAAATGGCAGTAGTTCATCTTTCTTCATGGCTGAGTAGCATTCCACTGCTTATGTATCACATCTTCAGTCAGTCAGTCCCTAGATAAGTTTCTGACAATGTCCCAGGTGATGATGATGGTGGTCCTGGGACTCCACTTTGACAACCATGGTGCTAAAGGATCTGAATAGACCCAGAATGACCTTGTTCCTTCAAGTTTTAATTAGAAGGCTTGGGGAAGGATGGGGGCTGAAGCCGGCGTTGAAGGTTAAGTGGAACTTGGACACAGGAAGGGACGAGGCATTTCAGCAGGAAGCAAAGATTTAAAAACAAGATGAGCAGGAACATAGGGCTAATTTCCCCTCCAATCCACAGATTTATATTAATAATTAATCAGCAAGGTATGTTCCTTTAGAGATGGTACCAGTCAGTAATGCTTTGGTTTAAAACTCTGTTCTCTGTTCACACAATCAACGTTCCTTCAACAAGTGATGCCTTGCACACAGAATGTGCTAACAATGAGAGTGTTTACATATTTTATTAGTTACTTACTCATCTGCCTGTGTATCTTATCTCTTTTACTCTGTGCCAGGTGCCAGGTATATAGGAATTTTAAAAAGAAGTGTATATTTAGTGCAGGGTCAACAAACATTCTCTGCAAAGGACCAGGTTGTCAATGTGTTAGCCTTTGTGAGCCTAATGGAAAATGGACGATATTATGTAGACACTTACATAACCACTCAACATATAACCAATTTTAGCTCCTGTGCTGTACAAAAAAGCAGGCATTAGGCCAGACTTGGCTAGAGGCCAAAGTTTGTCAGTCCTGGTCTAGTGAGAGAGACAAGCATTGATTAAATACACATATAAACACATGACAAAAGTACATTTTGTTAAGTGCAATAAGGAAAAATCATGGGTTCGTGAAGGATGGCCAGAGGCACTATTCCCTGGTTTAGCAGCGGAGGTCGGGAAGGCTGCTTTGAGAAGGGTCCTTGGCGTTGAGACTTGACGGGTCGAGTTTAGGAATCAAGTGGGTGAGTGCTGAGGAGCAGAGGAGCCGAGCAGAGGGGAAGTGTGAGTCGTAGGAACTGAGGGAAGGCCGCGCAGCGGAGTGAAGAGGTCAAGGTGGGCAGTGTGAGGTGGGCTTGGAGAGGAGGCAGGCGCTGGCATTTGTGTTGAAACCTTTCTGGTGTTTTCACCACCATTAAGAACCTGAGTGGGCTGCACAGGTTGTAAACTGGCAAGGTTTGGTGGAGAAAGAATTTACGTTTTAGTGAAGGGATGAAGGAGAACTCCCTTGAGTTAATAACCTGATTGCTTAGGTAGCTTCCCGATGGGAAGGGAAAAAAGTCCCTCTTCTGCTAGACTTTGTGCAGTTGATAGGGAGGTGGGGAGAGTGCAGTGGGGTAAAGCCACATTTATTTCATTGTGAAGCCAGGCACTACAACCTCAGTGCTTAATACCCAAAGAATATGCTGTTACTGTCCCCATTCAGAGGAGAGAATCGATGCATTGAGAAACTGAGTAAGTTGCCCAGATCATACCATAGTATGCAGTAGAGCTGGGATGTAAACCTGTGTATTCTGATTCCAGAACTCATGCTATTTGGTGGGGATGGGGGAGAAAAAAATTCAAGAAACAAAGGGAATGAATAGGAGATAGTATGATTTGGTTTCACCCTGAGACTAGCAAAGCCTTTTTTTTTTTTTTTTTTTAAATGCTCACCTGAGGATATTTTTTTCCACTGAGTTTTAGAGAGAGTGGAAGAGAGGGAGGAAGGGGGGAGAGGGAGAGAGAGAAACATCAATGTGAGAGAGAGACATGATTTGGTTGCCTCCCACATGGGGATCGAACCTGCAGCCCAGGTATGTGCCCTTGTCCGGGAATCGAACCCTGGACCCTTCTGTCCGAGGGCCGGCACTCTAACCACTGAGCCAAAGTGGCCAGGGCAGCAAAGCCTTTTAGGCTTCTAGAAGATGTGCGTCCAAGATGGCAAGTATCGAACAGATACTTGCATGCATTTTTTTTTTCTTTATCTCTGGTGGATAATTAAGCTTTTCTTTCTGTATCCCTATGAATTCCTGAATCTTTCTCCACACAGGGCTGCGTTAGTCCACAGGTGATAAGTGTTGCCCCTGCCTAAGTGAAATGTCTGAATATTGTCATGGGGAAGTAAAACCTTGAACAGTTGTTGCTTGACAGTTAACAAACTCGGTCAACCCCATTTGAGCGGAGCCCGGCCTGCTGGAGTTTTCACCTTCGCACATGCTTTTCCCTCTTTCCCTTCCTCTCTCCATCCTGGCAAACTGTTCTTTTTAGATCAGTGGTTGCCAAACTGTTTTCTGTAATGAACCGCCGGCAGTGAATATTCTCAGCTTTGCAAGCCGGCCTCTGCTGCAACTGCTCGCCTGTTCCAACAGCGCAAAAGCAGCCACATACAACACAGAAATGAATGAGCGGGCCTGGGTGCCAACGCAATGTTATTTAAAAAACAACCAACAAAACAGGTGGCAGGCCAGATCTGGCCTGTGGGCTGTAGTTTACCGCCCCATGTTCTAGACCCAGTGTAAATGTTACAAGGTAAGACTATGTTGGCATTACTTTATGTAGTTTCCTCATGTTTTGTTTTTTATACCTTGGTAATATTATATATTGTATTATCTTTGCAATTCTATCTCCCCCTGCCCTGTTCCTCCATCCACTAACAGCGCATCCTTTACACTAGGGACATGACCACACATATTACTCCCTTGTGTTTGGGAATTCAGGATATGTTTTCCTTCCAGAAAGCAAGTAGTAGTTAGTCATCCTGGTTAATCATAACAAATCAGAAGGTTTTGCTTGTGTAGAAAAACTGCGTTTTAAAGACTCTTTCTAGATCCTGCAAACGGTGCAGGCTCTTTCACAGTTACCCTTTGCTTCTAGATCACTGTGAGACTCTCCAGTGGGTGAGCAACAACCTCCAACCACACAACCCTGATCACTGTGGCTCACAGTTCACGTAGGTAGAAGCGTCACTCAAATATCCAGAATCATGTTCTCTATTCCTTCTTTTGCCATTCATCACCCTGAGATTTTTTTCATGAAAAGCATTAAAGGCCATAAAACAAGATATATTATAGTGTCCCCTTTGAAATGTTTTAAACATTAGTAAAAATAGTGCAGCTTGAGGTGAAAGGTCAGCCAGTAATAATCAATTCCTTTAACACTGGTGTGCTTTTTATTAAACATTTATCACTGGGGTGTCACTTCAGAAGGCTCTGGAAGTTATTTTTCATCTTCTGTATATCGTTTTGCAGCTGTCAATTGCCCAGCAGCAACGAGCCTTGCATCTCAATTCTTTCGTGCTTTGTAGTATTTTATGGACTTATTTTCCTGAAATTCTGTGTTCTGAAATTTTACACAGCGGATACTTACAACATGCAAGTGCTCACACAATTTTCTGTACGTTGTGGGGATATAGTAAGTTCTTTGGTTCAGATTTTAACAAAATATGGAGAAGTTGGATATTGTGTTCTCACTTTCCTCAGTTTCCCTTAGTCAGCTTAGAGGACCAGGGGCTTACGAGATGTTCTTTAGGAAGCTTATTTTGAACCTACGTTTCCTACATAATTTTATCTCGTATTCCTATGAGATGAGGGTGAAGAGTAGGGGTGTGTGTGTGTGTGAGAGAGTGCAATGCAGAACAATTACAACATATGAACAACACATTTATATTTAATTAAAAAGCTCAGATCTGAGTGTTCCATTAGGGTTTTCATGAGTACCTTATAGTGCCAATCTTCTTTCATTACCCCTGATACCTGCTTCCTGATTTGTTCTGTGGTTTTGAGAGCAGTGGAAGTTATGTTTTGGGGGGCGAGATAGCATTGTGATGAACAGAACTTTGATTTCACACTTGTCAAGGTTCATATACTAACTCTGCTACTTTTTAGCTCCTCCTCTTTGGTAAGTTCTTTCAACTTTCTACGCCACGGTTTTCCTCTCTCTAAAATGGAGATTGCAACACTTAAACCTCAGGGTAGTTGCGAAGATTAAATGAGATCCAATTGTCTAAGCATCATGCTGGGGATAGAGTGAGCTGTGATAAATGGCTACTACTAATTTTTCTGCCTCTACCAAGGTATTAGTTGTAGAAAGAATTTGATCATTTCAAAGAAACCATTAAAAAAGTTTACCTACTTGCCCCAAGGGGCTCTCGATTCTGGTGCCAAGAGGAAAAATAAGTCTACCTACTCAAAACTATTTCCCCTATGTTGTCTATAATTTGATACCATTTTAGTGAGTCATTTCCTTAGAATACATTTTCTGGGTTAGGCATTAATCAAAGTATGACTGTTACCTGGAGACCATCACATGTTAACCTTCAGGTACATAGACCTGAGGATCAGATGAGCTAGCTGTTGCACGGACATGTCAAGATACTCAGGTTGCCTGATACTGGATGGGTAAATCTTTCTGGAGGAGGAAGTGATGAGGTAGGTACAAAACACAGAGGACAGGTCTGAATACTGTGGTACCTGGGTGGGTGTATGGTAGTATATTGAAAACATGGGGCAAAGAAATGCCAAGATATTCTAGTTGCTTAAAAATTTGCGAAGCAGTGGGCAATGTTGGCATCTACCTAGATCCTGTTGGATTCCTATTTAGTATTTTTGTTCATTCTTTCTCTGCATGATTTTCATTCTAATAACCAGTACCCACAGCTTATCTTTGGAGGCCTCCCCTCAGGCTACTTGAGCCACTCTGCACTTACAAATGCCCAGGAGGTGGCTGGGTGGCCCTTAGCCAAGGACTCACAGGTACTCCCTAGTGAGGACAACTCTGCAGCACAGCGAATGCTCCAGAGCTCCCGGTGGGATCAGGCCTCTGAAGGATTTTGCTTACCAGTGGTGTTTACCAGTCTCCCCTGGAAACACTTCCTTAATAAATTACTTGCACACAAACCCTCATCCCAGGATCTGCTTCTGGGAAACCTGATTAAAGACAAGAAAAAAGTAAATACATTTTTTATTATTTAAATAGCTGGCACCAGCAGGGAGCTTCAACTGTTTAGAGATGGATAAATGATAGAATGATCAGGTGTTTTTTTTTCCAGTGGGACATTGAGGGGCTAGCACATGGTCTGTATGGAAATCTTGACATGAAGCAGTTCAAATGTCCTGTATAATAAATTTATGGGAGCTTGCATGATGGGGCGTAGAACAAGCGAGGATAATTCATGATAGGGAGATGGGAGCAAACTGCACAGAGGATCATGCAGAGTTCCCATTGCAGTGTTGTCCCACATTCCCCTAAACAGCAATGCCTCTCATTCAATTCTGTTATTTGATGTAACGGAAACCTTTCTTCCTTTCTGCTGCAGAACCCCCTTTGTCTGCTTGCTATTCACATAGTCCTGTGCTAGTGGGATTGAGGGAGTAAAAAAATAGAGGGTGGCATCCAGGAGAGTCCTGGAGCAAAAGTACTGCAATAAAGAGATCTATAAACCAGACTAATTCATTAGAATCAGGAATTTGTAGCTAAAATTGATTAAGAGAAATCTACACCTCACTACCCAAAATCCCAGAGCATTCTGGACAGCAGACAGGTGTCCCATCGTTCATTAGGTGGATTTTATTTTATTTCCATTGTAGAGGACTGGGTAACCCAGCTGACATCTGGGCTCTGCTTGCTTCCCTATTTTATTGAATGGTCTATAGTTACCTCTGCGGGAAGCAAATCTTTGTAGTTCTTTAATCTCAAAGTGTTCCCTTCCACCTATGTTTTCATTGGCACAGCCTTAGAAAAGTGCTAAAAATAGGGTGAAAAAGAAAACTCATTTATTGATATTCTGTGTGGGGCAGAGGAGGAGGGTGCCTGGAAATAGCTCCTTTCACATGTAAAGGAAAATGTGGACTTAATTACCATGATTAGAACCAATTAGCTACCTAATTCTGTTCTTGAGAACAAAGGCCATTTGTAGGGTTTCTAACTCCAAACACTTTCAAACCAAGGTAGAAAGGATAATTCCCTAAAGGCAATCAGAGGCTGCAATAGAAGTGTTGGTGAAATCCAGTGGAAAGGATGTCCCCAGATGCCATGAATACTCTTGCAACTGGGAATCCCAATCACTTTCTATTCCACAGGATCTTCCTCTGGCCACTGGGCAATTTCTCCTTTCCAATCTACTTTGTAAGGTTGTCATGAGAATTAAATTAAAGAATGGGTGTGAGGAGGAGGCCCACATCATAACTTTCCCAAGGAGCTAATCAGGGGAGCATTTCCGGTGGTATTGCTGATCCTTGTTAGCACAAAAACTTGGCCATATAACTTTCTTTAGCTTCTTTTTCCCTCTCAAAATTCTTTTCTCATCTGTGTCATAATTCAACTTACTCTCCTTCTGGAGAAGATATATCTACACCTATATCCATATCTATATGTGTATCTATATCCATATTGATATATTTTATCATGTTGCATAGTCTACAAATCTCTTAAGACAGAGACCATAGAAATCAAAGCATAGACCAATACTTGCTTAGTGCACATGCCTGAAGACTACTTTCTTTGGGTTATTTAAGAAACACCTGGTAGCTATGAGTACCTTTTATCAGGGTATATGTAGCTCATATGCTACCCACCTAACTGTGTGCCAGTGGTCAGCATGACTAATTAATAATAACATTCCTTCCCATGGAGTCCAAAATGCAGCCCCAGAGCCTTCCTCAACATCGGAAATGACTAGATAATGGTCAGAGTTGCTATTTGAATAGAAGATCGCTTGCAGTTCTCACTCCAAAACTTGTCAGTTGTTAGCACTAACGCATGAACGGGTTTTTAAGTTCTTGTCAACAGGGGAGCTGAAGAGGAGCATTTCACAGCAGGAAGGGGAGGGAGTTGCAGTGTGTTCCTTGTCGAGACGAAGCTCTTCGGGCAGAAGGGATCTTGAAGGGGCCGGGGAGGGTAGGAGAAGGGGTTTCTGCCACTTGTTGATTGGAGCTGCGCGGTGCAATACGGAGCCACTAGGTGTGTCGGTTACTGAGGACTTGAACTGGGACCCATCCGCACCAGGACATGCATAAGTGTCAAATAGGCACTGGGATCTGAAGACAGAGTTTAAAAAACTGTAAAAATAGCTTATTAATAATATTTCTGTTGATTACATATTGAAATCATTGTTTGGATATATTGGGTTAAATGAAATGTAATATTACGCTTAATTCATCTGCTTTTTGCTTCTTTAAAATGTGACCATTAGAAAAGATTCCATATATAAGGTGACATGCGTGTCATGTGCTGTATTTCCATTGACCAGCCCCGGTCCGGGCGACGGGTTTCTGCCCGGGCCCAGAGACCTCCAGAAGGATCCTCAGGTAAGGGTTTAGAGGCTGGGGGTCTCTGAAACTGTATGTGCCCCGTTATGTGCAGGTGCACGTGTGTATTTGTCTGAAAGGATAGCATTGGATTTTTATCAGAGTTTGTGATACCGAACACGGTCACCACTGGTTTCAGTCTTTCATGGAAGGACATGAGACCTTGAAGTGGAATTTAGAAGGCAAAATGCAGGACCTTTCCCCATTTCTGAAATCCACAGAGAAGAAACCTGAGATTTATTCTCATGGGGTTGAGACTATAATCTTGATGAAGGCAGTGGCTAGGTCCCTTTACTTTTTATCTCCAGGACCTGCCGTGAGATGTTGGCATCCAAAAAGGTTTTGCCGTTTCACGCATTTGAGGTCATCACCTGTGAACGTGTCAAGGCCATTGTTTTCTGCACTGGTACTAAGCATAGTTCTGAAATAAAAATGACGCCTTGGAACTTTTTTGGAAAATGTATTCGCCTCAAGTGGATTTTCCGGTCTAAGGATTGAAACAAAGACCTGCAGGTAGTTAAATTGTGAGGCAACCCAGGAAGCATCAGCAGGGGAGTGGGGAGGTGAGGCAGGGATGGAAGGGAGGCTAGTTCGAGGTAGGTCAATGAGCAGGTTATTGCTGTGGGTGACCTGGGACATTGTGCTGATCATGTCTCAGAGCCGTCCCATGTGAAGGGTGAGATGCTGTCAACTCCTAGGTGTCATTGGTGGAAGGTGTTTCCTGGGGTCATAAACTCCACAGATCTTCTGTTTTTCCCAAGTAAGGGCTGAGCAGCTTCTGCAGCCAAGGAAAGCCCTCAGGCTTCGAGTTATGGCCACATGCATTTAGAAGCTGTCCCCAAGTTTGGGAAGAGGAAGTGTCAAGGGGATGTGGGCGATGTATCCACAACTTCACTAAGTGTCGCATGTGGGAAGTGTGGCTGGGAGAAGTCGCTCTTTAATTATATCGGAGTAGACAGGGAGCACATGCTTATTATAGGGTAATGATCCCAGTCTCGATGACTTGCAAAATTGTGCACATAGGAGTTTCATGAGGATGGTTGTCTGCCTTCTGGGGATTAAAGAAAATTAATGCAATTTCTTTATCACGGGTTTGTTTGTGTTTAGACCCATCCAAGCTAATGTTGTTTTTCAACTATTGTAATACAAATGCTCAGAGGAAAATGCATCTTTGAGTTTTGTTGAAAATCCATTTGAAAAGCTGCAATTATTGTAAAACAATTTGGCAAGGGTAAGTTTTGTCGGTGGGAATGAAAAGTAGTTTTGAGGCCAGGAGTTTGCTATTTTTCCACAAACAAGCTTAATGGAAAATAAAATTATTTCCTCTCTTTGGCCGACTTAAAATGTTTAGATGTTCTCTAGGAGCGGTAAGTGCAAATTCTGTCCCATTAGTGTAGATAAAGGGGGTCCATTCCGAACGCTGACAACCTCGAACTTTTAAGATATTTTCAGAAGGACTAAAATACATATCTAGCTGGAGAGGAAAAAAGTTGCCTGATGGATCACAGTGTTTACTCTTCCAAGATCTATTCTCCATTAGAAAAGCCCAATTATTAGGATGAAAGTGGTCTGTAAGTAGAATTGTCTTCCCTTTGCCTCTCAGAAATGTGAAGGGAAGCAGTCCTCAGCCTCTTTCTAAACCTAGAAAAAAACATAGCTGTCCTTTGTCAAGCTATTTTATTCATTTTTGGGAACACTCTGGCCCCTGTCTTTGAAGGCACAAACATGATATAGATGGGCCTGCGGTCTTTGCCACAGACAGGGCTGTTCTAACTTGTGAACTGACCTCCAGCACTGCATTTGTAGGGGGTAGTGGGACAGGACAATAGAAGGAAAATCTGACGAGATTTTTCAAATCAAGCAACTGATGTTCCTCCCCTTTCGTAGCCTAGTTTCCACCTGTAGCCTTTCTTTGCTGTCCTAGAGTCCCTGCGTTGATAATCTCCCCCTTATCTCATGAACTCAGCATGGAGAAGCTGCCTTGTCGCCCAAGTGGTCCATTCAAGAGCCCACGTGTGTCCCCAAACCTTGGCCCAGTGATTGAATTCCTGCTGTCTGTTGTAGGCACATCCTTTCTTGGCCGCCCTGTCTGCCCCCTTTGCTGGGCTCTCCTTTCACTAACCACAGCTGGAGCTCTCACCCCACACACTCTCCGGATGTCACAGCAGTCCCATTAACTAGAGTTCCTCTGGTTTTCATCACCAAAGTGGAGGCTTTCAAATGCATGGCCCATGCTGGAGAAGAAATCCCTTCTCCAAACCCTGGGACTGGGTTTGCTGTCAGCTGAGCTCCATGTTGGTCAAAACATGCTTCAGATTCGTTACTTGCATCATGTTTTAACAGATTCTCTGCAGGCCAACATGACATTCATTTGGACTCATCCAAAAAAGAACAGTGTGTTCTCTTTGATGTTTGCATTTTCCAGAATAAATGCCTTTCTTTCCCTTAATTTCTACATTTGGAACCTTAATGAGCATTGAGTTTTAGAGACAGTGACCTTGTTTTCAAGTGTAAAACTTAATTACTTTAAAATGTCATTGTTGAAGGAATATCAGCGCTCTGTTCTTACTCATGAATTACCATTAACTAAAATAGGACAAAACTGTGTCAGCTCCTTCTAATGAAATGTCCTACCTGTTTATGTGCAGAGGGTGGTTCAGGGTGATCCTGGGGCAGTTGCATCAAAATCACTTGGGGGAGGTGCATAATTCTTAAAAATCCATAGTCTAGGGCCCCCCTGTGGACCCAGTGAACTAGAATATATGGAGACAGTAGGATCTATGTTTTAAACAAGGCATTTCAGTGAATCTTAGATACATTAAAGTTTACAAAGCAACTTTGTTTTCATTGAGCACTGCTGTCTGGGGGAAAAAAAAGAACTGTCACCCTGACATATGTATTTTTGTTTGTTTTATGTACTGTGCTGATATAATAAGTACATTGTAAATGACACCTTACAAACAGACATTTTAAATAGATGAGAGTGGAGATCAATATAAACAGAGGCTATAGCTGCTTGCTGTCTTCCAGAGTGGGTCACTCTGCACACCCGCAGGGTATGAGTGCTCTACTTTAGAAGCTGTTGTTTCATAGTTTTCAGAATATTAAATTTACCTCCAGAATTACCTTGTGCTCTGTTTTAGCAGAGAGTAGGGCTTATTTAGATGGGTAACAGGATTATTTTTGTTGGGGGATTATAGGGGAGATGCAGGTGTCAGGGACTTTTAGGGAGGAGTTCTGGGCATGCAAGAAACCTTTTCAGGGCCCGGTTGGCGTGGGGGCTCTGAGGTGGCACAGGGAAGCATCGCTGACAGATTAGATTTGAAGGGAAAGAGAGGGACACCAAACCGCTTCTGGCAGCGCTGAGCCTGGCTCAGCCCTGTATGCTGTTGTGTGCGTATCCCCTCTGTCTTTCCTGACCCTGGAGTGCCGCTCACAGTGGATGTGGTCAGAGCACCAGTGTCAACCCACAGCTGGTCCTGGCCCAGGACAAGAGAAGTATAGAAATTGAGGGTAAGTATTAGAAACGTTTAGAGCATTGTCTGATGTTCCTGTGGCATCTAGTATTTTACAGAAGTTTTGATCTGTAATGGATTGGAAATTAAAGAGAAGAAAGCCACGCTGGTCCTTCCCTCCAGACGGTCTGGGGAACGCTGCCTGAGGGGCTGCCGGCGAGGCTGGCTCTCCATCCCCTTGCCTGCATTTCAGCCACTGAAGGCCCAGGGGCTGTCGCCTGCCTTGGCTTGTTCGAGGAGACTGGTACAGAACAATCGGGAGCTTGGGCATGTCACCCGACCGCTCTTTGTTATCTATAAATTGTGATAATGGAGCCATACTCCATACCGTGTCTTGGGTTCTGATTTTTTATCATCACGTTAAGGAATGAGCACCTCCTTTCCTGTAGCTGTATGTCCCCTGGGGGAGTTAGGATTATAAGTAATGGTGTACTGAGGGCAGTGAATGTGGAATCTGATAGCACCGTGTCCCACCCCAGCTCGGTGACCTAGCAAATAATGATTCTTCTTCTCTGAGCCTCAGTTTCTTCACCTGTTCAGTAGGCACAATGATGCCCGTCTAACAGGGTTTCAGTGAGGCTTAAATGTTCGTGTGTGCACGGACATGGGCGTGTATTTATCATCTTTATAATTTATTATCATTTATTGTTTTTGCCCATACTGACAAATCAGACTATTGGGACTCCTTATATTGGACAGAAAATGAAAGGGAAACACGATTCAACAGAGTCATAAACTGCCAGCGTCAGTTCCGCGTGGCCTGTTGAGCTGCTGTGGAGCCAGCTGCTTTGTCCCACAGCCCTATTCTTGTCCTAGCCTCAAATGCACTGACCCCAAATGTTCTCCGAGTATGGAGTGCGGAGTTCAGTCTCGTCTGAAATTTCATTAGAAGACTGTCTGATTAGCCCGACTCAGAAATTGCCCTCCAAATAGTGTATTGGAAAACATTAATGAATTGTTTAGAATTTTCTAAGAGGAAAACATGATTTATTGATTGTCTTCTGAATATTTTTCTTGTTGCAATAAATAGAGAATTATAGTGGCTTTGTTTGAATAACTGTAATTAAGATTGTTTTGTTACTTTGGTGACAGATGCCTATTTACTAGATTTTTGAAGGGGAAAAAAAAAAAAATCCTGTCTTGGCAAACACTTAAGTTTAAGGAATCAGAGGGAGAAATCCCAAGGCGATTTTTTTTTTTTTTTTTAAAGCAATACACCGTTTCTTGTACTTTCTTAGCAGTCAATATATGGAGAAACTCCAGTCTCAGATACTAAGCTAATGTTTTGTGCATGTAAGTCAAACATTTGAAGTAGGCCTTTTTTAGCCCATTCATCTGTAATATTGTGTCAGGAACAATTTTAAAATGACTGTCAGCTTAGTTTGCACCTCACTATATTGTGCTCAAGGAGTAATAAGAAAGGCCCACCACTGCACCCCCTCGCTCCCCCCACATACACTCCGCTACCAGGATTGTTTGAGCACGGGCCCCGCGGGCATTTCTCCTGAGATGAGAGCCAGCCCCTGTTCTGTATTATCCATTACAGGTTATTACGAGCATGTTTTTGCACTGAGAAGCTTTCTCCACCCAGCAGTGATTAATGGCTGTTTTCAGAACTATTGACATCTACCTGGTCAGGGTACCTTAATCGAACGCTCGCTAGGGTGTCAGAGGCAGTGCTTAGCACAGAATGTTTATTTTTTCATTCAGTGGTCACATGCATCTTGTGCTGGCAGCAGCTCTTATGATATCTGCTTTGTAGATGAGAAAACTGATGATCTGGGAACTCCGATGACTTGTTCAGGGCTACACAACTGAGGAGAAACAGAATTGGGAGCCCTGCGCTCTTAGACCCTCTGCCGTTTTGTCTCGGTGTCATTACCTGAAGTAGAAAGACTGGTTCCTAAGGGCCTCGAGGCTCTGTCTCTTGCTCTCTTCCCTGCCTCACCTCCCAAAGCACACTGATCTCGCTGCTGCAATTGTGAAATAACTGAACATTTGTGTACACGGGGACTTGCTCTTACTCAGGTGTGTTCTGGCACAGCGAGAGTATCTGAACTGAGTCAACTTTGGCAAGATGATTTTCCAGTGAAAGAAGAGGAAAGACTCTTCAGTTTACCTTCTAGCCAACACTGCCAAGGTAGGAAAGCTTCCCCTACCCAAAGTTGAGTAATTTTATGCCACCCCCTCCCCCTGTAAAACACAGCTGAGTCCCATATAGAGCCAGATCCATTCATTTATGATTCCCAAATGCATCATAGGCTTTCCTGCCTCCTCCCTTATATTTATCATGCCATTCTCCTTCCCAGAAATTCTTCATCCATCCATTCCTGGCTAGCCCTAGTCTAACCATTATGAAGGTCAAGGTTCTATGCTACCTTCTCGGGGCAACCTTCCTCTGAACTAGCATTATTTTGCTTAGAACCTGCATTTTCTTACTTGGATGTAACTGTCCCTCTGTCGTCCTGTGTTCCATGTAGAGGATTCTCATCTAGTGCTCCTCAGTAGACTCTAACTTTTTTGAAGAAAGGAATTCCCTCTTATGCTTTGTTGTGTGACCCTGAGGTCTTAGACTGCTGCTTCTATATGGTAGGTACTCCGTAGTAATTTGTTGATTTTTGTGTCATGCTTAGACATTAACGTGCATTATTGGGCTGTTAATATCAGGTTATAAATATTAGAGTAGTACAAAGACATGAAGTTTTGGGGGGGATCTTAATTGTGGCACTTAGGAAGTGAAAGTTTGAAGAGCATAGTTAGACATATATTGATTTATTGATGAAAGCCATTCTGACTTGTGTGAACTGGTATCTCATTATGATTTTAATTTGCATCTCTCTGATGATTAGTGATGTTGAGCATCTTTTCATATGTCTGTTGGCCATCTGTATATTCTCTTTGGAGAAATGTCTCTTCAGGTCCTCTGCCCATTTTTTAATTGGATTGTTGTTTTGGTGTTGTTTTGGTGTGAATTCATTATATCCTGGATATTAACCTTTTAACAGATGTGTCATTTGAGTATCCCTTCTCCCATTCAGTAGGTCTTTTCATTTTGTTAATGGGTTTCTTCAGCAAAACCTTTTAGTTTGATGTCCCATTTGTTTATTTTTCGTTTGTTTCCCTTGCCTGAGGAGACATACCCAAAAAATATGTGATGTCAGTAAGTTTACTGCCTTTGTTTTCTTCTAGGGTTTTTATGGTTTCAGGTCTTACATTTAAGTCTTTAATCCGTTTTGAATTTATTTTTATGTATGGTGTAAGATGGTGGTCTAGTTTCATTTTTTTGTATGATTGCCCAGTTGTCCCAACAACACTTATTGAAGATACTGTCTTTGCTACATTATATATCCTTGCCTCCTTTGTTATAGAGTAATTATTATAATGAGGACTTATTTCTGTGCTCTCTATTCTATTCCATTGATCCATATATCTATTTTTATGCCAGCACCATACTATTTTGATTATTGTAGTTTTGTAGTATAGTTTGATATCAGGGAGTGTGATTCCTCCAACTTTGTTCTTTTTTTTTAGACTGTTGTGGCTATTCAGGGTCTTTTGTGGTTTCATATAAATTTTAGAATTCTATTCTGAGAAGAACGCCATTGGTACTTTAATAGGGACTGCATTGAATCTGCATATTACTTTAGGTACTAACAATATTCATCCTTCCAGTCCATGAGCAAAGCATATCCTTCAAATTATTTGTATCTTCTTCAACTTGGTTCTTTAGAGTCTTAGAGTTTTCAAAGTACAGGTCTTTCACCTCTTTGGTTAAATTTATTTTAGGTCAAGATTCAATCTTGGAAGCTGGTGAAACTCTCAGCTATATCTCTATTCATCTCTGACTAGCAGAAATAATTGAATTTTTGTTCAAACTAAAATTTATTGTTGAAAGTTTCTGTAAGAGATATTGTTCTACCTCATCCTTTATCTTTAGAATGGAATCACATTTCCTGAGGTTAGGTTTTAAGGTAAAAATTTATTCGACAATTGCCCTTGAATGTTCTTAGCAAGGTGCTCTGTTAGAGAATGTGCGTAACATGTAGCCCAGGACAGCCAGCTTTTAGTATTGGAAAGAATCCTATTTTCTGTAACCTACTGCCAGCTAATGGAGTTGGCTTGTATTTAAGGGCTGTTTTTACCCCCTGAAAAATATGTTTTGTTAAATGCTAGGATCGCACTTCTACATCACACTTAATGTAATAAGCTGCTCAAACGATGAGAGTTAAATGGGACCTGAGACTCACTGGAGAGCATTAGATTCAGGTTTCTCTGGGGTGAATGCTCACTGAGTGGAATGGTGGTGTCCCAAGACCACTTGTAGAAATTGTTCTTTTTCCATCTCTATCACCGTCTCATGTTTCTCCCTCTTTCCACCCCAACTTGTATAATGAAATAACTAAACTGGCAAACGGAAATGAGCAGAGGATGCAACCCCATTGCATTTGCTTACCCTCTCATTGCCATACTTTTCTAAACTTCACAGAGTGACTTTTATCAAGGAATCTGCCTCTTATAGACCATGATTAGATTTCTATTGCTGCCATAATAAATCACTACAAATTTAGGGGTTTAAAACAACACAAACTTCTTATCTTACAGTTCTTTAGGTCAGAAGTCCAACATGGATCTCACAGGGCTAAAATCAAGGTGTCAGCAGGGCTGTGCTTCTTTCTGGAGGCTCTAGGGGAGAATCTCTTTCCTGCTCATTCAGGTTGTTGGCAGCATTTGGTTCCTTGTGGTTGTGGGACTCAGGTCTGTGTTTCTTTGCTAACTGCCAGTTGTGGGGTTGATCACAGCTTCTAGAGGCCGCCTACATGCATTGGCTCATGGCCCCCTTCCTTGGAATCCCTCTTATAAATCCATATGTCCAATCCCTCCTGCCTCTTGTTCCGTCACTACGTCTCTCTCACTGACTTTCCTGCCTTTGTCTTCTACATTAAAGGTTCCATGTGATTACAGTGACTTCATCTGAATAATCCAGGATAAACTTCCTAAAGACTGTATAGCCCTAACAGCACCTACAAAGTCCCTTTTGCCATGTAATATAACATGGCAAAACATGTTCAGGTTCCAGAGATTAGGATGTGGAAATCCTGGGAGTAAGGTGGGAGGGAGAGTAGGGGTATTATCCAGTCTATCATAGACCATCTGAAAGGAGCTGATCATTTTCTCTTCTCTTAAAATCCAGGGAAGCTTTATACTGTTAGCTTCTCTAAAGAATGATTTTTTATGGGTAGTTATTTCCAGGAGATGGGGACTAGGAGAGGCAGGGACTAGAAATGGCTCTGTTTCTCAGTGACCACACTTACCAAAGATACTGGATGAATTCAGTGTTTTCCTGGCAGGTAAATAGTCATGACATAATTCCAATAGGAGGTATTGTTACCGTTGGTTAGCTGCAGGGTAAGAGTGAAAACAGAGGTAAGCGAAGTGAAGACGTGCTAAGGTTTATTTTGTTTTCACATACGGAAAGGTACTGAAGATGAGTCCAATTTCCTCTATTTGGAGCCTAAAGAACTAAACATTGAATTAAAATGCAGACCATCGTCCTGCTGGAGCAATGAGTTTCCCCAAATAGTTCATTAAGATGTCATAGCTCCTTTGGTGGGCTGCTGTTTTGACATTTCTAAGCTCGCAATTTGCCTTTTGTGTATTATACAGCGTCTCATCAAGGGACCAGCAAAATCTTGTTATAATAAAGCTGATGTATTAGTGCCATCGCAAGTCCATTCCCCTGGTTATTCAGTCACTTTGTGTAAGTAATTACCTCCACTCCCCTGGATGCCGGGCTAGTTTGCAAAGCCAGAGGCGCCCAGCGCCGGTTTCCCACGCAGCTCCTTGCTGACAGAGCAGGCGGCGATGAGATGCAGGGCTACTGTCGCTGGAAAAGGCAGGGACTCCAACCCAGGTGACGTGTGGACGCTGGGATTTGAGCTGGTTTCTGTTTGTCTTGGTTTCTCAAGCAGACTTGTCTATGCCCTGGCAAGCAAGACTTTGAAGCAGGACACCTTGTTCATTCAGGGCCCTGCCCCTGAGCACAGAGCAAGTGTCTCCACGGGATACGAGATTCCAGGGAGAGGGGGCGAGAGCGTGACAATGCTTTTTCTTTGGATCTCAGGAAACCACATCTTCGAAGTAAAAGTGAAATTTTTAAGACATAAGTGAGATCATGTCACTCTTCTGTCCCAAACTCTGCAATTATTTTTGTAGAACCCAAACCACTTGGACCCCCAAGGCCTATGTCTGTGCCACTTGCTGTGTGATCAGCGCCAGTCTACAGACTCTTACTGGTTATCTGCCTGTCCCAGAGTAAAATCAACACTGCCACTAAGTACCGTTGAATTCCGCTGATATATAAATATATATCGTGGCAACACATTTTCAGTGAAGAAGGTGATGAATTGAAATACATCTATCCACACACACACACACACACACACGTACACACATGTGTATGCGTATATATATGTACATATATGCACATGTGAGTATTTTTTATTTGCTTCCCTTATGCCCTTTAGTCTTTTATTTAAAAACCACTTAAAAATCACCTACTCAGTGAGGTTTCTCTGGCCCTGTATCTGAACTTTCACCACCGTCACCCTCCCTAACATTTGCTATTCTACTTCCTTATTTTTGTCCTCAGCACTCATCACTTATTTTTTAATATGTTTTATATATTTTTGTTTTTGTGGTTGTTGACTGTCTTTCCTTGGAGGTAAGCTCCATGAAGGCAGGGATAAGCATCTGTTTTGTTTAATTCTGTGTTCTAGCTTCTAGAAAGGTACCTGGCACGTAGTAAGGATTCAGTAAATGTTTTTTGACTGAACGATTGAATGAATGATTGGAGGAATTAATGGACTAATGAAGAAATAAACATGCAAATAGATAAACGGATGAGTGAATAAAATTGTACTTATATGTAAAAGTAGATAAAAGAGTGGATAGATGGGTGTATGAATGAAGGAAGGAATGAATATATGACCTTATAAAACCTACTGTTGTCTATTTGTATAAACCTGAAGGTGGAACATCTAATGGCTGGCTTCAGCTAAATTAGCTGAAACTCTCGCCCCCAGCAGTGAAGTGGGTTTTTGCAGATTAGTCACCATACATATGGGTTGATTGTCTCCTGTTCTGCTGTGGAGCACATTTCTGTTACTTTTAAAAGAATAGTCTACGATCTGAATGAAGACAATTCAAGAGTGTAGTTTTCGAGACTGGCTGCTACCCATAAGATTGACTCATTGTGAGGGGACAAAATCAGGAGGACTTGCAGTTTCATACCGTGGGAAGTAACAGGTCATAATTCTCTATCATTTCTCCCTCATCTATTTATAAGCTGGTGTTATCCTGTCATGGATAGTTTTTGTTTGTTTAGCTTGATTTTTAGTATTAAAGATCCCTGATAGGGCTCGCATGAGCCTCTTCAAGCTGGCTTGTGTGTCCTTTGGACATATGCTCATGCCTTAACCTTTGTGGCAAAACAAGAGTTCTCTGCCTTCCCTGCAGATGGGAAGCATTTGGCCCTGAGATCAAATGCTTCTTTACAAATACCTGGCTCCATCAAGTGGAAAAATATTTTTAAATGAAGATCTGAGTTCTAGGTGTTATTGCTATTGGTCTGTCATTGCTTCTAGGTTCTTTCTGTAAAAGGGGCTAGGAAATACATGTGCATATCCATTTATAACCACACACATATACTTATATATATCAACCTACTTATCTATTCATATTAAAAATACAAGTTAATACCATTTTTTTTCAAAATCCAACCCAGAATCACAGAGTACATACACATAGTCATTTGTTCGAGTCTAGAAGATACCAAAAGATATTTCAGGATTGCTGAAACCATGTCTCTGAAAAGAAAATCTACTGACTGGAGTTTAATATTTTATAGGTTTTTTTCCCTAAGATAAAATTTATGTACTGGGAAATTTCAAATTTTTGGTATCCAATTTAATGCATTTTGACAAAAATGAGGTTTTAAAAACTCCTAACGTGTAATCAGAGTTCACTAGTTACTCAGTACCTAATGATGCCTCCTTAAGTTTTAAATTGAAATTCCCATGGCGAGAGATCTCACAGCAAGTCTTCTAAGGAGACAGATTCCAGGTTTTCCTCAGCGTCTGGTGGTCCAGAGGAAGTTGCTGCTGAAGCAAGTTCAGACCATTGACTTTGTAGCTCTTCCCCCTAAGTATCTTTCCCCCATTAATAGCTGTTTCTTCTTGAAAGGGGTATTCTAGAAGCTTTTTAACTTTACAAAAAATTAATTTTAGCACTTACGAAATGACTCCTTTGGCACTCATGGCCTCATCACCGCAGGATGCTATCAGGAGCTCGAGGAGGAGAGGAGCCGAAGTGCCCACTGTTTTCACACCATCATCTGCCACTTTTGAGCAACTAGCCTCTCTGTAAGCCCTTTGAAGGCTTCAAGGGTTCTAAAAAGACTGCTCCCAAGACACTTACAAAGTCATTTCGGCTCCCAAGGCTTGAGTTATTATTTTCTGTCTCCTTGAGGATGTAAAAAGTGACTTGAGACTAATGATTCTTCTACGTTAACAGTGGCAGCAGACACCTGTGCTCCACACTTGGCGACCTGGTGTCTCACTGAGTCTTTCGGGACATGGCCATAAAGAGGGCTAACTTAGGGACCATCTCTTTTTGCAGGAACTTGCATGGGGAGAAAGTAGCTTGTGTTGCTTGGATAAAGGGACAGGGGTTTTGTTGTGGAATCAGCTCTGAAATCTGCCCTTGAATCTGCCCTCTGTCAAGTTGCATACAGGGCTCGTGGCAATGACGGGACAGGTGCTTCTGCATTCTAATTTTAGCCAAGAGTAGTTGCAATATTTATAAAGTTAGCCAGGACTAGTTGCAATATTTATTAAGTGTCTGATGCTCTGTGGAGGGTAAAATTTATCGTTATGTGACAGGAAAGTGTTATTATGACATTTTTGCCCCCAAGATTGAATAATTTAAGAGTGGGCTCATTTCAGGACCATGCCAAGTAACCAAGTAGCACTGGTAGATTATATGCATGTATAGTGGTTATTCAAGTAGGTATATGGAACTTGGTCATATTTGTACTTTGTGTTCAATAATAGATTATTGGTTTCTCCCCAACATATGAAATTTTGCACAGGTATTGCTTGTTTTGTGTCTGGTTGTTTTATTTTTATTTTTTATTTTTTTAAATATATCTTTATTGATTTCAGAGAGAGGAAGGGAGAGGGGGAGAGAGAGACAAAAACATCAATGATGAGAGAGTCATTGATCGGCTGCAGCCCGCAACCTGGGCATGTGCCCTGACCGGGAATCGAACCCCGATCCCCTGGATCCTAGGTCGACGCTCAACCGCTGAGCCATGCCCGGCCGGGCATGGTTGTTTTATTTTTTAACTGAACTTTATTGTTTAGAACAGTTATAAGTTTAAGTTGTAGAAAAATTGGGAAGATAGTAGTACAGAGAATTCCCACCAACTCCCAGCCCAGCTTCCCCTGTTATTAGCACTTTACATTAGTAAGGTATGATTGTTATAATTAATGGACCAAATTGACACATTGTTATTAACTAAAGTCTATACTGTATTCATATTTTTTATTGGAGAATGGTACTAGAAATAAAGATCTGGGCACTAGGTGTGCTTCTTGCTATTGGGGTGTTGTTACTTCTAGGGCCTCTCGCGTGACACAGTAAGGGAATGTATGTGTGTACTAACTTATGTGTATATCTCTCTAGCTATAAACTTTCCCACATGTAACCATCTGTACCTATATTAAACTAAACATGAATTCATAGTTATGTTTCCAACTGTAGTTCACTATTGGCATCCTCAGAGGATGCCTTCGGCCATGGTCGGCTCAGAGTTCAGTGATTGTCTGGCAGGAATGAGTAAGTGCAAAATCTAACCCACTTTTCATGTCACTTGCTCCCTATGAGTGACACCCAGGATGTTCAAACACCCTACCTACCCCGGACCCAGAACGCTGCCTTGTTTCATTTATATTTGCGTGAAACTAAATGTTACAAGGTCCGGATCTCTGAGCCTAGGGAGGAATAAACATTCCCCATGCCCATTCCACTGAAGAGGTTTTTGGAAATTTCTAGGGGGCAAAAATGAACTATGAGGAGAGCAGTGGGGAAGAGAGTGTAAATGAAAGTTCCACAGGACTCTTCTAAGGATAAGAGATTTCTATTCTGATATAATTTGCAAATCAGAGAACATAGCCTTAGCCATGAACCAAAGACACGCTCTAAGGTGGGAGGAATTAGGCAAGGGTTTTAAAGGTGACAGCTGCTAACCAAAAGGAAGGGTAGCTAGGGAAACAAGACCGTAAACTTACATCATTCCTTTTCTGATTGGAGAGGCAACTGGATTTTCAGGGGCCTGCAGACTCAGTGGTCAGCAAATGGGGTTGTGAGGTAGGAGCAATGGGTACGTTCAGTTGACTCACGGTCAGCAGGTAGAGTCACTGGATATAGCCGAGTTGGAGTCATCAGACATGGTCAGCAAAGAGAAGGTCACAACACAGGGGCCAACCCCTCAGTTTCCCTTGGAGTCTGCAAAACAGACTAGAAAAGCAAGTAGTAGGGAAAGGACCATGCAGAGAATAGTTCATCCCAAAAACAGAGCCTGAATTTAAACGGCAAAGTGGCCTAGTCACTTTAGCGAGGCCAGAGACCAAATTGCAGAAGGGTCCAGATATTCAGTCACAAAATTCTGATATTAGAGTGCTCAAGAGAATGGACTTGAGAGGCATATAGAAGGTATGTATGGTCAGCAGTATGTAATTGATCTGTGTTATGGATTAAAAGGGAAATTCAGGGAGTTTCCATGTGAAGATAGCATATTGAATATATATATATATCTATGTAAAATTTCACTCTCTCCCAAAATACACTAAAAACTACCATAAAGACATTTTAAAAATAGATTTAAATCCATAGTATTTTGGAAGCTGGAAAGTAGATAGATTGGAAAGAGATCATTGGCTAAATGGACCTGAGACAGTAAGATTCCAAGACCATAAAGATAGAACTGAGAACACTCCAATATGCAGAATCCCCATGTAATGAAATTGCAATAGCACTACAACGGGCGTTTGGGGAAGGAGAAACAGGATGATGGAAGACAGCTACATTCTCATTTGCCAAAGAGAAAGTCAGGAGCTGATGCCTGAAACACACACATTTAAAAATAGCAATTCATAGAGAATAGAAAGATCTATAAATTTCAGAACTGATTAAGAGGACCTCGTCATTGCATGTGGGGAGGGATGTCTTATGCATCTTTCAGTACTTTTAAAACTCTGCGTACAGTACTTTGAGGAATTAAGTTAAAAAGAAGTTTGTGATTAAGTTTTCTGACTGGAATCTTCGATAGATGATAAGGGTGTTTAGAAGTGGAAGGCATCCAGAAGAACAGCAGAGGCCAAATTCATCCCGTGACAGATGCTGAAATTGAGGCAGGATATAATTGTGTCCAATCTTACAGTTCTGCACATAGTCACTGTCAGGAATGTGTTCATCTGCATGTCTAAATGAGTTTCTACTCCAAACAAGTCCCAGCCATCCTAGTAGGAAGGCCAGGATGTGGTCATCGCTATTCAACGCCACCACGATGATGACTTCTTGGCATTGTGTCAAAATGGTAGATTGAACATATTAAAAACAAGGCAGGCAGCATTGTCTCAATGATTAGCCATGATAACTGTCAGGAATTAGACTGAAATCTGGATGCAGGAAAGGAGAAATATTTATGTATTTCAATGAGAGGGAAAGTGGAACTCACTGTGCATGGACTGAAGTGAAAGCATACTAATGGGAGTGACAGTAATGAGATTATATGTATTATAAGCACTGACAATTATGCTCTCATTACTAAAATACACAAAGGGATTGAACACAATTATGCAGCAGACACTATGGGACAATGAATTTATTATACCATTTGCATTGTAGTCCATAAAAGTTTGCTGCTAGATTTTATGCTTTATGAGAGCAAAATTAAGCATCTCCCTCCTACACCTCCATAAAATTTGGGAAAACTAAAATATGAAGACATTAGACTTAACGTGGCCTCAGTCATTGTCAGTTTTGCAGTTTTTCTATTGTGGTCCCTGCGAATTTCAAGGGAGGCGCGAGGGGAAAAGTGATGGGCACTCCAGGCCCTACAGCTTTCTTCAACCAGAGCACAGTCATCTTACCCTGCTTTATAAGTCACTTGTCCCTATAATATTTTATATAACAGCATGGTCCTACTAAAACAAAAAGGTTAGAATTCAGGAGTTTTTTCAGCTTGCTTACTTTTGAGACAAGGAGTCTGAGGCCTTAAGGACGTGAGGGACCTGCCTAAGGTCAGACTGAGCTAGAATGAGAACTGAGTGACCGACTCCTCGGTCCTTCCATGGCCTTCCGTCGCTACTTGTTCCATTCCAAATGGGTTATGGCAAGAGCATGCTTTGTTGATGACGGCCAATGCCTGGAAGGATGTCGCCCAGCACAGCGGACATCCCCAGCCCTGCAGAAGCCACCAGTACACATCCATTCCCAGACCCCAGACCAGCACTGATGACCTTCCAGAAATGGTGCCTGGATGGGCCGGGAAGGGCCATACATAGCAGGCTGTGTGCTGATTCATTCTGTATGAAATAATTTACTTCATGTACAGTGGCCTACAGTAAAAACCGAAAGTACAAAAGCATGTATTAAGAATTTGTTACTGTATTAGTACTTCATGTACAGTACTTATGATTAATGCATTTAGAACTAGAGAATTTAATCTTTTATTTAAAATTAAAGTATTTCTTTTTAGTTCATGTAAGATATGGCTTAATGCACATAAACAGTTAAAAAACAGCACAATTACACTTAGGGCCATTTCCTCCTTGCAGACTGGAGTGGGTTTGGTTTTTGGAAGAGGAAGTAATTTAGGATCATAGGAAAGGTGGATAACCAACTCACTTTCATTCAGAAATGATTTCCATCCCGGTGTTCCGCTCCCTGTCCCAGTGGATGGGACCGCCTGGGCCCCGTGCCAGCTGTCGTCCAGGGGGAGGCAGGAGGAGAGTGTGGATCTGTGTCAGTAGATACAACCTTGCAAGACTCTAGTTTCCCTGAGGTGGCAAAGTCTCCACGGCCATCTCTCTCAAGGGACTTTAGTAGCATTATTTCCGCCTGTGCTGTCACCCAGTGGCTTTGCCGTCTCAGCACAGGGAACTTCTCCAGGCTCAGGTACCTCACTGTCCTTACCCTGTCCTCACCTCCCTAAGTTATCCCATCCTTAGGACCCTTTCATGGGAACCACCGGGATGAATGCTTTTCCTGATGAGGCTCACGGATGCAACATTTGGATTTAAAGTCATGAGAGTGGTTTTCTGGTGTGGCTCGATACTGGCTTTGCTGACGGTGTCGAGCATCAAGTCCCCCAAAGGTGAACCACGGCAACGCCGCTGGCCTTCTGGGATGACCACTGAGAGAGCAGGCCTCTGTGTGCATTCGATGTAAAGGTTACGGTACATCTGTTAAAGCTTTAATTTCCCCCCCTGCATAATTCTTCCCGTAGAGTGGGCAAGCTTAAAGAACAGCTAGAGGTTTCCTTTGATTTTTTTATTTAGAAAATGCCTTTATGTCTAAGCACAGAATGACCTGCCACACTTGCAATGGAACCGCATTGGACGAAGGGCAGACACCTGGGGCTCATCTCTTGCTGCCTGACCTCAGCCCAGCCCCCTGCGCCCGCCCTCTGTCTACTTTGTTTTCTCTTTTTCTGAAACCGGCGATGGGAAACCCGGAGCTGTGTCTCTCAGCCCTGTTCCACTTGTCTCTGGATGCAAGAATGTTCATATTCACATATGTGCATGTTATTTTTGGACTTTGCTTTATATTCACAAACTGATTTCTAGGTCTAGATCGCAAGTGTCTCAAGCAAGGAGGAAAGGAGCAGCCGAGCAGCCCAGCCAAGCACAGTGTCGCACCGTATGAATTCTGGAAAACCGAGCAGCCCAGCCAAGCACAGTGTCGCACCGTATGAATTCTGGAAAACAGTGGCGGGGCTCCCTTGTTTTGCAGGTCTGTGGGGCAGTGTTTAATCACAGAGCATTCAGCGCCTCTGGGAGCTGCAGATGAGATCCCCAGACAGGCTCCACTAGAAGCACGTGGCTCAGGTTCAGTCGTGCCCCGCATTGAGGACAGTCTGTCGCTCTCCCTCGCCCACCCGCCTCCCCCAGGCTCTGGCCACCCCCCCTCTGCAGCCATTTCCCAGGCACGACTACAGGGAGCTGCAGACGAAATTGCTTTCTCCCCTTGCATCTCTGTACATGTGGGACGAGATCAGATTCAAACCAGGCTCTGTTCTCTGCAGCGCTGATTCAAATCAAATGAAAATCTCTGTTACGTGGCGCATGATTGAAGTATATTTACTTTACCGCGGCCCCTAATGGTCCTGTCATCCAGTGCCCAAGGCAGTGTCACAAGGGGACCTGATGAGTCAGAACTGCCTTCCCCTCGGCTCTGCTTCCAGGTCGGTCTCCACAAACACCTTCACCTTAACAGGAGGACCGTGGGAGGCCCTGAACTCTCTCCCCAGCTTTGCTCTCAAACTGCCTAAGCCCACAGGATTCCCTCACATTGCCCATCGCTTCGCCACACAATAAGGGGGAACAGTCCCTGAGGAATTTCTGCTCAGCACCATGATGCTATAGATTTTTGTTATCTGTGCTGGTCACTTTAACTTCCTCTTTATCTGTTTTTGTTCTTTATTTTGCTACCAGCTTCTTAAGCAATAATATTTTTCCTTCAGAGAATATTAAAGCAAACTGAGCTGTGTTAGGCTCTCTCTGAAATCCACAGGGTGTCTCTCTTTCTCTGGAAGGAAAAAAAAGGTTCACCTAAACTTTGTCTCCCCCCCCCTTTATTCTGTTTTCACACAAACACTTCTTTTAACTTATCCTTAAAAAACAAAAACAAAAAACAAGTTTTCAGATACCAAGGGAACTTTGTGTTGGTATCTTCCCTTATTATAGTCAGGCTGAGACAGACTTTTGGCTTCCTCTCCTGGTCACTTGAGGCCACTTTCCAGAGGGACGTATAGCCACCGGGTGGTGGGACACGGTGGCCAATGTGCCTGGGGGCTCTCGGAGCTGTAGTTCAGGCTGTGGAAATGCCACAAACGGTCCTCTGCTTTCTTATGTACCAGGCAGGCTTGTTTTTAATGGGACCAAATATCCACCTGGAGAAAATCAGGAAGAAAGGCAAAGTGACAGCTGAGAGCACTAGACAGCCCACCCGACGGCACCTGACCGGAGAAACCTGGGTGCAGTCAAGTCCACTGCGCAGGTGACTCTAATCTCAGCACAGGACGTGGGGATTCGGGGGCAGGGGAGGCACTTTACTGCCACCGGTGCTGAGAACAGCCCTTCCCATCAGAATCTGCATCCAAACTGATCTTGAGTTTAGACGGTAGGAAGCATGCTGGCCAGTAACCCTGAGCTGACGCTACCCTCAGTCATTTCAGTCCCCTTAGGACTGACTTGGGACAACAGCGTCCTCACTGGTCCTCATAGGAGCAGCCGTTTTATCTGCCCAGTATCCTTTTTAACTTTAAAAAGAAGTTATCCAACCCCCTTTATAGAGTTCAGAGGAAGACACAAGTCTTGAAGGAACTGTAAGCCCGATGCTCTCCCTCGCCTGGCCAAAGAGTCAACGTTCAAACCAAGATCCTGGAAGAGAGACCCAAAGATGGACAACAACTGATCTTTTTCCTCCCTCTGGCCTGGCCTAGAAGGACGTGCCTGTAGATCCCCACGTCCCCGAGTCCCCAGCTGCTTCACATCATGCCTGTCCTATGCTTGGTCCTTCACTTTCTCTTGGGTTCTATGACCCACCAAAGATCCTTTCAATAACTTATCTAACTCCTTTCCTTACAGCTGCCCAAGTCCATTTTTGTTTCCTGGTCTCCTCTTCCCAGCCCTCCCTGCTCTCGTCTTTGTTTTCTCTGTTTTTAGGCCTACCTCGCATACCGCTTTCAGAATGATCGCCATAGCAGATTCCTGCTGACATCCCCAACATTTCCAGTCCTTCACTGGTCTGAGTCTGAACCCCTGAGCCTGGCTCTCATACCTCTCATATGCTGTCTACCTGCCTTTGAAGGGAGACCTTTGAGAGTCAAATATGAGGGGCTCATCAGAAAGGGAGGAGAGAAATAATGCAGGGGAAGTGGTGATCGGTGTCTGTTTTTGGTCTTCCAAGTATGTGAGTCTTAAAAATAATAAGGTATAAGGTCCTTTTCCTGTCTAAAACATTCTATGCTTCAAATCTTGTCCCAGCTTGACTTTTTAAAATTATTGACATGCAACGGGCCCAGCGCAACTTGGAGCAGAAGACAACCTATTGCTAGTCTGCAGTAAAGATCTGAGTGTTAAATCAGCGTGTAAACAGAGAGAGTACAAATGTACATTACCCACGAGGGCCATTCAATTTGCCATTTGGCTTCTGCAAACTTGCTGTCCCAGTCCGCTTGCACTCTCTCCCTCAGGTTCTGCTTGGATATTGCCAATCTCAAGTTTTATACCCTGTTCTTTTTTCTTTATCTATGTTGTATGCGTCATGTGCCATCGATCCAAGACACATCAGGGAGTTAGTTGGTGAAGTGGAGGAGGCCATGAGAGACCTGCTTGCTTGGATGAAGGGCTGGTTTAAGTGTTTGTGAACTGGTAACATCATTCTTCACGGGAAATAGGTGCTGATATCTCGGTATGTAACTCTGCCTTCTTCTCTAATGGCTTGATGCTAAGTTTCATGCCAAAGCACTTGTTTTCCAGGTCTTATTTAATTTGGTTATTTTTTACCTTTTTTTTCTTTCTTTTCCTTTTTCATCCCTGGGTCTGGATAATTATTTAAACAGTGTCTCTGCATTAAGGGAATAAAAAATGCATCTGTTAGATTTGAGCTATTGTCATGAGAAACCTGTCAGTCACAATGACAGACAGGAAGTATATTTCTCCCAAATAAGTTTCTGCTTCACTGTCACCTTGTCCTTTGCATTTTCTTCCACCCTCTGATGACTGGCAGGGGTTTCAGTTCCTATAAAGGAATGGCTCTGTGCTGTTGGCAACGGTCCCTCTTTCCCATTCTCCATTCTACCTAAAAACATCTACACTTACTTTTTTTCAGGTTTTCAAGCTGCTCGGTCTATTAACTAAAACTATGAGTAATGATTTGTGAATGAAGCATGGAATACAGTTACATTTACATTTAAAATTATGTTAAGAGAACTTGCTGCTGAATGAGCCACGCTATCCCACACAGTGTAAGACATGTATACTTCCTTTCTTTTTAGTAGACATGTGAGGGCCTTGGGCTTGGTTCCTTCATACATTCATTAAACAAATATCTGTTGAGTGTCCATATGCCAAACACCAATAGGCATTGGGTATATATCTAGTAAGCACAGTTAGCCTTCTTTGAACTTGATAGGAGAATATTAATCAAATTATTGTGTATTAGTTATTTATCTCTATATAAAGATGCCCCCAAATCTAGCAGTTTAAAATAGCATACATCTATTAACTCATTCAGTTTCTAAGACTCAGGAAATTGGGAGTGTCTTAACTGCATAGGTCTGGCTCAGAGTCTCTTATGAGCTTGTAGTCCAGCTGTTGGCTGGGGCCAAGCTCACCCAGGTGGCTGTGAGCAGGACGCTTCAGTTCCTCATTGTGTGAGTCTCTTCATATGACTGACTGCTCACTGTATAGCTTCCCCCAGAGTGAGTGATACCAGAGAGGGCGGGGTGTGGGCAAGAGAAGCCAAGATGGAAGTGGCAGTCTTAGAACCAAAACTTGGAAGTGACTTCTGCCATATTCTATTGGTCATAGAAATCAGTCATGCAAACCATGTGGGTGATTCTCTGGTAGCCTAAACTGCTATTCTAGGCCTTGGCCTCCTCGTAAGTAAACATTAATGGCTCATACTAATTCACCCTAGTCATTAGAAGCCTGTCATTGGAAATGTGAAGGGCTTAGAAATTTAACCCTCCTAGAAAATGAACTTAACCCCTCAGTACTCTGCTGGATGCTTAAATTCAAAGGTTTTATGTGATCACATGTTGCTCATAAGATTTTTGCTTTGTTACTGTATATTTCACTGTAACAGAAGCATTCAAATTTAAAGGAAAGTTCAGGAATGTCTTTTGGTGAAAAACACACTTTTACCTTACCTGCACAGCTATCTTTTTTTTTTTTTTTTGACTGTCTTACTAATATGACAAGTGACTGCAGTCATTTTAGAAAATCTCTTTTTAAAGGGTGAACTAATTGTCTTTGTGTCTCATTCAGTGTCTCATACTTAGAAGGAATATGGTAAATATTTGTTGACTGTATTAGTGGATATAATAGTGTTGAAGAAGGCCAGAAGTTCCATTGCTAATTTGGGAAGTTTTAGCCTTCCTTTGTAAACCTGCCATGGGAACAAAGGTGATGCTGCAATTAAAATTTTAGATTTTGGGAGAATATTGGTAGGAATATTCTAGGAATCATCTAGAGTGCAGACCAGTCTTCTATCATCTCTCCCACCTAGAAGATGTCAGTGACGAAGTGCTGACTTAGCTGTTGTGTCAGTGGTCTACCATCAAGGATTTGCATGTATTTTTATTTAAGGAGGTTGAGATCACAGACCATCTTAAACTTCTTGTTTCTTCTTTCCCCTTTGGACAAATATGGAAACAAACTTAACATTTTATGAATTGATTTATGTTCTTTTTGTACCAGAAGAGTGTGCTAGTTCAGAATTATAAATATACCTATACTTGGGTACATTATAACCCAGCAATATAAATTTTTAAATGTTTTGCCCTGAATTTGGTCACTGAGCCAGCTGAGATACCAAAATCATGGCCCTGCGTTCACTTGCTGCTTTGTAATCAGTCCCTGGGCCTGGGAGGTGGGGGGAGAGGCAATGGCAAGTGTTAGAAGAATACTCCCAGGTAAGTCTGGGAGCCCATTCAGGCCGGAGAGAGAGTTTTCACCTCCCCCAGGCTGAACACACTTGTCACAGGGATTTTAGATAACGGGCTCCACACCTGCTGTTTGAAACCCTGTACCACCATAGCTCTCCTTTCACTTGCTCTTGTAAGCCAGGAAGAAAGGGATTTCTACCTTAGGAAGGAAAGCATATTGAGGTGAAGCCACTCTGTCTTTCTCAGAGCACTGGGGCCTTTCTGCAGCAGCGGAGCCCCTCCCCGGGCCCTGTGTAGGGACGTTGTTGAGCTCGATGCTGAGGCGGGTCCTCACTCCCTCGTCCTGTCATTAGTTTCACAAGGCTGGAGGGCAGGGCTGTGCCTGGGTGGTCACCTGCTCAGGGCTCCCTCAAGTTCAGAGCGCCTGACAGCGTTGCCAGCACTTCTCAGAGTCGATGAGAAATGTCATGAAGTTTGAGTAAAATGTGTAATCTATGTATATCTAGAAAACTCATATAGTAACTCTATACATTTTCAGCAAAGACTTATTACCTACTGCTTATATGCTTTCTGAATTACTAAAAACCTATATCATTTTTATAATTAAAATGTCATGTTACACTAATGTATATGTATGTGGCTCTATTTTCTGAAACAAAACCTGGCATGCATGATGTGACTGAGAATAGAGTAGCAGATATGGGTCCATAGAAGCAAGTATTTGAAAATATCTGAAATATGCCAGGCTTTTGAGCCCTACTAATTATGCATATGAATGTTTTGTTAGTCTCGGTTTAAATTTCAGGGATAAAGGCTGATTTCATTCTTTTTTTGTCCAGTGGTTAAATTGCATGTTGAGGAAAACACTGTTACCTGTTATGTCTGGTTGTTGGAATTGAAACCTTCAAGCTCACAAGTGGGTCTCTAAAGCTTCAGGTTGCTGAGGGGCTTTGTAAACCCTGAGCCAAATTCTGGCTCCCAAATCTGACCTAAGGCAGGCTGTGTGAACCATACCAGGGTCAGGGGCCTAACTGGCTTCCAAAGGAGGCAAATTCACTGTCCAGGAGAACGGAGGCCGGTGGGAGTCACAAGGGATGAAGTTTTGTGACTGAACGGCCAAGTTCTCTGTTAAGCACAACACAAAGTAAAGCACGAAAGCTATTGCCAAAGGTGTCAGTGAGTTTCCAGTGAACAGAGGGCAAACTAGTAAATGCTCAGGGATCTGAAGGCTCAAATGGGTCAGTGACAGGAGGTCAGGAGTCCCGCTCTACGCAGCCAAGCTCCTTTTCCCTCCAGGATGACTCTCGGAAGCCCTGATTAGAATCTTATTTCAATCTGTCTCATTTTGCAACAGCCCAGCGTGTTTGCGGCATTAACGTGATTGCTGTTCTGTTTCGCCAACAAGTTTGCATTTACAATATTAGCAATCTTATCCAAAGGAAGAAAGTCTTTTATGTACTGAACCATATCATTGTGTAGATTACCGAGCAAGCTGATTTTTAACATAAAACCATTAAAGTTTTTTATACTTTTGGGCTTGTGACAGAAACTGGTATCTTCATTACTCAAAACCTTCTCATCAGTAAATAAGAAGTGGGAAAGAAAAAAGACTTTTATATATGCACTAACATTTAATTTGAAATACTAGATTCTCTCTTGGTACCTTTATGACTGGAGTTGGGCTTCCTGCTTAATTTTCATCTCCACTCAGCTCAGCGTGTGTATCTGAGTGTGGGTCAGGGTGGGACAAACAGGCTAAAGGAGACCTTTTGAGTTTCAGTCGTGGGAAGAAAGAGGGATCGTGGGAAGAAAGAGGGATCATGAGAGGGAAAAGAGCCTGTATTTGCAGTGGCTGTTTGGGTTATTTATTGCTGTGTAACAAATCCTTCCACACTTAGCGACTTAATACAAACAATAACCAGTTTGTGAGAAACCTACAGTTTGTAGAGAGCTCAGAGGAGCTCAGATGGGGTGATTTGAGTTGCTAGAGGCATCTTTCTGTTCATGTTTCTCAGGTCTTCTCCCCATCATCTCCCCATGTGGTCCCTCCAAGGGTGCCTGTCCTGGAGACCAAGGTGAAAGCTGCAAGGCCTTCCATCATCCCACCTTGGAAGCCACTCTCCATCTCTTCTGCTGAATCCAACAAGTTATTGTCAAAGCTGGACAAAAAGGTAAGGACAGATTTTAATCAGCAATAACTATTGCAAATAGGGAAAAGAGTGCATTGTGACCTGAACCCGACTTCAGTTTGTACAGAGGTGACTGGCTATTTAAAGGGAAAGTGAGGGAGTAAAGAAAGAGGGGTGAGGGTCATCCTAGGGATGAGTCCTTGAGATGTTAGAAACTATGTTAGTGCTGCCCTAACTGGTTTGGCTCAGTGGTTAGAGCATCGGCGCTTAGACTGAAGGGTCTCGGGTCCGATTTCAGCTCAAGGGAACGTACCTCGGTTGCTGGCTTGATCCCCTGTCCCGGTCACGACGTGTGCGGTAGGCATTCAATCGATGTGTCTCTCTGAAAAGCAATGGAAAAAATATGCTCAGGTGAGGGTTAGAAAAAAGAAACTATGTTAAGTGTCTTTTTCAAGTCTTTATAGGCCAAGTGGAGGCCCGGCAGAGAAGGGACTCGGGAGCGAATCTGTCATTACCCAGGCCAGCTTTGATTTCCGCAGAAGGGTGCGACCACCAGAGGTGCGGATTACTGGGGCACTTCGTTCAAGGTGACCACAGCACTTAGAACAAGACTTCTGGGGCCAGACGGCCTGGGTTCAAAGCTGGCTCTGGTCTTTTAGGTCATGGGGCTTTAGGGGAATTACTTCTCTTGCTGAAGCTTGATTTCCTTGTCAGCAAAATGGGAATAGCCATAACTACCTGAGAGAATATTCTGAGGATTCAATGAAATAGACAGTGCTCAACAGAAGTTAATTCTCATTGTCCTTGTTATAATTTACACAATAATGTGAATTCTTAGGGACTAAAGGTTTTTCTTGGTCACCGAAGACCACTGAAAAATTGTAAGCTGCCTTGTCTTCTCTGAGTAGAATTCAGGTTCCTGTGGCTCTGTTTCCATTTCTGCCGGCTCATACTTACTCGACAGGGGAATATTGAGGGGTGTTTCTGCTGTAAGGTAAATTAGGGTGAGGTCTCCCCCTGTGCACAGAGCTCAGGCTAGATCACAGCGGACCCCCGCCTGGTCTTAGGCTTGATCACAGGAAAGATCATTTTGGGTAAATGTGAAATTCACACCTTGGCACTTGCAGAAACTGTTCAGCATAAATGTGCACGTATTTTTCTGCTCTTCTTAGAGACTGATACTGTGTTTTACATGTTTCATCTATAGAATCCACTATTTAGAACAAGACAGTCATTTTATATCACATAACATATCAGACATAGTCAATGTTACTTCATAGCGAGAGGGATCAGTGTAGTTTGTACTCTCGTCAACACATACTTGATGTTGAGGACGATCGGATCTTCAGTGGATTCAGGTCAGCAGAACTCCGCAATGCTCGGAGATCCCAGCAACGAAACCAAATGACTACTGATGGGAAATTTTTAAGCAACATATATCCATTTAAAATGTGAACTATTGGCCTATGGTCAGGAACATAATATACGCACACTCACTGAGAAATCAAGCAGGGAGCAATGTGTCAAGAGCAGAAAATGTGAACGCATTTATGTTTGAACAGATGACTTTCGTGAAACTGACCTGTGTTACGATTGACTTTCACCTATAACCTTGTCGATCCCAGGTCACTTCTGAAAATGAGGATTTAGGAAATCTTATTTTCAATATCAAATAATGTATGGCGAAATCTCTTTCTCACCTCCTAAAAACCCAATATATAATACACTTCAAGATTTCACATTTACCCAAGGACACAGGATAAAACTGAAAACAGCTTCTAAAAGTATTGTCTTATAAAATAGTTTATCCTAATATTTGTTGACTTTACCAAGATACTTCCTTTATTTTTATAGGAACTATAAATTTGGTTCGGCACGAATACCAATTATCTCTATTTAAGTGCACATTTTCCCCACAGCTGAGGTGCAGAAGACCAATCAATGTTGTTAACAAAGTACCTACGTCCCAGAGGCACCCTGAATTCTGACATAGACTTTGAAATAAAAAGCCTCTGAATAAGTCACTGTGGTGGGTCCTCTAGTGGTGGGATGATTCCTAAGCATTGCACAATAAGAACATTTAGGGTCCTTTGTCTTAGAGGCAGCAGACTAATGGACTGGAACCAAATGTGGGCCTTTGGATTTGTTTTAAGGCTTTTAACAGTTTATAAGAAGCATGACCTCGTCATCTCTATTTAGTTTGGTTGGAATCATGTTACTATGATTCTGTTTTAATAATTTAGAAATAATCTGGTAGTTGTAATTTAAGATGAATGCTTTCCTGATATAAAAACTAAATGGTTGATAGGGCCACTAATCTAGAGGGGAGTCTGAGTAATAGCAGTGCTTGAACGGTAGGAGGTTATGGCCTGTGTCATGCACGGTGGTGCAATTTTCAGGAGGCAGCATTCCTGCCTGGAGTATTCTTTTTCTTGCAGTTGTTTGTTTGGGCTGCTCTCCCCAGTCCCTCAGCTGGTTAGCACAAGAGTGACTATGGGCTTGACTTGCATAACAAACAGAGTCTTTTCCCAAGGCACAGGTAGGGAAGCAGATTCCCATTTGGCAGAGCAAGACAGTCTCTCTTGACCTTGGCAGAAATATAAGCTTTTTGTCTGGTTTTGAGCTGGATAGTTCCACCTGGATCACAGAGCCCTTGAGATACACTAAAGCAGAGCTTTGAAAGGGGATTAGTATGGACCTGGGAGCTGAGATCAACTCTTATTTTTTTAAGTGATACAAGTATAATCCCAATATAGTAGCCTATGACATTAAAAAAGATTACATTCCCTAGGTATGCAAAAAATAATAGTATCTTGACTCTCCATTCATGTAACTCTGCTTGGAGTGCCCCTTCCAATATTTCTGGGAGGCCCCAAAGGGTTGTATCGTCTATGATCACAAACTAATTGGCTATGTCTGCCCTGTTATTCCTTTCTTTGTCCTACTCCACCTAGTTGATCCTTTGCTCAAGAAGAAACTTGACAGGTTTCACTGCTTTATAACCAGACCTCTACTAGCAAAGTCAAGAATCATGTCTAAACATCTCAAAATGCTTTCTTAGTCATGACAGCTACACTATGTTTCCATCAATAGTTGATGAGTTTGATTTTTAAATAAATAATTTATTTATTTATATTTTTAAATGTATATTTACTTATAACTTCCAAAACTGTAAATATTTAATCCACACATGCAAAAGTGTTTTTGGAGGGATCCTCAATTATTACATATCAAAAGTAGTAGAGGGGTTCTAAGACCAAAAAGTTAAAGAAAAGCTGCTTTATAAAATAAAACTGAGACAACCAGATGCAAAACAGACTATCATTTGGCTATTCTTTGTGTTTTTAGTTAGGGGAGTTTTATGATTTTTATGGAGTTAAATCTGTAAATTAGTCCCAGCTATCTCCTCTATGTCTTTGTACTATTTTCATGCATATATGCGTTTACATTTTTTAGTGCTTCAACATGTGTACTGTAATATGGATATAACGCTTTTCTCCAAATATAAAGCCAGCTGTCTCAACATCACATATAAAGGTCATTTTTTCCCACTCTTTTCATTTGATAAATTCAAATGTATATTCAGTGTTTTAAGACCACTGATTTTGCCACTAGTCTTCGTGTATTTCTCAGCTACAACCAGACAGTCAGTTCTCATTACCATAGCTTTAAAATATGATTTTGACATCCACCTAGTATCAAAAGTGTCCCTCATTTTTCTTTCCTACAATTGTATTGATGATTTCATCCACTTACTTTCCAGATGAAATTTGGAGAAACTTTTAAGCTAGAAAAAATACACAGTAATAGTTCCTTTAAATTATGCATGTCATTGGGGACAACTGACTTCTTTATACTTCTGAGTCTGCTAGTATTCCTGTCCATTAGTTTGTCCTCTTATATATATTCAGTAAAAGTCCATACTACATATTCTTTCTTACAGGACTTGCTCTTTTTTGCTAGATTTATTTTTGTGTGTTCTTTCTAAGAATATTTAGTTAGATACTTAAAATTCTCCCTTACCATAATGCCACCGGCCACCCTGTTTTAAAGCATCCCCACTTTCATTCTGTTTCAGGAGCTTTGGGGTGCTCCTTCCAGGGGCTTCCAGTTTCTCTGTCCATGCTACTATTATGATAGGTTATCATGCATTAGAAAATCAGAGTGAATAACATTTATCTTCCTGACACAGACTCTCAGAAAATATTTCCAGAATGGACTACCATGCCCTATGTCCCAAGATCTGTTTCTGGGAACAGTTTTTTTCCTAATTTCCCAACAGGCTCATGTCTCTTTTGAGGCTGTTTTCTTACTCTTAGAGTACCTGAAGTTTGGGTTGAATTGCTCCGAAGGGAACTGAGCAGCTACATTAGTTGCTACGGGTAACCTGAACTTCATGTACTTTCCTGGAGTAAAGGGGAAGCAAATACAACAGCTTTTGCAGAATTTCAAAAATTATTTTCTTTGTTGTCAGCATTATGCAAAATTATCTGGCCTGTACTACTGGAGTGATCCAGACCTAGCGGAGAAAACTTCAGCTGCTATTTGAGCTTTGTATAAGGTACCTTGAAAGAAATAGTTGCTTAACTTATTTTTTGTTATTTTTTAAAGTACAAATTTAATTTATTTTAAAATTATAATTGGCATGCAATAGTAGTTTCCAATGTGATCACCATGGTAAGTCTAATACCCATCTGTCACCATGGAAAGTTATTACAATAGTATTGGCTATATTCTGTGCTGTACATTATATTCCTGTGACTCACTTATTTTATGACAAAGTTTGTATCTCTTATCCTTTCACCTTTCCTACCTATCCCTTCCAGCAACCATCAGCTTGTTCTCTGTGATTGTTTTGTTTTAGATTCCGCATATAAGCCCAATTCATGAATCATTGAATAAAACTGATAAAATCTTAAAAGTGACAATGATAGGATCTGATGGAGACTTCTGATGGCTTTGGAAACAAGGAGAAACTAAAGGTATTAGTAGCCATAAACTCTGAGGGTAAATTTCTTTAAGAGTCAAGATCTTCTCTCTGTGTTCAGCTCCCAGTATCATTGTATTTCCAGTCCAGGGTTCATGAGTCAGACTGATGGGAGTCTCTAAAAGAGCACCACTTCTTAGCCCAGGTTAGTCTGTGCTCCTAGTCCAGGGCTAAAGGGGTCAGCTGGAGTTGACAGATGGTTCCACCTGGAACCCAAGTCCCTAGCCCTTGCTTAGTTCACAGTCCCCATCTATTGGGAACTGCTGGTGGTCTATACCTAAGGCCTTCTCCTGCCCAGTACACAGTTACATTTCCTTGGTTACTCTTGGTTTCTGCTAATGTGCACAATAAAGAAAAGGAATAGTACATCTATTATTCATGGGAATCTTGGAAGCCAAAGCTCCAAGATTGGTAGGCACGGTCCCAACACTTAAAAGCCGTTAGAGCACTTGCTACCCAACTCTAAGACTCCTGTGCTAGGATAATTTGGTCACAGAGTGGGTTAGGTTTGGCACTAGGTCACCCACCGACCTCAAATTTCCATGCAATGGGTACACTGGAAACCACCACACAATCCTCAACCCAGTGGCACATGCCTCCTAAGCACTGATTTGTATCCAGGAGACTCAAGGCTTAGCCACAGAAATGGAATCCTCAAGTTTCAAAGATCTGATCACTACCAACTCCTAATACAACTGCTTGTTTTGTATCAGAGAACTATGGTCCTTGAAGCCATAAATCCACAAAAAATGGCAGATGGCAATATCTTAAATGACAACCTGGAATCACAACAGCCATTATGGGGAATGTTCTAATCAGACAAGACTGTTCATTTAAGAAGCGCACTTGAAAGCAAGGGCTCCCAAATAAAACAGAATGGGATACCTATTTTAACTGGGATGCAGAAACCTCCAAAAGATTCCACAATAGTTTCACTGAACGATTCCTTGTTAAAGGCTATGAAAACAGACAAAAGAGATTCCTAAAACAGAAGACTGAAAGACCGATGTGACCACTACTCTGCTCTATTCGCCTCTGCCTGAGAGCTTACAGGCCGTAGGATCATAAACTGAGGTCGGCGAAGTCAGTGGCCTTATAGGTACCCCTGTGTCTACCTTTGAAGGGAGGCCCCCATATCAGTTTCTTCCAGGGTTGATGGGATGCTGATAAACTACTAGTTTTCCCCTTAAAGAGATGGGGGGGGGGGATTAAAATGAAATTACATGGAAAACCTTGCCAAATTCTGTACATATTTGGGCTCCACTCCACACTCACTCTGGAGCCTGCAGATGCGACCCTGGGGAACAGGCAGAAACCAGCAGAGGGCGAGACTCCTTCCAGAGTCAGTTCTTCGCAGTCTCTAGTGTCCCACTGTGAGGGGAGGTAAGATTTCACTGTCCCTTTCTTTTCAACTCCAGACCCATCTGTTACACAGCTAGTATCACCTTATTTGTCTCGTGTTGTGTCCTGAGAACTTGGCTTGGCACCTGTCAGGCTGGCGTCCCCAAAACTCCGTGGGACAGAAATGTGGGTTGCACTCTAGTTGCATCTGGGGTCCTACCGACTGTTGCCAATTCTAAGGGAAATGTTCTTTTTTGGGGAGAGGCTCTCGGTCTTGGCAAGGTGGTATCTTTTGCAACTCTTTGGGGATGACTTTTTCATCCAAAAGGTCATTCAATACTGCTAGGAAGATTTGCTGTTTGTCCCAGCTGAAACTTGACAGATATATGAGAGGAGATATATATATTTTTTAAAGTAGCTCTGTGGTCAGAAACTGGACAAATCAGAAGCTGATATTCAGAGCCTCATAGGAACTTTTAAAAGGCCTTCTCCCCTAAGCTAAATGAAATTATGTATGTACTCAGATGGAAAGAAAACCAGTCCAAAGACAGTCTAAACCGAGAACATAGGCATCTTCTAAAAAAAAATCTTAGTTGAAGATCTCTTCCTTGATAAAGAAAATCAAATTGAAAATAATGTAGTTGGATGGGTGTGTCAATTCTTTGAGGAATTAAAAGCAACTGTTCTGTCTAAATTGAGTCTTTACAAGAACAGAAATGTAGCCCTAGAAGCAATTCAAACCCCACCTATCCTTTTTTTATTAGTCTCAAAACCTCTCAAAAGGCTTTCAGGTATTGTAAAAGATCTTGACTTAGGGTACAGAAGTCCTTGTTGAAATTACATTCTTTCTGTGTGCCTTTTGAGATGTCAGTGTTCTACCAGGTATTCGTTAGGAACCAAGATAGTTCTTATCAAAAAAGGAAAAGTCTATTTGGAAACCTGGCCTCTGAAAAATCTTTGCGACAAATATATGTAAAATGTCCAAGCCACCTGAGTAAATAACTTCAACGTATTCCATATGCACAATTTGAATCCAACAGTTCTTTTTTTTAAATTAGTGTGTTTTGAACTATAATTTTCATCTTACGACTAAAATTTTTAAAGACAAGCCAGAAGACCTTTTTTTTTTTCTTTTTGCATCTGTCTGTATGTTTATGAATGTTACAGATGTGTGATTTTTTTTCTAACTCCAGATTGTATTGCCAAAATCGATGAGTAAAGAACTGACTTAAGGGCAAATAAGCACTATATAAATGAAGTATCTCTTCGCCTTCCAAGAGGAGAGAGAGAAAGGGGAAGAAAGAATATTTGAAGAAATATCTGAAACTTTCCTAATTTAGGGAAGGAACCAGACATCCAGGTGCAGGAAGCACTGAGAGTTCCAAACAAGATGGATGGAAAGAGACCAAGACATATTGTAATTAAAATGGTGAAAGTTTAGGATAGAGACAATCTTGAAAGCAGCAAGAAGGAAACAAGTCACATATAAGGGAACCTCCCATAAGGCTATCAGCTGATTTCTCAGAAGCAACTTTAAAGTCCAGAAGGGAGTAGCAGGAGACATTTAAGCTGCTGGAAGAAAGGGGTCTACAGCCTAGACTACTTTGTGTGGCAAGGTTATTATTCAGAATTGAAGGAGAGAGTTTTCCAGACAAGCAAAAACTTAACAGAGTTTACAACCACTAAACTAGCCTTACAAGAAATGTGAAAGAAATTCTCACTGTAAAGGCAAATATACAATAATCACACTGAACCAACTACTTATAAAGCTAATATGAAGGTTAAGAGACAGTAAATTCATAGTAAATTCTGTTACTACTGTAACTACATTACATAAAACAAAAAGATATAAAACATGATGTGAAAAACATGGTAGAGTGTAAAATGCTTGCTTTTAGAATGTAATTGAATTTAAATGCTTATCAGCTTAAAATAGACTGTTATAGGTGGATATATATGAACCTCATGGTAACCATAAGCCAAAAACATAGAAAAAACCTCAAGTAATGAAGAGAAAGAAATTAAATCAAAGCATTAAAGAAAACCAACACATTGCCCTGGCTGGTGTGACGTGGCCGGAACATCCTCCAATACACCAAAAGGTGTGGGTTCAATTCCTGGCCCGGGCACATACCCAGGTTGTGCAACGGATCAATGTTTCTCTCTCACATCACTGTTTTGTTTTTTCACTCATCAATTAAAAAAAAGAAAACCAGCCCATCAAAAGGAAAGAGATTAAGAGAAGAAAGGCAATGAAACAACAACCCCCCGCCAAAACAACAAAATAGTGGTAAGTACATACCTATCAATAATTACTCTAAATGTAAATAGATTAATGCTCCAATCAAAAGGCAGAGGGTAGCAGAATGGATAGAAAATACGACCCATCTATATGCTGCTTACAAGAGACTCTTTAGATCAAAAGATACACGCAAAGTGAAGGTGAAGGGATGGGAAAGACATTCCATGCAAATAGAAAACATAAGTGTTGCTGCCCCGGCTTTCTTTTTATCAGACAAAGTCGACTTCAAAACAAGGAATGCCAAATGAGACAAACAGGGACATAACAATGTTAAAGGGTCAATCCAAGAAGATATAATTATAAATATCTACACACCCAAGTATATAAAGCATATGGTAATGGACATAAAGGTAGAAATTAACAGTAATACTATCAAGTTGGGGACTTCAACACTCCACAGACCTCAGTGGATAGATCAGTTAGGCAGAATATTAAGGAAATAATAGCATTAAATGCCGCCTTAGACCAATTTGACTTGACAGACGTTTATAGAGCATTTCATCTAAAAACTGCATATTACACATTTTTCTCAAGTGCACATGGAACATTTTTCATAATATATCACATACTGTCCTACAAAACAAGCCTCAATAAATCAAAGAATAATAAGAATAATGAAATTATATCAAGCGTATTTTCTGAACACAATGGCATGAAATTAGAAATCAACTATAAGAAGAAAACTGGAAAAAACAGACAAACCCACACATGGAGATTAAACAACATGCTTTTAAGCAACCAGTGGATCAAACAGGAAATCAAAATCTACCTTGAAACCAATGACAATGAAAGTACAATCTTACAAAACCTATGGGATACAGCAAAAACAGTTATAAGAGGAGAGTTTATAGCTATACAAAGCCTACCTCAAGAAGCAGGAAAATCCCAAATCTAAATTTGTACTTAAAGGGAGAGCACAAATAACAGTACTCTCTCCTCTTATTTCTAACCACCACCACAGAGATACAAAAGATCATTAATGAACACTATGAACAAATATATTCTAACAAATTCAACAATCTAGAAGAAATGGATAAATTTCCAGAAACCTACAGCCTTCCAAGACTTAAACCGGGAAGAAACAGAATCTCCACATGCCAATTACTAGCAAGAAAACTGAAGCAATAATAAAGAACTCCCAAGAAATGAAAGCCCAAGATCATATAGCTTCATAGATGAATTCTATCAAATCTTTAAAGAAAAATTAGTACATATCTTTCTCAACCTATTCTAAAAAACTGAAGACAGAACACTTCCCAAAATCATTCAATGAGGTCAGCATTACCCAGATACCAAAACCAGACAAAGATACTACAAAAAAAGAATCATAGACCAGTATCTCTGATGAACACAGATGTCAATATTTTCAACAAAATACTGAATTCAACAATACAGTAAAAGTATTATAAACTATAATCCAGTGGGATTTATACCAGGGATACAAGGGTGGTTCAACATCTGTAAAACAATGAATGTGATTCATCACATCAACAAAACCAAGGCTCACAAAACAGAAGCAGAATCAGAGATACAGAAAACAAACTGATAGTTGCCAGATGGGAGAGGGGCCGGGGTGGTGGTGAAAAGGTGAAGGGATTAAAAAGTACAAATTGACAGGTTAGTTTATAACTAATAAAAGCAAATAAACTTTTACAAAGAAATTCTTTGTCTTTATTGATTTCAGAGAGAGGAAGGGAGAGAGAGAGAGAGAGAAACATCAATGATGAGAGAGTCATTGATCAGCTGCTTCTTGCAGGCCCCCGACTGGGGATCGAGCCCATAACCCAGGCATGTGCCCTGACCGGGAATCAAACTGTGATCTCCTGGATCCCATGTTGACGTTCAACCACTGAGATATGCTGGCCAGGCATAAAAGTTTATTTACTTTTAAGTCATCTGCATGGACAGCAATGATTTTTGTCTTAACAAAATAAGTTAGTGTGCTTCATGTTGTCTTTGTCAGGTCTTTGATTACTTAAGGGTACCCAGCCTTTTTCATATGTAAAGAGCTAAGTTTTGTTCACTACTGTATAACCCTCTGTATGTGCCTTAACATTGTCTGTTGTGGCTTTGGTTAAATAGATAATATTTTATAATGATCTGTGATCCTATTTAATCAAATATTTAAACCTTTTAATATTTTCCCCAAATCTAATTCTAAATGGTGCTTCTCTGAGCTCAAACTAACTTTTCAACTTCCTAGAGGATCCCTGGAAAAATCAAAGAATTTGTCTCTCACCTGGTAAGATATTAAAATAATTGTGATTATTTGATGTATTAAATTACATAAGCATTATCAAATAAAAACTGATGCTAAACCTCCTTCGGTTATATTTGTATATATGCATGTTATTAAAATGTGTTCCAGAAATCTTATAAAATCCTAGAAATCTGATATGTCCCGATATAATGTTATCAGTCATAATTCTGGTTATTATCTTAAAATGTTGTATATCACAGAAATAACCAAGTTTCTTGTCAATTCCCTTATAATGAATTCTCATCAGGTCTTCAACCAGGGCATTTTTATGTCTTCTTTTACATCCAGTTATTAATTTTACTCTGAAAGTTTTGCAAAAGTGAGATTCATGGAAAGGACCCTGCCAAATGACAAGGTGTCGAAGCTTGGGTGCATATTTTACTAATGAAGACTCCCCTTGAGACCTGGGTCTGTGCACACATTGGAGACCTCAAAATGAAACTGGGAAGAGAAGTAGCTGACATAGAGGTTGCCTGCTTCCTCCTGAGACATCGGATCAAGAACCTTTCTTTCCACTCCTCCTTCCTCCTTTGACCCCCCCGCCCCGCCCAATTCTTCGAAGGCCTTGTAATTTTTTCGGCCCACCTTTCACCTTGTTATGACCTGGAAATATGATGCTTTTGTTCACATATCTCAGGCCTCTGCAAAGTGGGTTATGCAACTTCCAAATGATTATTGGATTTGTCACAATACTGGTGATCCTGTAGTTTTGCTTGTCACAAAGCTTCTCCCTGATTTCCAATGCCTCAGTTTCTCTGGAACAAACTCAGCCTCCTTTCTTTCATGTCAGACTTCCTCACCCTGGGTGTCCATTTCCCCGTCTCTGGTTAACAACCCAGGGAACCTTATATTCAGGCTCTGTACCAAAAAAAAAAAAAAAAAAAGTGTGGGACACAAGGAAAAGGTCTACAGACCCTTAAATTTACTGGCCTCCATGGTTGTCACCTCTCCAGTATGAAGCTCTAGACTCAAATGGGAAGGATAAAGATGCATTCATGATTCAAAATTAGCTTCCTCTGGCAGATCCCTGTTCTCCTGTCCAAGAGTCAGTGCATGTGAGGCTATGATCAGGAACCTCTTAACTCTTGCAGGAATTGGACAACCTGCTGCTATAGCAATATCTGCCCAACGAAAACTTCTTAGGCTCTCTGGCCAAAGTTGTTCTTGATGACAGGACAGCCCTTGATTATATTTTAGCTGAGTAGGGGGGTGTTTGTGCTGTGGCCAACACCACTTGCTGCACTCGGATTGACCCTTCTGGGGACGGTGAGACTCAGCTACATGATATCACTGACTAAGGCAGTTGGCTTCAAAAAGTGACTCCTATGGGGTCCTCCTTTGACTTCCTTGATTCTGATTGGTTTGGATTTCCGAGACCATGGCTCCGAAATACACTCTAGACCTTGGGAATTACCCTGCTTGTGGCAATCTCCCTGGTGCGCTGTGTTCTCCCAAAAGCTTGAAATTCATGTTCATAGCCACTAACCACCAAGCAAATGATCTCCCTAAAACTAGAACATCAGAAAAGGAATGAAGAGAATGTAAACCTGACATCGTGACCTGTGATTACCACACAGAGACTCAGGAAAAGACTAAGGACTGCAGAGTGGCAGCTGGGAGTAGCCCTGAGGCCGTACATGTTGATCACATCTCACAGTTAAGTCTGAGAGTCTGATCAAAGGGGAGGAGTTGTTAAAAACAAGACAACAGGGCCAACATGGAGTCACTTATGCTAAGCCCATGTCACCAAACCAAGGCTTAATTGCAGTTTTGGCTCTCTGAGAAATGGAATCTGAGGCCAGTCCACCAGGAACTGTCTGGTCAGCGCTAAGTGAGGAACCTGCCTGATGGGCCCCTGACTATCAGGAAGGTAACCTTACAACAGCCAACCCACTTTTTTGCCCAGTTCCTGTTCCCTATCACAGTCTTTCATTTCATACAGCTCCATGGAGCTCCTTTCTATCTGCCAGGTTCAGGAATAAAGCCAGTATGATTTTTAAAAGTTACTCATTTGAATTCTGTTTTTTCGACACTAAGAATCCATGATGGGAAAGTACTGTTTATTGATAAGGGGCCATATCAGGAACAAAGTAGTTGGGTATTGTAAGTTTAATGGACATTTTTGAAATAAAATTTAAAAAATAGTCATACGGGTACAAAGTAAATTTAGAAGGGATTAAATTATTGTGACTTGGAGAAACATGCAAAGGATGCTCCAAAAGTAATGACTGTTTATTATGATGATAAAAGTAATAAAGAATATTAAATTTTGTTTGGGATTCTCTACTTTCAAAAGTAAGATACATAAAACTGTTCTCACTTTTGAAAGTGTGTGTATACATTTTTTTGGGACACCCTGTATATGTGTATATATATATATATATATACACACACACACACATACACACACAGATACATATATATACAGGGTGTCCCAAAAAAATGAATTAATTCCAGTGGGTTAAATCTGAAAAGAAAGAAACATCAATTGAGCTATCAATTATAAAGGATGTACATTTTGGGGGGGACACTATATATATATTTGTTAATCCTCATTGAAGGATATTTTTTCCATTGTCTTTTAGAGAGGGAGGAGGAGAGAGAGAGAAACATCAATGTGAAAGACGCATCGATTGGTTGTTTCCTGCACATGCTGTGAAAGGGGTTGGGGATCAAATCTGCAACCCAGGTACATGCCTTTGACCAGGAATCAAACCTGCAACCCTTCGGTGTGGGGGCTGATGCTTTAACCATTGATCCACACCAGCCATGGCAAGAACATTTATATTTTTAGTTTCTATCAAACAAATTAGAGCTTAAAGACAACTATTTTAAAAGTTTACTTATTTTCTGAATAAATATTACACCTTATATAAAAATATACACAGTAGTACAATGAGGAATTTACTATTCTCAGGAAAGCTAAGGGTTTTAGGTACATTTCCATAATTAGACGTTCAACTCTGAGGTCTATTCTTTGTAGAAAAAATTGATTCATAATTATGAGTGAAATTTGTATTAAACAGTTTTCCCAAAGAATTGACTACTGTTCTAATAGCTTTGTTTACTATAACAATAAACTTATCATTTAATGGGAAAGAAAAGTTGTAGCTAATTAAAGACCAAAGTAATACACACTGCATTTTTCAGCAATTAACTGATAACTTGCTTACCATGGGCTATCTAACAATTAACTGGGGAAACATTTCTAGGAAATAGAAAGCATGCATGCAAATATGCTCTGGATTTATTCTTTTTAATCCATTTACATTATCTAATCTGGCATAAGCAGAAAACCCTCTAGAAAGATTAATATTCAAAAACACCTCTAAAACCTCTGGTTTTGTGAGCCCTAATTGTTTTGGCAAGATAAATTGTCAGAGCAAGAAGCTTCTAAGAATAGTTCTCAGCCATCACAGGAGTCTGAGTGAGAAAAGGGGAGTAATGCATTTTGCAGACGTTACTCTCCACCTTATGGATTGGCAGCTTTCAACATGTTCTTGATCAGGGTGACTATTGATGTACTCATGCTCACATACCCATGCCAAGTGGCTTACAGGTGTCATATCTAAATACTACTGCCATGAACTAAATTATAGAACAATCAACCTGAATAACCAACTGAAGACTAGCTGAATAGACATCTTATAACCAAGGTTCTATAGAAGAAGGCACCTCGAGGTTGGTAGGAAGGGTGGAGACACACAAGGGGCTGGCCCCACACCCACATACTTCTGCTGAGAATCCAGAGTGACAGCTGCAAAAGTCCCCCTTGAGAAACATGGGGTTTCTACCCCATGCTTGGCTCCTAGCCCAGAGCAGTAGAGCCACAAAGTGGCACCCACATAACATCTGGCTGTGAAAATCACCTGTGATTCTGCCTGCCAGGGAGAGAGGGGAGTCTGCTAAAAACACAGATGCACTCCTAAAGGCCCCTTGCATAAATTTTGTTCCCAGCCACTTACCCTGGGTTCTGGCAGGGAGAGGGTGAATCAGACTGGACTATAGTCATATGAGGACAGACTGAGTTGTATGGCTCTGGGGAAAAAGCTGAAGGACCACCACCAGGGGCCCTGAGCTGAATCCCTTTCCTACATCACCCACAGATGCCATCTTACCTGGCTAGAGCACTCACCTCAAACTTCATGGGTCTGGAGGAACTGCATATGCCCCACTCAGAGCAGAAGTAAATACAACAGAGACTAAAAAAATACAAAAGATCAATATAACCAGGAGCTGCTTTTACATTGATAAACCTTTAACTAGACTCATCAAGAAAAAAAGAGGGAGAACACAAGTAAATGAAATCAGAATTGAAAGAGAAGTAGTAAGAACTGACATCACAGTAATACAAAGGATTGTAAGAAAATATATGAACAACTATACAGGGTGGGACAAAAGAAGGTTTTCAGTTGTTCATATGGGAACTAATTCAATAGTTAATAAATAATAATACAAGAATAAACTGTTTCATATACTCACAAATGTAAACCTTCTTTGCCCCACCCTGTATGCCAACAAATTGGACAATCTGGAAGAAATGGATAAATTCCTAGAAACATATAATCATCCAAAACTGAATAAAGAACAGAAAATTTGATTAGACTGATTACAACTAATAAAATCAAAGCAGTAACAATAGTAATAATAACTCCCAGCAAACAAATATCCTAGACCAAATAGCTTCACAGATGTATTTTACCAACATTCAAAGAATAACTAATACCTACTCTTCTCAAACTATTCTAAAAATTGAAGATGAGGGAAGACTCTCAAATTCATTTTATGAGGCTGGCATTACCTTAATTCTAAAACCAAATAAAGACACTAAAAAGAAAATTATAGGCCAATATCTCTGATGAACATAGATACAAAAATCCTCAACAAAACATCAGTAAACCAAATCCACTAATACATTAAAAATATCATATACCATGACCAAGTGGGATTTATTCCTGGGATGCAAGGTTGGTATAATATTCCCAAATCAATTAACTTAATACACCACATAAACAATATGAAGGATAAAAATCATACGATCTTATCAATAGATGTAAAAAAAAAAAAAAAAAAGCATTTTACAAAATTCAGTACCCATTTTAAAAACTCAGCAAAGTGGGAATAGAGGGAACATATTTCAACATAATAAAGGCCATGTATGACACCCCCACAGCCAACATCGTACTTAACAGGAAAAAGCTAAAAGCATTTCCTTTAAGATCAGGAACAGGATGTCTGCTTTCACCGCTCTTATTCAACATAGTATTGGAAGTCCTAGCCACGAATAAAAAATAAAAGGCATCTAAATTGGAAAGGAACAAGTAAAACTGTCATTTGCAGATATGATATTGTACAGAGAGAACCCCAAAGACTCCACCAAAAACTACTAAAACTGAGAAATGAATTTAGGAATGTAGCAGGATACAAAATAAATATTCAGAAATCACTTGAATTTTTACAAACCAATAATGAACTATCAGAATGGAAACTAAGAAAACAACTTTACTTATAATTGCATAAAAATTACTTAGGAATAAATTTAACCAAAGAGGTAAAAGATCTGTATTGGGAAAATTATAAGATACTGAAGAAAGAAACTGAGGAAGATACAAATAAGTAGAAGCATATGCTGTGTTCATGGATAGGAAGAATTTTAACATCATCAAAATGTCCATATAACCAAATCAATCTATATATTCAATGTAGTTCCTGTCAAAACACTAAGGGTGTATCTTACAAAACAATTCCTATCAAAACACTAATGGCGTATTTCACAGAAACACCCCATAATTTACATGGAACCACACACACACACTAAACCCTAAAGCTTCAGCAATCTTGAGAAAGTAGAACCAAGTTGGAGGAGTCACACTACCTGATATCAAACTATGCTACAAAGCCATAGTAATCAAGAGCATGGTACTGGCATAAAAACATATAGATCAATGGAACAGAATATAGAGCCCAGAAATAAGCCCATGGCTATATAATCAATTAGTATTTGACAAAGGAGGAGAGAATATACAATGGGTAAAACAGTCTATTAATAGTGCTGAGAAAATTGAACAGATACATGCAACAAAAAAAAAAAGAAAAAAAAAGAAACTAGATCACCTTCTTCCCCCATATACAAGAATAAATTCAAGATTTAAATGTAAGACTCAAAACCATAAAATTCCTAGAAGAAAACATAGGCAGTAAAATCTCTGACATTTCTCTTAGCAATATTTTTTTCTGACATATCTCCTTGGGCAAGGGAAACAACAACAAAAAATAAGTGGGACCCAGCAATCCCACCTCTGAGGATTTATTCCAAAAATCCTAACATGCTAATTCAAATGAATGTATGCACCCCTATGTTCATTGTAGCATTATTTTCAATACCCAACATATAAAAGCAACCCAAGTGCCCATCAATAGACAAGTGGGTAAAAGAGTAGTGGTACATATATACAATGGAATATTACTCAGCCGTAAAAAAGGAAATTTTACCTTTTGTGCCAGCATCGATGGACCTAGAGAGTACTATGCTCAGTAAAATAAGTCAATCCAAGAAAGACAAATACCATATGATTTCACTTATGTGTGGAATTAAAGAACAAAATAAATAAAATTGATAGACTCATAGACATAGAGAGCAGACAGGTGGTAGTCAGAGGGGAGAAAAGTTGGGGGACGGGGTATAGGAGGTGAAGGGATTAAGATATACAAATTATAGCTACAGAACAGTCTCAGGGTTATAAAGTACAGCATAGGGAATAAAGTCAATAATATTGCATTAACTATGTATGGTGCCAGGTGGATGTTGGAAATATTGGGGAGACACTTTGTAAAGTATATGATTATCTAACCACTATCCTGTACACCCGAAATCAATCAGAGTAATATTGAAAGTAAACTGTAATTGAAAAATAAAAAGTAAAAAATAAATACAACCACCAAGAATGCATATTGCAAGTGACTGTGAAAGACATTATTAACCTTGCCTCTTCTGTATTTCATAAGCAAAAAGTAATTAATTTTTTTAACTTGACCTTTTAACACTTATTCATTTAAAATCAGAAGTGACCCAAAGCGGGTCACTGCTGTGTTGTCACCATGGTTGAGAATTGCTAAATTAGAAGTTACCTTTCCAGTTGCTGTGAGTGGCATCCACTGTGTTTATTTCTTCAGGTAAAATGTTGAAGACTCAGCCAAGTCTTCAATTAGTTAATGTGACATTCAACTATTTTGGGGGGTATGCTGTAAATAGCTAGATCAGGCTTTCTCAACATCAGCAGTAATTATATTTTTGATATTTGGAGCAGGATAATTTGTGTGTGTGTGTGTGGCTGGCTCCCGTGTGCACTGTAGGATGTTTAGCACCATCCCTATTTCCTACCCACCAGATGCCAGTAGCAGCCCTCCAGCGTGACGATTAAAATGTGTCCAGACATTGCCAAATGGCCCCTCTGTGGCAAATCTCCCCCAGCTGAGAACCACGGCTCGATCATGCGCACTGCTTATGTGCTCCTGAGGTGGTTGTGTAGGCAAAGCCCTTGGAACTGCTTATTCAGAGTGATTTTCCCTTAGTGAAATACCACGTACTTACATCATCGATTCTGACTCTGCTCGAGTTCTTTGAAAGGAAGGGAAAATCTTCAGAGTTTGAAAATCAAAGGCAATGGGCTATGATGAAATCACCTACTGCAGGCATGTTTTCTCTTTTCCAGGAATAGCCAAATGAGATATTTGACAAAGAAGTTTATTCGTTGCTAAACATTTTTGGTTCATTTTATAGAGGTAAAACGAATCTATTTTTCTGAATGATGTGGCATTAATCATCCGGCAAATGTTCTTACATCCAGGAGATAACCTCATCCCGGGTGTCTGAAATACAGCATGAAATCAAGACTTCTGTTGACTTACAGCTCATCTGTTTATGATATTATCTGCATCTGGGCAGGTCGTAGAGAGAAATTACATGAGTTCTATTAAAGCTTAAACACTACCCATCTATCCCAATAGAACAGTCACAGAAAAAGATAATTTTTCTCCATATCAACATTACCTTCAGTCTGTATGAAATTATTACCTCCATCCACAGAAAACCGATGGACCATTTTAACTATTTATTCCACTCAAGTTGTCAAACTAAAACAGAGTGAAAATGCCAGTAATTTATAGCTAGGCCTTAACACACTGCTAGCATATCCTAGATGGAAACCTAAACACCTAGTAAATGGCTTTCTTCAATAAGAGAAAAATAGCTGGCCAGGCGAGGGGGAACCAAAATCTATATGAACATGCTCTCACCAAAAGGAATTCACATTGAAGGTTTCATTAAGTATACTTTTCCCCTCACCTTTCATGCTGTTAGACTTGACAATATTAATTTTTTTCTGCACCGTGGAAAATCTAGCACTGGGCCTGGCACTGAGAAAGAATAGGCAATAAAATGTTAACTGGATAAATGGAGCAATAACTGCTAATTCTGCTTTTATCAGATAAGATTTTTAGCATTATAGTTACATAGCAATTTGACTCAAATGCAGTGAAACAAGGAAAGACAAAGGACGTCTGTCATTTTTGTAAAAAAAATTAGCAAAGTAAATTGAAATTTATTTAAATAAACATCTGCTTGATAGAATTTCGTAAGATATAAAGATGTTCAGAAGCAGAAACTCAGGTGAGACTGGAACTAGAGTGGTTCAATGATGCAGTATCTTTTTAAAAATATTCTTTAAAAATATCTTTTTATAAAACATTCAAATATAACAAACAGTCTTGTAAACCTCTTGAAAATACAAAAATAGGTATGGTTAAGAAATTTTACTCATAATTCTCATAATTCCATTTTGTAGTTATAATACAATATATCGACTTATTTCACATAGAAATTGTTACAATCAGTTCACACAATCCAAAAAATGTATCTGATTCTGTAAGTTAACATATTACTAAGATTTCTAATGTGTTGAATATCCAAACACTTCTTTTCAAAAATTGTGTAAGATTTTTACTATAATGTATATACTGAGATTGACATAATCATATGCCTATTACTGACTAGGGTATTTCAGTATTCTCAGTTAAAAAATATGTTATAATTGCAAACTTTTACCCACATAGTTGTGTGCCTAGTACCTGGACTTAATATCTGAGGCTATGTCTATTTTTAAGCATTTTGTTGTATCTCATCACCTGTTATGGGTTAAATTGTGCCCCCCCCCTAAATTTATATGTTGCAGTCCTAACCCCCAGGACCTCAAAATATGACTATTTAGAAACAGAGTCATTGCATACATAGTAAATTAAGATGAGGTCATACTGGCATAGGGTGGGCTCCCATACCAGTACGACTGGTATCCTTCTTAAAAGAGGTAACTTGGGATCTTAATCTGTGAATTCCATAAGGGACCACCTAGGAAATGTGTGATCCCAGGTTTAAAGGGTGGGGAAGCTGGAAGACGCCTGAAGAACTCTGGTACTTTAGAATGAAGCTATGAAGAGAGTAGGGGTGCACATTTATGAATTCATGCCAACACCTTCTCCAATAAAAGTGCCCAGCCTCAGTTCAGCTAAATGCTCTTTAAAATTCGGCGCCCAGTTCCTGTGCATGGGGTCCTTCCCACACCACCAAGCAGTTCTCACACCAGCTGGGTATCATCCAATCCAGTTCAATTCGGACACTGTCTCTACCTGGATATCACATCAGATTCCACAGGTTAAGGCCACAGTGGCACAAGGCTGCCCTCCCCCAGGTTGTCACCGTGCTTCTGGCTGTGAATCAGGGGCGCCCAGGAGGCCTCCCTGGGTGCGGTTAATTGCCTAGAGTAGCTCACAGACTCCAACAAAGAAGATCCCATCCTCTGAGGAGTCTGGGCTTGGAAAGCTGGCTTTATGGAAGCATTCTGGTCACCATTGTAGAAGCTCCGGGAAACTCCTTCCTTTTTGTTTTGTTTTTTAAGGACATTTCATTATGTAGACATGATTGATTAAATCATTAGCCATCGGTGACTGATTCAACCTCCAGCTCCTCTCTCTCCTCCCCAGAGTGGGGTGGGGGGTGGGGAGGGACTGAAAGTTCCAAAGTTCCAGTTCTCTAGTCACATGGCTGACTCCTCTGGAAGCCAGCCTGTACCACACCACAGGCATGGGGGCGGGGTGTCTCTCATTAACGTAACGAAAGACAGCTTTGTTGCTCTCATCATTTAGGAAATTCTAAGGGTTTTAGGGGCTCTGTGCCAGAAACAGAAATGAAGACCAAATACATATTTCTGTGGGTGAAAAGGGGGCTCTATAATAAATGTGACCAGTCCAGTGACCAAAAGTAACCTCCCAGGGTGATCTGACCATAAATTCCTAACCGGACAGGTCATGGTGGGGTCCTGCCCTAGGCCTGTAACTTCTTTAGTAAAATGTTTATCTTTGCCTTTAGCCAGCCCTGTCCATTTCTTTGTGCACCTACATTAACACACCTCAGAAATGCTTCTTGGTCAGACCCCTTCAGAAACGTAACCGTCCTCAAGAGAGCACATCATCGTAGCTATCCTGCAATCCAGTCTCTGCCTGGCTTTCTCCCACTTTCTTGTAATCTTCCTAAATTCCAAATGTATAAAAGAAACTGCAAATGTATAAAAAACTGTCATTCTCTGAAGTGCTTTCTCAGTCTGTTAAGATCTTGCTTTCAGGCCTGTCTTCTGTTTGGCTCAAATAAACTCTAATAAACTCATAAACATTTTCTACAGGTTTGGATGTTCTTATGTCAACATTTCTTACTATAAATCACAATATCACACTCCTTCTGCTTCCTAGCTTCATTTTTTTTACCTGCTGGGGAAGCTACTAACGTGTTTTTCCAGGGGTGCGACATGGATGTTTGATGCCTTCGCTGAGACATTTTCTGTCTGCTGCAAAAGGCCCAATGTCCTGTCATGTGCAATAAAATGCCAGTTTAGGCATAAGGACTAAATATCAGATTTGGCTAAACTGCAACCGACAGCAACAACCTTACTCCTGTGTGTGTTTCTTCTGGGAGTTCATTAATTATATTCACAGTGTCTAGCAGTAAAATATGTGCTTGGACTTCTCCAGATCGAAGTTCATGCATCTTGTATTCTGGTAGCCCTCCTTACACTTGTCCCTGCCACTATCGGCTACTGATTTCCTCTCCAGTCATGCCCAGTCAAAACCCAAACATTTGCAAAGCATTTGCCCAATTTACTTACCTCTTAAATATTTATTTTGTATCCCTGTGCTTCATTCAGCAAAGATATTCTGCTAACCCAGGTATGTAGAGAAAATGATTTTATAAACAGCTGTTTCTGGCTGACCATCTATTCATTCCATCTTTCAATCAAAATAAAAACGCAGGGATGTGTGTGCACACACCAGCTGCTGTGCTAGGTGCTGGGAACATAGTAAAAAAACCAGTCTTTCTTTGGAGGACACTTGTGGGATGGCACTACTGTCTAGTGATAACAGCTATAGACTTGAGGGACCCCAGGATTCCTGTCTGCTCTAACTGTTGCATCAGCCCTCCAAGGCAGGACTCCCAAAGTCATTCGAGCTTTATAAACAGGTCTCTGGGGAACCTAGCAATTGCCCACAGAAATGGCAGCCCTGCTAAATCAAAAGTCTGGGCTTGGGTTTTCCCAAGCCAGTGGCTTGTTTGCAATGCTATCTACTGGCATCTTGTGTGCAGTCAAATCCATCTCATTGAATTTCCTCCGATCATGCGGCCTGAGAATTGGTCCACAGCAACTGTGTTCACAAAGGCGTATTTTTCCCCAAAGAGTGCATAGGATCAAGGTTGCAGTTCACAACTTCTACTTTGGTTTAACACTTGATAATGCGGTTGTCTCCACAGGAAAGCTTCTGTGGTCTTAATACTCAGCAGGCACGACACCTGACTGTAACGACCTGCAGTCTTGGAGGAATTTTCCAGGAGGCTGTGGTCATTTCACCATTTAGTTCTCTGTGACTGCAGAACTGGCTCTTTCCCAGGGATTGATGGAACCCTCCTGCCCATCAGACCCATGAGGGCACCCGAGTCCTGAATCAAGTCCAGGGAAAGAGAAGTCTTGCTTCTGCCCCAGCCCTCTCTTCCTCTCACACATGAACAGGTCCTTCTGCGTGCAAAGCCCTCGAGGCACAAAGATCGATGAGGCACAACTCTGACTCAGTACATAAGAATGTACCTCATTTTAATATCACAAAAAATTTTTTAAAAATACAAATAATAGCAAAGCCTAGAGTTTGGATTAAGGTTTCAGGGCGATATGAAGTTTAGTGATAGAAGACCTGGGATGTACAAATGTCTGTACCTATTATTTGATAATAACAACAGGTTGCTATACACACTGTAAGTATAAAGCCAGATTCTGAAATAGGTATTAGAAAAAAATAAATGTAGTAAAGTGACAGAGGGTTCTTGAAGGAAGTCTGTCAGGTCTGGTGTCCTGTGGAAACAGAGAAGGGAGTGGTCAGTTCCCCTGGGGAGACTTCTTAGAGAGGTGACAATTGAGTTGAGTCTTGTGAGATTAGCAGTTGAGAAGGGAGCAATTCCAGACAAAGAGAACAGCATGAATGTAGTCCAAATTAAGATATTTAGGAATGAGGCATGATGGTGTATTTGTATCACACCAGGGCGATGCTTGATGTGGTTGGTGAGTGGAGGACAGGTTTTTGGAGATATGACGGAGGCAGGACCCAGATCACGGAGGATTTGTATGTAAGATTGACAAAGGAACCAAGTGAAAGCACACTCACAGAAATCAGAGGTCCTGCTTAGCATCGAGGTTGGCTAATCACTTAAAGAATAGAATTAGTCATGAAGCACATGCACAAAAGAGAAATCTGTGATCATAAACACAGCTTGCCAATCCTTTCTTGCTGAGTCAGGATGCGCTCTAGCCTCTGTAACACACGAAGTCTTTAATATATGTGGCTACAGTATTTACACAAAAGAGAGCTGTTTTGTACTTACAATGTTAATCTCAATTGTTTATTCACATGGTTACATAGCTTATATGATGTTTGTAGGGAGCCGTGTTTCATAAACCCCTGGTTTTTTGGGTTTGTTTACCATAAGCAGTTCTAAATAGATCGGGCCCATCTTGCTAAAAGCATTTCACAGATAAGGGTTCTTCCACTAGCAAACAGCATGATTATAGTTGACAGGAGATCTACTATTATGCTATTGGCATGTTTTTAAGGAGATTTGGTGTCATTACTTTCTTTCCTCCCTAGGTAATTCTCTGCTTAACTTCTCCATCCAAGAAGGGGAGATAATGCATTGTAGGTTTGCTACAAACCATTTATTCCTCAGTATGCATTTAGACTACCATAAAAGTAGCATGCATGCATAATGCAGTCCTGAGACTGTCTGAATCACCTGAGTTTCTTGGTAAAATGCACATCAAATCAGATCTCCAAAGCCGGGGCCCAGGATTTGATTTAAAGACTAACAACAAAGGCCTCAGATGGTGAAGTAGAAATATTTTGAACTCACCTCCTTCCAGGGACACACTGAGTCTACAGCTACTTATAGAAAATTTTCTCATGGAAAAAACCAAAAAACTAAAAATGACCTGAGCAACAACTACACATTGGGCAAGTGAGAAAAATACACATCAAAATGGGTAGGAGATGCTGGGAAACAATCTTGTCATAAACCCCACCCTTGGTGCAGCAACCCACAAATGGGAGGGGACTCAAAATCCAGAACTCCTTACTGTGGAGCAAAGGGTTTAAACCTCACATCGGGTACCCCAACTTTTAAGACCTGCACCTGAGAGACCAGCCCCCAAAACATCTAGCTTTGAAAACCAGTGGGGCTTATGTCCACAAGACCCACAAGGCTATATAGTGGGACACAGAAATGACTCTTAAAGGGCTCACATGCTGCAAATAACTTGTCCCAGGGCCCAGCACATGGGCCCCACTTGTGCCCAGCCTTTATGCTAATCTTAAAGCATTGACCTAAGGGGCAGGCATTTAACTTAACACACAGCTACTGGCCTGCTGGGATATTCTCCAGAGACTTAAGCTGGTGGGTGCCATCTGCATGTGTCTTTTTATTTTTTATTTTTAGTTTTTCAAAACCCTAGACCTTTGTGTTTTTCTCTTCCCCCTGCAGTCACCATCTTTACATTCCCCCTCTGCCTGGCCCCAGATAGAGGGTGCCGTCTACTCCCTCCACCTCTGCCATGATCCAGAGCACCAGGATCTCCCAGAGAGAAACTTTTGTGTGTTTGGTGCCCTGGTTTTTACATGTGGTGCTCCATTTCTGTGGCTAATGCCCAGAAAAACCATGATCAGCTGGCTCTGGTGGCCATGGGGCTTGTGTTCCTGAGTCCCACGGATCTGTAGCAATTTGAGAGACAGTTCTTGACCGGCTACCACTCACAGGATACCACACAGATAGCAGGACTGCAACCACCAGTCTTACTGTGAAAGAGGCCTGCTCGCTTGTCCTGAAGCCTCAGCCTGAGGGAACGCCTCGGGTTTGGTACGTGTCTAGAGCTCTATGAAGGTGCTCTAGGGAAAGAACGTAGGCCGGTGGATGCCATCTTTGCCTGCTACCCGAATTCAACTAGACCACAAGGCCACGGTGATTCAAACAGCACTGTATTGTCGTAGAAACAGACAGAGACCAACGGAGCAGAACAGGGAACCCAGGAGTGAACCGACGCCCTTATGGTCAATTAATACTTGTCAAAGGAGGCAAGAGCCTACAACGGGGATCCGGGGGTGGGGGAAATGGGTAAAGGGGGTCAATTAGTCCACACTTCCAGTTACAAAACAAATAATTCACAGGATATAATGTACTGCACGGTGACTTCAGTTAATAACACTCCTGCATATTTGAAAATTGCTGAGAGAGTAGATCTTAAAAGTCCTCATCGCAAGAAAAAGGTTTTGTAACTACGTATGGTGATGCACGTTAACTAGGCTTTTTGTGGTTCACATTTTGCAGTAATACAAATATCCCATCTTTATGTTGTATACTGAAACTGATGTAATGTTATATGTGGGTTATACCTCAATAAAAAAAATCAAGATCATACTATGATTTTTATGCAAACTAACATTTGAGAATTCAGTAATATATGTGGGAGGCATTGGAAGTGAGTTTCGATGTTTGAATTGGGGGGAGTTCTGAGGTCTCCAGGAGCTTAAGCTAAATGAAACAAAGTTAGTATTAAAAACCTAGAAATCAATCTGGGAGACAGGAAATAAAGTGCCCAGGGAACGGTGCCCGCCTAAGGTTACTGGGGTGAAAGAAGGTGCCTTATTCCTTGATCCAGTAGGAGCTCTGACGCTGCTGTTGGCTCTAAGGGTATTAACTTCTCAGGAAGAGGCCACATTTACCGCCAGCGCTCTGTGATTACTCTTTACGACTGCAACGTGCTATGCTAGCAAACTCTCCCCTTTTATCCCAATGAAACAACTGAAATGTGCTTCAGACACAATTTTAAAGCTAAATTTTAAATATTCCAGACTGGATATTTCAAAAATCCCCTTGCTGGATTATTTCTAACCATATTTAGAGATAAACCCATTTTTCTTCAGTGCGGGACTGTAGAAGTATTGCTTAAGTGAAAGTCCTTAGACTCCAATCCTTAGCCCATCGTTTGTTTTAGTCTAATGGCACTGAGATAAAATGGTGGTGATGGTAAAACTGCCTCATCATTTCCAAGGTGTACGGTAGTCGAATCCATGGGCTTTGCAGCTGGGAAGCTACAGTTCAAATTCCAGATCTACCAGATTCTCACTGTGTGGCATCAGGAAATTTAATCCCTCTGGGCATCAGTTTCTGCCTGGGTGAACTAGGCCTCGTAATAAAACCTACCTTTAAATGCTGAGAGGTTTAAGTGAAGGCACTCTCGTAAAGCAGAGAAACCAGAGTAACGCTGAGCATATAAGAAGTGTTGAACAAATGGTAGGTACTGGTATTTAGGGTCATTGCAGACGTATATGCGGGACATACGGTTTTAACCGGAAGGATAATTTTTTTTCTTTAGTAGACAATGTGCCTCTTTTCTTAATCTACTACCTCTTCCCCTGTTCCATGTTTTCCTGGGAGGGCGGTCAACCAAGTTACCTCTTTTTCTCTCCTTAAAAAGTGGGTGTTTGAACCACACAAATTCACTCAGTCTGCCTACAAGGATATGAATCTTGAGAACAAAAAAGGTTTGGGAAAAATATGATTTAAATATAGTCCTTAAAAAACTTCATCAGAGATAGTCTTAAGTGAAACTGGCTTTTTTTTTTTTTTTTAATTGCAAGTGCATCTGGATGAAGATACAATGAATAGTAGTATACGTTGGTTTCACTGTTTTGATTTGTGCTAAGGTACCAGTGCTTCACCCACCATTGCTTTTGCTCCAGTTACTGTGAATGTCAACCTGTGAAAAAGGCAACTCTCTTCTTAATGTTAGAAAAATAATTTTGACCTCATGGACCTATGAAAGGGTTTGGGGGACCCCCAGTGCCTGCGCACCACACTGAGAACTGCTGATTTAGAGAATCAAAATTTGAGACATGATTTGTATTATACTATCGTATGCTAATTTTATAATTTTACTAATATCTCTAGGTTGGGATTTTACTACTCTAACCCCACCAAAGTTTATTGTTTTTGTTTTTTAATGCGTGTGTTTGTAAGAGAGGAAATAAAAGACAGAAACAAAGAGAGCACATGCAAGAGTGAGACAGACAAGATAGAATGTGTGAAGGGCTGTCGTAAAGGAAAAGTGACCAGCCAAGAGGTGTTGGCTCCTTTGTTTTCAGACCCATTTAGAGTGTTGTTTGCCTTGGCCTGGCTCCTGATAAAACGGAGCCTGAGAGAGAGGCTAGCATGTAGGTAACATCTGGGAATACGATCCTTAGGAAAGGAAGGAAAGTCATAAGATACGTTTTTTATTTTTGAAGTGCCTTCCCACTCCTCCTTTCTAAGGGACCTGTGCTCAATCTCACCAGGACTTTCTGCAGATCCTTCAGTCCACTGGCCCAGGAGAAGAAAGGGGAAGCACTTATCCAGCGACTCCGGTGCTCCATTTCTCAACGGTGGGCCCACAGGCAGTTACTACTACATCTTCATACCACTGCGTTGAACATAGGTGACTGAAGAGTAGTTCTTACCTGAGTCACACATTACAGCGTTACAGAAATCCAAGGACAGGAAGGGAGAGGTAAGAGGAGGCTGAAAGCCACTCAGTGGCCAGAGTAAGACATGAAGCTGAGTGTACAGAGGTGTTCAGTCTGCTGCTGTGGCCTCCTTGCCTGACCATGGGCCCGTAGCCTTCATTAGGACCACCAAGTGAGGCTTCTGTCACTGTGCAAAGTCTTGGCCTGGCTGTCAGAAGTATAGAGCTGAGGTGGAATCCCTGAAATAATATATGTCAAACTTCTTGGCACAGAGCAAGCACTCAGTATGAGTCCTGTGAGAAGTTGCACATGCCATCGACTAGGGATATCCAAGCATACACACCAAGCCACTCTGATATAATTATAAACTTAGAGGAGAGTTGAAATTTGGTTAGCTCTATGTGACATTGTGATTTATAATAAGAAATATATATTTGCTTTTAAGTCCCAGTTCTTGGCACAGAGATCCTGAAACCCTTGGAATTTTCTGTGATGGGAGCCATAAAAAGATCCTGTGTTTGTTAATGGGATGATTTGGGAAAGCACCTAAAAATGGGGATGGTTATCAGGAGAACCAATGGTGTGATTAGATGGTTGAAAATTTCAGTTCCACTCCTCAACCTCCACCTCCTGGGAGTGGGGAGGGACTGGAGATTAAATTCAATTACCAATGGCCAACAATTTAATCAACCACACCTATGTAATGCAGCCTTCATAAAAGCCTGTAAGGATGGGGTAGAGAGCTTCTGAGTTGGTGCACACACACATGGAGATTTGAAGAGAGTGCCATGCCTGGAGAGAGCATGGAAGCTCCATAGCCCTTTTCCCCATACCTTGCCCCAGGCATCTCTTCCATCTGGCTGTTCCTGAGTTATATCCTTTTGTAATAAACTGGTAATCTAGTGAATAAAGTGTTTCTCTGAGCTCTTTAAGTTGCTCTAGCAAACTGAACCTAAGGAGGAATTGTGGAAACCAGTTTATAGCTGGTTGGTCAGAAGCACAAGTGACAACTTGGACTTGCGATCGGTGATTGCCTGCTTCTGAAGTATATGTGGGCTGCTGCAGTCTTGTGGGACTGACCCTTCACCTGTGGGATCTGACACTATCTTCGGATACATGTATCAGAATTCAGTTTAATTGTAGGACACCTAGTCAGTGTTGGAGACTTTCTTGGTGTGGGGAAAAACCCACACATTGGAATTAGTGTCAGAATTATATTATGTGGAAAAAACAAATAGACAAATCTACCAAAGCAACCAGCAAATCATATCTAGTATCTTCTGGCTGAATTCAGGAAGTTCTTTTTCTTTTTTCAATCCTTAGTCTTCTTTAATATCCACAGTTATTTCCTAGATGGAAGTTCTTACTTTTAATAATAGCTAAAACTTATGGTAATTTGATGTTGGTATGTTCACCACTGGTAACAGGGTGCCTGGACACTGTGGAGTTGTCTCCAGTTCACACTAAAATGTCACTCTTAGGCTTTAATGGCCCAGTCTCCTAATTTAAGAGGCTTAAAAATGGCCATGCTCTTTGAAATGGTAGTTATAGCTTAGGAATTTATTTTAAGAAATTATTCAGAGATAAATTCATAAATTTACATATGAGAAAAAATTATTTCAGTGTAACTCATAATCACAGCAATTTGGAAACAACCTTAGTGTTCCAAAAAAATAGGAAAATTTTTAGATAGTTTACGGTAAATAGTATCATGAGATTTCTATTGACATTAAAATATTGTTTTGGAAGATAAGAAAATCCTCATAATCTAAGTGACCTCTTATAAATATAGGATAGAAAACTGTATATTCAAAATAACTGTTGTGATTAAAAAATGTACATAGAAACTAGCATGAAAAAAGGCATAAACTTTAATACTGCTTACCTCAAAGATATAACATTGTGGATGATTTGTGTTTTATATTGTGTGCCAATATTTTCTCCATTTTAAAAATTGTGAATATGTAGTTCCTTATGATCAGAAAAAAAAGAGATGCTAACAAAATACTACGATGAAAGGGTGGGGAAAAAAAGGGGGCAAACACAACTAGCCACTGTGACTGAGAGATCCAATGTAACTTGAGAGATATTAAATCTTTAACACACCATCCTGTTTTTCATTGACTTCCTTCTGTCACCCGTGTTAAGGTTAGACTTTGTTAGTAATTTTTCTTCCACTAGAGTGCATTGTAGTAGAGCTAATCAAAGCATCTGTATCCTGAATTTCCTAGAAGGTGGCCTATCTCTGTTTCTGCACTTTTAGACACTAGCAGCTATTTCCACCTGTGTGACAGATAAGAGGAAATTTTGGACAGAGTTGCTAGTCTCCATGGTGAAGCCTTTTTCTCAGGGCCATCTGATGTTGCTGCTGGGTCCCAGTGGGACACAAGTGCATTACATTAGGCTGGAACAAAGCCAAAGGTGCAGTCATCAATGCTAAATAAAATAAATTTGGTCTAATTTTTCTTTTGCATTAATGCTCTATCTTAGGGACACTCTGCCATCATGCTCCAAGTTAGAGACAGCTAGGCAGACAATCGACTGAGCCAATCCGCCTCAATCCATTACTAAATAAGAACTCTACATTTCACCTATGTGAGTATACTTTGGAAAATAATTTAAACATTTCTTTACTCTTCTTTTCAAGTCTGCCCTCTGTCCATGACCTGCCTACCTCTCAGGGCACCCACATGTCCTTCTTGCTCAACTTCCTTTCTTCCTTCTTGAAAGATTCCTTCCCCCCCATGATCTGGCTTCTTAATCCTGCTGCCATCTCTTATAGATGAGCTAGAAAGTTCTGTACGTGCAGTTGTTCCAGTAAAGTCAATTTACTGTGAACCTACACATTCTTCAGAGTGAACCTGTAACACAAACCTTTCTCTTGGTAAAACTGATCATTTCTAGAATATTTTTTGGAGCATAGGGAGGAAAATATAGTACAATAGTAGATAGCACCATTGAGAGACTTAAAACAGCATTTCACTGATCAAACTATCCTCAAATTTGTATGGAACCACAAAAAAAACCATAAATAGCTTAATATTGAGAAAGAACAACAAAGCTGGAGGCATCAAGCTGCCCGATTTCAAGCTATACTACAAAACTGTAGCAATCGAAAGAGTATGGTATTGGCATACAAACATAGAAATCAATGGAACATAACACAAAACCAGAAATAAACCCACACATATTGTCAATTTATAACAAAGCAGCCAAGAATATTCACTGGGGAAAAGACGGTCTCTTCAATAAATGCTAATGGGAAAACTAGACAGTCATATGCAAAAGAATAATACTGAACCACTCTCTTTCACCATGCACAAAAATTAACTCAAAGGGGATTAAAGACTAAATGTAAGATCTGAAACCATAAAACTCCTAGGAGAAAACAGAGGTGGTAAGCTCCTTGACATTGGTCTTGGTGATGATTTTTGGGATCTGATGCCAAAAGGAAAGGCAACAAATTACAAACAAACAAACAAACAAGTGAGGTTACATCAAACTAAAAAGCTTCTGCACAGCAAAGCGGGGGGTGGGGAGACCATTCATAAAATGAAAAGTCAACCTACTGAATGGGAGAAAATAATTGCAAACCATATATCTGATAAAGTGTTAATAGCCAAAACATATAAAGAATTCATACAACTCAATAGCAAAACCCCCAAACAATCTGATTAAGAAATGGGCAGAATTAACACACATTTTCCCAAAGTAGACATATAGATGGCAAACAGGTACATGAGAAGATACTCAACATCACTAATCACCAAAGAAACACTAATCAAAACTACATGAGATATCACCTCACACCTATTATCTGGGTACTCTAAAAAAGACAAAAAATAACAAGTGTTGGTGAGGTTGTGGAGAAAAGAGAACTCTTGTGCATTCCTAGTGGGAATATCAATTGGTGCAACCTATGGAAACCAGCGTGAAGGTTCCTCAAAAAATAAAAAATAAAACTAAGATATGATCCAGCATTCTACTTCTGGGCATTTATTTAAAGAAAACAAAAACTCTAACTTGAAAGAATATATGCATCCCCATGTTCATAGCAGCATTATTTACAATAACCAAGATGTGAAAACAACTCCAGAGTCCATCAAAATGTAGTATATATACAATGAAATATTATTCAACCATAAAAAGAAGGAAATCTTACCATTTGCAACAACATGGATAGAACTTGAGGGCACTGTGCTAAGTGAAATAAGTCCAAGAGAAAGACAAATATTGTATAATCTCACATGTAGAATATTAAAAAACAAACAAATCAAAAAACCAGGTTTATAAATACAGAGAATAGACTGGTGGTTGCTGGGTATGGCGTTTAGGGATGGATGAAGGTGGTGAAAAGGTACAAAGTTCCAGCTATAAAATAAGTAAATCATGGGGATGGAATATTCATCATGGTGACTGTAGTTAATAATTTTGTATTTCATATGTGAATGTTGCTAAGAGAGTAGATCTTAAATATTCAACAACCAACAAACAGCATTTTACTTAAAACAGGACTTTGACTTCTACAGTCTCTTCACTTCTTGATCACACCATGATTAATATTGCTTAAAGGGCACAAGTAGAATTTCATCTTAATTTGCAAGGATGAACATTTCTCCACTAATGGTGTGGACTGATTGGCTACGTATAACCTTTGTATGAAATTTTGGGGTTGAAGAATTAAAAACATATAGGTTCTTATGTATATTTAGAAACAAACTTATGATTGGCATCTCATATATACATATAATTTCTACATTCACCAAATAATAAAGATACAACATAAATAAAGGGAAAGCACTATCATTGGAAATTAGCCTAATGGTTAGTTGTGATTTACGCAATGTTGAAAACAGGAGTCCCTGTAACTTCTGGCTGCTTTAAAAACCACTGGGGATTGCATCCTAGCGAGATGGAGGGCTGCTGGAGGTGCTACAGGTCTTAAAGGTCCCAAGCACAAACTCACTCATTCACAAACTCCCTCACTCTGGGCTCCAGCACAGAGACAGCAGCTTGAAAGTGCCAGGGACATATATGGAGAAACTGAATTGACTAGCTTCAGGGAAAGGGCTGTAAAGGCAGAGGCTGGGACTGCTCTCTCCAGGAATAGAAGTGCTGGTAGGTGCCGTAATTTCTTTGTTGAGCCTCCCCAAAACCAGCCAGCACAGCACAGGCAATTGCCAAATCCAAGTTCTACATGAATCTGGTCAACACCATTGGTGGCCCTACCCTGGTGATTCCTTGAGATCCTGCCCCACCCAACTCACAGACCATAGAAATCTCTTCCAGAGGTTCTTCCACACAAGCAGCCTGCGTTGGCTCATGCTGCAAATTTTTCTAAAATTTCTCAAAGGTCCACAAATCCTAAATAAGCAGTGACTGGCCTTTTTGTGCCTTGCACCACTTGTTAAGCTATGCCAAACCTGACACAAGTGGTGACCAGTCTCAACTTGTATTGTAACTCCCATTAGACAGCTCTCAGCCTGGTATAAGCAGTGGCCAGTCCTGGCTTAGAATGAAGCCTAACCTAAGTGATCATGAACTAGGCACAAGTGGCAGCAGACCTCAGCTCACCTTGTGGTGCCCACCAAAGGGTCCCAAGCCCAACAGTAGTGGCAGGCAGCTTCATTTCACAGGATAGCTTCCCCCAAGTGCCTCTAAGCCCAGCACAAGTGGAAACCAACTGCAGATTACTTTGTAGCTTCTCGCAGATATCCCCAAGCCTGGGACTTGCGGTGGCTGACTTTGACCTGTACTACAGCTTCTCCCAAGTGGCTCCAGAACTAACACCCCTGGTGGCCTGCTTCAGACCACACCAGACAACCACATAACAAATTCCATAAGTGACAAACCCAGAGGGTGGACTTGACTGCACTAGAGCCCTACTACAGCAAATCCTGCTTCTTGGGGTCATCCTGCCCACAACAACATGTACACTGTAGTCATGGCCAGCCCTCACAGGCAGTAAGCCCTGGGGTCAATCCCACCTACTAATGTGTCAACACAATCAAGGCTCAACTACAACAGGAGGGCACACACAATGCACACAAGGGACACCCCTGGAACACCTGGCTCAGGTGACCAAGGAGACTATGCAACTGACCCCACAGGATAGCTACTACATAAAACCACTCTGCCAAGACTGGGAGATGTAGCAGATTTAAATAATGCATAGAAACAAACATACAGAGTCAGTCAAAATGAGACAAAGGAACATGTCCCAAATGAAAGAACAAAGCAAACTCCAGAAAAATAACTAAACAAAATAGAGACAAGCAATCTACCAAATGCTGAATTCAAAACACTGGTTATGAGGATGCTCAGTGAATTTAGGGGAAAAATAGATGAACTCAGTGAGAATTTAAACAAAGAGATAGAAAATATAAAAATCAACATAGAAAACATATAAAAGGACCAGTCAGAAGTGAATAATACAATGATTGAAATGAAGACTATATTACAGGGAATTAACAGAAGAATAGATGAAGATGAGGATTGAATCAGTGATCTGAAAGACAAAGTACTGCAGAACACCCAGTCAGAATAGCAAAAGAAATAAATAATTAAAATCAATGAGTTTAAGGGACCTCTGGGACATCAAGCACACTGACATTTGCATCATAGGTGTACCAGGAGGAAAAGAGAGCGACCAAGAGACTGAAAACCTATTTGAAGAATTATTGACAGAAAATTTCCCTAACCTTGTGATGGAAATAGATATGAGTATAGGAAGTGCAGAGATGCCCAAACAAAATGAAACCCAAGAGGTCCACACCAAGACACATCATAATTACAATGCCAAAGGTTAAAGTCAAAGATAGAATCTTAAAAGTAGCAAGAGGAAAGCAGTTAGTTTTGTACAGAGAAGCTCTGATAAGACTGTGAACTGAAATCTCAAAAGAAACTTTGCAGGCCACAAGGGACTGGAACAAAATATTCAAAGTGATGAAAGACTGATCTACAACCAAGACTGCTCTATCCTATTAGGCTATCGTTTAGCAAAGAGGGAGAGATAGTTTCCTAGACAAAAAAAAGCTAAAGAAATTCATCACCACTAAACCATTATATTATTATAAGAAATATTGAAGGGACTTCTCTAAGAAGAAAAGTTGAAAACTATGAATAAGAAAATATAGGAGAGAAAAAAAATGCTCACTGACAAAGGCAAACAGTAAAAGCAGCAGATCAACTAACTATAAAACGAATAAAAGGTTAAAAGTCAAAAGTGGGAAGAGCCTGGCCGGGCGTGGCTCAGCAGGTGAACATCAACCTAGGATCCAGGAGATCGTGGTTCGATTCCTGGTCCAGGCACATGCCCAGTTTGCGGGCTCAATCCCGAGTACGGGGTATGCAGGAGGCAGCCAATCAATGACTCTACCATTGATGTTTCTCTCTCTCCCTCTCTCCTTCTCCCTTCCTCTCTCTGAAATCAATAAAGAAATATTTTTTAAAAAAGTAGAAAGATTATGCATAATTACAACAATTAAGGGATACACACACACACACACAAAGAGAAAATGACAAAAACATATATGTGAAGTGGGTCAGCAAAAGTTGCAGTGATTTTAGAATGTGTTCAAACTTAAGCAACCATCAACTTAAACAGACCGCTATCAACATAGTTTGGTATATATGAAGCACATGGTAACCACAAACCAAAAATCTACAAGAGATATACAGGAAATAAAGAAAAAGGAATTCCAACACAACACTATAGAAAGTCATCAATATCCAAGAGAAGAGAGCAAGAAAATAAGAAAGCAACAGAGACGAACTATAAAAACAATCAGAAAAACAATTAATAGAATGGCATAACTACATAATTATCAAGAATTCAATGTAAATGGATTAAATGCACTAATCCAATGACATAGGGTGGCCAAATGAATGAAAAAATAAGACCTGTACATATATTAAGCGAATAGTGGTAAACATAAAGGCAGAGACTGACAGTAACAGCAATAGTATCAGACTTTAACACCCCATTGACACCAATGGATAGATCATCCAGACAGAAAATCAACAAGGAAACAGGCTTTAAATGACACATTAGAGTAGATGGATTTAATTGATATTTTTAGAACATTTCAACCCAAAGCAGTAGAATATACATTCTTTTTAAGTGCATGTGGAACATTTTCCAGAATAGACCAGATGTTAGGCCACAAAACTAGTCTCAATAAATTTAAGAAGACTGAAATCATAGCAAGCTCTTCTCTGAGCACAATGGTGTGAAACTAGAAATCAATTACAAGACGAAAACAGAGAAATACCCAAACACATGGAGGCTAAATAACATGCTACTAAACAACGAACAGGTTGACAATGAGATCAAGGATGAAATCAAAAGGTACCTTGAGACAAATGAAAATGTAAGTACAATAACCTACAATCTAAGGGACACACCAAAGAAGTGTTATGAGGGACTTTTAGAGCAATACAGGCCTACCTCAAGAAACAAGAAAAATTGCAAACAATCTAACCCTACACCTAAAGGAACTAGAAAAAGAACAAAAACAAAGCTCAAAGTGAGAAGAAAATAATAAAGATCAGAGCAGAAATAAACAAAATAGAGTCTAAAGAAGTGATACAGCCCGGCCGGGCGTGGCTCAGCAGTTGAGCATCGACCTAGGATCAGGAAGATCGGGGTTCGATTCCCAGTCAGGGCACATGCCCGGGTTGCGGGCTGCAGCCGATCAATGACTCTCTCATCATTGAGGTTTCTATCTCTCTCTCTCCCTCTCCCTTCCTCTCTCTGAAATCAATAAAGATATATTTTTTTAAAAAAGAAGTGATACAAAAGATCAAAGAAACCAAGAGCCGTTTTTTTGAGAAGATAAACAAAATTGACAAACTTTTAAGTAGACTCATCAAGAAAAAAGAGGACCCAAATAAAATCAGAAATGAAAGAGATAAATGATAAATGAAATAAGATAACTGACACCACAGAAATACAAAGAAGTATAAGAAAGTACTACAAATAATAATATGCCAACAAATTGGGCAACCTGGAAGAAATGGATAAATTCATAGAAACATACAATCTTCCAAGACTGTATCAAGAAGAAACAGAAAATCTTAACAGGCTGATAACTACTAACTAAATTAAATTAGTAATAAAACTTCCAACAAAAAAGTCCTGGACCAGATGGCTTCATAGGTGAATTTTACCAAACATTCAAAGAAGAATGAACACGTGTCTTTCTCAAATGATTCAAAAATATTCAAGAGTAGGGAAGATCCCAAGCTCATTTTATAAAGCCAACATTACATTTATTCCAAAATCAGACAAAGATATTATAACAAAAGAAAATTATAGGCCAATATCCCTAATGAACATAGATGCAAAAATGCTCAACAAAGTATTAGCAAACTGAATTCAGCATTATACCGAAAAGATCATACACCATAATCAAATGGGATTTATTCTGGGGATGCAAGGTTGGTACAATATCTACAAATCAATAAATGTGATATACCACATAAACAAAATGAAGGATACAAATCACATGATCATATCAACAGAGGCAGAAATAGCATTTGACAAAATCAAGTATCTGTTTCTCATAAAAAAAACTCTCAGCAAAGTGGGCATAGAGGAAACATACCTCAATATAATAAAGGCCATATATGAGAAACCCACACCTAACATTATATATACTCAATGGTATTTTTCTTATGATACGGTATAAAACAAGAATTTCCACTTTCACTACTGTTATTCAACATAATATTAGACACAGTAATAATACAATAAAAAAATTAAAGGTATTCAAACTGGAAAGTAAAACTGTCATTTGCAGATAACGTGATACAATACTGTATAGAGAGAACCATAAACACACCACCAAAAACCATTAGAACTGATAAATAATTCAGTAAAATACCAGGATACAAAATTAACACCTTGCTGACTGGTCATGAGTATACATGTGTTTCTGTGTCTGAAGGTTGCTGATTAGTCATGAGATAAGTATTGTCTGTATTTACATTAATTTAAGTAATTTTAAACATCTTGCTGACCAGTAACAAAAGAAAAGTCAGCTGTAAGGGCAAGTTTTGGCTCAAAATAGCTGGTCAGCAAGGTGTTAAAATTAGCTGCATTTTATACACTAATAACAAACTATCAGAAAGAGAAATTAAGGAAACAATCCATTTACAATTGCATCAAAAATAATTTAAAAACCTAGAAATCAATTTAACCAAAGAGGTAAAAGTCTTGTAATTGGAAAACTATAACCCACTGAAGAAATAAATTAAAAATACTAATTAATGGAAGGATATAGGAAGCTCATACTACCCAATGCGATCACAGATTCCATGCAATTCCTATCAAAATACTGAAGACACTTTTCACAGAACTAGAACCAGTAATCCCTAAAATTTATATGAAACCTTCCAAGACCCCAAATAGCCAAAGCAATGTTGAAAAATAACAAAGTAGGAGATGTCATGCTAGCTGATATCAAGCTATACTACAAGGCTGTAGTAATCAAAACAGCATGGAACTAGAATTAAAACAGACACAGATCAATGGAACAGAAAAGAGCACCCAGAAATAAAAATCACACCTATACGGTCAACTTATCTATGACATAGGAGGCAAGAATATACAATGAGGTAAAGACACTCTATTCAATAAATGGTGCTGGGAAAATTAAACAGATACAGGCTAAATAATGAAACTGGATCACTTTCTTATACCACATACAAAAATAAACTCAAAATGGATTAAAGAATTAAATTTAAGATTCGAAACCTTGAAACTCCTAGAATAAAATTCAGGCAGTAAACTCTGTGACATCACTATTAGCAATATATTTTTTGGATGTATCTCCTTGGGAAAGGGAAACAAAAGAAAAAATAAACAAATGAGACCACATTAAACTAAAAAGCTTCTGCACAGCAAAGGAAACCAACAAAACCAAAAGATAATTTGCTGAATGGAAAAAGATATTTGCCAATGATACATCTTGTAAGGGGTAAATATCCAAAATAGATAAGAAACTCATAAATTAACACCAAGAAAACCCTGACCTGCTTATAAAAATGGGCAGAGGATGTGAATGGACATTTTTGTAAAGGGTATACAGATGGTCAACAGACATATGAAAAGTTCCTCAGCATCACTAATCATCAGGAAAATGCAAATTAAAACCACAATGAGACATTACCTCACACCTGTCAGAATGGCTATCATCCATAAATTCACAGACAACAACTGTTGGTGAGGATGTGGAGAAAAGGGAATTCTTGAACACTGCTGGTGGTATTGCAAATCATTACAGCCACTATGCAAAACAATATGGATGTTCCCAAAAAAGTTAAAAATAGGACTATCCTATGACCCAGCAATTCCACTTCTGGGTATTTATCCAAAGAAAACCTAAACACTAATTCAAAAAGATACATGAACCTCCATGTTTGTTACAGTAATCAAGATATAGAAGCAACCTAGTTGTCCATCGATAGGCTAATGGATGAAGATGTGGTATATACATACAGTGGAATACGACTCAGCCCCCCAAAAGAATGAAATCTTCCCATTTGTGACAACATGGATGGCACTAGAGGGTATTATGTTAAGTGAAATAAGTCAGAAAGAGGAAGACAAATACCAAATTATTTCACTTACGTGGAATCTAAAAATAAAATAATACAGAAACAACTCATAGGTATAGAGAACACATTGATGGTTGCCAGATGGGAGTGGGGTTTGGGGGCTAGGTTAAAAAGATAAAGGGATTAAGAAGCACAAATTGCCAATTATAAAAAGAGGCACAGGGATGTAAAGTACAACGTAAGGAATATAGTCAGTAATACTGCAACAACTATGTATGGTGTCAGATGCATACTGGTCTTATGGGGTGATCTCTTTGTAAGTTATATAAATGTCTAATGACCATGTTGTACACCTGAAGCTAACATAGTATTATATGCCAACTGTAATTAAAAAATAAAAATTATTTAAAAAATAATCTTATAATTTAATTTGTAACCCACTCTGAGCCTCAGAATCTCTTGAAATATACCGACACTGAAAGCCACTGTTAATCTGTTGTATATAGCAAATAAAGTAAGGAAAGCAAAGTAAAGGCAACCACCGTCACACCCACGCCTATTTAAGCACATAAGGCACCTATGTGTGAATTATAAAAGCAAGCTCTTTCCTCTGGGGAGACACATCCCTCTTGGCCAGGGTGTACACATTGGTAATCCAAGTTTAGTCTGTCAACCTGACTTACCTGAATGCTTATGAGAATTAAAGTGTTTGTGTAAGTTACAGCAGATATCTGGCTCATAAGACTCAAAACACTTAGTTCAGCTCTCCCACTCATTAGGGAGAACTTGGTAACAGGAATGTGTCTCACTTGTCTGTATGCCCCTACTATCTATTGCAATCACTGACACATAAGAGTAACCTGACAAACGTGTTCCACGAGTGATCCCAAGTCTGTGTATAAGACCTCACCCTTGAGCTTTCAAAAGGCCCTTTTCCAATGGAGCTATGAGGATGAGGGCAGGAGGACAACCTCGTTTCACACTTAGTTCCACATACTACATGTTCCCATTATTTAGGCTGCATCTTGGAACAACTGCCTGAGGTTAATGGCAGGAGATGATTGGAATTTACGTTCTGAATATGCCTCTCACTTCCTGTGGGGGAGCGGGACTGGGGAGAACTGCTGGATAAGCAGGTGAAAATTCTATTTCCACTCTATGTACTACAATTACAACTGCTATCGGTGCATGTCAAACACGTGAGATACGCTTCTCAGGAGAGCAGACCCCACAGTTCCTTCAACATCAATGGTAGTGACATGACAGATCAGAAGCTGTCAGTTGCTTTCAGTCTTTTTAAATACATATGACAGTCACATTCATACTCAACAATTTCAACAAGATTCCTGTTATTCAAGTCAGCACCTAGAAATTAATCATTTCACCATTATTTTAGTGTTAACAAGACACTTTAGTAAAATCATTTGACAAAGACTATTAACATTAAATTGAGAGGAAAGGCACAGATGTCAAAAGCTAATCAGCACTGGACAAATTCTATGGAGGATCCAGAGCGAAGTCTTCGCATTTGGAAATCTCTCTTTAGGTTACTTTATCTAGTCCCAGCCTCTCTTCCTTGAGCTAGCTTTCAAAACCCAGCCAGAATATCCCTGTTTTAGAGAAGGTATTTTCAGAACCCAATTAAAAATCATTATCATCATCAACAGCAGCTTTCTTGAACAATTATCAGGTTATAGAAATTGTGATTAGATTATTATATTATACAGAAGTACTATTATTGTCCCTATTTTCAGCTAAAGAAAACAGGTACATAAGTAAAGTACTTTGTTCAAGGTTAATTTATTTAGGCAACAGTGGTTGCTCTCTTACAGATCCAAAATTTCACCCTCAAAGTTGTTCCAGGACTGCTTCTATTATGACATGTTCCTTCTTCAGAGAAGAACAAACTAAGTTTTTTATTTTATTTATTTTTTTATAAAGCATTTTTAAAAACTGATTTGAGAGAGAGGAAGGGAGAGAGAGAGAAGGGGGGAAGAGAGGGAGAGGGAGAGACGTGAGAGAGAAACATTGACCATTTGCCTTCTGCATGTGCCCCAGCCAGGGATCGAACCCACAGCCTGGGCATGTGCCCTGAGTGGGAGTCAAACTCGCCACCTTCTGTTGTATGGAGATGACGTTCCAACCAACTGAGCCACACCAGTCAGGGCCAAACTCAAGTTCTTTAAATCAGATAAACAGTGACCCAGTGGGCAGTGCAGCTTAGTTTTGTGAAGAGAGCCACACATTCCTTTGATATGTATTATTTCTCAATTCTAGAATTTCAGTTTGGTTCTTTTAAAATCATTTGTGTCTGTCTGCTAAATTTTCCCAACTCTCATTTATTATGAAAATATTTTTCTTTGCCTCACTGAGCATATCTGTAACAGCTGCTTGAAAGTCATTGTCTGCTAATTCCAATATTTGGATAATTTGGGTCTGCTGTCTGTTGATTGTCTTATGTTGAGTATTGGCCACATGGTCCTGTTTCTTTGTATGTTGAGTAATTTTGAATTATACCCTGGACATTGTGAATGTTATGTATTTAAATATCTGGATTCTGCTATATTTCTCATAAGCGTGGTAAATGTTTTGTTTTAGCAGGTGATTAATTTAGTTGAACTCAAAGTGCAAATTTGTCTCTTGGACAACAGCTGAAAACTCATTTCAGTTTTTATCCTAATCTGGGCTGTTTGATGTCTGCCCCACACATGTGTGGTTCAGAGGTTGGCCAGGGATTTGGACAGAGAATTTGGGGATTCCTCTCCTTGTCTCTTCTTTCCATGACCATCTTCCACCCATGCCCCACCCTTTCCAGAGACTGTGGGCATCCCAAACTCTGTCTTCTGGTTCTGTAGGCCAGAAACACCATGGGTTTTCAGAGTTTTAGGCACCCTCCATGGTTCTTACTGTGAACTGCCCCCAGCTTGGGGGGAAGGGGGCTTACTGATTACTGTTCCCTTCTCCCAAGTTTTAATTTCTTGCCAGAATCTGTTTTTGTTCACTCTTAGTGCCTTTAGAAAGGTGTTTTGTTTGTTTTTTGGTATTTTGTCCAGAGTTTATAGTTACTGCCTACGAGAGGGTTAGTCTGATAGGTACTTACTTGGCCATACCAGAAGAATTTTCTTTGGAGAATATGAGCAAGCTAATAATCTTTCCCTAATAGTCATAAATGTGCATGTGCAAAGGCATATACACATTCATATGCAATTTAGCAGACAACCCTTGGGGATTAATGCATCTCTGAAACCTGTACTTAGGGTGGATCTCAGGTCAAGAATCCCTGATTCTTGTGCCTGGTGCTGAAATTACAAAGTTGACCAAGATATAGTCCCTACCCTCATAGGGCCTGTTCCAGAGCAGAGTGTTTCCTTAAAGGCCAAAATAATAAAAATGTTAGGCTTGTGGGCCAGCCATATGATTTCTGTCACAACTTCTCAACTCTGCCATTATAATGCAAAAGCAGCCATAGACAATACATAGAGGAATGGGCATGGTTATATTGCAATAGAATTTTTCAATAGAAAATTCCACAAGCCCATGGGTATAGTTTGCTGACCTCTGTTCTAGAAGAGAGAGAGGAAATCATTTTTGTAAGGACTTCAGTGCTAAGGAAAAATTCAAAATAATAAATCAAGAGAGACTGTGATTACCAAGGGAAGTGCTGACATTGTATTTACTTAAAAAGAAAAAGACCACAGCCTTATAAAATCCTTTCCAACTTCTTATAGCCAAGATCCAAACTCTGGCTCACGCATAGGAGTTACTTCATCACCAGTTCTGCAAAATTCAAATTCCAAATCTAGTTGTGAGTTAGCTGTGACAGCCAGCTTCTCACTGTTCTGTAGGTGTCTATCTATAGTCTTAACTCTCCACTGGAATGTGAGTTAACGGTATGGGGAGGTATGTCATTTACTTATTTGCTTATGTGGCCTTATACTTAGTGTGGTGATTGCCACATAGTACCTACTAAATATACATATACAAATAGATTATAGGGAAGAAATACATTTAAATAAATATCCATATTACAGAGTAGTGATAACCGCTTAAGATACACACACACACACACACACACACACACACACACAGTGCATTAATGTTTTACAGGAATGAAAAAAATCACAGGATCATGATTTTAGATTAAAGCAATAAATGAAAGGATCAGTAAGAATTCCATAGGGGAGAGGATATTGAAGCTGTGTTTTGAAGGGCAGAGAGATTTAAATAAAACATCATTTTTATTTTTTTTCAACAAAATGATACATATTTACATGTGGAAGATGATTCCTCAATCCTGTATCCCTGATCAAGAACGCTTCTATTCTTTTGTTGATTTCTGTCTTCCCTTCCCTAGTGTCTCTTTAGAAGGAGAAAACACTGATTTGATGTATCCACGTTGTATTAGTTAATAGGCAGAATCAAGTACTCATATTTTCCCAACGAGGTGGTAGAATAGGAACCTGTGTATCCAAACCTACACGCCTATCAAACAAACACAGACTTTGATTTCTTTATTTGTGGTCATTCAGAAAGCAGTAATACTTCCAGACAGCAAGACAGGCACATAAGGAAGCAACAGGACCTGTCTATCACTTGTACTAAACTGGGTAGCCCCAATCCAGTTTTATCTGAGCCTGAATGTAGCTTGAGCATTAGAATTAATAGTGAAGTAGAATCTTATGTCCCACTTAGTTAACTGTCCTTCAGGTGCAAATCTTCCTTGGAACCTCAGGCCTCAGTGTTTGTCGTAATACAATACTGAAGGGGACCAAACCCAGTCAATTGGAATTAGCTTGGAGTAAAATCTGTTTTCCACATTTGCTCTGTGGCCATTCTGCCTGGAAACATATGCTCATTACCTTTATTTGGGCTACTGGACATGCACTTATATCATCCCAACTATGGGTTTTCTACTAGGGCTACTTTGAAGCTGTAGAGTCAGCGTGGAGCATCCTTAAACAACCGCGTGGAAAGACTCACTAGGAAAATTCAAGTAGTGAGAAGATGGTCAGAATCATAGAAGCAAAATTCAAAATGAAACACTTTAAGTTTACCAGAAGTTCCTTGCAAAATTATTGGTTGCCTTCAAGAGAATACCTTGGGGATCCCTTCTTTCCCAGCAGCAGAAAAATTTGTATAAAGCACAGAGTTTTTAGAAAACAGTCAAAAAGGCCTGGTTTCTGTTGTGTTTTTTTTTTTTTTTATTGTCTGGTGACTAGAAAAGTAAGTATCAGCAAAAATGTAAGGAGAAATGAATCATTTTCTTTTGAATGAGACAACCGTGATTTTCATAAAATTTGGGGCAAACATCAGTTTGTTATGACCTTAAATCCAAATATTCTTGAACTTCAAACTGTTTTAGTATTCAGCTGCTAGCTGTTTTGTGATATTATATCACATCTACTGAAGATCGATATTATTACTCTCCTGACTCAGGTCCATAAATGGTTTATACATTCTTTAATTAGTTGCTTAACTGTGGTCCACAAATTCCCTGGACCAGGGTGTCCCTGGAATACTTGTGTAAAATGTTGATACCTATTTACTATCCTGACCTCCTGAATAAAAATCTCAAGGCTGGGGTACACTGCTTGGTGCTTAACTAACTGGAAGCTAAAGAAAATTAGTATAAGTTTCCCCCCCTCCTATTGTATTTGCTTTAAATATAGCTTCATTGGCTTCAATTTTTGAAGGTATTCAACAGCAACAAGAATAAAGCAGTAAAAGGAATGTATATATTTTTTGTCTGCTTAAAGTAGGTCATATACTGTTCAAAACCTGTTTTTGTTTTGTCTAAATATAAAATAGGTATCTTGTGTAGCATGCTTGTTTTAATGTCAAATAACAGCCACATTAAATCCTCAAGCAAGCAAGGCAGAAATGTACAGCACAATCTGCAGGAAGACGACAATTTAAAAAATTTAAGTGTCTCACATGAATGCATTCATCAATAACACTGCAGTGTTATCACTGCTCATTGCACTGTCCATATAAATATGCTGTAGCGAATATTCCTACAGCTCCTACAGCTCGTTTGACTTTGCCTTGGCAAGATAAAATAGGGTTTTACTACATCTGATAAAAATGCATTTAGATTCTGATGACACATTTCTGAGTAAGACTGTCAAAGAATCAAATCAGGGTATAGAAAGCGACTTTATGGTGGCACCTATAAAGGCAAATCAGAGTGGGGAGAAGGGACAAGTTCCTGGATAATTCGGGCTTCCTATGTTGATCCAACCCATGGTCATTACTCAATTTTACTTGTCCTGTATCGCTGCAGGCTGTGGTGTTTTCCTCTAGTGTGATTCTAGTAGATTCACCGTTAGTGGCCTGAATAAGTTTTAGCAATCTTCTCATGTGTATGCATTAATAATTACAGTAGTAAACATTTATTGAACACTTATGTGCCAATCACAGCTGTAATTATTATACTGCTTATATATCCCTTATAACAGCTCTATGAAGTAGATATTAACATTTCCATTTTATAGATGAAGAAAGCAAGACCCAGACAGCTTAAATAATTTGCACAGCTAGCAAGTAGCAGATCTAGGACTCAAAATTATGTGTTTAGTTCTAACGCCTTGCTTTTATCAATTATTCTATGTGAAGGGCTTTGAAAAAGATTTGATTCAGAGGCAACTTTGATGTTGCTTGTGGTTTCCATTGTATAGCTTGGTTAACAGCAATTAGAGTGTAAGAGAAAAGCACTGGGATGAAACACACAGAACTGGGAGTGGGATCTGGCTTCCTGAGAGGCCTCGAGCCAGTTATGACAGCCTGCAAGTGTGTGCGGAGTAAGCTTGCTAAATGAAACATGAGCAGTGAGAAGCAACGGAACTCTGGTCAAGATGGCAGAGGAGGTAGACGCTGTCCTCACCTTCTCCCAAGACCCGTCAAAATTACAGCTAAATTCTAGAATCATCATCATGGGGAACCACATGAAGACTAGCTGAACAGAAGTCGTATAATTAAGAATATAAAGAAGCCATGCAGAGATTGGTAGGAAGCCATCCTGGGTGGAGATATGACATGGGCCGGTCCCACACCCGTGGTGCGGTGATCAACTATCAGGAGGGATACCTCAGTTGCAGAGCTGTCCCCATGAGGAGCAAACGCTCCCAAGTCTGGAGCATTAGTGCCAGGAAGAGGGGTCCCCCATAATATCTGGCTGTGAAAACCAGGGCAAGGGCTATAGAGCGAGGGATTGGGACAGCTTTCTCCAGGAGAGGAAGGGACCATTGTTCCTTTGTTGAGCCCTGCCCCTACCCAGCTGGAAGGAACAGGTGGGCACCAAATATGTGCTCTCTGTTAACTTGACTAACACCATTCACCCTGCCCTTGTGATTCCCTCAGACCCTGTCCCACCCAATTCACACTCCAAGCCTAAGTCACCTCTAGCGACTTGCCACACTTGTGTCCTGCCTTGGCTCACGCTGCAGACTTGCCTAAAATGTCTCATAGGTCTGCAAATCCCACACAAGCAGTGGCTGCCCATGGTGTGCCCTGTACCTCTTGCTAAGCAGGCCCAAGCAAGCCTGGCTCAAGCGGTAACCATTCCTAACCTGGATGGTTAAATCAGGCAGCCCCAAACCTGGCATAAACTGTGGCCAGTGTTGGCTTGGAACATAGTTTCAGCGAAATGGCCGCAAGCCTAGCACAAGTGGTGGCTGGTCTCAGCTCACATCATGGTGCCCAACAAAGGGGCCCAAGCCCAGCACTCATGTCAACCAGCCTTGGTTTACAGTGTAGCCTCTTCCAAGCATGTCAAAGACCAACACAAGTGGCAGCCACCACTGATCACTTTCTAGCTCCCACCAGGCAGCCTGAGAGACACACAAACAATGGTTGACCTTGGCCTACACCTGAGCCTCTCCTAAGAGGCTCCAGAACTCACACACCTGGTGGATGGCTTCAGACCACACCACAGCGCTACTCCACCAGTTCCACAAATGACAAACATGAAGGGTGGACTTGGCTGGCGCCAGAGCCCCATACAGCAAATCTTGCTCTGTGGGTTCTGCTCCCACACAACAGCTTGCCTGCTATAGTCATAGACAGCCCTCAGAGCCAGTCACCCTGAGAGTCAACCCCACCCACTGATGTGCCAACAGCAATCAAAGCTCAATTACAACAGGAGGGCACACACAATCCACACAAGGGGCAATGCTGGAACACCTGGTCCAGGTGAACAGGGAGACCAAGGGCATGGGGAAATAAAGTTTAAGGCTTGAAATTTTTAGGATCAAATAGGAGGTAAAAACTGGGCTCAACCAAACTTGAATCTAACTTGGGCAAATAAACTTTTGGAGGAGATTTATTTTTTTCTTTCATATTGTACTACATTTTATGGTGGGCAGTTTCTTTGCAGCCTCCTGCAGAGTTAGGTTCTTTACCCTAAAATGAGGGTTCCAGCTTACTGCCAAAGGTTCCTATTGGCCTCTCCTTTTCTCTGGCTACTTAGATGGGACATTTCTGTCCTCTGTAACCTGAGAGGCTGTGACAATTGAAGCTCAGGTTCACCAAGTTCAGCAGCTACCCTTGAGTTTACAGGCAGCTTCAGTCTATGATTTTATTAGCTTTTGGTCTTTTGAGCATTCCTCACTTTATTTTAGCTCATTGATACATTTTAAGAACTTTATATAAAATATTTTATTCACATATTACACAAAAACTGGAAACAACCAAAATATCTATCAACAGATTAATGAATAAATACATTATAATATATTCATGCAACACAATACACTACAGGAACAAAAAAAGAATTAACTACACACAACCAATTGCACACAACATAGATGAATCTCACATTTCGTTGAGTGAAAAAAACCTAGACATAAAGAGTGCATATTGCATAATTCCACTTATATGGCAGCCCAGAGCAAGCTAAAGCAATCCGAGTTAGGAAAAGCTACATTCCTGATCACCCTGACTTGAGGGCTGAGGGTTGGCTACTGGCTAGGGAATTCCATGAAGGAAGTTTCTGCGGCTCTGGAATTGTTCCAGATCTTGATCTGGGTGGGGGGTACGCAGGTATACAAATTCATCTAGCTATACACTGCGGGTTAGTGTACTCTGCATGCTTAAAGCATGCACGTTACAGCTCAGTAAAAAAAAATATATAGATCTTCCAATTTTAGTTTGTTTGGCCAGCATACCTCATCTGCCTTAGTATTGCAAATAAAAATGCAAAAGCTTTACAAGTATAAGGGATTTATATTCATTGCCTACATTGCCAGCATGAAGCTAGAAGATTGGATAATTATTTAGAGAAGGCAATGAGAATATAAAACTTCCACTTCTCCCTTTTTGGCAATAAGGTTTTAATTCTTTTAATCATAACTTAAACTCTCCGCTTCATTTTGCTTTTATAGTCAGTATCTGAATGACTGGAAACATCTCATAGAGAAAATGTATTAAGACAAAGTAGTAGGTAATATAATTGAAGATATAATTTCTAAAGGTATAGTAAAGCTATCATTTTTATAACAAAAGTCTTGAAAATAGATGTACTTTTAATTCTTTAATAAATGGGACCATGAAGACCTCAGGCAGTTAGAGCTGAAGGAGTGTGATTAATTTTTCTAGTGTCTCATTTCCAGATCCTGTATCATTTCCACACTGCACACTCACGGCATTTTTTTTTCATGTCTACGTGCAGTTTATGTATAAACTACATTTGTGTAAAGCAGTTTATTAATAGAGAAGATTTATTTTATTAGCAAAGGGAAAGGGGTTGTTAAATGGGTGTATTTACGGTGTATTTATGTATTTAATAGCCATTGTTTACACATTTGCTAAAAGGATCATTAATTCTTTATGCAAATGCAGAGCCCGAAGTGGGTAACAAATTGTAGATGGTGCAAGATGCTTATCCACGGCACAGGGAAGCCTGCGACTAATGTTTTACTTGTGGAATGACCCATATGTCTTTATACATCTTTGTCTCCCTCAGCAGGTTTAGCAAAGTGCCTAATATATAATAGGCTCTCGGTAATGTTTGCCAAATAAGCAAACAATGATAACCTACCCCTCCTTTTAAGTCATATTTGTTTTTTAAAATTATGTTTTCATTCTTTAGTGGCTCTCAAATAACTTTCACAGTAATGTGATGGGGAAAAATCATATTATAACCATTGTTTTGATGGATCCAATATTAGAATGTACTGCTACCATTTTTCTCTAAAGCAAAAAAATGCTTCAGGGTATGAGGGGATAGTTCTTAACCATCGGTTTCCGTTGATGTTAACCACTTGATTCCTAAGCATCAAAAATGGAAATCAACAAATATTTACTGAGTACAGTGCTTTCAAGGAACTCAGCTGGCTGCAGGGATCCTCAATCTACTTGGGAGCTGGACCCCTTGATAATGTGAGGTCTCAAACACACTTTTGGTGGGATGTTCTGAGGGGAGCCTAGGACAAAACTGCCGGTTAAAACTCAGAAGCACGGGTTCTGCTGTGTACAGGGACCCACTCTGCTCCATGAGACCACATTGATGACCTCATAAGGCGAGATTTCTCTACACCTTGGTTTTTGTGATTTAATAATCGGGGGTGACCACCCCACAGGGTGGTTGTTTTAACTGAACAAGACTATCATCTACGTCAAGTGCCCTGCACTTCGCCTGGAACACAAAAAATGCTCAATAAACATCAGCTATCCTGGCTATTGCCTTTTTTTACACCTTTTATATTACTTAGTGTCTAAGAGTCTAGATTTGGGAGTCAGACCCGAGAGCTTGTCCTGAATCTGTCACTTGAGAGTTATACAAGCTTGAAACATGACTTCCTCTCTCTCATTCTTAGTTTTCCATCTGCAGATTAGGGATACAAAGTGGCCCTTAATACTTCCAATTACTGTAATAATTAACTGAAATGATGGATGCCAGTCAAGACCTCAGCGCAGTGCCTGGCACACAGTAAGTGCCCAATCAATTACGTGACGGTAATGCCTTCTCTCTACAAGATGACAAATGTCCCGAGGGCCAGCATATTCATCTTTATTACACGGTTCATCTCCGAACGTACAGGGTGGGGAATGGAAGGAGGGGTACAGAGGGGAGATGCAATGTGAGACAGCCTTGTGTGTCCTGGGAGCAGATACTTTCAGATCAGGGAAGCAGGAGGAGAAGGCAGGGGGGTTTCATTTGAATAAAAGGACCTTGCAGAGAACTATTTACAACAACTTCTTTCCTAGTCTCAGGAAGCCTTGCAGGGTCCTCCACAGAGGACTTTTACCAAATCACCCAGACTCAGAAAACATTAGTGATGGAGGAAGCTAATGACAATAACTTGTTGGGAAAATGCACCTAAGGATCAAGACTCCTACACGGCAAGTTGAGGTTCAGGATTAACTTTGCTGGAATTACCTGGATATCTGCCCCAGGACCTCATCTGAAATCCCCGCCGTCCTAACGACAGCCCTGTGCGCTGGCGGAACGTAAGTGTACTTACAGCCAACAAAACGGTGGCTCCGAGGACTCTGCCAGCAGGTCACAGGAAACAACAGGGAGCAATGACTTAAACGTGTCGACTGGTTTTGTCTTCCTGTCAGTCCCCAGACTCTCATCATACTAGTAAAATATAACTTATTAGCTGTCGTTTCTGCTTACATTCTTAGCTTGGAAATATTTCCAAACAACAAAAAAATGCCTCTGGGTTTCCGTCTTGCCAGCAAAATGCCTTCTTTTATGGCCTTTATAACTCTCCTGTCCCTAATTCCTCCAAATCCTTTATCTTCCTCTCACTCTACTTACATTATTTGATAGCATATGGCCTGTGGACAACTCCAAAAGGTCATGCGTGTCAGGAAAGTCCTACCTCCCCCCAAACATGCCAGAATAAACTCTCTAGGATGCTGAGAGGTGAGGAAAGATGGGCTGTTGGAGGGCTGAACTCTCTTAACCTTGTCAATGCCTTACCCAGATTTAGAGGTTTTTATGCCCCTCCCTGCTGTCAACTTCCGTTTTCCCGTCACCAAGGTAAACCTGGAAAAAGACAGTAACTAGGGCTTTTCATTACCCTGTGTGGCTGATCTTATTGAAGAAATTAAATCGCTTGGAAAGTGAGTGGAGAGGAACAGCAGTCACTCTGCAGCTCCTGAAAGCATTGAGCATCCTGGGCGCTCTGGGGGGGAACGGGTTACGCAAATTAAAGAAGTAAAACATGTTTTTTCCTTTTTACGATTTCATTGCTGAATGCTTTGCAGCTTTGTAATTTGGAGAGAGTGGTTGGACTCCTTTTGTGCCTCACTGAATCATCGTGTTATTTAATGACATCTGCTAGGGCCCAGCATCGAATTCTGCCTTGCACGCGTGCGCACCCTACATCTTCGTGAGTGACATTTCTTTTCGATACTGCTGGTTGCTTAGTACTTTCCTTTTGTATTTTTTCTATCAGTACCAATCCCAGTAATGAGTTTTACAAGGCATCTTCTCATTGTGACTCGTCTTACTGCCATAAAAGAAAGATCACTGAAACAGGACATTGTAAAGTCTGTATGCGAAGCTCCTAAAACGCCCATCCTTCCTCCCTTCCTTTGTCTGCTAAGTGTTAGCATGTTTCATACATATTAAATCGGAATCAATAGCCAACATTTTGAAATTGAACATTTCAGCTGAAACTGAGTGGAGACGGCTCATTAGATGGGGTGGCTGGGCAGGTGGGGCAGGCGTACCCCATTCTGCATAGTTTCTACCTTTTCTTCCAGGCTCCCTGACGCCTGGTTTGGTTGACTCACGCTCCCTGGCAGACGGTGGGGGCACCTGAGGTTGTGATCCCTGGTCTATGGTGAAGTGAGGCTTGCTGTTCTTCTGTGGCGGCTTCACGTTGAGAAGCCTTCATACATGCTAGCTGTCCTCAAAAGGTTAAATCCACCTGGCAGGCTTCATGCTTTCCCTGTGTTTCACCTTTTGTTCAAACCATGGCACTCCTGCACTGAGGCCAGGAGGGTGAATTGCCTGGCACTTTGGGAAGATGATACCTTATTACAGAGTCACAACCTTAACACTGTTTGATCTCTTTGGTGCAGATATCCTGCTCCTAGGAACTTAAAGCATGATTTCAAAAACAAAAATATCTAGGTAGGAAAATATTCATTGAAATATTTTCTGTAACAGCCAGGAAGGTTTGAAAATGTTAATTAGGAAGGCGAGCCATGTAAAACAAGTGAAAAATGCCAAAGGGCACACACACTACTGTAACAACTAAGCCTCTTGGGATATATGAAAACATGGAGTGGCCATGTTAAACTTTAGGAAGTGTTGTCTTTTAAACACAAATCCCCTTAATTTTATTGATTAGTTTATTTAGTAAAAAATACCTTGGGTGAATAGATTTCATCAAAGGGGAAAGATGCCTCCCAGAGAATTTTCATTTTGGAAAGTTGGGTCTAAGTAGCACTCATGTGTGTTCAGAGAAATTCAGACCTTGGAAATAATTCATTAACTCAGAGTTAGAGCCCTCTTTCCCAGTGCCTGCTCTCCTTCTGCCCCCCCCCCCCATCAAGTCCTATGCGTAAATAAAACCACTCAATAATTATCAAGCCCACCAGTTCTTCTCCCTGAACACGTGTACCTTGTCACATTTGAACATGGAGATGCAGTTGGCCTTTGTCAAAAAACCAAACCAAAACATGTTGGGAGATCTAAACACAACAAATACTTTGGGAGAGAACTGAAAACTCCAGTGATGGGAAGAGGCTGAAGCCTTCTGGATCTTACCCACCAAATCCGATCAAGTAGATTAGGGAGTCTGGGTGCTTATCCAGTTAGTTTTGGCATCCCTGAGGATATTGTGTAGAGTGGCATTTTTGAATCGTGAATGATAAAATCCTTTACTCCCTTAAGACTCCAACAAAAGGAAGAGAAAACTTTATATGATCATCTCCATTGAAGCAGAAAAAAGCATTTGACAAAATTGAGCATTAGTTCATGATAAAAACTCTTAAACTGATAGGTAGGAGAAATATACCTCAACATAATAAAGGCCATATATGTAAAGTCCACGGCTAATATATTATTCAATGGTAGAAGGCTAAAGGATCTTCCTCTACAGATAGCCAAAGAAATCCTGAGAAAGAACAAAGCTGGAGGCATCACAATTCCTGCTTTCAAACTGTATTCGAAAGGTATAATAATCTAAACAGTATGATACTGGCATAAAAAGACACACAGACCAACCAATAGAACAGAATTAAGGCTCAGAAATAGTTGCATGTATGGTCAACTAATATTTGATAAGGGAGACAAGAATACTCCATGGAGAAAAGTTCAATAAGTGGTGCTGGGAAAATTGGATACTTAACATGTAAAAGAATGAAACTAGACCCATATCTTGCACTACACACAAATATTAACTCAAAAGAAATTAAAGACCTAAAGGTAAGGCCTGAAACCATAAAATTCCTAGAAGAAAACCTGGGGGGACAAAAGCTCCTTGATATAGGTCTTGCCAATGATTTTTTGGATATGGCACCGAAAGCACAAGCAACAAAATCAAAGATAAACAAGTAGGACTATGTTCAATGAAAAAGGTTCTGCAGAGCAAAAGAAAGCATCAACAGATGAAAAGACAGCCTATAGGATGGTAAAAAAAAAAATTGCAAACCATGTATCTAATAAGGGGTTAATATCCAAAATACATAAAGGACTCATCTAACTCTATAGCAATACAACAAATAATCCAACTTAAAAATGGACAGAGGTCTTGGACAGACATCTTCCCAAAGATGTACAAATGGCCAATAAATGGTACATAAAGAGTTCTCAACATCACTATCATTTATGACAATGCAAATCAAAACCATGATGAGATATCACTTCACACCTGTTATAGTGGCTTTCTTTCAAAAGACATGAAATAACAAATACCAGTGAAGATGTGGAGAAAAGAGCACCCTTGTGAACTGCTGGTGGGGTTGTAAATTGTTGCAGCCACTATGGAAAACAGTATGATAGTTCCTCAAAAATTTAAAAATAGAACTACCATGTGATCTAGCAATTTCACTTCTGGGAATATACCCACAGGAAACAAAAAAACAAAGAGATATCTGCACCTCTGTATTTATGGCAGAATTATTTATAATAGCCAAGACATGGAAACAAACTAAGAGCTCATTGATGGATGAATATATAAAGAAGTTGACACACATCACACACGCACATATATATACACATACACACCTATACAATGGAGTATTAATCAACCACAAAAAAGGAGATCCTGTCATTTGCAATTACATGGATGGACCTTGCCAAACTCATAGAAAGATCAGATTTGTGGTTACTAAAGGTGAAGGTTGGGGAAAAGGGAATTGGATGGTTGTCAAAAGGTACAAACTTCCAGTTATAAGATAAATAAGTACTAAGGTTGTCATGTATAACATGACGACTATAGTTAATACTATCTTCTGCTATAATTGAAAGTGGCAGAGTAGATCCTATGAGTTCTCATTACAAGGAAAAAAATTGTTTTTCTTTATTCAAATATCTATATGAGATGGTGGATATTAACTAAACATGTAAAAGAAAAACTAGATATATAGCACTGTAAAAGTTTAAGATGTACAGAATGATTGACATATATAGTGTGAAATGGTTGTGGTATGTAAGTCAAATCATTCTGCTGTACATTGAAACCTTCAGTGCCGTATATCAATTGTATCTCAAAAACACTGGGGATAAAAAGTAATCCTGCCTGACAAGTAGTTCTTAACAAACACTTGATATACTTGGCTTTTAAGTTAATAATGAAAATGCATTCCTAGAATTTTTAATTTTTTTTACTCATTATTGGGAATGCTTTTAATTTCCCAAGTCCAAATTACGCCAGTGGGAGCAGGATGGTTACTCACACAAGTGTTGGGTAGCAAGTAAGACGCAGCTTGCTTTTCAAACTCAAATCTCCATATAGAATGCTTATCTGCATAGTAAAATCGACAGCAGTCAGTGTGAAAGGAGAAAGGCAACCAAAAATGAAAACAGCTCACAAATGATCTCTTCCAGTCTCCTGAATTTAGATTTCTGGGGAAAAAGAGAGGGAAAGCTTTATAATTTAGTTTTATGTAGGTTTCCAGAAGTAATGAGAGAGGCTAAGTCGGGTGAGATAAAACAGAGTACTGACAGAGTTATTTGGTTGATTAATTCCAAAAGAAAGTTATTATGGAAAAGGAACATTAATTTTGGAGAGAATTATACTAGTTATGCAAATTTATTAAATTATCTATAAAACTTAGTCATTTCTCTACCTGCTTTGCCGGGGAGAGCTCATGGTTTTTGAATTTTCCAGTAGAACCCGATACAGTGTAGGCTTCGTAATTGGTGACTGTTAGTACTATTGTTATGTTCATCAGGTGAGGGGGGAAAAAGCTATATCTTATTGATATATATTATATATAGATAGCATACGTTACACACACACACACACATATAATTATATAATTTCCTGGTAATATTTTATGTATTATACATACATATACAAATATTGTGTATATATAGTGTATATATGCATATGTAACTATATATATGTTATATACACATATATGTAATGACATATATAAAATGATTCCCAAGATTCACATGGTTTTAATTCACAGGTTAATGCAGATGGCAGTAAAAACTAGAGTGTTGGTAGCAGGGCGCAGAGAGTTTAAGCAGAGATGAAAAGGTTGGGCCAACTACCACGGAATGCTTGCTGCCGGGGTCTGCATGTACCAGCCTGCGTCAGCTTCGTCTCTGATGTGCACAGAATCTCCATCCAGAAGTCTTTTTCATGCATGCAGGGTCATTACTCGGGGCTGGCCAATCTCCAAGGAAAATGATCACTTATCATTCACACATTTATTTATCCTTCAAACTCCAATAAACCAGCGTCCTATTACCGCATCCCCTTTTAAGGCCCGTGGGTCGACTCCCCTCCTTCAGGCTCCTGTATTTGATTCACTGTCAAAAGACATTTCCCTCACCTGCAAAACAGCTAATACTCACTGTGGGGGTTGCAGGAAGGGCTGCAGACGCTTCTCAGTCTTTAGGGTATTTTCACCGATATAGTTTCAAGGACACTACACTTTCTGGGTTTTGTTTGCTTGTCTGGTTTTTGATTTTTCCCTGCCTCGCTGTCTCATAGGCTGGTTCTCTACTCAACTCTGTAACTTCAGAGTGCTCCAGGGCTAGTCTTCGGACTTACGATTCTTCCCTTCCTAAGTGAACGCATGAGGTCTCGTGGCTATGATGTTGTCATAGGCTGACACTCATTTATTTCTCTGGTCTTGACTTCTCTCCATGTCAGGGCTCAGTCACCAATTTGACTGCCCCTTGGCTCTCAAGGGGGCAACTAAAACAGACATAAAATACAACCACCGGGTCACATGGCCCCTACTCCCCCACGACTCCCTCCCCGGTTTTCCCCATCTCGGAAAACGGCACCTCCTGTGCTCAAGCCCTTTGATTCTTTTATTTCACCCCTTCACCCCTTCTTTATCCCATCAGTAATTTTATTGTTTCCGTTTCCAAAATACATCCCCAGTCCCAGTGCTTCCCTTCATATACACTGTTATTCTAATTAGAGCCAGTATCTATTAAATTGATTAATGTGAAAGGAACTACCTCCTAACTCGTCTCACTTTCTGACTCTTGCCCTCGATACAGTATTCTCAGCAGCCAAGAGATTTGTAAGATCCTCCTAAGATCAAATTATGCCCTTCCTCAAAACCTTCTGCTGACTGGCACTCCGGGACTACAACTATAATTTCTTTCCATGTCCAATAAACAAGTTATCTGGCTTAACCTTCACCTTAAACCTTCCAAACTTCCATTCTCTGTTTATAGTGGCCCCACTCTGTTCTCTGACTCAGTGAAAAGGCCTTTAGTCCTACATCAGGGCCTTTGCACTTATTCCCCTCCCCCCCAGGATGATCTCACTCCTGTTCTTCCACTGCTCATTTCTCACAGTTCAGGTCACAATCCACCGCTACTTCCTCAGAGAGGCTTTCCCCACGACTCCACACGAAGTAAGGATCTAGTGATGCTATATCACATTACCCTGTTTCATTTCATTCAACATCAGGTGAACCACAAGGAAACACCTTCTTTCTTTAGAAAGGATCAATTTCTTATGTATCCCCTGCTATCGAAAAGATTCTCATTAGTTAGCAGAGACCTTGTTTGTCATATATCACGTGTTTCCCAAGGCCAAGAACAATGCCTTGCATACAGGAGTTCAGAAAATATGTTCCCCAAGTGAACAAATGAATGAATGAATGGAGATCGTGAATCAGTATTAGGGGATTTGGCCTAGTCAGAGAAATCAGGAGAGCTTCCATGCGGAGGTGACATTTGAGAACAGGTTTGATGATTTTGTAGGCATGATGTAATTTCCTCTCTAAGAGTGAGTGGTGGGGGGAGAGGAGGTGGGAGAGTTGAACGTTTCTAGCAAGAGTGATGGCACATGCAAAGGTGAGAGGAGGCGATGGTAAGAGGAGCCTTGCTGCGCTGGAAGAACAAGGCGCTCATGTGCCAGGAGCTCAGTGGGCAAGGGGGCTGGTAGTGCAAGAGGTGACTTGTTTTCAAATTCTCAGTGAAATCTTTTTTTGTACGAAAAATTTTATGTGGAATTCTAATACATTTCCAAGGCCCACCCACATTTCCCAACTCTTGTTCCATGAGGACCCCTAGAGACTTGTATAGTCTACTAATTAAAAACTGTCAGTTTGGGAAAGCATAAATTTCTTATAAGTAAGACACACTTTCTGGGGTTTGTGTATTGGGCTATCCCCTGGAAGGGAGGTACCCACTTCATATACAGTGCCAGGCCTAGCCCTGTCATTCTAGGAATTTGGTTCTTCAATGCTCTTGGGGAGGTGACAGCTCTGGGCTGAGTATTGGAACACAAGGCTCTCACTCCAGGATTGCTATGTAGGATCAGGACCTCGTGCCTCAATGTTAAAACCCACTGAAACCCACTGGTCTGGTTTCCATCTATAGCTCAAGCATATCCTACCTCTCAGAGCTCCAGCTTTCTAAAAAAATAAAAATCAGCAGAATATAGAGCCCATACATTCTTCCAGAGGGGAAAGAGCTCACGTTGAATCCCAGCTGTCAGTTATTACCAATATTACCATCAGTAAATTATCTCACCTGAGTTGTGAGAATTAAATGGAATATGAGTGCGTGGCACACAGTGATAGCATAATTTAGATTAATATTACTATTATTGTTGTGGTGGTTATTAATGTGATTCCTGAACTGCTCAAGACTTAATCCAGTGGTCAAACCACAACGGTGAATTCTGTGGTCACTTCAAAACTGGGTGCAATTTTGTGCCCCAGGTGACATTTGGCAAGTCTGTGGGCATTTTTTGTTGTCACAACTTGGGGTGGGGTTTCTACTGGCAGCTAGTGGGTGAAGATCAGAAATGCTGCCAGAATCTACAATGCACAGGACAGCCCTCTGCCTCGCCCCACAACAGAGAAATTATCTGCTCTAAATTGTCAGTAATGCTGCAGTTATGAAACCCTACCCTGCAAAATCAGTCCCATGGGAGCATGAAGCTTCAGTATTTGTCTTTGTTTTCAAATTTCCTTCCCTTCCCTGGCTCCCACTAACTCAAGCAATTACACTTAGCCTGGAATGTAGTATTCAGTAAATAATATTTTGATTAATTGAATGCATCTAAATGAATGGTTTTTCTTTCCCCACCACAAAGCGGTTAACTTTTGCAAGAAATATTAGCTAAATTGAGAGTACATCTGTAATTAGAACTCAGATGGACAAGGTTAAAGGACTGAGTTGAATTGGCCCAAGCCCACTTAATTAGTAAAGTATTTAGAAGCACATGTCCATTTTAGTAACTGCAAACCTCTTAGACAAAAGTTTCATCTCTAGTGTATATCATCAATTTAGCTACAAGGTTAAATTGTTTTACTTCACTTGTTCTGTTCAGATCCCTGCAAGAAAGACACATTTGGAAGAGAATTTCTGCTTGAGGGAATGTTACAAAAGTAGCCTGTCATACTCTTGAAGGGGAGGCTGCTGACTTAAGGGAAATGAGAATTTCATGTGTCTGCGGTTTAAGAAACTCACCTGGCGTGGAGTGAGAGCGGCAGAGAGAAGCACTTGGGTGCTAATAGGCTATAACGGGCGAGGCCTGGGCTTCCCAGCCCCGGCGCCACATGAGAGTCACCTGGCGAGATGAAAAACATACAGGTGCCTAGACCCCCAGCCCTCACCATTTTAAGCAAAATCTCTGGGTTGCTTCTATGTATCAGGATGTTACAAAGTTCCCCATGCAATCTGTGTACAGTACCAGGGCTGGGAAGGCCTAGCTTAGGTGAGGAAATAATTGACCACGATAATAACATTTGAGCTGTTCTGGAAAGCTAAATCAGGCAACATTGATGGGTTTTTAATTTGCAGTATTAACAGATGTCTTGCTATGCAGGAAACCAACAAATCTTACCCAGCACCAGTAGTACCTCACATTTGTGTTTTTATTGCCAATTTTTAGAATCATATTTATATTTAATTCTCAAAGCACCATCAAGAGTAATCAGAAAAATATATATAAATATGGTGGGGGCAAAAACGAGCTCAGAAAGCTCACTTGACTTACCCAAATTTGAGTTGGCTGGTTCCTTCCCCCTTTCCTCCACGTATGTCTTCAACAACATATATTGTATCTGCTCTGTGATGAAGGTCAGGCGTTACCCAGCTCGGGAATTATGGCAGGAGGACATAGGACTCCAGGCAGCAGAAGGCCCTGTGGGGACAGGAACGTGGCATCGTCAAGCACCTGAAAGAACAGGTTTCCGTGAGACGTCTTCTGTCCCAGGGCGCTGGAGCTGGGGTTACCTGCTCTGCTGATCTTGAATCCCTGTCTTCAGCATTAATACTTTCCTCTCTCCATTATAGGCATTTAATCTGTTTCCAACACGCAGCCTTTTTTGTTACATAATGTACTTTTTCCACTGTGGTACTGGCCATCCCCACACCTTTGCTTCCGCTCCAACTGTTAACACGCCCCTCTTCTCCCAGCCACTGTACCAAGCGTGTGACCAAGGCCTGACCAATCCTGGTCCCCATTTATTCTGTTCATAGTGATTGGTCCAAGAGCTGGGTGTTTCCAGTACGGCCAATCCTACACCTTCCATGTGATTTCGCTTGAGGATGCGGGAAACTGCGTGTCTCTTCTTTGTGGGTCATGAATTGCGGGAGGCCTTGTCTTTTGCCTCTTGAACAGGGAGCTGTGTGTGGCAGGAGACACTAAGGTCAGCAGAGATGGAGAGAGTGGCAGCTCAGACCATGGGTGTCGTGCCCTGGACCCGCACGTGCCTTAGATCCCCCAATTACTTAAGCCAATAAGTTCCTCTTACTGCATCAAGGAGCATGAGTTTTATTTGTCAATTTTGTAACAAAATTATCTGATCATTACACCAGATGTTCTAAAGACTTTGGGCATTTGAATATGTTTTCGATTATCCAGTTTCAGCTCAGAATGGGGCTGTTACACATAATTGAAGATATTAAGGACAACCTCCCCCCCCAGTCATAACCGGTGGCCTTGGCTACAAAGGACACTCCTCTAAGCATCACGGAGTCTACAGCATGCTTCAGTGCAGTGGTTCTCGGACTGCGTCCTGGGCCAGCAGCACCAGCGTCACAGGGCCCCTGGTCCGAAGTGCAAGTTGTCAGGCCCCTCCCAGGACTTACTGAATCAGAAACTGGAGGTGGGCCCGAAAATCTGTGTTTTAACAAGCCCTCCAGGTGATCCTGATGGATATACTAAAGGCACATAGGCCCCACCGCCCCACCTTTTTTTTTAAATGAGTGGTAGTCAAAGCATACTTCGAATAATATGAAATGTTTACCACACATGCACACGTCTTCCTGTCAAACAATTTGACAGACCTAGACAACCTGAAAATGTCTTAACCTATTTATGTTGATAATGACAACAGGAAAAATAATAGTAATTAGACTTCACTGAATGTGTATTATACACTGGAGATCATACCACGTTCCTTACAGATATTACTTCCCTTTTGAAAGTTGACACTGTGGAACTTTTTGGTGCCAGTGTCTTCCCAGAATTGAGTTCTGGGCATCATCCCTGGATTAGTGACTCAGCAGGTGCATCTCCTGTATTTGTGGGGTGCATTTTTGTGGCCCCTCTTATTTTCTCAGAAGTCATAATACCACTCTAAAGAACCAAGGAGAAATTTTTGATGGTGAAAAGGAGAAGCTTTTGCAAAGAAGGTTAGAGATGGAAAATGCTTGCAAATAATTCATTATTTGCCTGCTTCCACGTAGGCATGCCTACCCAGGTGGAACGATGGTACAATTTACAGGCCATCTGTTTTCAATATGGCAACCTGAAGCTGATAAAAATAGCCTGGTACTGCAGAGAGGGAATCGTATGTTATTTACTTGGTGGTGGTGGTTGTTTTGAACACTTGAAAGAACATTAGAATCTACCGTAGCATTTTCAAATGCTGATCCATACCACCCAGCTGGGCATCTTAAGAATTCCCAGGGGCTTGTGGAGAGAATCATTTTCTAAGACTCTGAGCCAGATAATCAGAGATGGATACAGGAATCCATGGTATATGAAGAGGCTTTTCAGCTAGATTAGGACCTCTCTCAATCAAGACCTTTGGTTCACAAACTGTGCACTAATCGTTCGAGGGAACTGTTATAAGGGCTGTGGGCCACCTGCCAGTGACTGCCAGTTTTGTCTGTTTTATATTCTGAATTTTTGTATAAGCCTTCACTTAAAGAAAGGGGTGTGCTACACTTTTTAAAAAATCACTATTTTTGTTTATTCTTTGTTTAGGTTTGTAGGGAGACTGGGACTGGAGCCCAGGCCTCCTGACTCCCGTTACGATGCTCCGTCTGCCAGCACGAGAGGACCAACAAGATCAAGGACCACTGAGGGAAGGAGTTTTCTCAGCACTCTCTAGCTTTCCAGCTCTAAGGCATGTTTAGGGCTATGATAGTTTGGTCAGGTCCTCTGTGGCTTCTAATCTGTGATACTCACCATTTAAAGTCCGGCCCTTTGTGAGCCTGGCTTGTTCCTCCACAGAAACCTGCTGCGGGTCACACTGCAGCTGTGTGAGGGCCAGTGTCCTTTGAGTGACAGCTGGGGGGAGAATGGCTGACGTTGCCGTAGGCTCAGGTCTAGAGCAGGGAAACCTGCATCTTCTTTTGGGATCTCCTCTTGGATCCGGGTGTGCACACTTTTGAGGAGATACACTGGGACACAGGTGCTAAGATTCCTATTCGGAAAATAAAGATTTTAAAAATCCTATTTTATAAAACACACATGCACGAGCACACACACACACACACGCAATGTCTTACAGAGGATGTTTTTAAGTTTCCTTTGTAAATATGAAGCAAACAACAGGAAAACATTGTTCTTGTTCCTCTTACTAACTGGGATACCTTCTGTTGATGGATGGCTACGTCTGCCCACTTAGTAATCCACAAAGGGCTGATTTTGTGCCCAACAGGTGACCACAGGGCAATATAACACCTCTTTTCTTACGAGGCGTTGCCAGTTTCGTTTTGTTTTGTGAAAAGAAAAAAAGTTAACCTAAAGTAAAGGATTAAGAAGTTCTTTTACCAAAGGAATGTCCAAGTACTTGCCCCAAACAGGACATGGTCAAGGTGTTAGGAGCTGTGCCTCATGTTTAGGTTTCATTATATAATTCATTCTCCAGAACCGACAGGATGTGTATATAAAGAAAGAATTTTATTGCAAGGAAAATGATGAAAGTGGGCAGGTCCCCAGACCTGCAGGAGGGAGCCAGCGAGCTGGAGACCGGGTGCCTCCGGGAGCCGTTCAGCCTGGATCTGAGGGCTGGCAAGGGGGCCTCAGGGAGAGGGGAGAGTGCATCTGTTAGGAGCACCCACCGGCGCAGAAAACCATCAGGCCTTCACGTGGAGGCAGGCTCAGAGACTGAGTAAAATTATGTAAAGTGTCTAAACTAGACTGTGTTCTTCAACCCCCAGTGTTAGGAAATTAAAGTACAAAAAAGTATTTCAACTATTTTCTGTGCATTTGAATCTTTAGCATTCATAAGCTGGGCCTTTAGTAGTCTGACACAACTTACCAAATAATGGGATCCAAAGAAATCACAGTTGCCTGTAAACTGCCCTGGAGCAAAGAAATATATGGGGGTGGGGGTGGGGGTGGCAGGGAGACTTGTTTCCTTCTTGGAACAAGAATTCATTTTACTTAGACCTGTAATACACTGTTTCTTTTAATGGCTTCCCAGCCCTAACTCCCAGTATGAAGCCCAGGATGCAGTTGGCGTGCCTGTGTCTGACCAAATTCTGTTGGCCTAGGAGATATTTCTAAATATCTTTATTCTTTTGTGCCTGTTCCATAAATCTTCATGCTGCCAGACTTTGAATGTGGTATAAGTATCAACCCCCAAATAAGAAAGTAGATTCTGACAGAGCTCTATAATCAAAAGTAATTTTCCTTTTGCAACCATTTTACAAAGGAAAATAGAACATTTGAAGTTGTTCTGTTACTGCCATTGTCTTACATTAGCATTATTTTTTTTGAGAGTTGTCATATAATGCTAGGGTAAAGCTGAAATAATAATATCCTGTATCGTTTTATTTTTTGTTTTTCGTATTTCTCGCCTAACCCACTGCCAGTCTCTTTTCAATATTCCCACCATCCTTTTGTGTTACCTGCTGGGCCAATCTTTTCTCAAATCAAACAGTTGAATTTTCTTATTATGTTTCAAGTATCTTAAAGATGCTCTTGTATTTCCAGCGCCCCTTGCAGCTAGGCAACAGGCTCATGAGCTCCAGCCCACATGGGGAAGAGCAGAGTGTGTAGTTTGGGGGACCTCGAGAAAGAAAGCAAAGGTTTGAGTGCTAGTATCTCCCGCCTGCTGGCTTTGACTTTGGAGATGATTGAACCCAAGGTGAACACAGACAGGTCACAACAGAGGCATCTGGAGTTATTTAGAGAACATGGCACATGTCTGTCCTCCAATGAAACAAATGAAAAATAGAAAGTAAGTTTTTAAAAAATAAGCCTCTGGAGAAGACGTTTCTCACCCAAGCCCCAAATCAGAGCACAACACATTCCAGGCTCAGGGACACAGAGGCAACTGCGATGCTTTTTCAGGTCAGCAGAGAGAGATGGTAAGTCAGAGCAGGACTAGAGCCGGGGGTGCGCCGGGCTCAGGACACGGGGCCGGTCTCCTGGGAGGCTGGGGGGAGGCTTCGAGCACATGTCCTGCGTGGAGGGTCCAGAGGACCACGAGGGGGGATTCCATAAAGCAAAAGCGGTTTGCCTTATGGCCTAGATTATACATTTTATATACGCTGCCCACATCCTTGACTTGGGAATGCAGCTCCAAGTACAGATGCAATCTGCCTGCTAGACGCTCAGGATGGCTCGTGTGCTCACCGTCCAAAGTAACCACAAATAATAGTGACAAAAGGCAACTTCTGTTGAGTACTCACTATTTGTTAGGCACATTGGTAAGTGCTTTGCAGACGTTACCTTAGTGACTCTTCCCAGCTCTCTGCAGTGGGCTATTGTTAGTACGCCTTCACTCATGAGGCGATGAGGCTGAGCAATACAAAGAACACTGTCCAGTCAGCTGGAGAGTGGGGAAAGGAATAAATGATCCCAGCAGGATCGGCTACATGGTTTGGGAGGTCCTTTGTTTAAAAAATTATTATTATTATTTTAAAATAGTAAAATAGCCTTATTGCAGTGTCATTATTTAAAAAAAACTGAACATACTTAGTATATGCAATTTAATGAGTTTGGACATATGCATATAAAGGCGAAACCATCAACACAATCAAGGTGATGGATGTATCCATCGCCTCCAAAAGTTTCCTTATGTCTCTTTGTTGTTTTTTTGTTTTGTTTGTTTTGGGGGGAATGGTAAGAACACTTAATATGGGACCTAGCCTCTTAACAAAAAAGTTAGGTTCTCAATACGGTATTGTTAACTATGAGCACTATGTTGACAGCAGACCTCTAGAACTTACTCACCTTGATTAACTGAAACTTTATGCCCTTGGAACAACTTCCCATTTGCCCCTCCTGGCAACCACCATTCTATGCTCTGCTCTTGTGAGTTTGCCTACTTTCTACTCCTCATATAAGTAGAATCATGCAGTAATTTGTCCTTCTGTGACTGGCTTATTTTACTTTGGTATAATATCTCCCAGATTCACCCATAGTGTAACAAATGCAGGATTTCTTTCATTTTTAAAGCTGAATAATATTATATCATATGAAAATACTACATTTTCTTTATCTATTCATCTGTTCATGAACATGTGGATTGTTTCCATATCTTGGCTATTGTAAGTAATGCTTCATTGAACACGGGAGTGCAGATATTGCTTCGAGGTCCTGATTTCAATTATTTTGGACCTATACCTATAGAGGAATTGCTGGATTGTATGGTAGTTCTATTTTTACTTTTTTGAGAAATCTCCATACTGTTTTTCATAGCAGCTGCAACACTTTACATTCCTATCAACAGTGTAGAAGGGTCCCAATTTTGCCATATTCTCTCCAACATTATCATATATATATATCTACATATAGATATGTATATATTCTAACAGGTGAGACAATATCTCAGTGTGGCTTGGGTTTGCGTTTTCCTGATGGTTAGTGACATTGAGCACCTTTTCATAGACCAACTGGCCATTTTTATGTTTTCTTTGGAGAAATATCTCTTCAAGTTCTTTGCCCATTTTTTAAATTGAGTTATTAGGTGTGTTTTTTTCACTCTTGAGATATAGGGATTTTTAAAATGTATGTTTGGGATATTAGCCCCTTATCAGGTATTAGTTTGAAATATTTCCTCCCATTCTGTGGGCTGCCTTTTTATTTTGTTGACTGTTTCCTTTCTTATGCAGAAGCCTTTTAGTCAGGTATAGTCCCACTTGTCTATTTTTGCTTTTGTTGCCTTTTCTTTTGGTGTCATATGCAAGAAATTGCTAAGACCAACGTCAAGAAGCTGTCCAGGTTTTCTTCTAGGTGTTTTACAGTCTCAGGTATAACATTTAAGTTTTTAATTCATTTTGATTAGATTTTTGTCTGATGTCATAGGGGTCCAATTACATTATTTGTAAGTGGTTACCCAATTTTCCCATTTATTTGTTATTATTATTTTAGTTTTTCCACTTATTGAAGAGACTATCCCTTCCACATTATGTATTCTTGGCCGCCCCCGTGGAAGATCAAGTTGACCATAAAGTGTGGATTTATTTCTGGGATTTCTATTCTGTTTCATTGGTCTATATGTTTTCCTTTATGCCAGTACTTCTCTCTTCTTTTCGTAGTCTAGCTAAAGGTTGGCCAGTTTAATTTATCTTTTCAAAAAACCAACTACTAGCTTCATTGATTTTTCTATTGTTATTATAGCCTCTATTTTATTTATTTCTGCTCTTATTTCCTTCCCCTGAGAGCTTTGGACTTGGTTTGTTCTTTATTTTCTAGTTCCTTGGGGTGTAAAGTTAGGTTGTTTATTTGAGAGCATTCTTCTTTTTAAATGTAGATAAAGTGGGTCTTCAAGTTGAAACAAAAGGACACTAAACAGCAAAATGAAAGCATACAAAAGCCTAAAACGCACTGGTAAAGGTAAATACAGAGACAAATACAGAAAACTGTAACACTGTAATGGTTGTGTGTAAATTAGTTTTACTTTTAGTATAAACATTAAAGACAAAATATCAAAAATAACTATATCTACAAAAGTTTGATCATGGATACAGAACATAAAAAGATGTAAACTGTGATATTAATAACAAAGTGTGATAAAGGAGTAGTAAGCAGGTTTCTATTGAGGTTAAATTGTTACCAGCTTAAAATAGATAGTTGGAACTACAAGATGTTTTGGGTTGGCTTCAAGGTAACCAAAAAGAAGCTACCTATAGAAGACACAAAAGAGAAAAAGAGAAAAGATACAAGAATGTCACTATAAGAAATCAACCAAACACAAGAGAAAAGGCAGCGAGAACAAATGAGCAAGACAGGCAGACAATGATGAACGAAATCAAATAGTAAGATCTTCACTTTATTTATTTATTTATTTATTTTAAATATCTTTATTGATTTCAGAGATAGGAAGGGAGAGGGAGAGAGATAGAAACATCAATGGTGAGAGAGTCATTGATCGGCTGCCTCCTGCACGTCCCCTGCAACCCGGGCATGGGCCCTGACCGGGAATCGAACCTTGATCTCCTGGATCCTACGTCGATGCTCAACCGCTGAGCCACGCCCGCTGGGCAAGACCTTCACTTTAAATAATTACTTAAATATAAGTGAATTAAATTCCTTAGTGAAAATACATAGAGTGGATGAAAGGATTAAAAAAAAGGACCCAAATATATACTGTCTATGAGACTCACTCTAGATTTATTGACACGTATAGATTGAAAGTGAAGGGATGGAAAAAAATTTCATGCAAATATTAAACAAAAGAGAAAGAATGGCTATACTTACAAAGTCAAAATACACTCAAAGTCAAAAATGGTCACAAGAGATAGCCACGAAACAAATCTTAACAAATTTGAGAAGACTGAAACTATACTAAATATCTTTTCCTACCACACTGTTATGAAACCAGAAATCAATAACTGAAGGAGAATTGGAAAATTCACAAACATGTGGAAATTAACACTCTTGATCAACCAATGGGTCAAAGAAAAAATCAAAAGGGAAATCAGAAAATATCTTGAAACAAATGAAAATGAAAACACAACATACCAAAACTTAGGAGATGTAGCAAAAGCAGTACTAAGAGAGACGCTTATAGCAATAAACAACTACATTCCAAAAGAAGAGAGATCTTAAAAGCTACTAAGAATTTCAAGACGGCTCCAACAGTGCATGGGAGCAGGCCCGAGCCTCGGCGCCCCCTCCAGCGGCCCTGGTGTCCGGTCGCCACGCTCCGCTCCGGTCCCTGCACTTTCCTCCTTCTGTCCCTGCTTCTCTTTATTACGCATTCTCCACTCTCCCCCCACCCCTGCCCTTGGCTTCTTCCCGCCTTCTCATTTTTATTGCACATTTATTCATCTACTTTCCTATTAATGTTCCTGTGACCCAGTACCTCCGGCTCTCCGGTGCATGGGTGTGACACAGGAGAGACAGAGAACATTTGGCTTGAAGACTTTAGTGTATCAGCCACACGGCACAGATCAAAGGGTGGGAGTGGCCACATCCCAGTCACAGCCTGACTCAGGGACCGACACTTGTGAAGCTCTTCTGGTTTTATTCTGGTTACTCTCCTTCCTTCAAGAAGGAAGCCCACCGAACAGAAGTTGTAGAAGGCCTTTCTGATGTGAACTCACGGGAAGCTTGTGTTCCTCAGTCGGCCGTAATTTTAAAGCTTTAAAATAGACCAGGCAGGATTCTGGAGCTCCCTGGGTCAAGAAATCGAAATTACGAGTTACTAATACTTTCTGTACAAGAGGGAATAATTATATATCCTCTGTCCTTCCTGATTACACTCTTGGGACTGGGGCCCAACAGAGCCGCAACTGGCCCCAAACACAGGAAAGCAGTTTCCAGGACATAACGGGACATCAAATATGGAATTATGTGGCCATTCACGGCTATGCCTCACTAAGGACAGAAGTCAGAGCTGCTAGAGAAACAAAGTCATGGCAGATATGGGAGACATCTGCCCTTCTAAATTCGCACCAATTTAACTGATTAATTTTCCACAAAACATACTGGTTTTTTGTTTTTTTTTTTTCAGTCCTCACTGGGGGATATTTTTTTCCATTGCTTTTCCGAGAGAGTGGAAGGGAGAGAGAGAGAGAGAAACGTTGATGTGAGAGAGACACATGGACTGGTTACCTCCCACACCCACCCCGCCCGGGGCCAGGGATCGAGCCTGCAACCCAGGTATGTGCCCTTGGCTGGAATCGAACCCGGGACCCTTTAGTCTGCAGGCCGACGCTCTAACCACTGAGCCAAACCGCCCTGGGCTTTGTTCCTTTTCTTATATTCTTCCCTGGCTTTTTACTTCCATTCATGCCCGTGCCAACCCTGTCTTCTCTCTCGCCTGCCTACTCTGCGCTTCTGCCTGGCAGCCCCATCTCCTCCTCTGCCAGTCTGAGGTCCTGGGACCTCATTCGCCCTCCTGTTGGTCTCTCAGAGAAGGGACTCACCTCTAATCAGAGATCAGTGTTTTACACTTGGGGCAATTTTGTTCTGGTAATAACTGGAATTTTCCAGTGCAGACATGGTGGGTGAGGTTGAATGAGATATATTAAAGTGAGCGCGCTCCTTGAGCTGTCCGAAAGAGAGGCAATGTGCAAATCCCATCAGGCCTTTGCATTGTCACAGCCAGTGGCAGGGACCAGCAGTACTCTGCTGTTCTCATCTGGACCTGACCGTACGTGTATGAGTTAATATTTAAAGGCGAGGAAGCTTGTTTTTTTACTTTATTCGATAGTAAAGTGATGGTGGCCCTATCTTTTTATTTCTATTACAGGGGGACCACCGGTGGCATGCACTGTGCCTCAGACATTCACGTTACTGGGAGGTGTGTGCTGTTTTCGTGGCTGTGCTTGGAGCTCTCCCGCACAACCAGTGGGGTGAAGTGGGGTCTTCTCCTACAGCTTTGGCTGTGTAGTGATTTTCATGTCAGTTGTGAGATCCAAAAAACCCCCAAAAACAAAAAATCCCACAAAACCTGGAGGAAGACATTAGTGAATTGTTCCAGGAAGCTTAGACTTTTTATTTTCTTTCCTTTCATTTTCTTTCATTTTTATTTATTTACTTATTTTGAGCCTCTGTGGGTCAAAATCTCTCATTGGGGTTAGCTTGGCTCCAAGGAAGGTCCTACACCCCTCCAGTTTCAGAGAGGTGAGGCGGAAGACAGAGAGGAAGGCTGGGAATAGAAGGGGTGTGCGGGGGTTACACAGATGAATTAGGAGAAAAGAGCTCAGGAGAGACACGGGATCTATCAATCAGTTTTCTCCCTCTTGGAAAAGCAGTGCAGTGTCATTTCGTATCTTTTCAAAACGATTCTAAACAGCATTCTTTCAAATGAAAACTTTGAAAATAAAAAGAAGAGGAAGAAACAGACTACCTTCTTAGCATTAAGTACACCCTACCAATGAGATAACCGAGTAGGAGGGGAGGGGCGGGGGAGCAGGTTTTTAAAAGTAATGTTCTTAGTTTTATTTCATAAAAGAGCCAAAAATTAACACTTTTGAATTGATTACTAGTTTCTTAGGATTTTGAAAGCGAAAGGAACCTACTGCTGGCTTTGTTGCCGTGATCAAATATTGCAGGCATCATTCTGCCTGAGATTTCCATTTTACACACTTTCAACTGCCGGTAGAGACTGGCATGTGAGACGTAAGCAAATTCAATTTGAAAGAAAATTCCTTGAGTTCTTACGCCGGGCATCATGGCATATATGACAGAAGAGAAGACATCGCGGTCAGCAGGCAATCAGCACATGGGAACACTCCAGGGACAACACAAGGCAGCATGTGGCGGGACTCAAGTGTGACATCACTACCGGCACCTTGGAGGTCAGAGGAAGGGGGGATTGTGTCAGGGTGGAGTGCAGCTTAAATACATTTTAAAAGGCTAGGAAGGTTTCAAGTAAGTTGCAAGGGAGAGAAAAAGAGAACTGGAGGCATGAAAACCAGCCTGGGGCCCGTGTGTTTACCCCACCTGAGTTTGGAGAACACAGGAGAGTTTGCTACTGGATGTCTTAGATAGTGTGAGCCAGGCAGGGCCCGAGGATGACACTGTGCATAGTAAACACTTAGCAAATGCCTAATGTATGCTGGGGCACTACTTAAGCAGCGGGGTTACAAAAATAAGTAGGATTTGACACTCTAGAATCCCACTGTCTCATGACAGAACCAAAGAAGTAAATCAATAATCACAAAATTAGTGTAATCCACACAATAATGAAGGGTTTTAAGATCTCTTAGTGGCAGTTAGGAAGGGTATCATCTCTGCAATACGAAAGGATATTATCTAGGTGGGGATTGCTAGAAATAAATACAGGCTCCTTTGCATTGAAGTGTCCAGATCAGAAAGCTGGATACGGGCACATCTGTGTAGATGTTGTGGGAAAAATCCTAAATGGCAAAGATGTGAGATGCTCGTTCTGCATATCAAGTTCCAACGGTCCCGACTCAAAGGCAGTGGCTCTTTTCTGGACCATTCAGCCTTAGTATTGCTGCTGACAATTTGGGGGTTTGACGGACGTAGGAGGGAAAAAGAAGGCCTGGAATCAAAGAATGTTTTCAACTCTTTAGGATGCATTTATAATACCCGCCCCTCCCCTGCCATTTACAGCAACATAAGCTCTGCAGATTCCAGCGCCTGTAGTTTGAAAACCAAATGGATTGTTCGAGAGAATGTGGTTTCTGCTGATAATGAGGAGGAGGGGAAGAAGGGCATAAACAAACAACGGTTGAAAACGAAACATTGAGAGAACAATTTTATTTGGTATCTCTATTTCCTATAATTAAGTCTCAGCTCAGTAATTTGTTTGAAACTCAATTTTCAATAATTTTTTGCAAGTCATAGGATGCTAGGTCTATGGGTGGGCTAACTACATTAAGCTGGCTTATTAAAGTTAAGGTTGAAGATATACAGAAAAGTTGTGATGAAGTTTTAACTACTGCTTACTGTCTACATTAAAAAATTGTCATATGGCAGAGAGGAGAAATAGGCTGCTTTATTTGCAGGTATTACAAAGAACTCAACATTCATTCATTCATTCACTAAATATTTATTGAGCACCTTTCACTGGCCAGCCATCATGTTAGTCTCTTGTTAGGATTTTAGGATTAGGCAAGTTTTGTCTTTGAAATCCAGTTAAACAGTTTGTAATACTTTATAGTAGTAATAATAATGCTATTATTTTTGTGTTCAGGCACTTTTAACTTACTGTGTTTCAGGCACTTTTCTAAGTATTAATTCATTTAATAGCTTTACACATTTTGTGAGGTATTATAATAACAATACTTGTCTTAAAGCTGAGGCAACTGAAGGTCAGAGGGAGTAAGATATTTGCAAAGGTCACGCAGCCAGGTATTATTCCAATTCAGGAAGCTTGAGTTCAGAATCTAGACTCTTAAATACTTTGAGAAATACATTTCCTGTCTATCAACCAACAAGAATGTACTGAATATATCCACTTATCTGTGAACATTTCGAGTACAGAGACGTTTCCAGCACCTAGCATGGAAACTCATAATATATATTTAGTAGATGTCATTGTGTTGCTGGTGGAAATTGTGTTCTTTCACGGGATCCTGAGGAAAGCATTCCATGGACCCACACACAGGAGATTGTGGTGTGGCAAGATTTATTTGGGTAAAAATAGAAGACTGCCCCTCCTGGGTTTGGGACCCCAATGTCCCATCTCTGTCCATGCTGCCATGGAACAATTCCAATCTTGTCTACCACAACGCCAAAACAAAAGCCTGTGTCCAGAGTTTCTGTTTCATATGAAAGCTTAGTTCTCTGGGGGCCCACGTGGCTGCTAAACCCAGGTGGTCGTGTGTGAGCCCCAACGAATGGGGCACTTCGGGTCACTGAGTGAGAGAGAGCTCTTCTTTGTTCCCCTGGGGTTATATTATTTTGGGCTTGGGAAAGACCAGGAGGTTTTTCAAAATAACCGATCAACTTCCCAAGCTTTTGCAGGCTTCTGATGGGTCGACCCCCTGACCAATTGTTCCCTTTCCCAGGTTAGATGGACAGGCCCCTATGGTCAAACACCTCCCCGCTGTGCCTTTTTGACTTCTATTGACTTCTATTGAGCATGTGCTTGCCTCTTCCTGGTAAAGCAAACAGGCTCCATTGGATTCAGCTCCCCAGCCCATCAGACTCAACAACGTCTGATTCTCTCTGTCTCCTTCCTTAATATCTAGCTACCGACACTAACAATCGAATAAATATTCAAGGAATACTGACAATAGAGAAGATAAGGTTCCCCCTTTAAGCTGTTCATAACCTAATTACCACTGTAACTACACTTTATGGTTGTTAAGAGAACATTCTCAAAGCATGGAAATGAGGCAAAAGCGCGCATTTGATCCCAGCTGGCCGGTCTCCCTAGCCTTGCTCTGTCTGGGTGGACGCTGTACTGTAACTGCTCCTGAGTAGAGGGGCCGTGTCTTACTCGTCCTTGAAGTCCTGCAGCCTAGGAGGGTGTGCTGATGTCTGCTTTTAAGAAATGATTCCTGAATCAGTATCACGATTAATGCCAAGTTGAGGTTCCTGTGAATCCTTCAGCCCTTGTTTCACTCTCCTCACAAAAAAAGGGAGATATGGAAGTATTCTACATACTGACAGAAAGCTTCCTAGTGTCATAACAGAGAACTGAACAGAGGCCCTCCCAACACCTGCTGAAACAGCCATGGATTCCACGGGAAGGCAGAGGCAGAGGGGATAATGTCAGCTGGGTCAGAAACCCAGGAACAGTAACAGTTCACTCCAAAGTGTGCCATTACTTTCCCTTTCACATTTTTTAACAAAGAAAATGAACATGGCAGCCATTGATTAAGATGGATTTGAGGACAGCTCCATCACTGCAATTATAAAAGGCAATTCTCACGGCGGGGAGGGGGGAGGAAAGAGAGGGAGAGGGATGTGAAGAGATAAACGCACTTTCCAGGATTCATTCTTACCCAGGGCACACGGCATAAGCAGCCTCCGAATCGCCTTCATTCATCTCTGTCTGTCCCTCTAATTCGGATGATGGAGTGGCTCAGTTAAATTGAAATTGCGTTAAGTTGACAGCCAGAGAGTGGCATTGTTCCTGGCTGAAAATCATTAATTTTGATGTGATCAATTCCTTTCTAATGGGGCATTTTTATTATCTCTGGTGTTTTTGTTTTGGTGACTTTTCCCAATAATGTCAATATTTCAAGTAAGCCAGTGGAGAAACAAAACAGCCTAACACTTCTTTATCCAATATTATTATATGTTTAAAAACTCTTTGCTGCCCTAGTCTGCTTAATGTCAGATGAAAAATGACCAAGATCAAGAAAACAACAAAATCCTCATTGTAATGTACTGATTAATTCTGAGGTTTTATCAGCATACACAGGGAAGCAAGTGTGAACTATTCAGCATCTGGAGATCGGTGGGGAGTTTAAACCAACTGGGAATAAGACCCAGTCATCTGGCAATGCCTTCATCAGCAAACGTGCCCCTTTGGGAGCCTGCTGAATAATTACTATCTTTGTTTTCAAAGGATGCATTCTTGTTTAGGCAATGCAGTGGGTTGCAACCTTGGTTACATATTGTCGTCTCTGGAAGTTTAAAAAAAAAAATACTGTTGCTCCCTAGGAATTTGTATTTAATTGGCCTGTGGTGCAGCTAGGCAATGGGATTTTTCAAAGACCCCCCCAGGTGATTTACTATAGGGAGGAATACACTAATTGAATGGGGAATTGTCTTTAGATGTGTTCAGTTGTCAACTCAGAAGGTTAGACTCAAAAGCACTAACTGAGAAATGCTTCACACCAACATGACGGCGGGGAGGTCTCCTCTTGTGTGGTAACTTGACAGATTTGTAGTAGCTGCCTGGAGTATATTTAAAAGGATATTAAAGCCACTTGTAGCCTCGGGAGGAAATGGTGCTATGATTTAGTAGGGACAGAAAGAGTGAATGAGGCTATAAATACCATGTATTGCCCAGCCCTCAATGTGCAAATACAGGTATTTAAATTATGTTTAATTCAGGTGGGATTCACATTTAATAAGTGGTCCCAATTCACCAAGGAATCCGCACATTCTTCTAATCCAGGTTTTTTGAGGCAAATGTTCTCTTTGTGCTGATTCTATTTTGCTTCCTCTATCTCCATTTCCATGATTTTAGCCTTGAGGGGTGACCACAGAAAATTGGACTTTGAGCCTCTTGAAGTAAAGAATTGTTTTATAATCTTTGTATCCCAAGCACCTAAAACTGGCTTTGGCATGTGGGTGCTGATATAAATAGTCTGTGCATTTCAATGACTTCACTCCAGCCCACTTTCTGAAGTATGTCTTCCTACCTTTAATAGCTGCTTCTATTTTTTAAAATATCATTCTTACCTGGGCATTGCCTTGTGTTAGCTTACTTGGGCATTGTCTTAGCCTGCTGAACGGGAGGTGTCTTCAGTCAGGAAAACCTTTATGCTTAATCTGATAATCTTCCTATCCTGTCCCAGTTTCCTAAATTCCTACCACACTGCCTGCTGGGGAGTCTGACTGTGGAGCAGGTTGTCTTTCCCAAAGATGACACCACATTTCCTCCCACTTCTGGGGTTCCCCTGCATCCTGGCCTGGCCGCTCCTCTACCAAGAGGTGGGGCCTATTTCACCCTTTGAATCCTGGCAGCTTCTGTACCGCTTTGACTAATAGATACGGTGGAAGTGATGCTGTGCTTGTTTGGAGCGTAGCCCTTAGCTGTCCTGGCATCTTCGTATTTCTCCCCCATTGGAAGCCAGCAATCTCATAAGAAATGTGTCATCCCTGAGGCGCCCTTGTTGTGAAAGCCCTGAGCTAGTGTGGAAATGCAACGTGGTGTGAGACAGAGTGGCCAGGATGTACCAAGGTGCCCGATGTATGAACAGAGAGACCTTGGTGGTGGGTCCTCCAGCCCCAGCTACCAGCTGATCCACATGGTTCACATCCAAACTTCCCAACTGAGTCCTTCCTGAATTTCCTGCCCACAAGAGTCTCTGAATAATAAAGATGAAAATATTTTCTAGGTCACTAAATTTTAGAATAGTGTGCTGTGCAGTGATAGCTACCCGGGCCAGACTCTGGTCAACTCCCATCGGCCTGTGAGCTCCCTCCGCGTGCTGTGCTTTCTGCCCGGTGACCTCTACTTGAAGGCACGTTTCCAATCTCCGATGTTTGACCACAGTGATCTCCGTGACTCCCAGCCCACCAACTGTGTGACCTTGGACATATCCTTTGCTTTTCCTGAGCCTCAATTTTCTGGTTTTGTAAAATGGACTAAATAACAGATAGCAGTAGTGTTGGAGGTTAAATGGGTATTGTATGCAGAGCACCGAGTACGGTGCTTAGCTCATTTGAAATGGCTAGATAATGGGAGTTGTTAAAAATGGCAAAATAATAGCAATTTTTCTGCCTCTGTCTTTTGTTTGTTTGTTTGTTCTGCTGATTATTGGCCAGACTGAGCAGCTGTGCTTCATGTACTGAAGCACTCACATTCTCAGAATTTGAAAATATCATGCCCTTTTTAAAACGTTGGCCCTTGGGTAGTTCCTTAGTGACCACTGAGCACAGCGCCCCGTCCCCATCATTTTAGGAAAGAAGGAAGGACTTCCAAGGCAGGTTGCCTTTTGACAGGTTCTCCCTAGGGAAACATCATGTTATTTTCTTCTTTATTATTTCATAGAATGTCCCCCTCTCTCACAGATGTGGACAAGGGAGGAAATGGTTGTGTTTAATATGAAAAAGTTATGGCTGGCATTTAAGTTTATAATTATTGTCGTGTTCAGAAGACATAGGGACAAACCAAGTGTGGCTTTCAGAGGACAGTGTTAGCTAAACTCTTTATTCTGTATTATTGGCTGTTATTTTAAGCATCTTATCTCCTCAACAGCCTGTGAGCTCCTTAAAGTTAGGGGTCATGCTGTTTATTTCTTGTGTATGTAGGTAGCCTTTTCACAGTTCTGAGTGTATCTGAACCAAAGATACACTCAAATGAATAAGGAAGAAGTGTCTAGGGAGAGCCATTCATGTCTTAGGCCTTCCCATGTTGTCATCTTATTAAAGTACAGACTCTAGAGTGCCATCTTAATCAAGCCAGGAAGGGCTGCTATAACAAGGAGGCCCTGAATATACTATAACTGCTCATTCTAAGATGGCATTTCTGGTCAGTGGGTGGTGAGTGAAATACCCAGGCTCTTTCCATTTTGTGGCTCCATCATCAAAGAAGGTTTTGTCTGTATATCCAGTGCCGAAGGAGACACCTGCCCTCTTAAAATTGCCAGCCAATGAGCAGCACACATCACTTTTGCTCATTTTCTACTTAGTCATATACCCCACCTCACAGGGTAAAATTCAAGGGACAAATGGTTTTGGATAGTTCTTTGTATAGGGAGGTGCCATGTAGGATGTTTAGCTTCATTCTTGGCCTCTAACCACTGACGCCAGTGGCAGCCTCCCTACAGTCGTGACTCCAAAACCTGTCTCCAGGTGTTGTCACATGTCCCCTGGGGTATAAAATCACCCCTGTTTGGGCACCTCTAGACATGTCCAATGTGTAGTAGTTCAACAGGGACAGGATGACCACAATAAAAACTCCCATTTAAAAAGAGAAAGCTGTAGGGAAGGGTTTGGGAGTCTGGCTAAAACAGTGTAAGGATCAAGAAGCACAAGTTGGTGGTTACAACACAGGGAATGTACAGCACAGCACAGGGAATATAGCCAATGATATTACAATGCCTACGTATGGTGCCAGGTGGGTACTGGAAATACCGGGGGGAAGTTTTCTAAACTACATGATTGTTTTAACCACTCTGCTGTACACCTGAAACTAATACAAAATAATATTAAATGTAAAATATAACTGAAAAGTAATATTTAAGCTAAAAAATAAAAGGAAAAGAGAGAGATGCAAAACAGTGACCAGTCGGGTCCCGTGGCATGATGGGGTCTGGAAGCAGGCCTGTGAGGTGCAGCACGCGTCTCGCCTGCAGTCATCAGACTGTCCTTGTGCCGCCTGGGGGAGCTCCCCCCGCATGCTCTTCCTCGCCTGCTCTCCCCTGGTCCCCTCTGAAGCGCACACAGGCACCCCTGCTGAGCTTCCGCAGCCTGCTTGCTGCTGGTGCAAGTTCTGAGCCCTCGGGATGTTTCATGACTTAAGTTAAAGGCATCTTTCAGCCCGGCTTGTGGTTTCGTTGGCAATATAATTCTCTCAAAACTCTGGTAGAGTTTTGATCTATTTGCTTCTAGGGAGTTCTAGGTAGCAGCAACCATGTCCTAAGTGTCTGCCTAGATGCATCCTCCGTATTTCTTGCCTTTCTTGTCCCCATGCCTCCTTCTCTCAAATTAATAGCACTTAGCTTGAGGCTCTCTGAAACAAAAGACTGGGGCAGCGATATAACAACCTTAATCTATCTTTGCCGAGTTCCTCTATTTTTTTAACCAAGAAGTCTCATTGGTCTTCTTTTAAATTGTCTCAATTTCTTTGCAATCTATAAATAATTGGCTTCTAAAATCCTGTAAATTTCTGCTTGCAAACCCATGCTTGTAATTACTTGCTATAAGCAGCAAGAGCCAGCCAGTCAACACTGATATTCTGACACATTCCCTCTGCTGCTCCCAGAGCAACAGGCTCCGTGCGCCCTTGATCTCCCTTCCCAGTGACTGTGGGTAGCAGCTTTCCCAGGCATGTCTCCAGCTCTCTAGACCGAGAAATCTATTTCTGTACTACCTGTTGGGGTCCAGTGAGCTCTTCATAGCTCCATCTTTTATCAGTTTTTGTTAAAGCAGTACTTCACTGGAAAATGGTAATTCCTGTATTAGGTAAGGTAGATTGAATTGCTTTCTACACAGATATTATGTGGTAAATATTTAAATACTTACATTAATATTTATTAATATCTCTTTATTAATATTTATTAACAGCTATATTAATATATCTACCTAAATATGTAAATTTATATATCTCAATTATGTATATTATCTATAAAATATATATCCACTAACATAAAATGGTTCAAACACACAAGAAGTTTATTCTTTAGTCACATAACTATTCATGGCAGGCCTAATTTGTGGGTGCCTTTGCTCCTCAGAGATCACTAACATTGGTTCCTCCCATTGCATGATTACGTCATCTCTAGGGTCTCAGGAGTGACATATTTCCACTCAGGCTGTATGGCAGGACCTTAGTTACATGACGTTCCAGCCGCAGGCTGCCTGGCCCCGTAGTCTGGCTGTGCCCAGGCACGGACAGTGATAAGGACCTGGGCGGAGGCAGTGCCCCTCCATGCCCTCTATTCAAACGAGTCCTGATCTCACTCTGACTTTCTGACTTCATCTTCAACTTGAAAGGTGGCAGAATATGACACCCCAAAATAGAATTTTAGGAGTTCAGTACACGCCACCCCAAAATATGCCACTTTGGTATACTGACTATTTTGAGCTGCAGGCCCTTGAAAAACAGCAAATGCAGGCTTTCTCTGAATTCTCCTTATTTGCCTAAAGATAGATCCTCCAGAAGGAACTCAGTTGTCATAAATCCCCTCTCCGGGAGTTTGATAGGAGAGGAGACTGGAGGTGGACACCACACCAAAACATTGCCACAGACTACCATACCTCCCCCATCCAGTCTTCTGAGGGCCCGGGCATCTTTCCTAAAAGTCACTGACTCTCTGCTAAGAGGCTTATATCCCCACTTTGCTTTTAAGATGGCATCTACTCCTGAATTCTCAACCACCTTTGCAATTATACATTTTCCCCTGGGTATCTCCCACGTATAGATGAGGTACACATCTTTTTTTTTTTTTTTGTACACATCTTAATAAATGTCTGTTTTTCTCTTGTTAATCTGTTTTATATTACCAGCATCTTAGCTAAGAACTCATAAAGGTAGAGGGAAAATTACTTTTCTGTCCTGACAAACTCAAAATGAAATCTCGTCCTCCCACATCAGTAAATGGCATGATCTTCTACTTAGTGGCTCAAGCCAGAAACCTAAGAGCCCCTTCTGTCACTTTACCGTCCAGTTCATTTACAATTCTTGTCTGCTGTTTGTTCATTTTAGATACAGTTAAGCAGAATTAGATTAATCGTAATCCTTGGTTCACGACACTCTCTGTGGCTTCCCCTGTACCGTCTTCCTGCATCCCTCCCCATAGTAACTATGTCTAGTCTTCTCTTTGCTTTTCCTTATGATATTTTATCACATCTTTATGTATTCCAAACACATGTTTAGTGTTTATAAAAAGGGAGTTAGGATGTTTGCAATCCTCTGGGACTTAACTTTTTACTCAATATTGCAATGTTAATATTTCTCCATATTATAGTTTTAAAATATATATATTGACTTTCATAATATCGCAAACATATCACATTTTATTCATACTCATTTTAGTGGGCATTTGCATTGCTGTTACAAACATAATTTTGTACATTCTTATAAAAGCATCTCTCTTGGGTATTACCTAGAAAGACTTCCTTGGTTGTAGAATATGAGAATGTTCACATTTACATAATTATTCTAAGTTGTTTTCCAAAGCGATCATTCCAATGAACACTCCCGTCAGAAAGATTTAAACATTTTTGATGATTTATGGTCTCTCCAACATTTGGTATTGTCAGATTTCTTAATTTTTATGAATGGAATTTGTATAAAATGATCCCTTACCATAGTTTTGGTTTGCATCCCCCAATTACTATTTGGTTGAACACCTACTCATATGTTTGTTTTTCTGTGGAATGCTTCTCAATGATTTAAATGGAGATTCTTTTGGTTTTCCAGAAGATTATTATATCATCTGCAAATAGTAAAAACTTTATTTCCTCTTTCTAATGCTTATGACTTAAATGTCTTTTTCCTGTCTTATCTTGCTGGCTAGGACATCCAGTACAATGCTGAATTAAATGGGGTAAATTCTTTTTTGAGTTATAATTTTAAAGGAAGTGCTTCAAACATTCCCCTATGTAGAATCTATTTGTTATTGGTGTTGTTAAACATAAGCCCTTTATCCAATTAAGGACATTTTATTCTGTTTTGAATTTACTAGGATTTTTTAAAATCACAAATTTATTTGGAATTTTATCAAATAAATCTTCTGCATATTTGGGAATGACAGTGTGGACCCCAAAACATGTAATATACATTTCAGGCTGTCAGAGAGCTAGGAGTTCACGTGGGGAGAAAATACACAGAAGCACATGCAAATGCACTACACGATATTCCTGAAAAACAAATGAAATTCAGTAGTTGTTTCTTCTTTCAAGAAATTTTCTTTGAAAAATTACCTTTTAGAAAGTGGCATTTAATATGGGCCTTGAAGGGTGGGTGAATGTTAAAAGACTGTTATGAGGGGGTGAGGAGACAGAAGGAAGATGGATCTGTTGAAATGTTTATTATAAATGAGGGTATGGAACTGGGAAAACAAAGGAATGTTAACTAATCATGTGACCATATCAAAGAATGCAAAGGAAATATCAGAGGAACCTGTTAGTATTACATTTTGGAAAACAATACATTTCTGAATGTGAATCTTAGAAAAAAAATTTCACTAAGACTGCGTTTTAGAAGGTAAGTGTTTTAGGCAGATAAGTCTAAGAAAATTCCCTGTGTTCCCAAAAGCACTTGTTTCTCTCAAAAATAGATTCCTTTATCAATAAATTTCATAAACATGGCATATTCTATCCCACAGTCTACACTGTGATGTTAAAAGTTCTAAGAATTCCTGAGGTTAAATATCTTTTTTAGGCCATATTGGCCAAGCACATTTGATCCTGAAAATCTTTTCTCAGGTAACACATATTAACATACATGGAAAAGACTGACTGATCAGAGCAGGGAGAGGCTGACTATGGGAAAGTGGGGTAGAAAGCAAGTTTAATCGACCTTCGGAAATGCATTGAAGAATTTTCCTTTGAAAATAAATAAAACTGGGCTGCAAATTGCATTATTAGGAAAGAAGGAAAAGCAGGAAAGATTCATAGTTGATCCTGGGTTTTGGAATGTGATACGTGGGGAAAACGGAGTCATTCAGCAAAACTAGGAAAGTTAGGATGGAAAGTTTAATTTAGTTTAAGCTGTGCCACCAGCCAGAGTAGATATGTCTGTCTGTACCTCTGGGATATTCTAGGGCTTTGGAAGTCTCTCACAGAAAGCTAACCGATGAAATGAAATTGAGTATGGATTCCCAATGAAAAAATAATGAGCACTGAAACATCCAGTTCAAGAAAAAGTTCTTGGGGGAACAGCTATATTAGAGGGACAAGAAGTGAATAAAACAGAAAAACAACAACAGCAAACGAACGAAAAAGCCTAGCCAAGGAGGGAAATCCAGGGTGCAGCGTCCCGGAGTGGCTCATGGAAAGTGATAGAAAAGGCTGAGGAATAGTTGAGGGCAATGTATATTGCTTTTAATCATTTTCTTAGGAGAATTGCACTTTTCTTTTGAAAACCTGTACTTTTCCGAATAATCTATTTTTGTTGTGTTTGAGATGTGAAGTACACTTTATTCTAAAGGCCTCTGTTACCACCTAACGTGGGATAATCGTGGTTCCAATAGCTTATCCACCTCTGAGGCCCGACGGTGTAAAACAGAGAGGGGAAGGGCCGCAGTGCTCACTTACAGATGAAAGCTCTTCAATTCCCTGCCGCAGGAGAGCTCTGGACCGTCCTGATGCAAGTGCGGCTAAGCCCTGGGACCCAATTTGAACTGGGAAGTTGAGCAGTAATGATCTCTTGCAGCTCAGAGAGCATGAAAACATTCGTTCGTCATTATCCGTACCATGTCTCCGAGCTTTCCAAACGAGAGCAGGAATCACGAATGCATCTCAGGTGCAAACAGCATGTTTTATGGATAAGTGTTGGTCGGGGAAGCCTGGAAAACAGTTGAATAATTGGAACTGAACTCATCGCTGCCCAATAAACTCTCTGTTCTCATTAGTGATACATCTCATGAATTGCTTGCTGGCATCCAAGCTGAAGCCCATGACCTCACCGCTGTGGTGTGCATCGGCCAAGCCAGCCAACGAGGGATTCTCCGCACTATTGTCAACACCACACGCTGTGTCAAATGATCCACTGGGACCGATTTCATGCCAATGGCTCCCAAATTCAAGCATCATCAGCCGAGCAAGTAATGCACTGTCAAAACCTCACAGCTCTCCGGGATCTAGGTGATTTATCTCCTGGGAAACTTTTAGAAATGAACATATTTTTCCTATACAATGAAGAAAAATGAAAGGTACCCTTATATTCATGTCTTCAGAGAAAAAAAACAATGGTGAAGGGGTTTACTTACGAGGAAAGATTAAAAGAGCTTAGGGACAAATGCAAGGGGGAATAATGATAGCGTGTGAATATTTGAAAGAAATAAAAACAGAGAGTGAAATTACAGTATTTAAAATGGCCCAGGAGGGGATCACTGAGAGTAATGGAATGAAAATAATGGAAACATTTAGGCTTACTCTCAGCGACATCTTGCTGGCAGTGCTCGATGATAGACTCACCTCCCGAGGCAAGTGGCAGAATTGCTGTCACCTTGGGAATTTGACTCTGGAGTGGAAAAATACATAGATTTGGTGGCAGACAGCAGCTCTGCAGTGGCAAAGACAAGGAGTCAGACTCATTTGTTCTCGATGTTTTCTATCTTGAAATGTTATGATTCTCAAGACAAATAACGCTCAGTGACTGTCCTTGATTACCTCGGCATCTGTGTGCGTATCATTTATAAAGCTTCACGTACTTCAGGGAATGATTTGTCTGACTTCTGCTCTTGTGGAGGATGATTTTTCCCCCTCATCAACAACACACCTTTGTTCTTGTTATTGGTTCTATGTGTCATTTTTGACATGAGAATGTCATGCTTTTGATTATAATATGCATCCTCACGTGCAAAAGTACACAAGAGTGAACCACTTAAACAATGGGGAGGGGTGGCAAGGTACATTTTGGTGATCAAAATGACACTACTTGCAGGGACATGTAGCACACACAGGGGACTGTCATCTGGTGCCAGTGGGGTTCAACTGCAAGGATCCCATGGACTCCCTCAAGAAGTACAAATCTTTTGTGAACATAAGCTCTTTTTGGGGGACAGTATCCGTAGTGTTTGTTCTCCAGCTTCTAAAGAGGATGCACAAACCCTCAAATTTAAAAAATAAAAGGGAAGGTGAACATTTGAATCAGATGGTCACTGAAATTCCATTTCTGTAAGATTTTGATGATGATGTGAAAAAGTGTAAAAATATCTTAGCGTTTATTTCCGAGAAGAGCTAAAGGTATTTGCATTATTGTTTAGTTATAATCGTCTCTGATCACAACTGTAGAAAGAGAAAATGGGATATTTCTGTGCCTCATCTCAGGATTTGGGACACACTCTACCAGATCACATTTCTTAAATGAATTTATTTTTGTGAAACTCATGCTTTCATTAAGGAATTAATGAAATGTAGAAACGCACACAGCAGAAAATTTAAAAATCACCTAAAACCAATCTTACTCTCCAGAAGTAACTATTATTACCAGTCGGTGAGTGCCATCCCAATGTCTCTGTGTACATATGAAGACAGGACAATGCATTATTATAAACTAGAAAAACTCTGCAAAAAATGGCATTATTATATAAACGCTAATTATCAGGGTGGTTAATCTAATTTTATGCAAATTTAACAAAAATAAAAGAAACAGAAGGAATTCAATATCAAATAATTATTTACTATACAATGTAGGGCTTTTCTCAACAATCCCTCCAAAGTTAAAAAATAGTATTGTGAAAAACATTAAACGATTGGTATCATTATTATTTTTAAATAATATTACAATTTTATCTCTTACCTTTCTTACTAAAATATTAGAAAACTAGCATTCTCCTACTTTCTCTAACCATCACTCCTAATTCCCTAATATAGTCTAATTCTTAAACTTATTTCAGCTCTGAAATTCCTTTTTGTTTATTTTTTAAAATAATCTTGTCTTGGAACTCTTGTTTTATTTAATTTAGTTACTTAATAAGATACTGTCTAGTACTAAACATGTGGGGAATTTTCTTTTGATCTTTGAATTATTTTTTATTTCATATTGGCTTCATCAGTTTTTATTTCTATTTCTCTCTATTGGAATATGTGCTCTTTATACTGAATTTGCTTAAGGATCTGACTGACTTAATTGACCATTGTTTTTCCTCACAGAGAAGATTCTCTTCATCCAGACTCTTTCATAGGCCACTTCCCAGCCTAGACTGGCTGTTTTTACTTCTTGTGATTCAATCATTTGTGTTCAGTGTTTGGGGGTTACAGAATCAAAATTATGATCACTTTTGCTTAAGAGACTCCCTAGGGACACTGTCCTCCGAATATACCATAGATGAGTACTTTAGAATGGGGTTATTAGCAGAGCCTGCACATTGTCTAATGTCATTGGCCTTGATAAGGTGCAAAAAGAGTGAACCATCTTCTGTTAGCATAAGTTTCAGTATTTGCTTCTGAGCAAAAGACCTTGTTTTGCAAATGCCACGAGAAAGCTGTGTCTGCCCCCATTCACAAAGTGATTTACAAAATATCTGGTTAATTGAATTCAGACCAATAACCAAGTTTCTTTCATTCAAAAAAAATGTTTCCTTAAATTAAAATATTAAGACATTCAACTAGCTTAAATGTAGAGAAATCATAACGCATGCTATGATATAAAAATAATGAACATTTTTAACTTTACTGAGGAATAATTGACAGAAATAATTATATACATTTAAGGTGTATAATATGATGATTGGATGTACATATACATAATGGATATTTTGACTACTGAAAGGCACTATGAACTGGTAAAGGCTCAGTTCAGTTGAGAGTTGAAACAAAACACTTTTGAATGTTTCAGATAAGCAAGAATAAAAATTTTTTTCATTTATCTAATGAATTACCAGAAAACTGCTCTAACGCCCAACTCTGTCTATACAGAGAGCATGAGGATGCTTGATATGGTAATTATCAGCCAGTTGAGTAAAACTGACACAAAACTTCGATCTTCTAGTCTAAAAGGAGTCATGAATCCTCAGAGCTTCAGCCTGGAAACCATCTTACTCAAGTCCTTCTCACTCCAATGAGGAAACTGAGGCTCAGGGTAGAAAGCAACGTGCTTAGGGCGCATGAGGGCAGAACCTGGCTGCTTTCACCCTTGATCTAGAATCTTTTCCACTCTGCCACACAGCTTCTAGCTCAGATCAATGTTTTCTCAAATACAGAACACTCGAGAGGCTCTTAGGCCCTTTCAGGGAAATGAGTCTGTGAAGGGGTGATTTATAGCTGCAATAATGCTTAGCCTGAAAATGCCCAAGGAAGGAAAACAGACTGTGATAGGTGCTGCTTGAATGAAACCCGAGGGCTATTTATACACCTAGACATTGTGGCTCCTTCATCAGAGAGGCGAGCATAGGCATGGAGAATAATTTAGAGACCACGTAAGAGTTTACTGAGGGCATTTTGAAGTATTGGTACTGCATGTTTTTATTCTGTCTGGTAGAAATAGAAAGCAAAGGAGACTCACACACACTGAAAAGGTATTAATTTTAGACACAACTGGGAGCAAATATGTGGAAATCTTTTCTAGCAGGTTGAATGTACCTAAGTGAACTTAAATATTCGTGGTTAAAAAAATCTTTTCTAAGAAATAATAGCAAATAAAAAGAATAAGAAACTGATGTTAAATTGTTTGTAATATCTGCTATTAGATGAAAAGAACCACAATGCAGAATAATATATACACAGGGTATCCCAAAAAATGTATACACACGTAACAGCTGATAGCTCAATTGTTATTTCTTTCTTTTCAGATTTAATCCATTGGAATTAATAATTATTCAAAGTGTGTACACAGTTTTTGGACACCCTATATTTTGTCATATTTTTTCTCATATTTTTCCGAAAAGTTTTAAAATTTTGTGCTTTACAGTTAAGTTCATGATCCATTTTTAAGTTAATTGTTATATAATATGTAATACGTGAAAGTAAGGCCCAAGGCTCATTAAATAAAATAACAACAACAGTTTTGCCAACACCATTGTTGAAAAGGCTATCTTTGCTCTATTTGATTTCTTTTGCATCTTTGTCAAACATCAATTGGGTATATTATATGAATCTATTTCTCGGTTCTCTTTTCTGTTACATGAATCTATGTGTCTATCTCTCCACCTTGATTATTTTAGCTACATAATAGGCCTTAAAATCAGGTAGATTTCTTCTTTTTCAAATGTATTTTATCTTTTCTAATCCCTTTGCCTTTTCTTATAAGCTGTAGACTGTATCTCATAAACTATAAGGTTTATAATCTGCAGCCACAAAAATCTCCAGGAATGTTGATTTGAATTGTATTAAGCCTATACAGTGGTATCTCAGTTTTCAAATGTAAGCCAATCTGGAAGACCGTTCGAGCTCTGAAATGTTTGAAACCTGAGGGATCAATAGCCGACAGCTAGGCCTCAGGATCTTGCACTCAGCAGAAGCCATGTGGCATGTTTGACTTCTGAGGCATGTTCAAAAACTGAAGCATTTCCTTTGGGGTTTACAGCATTCGTAAACCAAAATGTTTGTCAATGGAGACGTTCGAAAACCAAGGTACCACTGTATATCAATTTGTGTAGAACGGACACCTTTATTTTGTGAATCTTTTAATCTATGAACATGGTATGTCTCTTCATTTTTTTAGATCTTTGATTTCTTTCATTAGCATTTTGTAATTTTCAGCATACAAATCTTGTACATGATTTATTAAGTGCACAACTAAGAATTTAATTTTTCCTTGGAACAATTAAAATTGGCATTGTGGTTTATTTCAGTTTCTGCATTGTTAGTATATAGAAATGTGATTAATTATTGCATGTTGATCTTGTATCCCATGAGTTTGTTGAAGTCACTATTCTAGGAGATTTTGAAGATTCCTTAGGATTTTCTACATCAGGTCATCTGCAAATAGGGACAGTTTTATTTCTTCCTTTCAGATCTGTATGCCTTCTATTTCCTTTTGTTTTCCTTGCTGCACTAGCTGAAACTTCCACCACTGTACTGAAGTGTTGAGAGCAGATATCCTGCCTTGTTCCTGATTATTAGTGGAAACACATTTAACTATTGGTGCTCTTCATTAAGTTGAGGGAGTTGACCTCTAGTCTTATTTTTCTGAAAGTTTTGATCATGAATGGGTGTCAAATACTGTTCTTGCACTGTTTGATATAATCATGTGATTTTTCTTCAGTAGTTGAGTAATATGGTGGATTATGTTGATTGATTTTTCAAATACTGAATTAGCCATTAGCCTTGCATCCTTACAATAAACCCTATGTGATTAGCAATTAGATATTGCTGATTTCTATTTTCTATTATTTTGATAAGAATTTTTAAAAATATTCATGAGTTATATTGTTCTGTAGTTTTCTTTTTTCACTGTTTTAGTTTGGTTTTAATGTCAGGGTAATAATACTAGCTTTATAAAGTAAGGTGTAAACATGTTTTATATTTTCTGTAAGAGATTTTGTAGAATTTAGGTATTAATTCTTCTTTGAATATTTGGTAAACTTCTCCATTGAAACTATCTATGCCTGGAGATTTCTGTTTTGATAGCTTATAATAACAAATTAAAATTTGTTAAAGTTACAGGACAATTTAAATAATCTATTTTATACTAGGTGATATGTGCCAGTTTGTGTTTTTCTAGAAATTGGTTCATTCCATCTAAGTTTTCTAATTTACATATATAGAGTGGTGAGAGTCTTTGCTTATTATCCTTTTGATGTCCTCAGGATCTGTAGTGATATCTCCTATTTTTTTCCTGTTAATAGTAATTTGTGCCTTTTCTCTTTAAAATGTTTTGTCTGTCATGCTAGAGGATGATCAAGTTTATCTCTTTTAAAAATCCAATCTATAAATGAATTCAGTAAAGTAGCAGGATACAAAATAAATATCCATAAATCGGTTGCATTTTTTTTACACCAATATTGAATGATCAGAATGGGAAACTAAGAAAACAATCGCACTTACAATTGCATAAAAAAAAAAAAAATAGCTTGAAATAAATTTAACCAAAGATGTAAATACCTGTACTCAGAAAATTATAAGACATTGAAGAAAGAAACTGAAGAAGGTACAAATAAGTAGGAGCATATACCATGTCCATGGATAGGAAGAGTTAAAATCATTAAAATGTCCATGCTACCCAAAGCAACCTATAAAATCAAAGCAATTCTTATCAAGATACCAATGGCATACTTCACAGAACTAGAACAAATATTCCAAAAATTTATATGGAACTAGAAAAGACCCTGAATAGCAATAGCAATCTTGAGAAAGAAGAACAAAGTTAGAGGAATCATGATACCTGATATCAAGCTATACACAAGACCACAGTAATCAAAGCAGCATGATACTAGCATAAAAACAGACATAGAGATCAATGGCACAGAACAGAGAGCCCAGAAATAAACCCACACCTTTGTCAATTAATATTTGACAAAGGAGGCAAGAACATATAATGGGGTAAAGACAGTCTGTTCAATAAATGGTGTTGGGAAAATTGGACAAATATGTGTAAAAAACTGAAATTAGACCACCTTCTGAAGCCATACACAAGAATAAACTCAAAATGGATTTAAGAGTTAAATGTAAGTCTCAAAAACCATAAGAATGCTAAAAGAAAACATAAGCAGTAAACTCTCTGACATTTCTTATAGCAATATTTTTTCCGATATGTCTCCTCTGGCAAGGAAAACCAAAGGAAAAATAAACAAATGGGACTACATCAAGTTAAAAAGTTTTGCACAGCAAAGGAAGCCATCCACAGAAAGAAAAGACAACCCACTGAATGGGAGAACATATTTGCCAAAGTTAATATCTAAAATTTATAAGGATAAGTTAATATCCAAAATTTATAAAGAACTTATACAACTCAACACCAAACAAACAATCCAATTAAAAAATGGTCAAAGGATCTGAATAGACACTTTTCCAAAGAGGACATACAGATGGCCAATAGACATATAAAAAGATAATCGACGTCACTAATCATTAGAGAACTGCAAATTAAAACCACATAAGATATCACCTCACAGCTGTCAGAATGGCTACCAACAATAAATCAACAAACAAGTGTTGGTGAGGATGCAGAGAAAAGGAACCCTTGTGCACCATTGGTGAGAATGCAGATTGGTGCAGCAACTGTGGAAAACAGTATGGAGTTTCCTCAATAAATTAAAAATGGAACTGCCTTATGACCCAGCAATTCCACTGTTGGGAATATATCCAAAGAAATCCAAAATGCTGATTCAAAAAAATATATACACCCCTAAGTTCATTGCAGTGTTATTTACAATAGCCAAGATTTGGAAGCAGCCCAAGTGTCCATTAGTAGAGGAGTGGATAAAAAAGCTGTGGGACATTTACACAATAGAATACCACTCTGCCTCTTATTTAAACCTGTCATTGCTGGCTTTTTCTCACACCGATCAATCAGGGGAAGGAGTGGGCCACACCTCATTCCTGCCAGGTAGGGGTAGAATTCAAGATTCTCAGCTCTTTATCCATTGAAACCCAGAGGATAGAGTTTCATTATTATTGCCTGATAGTGGTGGGGATTCTGGACCTACCTATGTTTGTGGGCAGTAGGAATAGGAATGTCTCATTACTTGTTCCACCCCGGCTTCCTCTGATACCACAGAGGGCGTGGCTTCATTACAACTGGGTAGTTGTGGAAGTCCTGACTCTCCCCTAGGCCTCCCCTTACATCACCTCAGTGGATGGACTCTTCACAACTTTTGGGTAAGAGGGGAAATCCAGGCTTCCTACATGGTCTCCATGGACAACATGAGAGAGGACCTTGTTACTGTCTGGTAAAGATAAAAGTGACTGCTCCTGACTCAAACTTTTCTCACATCACCCTGGTGGATTGATTGGGATGCCTTGTTACTCTCTGGAGAGCGTCAAAGCCTAGCATCCACCTTGACCTTCACTTGCATTGGTGGAGGTGTGATCACAGGTGTTTTTTGGTTTTTGTTTTTTTTTCCTTGTGGTGTTTTGCTGAAGTAGAGTAGTTATTATCTAACATTTTTCTTTCCTTGTAAGCTGTCCCTTTCCTGATCGTTTGGCTAGTGAGAGTGAGCTTTTGATGTGGCTTTTTTTTTTTTTTTCACTGTGCTCACTGGAAATTCTAGATTGTTGGCTTTTTAATCTCTATATCTTGATATATAAGCCAAAACAAAAAACAAAAAAACCCCCAGGGACTTCAATACCATGTCATTCCTTGGTTCCTAAGGTCCTGCCAATCTACTTTTCTCCACTTTTGGGAGTTTTTTTAAGCTTGTTTTACATATAATGTCTAGGATTTTTAGGTATACTTAGCAGGAGGAATAAGGAAAGTACATTCACTCTTTATTTCCAGAATTCTTGTTTAACTTTTAAAAAGTCATATAAAATTTGAAACCATGGGATAAACCTTACTAGGTCATGACACATTGTCCCTTCTATATATACTTAGATTTAATTTTTAAAACATTTTGGAGTTTTTGAATATACGTTCTGAAGAGTATTACCTATAATTTTCCTTTTCTTTTTTGGTTTATGGAATCAATTTTATACTGGACTCATCAAACAAGTTGAGAAGGGAATTCCTCTACTTTTCTCTGTACAATTTTGTGTCAGAATGGTATTTTTCTTTATTAAAATTTTGAAAGAAGTTATTAGTGGAGTCCTATGCACCAGAAAATTTCTTATGGGCTCAATTTATTTAATATAGAATTATTCAGATTTTAATTTTTTCTGTTTTGGTTTTCCTAGGTTGTGTTTATCTGTATATTTAAAAAAATTTTTCTATACTTTCAACTTTATCTGCATAAACTTGTTTACAATAACCCTTTACTTCCTTGTAATGCCTGTATGAGCTCAGTGATGTCTCTTTATTCTTTTTGTTAATTTTAATTTGTTTTTTACCTCTTTTTATTCTGGACTAGCCCATTATTTATATTATTATTTAAAATAACGAAATTTTGAATGTTTTTATTTTCTGCATTTGAATTTTTTGTTCATTTTTATTGCTTTCTATTTTACCTGTATTATTTTTTCATGGGGTTTAATTTTGTGTTATTGTCATGAGTTGAGTACTCTGTAAATCAATTTCAGGTTGCCTCTTATTTTGATACATGTCCTTAAAGCTAAATATCATTGCAAGTACAGTTTGACCAGTATCCAACAATTCTTCACATGTTTTATTTTCATTATTATTAAGTTTAAACTTAATAACTTTCACATTCTAATTTCCCCTGAGATTTCTTCTCTTACCGTTGAATTATTTTGAAATTCATTATTTATTTTCCAAGCAGCTGAAGTTTTCTGGTTGTCTTTTGTATACTGCTTTTTGGTTTAATCGCATTTTGGTCAGAAAACATGTTCTGAGTGGTTCCATTATTTGTTTCAAATTTGTTGATACTAGTTTTTTGATTAAGCATAAATTTTTATAAATATTTGACATGTACATGGGGAAATGTGCATTCTTTCATTGCAGAGTGCAGTTTTGTATATGTGCTAATTGGTTGATATTTATTCAAATGCAATATATCTTTACTTTTTTATTTATGCTGACAATTATTAAAAATATGAACAAACAGCTCTCATTCTTATTATGGATTAGTCTAATTGTTGGGTGTTTTCTTTATTTTTGCCATACATATGTCTAAGATATAATATATTTGTAGGTGCCTGCAAATAACATTTTAATTTTCATGGTTTTGTTCTCTATATCAACATGAAATGTTCTTTGTTATCTCAAATTTTACTTTATCTCTTAAAGTCTAATTTGTTTGATTTTAATATATCTACTTCAACTATTTTTAGGTTAGAATTTGCAGGACAAGACTTTCCCCTTCTTTTACTTTTCATGGTTTTTCTGTATTAAGGTGTATCCTCTAAATAAATATAGTGCTAGCTTTTTATCTGCACTGCATCTTTGGTTTGTTTCCGGCTCCCCCAATGTAAATGGCTATGTTTATCATTTTATTCTTTTTATATTTGCTTTTCCTGTTTTATGTTATCCCCTTCTATTTTGTCTTCTATTACCTAATCAAAACTTTAAAAAATATTTTATTTTCCTCTCTCTTTTTATTATTTATAAAGTCTTTTTAGTATTATTTCAGTGGATATACCGAAGATCACAAATGTCTTTCATTTAAGAAAATACAAAATATGCTAAGAGTTTTACCACTTCCCAGACAATTCTTACATTTGGGCTCTTTAATTTTGTTTAATTTATCTTGTTCTTCGTGTTATTTTTGTCTTTTATTTTGTACACACAGTTTAATCAACATAAGGCATATTCAATATTGTTTATTACAATAAGACTGTTTAGATTTAGCCAGGCATTTACCTTGCTTGGTAATTTTCATTTCTTCCTTTGTTTCTGTGCTTTTGTCTGGGATGATTTTACTTCTGTCTGAAGTATTCTCTTTAGTATTTCTTAGAGCGAGATTTTTCCTTGACAAATAGTCAGTTTTTGTTTTCCTGGAAACATCTTTATGTTAGCTTTATTTTTGAGAGATATTTCACAATCTTTAAGATTGAATTGGAAGTTTGGCATTTTTATTTTCTTTCAGCAAATTAAAAATGCAATTTTATTGTCATCTAGCTCTCATCACTTCTGAGAATTCAACTAACAGTCTTGTTACTTAGTAGAAAATGATGTTTTCTTTTCTCTAGCTATTTTTAAAATTTTCTCTTTGTCTGTAGCGAATTATGGCTATGGACCATATCTGGTCCACTGCCTGTTTTATTGGAGCATAACCATTCCCATTTGTTTACATAATTTTCAGCTATTTGAATTATAATATGCATAGCTGTGCTTACTTATCTAACTTTTTAAAAATTCTGTGTGAGATTTGTATAGCCACTTGAATCTTTAACTTGACATCTTTTATAACTTTGGGGACATTTTCAAATATTGTTTCTTTACCATTCTCTTTCTTCCCTCCCTTTGGAACTTCCACTGCCTTTATGTTAGACATTTCCATTCTTTCCCACAGGTCTCTCATGCTCATTTCTCTATTTTCTATTACTTTTTCTATTCATTCGGAATAGATATTTTATTGCTAATAAATTTTAATCAATAAATTTTCTCTGATTAATGAAAAGTTTTCATATATTCTATTTCATTCTTAATATTAATTATTATGTCTTTATGGTCTCTAATTTCCAATTCACTTTTCTTTATGAATTCTACTTTTTTGGTGAAATCCTCCATCTAATTTACTAAACATATTAATTGTAATAATTTTAAAGTCAATATTGTGATCTTCTAAAGATTTGTTTCTTTCATCTTTTTTCCTCTTGTTTTTTGTTATTTGGCACTGTCTCTTGGCAAGGCTGATAACTTTGGTTGAATGCTCAATGCTGCACGTGAAAATCTGTGATTATCTGAAGCTCTGGCTGAATTGTTTCCTTCCAGGGAACATTCATTCTGCTTTCTGGTCGGGAACCAAACTAGGGACAGAGTATCTAACTCAGTTTAGGGTTAAGTTTGTTTGAAATGGAATTTCAGTCTTTGCGATAACTGATTCTTGTTCACTCACCCCTAAGGAGTACCTTTTTAGAGTCCCAATTAAACGTCCTGTGCAGGTGTAAAAAAGAAGGACCTCTTACCCTTCGGGACAGTATGGATGGACCTGGACAGTATTATGCTAAGTGAAATAAGCCAGGCAGAGAAAGACAAGTACCACGTGATCTCACTCATATGTGGAATCTAATGAACAAAATAAACTGATAAGCAAAAGAGATCTAGAAACATAGAAGCATGGAACAGACTGAAAGGTCTCAGAGGGAAGGCAGGGGTGGGGGAGTGGGGGAGAGATTAATGAAAGAACTCGTGTGCATAAATGCATAACCCAGGGACACTGACAATAGTGTGGGGGAGGCCTGGGGGTGGGGCGGATGCGGGTGAAGGGGATCAGTGGGGGAAAAAGGGGGACATCTGTAATACTTTCAGCAATAAAGATAAATTTAAAACAAAACAAAACAAAAATGTTTAGATCCTCAACAGACCCCTCCCTTTATGGTTGGTACCAAATTCCAATTCTTGTTTTTCCAGCCACGTGAAACTCTAGAAAGCTCTGCTCAGCTTTTCAGACCATTAACCACTGCTCTTTAGTCTGTTTCCTAGGATCTCAGCTCTGTGCCACGTACATACTGGTAAATACCCTAAAGGGGAAAAAAGTCACAGATCTATTCAGTTATCACAGCTTTCCTTCTCTCTCTGACGCTAAGTCTTCAAGTCCTGGCTGCTTTTTTGGCTCCGTTATCTTCACATTCAAAAACTATTTCGGGTAAATTTTCCAGTTCTTTACAGAACTGATCTACAATAAGCTCCTCCACCATCAGAAGGTAGGAATCCTTTACCTTCACCAGACTTTTCTTTAGAGTTTAGGCCAAAGAACTTTGGTGATTCTTATTCTGAATAAACTGTAAAATTTGATTTCCAGAATCTGGGACATGTGTTTTTTCCTAATTAGAATACTTTCTAAATGATCAGTGACCTTTTTCTGTCTGATATAACATATTCAGTAATTTGTTACATACATAGATTTTATCCATGGTTCTTTACATTAGACTGTGAAGAAGCCCAATCTATTGCTAGGCAATCCAGATTATTAGACAATTACAACTGATAAACAATCAGGATTCATGAGGCGAACAAATGATAAACATTCCAGAATTTACTTACTCAAATGAAAGTGCACCCCCTTTCATATGACACTTTAGAGTTCTAAACACTTATTCCAGCACTCCTATCTGATGCTTGAGACCTTTTGGAATATTATATATTTGGAATTGCACTTAGAATATATTCTTGCACACATGCGTAGCGGTACAAATCCTTTTTCTTAGAGGCTGGATTAAGTTGTAGAATTAACCTACAGTGATCCAAGCTACTTCTGGCTAATAATAAGTTTTGTAAAGTTTGGAAGTACAATCTGCTAAGAGAATTGTAAAATTGGTTTTTAATTTTTAAGGTCTGCTTCATCGACTTGTTTTTAAATAAAAATTTACTGAGTGCTGACTATATGCCAAGCACTATGTTAGATGCCAGGGGGAACAATGTTATACAGGTAATGGATTGAATGATTAATTCTTACTTCAAACAGTAAATTTCCAACATGTGAAGAGGTTATACAAACATGCATAGATCAATACATATTATACACACATACATATAGTCACACATATGTATGTATGTGTGTATGTATGTATATAAAGCTACCGTGTGTTCTCATGTATTTCTCATATTGATTTGACAGGTTGTGCCCCACTGGTTAGATTATCAGCTTTTCAATGTAGTTTTGTATCTCTTGACAGTCCTATTCTGGTGTTTTACATATACTAAGACATTGATTAATGTTGATGTATCTATAAGTCGATACTTTTAAATAATAAACTCAAAATTGCCATAAGCACAGGAGTAGTTTTATTACCATATTTCTTGCTGACAGTTTTTTCTTCTTATAATCTATGAGCAAAATGTTTGCTGTGAATTGTAATGCAGTGTTAGAAAGTAGGGCAAAACTCTAACAGACAGAGCCCAGGCATCGTCAGGGAAGGGAACTAGCTTATGATTAATAAGCAGCTGAATGAATCAATATACACAAGAATATTTCATACAATGAGTACTAATTGATTTTGATCCAATATATAGCCAGTTTCTTATGGGCTACTTTTCTTAGGGAGAGGGTAGGTTAAAACACCCACACACTTGGCACAGGAGTCATCCATGCACTCATATTTTAAAGTACTTGTGGTTTGTTCGGTTTTCTTTGGCAGTTACATATAGTGAAAAAAACACATTCTGCTTTTCTTCACACTTTACTCTTAAAATAAAACAAAAAGAACAAAATGGAAATCTAAAATGATGCTCAGAACCAATGAATGGTTAGTGTTAGCTTGTTAAATTACATGCATCAGTTAGAAGTAACAAAATTAATTCTGTATTTTTGCTTTCTGATCTAGTTCTGTGTTTACTTTTCTAATGTAATAACTTAGTTGGTATTCAACATTGAGATATGAATGTGTGTTTGAGGAACAATTTTTATGATCATGCATTAGCCTACTTTTTTGACTTTGTATGTCACTGTAGTTATGAAATAAGACTAAAACCTTAATTATTTCATTGAATACATCACACTTTCCTGTCACATGCTTCCTAAACTGTGAGATACAGAAGAAAAAATTTTCAGATGCTGATATAATTTCCCAAAACAAAGTATTTGCTTCCATTTTGATGTCTGATTATGGCCTGCACACAATTGGAATGAAGTTGTTTTCTATAAAACGTAGTAAGATAGAGAAAAACTATTTATAAAAGCCATTTGACACCTGATTTTTTAGAATGTATACTTGACGCAGAATTTAATGTCATCAATGCCAGGGATACATTATCAGAAGAAAATAAGATGGATTGCAAATGGGAATGGAAAGTCTTTATGGACCCTAGAAAATGAAAAATGCTTTAGGAATAACTGAAGCAGTATGTTTCATACATCTGTGGGAGTCAGGTGGGTCAGTCAGTCTGTAAAGTTCTACCCAGCTCAAATAGAGCACTATGTACCTGTCAGGACAGTCTTAAGTTTGCTTCAGTAACAAATGATTCCCAATCTCAGTAGCTTATGACAACAAATCTTTTTATTATGTACATTATGTTTCAGGTGTGACTGCTCCACACTATTATCACACTAGATGCCCAAATGATGGAGATTTCCTATCCAATTAATATTACTTGCCTTCGTGAAAGCAGGAAAAGAGAGCATAGTGAAGCAAGTTCTGGCTTTAAAGCTTCTACCTAAAAGTGATACCTATCATTTCTTTTACATTTTATTGGCCAGGCAAATAACTTCCTTTATGGAGGGATAATGCTATTGTGCCATGGTTCCAGATAGTGATGGAGACAGGCATTACTGTATTTAAAAATGGCACAGGCGTAAATACCTAGGGGAGGGTACAGGAAAATTGAGAGTAAGAGAAGCCGACTGAATGCTAGGATTAGAGACACATGGGAAAAAAATCGTAGTAGTTTCAGGACAAATTGTGGCAGACTCTGAATGTATACCCAAGAAGTTTAGCTAGTTAATGTTATTTTGTAGGAACAGGTTTGTTTTAGTTTAGGCCTCCCCAGAATGAGAACTCTGGAGATTTTAAGTTTATTTGGGAGGCAATTCTAGGAAATAAGAAGGAGGGAATGGGAAAGTGAGATAAGAAAGGAAGAATAGCCAATAGCAGGTGTATGATGGAGCTGGTTACTGCTGTGAGCAGTCCTAGGTCAACCCCAATAGGGATGAAATGAGTAGCTGTGGTAGTCTGGGTCCTCCAAGAAAGGGACATCAAGAGCAATCATTTTGTTATGAGAAATCTCTGTAAGATAAAATGAGGGGACTGAAGCATCTCAGACTGTCATATTGTCTAAAGAGATTTCATCAAGGCAGTTGGGGAGTCCTAGAGTCAAAGTCATCTGTCAAAGGATTCCCATTGCCCAGGAACAGACCTGCACTGTCTTTGGATGGGAGCAGCTTGTGGAAAGCATGGCCTCAGTATAAGCATAGAGATGATTTCAGAGCACAGAAGCTGGAACCTTCAGTCAATGATGGTCCTTATACTTGAATTTCTTCAACAAGAACAATGTAAAATTGCCTTAGAATTGTCCCTTCGAAGGGAGAGAGGCTGGAGCACTTAGCCACTAATTCACTTTTTCCATAGTTTAAGGGTTGTTCCAAGGGGTGTTAATCTCCGTTTTACCATGTGTAGGATGAGCAAATGCCTTCAACTTTGGAGAAAGTCCTGGGGGTGAAAGTCCTGGTAAATGTTCAAGGAGGGGTGCTGCCAGTATTCACAGGAGCCTTCTTCCGTATCTGTGGGTGGAATTTAGGATGAGCCTAGGGTTGTGATATAGGACCCCAAAAAGCAGCTGCTGAAAGGGTAATGCTAGGTTTATGATCAGCCTGAAGACACAATTAAAATTATATGTTGGAATTTATCTACTTGCAGGATACAGGAAAGAGACAGAGTGCAGACAAGGAAACTGGTTATTGTCTAGGTATTAGGGATATAATTATTGTGTAACCCTGTCATCAGATATTCCAGGCTTGAATCCTGATTTCTGGAAAAGTTACTTAAATTTTCTAAAACTCAACTTCCTCATCTGTAAAACGGGAATATCCTAATACCTAACTGAGAAGTTGTTTGCTGTGGGAAAAGCTGCTTACTTTTCTAACCCCTCATTTGTCCCTCTGTGAATGCAGATATATGAGTGTCCACCTAATTGCACTGCTGTGAGGATTAAATGAGTTAATTTTGTTGCAAACTCTATTGCCCAACCAATATCAATTCTTCAGTTTTTTCTTTCTAACAGCCACATCTGGAGGATGAGGAAGGCAGCAGTTTTCTTTATTAGAAGCCTTCATCTTTCTGCTTCCTCGCATGTAGGGGTGGACATCTGATGCAGTTATGGCCAAAAAATTGTAAGGGTTGGCTACTGAATGTGACTTTTGGAAAAGCTATTGGTTTGCTGATATATGAGGCAGAGTCAACAACAGACTCAGCTCGCATAAACATTTCACCTTTCTCCCTCCTTTTTCTTCATGCCTCAAGGCCCAGGGCCAATATGATGCCTGGACTTCAAATAGTCTTCCCTTCCAGGTGAGTAGAAAAGCCACATGCCAAAGATGGTGGTTCAGAAAGAACCTGATCTTTGATGAGTTTCTTGACTAGTAAGATTGGCCTGGATTGGTATTGCCAAATTTTTTGTCACATGAAAAAAGTAAGCCCATGTTTGCTTTAAACTACTCAGGTTGGTTTTGTTACATGCAACTGAGCACAGTCTTGATTAAAAACAATAGACAAAGTGCTTGAGAGAGTATCTTTTACATATACACATATGTGTAAATATATATATATGTTAGCTCCTAGCTACTATTGTTAGTGTATTGTTTTTAATAGTGAAATATAATTATAGCTATGATCCAGGGTATACAGGAAGACTGGGAGTGGAAGACAAATAAGTGACATACAAAAGTAGAATCCGAAACACCTGGCAACTGATGGTTATAATGACTCAAAGACTTAAACATCGGAGGTCTGAGGGCCTGATAATATTAATAAACAGCTTACGTATTTTTGGGTGCTCACTACATGGGAAGCAAGCTCCGGGCACTTTGCTAGTGTTAATTATTGAACAGTGGTGCTGCTAACAGATAGAGGACGGTTGTGGTAATGAAGTGAGAAAATCATGTTTCACTTTGGGATGTGGTGACTCTAACAAGACAGCCACATCTTCAAGGCAGAAGAAAATGTGTGTTTGTTTCTTGGTAGAATAATTAGAATTTAGGGTATTTGTACTGAGTGTGACCCAAATATCCTAGGGTGAGAATTAAAGGGAATAAGATAGGTATGAGAGCCAGTGACAATTCTGGAGAGGGAAAAAAAGAGAGCCCAGAAGAGGACCCGTACGGCTGAAGTGTAGAAGCTCGTGTCTTTCCAGTAAAGAAGATGCTCTGGGTGGACCTGTTGCCGTAGATGTAGATGAGGGAATGGTGGACCCTACAGAAAGTCAAAATAGAAATTCTCCCTTGTTTCAATATTTAATAAATATGATATAAATATTATGAACCTTAAAATATGTGTGGATAGACTTTCTGGGCATTTATAATACATGCCAAGTACCTATTAATGCCAAACTGAGAGATACTGAAGATTTATAGTAATTCGCAGGAACTAATATATATATGTTCTATTTTTGTCATGACTTCCTTCTTTGTCCACCAGTTACTGGAGGACATTCAGTTACTTAGAATTTCGTTAATTTGAGATTATTTTTCCTTTAGTGTTTTCTGACAATTTTGAGACTAGTGTAATGATTGTGCTCAGTTATGTTTACTATGTAAATGACTGTACCTATTAAGTATTATGAAAAATTAATTAAATCCATTCCATCATATTTCATTCTATGTAATGTATGTAATTAAAAACATACAGTATTTGTGAAAATCCAATTTTTAAAATTTCAAATTGTGGAAGTAACCAAAATCCTGATGGAGACAAGACAATATGTCAGTGTTAAAAAAGTAATTTTCTAGCTCCTCTAATAGGCATCATGCCCAGTGGTGTGCTAACTGCTAACTGCAGGTTGAGATCCCTTATCAGCAAGTGTGATAATGGGTTGGAAGAGCAAGGGGAAGAAGGGATTCATTTTCACTCTTTTCGTCTCCTTGAATAAAAATGATTCACACCCCTCACAGCTCCTGTGGGTCTCAGTAGCGGCACCTCTTAAAAATAGAATTACTAAGTCTCTGCACTAGAAGCAATTTCAGGGGGTCACAGCAAAAGCCATCGTGGGTTAGAGGGAATCTCTTCTATATCTCTTCATGCCCGTATGGCTTTGAAACCTCAGGAGGGGGTTAATTCATAATCTTCATAGGTAGCCCATTTCATTTTAATTGTTTGAAATTTCTTCCTTATTTACAGCTAAAATCTGCCTTTCTGCAAATTAATAGTAGCGATAATTGGAGCAACACCTACTGACGCTTGCATTGTGGAGCGTTATATTTAGTTGCATCTAACAGAATGAACCCTTGTTATTTTCAACGAAAATTTTTTTAAATAGAATTGGATGCTGACAAAATTATAAAGGCAAGTGGAACAGGCTGTAGGCAAGATTTTCAGAAATATCTCCTCCAACAGCACCACAAAACTTGCCTACCAAGCCGACTACTATCCTCATTCCATCGGGAAGAGGGGAGCAAGCAGAAACCAGCTATGCCAGGACCCCAACACCTTGAACTTGACCCGCGCCAGAACCAACCAAGAAACACACAGCAAAGCAAGTCCCGCGCCTGACCTCCTTCTAGATCCGTCCAGCTCTGCTTCCTTCCACTGTTCTCTGTATGTCACTGTCTCCAGATTTGTTTCTGGATCTTTGTCGCTGTCATTATTTTTAACCACCCTTGTGAGAGAACTCAATGAGTTGTGCTATTTTACAGCTGTGGTGGGTGGAAATGGGTACAGAAACATCTGATGCAGTAAGTTGGAGAATTAATACTTTTTGTATGTCATACATAGGCTCTTCAACTTTTTTGCCAAATTTTCAATCTGCCAAAAAGCCCACTAGAATAAGCTTTGTTAGGGAAACACAGGAGATTTGGACAGATGCATTTCCTCTAAGGATTTCAGTCTACTCTAATATTATTAGTTGCATTTTATAACACCCTGTTTAGTAAGTGGTGTTATATTAATTTTAATTATGAATAAATAAATGATCAGCAAGATTAAGTGAATTCCTAGAGATTACATATCCAATGATAAAACTGGGAATTAAATTGAGAATTGGTTTTCCCTCATAACCAATCCCTTTCTTCCCTGTCAAAGACGGGACAGAAAAGCCCATTTTTTCACATTAAAGAACTTGAAGATAACCACACTTTTATATGTGTCAGTGATGTACTTAATGGATCTGGCAACCAGAACAGATAATTTTTTTAAAATATCCTCTCTCTTTGCTATGAGAGGATAATAATCTTAAGTGAAGTTAACGATAATAATGACCAGAAAAAAAGCAGACCGTGAAATGTTCTTTGATTGAATTTATACATAAATGATGGTTTTAAAAGACATGGATTTCAGGCACACAAAAGAAAAGAAAAGAAGATTTAACTAATATCCTTAATTACATTAGTATATGTTTCTTTTTAACTTTTAAAGGGAAAAAAGAGAATTCATGGACGCGGACAGCATCGTGGTGGCTGTGGGGTGGGGGCGGGAGGGGAGGGGGCGGTGGAAGAAGGCATCGAGGCGAGAAACGGTGACGGAAAAAAATGTTTCATTTTGTAAAGGGGAAACCTTATACTTCATTTCGGTGTGCGCTTATGAATGATACCATAATTTCAGTGTTTGAAACTTCTGCAAATTTATCAATGACTTTATCCAAATAAATCTTTGCATATTCATGTCCCATAGACAAATTGCCAGCTTGGCCACTCTACCTTTACCTTAGTGGATCAAAGCACACTTCTTAAGCAATATTTACTCTGAAAAAGATTTTTCATATAAAGCACATATACACCAATGGGAAAAGTCTTCAATACAAAGATACCTTTGTCAGGAATTCATGAAAATTTCATTTGACAATAACTTCCAGATTTTTAACAAAAATAAAACTTCAAGTGGTCCCACAGAATGGAGAATAAGAACAGCGAAGGCTCTGTTTCTTCTCTTTTTCCCCAATCACTGTGCCTTGTATTTAAAAATCTATTGTTTTTTAAATTTATCTTTATTGTTGAAAGTATTACAGATGTCTTCCCTCTCCCCCTCCACTGACCCCTTCTATCAGGCACCTGCCCCAGCCTTCCCCACACTATTGTCTGTGTTCACGGGTTATACTTATATGCATATAAATTCTTTGGTTAATCTCTTCCCACCCACCCACCCACCCCCACCTTCCTTCTCTCCTTCCCTCTGAGGTTTGTTGGTCTGTTGTATGCTTCTAAAAAATCTACTGTTTAAATGCAGTAATACATAGTTCACAGGGATAGTTGACCAAAGAAAGAAAGAGAGAGCGAGCGAGAGCGAGAGCGAGAGCGAGAGAGAGAGAGAGAGAGAGAGAGAGAGAGAGAAAACTGTGTCCAAAGCTACCTCAAGCTATTACAAAGTATTGTGAACTTATTTTCGAAACAAGTTCATGTACCTTCGTCCATGTGCTTCAGGGATTAATTAGATGGTTCTACTAATTATATAGTTATACACTTGCTGGGGGTTCTCCAGCTCTAATGGTCCATTCTCTTCCTATTCCTAATGAGCATTTGCCCACCTACAACACTGCACTTCCCAGCCTCCCTTCTGCTGATGTGATCATGCAGCCGGGTTTTATTCAATGACATGTATGCAAAAGCACACGCAGTACAGTGCTTCTGGAAAATTCTTTAAAATGGAAATGGAGTATACTTTTTCCCTCTTCTTGCATCCGGAAGGTGATAGTCTAACTGATACGGACTGGCATGTCCTTTTGGGGTTAATTTGCATTTCCCTCATGCTAATAGACAGCACCTTTCCATGCACGTATTCATTACCGATATCGCTCCTTTTCCTTCTGTCCCTCTGCCTCTATTGCTGTCTCTCTCTTTAGTAAAGTGCCTTTAGAACTTTTTGACTTAAAATTCTTTTTCTTTTGTTTGACTCCTTATTTTTAAATTGTACGAGGGTTTTATATATTCTTGATAAAACTCCTTTAGTGAATATATGTGTTGTGAATATTTTCTTCCAATCTGTGGCTTGTCTTTTTGTTTCTTAAATGCTGTCTTTTGAACGGCAATATTTTAAATTTTGATGAAGTTCTATTTCTCAATTTTACATGCTTTCTAAATTCTAAAAATGTTTTCTAGATGTACAAAATCTTTGCAAACTCTAAGGCTGTAAGGTTGCATGGGTTTTATTCTATGCTTTATTATAGAAGTTTTAGGTTTTACATTTAGGTCTATGATCGATCTTGAGTTAATTTTTACATAGCAAAGCTCTATGTTTATTTTTAAATATATGTATATTCTTTTTATTCAGCCCAATTTATTATGAAGTTTTTCCTTTTTCTATTGAGTTGCCGTGGCACATTTGCTAAAAATCAATTGATATATATGTGTGTGTATATATATTTCCGGGCTCTGTACTATCTGCTATTAAACTATATTTATATTCTCACCATTACTAAATTGTCTTGATTACTATAGCTTTCTTTTTGCTTGTGTATTATTGGCACACAATACCTTTTAGTTTCAGGTGTATATCATAGTGGTCCAATATTTATATACACTACAAAATGATCCCTATGATAAGTCTAGTTACATCTGTCACCATACAAAGTTATTACAATATTATTGACTCTATTCCCTGTGCTGTACAATACATCCCTATGACTTATTTTATAACTGAAAGTTTGTACCTCTTAATTCCTTTCATCTGTTTTGCCAACTTCATCAACCCCCCTCCCTACTAATAACCACTACTTTGTTTTCTGCATTTATGAGTCTGATTTGTTTTTAGATTCCACATATAAGTGAAATCATACAGTATTCGTCTTTCTCTGGCTTATTTCACTTAGTATAATACCCTCTAGATCCATCCATATTATTGAAAATGGCAAGGTTTCTTTTTTTGGCTGAGTAATATTTTATTGTATATATCACACCTTCTTTATCCACTCACCTATTGATGAACACTTAGGTTACTTCCATATCTTGGCTATTGCAAATGAGGCTGCAATGAACATAGAGGTATATATATCGCTTTGAATTAGTATTTCCATTTTCTTCTAATATATCCGAAAAACACCGAAACATGAATTCAAAAGATCATATGCACTCATACATTCATTGCAGCGTTATTTATTGTCAAGATCTGGAAACAGCCCAAATGCCCATCAGCAGATGAGTGGATAAAAAAGCTGTGGTACATTTACACAACAGAATGCTGCTTGGCTGTAAAAAAGGGAGAAAACCTTGCCTTTTGCTACCCACTTTTATGATGGCTGCCTTCTGTTCCCACGTTCTGCCAAACATAAAACAATTTGCTTGTCCTGTCTCTCTTCAGATGAAATCGTTACTCTTTAGAATTTGGCTAATCTCTTTATTTTGTGACTTTAGTTCTCTGATGGTCTCAGAAAATTTTATAATTTTATAAATTATCTGGCTTTCTCATTATTAGATGAAAATATTTTTTTGTGTTTTCTTCTTCCAAAGGAAACAAAATTGTTCATAAATTTTGCTGTTATATTTTCATTGTTTTCAGATCAAAATACATTCCAATTTTATTGTGATTTTTTCATTGATTTATGAGATTTTTAGAAGCATATCAATATAGTATTTGATTATCTTATATTTATTATTTGTCATTTATTTTAGTTGGAGTCTATTGTGCTAGAGAGTATGATTTTAATTAATTAAGATTTATTTAGGTGTGCTTTATGGAGTATTGCTTGACTGTGCTGGTAAAAATTTCATTTACACTTGGCTAGAATTTGCATTGTAAAGCTGTTGGCCAGTGTCCTAAATATAAATTAAGATAATTTAGTTAGTAGTTTTGTGCATATCTTCTATATCCTTATTAATATTTTAAATGCTTGTGTTATCAATTTGTCTACTTCTTTACCAGTTCTCTATATATTTATCTCTTGTATTTGAAGCTGTTATTAAATGATACCTATTAAATGCTATATCTTCCTGGTGAATCCACCCTGCTATAATTTTGAAATAAACTCTATCTCTGGCAATACCTTTATCTTGAAGTCTACTTTGTCCCACATTAATACAGCTGTACATAGGATTTTTTTCTAATTAGTGACTGCATATCTTTCTCACCTGGTTGCTTTCAAACTACCTGAATGTATCAGTAATTGTTCTACTAGAAAAACAGAACCAATAGGATAGATGAATAGCAATCATTAGAAATATTCAAATTTCGTTGGCCTTGGGGGTCTTTTCTATGTCTTTATCCATCTACTCAAATATTTATTAAGGGGCAATACTATAGTTGCCACTCAGCGACAATTTGGGAAAATATCAATAGAAACTCCGTGCCAGTAGTAGAGTGTTTCCCAGCTCCCAGCATTTGGCATTAAACAAAGATCCACTGACCATAGACTGGAGCATCTAAGGCTCTCCCCAAGGTCAGCCACGTGGCTGAGCTGAGGATGTTACCTCTGTTTCCCACCTTTTCTGTAAGCTCTTTCCTTTCTTGATTGAGTGCCTCATCTGACTGCTGGGAGCAGACAAGTAGACCCACAGTAGTGAGGTGTTATTATTCTTTCATTTTATTTCTTACAGGTTATGCCAACCAAGTGAGCTGAGAAAAAAGAACTCTAAAGTTAATTAATGTAGTACTTGCATGGAGCAGACATAGTTAAATTAGTCAGGGTATAATTTAGCCACAGGCACTTGTTCTGATCTGAAATTGAAGACATAATCATAAGTCTGAAATCAAAGGGAAGCATTGGTAGTCTTTTAAAAAATAAATTTAACATTACTTTAACTTCATAATTTAGTAGTAAGGTATGTAGTCATTAATTTTGGCCCTAATAAGTGTATTTAATAAGCAGACTATAAGAACACATAATTACTATGTAGACTAAGAATATTTAATAACCACATTATACATAATTATTATGGTTTACAGTATGGAGTAGAGTTCCATTTTCGTTTGAGATTTAGCTTTCCTCCCACACTAATGTAAAGAATTGGTTCTTTACTGATTCAACCATTGTTTCCTCTCTTTCAGTTTTGAAACTGTAGCAGCTAACTTTTGATTGTCCTCACTTAATGGTACTGACCCAACCCATCCTCACACTGCAATATTTCTGTGTTTGTAAGACTACAGAAAGCTTCAGACTCATTTTCCCTGAATAATTCCTTATGTATATTTTCAGTGCCACATGTGTCCTGAGACTGCTGAGCAGGTGCATTGCTTGATTGACCCTTTTGATCTTGAGAAAACCCAGGAAATCTTAAAATGCATTTCTATCCTTTACTAAATTTGTTGGTTGCAGATCTGGAATCTGGTGCCACTTTACATTTAATCCAGGAGAAAGTGCTACAAAGAATCCTTCAACATTGGCCAATAGCAATTATTTTGTTCTTTGTCTCTAAACCTAAGGTGGTGAGTGTGGGAGATTACGTTAAAATCAAAGCAAACTCCTCTTAATCATTGAAATTCCATTTAACAAATAATTTTTCTACACCTGCTCTGTAGATAAACATGGCTCCCTGTTCTTAAAGAGCTTATATTTTCTAGAGTGAGGCAAAAATAAACAAGCAATAGCATTTTAGATCATTATGATCCAAAGACCAAACAAAAATAAAAATGAAAGAATGATTACATAGAGCCATCAGAGCCGGAAACTCTAAAAATATGGGGCCCCTTAATAAAAAGTTATTAAGAACTTCAAGATGACGATGGCAGAACATGAAGCCAGACCTGAGAGATCGATCAGGGATAGGTCAGTGGCAGAAAACTCATAAAGGATATTCTCTCTCTTTCGGTAAACTTTAGGAGTTAAGATGATGAGGAGCCAGTCTTGCCAGATGGAGTGGGCTGTAGACATGCACCCTCTAACCTGCTTGAGAAAGAGAAAGGCCTGAGGAGCTGAAGCATGTGGGCCAAGGGAGAGAAAGATGAAGCCCCAAAGAGTGTGGGGGTGTGGAGTTCATGAAGGGCTGTGGTCATGGCAAAGAATCAGAATTTGACAAGTAAGCCTTATAAACAGCTTTGAGAATTGATAATTGGCTCCCACACAAATAATTGGCTTGAATAATTTGCACTGATTCTGTCTTAAAATTTGCAATATTTCTTCTCTACCACTTTAGCATTCTTTCTTCTGAGCCCCCTGATGGTAAGGAAAAAATGTGACTGTCTCCATCTTTTGTCCCTCCCCCCCCTCGTCTCCCTCCTCCCTCCCTCTGTCTCTCCTTCCCTTTCTTCCTTCTCAAAGTCCTGTGTATATAAAATGCAAAAATCATAAATAGCTTGGGATAATTTACTCAACCATTGGATTTTGTGAAAGATTTATTCAGACTTTTGGACTGAATAGACTTATTGATTTGAGTGAAACAGAATAACCATTATCTCTCTGAAAACCACTTGAAAAAATAAGAGTGAATTACACTATATACATATGATATAATATATAATATATAATACACATATTATATAAAAATATGTTTATAATATGCATACATGATATATGTACATATATACAAACTGTATACATATAAACAAATAATTTATGTATGTGCATATAATATATAAACATATAACATTTCATATAATATTGAATTTAGTTCGAATGGGGGAAAAGCTACCAATCTTTCATCTGGAAAAACTTTTTTTTCACTGGACATCTAAATAAAAACTTCTTGCTTTAAAGTAAAAATAAGTCATATTATTATTACTTTTTTTAGGTTTTTGTATACCTTCATTGGTCATCAATAGTGATAAAATTAGATGGCTAAAGCAATTCTATTCATTTCATTAAAATGATTTAGAATTCATTTATTATTTCATTATTCCTTATTTACTTATTCATTCAATATTTATTTATTAACCACCCTCAATGGAGCAGATATGTGCCAGACTCTGAGGTTCCTAAAGATACATTACCTACTACAGTTGATAAGAGAACCCAAAGACCATTTTAAGATGAGAGATCATTGATAATAAGACAAAAAAAATGAGCTCGCACAATTTTTAAGATCAAGACTGACAGTCGAACGGAGCATTCTGATATCTGTAATAACATGGCTGACAAAGGGCTTCTATTTTTTCCTACCTGATTTTGAATTTCCAAAAAATCAGAATATGTTCATAGTTTCTAGAGAGTATTTCAGAATAGATGAAATTTTATAAAGTTCCCTAAAATTTTAAAATAAATTCTTACTTTAAAAATTCTCTAGTTCAGGACTATGACCAAGGCACAAATTATCTCTAATACTTATCAGCTTTTTGTCACAGATAAGTGTGGTGAAGTCAGGAGCTCACTTGATTCCTCCCTGTGGATGGTGGGCTTCTTCTGGCCGGTGGTGAATGAGGATCTGAAAGTGTGGTTATTGGTGCCCCTAAATATCAGCACTATTTTATCTCTTTTGGTGTGTTCCTCCCCAGAACTAGTGGGGAGGTGTAAATGGCCTTTCACATTAGTGCTGACTTATGAATAACGTGTTTTCAGATTTTGAGATCCAAGCTGACTGATGACATTTGAAGACTGAGTGCCTTTACGATGCTCTCTGCTTCCTTTAAGACCCATGCATGACTAGCGATGCTGTTTATGTGATAGCAGTCCCTCTTTATGCTTATGAGATCAAAAATTCTGCAATAAACTCATGTTTTGTTAAATAATTAGCAATACAAGTAAAATTCAAATATATGTATGTATTCAAATGTGGTCAATGATATTATTATATTTGGGTCTCCGGGGATATTGTCAAGCCAGAGTCCATTTCTCATCTGGTTCCAAAAATATTAGAAGTTTTGATGTAAGAACAAAAGAAAAAAAAAAGATTCATTTAATATATTTTAACATGGTAGGTATTCAGAATGTTAGAATAAATGGCCATTTCCGATGAGTAATTCAGCAGGAAGGAAATTATCTCTCGAGCTCTCAATCAACTTCTGGTAATAACTGCCTGCCCTCATTAGCACATATAATAGTGTCCAGGCAAAATAAACAGTTTAGATAAAACACATAGACCTATGAAAATTTGGAGACGAATATTTATTTTCCTGCTAATATATCACTATAAATATTGCTTTTTATTTATATAAATTTTCTAGAAATTGGTGCATGGGATAAAAAGATGTGAGTGCTGCACTTGCTAGAAGCTAAGGACAGGTACAGCATCCTGTGTACACCGTGGTGGAGGCAATATGAAGTAGCTCCCACACAAAGTCCTCGGCAAGGTCCTAGTTTATAACCTCAGCTTCCCAATGTAATGATCTAAGTAAATCATCCAACCTCTTTGAGGTTCAGCTACCTTGCCTATAAAGTAAGAAATAGTATAAAAATATATTTGTTGTGATACAATGACTCATCAAAGTGACAGACCCAGCCCTGTGGTCTTCTCTTGTGAGGAGACATGTTTTATCAGTCAAGAGGCAATAAGATAACATGTATGTTAAATATTAGATGGTTATATCTGTAAGAACTCCGCCACCATTATTCAAGGGCTTCCCTCTTTGTCCAATTAATTTCCATCTCACATCTGTGTTGTATATTCTTAAGTTGAAAAATGTAAATGATCCGATTATGTCTTTACATGAGGACCCAATAACTTAGAATATAGATCATCCACCGATGCCGGAAGGCTAACCAGCTGGATTTTTGTGTGTGTCTAATGGAGATTTTCCAGGGCTAGTTTAAGAGCTGGATTATAAACTATCTATAGGTAGCAACTGTATCTTATTGGTCTCTCTATCCTCAGCACCAAGCATGGCGTTGGGCATACAGAAGGTGCTCAGTATATGTTTGGCCTGAAGTAGGAGCCAAACATATATTCTAAGGGTAGAATATATCCATGATGAGTTTGTATAAAGTCAATGCCAACTGTAGGATGTCTTTAAGGACTGAGATGTATCTTACTCCACATAATACCTTCTGCTAGGCATTCCAAGAGGGGTAGGGGGTCAGGAAGGGGGACAGTTCATGTAATAGTAAACATTATTGTCTGAGAAAATCACAGATTTGGAAACAGTTTCACAGTTTCACTGACTAATCAAAGTATTTTAGTTGGAACTCCCTTTCCCCTTTTCTATTTTAATACTCAATTTTCGCATGAAGTGAGAAAGCCTATTTTAAAATCATTTCAAAATTCTCTAAACCAATCTGGAAGCTATTTTGGAGATGTGGCATTCCCAGGATAATAAAGTAGATTAAGTGAATGCTAAATGAGTGTATTAAAAAACAGAATGCTTTAAAGGCACTCAGGTGTCATTGCCATTTCGAAATAGTCACTTAATATTACAACTCACTTGTTTTACAAGTCAGGTTAATAAATGCATAAAAGATGAATCACTCATAAGGCTCTTTTTTAATGTCATTTAAAAGAGAGTTGATGGCATGTAGAAATGCAGTGTCTGCTAACTAGTGTGTATTTTCTTAGGGACACAGAATGACAAATACATTGACAGGAATTAGATGCCTTTTACCAAGTTCAAAGAAATGGTCAGTTTTCAGTGGTCTCCCAGGACTCTTAAGGAACAAGGCCAGCTACCCGGAAACACCACATAAAAGACCTAACCCAGGAAATCGATCCCAGGAGGTGAGATTTTCTGAGCTCTGTACGATCTTTAGCAGTGATTCTTCACTTGCTGCGCATCAGGGACACCTGGGAAGCTTCACAAAGGTACCGGCAATGTGGTGCATCTAGAACAATTAAATCAGAATCCTTCAGGGTAGGGACCGGACATCCGTATTTTTAAAAGCTCCCCAGGTTAATATGCAGCTAATATTGAGAATCAGGGACTTAGCTTGAATAAGGATGGCAAGTACACGGCACCTGGAAGATCATTTTCCCTGTCCCTACAGACGATATTGTCAAAATACCTAAACACTTATTCTTACTGAAGCCAGGAAAATTTTAAGTTTTTCTCCAGATAACCATCTGAACTAATCAGCACAGGTACTCCAGTAAAAAACCTCCAATTCCTGAGAAAGGTTTGTGCTAATTGCTGGGTGCACAGAAGCTATGCAATGAATACTTAGGGACTGATCAGACTGTCCCAAATATCTCACTAGCACAGGTTCTTGTACTCAGTTTGCTACTGACCTAGCCTGGGCTAGTGGTTGTGAGCAGAATATAGATGAGGCATGCATCTTGGCTTCAAAAATTTATAGGCCCACTTCAGGCTATTTGGAACTATGAAGTATGTTTCAAAAATAATCTCTGACCTAAACTGGAATTCTATGCTATATTTCTTTTTTATACAATTAAAACCTATAAAATAATGAAAACTTGCACTGTTATTGAATAGGTAGCCATTATAGTTAATGTTATTAAAAGGTATAGTGGACCAAAAGAAAAGATATCTTGGATTAAACTGAGGCATTCCTTCCACACTATATAATTAATCTCTACATGAGGGTTATTGGGTCAGTGAACATCCAGGGCCTTGGGTTCCCTGCCAAAGGATGAATATAGCACTTCAAAGGCACAAAAGGTAAGAAAGCAGTGTCCCCAGGCTTCATACACTAAAGAGTAATCTGTGTAAATTTGCTCTTCCTTATGTTTAGAAATCTCTACCCTCAACCTTTACAAAGTTATACAGTTTCTCTTTCTCAACATAATAAATGCAATTCCTAATTTCCTCTCCTATTCAATTGCATTCTATATTTCCTTAATAATTTTAGTTATTCTAGTCTCCTTAATTACCCACAAATACAAGGGAAGCTTGCAAATATTCCATTAACTCTTGGACTGGAGTTCACAGTGCCCTCGTGACCGGCAGCTTCTATCATGCCACGCTGTCCCGGCTCTCCCACTTTTCCTTTTCGGTGGAGAGAGGCTTTGGGGAAAGCACGAGTCTCTGATACAGGAGTGCTATTTAGTTGTGACAATAAACTTAATCTACTTTATATGCCCAATGGCATTCTTGAGAGACTCTCTAGCACAAATCCGGACTCTGGATCCACCTGTTTCTTTGAGACATGACAAATCTCTGCCATGTTCTGCAATTCACTTTAAAATGACATCCAAAGGGAGCAACTATATCACATGTTTAAATGCTCTATGAAGACAGCAGATTTTGAAGAAATCTTCAAATTCATGCAGGTATCCTGTTTTGCAATCATAAGATTTAGTCTATCATTAAAGGGAATGATTTTAGTGCAGGCTGCCCTTAGACATGTGTGGAATCTCTCACCTCGCACCCCACGTCAAGCACTTCAGCAGGGAAGGGAGTCCGGCCCTCACCACCTTGACAGGAGCTCTGTCAGCCCACGTCGGTCACCTGCTGGCCTCCCACAGAACCTCGGCTATTAAACTGAGACGATACCATTGCACCTGTTCGTACTTAAAAAGAAGTAGCGGGATAATTTGACAGAGAGAAAAAGTACTTGACATTGTTCATGGGTGATAAGAACGTCGTGGTGAAGTCATCTTCATGGAAAGAAGGTCTCTGGGGGTTTCCAGGAGAGACATCCAATGGAGATTTTAGCAGGTTTTTTTAAAAGATCTGAACAGCCCTGCTTCTAATTGTGCTTCGATTGCTCAAAATCTGAAAATTTGTGGCCAAATACCATCTAAAAAATATTGTACAGGCTCTGCTCTTTCCTTGCTTGTCTCCACTAAACCAGTGTTTCCAAGTTTGGTCATGTGCGCCCAACCACAACTATTACCATTTTTGCATACAGCCTCTACTGTTCCAAAGGCAGTATTTTTCTTTAAGCTAATTTTTTTTTCTTCATTATATGGACTTACTTTTCTAAGTTGCAGCTATATGTATGGAACACTTTAGATATTTTTACAATCTATGATTAAAATTACTTATTAGGACAAATAACGTTTCCCAACATTTCACATAAAATAATAGTGTGAACCACTGGGGATACCAAGTGGCACCCTTAGAAAATTACTGAAATAAAGCAAGTCGCTCCTTTTATTCCTCTTCTGTTTTTTTCTGATTTATTTTATATATTAAAAAATTCTACTTAGAGGAGGTCATTTTTTGTTTACACAGGTAAAATACAGCAGAATAGGGCACATCCCCATGGCAATTTGATCAAGCCAATGAGAAAAAAAATGTATTAAACACTTAATACGTGTTTGGCACTCTTGACTACTCCTTTAGCAGAGCTCCTAGCTAATCATCAAATGAGACAATTTACTTATATGAATGAGAAACCAAAATAGCATTTTCATCAATGATACTGTGCTGCAATTTTTTCTGTCTGTTCAACGTTCAGTATGCCCAGGTAGAAAGCCTGCACTTTGTAAGAACAAGCAAGTAGCTGCACTCCTTCCTGGCAGATCTAACTTCCACTTCTTTCCTTCTCTTTATTATCCGTTGTGAAGAGCTGGATTTCATGCCTCAGAAAAGACTGGGGGATGGGTGTGCCTTTGACACACTGACATCTTCTACAGAGCCAAATGTTCTGTCTACTAAGGATTTGTGAATTAGGGCAGCATCCCACCTTGAAGACCAAATGACCTATTCTTAATTTACCCCCTAAGTAATTATTTTTGAGGATGGTCTTAGTTCAAATTTTCTTCTTGAAGGGTAGCATCCTACAAATGAGAGAAGCCCTGATGTTCCTAAGCATTTGGACATGTCTTTTACTCACCCTTCTTGTTTGAATATTTGTGTGAGAAACACAAATGACATCTCCATTAGTGTTACTGTGTTCCATGTTAGAAAATTTTTATTATAAAATTTAGGACTTATAAATTCACAAATTGGGATGCATTGCCAACAAACTTAAATTTCCTTAAGATCCAATCTGTAAATCTATTTGTAACAAGTCTCCACATGTTCTGTTCAAATGATTTGAATAATAAAAACTTGTTATTGCACACTTTTTCAGGAAGATATACAGTGGCACCTCGGTTTTCAAATGTCTCCGTTGACAAGCATTTCAGGTTATGAACCCTGTAAACCTGGAAGGAAATGCTTCAGTTTTCGAACCAGCCTCGGAAGTCGAACATGCTCCGCGGCTTCCACTGAGGGCAAGACCCTGAGGCCCAGCTGCCGGCTGTTGATCCTTCAAATTCCGGACATTTCAGAACTCGAATGGTTTTCTGGAGCGGATCACATTCAGAAACCGAGGTACTGTTATAAATTGCATAAAGAGCTGTAGATTACCCTAGATCGGGGGTTCTCATCTCTAGCTCCACACCAGAATCACCTAGAAAGCTTGTATAAGACTGACACTTTCAGAGATTTTGACTAAATGACAATCTTTGAACACTCTCAGGTAATTCTAACAGTGTCAAGGTGAAGAGCCACTGACCTTGATAAATTTTGTTAAAGATGCAACCAAATCAAATCGTTGAACACTGCCTTCTGTATTTTGATGTGCACAAACTACAATAAAATGTTTGCCAGCACATATGTTACTCTTCTTTCTTTGAGCAGTTCATAACCTGATTGTTAAAATTTGTCAGAATGAAACTCTCTACCTGTAAAGGTGCTGAGGAACAAAACTGTCAGTGACTAAAGGTGTCAAAAGTGCAGCATTTTTTCAACTGGGACACAGGAAATTAAGGCACATGATTCTCCAAGTCAGTGCTGGAAGACCTTGAGTTTTCTGGAAGAGCCTCCCACTTGTGTTCTTACCTGTCCAAATGCCCAACAATCCTTACTCCCTAGAGCTTTCGATTTGTAATCTCATTTATTTCTATTCAGGCTTTCACTTAATTAGTCAGTTAGTAAATGCATTCAAAGATTGGGGAAAGGGGCATCATGGGTTATGATCTTCAAGTCGTGATTACCACATACTAGTTCTAGGACCCTGAACGAGTTATTAAGTTCTCTAAGCCTCAGTTTTTAAATATGTAATTATGACAGTACTTACTCTAGAAGGTTGTTGTAAAGAGTAAATGAGACTGAGCATGCCTGCAACTGCTTAAAGCCGTCCCAGGACACAAATCCCTGCTTTATTTTAAGTAAGAAATGATGACTAGCTACAAAAAATAAGAACTATGGAAATTTAATGTGGCTTAAATCAGTTTAATTTCACAGATGAAATGAGAGTAATCTGGGCTTTGGAAGACACTGACAGAGAAGGAAACCAGGGAAAATCCGGGGTGAAGGAATTCTATAGCAAAGGCATGTGACGTGGAGCACAGAACCGAGCATAATAGGTGACTGCTTATTGGTAAAGCAAGTAATAGTGAAAATAAAAGCTGGCATGAGTTAAATGCTAATTCGGTGCTGAGCACTTGACTAGTGTCATCTCAGTTATCTCTAAAACCATGCTCCCAGTTTAGAGATGAGTGATATCAGACACGAGATTAAGTAACAGCTGTAAGTGAAAAGGCTGGGATTTTCTCTGAGATCTAATGAGTAGGAAAGCCAAGTTCTGATACTAATCTGCTATGATGCTTCTATTGTAGCCATCAGAGTGCCCTGAGCAACTGAGAATCAAAGGGGGAAATCAGACACTTGGGGACATAGGCATAGGAAAGGAAATCTGAAGGTATCAGAATGCACTTATCTTTATTTTTCTTAGCGCTGACCCAACAGGATTTCCTTTGCCTAAAATCCACATAAAGAACCCTAGTCTTTGATTTGTGTAGAACTTTATCATTAGCAAAGCACTTGCAAATGAAGAATTCATTTCATTCCAATCATGCTGATGTTTTTAGTCTAGCTGAAGGAGTTAACGCACATGCAGAGTCAGGGATTTCCAGAGAAACAGAACTAATAGGATGTGTGTATATATATGTATATGTGTATGTGTGTGCATGTGTGTGTATATGTATGTATATGTATATATACATATATATTCATACAAACACATGTGTATATATATCATATTGGTTGTGTGTGGATATATATTTGAGGAGACAGAAAGAGAGAGAGAGGGCATGCTGTTTTAAGGGATTGGCCCATGTAACTGTGGGGCTAGCAAGTCTGAAATTCGTAAGGCAGGCCAGCAGGCTGGAAATTCAGATAACAGTTGATGTTGCAGTCTTGGGTCTCATTTCCACATGGCAGCAGGCTGAAAAACCAGGCAGAGTTTCTATGTTGCAATCTTGATAAGGATTCATTCTTTAGGGAACCTTAGTCTTTACTCTTAAGGCCTCCAACTGATTGGCTGAGGCTCACCCACATTATGGAAGGTAATATACTTTACTCACAGTCTATTGACTTAATAGTTAATTACATGTAAAAAACACTTCATCAAGAAAATGAGAAGACAAGTCAGACTGATAGAAAATATTTGCAAAAGACCTATCTGATAAAGAATTGTTATACAAAATATCCAAAGAACTCTTAAAGCTCAACATTAAGAAAATAAGCAACTCAGTTACAAAAATGGGTAAAAGACCTGAACAGACACCATACCAAAGAAGATATACAGATGGTAAATAAGCACCTGAAAAGATGCTCAATATATAATTAGGAAATAACAAGTTAAAACAACAATGAGATACCACTGCATACCTGTAGTGCCCAAAATATAGAACACTGACAACACCAAATGCTGGCGAGATTGTGGAGCAACTGAAACTCTCATTTATTGCTGGTGGAAATGCAAAATCATACAGCCATTTTGGAAAACAAATTGACAGCTTCTTACAAAACTAAACATACTCTGAACATATGATCCAGAAAGCATGATCATTGGTATTTACCTAAATAAGTTGACTATTTATGTCCACACAAAAACTTGCACATGGATCCTGACAGCAGCTTTATTAATGGTTTCTAAAACTTGGAAGCAACCAAGATGTCCTTAGGTGGGTGAATGAATAAATAAACAGTGTTACATCAGACGATGGAATATTATTCAGTACTAAAAATAAATGAGGTATCAAGCCATGCAAAGACATGAAGAAAATTTAAATGCATATTACTAAGTGAAAGAAGGCAATCTTAAAAGGCTATATCCCGTGTGATTTCAAGTTTATATCATTCTGAAAAGGGCAAAACTATGGAGACAATAGAAAGATCAGTGGTTGCCAGGGGTTGGGAGAGGAAGGGACGAACAGGTTAAACACAGAGATTTTTTAGGGCAGTGAAACTATTCTGTACTATACTATAACAGTAGATACATGGCATTATACATTTGTCAAAACCCATAGAATGCACAATACCTAGAGTGAATCCTATTATAAACTATGGCCGTTGGGTGATAATGATGTGTCAATGTAGGTTAACAGATTATAACACATATGTCACTCTAGAGTGAGATGTTGATAGTGGAGGAGGCAGTGCGTATGTGGGGGCAGGAAGCATATGGAAAACCTCTGTACATCCTATTTAATTTTTCTGTGGATCTAAAACTGCTCTAAATTTTGATCAAACAGCTGGGTATCATGGCCTAGATAAGCTGACAGATGACTTTAACCATCACAGCACAGATATTCAATTACTTGTGTATTAAAAGTTGCAATAAGAGGGTGATAGGACTTGCCTCAGCCACATGGATAGTAAGTAAGACTGAGAAATGCACTAGGATGGCAGCAGAACTGGTGAGGGAGGGGTACAAGCTGGTTTTAACATCCTGGGACATGGGACAGTCATCTATTTCAGAATTGGGTTCTCCTTCAAGGACTGAGAGCTTCACTTTCCTTGAGCAAATGACTCTAATATCTTAATAAGTATTTGTTGAGTATGGTGTTTTGAATGCAGATGAATTCTTGTTCACATGGAGCAGGTAGTCTAGTGAGAGAGAAAAAATCAGTAACACAGAAACAAATACACAAACAAAAAGGTCATGTAAGACCTATTTAGGAACAAGCAGAAGCGGGGTGGATTATGACACTGGCTGCTATAGAGATGGGATCAGGGAGGCCTCTCTGAAGAGGAAACGTTTATGGGAGTCCTGAAGGTTGAGAAGGGAATCCACCAAGTGAAGAGACAAGAGAAAAGGTTTCAACAGTTAGGCAGTAAGAATGGAATGAAGAAAGAAGGAAAACAAGATTCAAACCATACAAGGGCCTTACAGGTCATATCGAAGAGTGCAATTTTAAACAAAATGTGTAGAACATGAATTTTGGCAAGAGTGGAGGCCCTGAGAAAAAACAGAGGCACGGATTAGGCACGGGTACAAAAGGGGTATAAAATGTATTTCATAGGATTTTTTTGATAAATTGGGTGTGTGGCATGAGAAAGGGAGGAACAAAGGCTCATTCTTTGATTATTGCTTATAATCTCAGTCCCTCCCCACCGGAATTTAGAGGAAGAATAATGGATCAGGAGTCTTGGTCCAAGACTTAGTTTCGTACTGCCTACAAATATCAGCAGTGTAGGAGCATGCTTTATTAGTAGAGTTGACAACCATCATGAGTACAAGTTCTATGACTTAAATACAGTTGCAACATTTATTTGAAAGTCATTTTCTTGAAGCCTTGAGCTTAGTTGGTGATAAAAATAAATCAGAATCAAAAGGATATTGATCACTGGGTCCACTAGCTTATTGGTAAGTGTGAGGCTCTGGAGTATTATCTGGTGACAACATTAGCATAGCCTGATATGTCTCAGATCTGGAGAGTAAAGTGACTCATGTCACTTATCATTTACATCATGTCCACGGTTCACCAAGAGAGGTTTTACCATCCACACTCCCAAAGTCACTGAGGGGACAAGTATTGCTACCTATTTCTTCTCCTCAGATCTTGGCTTCCTACGGTTATTTTTTTCTTGCTTTACTTCAATCACATACAGTACACCCACTCAGCAATTAATTATCTTTGATTCCTTTGAAATTACTCTCCAATCAAGTAAATATAAAAAGACAGAGTGTTACAAAAAATAATTTCTATCTAGTCTTCTCATTAGGTACCAATTAAGTAAACAGAACATGATTTGCTTCTTGGATGTGAGTTTAGCAGACATGATGTCAGGCTGTCTCCAGGCTATTCTGATAAATGTCCTGTTGTCTTTCTGGGATTTTATTATGTCACATGATGATCTTTAACTTATTGTTCCCTGGGCATATGGTACCACAGTCATTGTGTAACCCAGTTGCATTTTTAAAAAAATGTGTCTGCCTCCAAGGTCATGTGAACTTGTAGATTCATTTGGTTCTCAGGAACATTGTGAAATCCCATAAAAATTAGCTTAATGAACCTTAAAAGTAGCATATTATTTTCATAATTTTAAAGATAATGATAGGTAATAGGGGCAGGAATATAGTTTTTTGGTTTTCTTTTTCTTTTTTTTTTAACATATCTTTATTGATTTCAGGGAGAGGAAGGGAGAGGGAGAGAGAGAGAGAGAAACATCAATGATGAGAGTCATTGATTGGCTGCCTCCTGCATGCCCCTCGCTGGGGATCGAGCCCGCAACCTGGGCATGTGCCCTGACCAGGAATCGAACCCTGATCTCCTGGATCCTAGGTTGACGCTCAACCGCTGAGCCACGCCTGGCCGGGTGGTTTTCTAAAAAAATATGTTTTTATTGATACTGATTTCAGAGGGAAAAAAGGAGAGGGGAAGAGAGAGAGAAACTTTAGTGATGAAAGAGAATCATCTATCGGCTGCCTCCTACACACCCCCTGCTGGGGATGGAGCCCACAACCTGGGCATGTGCCCTGACTGGGAATGGAACAGTGATCTCGGGGTTCATGGGTTGATGCTCAGCCACTGAGCACACCGGCTAGGCAGGAATATAGTTTTATTTGTAATAGAACAAACACCTAGAAATTTGGGTGTTATACTTCATGCATTTTAATGTTAAGTTTTATTATATTGGTAACATTTTTATCATAAGACTGATAAAAACATGAACTATTTTCTACACCTGAGAAATGACAACCAAAGGGAGAAGGTCAGAATGAATTAGATTCTAGTATTAATATTAGTAATAATACTACCATTGACATTTAACAGTTAATAGTTTACAATGCCTTTTATTCTCATTTTTGGAACTTATGTTAAATGACTTGTCTCAGATCATGTAGCTTGCAAATCTGGAATTAGGACTAGAACAGAGCTTTGAATTTTGGGTTTTTCTTAATATACCATAAGTTATGTGCCCAAGTTAGCTATTATAACCCAAACAACTGGAGAGTTGGGCCCACCGCCTTTTACCACTGTTTTTTGTTTTTCTATGGACATAATTATTTACATATTGCCTGAGTTTGAAAAAACAGTTAGGAATAAAGTTTGTTTTCAAGTTTTACTCTGAATTACCTGGTTGCCAAAGTTGAGGCCTGAGTTGAGGGTGCAAAATCCTCATTGCTTTATAGTCATATCAACTACAGAGATTCAATCACACCCAATGTATCCATAGTAGGATCATACCCAGTAGTTACCACTGGGGCTGTACATAAAAGCCAACTAATCTGACCTCATCAGAGTAGACATCGCTGTAAACTGCTTTGCAAATTACACAAACATTAGAATAAATCAATTCAGACTGGTGTGAAGAGGGGGATTAAGTAGCTCACATAATAAAAAGTCCAGGGAGCAGATTCACAGATCTGTGGTTGGAATCAAGGACTCAAACTGTGTTATCAGGACCCAGTACTTTCTCTATCTCTCACCTATAGTTTCCTCAGTGCTCTGGCACCTCTAGATTTACATCTTCACAACATCAGATAAGACATTCACTTTGGAAAGTCAACAGATTTGATCTACTGTCCTTACATGCTGAGCCCTAAACTGCTCATGGAGTCACATGCACACCAGGGATCCCAGGTGTAGCCCCCGACCCAAACCACATGAAACAAGAGTGGGTGAGGGGATGGGTCCCTGTGGAGCACAGGGCATTGTTTAAAAAGAAAACGGGAATAGCAAAGTGGATGCTCTGTTGAGAAGAAGCCCTGGAGTCTATGGCAAGGATTCAAGAAGCAGTAGCCAATGGCCAGGTAAGAACCAGAACAGTCGTACCAGTTTTATCTCCCAGCACCTCACAGCCTCTATGGAGAATATGACAAGATTGGAGGTCCCCCAATCACCACTTATGTGACCTTTTCCAATTTTCCTTGAGATGTAGAAAATGTAGGATAATTGATAGTCTAAGATCAGCTATGTGGTAAAGAAATGTGGATATACTATGAATTGTGTGAAGCTGTAAATAAACTTGAACTAGATTGGACTCACAGAGAGAACTTGCCTCACTGACCTGCCTATAATGTGAGGGTTGTGGCTTTCACTTGGATGACAGATTCCATCCAGAGGGTTAGGGCTAACCATAACTTTTCTTTAAGCCTGTCTCAGCTTTCTACTATCTGTCTTGAACCAATAAAATAATCACAATTGTGGAAAGAACAATCTAATCCCTCCTTTCTTGTCACATTCAAAATTGGGTCTCTGATGTCTGTCTTTCCTCCCTCACAGTTTCTGAGTCTCTGTTTTTCTATTTCATTTGTCTGTCTTCTGCAGAAGTCACCTGCCAAAAGCTACACTGTGGCAGATTAAATGATAGACTTTATTACTCTTTCCTGGCAGCTGCCTGTGTTTTATTCCCTTTGTGGACCAGGGAGGAGAGTCATTCTCACCCTATGGCAGAGTAGGTCATTCTATTATCAGGAGAGGCCACAGTAAAAGCAGAGGTAAATCTGCCCATAATTCTGATCACTCCAAAATCCATGATGGTCTTGTTTTAGCAGTGAGGGTGGAGGTCCCCATCAGGCACCTCCATTCAGAATTCATCCATGAAAAATCAGTTATGAGCCAGCTTTATTCAGAGTCAGCAGCCAGGTTTAGTCCAATGGCTTTGCCTATAAGATGGATTCAGGGTTTTAGTACCTAAGTTACCTCTGATTAGAAGTGAACTGTCTGCAAGAAAGTGCAGATAAAATTTTTTGAAAAATTTAAAAAAAAACACCACCAGGTAGATTTGACCTACTTGGTCAGTGGATCCAAACCACCAGTCCTGGGTCATTCCAGAGCCTTAGAAATTCTACGTGGACTCAGAATGTTGGTGTTGTTCCCTTGAAGCTTTGATTTTACAGTGACCCAAAAGAAAATAAAGAAAATAATGGTTTTGTGCAAATTGTATTTTACAAAAATGGTCACAGCAATGTTTTCCCTGAACTTTGGCACCTCTCCACAGAGAGATGGAATCTCTTCCCCTCTTGTGGAAACAAGGGGGGCTTTTGTGACATCTCAATGACTAGATGAAGCAGAGGTGGCCTGCATGACTCGAGGCAAGGTCATAAAAGGCAATACAGGGTTTCTTCGCTATCTCAAAGTACAGCATTCATAAAAAAATGTTTTTAAGCTGAAATTACGTAAAGCGAAGAAGTAATTATCATTAATTTATGTGGAAAACATTTTGAGCATTTACAGTCCTAAAAAACACCTTACCAAATCGTACCAAATACGCTGAATGACATCCAATTTTACTCGGCGCTTAGCATCCTAAGGATCTCTCTTAGGTTTTTCTGATACCTTAGGATACACCTTGAGAACAGAGAACAGATGCACAAAATAAATGGAGACAAAGCACAGATGCTCCCAGACTCAGTTCAAAGCTATGGTGCTTGATGCTGAGGTGCTGAGTTAGTTCCCGGGGAAGGAGCTTGGCGGGGCCACTCCCGTTGCTCGGGGTAGCATGCACGCTGCCTCTATAAAGGCTGCTGCAAAACAGATGCTGAATGCTATTTTTGATGTTCATCTTTTTAATTTTTTTGTAAAAGCAAAAGTTCTCTTCAGCTTTCTTTCAGTTAGTGAAAACAGGTACTAATGTAGGTCTTTTGGAAAAGGCAAGGGGCATAAGGCAAACTTTCGAAAAGTGGGGGAGACCTGCACTGCTTTCTCCCGGATCTCCTTCTTAGGACAATTGCTCTTAGATCCCAGCCACCATTTGTGCAGATGCTCAACAAGCAAGATGGGGAGGCCCTGTATAGGTGTTCTGGCCACAGACACAGCTGAGGTTTCAATGGACAGCCAGCATTAACATCAGCCATGTAAGCGAATCTTTAGATGATTCCAGCCCCCAGCCTTTGAGTCAGCTCAGCTGATGCCAAGTGGTGCAAAGACTAGCTCCTATCAAGCCCTCCCAGATTGCTGATTATGGCAAATGTTGCTCTAGCCACTACATTTCAGGCAATAAGTAACTGGAGCTGGTTTAGTTTATTTTTTTAAACAATGAAAAGATGTTATGTTCAGTGTCATGAATCTGGAATTGATTAGGAGAAAATATTAAACTCCTGCATTAATGATAAATTTGCATATTTCCCTCCCCTCCCTTTCCCTTCCCCCTCCCCTCCCCTCCCCTCCCCTCCCCTCCCCTCCCCTCCCCTCCCCTCCCCTCCCCTCCCCTCCCCTCCCCTCCCCTCCCCTCCCCTCCCCTCCCCTCTTCTTCCTTCCTTCCTTTCTTCTAAGGATCTTGGTCAGACTCAACAGTGGCTTGGATGATGACTGTAGCAATAGGAGTTGAATAAGAAGGGACATTTGTGAAATGCAGGAGGTATAATATGCAGGACATGTTTATTGACAGGTTAGATGCCAGGGATAAGGTGAGAGAAGGGTCAGAACAAGTTCTAGGTTTCTAAACTGGACGACTGGGTTGGTTGTGGTGCCACCAAGTAAGGGTACCCTCTTTAGGAAGGGCTTTGGGTCTGGAAATTAGGTAATGAATGCAGTTTGGGTCACATAGATCTATGTTCCTCTAAGATATCCAAATGAAAATTTCAATACATATTCAATATAGCCAAGTAGTGGTTGAGCACTGACCTAGGATCCAGGAGACCACGGTTATTCGATTCCTGGTCAGGGCACATGCCTGGGTTGCGGGCCTGAGACCCCCAGTTGGAGTGTGCAGGAGGCAGGCGATCAATGACGACTCTCTCATCATTGATGTTTCTAACTCTCTCCCTCTCTTTTCCTCTCTCTGAAATCAATAAAGATATATTTTTTTTTTTAAAAAAGGGCAGGGCTTGGAAATGGTTGGCTTGTAGGAAATAAGCAGAAGAAGCAGGAAAGGGGCTCCCTGTTTGTTTCAGGTTTTAAGGAAAATTATGAAGGCTCTCCCACCAGTCAGGTCCTATCAATGTCTGTTCACACGGAGCAGTTTTAAAGAATACACGAACAGAGCGTCTATACATCTCTGTGGACCCTTAAAAAAGAGAGAGTCTGCTTTGAACGTGGCCAGTTCTCACTGCATGGTCTTCACAATATTAAGAGTCACACAGTGAGGTGGTTATAGGTGCTCTGCAGGAGGGGCCCGGCGAAACTGCAGTCTCTAAATGACACGCTTCCTGACAGTTTAGGTTGACTTTGGATGTTAAACGTTGAATCCCAAACAACACACTCTGTTCTGCTGTCTTCTAACAACCAAATGTGATTGTTCAAAGACCAAGGAATTGTGTGGGATTTCCCCACACAGCTTGTTCTTCAAGTGCAAATGGGCTTTGTTAGCAACTTATTTGACCTTAAGGCTACAGAGTATTCTGAGTTTCTTACAAGTTTGGGTCTAGTTGTGACAAATTTGAGACAAGGAATTCTCTCTCCTTGCCTCCCGCCCTCTCCCTTCTTCCTTCCTTCCTTCTTTCATCCCTTCTCCTTTGCTCTATATCCCTACCCTCTCGACCTCCCAATGATTGTAACTGAGTGTTGTAATATCAGGGCTTAAGGAAACAAAACAGAGCAGAGGAGAACTCAGCCTGTACATACAGAAAGAGGTGACAGAGGGCCCCTGGCCTGACGGGTCAGAGAGCATGGCACTGAGTTCGGCTATTTCTCTGTTTCAGTTGGAAGACTTGGCATCCACGGCGCTGAGCACATTTGCAGAACCTATAGCGTTAAGACAGCCTCGCTTCAGCATTCTGTTCAGTCAGTTATGCCAGAAGATGGTTTAGCAACCAAGCACATAAAATATCCTAACCTGTTTGTGCATAGATGTCAACTTGACTGTCACCCAGACTTAAAGGAGGGGAGGGGTTGCCTCATCAATCACCAGTATTCAGGAAGCTTTGCAAACCCTACTCTCTTCCACAAACACCAGCTGGCCCAAGATCATGTGCTTTAAGATTATTTCACTTTGGGACTGGAAATATTGTTGTATCCTTGATGAGTATCTATTTTTTTAAATTCAGAAGTTACATTAAATTTCATGAAAAATGAGCAAAAGGTAGACTTTGCACAATCTCTTTTCATATCCATAAACCACTTTATGTATTTACTATGAATATCCTTATAATAAACACTTCATGATTTTAATGACTCACATGTTCTGCCCATTAGAGGGCTTTATTAGACTGGATTTTTATCACTGCCCAGTATTCCTACAATTGACCAGGCTTTCTTTTCTCTCCTGCCTACGTCAGTCCTTGGTGTGCTTAACTAATCACCCCTTCTAGCCTCAGTGATTTTCTAAGTGCACCATGAGTAGGATGTCATGAAATTCTACTGTTTGCAAAGCTCATATTGCTTAACAACTGAACCAAAAGAACATTACCTTGAAAACTAGCAGTGCATTGTGTTTTGTGAGTGCAACAGCACTCTCTTCCAGAAAGTCAAACAAATTGAAAACTGAAAACCATTACTGCTGGAGATAAAAAATATATGAAAAAGAAAAAAAGAAAAAAAAAAAAAAGAAAACACAAACCACTTAATTGAAACCCTAGGTAATAGTGGAGAAAACTGAAATGTAAAACACCTTGAATACATTTGAGAGAATCTAAAATTTAAGTCCAATAAATATTTGGCAAAATCAGTTATTTTTTTTCCTCATGAAGCCAATATATTGGAATAAAATACTTTGTAAGGTTTGATTTGAGCGCATGGGGTGTATTAAAGGAGAGATCTACTTTCCATTCCTCCTATATTGGAATAACTTGTAAAAAGAACCTGAGTGCCTGAAGTGCAAAAGTCATTTGTTTGTTGATTGACTGACTGACTCATTCATTCATATATTCAATAAGTATCTATTGAATGCTACTTTGTTTGTGTCAGACTGTATGCACTGGGGGTGCTGCAATGGACAACAGTGTCCTGCCTTCATGGAGCTTCCTTTGTAGGAGAAGCCAACAGACAATAATAAGGACATAGAGAAAGTATTTTAAGAGAGTGATAAGTACAGAAATTAGATCTTTTAAGAGAGTGATAGTGGGATGAAGATAAAACCTTGACTCCTCCCTTCCTTCATAGTCCACATTTAATCCATTAGTAAAACCTAATAGCCCTCCCTTCAAAAGGTATCCAGAATCTGACTCCTTCTCAATTCTGATCATCTCCACTCTGCTCCAAGCCAGCCACCTTTTCCACCAGTGTTATCGCAGTAGCCTCCCAGTGGTCTCTCTGTTTCAGTCCTTGCCTTCCCTGTAGACTATTTGCATGTAGCCAGAGTAATACTTCTAACGCCTGAGTCAGATCATGCCACTCAGTTCAATGACTTCTGACTTCAGAGTAAAAGCCAACGTCCCCTCAATGGTTTGTCTTCAGGCCATTCATCACCCATGCTCTTGTTGCCCACATTTATCTAGAACACTGGCTCTCCTGTCATTCTTCAACACAAAGGCTTGTTCCTGCCTTAGGCTCTGTGGCAGACAAAGTTCCATGATGGCCCCCAGGATTCCTGTGTCCTGATGTGCACATACCACCTGCCAGTTACCTAATCAAACACAAATCTATCTACCTCTAGAAAGGAATTTTACAGAACTGAAATCCCAAATCAGTTGACTTTAAGACGGGGAGATTATCTGAGTGGGCGTGACTTGATTACATGAACCTTCAATTTGGGTCTAGAGATCAGAGACAGAGGAAGTCAGAGGTGCAAGGCACGGGGGCGATTTGAGGAGTCCTCTTTTGCTAGCTTGAAGATGGAGGGGGCTGCATGGCTGTGAATGTGAGAGGCCTCTTGTTGCTGAGAGCAGTGCCCAGGACAGCCAACATGGAAACAGGGCCTAATTCTGGTCATCACAAGGAACTGAATTCTGTGAACCACCTGAATGAGCTGGGAGAGGACCCTGAGCCTCAGCTGACACAGTAGCCCAGCCAACACCCTGATTTCAGCAGTGTGAGGCCCTGAGTAGAGAATCCAGTCATACTGTGCCCAGGCTTCTGAGCTAGGAGCTATAAAATGATGATACATCTATGTTGTTTTAAGGCACTATGTTTGTTTTGTTATGAAGCAATGCAGAACTAATAGAGCTCCTTTGCATTCGGTGTTTTTCTTAGAATGCTTTTCCTAGCTGTCTCTCTGCTCGTTCCCTCACTTCCTATAGGTTTCTGACTAATTACCATCTTCCCAGGCTCCTGGCACTCATATATTGGGTAATTTGAGGATTTGCATAAAGTGACTATAGAGGAGCAGGCAGGTTTTAGAGAAGCTACAGGGGGAAATGCAGTATCCTGGGATTAATGAGGAAGGGCTCAAGGGAAAGGAACAATTAGGAGAACTTGGGGCATGGTTATGTGCAAGAGCCATCCAATAGGAGCTGTGGCCTTCCATCCACGCAGTACCCAGCTCCTGGCAATGTCATAGAGAGCAAGGCAGGAAAGTAATACTCCCCAGTAGCTCTCCTCCCTTCTTATTTATTGTCCATCACTCTCAAGAGAATGTAAGTATCATGAGGACAAGCACTTGGCCAAGTTCATTCCCTGCTTTATGGGCCTACGCCAGTATTGGAACATAGTGCTCAACATTCATCAAATGAATGAATAAAGGAATGAATGAATGAATGAATGAATGATAAATGAATGAAGAGAAGTGTTATTGTAGAAGGGGTAACAGAAGAGATTTCTCTAACATTTGAGCTGAGATAACCGATGAGAAGGAGCTGGCCAAAAAAACGAAAAAGGAGATAAAAGTTCAGATGGAAGAAATAGCAAATGCCCAGACTCTAAGGTGTAAATGAACTTGCCATGTTTGAGCAACAGAGTGTCAGTGGCAGATGCATTAGGAGTTGGAGTTTGGAGATGACCCCTGGTGTCAAGAGGTAGGCAGGGGCTGGATCATGGCAGATCTACCAGAATATGGAAAGGGGTTTGCATTTTATTTCAAATGCAATGGACAGATACTGCAGAGTTGAAAGCTGAGAAGAGAAGAGACACTGTATATTTAATTCATCAACTCATTAATGAGCTAGTATTATTCCTGCCAGAGAAAAAATTAAAAAATAAGGAAATAACTGAATTGTTATGATTATGAATCTGCTCTTTGCTTCTTTAGTCTACTATATCTCTTTTTATGACATAGCATCTTTATGAAATCTCCCAATTTTTATTGTCTCCAGTATTTTCATATACTCTACACCTAACAGGAGAGTTCGTGTGGGCTGGGCACTGTAACTGTTTAATTAGAATCTTCTGAGTTTACCCCTCAAATTCCCTTTATTGTGTTGTCCTTGGCCTACACAATAAAGGCAGAAATGTCTTCTTTTTTTATCTCAGGGTCTAGAAGAATGCTAAGTTCATTGCCTAGGGCACAGAAAATTCTCAGCACTTATTTACTATTAAGGTACTTTATTATTAGCTATCATTGCTCCACCTGAAGTGTGAATTAGTAAGAATAAAATAACCAGAGTCAGGGAGTCAGTGATTAAATCCAAGCTCAGGGTCTTCCTTGCGATACAACATTGGCAAGCCTTCAATTTCTCCGGGTTTCAGTGTGCAATCTGCAAAATGGCAGGAATAATACTAGTTCATTAATGAATTGATGAATTAAATGAGATGACACCTGTAAAGTGCCTAACACATAGTAATAAGCTTGGGGCATTACTCTTGGCTGTTATTAGATATTGCAGGTGGAACACGATGAGTTAGGAGAAACAAAAGGTCAACGCCGGACAAGGCGCTGGCATTAGTATTCCTAGAGGCTCACTGAGAGGAGAGGACTTCTCTTAGAAGGAGACTGGATGGAGGAAAAGGCAAAGTGGGAGCAGGTAGAATCGAGCAGGAATCCTGGAACCTGCTGCACAGTGGACAGGGCTATTTCAGTCCTGGAGTGGTGAGCACCAGTGCCCGCTCTCACACAGCACTGATGCGGGGGCTTGGGGCAGCTGGGGCCTAAATCATGAGATGTGGCTTTGATGGTTTTCCTGAAGTAGCTCCTGGACCAGTAGAGGCCAGCCTGTCTCCAATGGACCTCACTGGAAAATTCATATATTGGTGGTTACTGGATAAGATAACAGGTCCTTCACTTATTTTCCAAACACTGGACATGTCCCCGGACTCTTATACAACTTAATAAGTGTAACAGATACCTTAAAACATCGCTTATTGTTTTCTTATTATTCTGATTAGTAGGATCTCTAAGTCAGATTTAATTTAAAGTACAAAAATAATGTGTTAGAGTAAAATTAAAAGCAAAAGCATTTCAATAATGACGACAATATAGATGATAATTAGTAAACATTCACAAGAGTGAATCTGCATTACCTATTTTTCTGTACACCATTTCAAACTTTAGCCAAAATCGTTATTGTGGACTGACAACACTTGTAAGCCTCAGAATGAAAATTTTCTGGAGAAAGGGGGTGCAAATAGAACTAATGGATGGATATGGAGGCTTTCTTCCTACTGACTCTTTTTATCATAGGAACATTGAGATGGAAGGGATCTCAGAAGGCATTTTCATCTCTCCACTTGTCTCCGAGAGCGGCTGAGAGCATTCTTTCTTCCTGGTACTTTCCTCTGGGATTATTCTGCTTACTGAAATCTGCTATTTCCTTTATAGGTTTGCACAATAAAACTATTTAGATGAACCAAAGTGCAGCTCCTTTAAAATACATGTAATTCAAGTCGGACTTTTAAATGGCTGTCTCTGAAATGCAGAGATGCATAACAAAATCAAAGATGTTTCAAAGGGCGGAAATATTGAATGTTCCTTTGTTACACTGGGCATCTTGGCAAAGCTGAAATGCATTTATAGTGCTTGGCGGTCTCCCGAGAGACATGCATCAAACTGTGCTCTTGATGGTGGGCTGGTTTCATGACATAGAAGCATTCTTAGGTTTGGAGCATCTCGGTAGTTTTATAAATAAAAAATGTGATTTTTCTTTCAGTGAAGAAGCAGTTAGTGTTTTCTCCCAATGACTGCTGATCTAGTTTAGGAAGTTCTGGGACTAGATTACTTGAGACTGAACTTTTCAGCTCCTAGATTATGTAGGACAAGGATCTGCAGACTTCAGAAGGTACTTTACAGAGGGGAGATGACATAGCAGGAAAGAACACAGGAGGTGGGGCTGGGCTGCTTGGATCTAGAATAGGGCTCTGCCATGTTCGAGCTGTGTAAACTTGAATTCTCCTGAAAGCCGACAGAAACCTAGGTGCAGGTAGTTCAACTGAAAGGGGGTCCTGGGAAGCACAGGTGAGGGAGCAGGGAAAATGAGATGAGGTAGGGAAAATGGCCAATGGAGGTCTGTTAATCAGTTCAGCCAGGGCCTCTCTGAGGTTCCCTGCAGAATGTGCTTTGGAACTGTCCTATGGAAAATGGGGAGCCTGAATCTATTTCTCATGAACTGAGAGTCTTCCCCCCCCAATGTATTAAATCCCAGGTTCTGCCTGACTGCCCCACTCAAGAACTTTATAAGCTCCCAGAAAGCCTACTGCAAGCAGGGAATTAGAGACAGACCGGCACTTGATGGATGGGGGGCTGTCAGGGTGAACAGGTGAACTCAGAAGTGGGTCAGGGGATATCGGATATGCATCAACTTTGTGTGCTACAGGACTTTACAAACATGAAAAAAAGAATTTATTGAGATCAAGTCAATCTGTAAGGAAAGATATATACAGCATATTCTACCAACTTCTAGACAATACCTAAGGGTAATACAACACTGTGTTTGCTATCTGAGGGACTCAGACCCAGTATCCAATGCCTTCCCATGAACCTGTGTAGCAGACGGAAAAAACTTATCGAGTTAGAAGTGTGATACCACTGCTTCTTCATACAAAGTGCCCTGGGATGTCGAATTTATGTGTCAGGGTGCTTGCAAATGATTCCAGAAGGTTCTAAGTCTATCTTTTTAGTAGGAAACTGGCACTGTAAAGCAGGAGCATGGGCTCCCCCTGCTTTCTCTCTGCACGGATCAGAGTTGTTCTGTTCTGTGACTATGATCTCTACCTGCTGTGTTGATGGGCTGCCACTTTTAAGCCCCGGGGATAAGGAGAGGCCTTCCAGATCAGAGGAGAATTGAAAATGGTCCCCCCTTCCCTGCAGCTTCTGACACTTGTGTGTAACACCATTAACTATTCTCCCTGCAGCCTCAGCTCCAAGGCAGCTTGGGCTGTTACTAAGAACTTCATGCCTGACATAATAGGGGCTGTATCTGTAGGCAAGTCAAGTATTATTAACCCCACTTTACAAAGGAGGCAACCGAGGACCAGAACATTATTCATGCCTTAGAACCACCTGCTGGGTTCCCTGAAACTGCTGGCCGGGCCCTGCCCTCAGAGTTTCTGACTCAGCAGGTCTGGGGTGGCACCTGAGAATTTGCATTTCTAATAAGTTCCCTGGTAATGTTACTGCTGCTCAGGGGACCAGGCTTTGGGAAAATATTCTGTATATGCTGTATCTCATTTAATGTTTATCTTTGCAGCTAGATGATCTAAGCACTAGAGGCCATATTTACCTTATTTATGGATCTTTCAGTAGCTCAGGCTCTAGCACCTGGGGCCAGAATAGTTGTTAAATGAGGTGTTTGAATCAAAGATCTAGGTTAGACCATTGCTTGTGAACAGAGAAGGTGTCCCTGTATGAAATGTCCATTTCTAAGACCCATTCTGAGCTTTGGTTCCCCAGACTCTAGTTTTCTCCTTACCACTGATACCTGCTCTTTAAGCCGATTGTCATTCCAGGTGGGCAATGACTTTCTGGTCCCCTACATGACTTATTTCCTGTGTGAGTTGAGCGCTGGGATCCCCATCCTTTCTCCTGACTGTCTTGCTCTGCCTTGAGATCCACTGTCTCTAGTGTTCGGTCAAAGTATCATCTCTCGCCTCCAATGAACCTGCGACTCCTAAAGAGCATAAAGGATTGGTTTCAAAAACTGCAGCCTGTCGGAATTTCATCCCTAAAAGCTCAGCTGAATAAAATGGGAAAGAAGCCAATGATTTTCTACTACTCTTGACGAGTTGCCATTATTAAAATGAAAAGACGATTGGTTTTCATTTTTATCTTCATAATTGTCAGTGCCCTCAAACTACCTTCCAACACAAACGCTGTGTTGAAGAAAAATCCAACTGTGTAGTATCAAGACTCTCCTCTTTAGAGTATTTTATGAGGATGACACGATTTTCCAGGAGTGTGGGCCGTGGAAGACATTCGCAGAAGCACCCGTTGCGGTTTTCAAAAGCACATCCCTGAGCCTCCCCCTAGGACACAGACTTATGGAGTTAGGATCCCCTCTCTGTGGAGGAGCCTGTGTTTGTTACAGAACCTCTGCTATCAAAGTTCAGTGAAGTGTGAGAACAACTGCCCATAGTCCCCTCAGGAGGGTACCAATCCCATCAGGGGGGCTTCACGTCCGTGACTTCATCAAACCTAATCACTGCCCAAAGGCCCCACCTCCAAATACCACCACCATATGAATTTGGGGCGGGGGGGGGGGGGCACAGACATTCAGTCCACAGCAAAGTTTATCAGACAAAGTCTGGCAATTAAACTATACTGCAGATACTGAGGCTTTAAGACACTTTTGTTACCTTTCATCAAAATCCTAGATGGTGCTGTTTTGAGAAGATGCAGAATCACGGGTTTGGAACTCTCTGTCCCTATAGCTCTGATGGTATTGACCCAACTCTGAGTCTATAGGCCAATCTGTGTCTGAGGTTTATTCCCTGAGGCATACAACTGATGTTGTATTGGATATAGCAATCCAATCAGAGCAAATGACATTATCTTATTAGGCCATGCTGGGACAAAAGACAGGTTCTCTATACTGATAGATTTGAACTTGAGAAAATGCAAGCATGGACCTTTAGTAGCTATCTGGGTGGTTAAGGGCAAGTGTCTTTGAGAATGAAGTCAATCCAACTCATGGATGGGGGCAACAGACTGAACAGAAAGCCCTCATCAGACTTGACTGAAATCTTCCTTGAAGTGATTCCAATCTCTAGATTTCCCATTACATAAGCCAATACATTCGGTTCAACCAAACAAAGAATGCACTGACTTAGGTAACCAGTAAGATTTTCTGTCACTTACAATCTATAGAGTCCTCATTTATATAACCCCCTTCTGGTTCAAACATTCTAGAATTGCCTGTCTCAGGAACGGCTTCTCAAGCAGGTCCACAGTGTCAGCTGTTTCCTGTCACACTGACCTGAGCAAAAGTGACTGGAATTTAAGAAATGTAACAGTAACTACTGCATTGAGAGGAGGTCTGTCAATTCCCTATTATGGCAGTTCACTATTCCCATCCAAATGGCATAAGGCAAATAAAAGATACACAACTCTTATTTCCTATAAATGCAGAAACTGGCTGCCATAAAAAACAAAACAAAACACAAATGGATCCCCAAGGTCTCAAATATCTCAGGGGGAGGTGTGGGGATAGGAAGAATGACATTTGTTCACTTATTTAAGTAATGTCCTGCATTATAGGCAAGGTTTTGTTTAAAAAACAAACAAACACACACACACAAAATGAGCCTGATGCTTGCTTTGCACAAGCTGCTGAAAAAAAATAAAAGCCCTATTTGTAATTACCATTTGTAACATTAGGAATGCTTATGAAAGCTGATGTCTTTGAAAACTAGGGAGAGCTGTGAAAAACAAAAGGCACAGTTAATCCAAACCACCCAGCTTCTCAAGGACAATTAAACTGGCACTGAATGTGAGGTAGCATCACAGCCTGTAAGCCAGTTAGCCTTGGGCCCTGGAGTATCCAGGGTGATAAGATGGGGGAGCACCTCTGCTGGCTGTTTGGACATGGGCCACACATTGTGTGAGGGCTGGTACCCAAGCGAAATACCACGTCCTCCAGTTCTGCTTAGATGGTCAGATTCCACCGAAATGGATTCTGAAATGGAATAGTGCTATATTCATAGTAAATCAACATGTATAAGGATAACCTGGCTTTTGCTTTTTAACACAGGGTCTTAATTTTTTATTCTCTGTAATGGTGAAGGCACATGCAGAGGGAAGTATGTGTTCAGACAATACTACAACTTGACTAAATCTTCAGTGCTAGTGTTCTCCAGTGTTGTTCTGCCTACCTGTCCCCTTTTTCCCTTCCTGGGCAAACTCCTTGGTCCTTCAAGATGTACCTTAGAGATACGTTTCTCTGCAAAGTCTTCGGCAATTTTCCACCAACATAATTGTCCTCTTTCCCCTCTGTGCTCCAATGACATTCTGTGTACACTCATAAATGGGAGAGAGTAAATATTAGTTTTTACCTCCTGCATCAAAGTGTGGTCTTCTTGAGGACACCCTGTGTTATTTACTTTTAAGCCTTCACATGTAACAGTACTTGCCTCAGAGTAATTACTCAGGCAATATTTGCAGTATTTGTTGGTTAAATGAATAGGTCACTGGGATGCTATCTATAGCATTTAACAGCTTCTGTATGGCAACTGTGGAGCACAGAATATAAAAATGGAAATAGAAACTTATTTTAAAAATCATTTCCACCTGTACACTGAAGTAAACAATTTAACGGTGTGATGTGTCCTTCCACATTTTCCACATTGTATTAGTTAACTGTCATCCTGTAACAAATTACCCAGAAACTTATTACTTAGAAAAGCAACAAATATTTACTGCATCGCTGTTTCAGAGGGTCAGGAATCCAGGAGCAGCTTACCTGGGTGGTTCTGGCTCAGAGTCTCTCCTGGGGTTGTGGTTAAGATGTTGACTGGGGCTGCGGTCATCTGCGGGTTTAACTCGAATAGAATCCACGTATGAGAGGATGGCCTTGTGTTGTTGGCTGTGGTCTCAGCTCCTGGTGGGTTCTTGGTGGAAGGCCTCAGCTCTGTATGATGTAAACCTCTCCACAGAGCTGCTTGAGAGGCCTCACAACATGGCCACTGGCTTCCCCCAGAAATATCAATTCAATATGAAGAGCAAGGCATTAGCTACAATGTATTTTATGACCTAGCCTTGGAAATCACACAACATCACTTCTGCTGTATTTTGTGGGTCACAAGACCAACGCTGATACCATGCGGGAGGTAACTACAACATGGCATGAACACCAGGAGGCAGGTGCCATTGGGAACCATCTTGGAAGCTGGCTGCCACCCATACAGACAACTTTTGATATTGTTTTTTATAAAAATAAATCATTTGCATGCTTTTTTCACATAAAAATACTTCACTACCCTCCTCCAGATGAGTAGATATGAATCTCAGTCGTTTTTACATTGTAGCTAATGTTAGAATCAATTTAATCTACCCCTATAATTCAGGCTGATTCCAGTTTTCTATCAGTAGGAATAGAGTAATAAATATCATTGTACATGTATTATTGTTTTCACTTCTACAGGTGCTACGAAAGTGGGATTGCTTGATAAAAAAAAAATCAGTATTTTACTTTTTTATTTCCCCAAACACAGCCAGATGTCAAGAGGGACAGCATTTACCTTACACTAACAATGCACAAAAATACTGATTTTCCCATATCCTCCCCAGCGCTGGATTATTGTTTATATAAATTTTGTCATTCTGATGGGCAAGAGAAATGCTATTTCATTTCATTTACATTTTTTTCCTATTAGTGAGTATGAGCATCATTCACTATGCATATTATCAGCCTCATGCCTTTCTCTTTTCTGAAAATTGCCTACTCACACCTTTTCTTGGAAATCTATTTTTCTCATCAACTTATAGTCAACTTTTGGTGTTTGTATATAACTAAAAATATAATTTGGTAATTTCTGGCTTGGGAAGTTCATAGTTTCAAAAGAGTATAGGGTTTCCATTTTGTCACCTTTTTGACTCGATATACCTAAAGGTCCACCAGGGTTCACAGAGATCAAACATAAATAAAATATTGAACATCTTACTTCTGAAGACCTTTAAAATTATGTGAGAAACTGGCTGGGGACATTACTGAACTGATACTGCTGCCCCAGAAAGTGGTGAATTAGGCAGTCTGTTGACTTTAAGATTACCTTGGAGATAGACAGCAGAATTTAAAATGCAGTCACTCAGAAAGCAAAATTGCTTGGGAATAAAAAGCAATAATTACTATCACTCTTTCTGTAACTAGTGAAATAAGAAAAGGGGGAGGAAAAAACCTCCCACTCTAAACTTTGAAACCTCAGCAAATATCCAGAGACTTTTCAGATTGCATGTTGAGATTAAAGCTGCAGTCCTTAGGGTAAGCAAAAACTCCAAACTTCCCTCTCTCTGTGTGTTTTTAAACCCCAGCTACTTTGATTGCTTTTCTGTCTAAACACAATAAACACCCTTGACCTTGAATTATACTGTTAGGAGATAAAAATCTGGTATCTGGAAGAGCACTAAAAATGAATTCCTTGCTCTCTGGCATTTTAATGAACAGTGTGGCCAATAACAAATCAATAAAGATAGTATGACAAGCTATGATTGATTTTTAGGTAAAACCCCCAATACAATCAATGTTTATCATACTGGATATCAAGAAGCACATCTCTTGGATTATCGCTGCACTATTTAGAAATTAGTTTGGGTTGATTAGCAGTGGGGATTATTTGGGAAAAGAGCAGAAAACAAATTTTTAAAAATATTCCCAGCAATGCTTTAAAAGGGTAGCTTTAAATTTCAAGTTCTTACTGTGCTCCTTTGGGAAATTTGCAGGTAAAAAGTACTGTTGCTTTAATTATTTGGCAAACATGTTCTGTATTCCCCTAGAATAGCTTCATATATGTTATCACTGAAGATCAGTGAGGTCTTGCTGACAATCCCTCTTTTCTCCTCTAACCACTGTGTCATCATAGGACAGCGTAGAAGACAATTATTGTTCACGGATTTGTTGCCTTTTCAGTGTTCCAACAGAAAACAGATGGTGCACCCAATTTAGGATAAATCCAGGTGCTGTTATTCACAAAGGGACTATTTACAAAGAGTGAAATATAGTTTTAAAAATAGTCTAAAAAGTTAGGGTCAAATTAGCTGTTACTAATCTGAAACCAGAGCCTGGAAGGAGGGAGTCCTGTAGAGAAAGAAACCTTGAGAGAAGCAAATGGCCTTAGCTTGGAAAATACAGCAACCTAGGGGCTGCATCACAGAGAGGCTGCCAGGGGAGTAAACACCCTCACCTGACTTTCCTTCCTCCCTTCAATATCCCAGGGGATATGGGATCCCATTGATACAGTTTATGTAAGTCCCCTGGGGCAAAAAACTGGGCAGAGAAGGCTCTGGAGTGGCAAATGAAAGGTGGGACACTTGTACTTTCCTTCACACCCCTGACACTAGACTTGGTCTATGTCTTGCTTTGGTCAATGGCATGATCATGAAAGTGATGTGTTGCTTCTAAACAGAAGCTTTACAAACCAGCATATGTAGCCCAGGCTCCTGGCCTCTACCTTCACTGAGATGCATGTATGAGAGAACCTCCAGCAGCCGAGGTCCTGAGCGCCTTGTGCAGCTCAGCCCGCTTCCCAGTCCTCAATGGAATGAAGTGAGGAAGAAATACACTTAGTTGTTTAAGTGTAAGAAATACACTTGAGATTTCTGCATCAGTAGTTCCTGCAGATAACTGCCCATCCGGATGGAGATGGCCTCCCATTAAACCACTGACTCTCCCTGTTCTAGTGAAGGTAATGCCCTGTAATAAATATCAAACTGCTTCCTAAGTATTAGAAAGGCTCTGTGAATTCAAACCATTTCAGATACAGGCTGGCACTTTTATTTTTTTTTTAAAGATAGCGTATCTATGATTATCATAATATTTAAAACCCAGAGTCAATGAAAAGGAAATGATTTTTTCAAAATAAAAAATATCCTTAACATACTATTGATGTTTTCTGGGCTTCTGTGGATAGGTTATTTTGAAATTGTATGTTTATAAGTTCTTTTTAAGGCTAATTTCAAACTCTGAAGGTATAATATTTAGCCATGAGTTGAATTACTTCTGCCTTAAGCCACTAAGGCCCTTCGGTGCCTACTCTACGTACGACAATTAACTTTATGAAGCACTATTCTCATCCAGGATGCATGGGAACAGGACTCAGTTCTTGTGTGGAGGATTCTAATAAACAGTGAAAGGTATTCCCTGACTTCCTTGCAGCTCTCAGGTCTGCTTTTAAATTGCTGAGTGTGGTAGTTCTGTATGTGTGCTTTGGAGAACTTTTCTGGAGAAAGGCCTGACATCCTGGCTGTTTTAATGCTGGTTTGTTTCTTCATTTATAAAATGGGAATAAATATGCATCATAGGTTAATGTGATGGCTAAATAAATATATATTTTAAAGCTCGTAGAACAATGCAACTGGGAGGCTCTTACTAGATGGTAGTTACGATGCCACCACTGCCGCTGCTCCCTTGAAGGTGAGCAACCTTCAAAATTCCATGCAGACTCTTGCTCTGCATGCACAGCACCGCCCTTGTAGCATGAATGGCAGCCTGCAAAGAATGGCCTGCTAACTTCCTCACACTTGAAACACACAGCATAGAGGGAAATCACTGAAATGCGGTTTATGGATCTGGTCTGACCCAGTCATTCAGCTGAGTCTTTGATGTCTGCCACACTGATTCATGCTTTCCTCCTGAACATTCACCATCTATCTGTCAATATCCCCAAACCTCTCAAGGGTCATCTAGAAGAAAGAGGAATAGGTCACTAATTGCTGGGGGGGGGGGGGGGGGGGAGACAATGCATTTGGTCCCTGTGATAAATGGGAGAGGAGTCTGACTTTCAGGAAAGTGAGTGTGTTGGTATTTCCTGCTGGCGAGGTCAGAAACAGGGTTCTAAAACAGACCCTCAGGGGTCCCTTGCATGTTAGTGGATTTGCTCTCCAGTGGGCTCTTAGCTTGGTACCTTCAAATCATTGCCACTTATAGCATTGCAGCTCCTAAACTTTTAATCACTGCTAAGTGACAAATCTGTATGCTCACCAAAGGCGAGCTGCATTTCAACAGCTCAAACATTGGTCTCACATGGGTTCATGTAATGCTTATAGGACTTAGCTTATTAAAGTAACTTATCAGATCCCGAACAGACATTAAAATAGTCCTTGTGACACACACACACACACTCAAAGAAATTAAATATAGTTCTCTTTATTATTTCCTAAGTATTAGAAATACAGCTCTTCATTATTTTCAAATGAACCTGAAACACAGCCACATGTTTCCTACTCTGAATCTCTGGTGGATTTAAAGCTACATAAAAATATTTTTTAATGCCTTCAGTTTTCTCAGAGGAAGAATGGTGTTTTTATGTTTATAGCAATAAAAAGTAATGTTCTGAAATCAGGAAAATGACCCCACTTCTTCCAGAGTTTTGTTTCCTGAATACTCAGCTGTTTTGGAAACTTTTATTAGACCTTAACTTTTAGAGATGGCCAGCCTTAACTTTTGGAGATGGCCAGTGCCCTAGTTTGCTTTATGTTAACACAGGTGTCTTTTTTGTGTTTTATCTGAGAATCTGCTGGTCACTGAGAACCAGCTGTCAATTTTGTGTTGCACTAAATGTGTGGTTGGTAGGACACAACTTCCTATGTGGTATAAAAATGGAAGATAGATCTGTAATATTCAGGTTAAGCTAGCCTTATGCTGGACAACACACCAACCTTCAAAACTCAGTGGCTTAACACATCAAAGTATGCTTCTGGTTCACCCAAGGTCTGCTTTGGGTCCTGCTGCTGTAGATCACATATCATCAAAGAAGTTCACATTTGCTTCCATCTTGTGGTGCCATCTTTTCAACACTTGACTTTCAAGATTGCCATTGTTTTCCATGATCCCTAGATCCATCCTCTTAGATGCTCTTTCTTTCCATTATCATTCTTGGCCATATTTGAAGTTGACATTATGCTCTATTGGGGGCCACACATACACTCTAGTTGGAGGCTACCCAGCTTTCTTATCCCATGAGAATTGGTGGACCAAGAACCATTTAAAGTTAATAGGACCATGTTAAGTCATAGGCTTTTTTTTGGTAAAACTCCAAGCTCAGGTTTCTTTAGCAACAAAATGTTCTAAAAAAACCCATAAACTTTTCAAACATCTACTTCCAGTATGTGCCACCAACCACACATAGCATTTGTTCAAGATCATCTTAAATTTCTATTTTTTTGCTTTCTCATACCCATGATTCTCAATTTAACAAGGTTATTGGGCTTTGGAGGGCCAGTCCTGAACCTGACCATTTGTTTCTAAGGGAGATCCTCTCCAGGGCAGCTCCGTTACAAGCAGTGGCACAGGGAGACTGCTTCTATCTTATTGCCCCGCCATCTAAACACACTGCTCTGATTGCTGATGCACAGGAAGAGAGAAGAGAAAGTTTCCTTATGTATCACTTTCACCACCACCCCTCCTTAGAATCAGTCATATTGCTCTCACCTATCCACATGGTAAGCTGGGAGATATAATGTTCCCATAAATAGTAGCACTTATTGTTATTCATGATTAAATAATCATGAGATTCAGAATACCTGACTGTCACACTCTTTACTAATGATGGAATAGCCATGTTAATACCAAAAGCAATTAAAGCACATAGAAAGGGTATCAATTCTATAACTGGTTAATTCCCATACCACCTCTGTCACCACCACCACCACCACAATCATCACCATTATCATTATCATCACCATCGTCATCATTTATCATCAAGACATTCATAGAAATAATAACAGTTGATAGCATGGGTTCAGAACTTCTATATTACACATAGTATGCCTTATGAGGTTGATCTCATTGAACATTCACAGGAAATCTATAGTCAGATACTATTAGCACCAAAATCAGGAAACTGATATCCAGGAAGTTTGAATAATATGCCCATACTGACTGAAGAACTACTCATTTATTCCCATAAATGGTGCCTTAAATACTCCCTAGTACCAAATGTGGTATATTTAAATGCATGTATGAATATGAATGAATGAATGAATGAATATAAGGTCTGGATATTAAATACATGAGATAATGTCACAAAATATGAAAGAAAATAAAGACTGAAAAATGCTGATACATGAAGAAAAAAGAAACTCCAAAGACTGGGAACATATTTCACATATTTTAATAGCAGTTTAAAATGACACCAGGGCGCAGTGGAACCCGGTAATCTGCTGGTAATCCACGGATAAGCTGGTATTTGAAATGCCTTTGCTTTGAGCTCAGAAAATATTTATTATAAGAGTGGTAGGCCAGGAGCTTATAGTCTAATGAAGATTAGACAAGGATACCAGAAACTATAATCTCAGACAGATTAAGGTAAATGAAGTAAGTGAAAAGAAATACGATGTGTTATCATAAAGGCTATAAGAAAGGGAAATGCGCACGTGACACATGGGGTGGAATGAGCAGCGCTGTCCTTCCCACGCGTCCGCTCCCACCGCTCACTGAAGCGAGGCTCGTCCATCTGTGCATCCTCCTGGGGCTTCAGGTCAGAGGCAGAGGTGGACTTCTGCCCACTCCCTCGCCGCATGTCCTGCCACTCTCCCCTTACCATCTACTCTCTAGCTGCCGCTGTCATCTTCAGTTCCTTGACTATGCTAACTCCTGCTTGTCACCAGTCTCTCTCACATGCTGAATGTGCTGTGAGGCTATTCTCTCTTACCCTGCTTCTCCCCTTTCACTAGTAAATTCTTTACATTCTTTGCATCTCAGGTCTGGAGCTGCTTCTTCAGTGAAGCCTTCTCTGAGCTCCAGTCTAACTCAAGTACCCGTGTGATTGTTTGTGGGATTATGCTCATTTGCTTCATAGCTCTCATGCCATTTCTAACGGCATGCTTGGAATCAATGTAGGGGTGGGCTGGACTCAGTAGGATGCAAACAGCCCCTTCACTGCAGACTTCCCCATAGAGTAGGGGGAGATAGACGTTTATTTCAACCATTTGGTGCCTGCTGGCGGAAGGGCTGAGCGTTCATGCTAGATGTTTTCATCAGTCTTCATCTTTCCCCCCTGGCCCCTTGCCAGCTCCACATGTCTTCTCCTCCCCGCCTACGTCAAATCCACTTCTCTCTGCATCCAGCTGTGCAACAGCCAGTGGCCTTCCTCTAACGGAGGTCTCCTCTGCCCAGCCCTCTTGGATATCTTTGGCTTCTCTGTCTTGTCTCACACTGTTTACTGTACCTAAAAGACCTTCTCCCATTTTCCCATATTGAAGCCCTACCAAATTCAGCTTTCAGTTTGATGGCAACTAAAACACCAAGGGAGAATCAGGAAAAAACGATGAGTTCAGAAAGGCATGAAAAACTAAGACAGTTAGCCAACCTATGGCACCAATTTGGGGGCAATATTCACCATGTAAAATGAAAACACAACTATCTGCTATTATATAGCTCAAAAATCACAATGGATTCTTTTGTTTTTGATGAATCAAATGTAATTCATATCATGCCATTGGTCTTTTTGACTGAACTACACAAATAACTGTGTTAGATTTCTATAGAGGCATTAACCTAGGGGAAGTTTGGAAAACGGCAGAAGAAAATCCTTAAAGTAAATTAACCTGAATTCAAGCTACTGATCACACATTACTTTTTAAAAATGTGCCAGGTTCAACTACCATTAAGTTACTGCAGAAGCATTCAATCTATATATTTCATATGAGGCTTTCAATCATAGGGGAAAAACATAAATAAAAGCTATTAGGTACTTGATTTTTACCTTAACTCCTATATCTCATAAATGTACTGATTTCAGCTCTGTGGCCAACAGCCTTGGATACAACAATTTTTGAAGAGTTACTGAGAATTCCAGCTCCAGAGAGGTAATGCCCCAAAGAGTACTTCTCTAATTAGAACTGCAGCTTTAATATCTATAGCAGTTTTAATTTCATTTTGTTGTGGTAAATAATGAATTTTCTTCATGGAAACAGTTGGCTACGTTTTTGGGTAATTTGAGTTCTGGATTCGGTAGATAGAGCTAAGCTATTATGAAAGGAAAATTGCTGTTTAAGTTAAAAATACATCACTCATATTTCTCAACAGTTTCTTAAATGCAGTGTGTTAGTTTAAAAACTTTGCTGCACAATATACTCTTAAATTGCATTATTCCACATGATAAGTATTGTGAGTGCATACCAAATTTTGAGTGAGTAGTGGGTTGAATAATGGCCCATAAAAAGTTATGTCCATGTCCTAACTCCTACAATCTGTGAGTGTGGCTTTATTCAGAAGAAAAGAAAAAAAAAAAAAAAGGTCATTATAAATGAGTGAAGGATGTTCAGATCAAAAATCATGATGGATATTTTGAGGGTTATTACCTGGGTGGGCCCTAAATCCAAAGACAACTGTCCATTTAAGAGAAAAGCAGAGGGAGATTTGAGACAGGGAAGAGGAGACATAGACACAGAGCAGGCCTGGTGAAGGTGGGAGAATTCTCCCCCTGCAGCCCCTAGGAGGGGGTAATGCCCTGCCAACACCTAGCTATTGAACTTCAGGGCTCCAGACTGTGACAGAATAAATTACTGTTTTTATTAAGCCATCAAATTTGTGGCAATTTGTTACAGCAATCCCAGGAAATTAACATACTACCTATTCTGTATACTCTTGTAGGTTTTCAGTCATGTTTTCTTATTACAATCCATTATTATATTTACAATATAATACTTTCATTTTAATTAATATTAATATTAAAATATTCTATTATTTATGTATTTAAAAATTATTTTGAAGCTAGGGTAAATAATAGTTTAAGATATAGTCATTAGAAAATATTTACAGAATGTCTACTATGTACCCTGCAGGCCCTGCTCTCACTGAGCTTACATGTAGTTCATTCACATAGTTGGAGAGAGTAAGACTTACTGCAGTAACAATGTATTGCTCAGTAGTTGGGAAAATCAGTTAACCTGATATTTTCTGGACGGATCTCTTTCAAGATTATTAGATTTTACCCTAACTAAAAGCGAAATTACAAATCATAATGGTGGCAGACAAAGCACAGGTACAAACATTGTCACTTAAAAGGTGGTCAGCAAGCCTTCCAAAACACTGGTTACCCAACCTCTATTGCATGGATATTGGTTTTTGAGGCCACTAATTAAAGACTTCTGTTCTAATACTCAAACTCTTCTATTTACTTAAATCATAACTCCTAAACAAATAATAGGGCAGGAAGGAGAAGTTATCAGATTACACACACTATACTCTGCAAGATGTGTACCCAATAATTAAGATACCAGCACGAGAGGCAGAGAACAGAAGCACATAACTAACGTGGGGAAAGTGTACCCTTTTATTTTTTAATTTTATATTTTATAATCTTTGGGCATCAGAAAAAGGAAGAGTCAGCAAGGGGCTTTGAGAAGCAAAAGGTATTTACACTAGTTCAGATTAGTTGTGTTAGATCAATATTGAAATGAGGGAAAATGCATACAAAATATTAAAATGAATTTGAAAATTCATTAGTTATTTCCTTTGGGCAGAGAACTGTTCTAGGTGTGTCAGTGCTGAAATTATACTAATGGCCCATGAACCAGCCAAATTACATGCCCTACATGACAGCTTTTCTTTCTGTTTAAATAACTTCTATGTCCTATTATTATAAGTACCTGTGATCTATGCAATTAGTCAAGCACTCTTAATCTAGGTGGCAAGGCTTGGTGGTAGTCAGCAGAGGAGACAGGGAATCAGAAAATTGGGCTCAGGTTTTGATCATGGATGTGTCTTTGCACAACAATCCACCCTTTGGAGAACTACTACTTTCCCACTATACATAATCTGCGGTGGTCAATACAGCATCCTACAATATTCTAGTAAATGACATGAATGCTAAAATGTTTGTGAAAAGTCTACTGATGTTTGCAACTGACTTTGAAATGCTTAAATATGAGAAGGATTGATGCATGGATAGAGGTAGAGATAGATGGATAGATACGTAGAAAACAAGTTTAGTAAAATATTAATGGTAGAATGTAGATGGTAGGTATTTTTATGTTCACTGAAATTCTTTCAACTTTGCTGTATGTTTAAAACATTCATAACTTAATCTTGGAAAAAGTCTAGTTGTGCCTTTTTCTGCTTGATTTGAATCGTAAGTGATATTGCTTCTCAAATATCTCATTTCAAGAAGGAGAGAAACTGAAATTTTTCTCAGAGAAGTTTGCTGCTGGCTTCAATGAACTGGCCACAAACAGAAGAATTATTCATGGAACGTTAATTCTGAAGGAGAAGAAACCACGTGGTAGTTTGTTTTCTGATCTTCTGACAATAGTGGTTTTGATATTCATGCAAATGGTACAAACACATTTGTCACCACTTCCTGATACTTTTCAACACCAAGCTGACCTAACCTTTGTGATTTCTTTTGAAGGTATTTTAGGTTGATTTAAAAAACAGCCCTTTTGGTACCTAGTAAGGATCCCAGGAATCCATGCAAAAATAGCCATTTGCAAGGCTGCACTACCTCCAGGGAACAAATGAGAATGTGCCTACAAATGACTGGCTCTTTCAAGTTAAATGATAAAACCGTTCTCTTGAAACACTGGCTCACCCGGCCGGGCATGGCTCAGTGGTTGAGTGTTGACCTTTGATCCAGGAGATCTCAGTTTGATTTGGGTTGCAGGCTCAATCCCCAGTCAGGGGCGTGCAGGAGGCAGCCGATCAATGACTCTCTCATCATTGATGTTTCTCTCTCTCTCCCTCTCCCTTCCTCTCTCTGAAATCAATAAAGATATATTTTTTAAAAAAGAAAGAAACACTGGCTCTATTGGAGACTTATGCAAAGCCCATTCTAGACATTGGGAGTTCAAAGATTGACTTTGTTGTTTAGTATGATTCATGTAATGGCCTAACTAGGCTGCTTATAGCAGGTGGAATGATAATTGGGTCATGAGTGAAAAATATTATGGAAATGTTGAATAAATTAATGACAGGAATCTACATTTAGGGCACCATTTTTTCCTCTCCATTTTCATCCATATCTCTAGGAATTTCCATCCATTTTACTAATATTTCCTATCCAAAGAAAATGAGACTATTTTCCGAATTTGCAACATTAAACCCGTCTAGCTTTTACTATGCTAGTTCTGGGTTTCCATACCAACGTTGTACCTGGAAATGCACAATCATAGCCCTTTGTTATTTGGAGAAACTTCAGTGACCTAAATCAAACTCTTGACCCACATAAAATGAGGAAATAACCCATTGAGGTAAAATGACTTGCTCAGGTCCTATAAAAACTTCTTTGCCTTTCAAGTTGTTGCATCCTATGAATGACTAGCCAAGCCCTTGAAATTGCAGAGTAGAATTAAAATACATGAATGGTCATTTAAAATTGTTCTAACGGTTACATTCTGGACATAAATTATAGAGTATTATATTGTTAATTTGATCCTATAATCCAAAGGGGATCCGATCCAAAGTGGTTGGTTATTAGTTGACTTGTTCACAGATGGCATATAACCCAACAAAACCTATGCATTGTAACAAAACTTGCTAGAATTTCTGAGAAGGTCTGTCTTTCTCATGCACTATAGGACTGAGAAAGTATAAAATCTGAAGCTGATGTAGACATTTGTCTTTGTTGAGGGAAAAATCTGGAATGTAGCCAAAAATGAAAAATATAGATGAAAGGGTAGCCAAACAACAATGACGCCATTTGAGTCCTAAATCCAGCTGTACCTGAAGGTGGAATCACTCCCTTGCAACCCAAAGACCCATGAAAAGATAGCATAACAAGAGAAGATGTGTTTTGTCTCACAATGGCAGAGGCAGGGGCTAAAACAGAGGGAGAGAGGCAGAGGGACCTGGAGACAGAGAGAGAAGAGAGAGGAAAGAGAGGAGAGGGAAGAGAGAGGAAGAGAGTGGGAGAAATGGCCAGCGTTTTGAATGTTACTATATGCCAGGCACTGTTCTCAATTGTCCATTTACACAATCATGTTGACCTCTTCTATGTGGGTTGATTTTCAAAACAAAAGTTATACATTGGAACACAAGTCATGGAAAGTCCTTTCCAAACCACCGTCAGTATTAAAGGTTATTATCAACATCCTGGGGGAGGAAGGACCGTAGATGCAGTGAAACTGGAACCTGGCTTTTCGTAACTTTCACTGATATTAAGAATAACATCTGTGAACTTACTAAACTCTTGTTGGCTTTCTTTGTAATCTCACCTCATAACTGTGGTGACCTCAGAACACAGAATCTCTCTTGAGTTAGTGGAGTTTATTCTGATAAAACCGACCCACTCATCCTGGCTGTGAAACTGTTTAAGTTTTGTTTCAGCCCCTTGTGCCATCTCTGTCTCAATGTCTTGGTAACATTTAATGAGTAACTAGAGACCATTTTCCTTGACACCCGCCTACCAGGAGAACATACCTATTATATACGCCATCTCCCTTCTGCTTTCAGGACACTTTTGCTATTCTGAAAGGTACTGCCTTTCATGTCCAAGCACTGTGAAGCAGAAGCTGAGCCTGACTGGTCTTCCAAGTGCTGATACTGAAGTTATTATCTGGTGCCCTGAGGCAAGAGTGGCTGGCAGTCGCTGACGGCAGCACCTGCGCTGGGGCTCGGGGCTGCCATAATAATTGGCTTCCCTGCCTCTGCTCCTGCCTTAATGAGGATACGCTAGGTTGGGCTTCACCCACTCGCCACTTTTCAGTGGGGCAGATTCTCACTCCAAATAAAGTCGAACAAGCTTAGCAGCTTAGCGGAGGACTTGTAAATAGAACAAGTCCATTGGAGGCTGGAGCAGGTCTCCCACGTGCAAAAAGGAGCAGCTGCAGGTCAACAGGACACTGGTAAACACAGGAACCAGGGAACTTTGCTTCCATGTCAACTTTAGTTTCCAGTCCCTGGTTTTGATTATTAACACTTGAATTCCTGGATGATCTATTTGCACATATCTCACTGTACACTTCATTCAGTGCATCAATTGAGTCCCTGTCTGAAACTGCTACTTTGGCCACAGAGATTATGTTTATTTGCTGCCTTTAATAACAGCTAATATTTATGTAGTGTTTACTTTGTGTCAAGTATGAATCTGAGAGTTTTAGCTCTATCTGCATCTTTGTTGTTCGTAGAAACCCTATGTGGTACTTACTATCGATATCCCCATTTGTACATGAGATCATCTTTGAGTCACACAGCTAACAGGTGACGGACCTAGGCCTCCAATTTAGGTAGTCACCTTTGAAGCCAGCAAGCTCAACCACAATGCCTCAAAATGAAGTCTGATGATGATTAGTTTTCCAAGCCCTGAAGCAAGTGCACATGAGATGTCCCGAATTTCTTCCCTGGCCACAGCCTCTTCTCAGACGCCCCTAGGGTAAGGGCAAACGGCCCCCTTCAGGTGCACCTGACTTTGCCAGGAATGCATACCTGACCCAAGATATCCCAATCCAATTCTCGCTGTCAAGAACTTGGAATTGAGACATAGATGTGAGTTACTCGTATGTGCCCACCCTGGACGGAGAAGATCTGCTGCAGACGGGGTTCTGGTCCACTGCAGTGACACGGTGGGTGCAGGACTCACTTCCTCCCATGAACACACCGAAGCTACAGCTACACATGGAACAGTTTTCTCCGAAAAATAAACTACAGCCTGTCCGAGTGACTCCTACATACGCAGCAAACGAGTGAAGGCCCACATCCAAGTGGCGGGAGCGCTGGGGCACAGTCTCTCCATAAGCGCACCCCGCGCGGTGACCAACAGGTGGGGGGGACTCGAAACCCAGAGTTTCTCCCGAGGAGTAAAGGGTTTGAACCGCACATCAGCACCCCACATGTTAAGATCTGCATCTGTGAGATGAGCCACCGAAACACCGAGCTCTGAAAAGCGACGTGGCTCGTGCGCACGAGACCCTCACGGGCGAGCGGGTCGAAGAAACGCGCTTAAAGGGCCGCGTGTCCACTCACCCGCCCCAGGGTCCGGCGGGAGCGCGGGGTCCAGGCGGAGCTCAGGTCCAGCAGAAGCTGGGGGTTCAGGGGGGGCTCCAAGTCCGGCATAAGGTCGGGGTGAAGCCGAAGCTCGGCATCCCCGGAAGCTCGGGGTCCAGCGGAAGCTCAAGGTCCAGCGGAAGCTCCGGGTCCCCGGAAGCTCGGGGTCCCCGGAAGCTCGGGGTCCAGCGGAAGTTCGGGGTCCAGGGGAAGCTCGGGGTCCCCAGGGGAAGCTCGGGGTCCCCAGAAGCTCAAGGTCCAGCGGAAGCTCGGGGTCCCCGGAAGCTCGGGGTCCAGCGGAAGTTCGGGGTCCAGCGGAAGCTTGGGGTCCAGCGGAAGCTCGGGGTCCCCAGAAGCTCAAGGTCCAGTGGAAGCTCGGGGTCCCTGGAAGCTCGGGGTCCCCAGAAGTTCAAGGTCCAGCGGAAGCTCGGGGTCCCCGGGAGCTCAAGGTGCAGCAGAAGCTCGGGGTCCCCGGAAGCTGGGAGTCCAGCGGAAGCTCGGGGTCCCCGGAAGCTCGGGGTCCAGCAGAAGGTCGGGGTCCAGCGGAAGCTCGGGGTCCAGCAGAAGCTGGGGGTTCAGGGGAGCTCGAAGTCTGGGGAAGCTCGGGGTCCCCGGAAGTCCGGGTGCAGCGGGAGGGCAGCAGCCCATCGGGGCGCCTGCCGGGGTGCGGGAGACGCCCCGCCGCGGCTCCAGGGCGCGGCCTGAGGGCCCGCACGGGCCTGGCTCGGTTCCGGCCGCTGGGCTCCGCCCCGGGCGCCGCTTCCTCTCAGCCGCGCTCTGCTCGCCCGCCCCGCCACGAGGGGAGCTCCACGCACACCCGGGCCCCGCTTTGCCGCGGCCGCCAGGGGACAGGGGACCGTGGCGCTTACCCCCGGGCCCCACGGGCCTGTAGCCGAGGGGACAGATCTTCAGCCGCTGGCACCCCAGGGCGCAGCCGGAGGCCCCAGGCCCTCGCCCTGTCCTCCCGAGAGGCCTGCCATCTCCTCACAGCGGCGGCCGGAGGGCAGGCTTCCAACAACCCTACAGCTCGGCCGCCCGCAGGCGCTCCGCGGACCCGGGAGGGCGGCGCCGCCCGGGCTCTCCCTCTGCCCCCCGGAGCCCCCGCATCTCCGGAGGGGCTGCGCTCCGGCCGCACCGGACTGGAACCGTCCAGGAGCCGGGGCTGGACAGACTGCCGCCTCCAGGGCCCTGCAGACAGCCGACCGAGACACACCCTGTCTCCCTGGGAAAGAAGCTGTTTGCTTGTCCAGGAGCTTCAGCCGGAGGGCCAGGCCTCGGGTCTGGGGCGCATCTAGGCGTCTTGGACCCACTCTCAGGGGACAGAGACAGCGACACCTTCTTGGCGTTCTCCCTCGGCCACGCTCCAGCTCCCAGGTGTTGACCATGAAGGAGCTAGTGGAGTCATCAGCCCTGGTTTTTATCAGCCATCCCCCAAGAGATATTATGCCTGGATCGCCTGGCCCTGGTGGCCAGCCCAGCTTACACTCGCGACCCCCAGGACTGTGTCTATCTACATACTTTAAACCTGCTGCCTCAAGGTCTGGACTTAGATGCTGACTGAGATCTTCCCCTTTGGACACTGGCAGGTTTGGCACACCCTCAACTGCGGGAGCTATTAAAAATAAGCGAGGCTGCTTGGACAGTCTTAACCCAGAGCTAGGGCAGGGCTGAAGGTGCGGTTCACCTCCTGCACAAGGCCACTCCTTCAAGACTGGCGGTGTCATCTAATGCAAGGAAACCAAGCAGAGGGCCAGGCAAGACAAAGACACAGAGGAGTATGTTCCAAACGAAAGGTCCCGTGGAGTTGGGGCTGGAGTCAGCATCGTCGTTGTTTTTCAAAACCACTGACAAGAACACCTTTTGGGGGTGAGGTATCAGAAACTATACAAATATCATTTCAGTGGCAAGATATGCAGAGATAGAAATAAAAGTAGATAGAAACGCTGTTTTTATCAGCAAGAGAGTAGGTGTGCTTATCCGATGATTGAGGAGAAATTGACCTGCGGAGAAAAGAATGATTCCCATGGAAAGACGGGAGACTCTAAAATGGTAGATAATCTCCTTGAGAAACTCCAGCTCCAGTATGAGACTCAGCCATACTTGCTGTACTTCCTGCCAAGCTGTTCTCAAGGTTCTTATGCAGACTTTCCAAAGTCACCTCTAGCTTAAACCAGCCACATGATGACCGACTGAAGTACCCGGTATAGAATTTGGTAAGTAGTTTTATTTAGTCCTAATACTCTATTAAAGTTAATGCTCCAAGAATGAGAAGTATAATTGTGCTGTATTTTCTTGGTGTTTAGTGGAATCTTATGTTTTCAGATTGACTTCCATCCTTTAGCGCGCTTGTAAGATGTTGGTTATTTTTGGCAACCCAGGGTTTATTTATCTTATTACTGGTACCACCCCCTTTCAGATGTTAGCTGGGGGAACCCATCCTCGTTTCATTCCCTTAGGTCTGGAAAGGCCGAATGCCAGGTTCCAGGGGCAAAGCTCATTGGGGAATTGCACAGCCCTATCTATTGGGATTTGTTGAGTGACAAGCGGGTGACCTGAGTCAGTTCAATCTATGTGAAAGAGTGAAAGTGTAGGGAATATTGGGATAAAAGTACTCCCACTTCTGGCGGATAAAAATTGATCAGCAGGGAAGTAGCCCTGGATTTCCAAATGGTACTTTGTACCCCCTTAAGGGAAAAGTCTGTCTAAGAAAAGAATCATTCTAGAAGATGGGAGGGGTAAAGAGAAGTTGATTGGGCCTCTATAACCAGCCAGACCTCAAACTATAGTTTGTCACTGGAATATTCAATGATTTGAGACAAATTATTTTCCTTTTTATTTTTTATACCATTTAACTTTGAGGAACTTTCACAGAGAGAAGAAAGATGTCGAGTAATGTATATATTATGATCCCATTATCATAACACAACCAATACCAAGAAACCACCTCTCTCTCTCTCCATCTCATCTATATAATCATGAAAAGCTGCACATCAAATTTTTAAACTATAGGTTATCTAGAGGTATGTGTTGCTGCAGGTGGAGTTAGAGAAAAAGGGGGAAAGGTGGGGATAGTCATGATGAATCATCCTGTGATGATATCTGATTTATGCAAAGCCATTTGTAATTGCACGTAGATATGAATGGAGATATATGATAGTATGAACAATGAAATGTTGACTGTGGTTGTCCCAGGGCCATGAGATAATGTATTTTAGTATTTTTTTTTAACAGTAAGAGACTACGTTAAAAAATATCAACTATACATGGGGAAATAGGCAATGCACTGTTGTTTAACATTTTCTAATTTTTAAGCGACTAACCATTAACTCTTCAATTTATTAATAGCTCCTTTAGCAACACAAGTTTAATAATGCTTTACGATGATTCCAAAATATATTGGTCAAACACTAGGTTAAATGAAGTCGAATGCATTTCTTTACAGACTATATATAACATAGATGTACATTGTAAATCTCCAAGAGGAAGGCTGAGTATTTAGCAGTTCTCAAATTTATTGGACCATGGACCATGGGAGTAGTGTAAAATAGAATACATTTTGGGAAACAGAGAGAAAATAAAACAACAAAAATTGGAGGAGATACTATGCTTTTAAAGTCATATATCCTGGAGTCCCTTCCAAGACAAATGAACTACTTGAGGTGGACTAGCAATGCCTCCTTCCCAGGGTCATTTTGAGAGTCAGCTGCAATATATGTCATGGCATGTTTTACAAAGCCTGTGGATTTGCAGTTTATCGATATACTTTTCTTTGGTTGTATATTTTCCCAAAACTTACAAAATAAGAGATATGATTTAAATGTATTTTGTATTATTTTGTACACCATCCCCTATTGTGGCTAACATACCTCCTCCTCACACAAACAAGACACAAATATATTCAGACTTTTTAAATTGTGCATTTAAAAAACAGCCATTGCATTTTTTATGTGAGCCATAAGGAATAATTAATTTTTGCTGGGACTGAAAACAAGGAAATCCTTAAAGAAGCACTCAACTTTATGAATTAGTCGGGGAAAGGAAAGTGGCAAGAATAATTGGTTTGTTTATTTGATTTGGTCATACCAAACAGAAACTTACATTGGTTTAGGCAAAAATGGGGGAAATTATTATTAGGACTTGGGCCTGATTTACTAAACCAAGACAGGAAGTGCAGCTGCTCCTCTTGAAGGCAGGAAATGGAACTGGGCACCTCGGAAACAAAGGCACAGAGGTTGCCATTCTTTCGGGTTTCTGTACAGTACCTTCTTTCTAACCCTCTTCATGCTTCCCTTTCTGGAGTCCTATGCACAGGGCAGCTGAGGGCTGCTCCACAGTACAAGAGTCTGCATTTCTTTAATTTAGGTGACCAAGGAAGACCTTTAACTGTCAGCTCCAATTAGAAATTCCCAAAGGATTGATTTTTTTATTGCTCCAATTCAGGACAGTGTCCGCCTCAATCCAATTAGCCATAGACATGTGCCAGCAAATAGAGGATATTTAGCCACTGCCTATGCCCGCCCATGTGGCTGGGATTGATCAAGAGCTTAGAGAAGTGTGTTTGTGTCTTAGGTACCCATCCAAGAAGGCATCTTACCAAGGGTCAGTACTTAGCCTAATCTTGACCTCTATCTCCTTCTCTCTCATCTGGGCTGGGGGTACATGTTTGTTGGTTTGTCTGTGTCCTACCAAATCTGTGAAGTCTTATCAGGATGGGGACAGGGCTGTGGCAGCAATCTGGATCCCCTTTCTCTAGTTCAGATTTGTCCAAATATCAGTAGAAAATATGGTTAATTATCAGTTCACCATAGTAGTGGGAGATAGGGAAGATAATACGACATCCAGTTTCTTTTGGTTTTGAATGCATTTTTTGAGTATTATATTGGCCAAAGTAATGACAACCTGTACCAATTAAGTTGTGTTTGCTGACCCTCAAACCAAGCACATAATACCACAGACATTTGTAGTAAAAAGAATAGAGTCATTTGTGATAAGGGATATGTAATGGAAAATTGGAAATAAATCACTAATAATGCATACTTATTGAAATAAATATTTCCTGAGTGCTTAATATATGCCAGGAATGGTACTAAATTTACATGCATTGTCACATTTAACCTTCACAATAATTTTATTAGGAAAGTATTTTTTTTTTATTCCCATTTTATAGATAATGAAACTGAAAAAAAGATGTTCAGTAACTTACCCAAGAGCGCACATCCAATTATTTTCTTTAAATTTTATTTTTCAATTATAGTTTACATTCAGTGATTTCACTCATATTGGAATATAAAGAGCAAAATAAACATATCCAGTTCTTAGTGGATTGGAAGCCAGATTGGTTTGGGTCTAGGTCTGAGCCCAGATATTTGAGAGACAATTTGGAGCTAACTGCTCTGAAGCATAGTGATCTGAGACTCTGCAAAATGAGAGAATGTATTGGAACTCAAGTGGAGCCATACACAGTTCTTGTCACAGATTTATGTGATGCCCCTAGACACTCTTGCTGACCCAGCTTCTGCAGGGGCTAAGCTTTGGCAGCCGTACACATATATAGGCTAAACTCTGCTATTTAGAAAGTTGACAATTCATTTCCCTCATCGCTACCAAGTGAGCTGTGGAAACAAAACAAAAAATACACTGCAGTTTGCCCAAAGAAACTTCATTTCGAGATGATTCTAATTCAGAAACAAGTAATAGTGTAATATAAAAACAGAGGAAGAAACAGTGCCCAACTTAACAGTTCTATACCACACAAGAAAGATGACTTGGAAACAAAACCAGATTCATTGAGTGAGGTTAAAGTTGAATGAGGTAAAGCTCTGAGATGTGACAGGCAACATTCTTAGAGAAACATTAACATCAGAGCATGCGAATGTTGTGTTTAGTGCCATCTTAAAGCAGTCATTCTGAATGTGAATCACTTTAAAGACTTTGTTCCATATAAATAATTGGTCTGTTACTTTAGTTCACAATGAATAACATAAAATGTTAATAAACCTTTTAAAACTTCAGAAGTAGCAGTATATTAAAATTATACATTTTCTAGCCTGTGGTATTTAGCAAACTAAATCACATGGATTGTTATTTGCATTTAACTCTAATTGACCTGCTATGAATGCAGAAACCCAAATTCTACTTAGATGGATGTTCAGTTATATATTTAAGTAACTATTAATGCTCACTATTTGCTTTTTTCTCCCCTTTGATGAAATCATCAGTATTTTAAATTAAAGGGACTTTGAAACATCTGACAATTATAAAAAAAATGGCCTACTTCTACTTTCCTCCTAAAAATTATGCTAATTTTGGCCCTATGTGGTTTAAGCTTTGCCTTGTTTGGGGCACATATTAGATTTTTCTTAAGAGTCTATATTCATATCTCCCGATGTGCTAAATAATGTATAAAATTGCCTCCTGATTATGTATGAGTAGATTATATATTAAGTAGAAACGCCACTGCTAATTTCATATAGCAGATAAAGATCTTTCTCTCTCTCCTTCAGTTTTTTGAGCTCAAAAAGTCAAAGAATTGCAAGTAATGAGGTACTTTATTTACATTAAGTAAATACCAATCTAAATATGAATTGTCTTTATATTATCTTCTATTGGAACCACAGTGCCTATTATAATCAATATTTGACTACATTCAAATGGCAGCCAGTATTTTTTGTTTTTTAAAAGCTCCTCCCACTACTATTTTGATAAAGTTTTTACCCAGATATAATTTCTGCCAAATTTACTATATTAATTAACTCGCCTTATATGTTTATCCCTAAAATAAATGACTAGGATATCATATTGTTTGGACATGCACTGAAAGGGTTCTGGTACCAGTTCCAACATGGGGGGTGTTTCTCCCACACACACACTACAAAGCAATTGTCAGACGCCAGAAGCATATCCAAGAATATAACTCAACCTGACACTATCTACCTGGAGATTCCATTAGATTCCACAGGTAGAGGGGATCAGTCCTACAAGACTGCCCCCACCTCCCAATTCAGATGCCATCTGAAATAAATCCAGGTTATAACCTGGGCTTCTGATCAACTGGCTATAAATTAGAGGTTCCCATGACCCCTTCCTCGATTTGATTAATTTGCTAGAGCAGCTCACATAACTCAAAGAGACATTTTACTATACTATGTCACTGGATTTTTTACTATGTCACTGGATTTTGTGTGTGAAAGAATATAACTTAGAAACAGCCAGATGGAAGAGATGCATAAGGCAAGATACAGAGGAAAGGGGTACCCAGCTTCCTCTCCAGGTGTACCTTCTCCCAGCACCTCCACACTTAACCAGCCCAAAAGCTCTGCAAACCCCATCCTTTTGGGATTTTATGGAGGCTTCATTGCATAGGTATCCTTGATTAGATCATTGCCATTAGTGGTATAACTCAATCTTCAGCCTCTGTTACCTCCCCAGAGGTTAGAGGTCAGGGGTGGGGACTGAAAGTTCCAATCCTCTAGTCACTAGGTTGGTTCTACTAGCAACCAGCCCCCATCCTTAGGTGATTTTCAAAAGTCACCTCATTAACACAACAAAAGCCTCCTTTGTTCTGCTCACTTGGGAAATTCCAAGTATTGGAGCTCCGTATCGGAAATGGCAATGAAGACCAAATATATATTTCTTATTATAAATCACAGTGACACACACACACAAAGTCACTGGACAAAGAGGCGTTAAAATTTAAAACCCAGAATTCATTGAATAATTAAAAGCTATCATCTGAGCCTCAAGATTTATAGATTTCCCAGGAAATGTCATCCTACCCTTTCATAATATGCTTTTGACTTAGTCATTTTTAAATGAGCAATTCCAAGTTAATTAGAAACTAGACTCTTCTAGAAACTTGTGGATAGCACTGAAGGGAATACCCGAGGACTCTGTTCCATTACTGAGAGCAAAACACATGTCCCTGTAAAAGATGGCTTTATCTTGACAGTGCATCCCTTGGAGAAGCCAGAATCACTCCTCTGTTGTAAATACAGGATTCTGTCACTGAGGCCATAGTGGCTGGTGGAGTGTTGCTATCTCTTTTTACAGGTGGCACTACCCTGAATGCTGGGTGAGATACAGGATAACTTCCTATTTTCTTTCAGGAAACTTAAAGGCTAAGTATGTTACCTTCTGCCCTTCCTGTGTACCAATGTTTCCTCAGTCATGTCTGAACATGGAAATTGCTAGTTTATACTTCACTGTAAGTGGAACCTTCTGAGACACGGGTACTGTTTTTGTTGCAAAGTGTTACCTAAGAGACCCTGTGCTTTCTAATATGAGGGGTGAGCCACAGTCTATATTTAATATCTGGAAGCTTCTGACTGCCTTGTGTTGTTACTTTAACACATTAGTCGGCAACTGAACTCATTGTTCACTGAGTTCGGTTACCAACTCCACTTTTTTGCTGAAGTCAGTTTAACAAGTGTCTCCAGCCCAGTCTTTTTCTAATACCTTCTTCCCTCTCCCATCTACACATTTGCTTTTCTGGAATTCCTTTAATCCCTGCGATTCTTACTGAGATGGTCCTTTGGAATGCAGTGAGAACCTATGTGAGAGTCAGAAGAAAGGATGAGCCAGGGAACGAGCACATGCACCCCCTGGTAAAGTGAAATTCATCCTTCAGCTTCCTCTCGGATGCTGAGAATCTCTGCTACGGGATCTAAAATCGAGGAGATCGGTTCACTTACCATGTGAGAAGCTATCTATGCACCGTTCTCTTCTGCAAGAAGACTCAGAACCTGAAAAGGTACAAAGTAATAATGCAATCAATAAGCACTTCTTTTCTTGAAGAGATTTTAAAAGGACAAGTCTTACACTTTTGACATTTTTAGAAACTGGAGTCATCTGATTAAATCTCTGGGAATGTTGCATCTGACAGGAAGACAAATTCCTCTTCCAAAACATGTTTTAGCAGAGAAAGTATAATTAATTTTACTTCCCTTCTTCTCCTTTCCCCAGTCAATAAGTATCTGTCAGTAGCTAAGAAACCATCAGTGACGTGAACTTGCCCCATCGTGACCCACGGAATAATTTTTTTCTGCATTATTTGCATAAAGGTGGTTCTAACTGAAGGCAGAGGACCTAAAAGAAACAAGAGAATCCTATAGAAAAGAAAAACAAACCCATTTATCAAATACTGTTTCCCAGGCACTTGTATAAGTTGTGATTCTTGAAGTTGCAAGTAAGAGGAATAAAAGAGGAAATTTGCAAGCTCATGTAACTGAAAATCCACGGATAGAATGGATATCAGAGACTGCTGGACCAAGGGCTCAAATGATGCCACTAGGGCTGGGGTCCAGCTCAGGCTCTGTTAAGGACAGGAGGGTGGACGGCTGAAATGGCTGTAGGAGCTTGAGCTTCACATCTCTGATTTGTATCTAGCAACAAAAGCCACTTTTCTACAATTAGAGAAAAAGCTAGGGGTCAGCTAGATGGACTCTTGGACTTAGTTTTGATCATTGTGTTGGTCCCCGAAGCAAGTAAAGGATATGGTAGTGTTAACCTAAAAATAATAAGCCAAAATGAGAGGCAACAGCATTTGTTTGAGATCACAAAGAATAGCTATTTGGGAAGCACTAATTCAGGCAGAAACCTAAATAGTGTAGTGATTAGGGGGTGAAGGCAAGAGTTTTAGGAGAAAGGGAAGGGATTTCTGTATGTGTGAATAAGCTTATTTGGTGCTAATTCTAAAGAATGTCTCTAATTTTCCATCTGGTAGTCAGGATGTCTGCTCTCCAGTTAGCTTTGCAAACAACAGTTGTTTGAAATGAAATGTTGGTTTGGTTCAATCTAAGGAATGTCTGAAGAATGTCTGCCACACAGACTCAGAAGGACATTTTGATATTTTTTAGGAATTAGAGATAATAGTTAAAAATCTAAGTGAGGACCAGGGGAGAGCACTAAATCAGAAACTTTCTAAAGGGTGGCAGTTGAGAACCTAAACCACCCATACACTCAGCCTGGACACTGGGAAACAAAACCACACCCAACTATCTGCATTGACATCACTTTACTATCCCTCTGTCTTCAGGGGCATACTTTGTTTTCCACAGCTCTCCTTTCCATGCAAATGGTTTTATTGTTCATTATAGGAACTTCCAAAAAGACCTAACAACTGTTCAATAGTCAGTTTGTACCCTAAGGTTCTTTAAATCCCTCACCTCAATATATTCATAATATTAAAATACTTGCTTTTGTGTAAATTAATGGACAGAGACCTCATTTAAATTGGAGTTGGGAAAGCAATAGACAAACATAAGCAGAAACAGTCTTTCTTTCTGGCATTGTAATTTTGTCATTCAGTAAACTTTGGCCTCCTTTGCACCCTAGAAGAAGTGTTTGTGATGCTTGAAGAATTAAAAGAAAAGCTTTGTCCAAACTGAGTCAAGTAAAAAATAGAACTATGCTGAGGCAATTATGAGATGAACAGAATGATGAGAGAAAGAGTTGGAAGTAAAAGTTTGCCACGAGATGAACAACAACTGGAGCAATGCAAATTATTTTATAGGGGTGGTCCAAAGCCCTTGGGAAGGCGCTGGTCTTTAATCAGTCACAGGCAGGTGGAAGCAGACTGTGGTTATTTGGAAATTAAAGAGAAGGAAGACCCCAGAATAATGGGGCAGTTCAGGTGGTGGATTTTACCTATGTTCTTTTTTTGCTTATGGGATTTTAAATACTACATGTGCTCAGTAATCATCTGTTAAGTAAAAGAGAGAAACATATGAATGCAAAAAATGTCAATACTGACTTTGCAGGACCACCTTCCAGTGATTAAAACATTATTTATAGCGTGCAGCTATTTCTCCTGAAGAATTGGCCGTCTACGTAATTGATTGTTTTCAGGAAATCAAATAGTAAGAAAATAGGGAAGTATGAATAGGTATTAACATTTACTTACCAGGTTTTCAGAGCTAAGAATGAAAGGAAAAAGGGAAGACTGGAAATAATGCAAAAGGCAAGGCAAAGAATAAAGGGTCAAGGCAGTTACATTCTGGACTAATTTCTTGGCTATTTCTTGGTCCGATAGAAAAGGCAACATCTTCTCAGCCATATGAAAGTGCTCCCTCGGTGTGGTGAGTCAAGTGAATGTCACCTGTAAAAGCAAAAGGACAAAACTTTAAAAAAAGAAAGATAAAAGAATGTATGCTTTCCTGAAATTGGCTGATATTCTGCATCATGGATTAGGTGTACTGGAAAATTATCAATTTTCTATTTTTCTAGTCTAGCAGAGCCTGAGAGAGACCAAGCCAAGCCAATTTACGTCAGGTGACTGAATAACTAGCAACAAGTTACTAATAACCTGACAAAATAAAGATGTCTGACACCTAGAAAACTCTATATTTTGTTTTACTAAAACTTTAGAATTTAAGTGCCTGTAGATATTACCTACTTGAACTTTATGTGGTCTCATTGTGTAGGCCAGGGGTAGGCAAACTACAGTCTACCAGTAGTCTGGCTAGACAAATATTTTTTTAAGTAAAGTCTTGTTGGAATACAGCTATGCCCATTGATTTTCTTATTTCCAATGGCTTCTTTTATATTACAAAGGCAGAGTTGACTAGTTGAGGCAGAGAAATCGTAGCCCAACAAGCCTTAGATGTTTGTGATGTGGCTCGTTAGAGGAAGTATTTTCCAATCTTTGCTCTGGGCTCCCATTACCCAAATTGTGGTTCACTGACCAGCAGTATCAGCATCGCCGGACCTTGTTGGAAATGTAACATCTCAGGCTATAAACTAGACCTATTATATCAATATCTTTATTATTATTATTTTTTTAAATTCTCAGGTGATTCACATGAAGTTTGAAAACCTGTGATCTGGAATAAAGCCTGGGTCTTAGTAGATCCCAATAAATAATTGTTTCAATGAGTAAAAAATTAGGTCAATATGCAAACCATTGAACTCAATCAGTAGATGTGTATTTACTATGTATGAGGTACCAGGTCCTTGGCTAAGTCTGGAAAAGGAACCAGAGAAATGGTTCTTGACCTCAAGTTTAAAGTTTTACTGGGGACAAAAAAGTAGCAGATGTGAAACAATTAGAAAATATTAGAACAAGGCTCACGGGATAATATGCTGATTGTATGTTGCAAATGATAAGCGATGAAGTAGAAATCATATTGGAATCTGAAAGGTATAGAAAAATGCATCAGATATGAACAGCTTCGGATGGATTAGGGCAGTGTCTCAGATGTGGTTCATAAATACAAAACTGGAGAGTAAAGTGTCCCTTAGTTTATTCAGAGGTTTTTTTTGAATTACAAAGAAGAGATGGAATGTGCTCAGACAAATGTTTCCTAGGCTCTTAGCGAAGTGGATAAATGCATGAGCACATGTGTTTTTATGGCAAGTAAATTAGGCTATAAATCAAGGAACAAAAGATAGAGCTGAACATTCCAGCAGTTAAAATGTGACAAGAAATACCTGAACAGCCTCCGATGAGATAATTGATATGACATGGTGAATTAAATATCTGCAGTAGAATTAGCTATGGCAAACCTCATTCTTTTTCCATGTTAAATGCTAATTTCGTAAGAATGAGACAATTACAAAGTCACAATCCTGCCGCCTTTTGTTTTTGCTGTTGAGCTATTTGTAAGCACTTAATTTAGTGGTTCAATGTCAAATTCTTTCCTCTCAGAGTAAATAGCATTTCTCAGAAAACTCAGATGCAACTTAATTTTCAGAAGACTATTCTCTACTTGACATAATTAATAATATTCAAGGAAAACACCCACTCTTTAGATAGAGAAGCCCACACCAGTCTGTCTGTTTTATATTTGTTTCAGTAAGGTCCGGAGACTGCAATTTCCCATTTAGAATCTCAGAAGGCCACTAATCAGTGTGACCTCTAATTGGCTTTCTGAATTAAGGAAATCTTTTTTGTTGCTTTTATAATCATGGAGGTAGAAAAAAATCATGGGAGTACAGGTGGGAAGACAAACTTGATTCTTAACTCCTGTGGATTGGACAGCTCCAGAGTGTCTGAATCATAGACTTCCATGTCCTGAAATTTAACTTTCCAACAACCACAGGTCACTTACTGTGTGTGTATTCTAGTTCTATGTGCTGTGAAACACTGTGGCTGAGGCAACAGGGAGATGGAGTGAGTCCACCAGTTTATGAACTAGGAGTGGGTTTTTACATTGCCAGTACAAAAGTCAGAACAGGGACGTCAAGATGTCATCGTGTTTCAGTTTCACCTGCTTCCCTAAGCCTGGCTCAGAGTGTATGCGTATGTCTGGGGGCTGGATATGGTGGCCTGAGATTCCCACGTCACTCTTATCGCCTCAGCTTTCCACTCAGAGGATATGGCCCCAATTTGAATACTCATATTAGAAATTCAGAATCTTCATTCAGGAAGGGGATCCGCGAGATCTTGTGCCTCTCACACCTGTATTTGTAGCCCCTCTGTTTGAACTCCAGAGGATGAAGGCATCATACCTTGCAACTCCTAGTGAGTTTTCTATCCCACAAAAAGCAGGGGCTGTGTGTTTGGGGTACTGACCCAGAGTTTGATAGTGTATATCATGGGGAGAACACCTGAGTTCTGATTCTGGCGACAGTAACATGTCATCTTCTCTTATAGAAGCAAGCTTTGCCACTGGGTGCTGGTTTTCTTACCTGTGAATTTAAGAGGGAGATGAAATGCAGAGGTCCCCAAACAAGCTCACCATCAGAATCACTTGGGGAGTTAAAGATGCAGATCCTTTTCCCTCAGACCTCTCTCCCAGACCCGCACCCCAAGACACTGATTTGTTTGTTCTAAGCAGGGCCCAGGAATCTATATTTTTAAGTGTTCCCGAAGTGTTCTGATTTTCTGAAGGATTTGGGAACCCCCAGATGAGATGATTTTAGTGGTTTCCTTTACTGATAAAAATATTTGTCATGATTTGATTTCAGTGAGCTAAGCAGGTCTAATGCGTATGGTTTCTTTATTTCTATTCCCACGTTGAGTTCTGTTCCTTACCTTGTTTTTCCTACATAAAAATATTTTCCTAGAAATGTAGTTTTTAAACATTTAATATCATGTCTGTAATTTAGACATTGTCTGACTTTATCACCAAAGAAATTAAAGAATGAATGCAAAATGATAGCTATATTTTCCTGATTTCAAAGAAGCTAGTGACTTACATCTTCTATAGGAATAGAAAAATTCTGCGTCCTTTTATTCATAAAAAATATTTAATGGTGCTCACTGTGTGCCAGGCACTGTTTTAGGCACTTGGGTTATTAATAAAATAACCCCAAAGTCCTACCTTTATTTAGCTTATCCTGTCCTGTCCTGTCCTGTCCTATCCTATCCTATCCTATCCTATCCTATCCTACTGAATTTAGCTTCCCCACTCAGAGAGGCTATGTACAAATTACAGGAAATGCCATTCTGCTACCAAACACCCTTGGGCCATCTCCTGCGTACTTGTTTTTACCAAGATTTGACTTGGGGTTCTCTTATTTCTTATTCTCCCTATTTTCTAGTGACTTCATTTTTCAATGACTGCTACTGCTGACCCCTCTCCACCTTCCTTAGGCCAAACTTGCTTTCTGAGGCTTTTCCTAGGCTTCTGCTCCACAGAGTTCTAGTGTCTTTAATCTGGTACCTACTAAGGGAAGCAACTCATCACATTTTGAAAAGCTAAGAGATGTTTGGAAAACACACTGTGTAAGCCAATCCTATTTATGGTTAAAGGTAAAAGAAAACCCACTCAATCTGACTTGTGCATGAAATTGAATTTGTTGGCTTGATAACTGAAAAGTTCAGCGAGTAAGTCTGGCTTCAGTGACAGCTTGAGCTGGGTGACCAGGAATGCAATCAGGAATGTGTCTCTGCATCTCTGGATTGTTTTCCTCTGCAGTAGCTTTGGTCTCAGAACGACTCTCTGAGCCATGTGGTAGTATATTGAGGGTCCCCCAAGAGCACTCCCAGGTTCAGTGATTTGCTATGAGGACTCATAGGTATCAGCATATAGCTGTCCTCATGGCTATGATTTACAGTGAAAAAATACAAAGTGAAATCAGCAAAGGGAAAAGCTGCATGGAGCAAAGTCCTGAGAAAAGCATACCCAGAGTCCTCTCCCAAGGGAGTAACACTTACTCCCCTCAGCACATGCGAAGTGTTGTCTGCCAGGGAAGCTCACTATAGACTCAGTGCCTAAGGTTCTGGGAGGGACTGGTCAGGTAGGCATCCTCTGCCTGGCATGTACTAAAGTCCCAGACTCCCAGAGGAAAGCAGGCATTGAGCATAAACCACATTGTTTCTTATAAATATCTGAGGCACCAGGCATTAATCTTAGCTCTCAAAGTAGTGGGAACCTTCTGAAATCTAAGTTTCTGGATGTACTGCAAAGGCCAAGGGCCAGCCTTGCAAGCAGGCCGCTCTGAGGACAAGGAGCGTCAGGCCTGCCTGTTAACTCTGTTCTGCACAGGTGGCCACTGTGGTACCAGTGGCTCAGGATGTACAGGCTCCAAAATTGGCAGCTCCTCCAAAAAATTGCATCCTTTCCCTAATAAACCTAGAAAGCCTCTGTGTCAGGACTGGCTAGATGTTCCTGAAATCCAGTTTCTCTCCTTCCTGGGCCCACAGTGTATTTATGATCCCCTCCCTGAGTCGGCCGTAGCTAGCTTTCTAGTCAGTGGAAGGTGAGCAGAGGTGATGGGTATTTCTCCCAGGCGGTCCCGTGAAATCTCTTCACACGTGATTCTCCATGTTCTTCACCTTGAGGCTCACATGAGACTTTGCTGGAACATGGGCAGAGCCTGAGTCCCGAGTCACTCCTTTGTGAAAAACCACCTACGGATCAGAATACCACTCTGGTGTATCCTGTGCAAGACATAAACTTCATTTTGAATCACTCCATATTTTTGGATCAATTGGTAATAGCAGTCAGCATTATCTTACCTAATACATTTGGAAATCCCTCTTGCTGGTCTGGGTCGCGTGCTCCTCCTGAAACAATTGCCATTTCTCATTTGTGAATATGTTGGGGGTGTTCTCTCATTAGCTAGGATGTGCTCATCTCTAAAGAAGGCTCAGTTCTCCTCACAGCATCTGCAATGAGTAAGAGTAAACGGAGAGGGGAGGTATTTTTCCAAAAGACCATTGAATCGTATTAGGAAAAATAAACAATTTAAGGTAACCTGAATGAGAAGTGTCCAATACACAGATCATACCTTTTCAAGGTCCACTGAAGTCTACGGTCTGTTTTACCCTGCAGCCCTTAGTAATGCTGGCATTCGGTAAATTTGTGGAATGCATGTAAAGAAACCAGAAAATCAGCTCTAAAACCTTGTCTTTCCCTCAAGTGCAGCATTATTAAAATGAATTTGAATATCTCAGCTCTCTCACTTTGCCCCTGTTCAAGCATAAGCTAAACTGCACTTTCAACCTAGCGTGAATTTAATGAGTCAACACAAGTCCCTTTGCATTCTGCTAATGTGCCGGCTCTGTCTATAGAGTATTCAGATCCTCAGGCGTCCTTGGAACTAAGGAATGAAGATAAAAGCATGGCAAACAACTATAACAGCAAGTGATTTATATTGATAAACTCAATGATGGTATATAGAACAATTGGCCACAATATATGTTCTGGCAATTTGTGTTTTAACTTTCAAAAATTATCATTAATAATAATACAGCCCAGCTGGAGTGGCTCCTGTGCACTGAAGGATTGCTGGTTCTATTCCTGATCAGGGCACATGCCTGGGTTACGGGTTTGGTCCCCAGGTGGTGCTAATGCAGAGGGCAGCATATCGATGTTTCTCTCTCGTATCAAAGTTTCTTTCTCCCTCTCCCTCCCTTCATATCCTAAGCATGTCCTCAGGTGAGGATTATAAGCAAAAAATTATAATAATACAAAGAGGAAAATAATAGTCATTCCTAAACTCACTACCAGAGGTAAGCAATATGAACATGTTGGCCTAGTTCCTTCTAGTCCTGAATCATCTCTGTGTGGGTCTCCTAGCTATTATGTTCCATCACATCTGGGAGTTAATGCTGACACAATCTATTACCAGAAAGACCCTGATCTCCCTAGGAGCTGACAAGGAACTGTCTTACAACCCAAGGTGTGGTACAAAAATATCTTTTTACTCTTCCCTTATGGAAATATTTTAATTGATATTAAATCTCTTAGGTACTCAGAGATCCTTTCCCGATTGGATTTCTTTTTCTATCCCTCCATCTTTCTTCTTTCCTTCCAGAATATACTCAAGGCTCCAGATCTTTCCCATCCTTTCTATGTGTCTTGTGTCCATGTAAACTCTTCCTAAAATATCCCCTCTAAACTAGGAGAACAGCAGCTACCTACCCTTTTCAGAGTGGAGCATCTCTAAGGTAAACAAATCAGATAAAAATAGGAGTTATTTCGTAAGTTTATTATGAGTAATTACATGTAGAGCACATAGAATAATGCTTGGCACATTGTAAAAATGTTGCTATTGTTGTTGCTCTTAGTATTGATTTCCTTTATAACGATTTTCTTTTGATTTCCTCTACTCCCTGTGTTGATTTCCTGTAATAATAATTTGAATGCATTATTGTTCTAAAGTCTCCCTCCCAATTCTTGACAATCATGAGAAAAGGTGATAAAGGGAACAGAGAAATTCTATTCTTTCATGCATTTATATTTTTATACAGTTGAGTTCACACTGGATATAAAAATGTATTTCATGCATTTTCATTTGAATTTTTTTTCATGAGCATTTTCTCATGTAATTGAAAAATCTCCATGTGAAGTCTCAAAATCCAGCAACAATGGTGTTTTTAGATATTTAGATGAAACTCTGAGGTCCTATCAACTTGAAGGTCTGAGATTGTCTATTTCTAGCAGTAAGAACCCATTTAGGAATTACTGCTTACCTCAGTCTTAATAATAATAATAATAAACCCAATGCATTTGCTATATTTGTGCATTTATTCATTCAACTAATATTAATTGACCCATATTATGTGTTGGGTATCAAGGTAGGTACTGAGGATACCACAGAGAAAGGCTTCTGCCTCCATGAAGCTGACATTCTGAAGAGAGTGAGTCATCAAATAATTACATAAATTCACTGATACAGTCTGCAGCAGAGGAAAAGCACAGAGCATTAAGAGACAATACTTTGGCGACCTTGTTTAGCTCTGGAGCTGGCTTGGTGGGAGTAGGTGATAGGGGAGGAGACCCTAGGGAGTTATCTCTAGGAAGAGATATTTGAACTGAGAGTCGAACAATGAGTAGGAGTAATCAAGTTACAGGGGCCAGGAGAAGATTTGGGGTAGAGGGAAGGTCGTTTGCAAGGACCCTAGGATGGGAAGCAGAACTCCTGTTTGAAAAACAGGAAGAAAACCAGGGTAGTTGGAATTTATAGAGAAAGGACAGGACTAGGGGCGGATGAGGGGGGTGCATAGAGAGGAAGAATCTTTGGTAGCCCTATAAGGGATTTTGCATCTCTTAAAGCAGTAGAGCTCTTTGAATAGTTGCACCCAGAGAGTATACCTGTGCAGAATTCAGAGAAATCGATTTCCTTTGAGATTGTGTAGATCATATTGGACAACAAAGAGGTATTTCTAATATGTAAAATGTTTCTGCAGGAAACCGTAAGTATACACATGAAATGGCCACAAAAATTGTAATTATAAAACAATATGTTGGGGGAACAGTTGGTAACTTGTGTAAATCAAAAGTTTGATGGACCTTTTTATTATGTCTTTAATAGATCTAAGAAAACAAAATTAGTATTGCTCAATAGTTATTGCTAGACAAAATCCTGCAGTTAAATGGGGTGCTCAATGATGAACAGAGTTGGGAACCACCAATGTACAGTGAGAATCCAATTGGGGAAGGAAGTGGAAAGATATTAGGGATTGGATTTTTCCACTGTTTAAAAAGGGAGGTCAACCGGTGGAAAGCAAAAGAATGGGAGCTACTCATAGCCTGCAGCAACTCCCCAGTGCCTAAGGATTGTAGGATTTTACCTATGGCTGGTCACACATTTCTGTAGAAAAAACTGCCCTCGGGCCATTTTTGAATGCAGAGAATGCTCTTGTGGTGTACACGTGGTGTGTGTGTTACAGAGAATACGTAAAAAGGGAGTAACTCTTTATTTATATGATTTTTGAATTATGCTAAGCAAAATAAGCCAGGCAGAGAAAGACAAATATCGCACGATCTCGCTTATATGTGGACTCTAAAGAAAATAATAAACTGATGACTGAAATAGATTCAGTGACACTGAAGCATGGAGCAGACTGATGAATCTCAGAGGGAAGGTGGGGGTGGGTGAGTGGGTGAGTGGGTGAGTGGGGAGAGACTAACCAAAGAATTTATATGCATATATGTACAACCCCTGGACACAGCAATAGTGTGGAGAAGGCCTGGGGCAGGGGGTGGGTGTGAGGTAGAAGGGGTCAATGGGGAAAAAAGGGGTCATCTGTAATATTTTCAACAATAAAGATAATTTTTTTTAAAAGTCCATATACCATTATTCAGATGTCTGCAGTGTCCAATTTAGAACACATGGATATTTGGAAACTGGTGCCAGCATGTTTTACTATTTTCCTGTATATTTGACTTTATGTCTTATTCCTTTGTGATAGGACATTCTTGGAAGGACCCAATTTCCTAGTTCATTTCATGGGTCCTGTCACATACCTAAACACCAGGAACAGTGTTCCTGACCCTTTCGTGCAAACCAGTATCACCTAGACGAGCTTGACAGCAACACACTGGTGAGCACGATTTCCCAGAACTTCTGATTTAGTAGGTCTGGCGTCAGGGCCAAGTATTTCCATTTTTAACAAGTTCTCAAGTGATGCTACTGGTCTGAGGACCATACTTGGAATGCCACTGCCCTCAGAACCCCTTGCTTTTGCAGTCAGCCAGGGAAAAATATGACATCCAGGCAGAAGCAAGGGGATGAGACAATGTTCTTGTTAGCCTAAATTCTAGGACTCAGGGAGGTTATTCAGCACAGAAGTGATTCACATTCTAGTTCAGACTCATTTTATTCAAACCATAATAAGATTGATTTTACCAATCACATTTGCTCTAAAAGTGCTATATTTTAAAAGTGGAGATGAGCTGAAATAAATTTTATTTTGAAAATATGAAACATTACAGAGGTGTTACAAACCAAAGGCTTGGAATCACTGTGCTACTGACTCAGCTTCCTGCTAAAATAAAATGAAAAACTTTTGTCCCACATCTCCAAATTTGGAAGATTTCTTCTGAATCCCAGAGCAAGTGTTTTTATTTATGAGCATTTAGATTAGTTTTGTTACGAGGCATTGGACAGACAACCCAAATAACACAGTTTTGGTTTATTGCTTAACTTGACATAAAATGTCTAAGTTAAGATGCATGAAGATAGAACTGAAATAAATTATGTGTCCAAAAACAATATTGATTTTTTTTCCCAATGAAAAGCTCTATTTCAACATCAGTTTAGACTAAAGAGCAAATAAGGGAGACTAGGAAAATATAGTGGCTTTGAAATTGTAAATATACATCACTCTGTCTTTTGCTGTAGATTATAGAGTATTCTTGTGCTGCGTTGCTTTTCTTAAATAAGTTCTATTTCCACTGTTACTTGTGTGAGCATGAGCAAAGCTCAGGTTCAGTTTTAATTTGCACAATGTTGAAATTGAATAACATTGATTTTTAAGTTTTACTCTATTCTTAGCATTCCAAATTTTTTCCTTCCTTTAAGAAATATTTTATTAAAGTTAACTCCCAAGTATCCTATTGCTCTAACCACACTTGTAAAGAAAATGTAAACAGTGTTCTTACCCTCAGAGAATTTACAACCTAGCCTGATATTACAACTATATCACTTCTGAATATATTTTCTATAAGTTCTTGTCAAAACTGTGTCAGTATGAATGCAGATAAATGGTTTGTAGCAAATGATTCACAACCAGCTTTCTGAAAGAAAGAGGTGATAGAAACAGATATTGATTTGTTGATTTCTATAGCATTTGTTGGTTTCTATGGCATAAATACCCCTACTGTGGCCAATTTCAAATTGCCAATGTGATGTTGCAGCCCACAGAGAGGTGTGGGGGGGAACATCATTGTATAGGATCTGCATCATTAGAAATAAGTAACTTCAAGAGCATAAGTAATAAAAAAATATAATAAAAAATTAGAAAATTTTAAGTTTTGAGTATTTGTTGCTTTTATTTTTAATAGTTTATTTAATTGTAAATTTATATAATTTAATTTTTGATAGTGGAATGTTTAAAAATTAGCTTGCAAAATTCCTGAAAGTTAAATTGTTGATCTCAAGAGCTTGTATGAATTGACTCCAACACACCACTGGCTTTTCCTCCAAGCAGATGCCAAGACAAGATAAAATGTGCAAGACATATTTTGGGAGACCTGTTCACAAAAGCAAATGAAAAAGGAGCCAGGGGAGGCTGGGGGAATCAGCAGACTGTGATGCAGATTTGGGCCCTAGTGACAGAGAGACTGGAGGTTGTCCAGAAGTGTCCAAGTCTGCCCTGAATCCAAGGGTATTCTGTGAGGCCACCAGGGAGTCTTTGAGCCCAAGTCACCCATCAGAGTTGTTCATGTTTCCAGGACTAGCATGGTATCCTTGCTGTGCTTGGTCATTCCCTGTGAGTAGCCCATGGGAAGCAGGCACTCAAGGCAAATGCTAGGAAGGATTTCAGAGGAAGCTGGGGCGCTTGGTCAGTTCGGCTTCCTGTTCTCAGACACTTGCCAGGCACAATGCTATAGCCATCATACGCTCAATACTGCTGTGTCTTATGTCTTTCTCACCTGGTCTGTCACCGTTAAGTTTCTATTTATACCCATGTATGATCATGTTAATCCTCTCCTCAAATTGAGTGGCTCCCAGTCACTTTCAGAAAATCCTCAAACTTTCCAACACAAGAGACTAAGCTTTTCTTACCATTCTCAATGATCTTCCCCACTAGGCTCTAACGTCACCAGACTTCTTGTTCTCCATGATATCATTCCCACCTTGTCCATCCGTCCACCCATCCATCTAAAGAGTATTTTGTGAGCATCGCATGTATGTAAAAACCTTGCTAATCATGGTGCTAAATGAACAGCTTAGAGAGTCATGGGGGGTAGACACAAGTAGGCAGATGAACTTGGGAAAGGTGGAAACATTGTTAGCTAATATGATTAGGATGGATACTTAGTCACTTAAGTAATTTTTTTATTAGAGAGTGGAGTAATAGAAATTATATATATACACATACCACATATATATGCATACACACACACATATATACATATGTGCATATATATATAACATTTTACTTTAGGTTAAAATAAACACATGTGCAAACATTTGTTATTTTTTTAGTGTGAGTCTACTGTTTGGGATTCCACATCATTTCTAGTTGTCTCACTCTTATTTATTTTTAAAGCATGTTTTGAGCATTCGTGTTAATTTATATTCTCATGAGTCTGACACTTATTCTTTTCAAATTTCTTTTTTAGTTCATTCACTAAGTCAGTTAAGTGGAGTTTGGCTAAAATGAAGACATTATAGATGAGTGGCCAAGAGTACAGACACTGTAGATAGTCTGTGCTTAAAACACGACTCTCTCACCTGGCCGGGAGTGGCTCAGCGGTTATGCATCGACCTAGGATCCAGGCGATCAGGGTTCGATTCCCGGTCAGGGCACATGCCCGGGTTGCGGGCTGCAGCTGATCAATGACTCTCTCATCATTGATGTTTCTATCTTTCTCTCTTCCTCTCCTTTCCTCTCTCTGAAATCAATAAAGATATATTTAAAAAAAACACACCAAAAAAACAAAAACAAAAAAACACATGACTCCCTCGCTTGACTGTGTGACCTTGGGAAAGTTATTTAACTGCATTATGGCACAATTTTCTCTTCTATAAAATAAGGATGTAATAATAATAGTAATTATCTCACATGTTTCTAAGGATTAAATGTGTTAATGCATGTAAAGTTGTTAAAAAATATACTTGACACATAACAAGCCCACTATGAATATTAGTCGTCATCATTATGATAATTACAAAATAGAAATAACTACAAGTTGCTATAGAAATACTGAGGCTGGACCAATTTTAGAATGTCAAGGAAAGCTTATTGAAAAAGAGACACAACCTTAACACATAACAACAAGAATATATCTTGATTGCTTCTGGGGCTTCCCCAGGGCCTACCAGAGAGCATGGCACACACCAAAAAGTGGGTAAGTGCCTATCAATTGTTAACTGAAGAAAGTTGGGAACCCAGAAAGGCTACTGGCTAATACAGGGCTAGAAGAAAATGCAAATGAGTCCTAACCAGCAAGACAAAAAAAAAAAATAATATAAAATAATAAAGGAGTGGGAGACAAACACTGACATTAGTCTGTACTACTAAAGCATGACATTTTACTCATTTTCAATAAATTTTCTTTCATTTGCCAGATGTATTGTTAGACATTAATTGGTGCCATACACCAATTAGAAGCCAAATTGCACAATGCCACCTCCTAAGAAAACTAATTTTTCACATGGATAATTGCCATCGGGCTGGATTAGTTCTTTTTTAGCACAATTAGTTGGCCTGTATTAGCAATTCAAATAATATTTAATAATTTCTTTGCCTGTGCAAGCATATGAAATTAACAGAAGAGAGACAAGGTTTAATGCTTAATTGAAAAATATACTTTTAATGGATTTGGGCTGTACTTTTATTATATAATGGTACCTGTTTGACCAAAAACTTCATTTTATATCTCAAAGTAAACCTCATAGCTAAGAGTAAAACTTATTTATTTTTCTTACTATCTTTTTTGTAGACACACCAAATGGAAAAAGTTGTCTTCTCTAAATTTAGGTAATGTTAATGTAAAAGATGAGTTCCCTGTATTTCAAAAAGTAATCTTTCATACAGTGTTAGATATTAATTAATTTTCATCTTGGAGTCAATCTTCCATAGCTTGATCTCTTGTGCTTAGTTAGTTAAAGGGGCTTAAGGTGGAATTAAATGGAAAGAAAAAGTAGAATCTAAAATAGCTGAGTAATGATTCTAACTGTTTTTACTAATTGAACAATATCAAGAACAGGTTGCAAAAATTATAGCAAACCATTGTCACAACTTAACTTAAAATTTTTAACTTAGTCTGCATATACTAATTGTACTAATCTTTAAACTGTTGAAACCATAGAGCTTCATTCCATCTGTTTTGTTCAAGATGTATATTAACAGAAAAAGTTAAACCCTTGCCTTTTTAAAATCTTGCATCTGAAGATGGTTTGGATAGTCTCTTTAAGAATGAGCTCTCTAGTAATTATCCCAACTACTTAATTTCTTAGCTGACTGACTGGCTCTATAAAACATGCACATAAAAGCTGGTATTATAAGTCATCATTCTTTTGGTTTTAGATCAGATACATACGTGTCTGTAAAAAAGGAAAATGACTGTGCATTTACAATATATTGATTCAATTGTGATAAAAAATATCTACTCAGAGTGGAGAGCTTTAATTTTTACAGTGCTTAATAGTTTAGAGTGTGATTTCTGTTTTGAGCCTTGCACAACTCTGGAGGATGTGTGGGGAGCTCATTGCCAATGCTGCCATGTCACAATTGAGAAAACTGAGCTTATGCATTATTGGAACTCTTTTGGTTTCAAGTGAAAAAAATTAAACTTAAGTTTTCATAAGGGAATTTATTGGTTTATATAGCTAAGAATCATACTGAGTCAGCTCCAAGATCAGGGAAGACCTGTATGCATGGGTGCCTTAAGGACTGGAACTGGGGACTCAATTCATTTGGAACTTTCTCCTGCCTCTGTGATTCTTTTCTGCTGCAGAGGGGACTTTTAAACATGGAGAGAATTTCTTCCAGTGCAATATATAAGTCCCAGGGAAGGGTGCTGGTGGGCCCTGGTTGGGTCACATGACCACTGATGCCAAGGAGATACCATCCCGTCAGGCCGGGATCATGCGCTTCCTCTGTGGTCAGGATTGAAGATTTGGAACCATTAGAAGTGAGATGTAAAATTGCGGGGCAGGGGTAACTACTGAGTGCCCTGTCCATGATGGCCAGGGTATGAGCTGTGGTGAAGCCAAGATTGAGATCCTTGTCTGACCTCACACGCGCTGCCGTGCCCTCTTCATCTTTGACCATCCTTTCCTGTCTTTTCCCCACTGCCATATCCCTAGCTTGAACTTCAGTGATTTTCCCTATGGTCTAGCTCCTAGTTCAGTAGTTGCTATTCTGTTCACAGTAATCTTTTGTAAGCAATGCTGCCACATTGTTCTTTCTAAACAGCAATTTCCTGCTTGGAAATCTTTTAGTGACTATGAAACTAAGAAGAGTCTTGTCACCCATGTATTCAAATACCTCCAGAGAATTTTGACTCTACTTTAACTTGCTACTTACTTTGCCCAGCAACTCCATCCTCTGAAACCGAACTCTAGCTATCAGGACCTAAAAGTAATTTAACCTTCTGTCTTTATTTTCCTCCTAGTTGCTCTTCTTTCCCTCTAAAATATAATTTCTTTCATTAATGCTCACTTTAAATTGTTCCTTAATGCAAAGAAAGAGCACAGTTTAATCCAAAATATCTTCTTGCTAGTGAAGTCAAATTCTGTTAAAAGGAAATTCTTGGACTAAAGATATTTCACAATCTGTAAGCAATCATTGCCAAATTTATAAAATGGGTATTTATTCCATTTTGTAATTTTTAATAATTTTCCCAGTTAGTTTTACCAAGTTCTTTGCACTTTTTTTTTCAGTGTAAAATTTTTGTATTTAGAATTAGCCAGCTGGACTCAGTTTATATGATCCCAATTTTGTTGGCAACATCCAAAGCATCATAGTCAGCAGCCAGTCAAACATATGCTTTCTTCTCTCCATCAGGCCTGATCAGGGTGCTGACTTTGGCCACGCCAGTGTCATAGAGCTTCTTTGCAGCCTGCTTGATCTGGTGCTTATTGGCCTGGACATCCACAATGAACACAAGTGTGGTGTTGTCTTCTATCTTCATGGCTCACTTGGTAGACAGGGGAACTTGATGATGGCATAGTGGTCGAGCTTGTTTCTCCTGGGTGTGCTCTTCCGAGGATATCTAGGCTGCCTTCAGAGCCACAGTGTCCTCGCCGTTGGAAGGTGGGTGATGTGTGGATCTCCTTTTTTGATTGGCTGTGGATGCCTTTCAGCACTGCTTTTTTTGCCTTCCAAGCCTTTGCTTTGGCTTTGGCCTTGGGAAGGGCAGGGGCTTCCTTCTTTGCTCTCAGTGCCATCTTCTTAACAAGGTCTTTGTACATTTTTTCAAGCTAAGTTGAGATTTAGTATTTCTATAAAACTCATATTCCTTTCCACTATCATATTTTTTATCTAAAAAAGTTATTGTGGTTAATTTTCAAAATACTTTGCACTTAAGAACATGTTGTTTATGGCCAGCGTGGGTGCCTGTGCCGATGGCCATTGCTGTCTTACTTAGAATAGTTTATGCTATTCATTTCTTCAGTGAATATTTAATTAGCATCTTAAAAGTATCAGACTGTGTCCAAAGTTCTAGGGACATGACACGAACAAGACAGACAAGGTCTCTGCCCTCCTGGAGAGAAAATTGGCACTAAACAAATGTATTATGTCTTCCGATACTTTAAGCTGACCTCATAGCTTTCTGAGTCAATTCAGCTACTAAATTCTCTCAAGTTAGTTTTTACTTGGATGCTGTTACTTGGAACCAAAGGCGTTTTGACATGCATCTCTTTTCTCAATTATGACATGTCAAAGATCGTAATAATGACTGCCTTATATGTCTCCAGAGGTTTTGGTAACGATTGAATAAGAAATTACACCACAATGAATGACTATGTCTTTTGTTTTAAGAAGACAGTGTCATTGCCAAGAATAACAATAATATCTCTTTACTGTATTATTTATTTATTATATAGCTGTAATATTAATACATACACTCAGGACATGCATTTTGAAAATATATAGAGGATCACATGATAAGCGACATGTAGAAGCTGCCTGATAAGTGAAGAGAATCATTTATCTTCCAAGCCTTAGTGTTTTGTTTCCTTTAAACTTCAGGATATCACAGTTAGCAATGGCCTCAGTGTTTCATAGTCATTTTATTTTCATTTTCATACCAAATGCAGCACTTATACCCAAACCCAAGCAGGACTTTTGGATCTGTTTCTAATTGGCTCTAGCATTTGCTCTCACTAAGCCTTCCATCTGAAGCATGGCAGCCTTGTCCTAGCCTCTTCATGCTCACCGCTGTAGCATCAGGCAATGTGTAGGCCATCCAGTTTCTTCAAAGGCTAGATTGAGTACCTACTCATTTGTCCAGATTAACTTTCTCTTTCAACGATCAACATATTGCCATTCTCTATTAGCATTTTTCATTTTTTTCCAGGGGATTTTATGTCTAGGGAGTGCTCCATCTTCCACTTGGAAATTCGTGATGCACATTTATGTGAAAGATTCTGAGATGTCTTGTAATAAATGAATATACACCTCTTTACAGTTGTTTTAATTCAGTTACCCAGTTTATTGATCATGGAGACATCCCTCTTTTTCTCCAATGAGTATATATATTAACATTCTTGGGGTCCAAGTTGGAGAATGTTAGATCATACAGAGACTTTTTTATTATTTTATGGATATTTTTTTTGTTTCTCAATTCAGTTCCCAATCTCTTGTAAGGGAATTTCTCTTCTGATCTTTACCAGTGGTTAGCATGAAGAAGCATCTTATTGATTGAACAGAGGTATCTTAAGGAATGACCCTGACTTTGGATTGTAAATCAAACTTTACCACTAATGAGTCATATTATTTTAGGTAAATTATTTAATATCTCTGATAATTACTTAGTGACCTATATAATAGGGAACCTATTTGTACCACTCTGGAGTTCTAAAGAAGCTACTTAGCAGAAGGCCTAGGTGCTTGATAAATGTTGATTCTCTTTTTTGTCTAAAGCTCAGTGAAAAAACATTTTTAAGTTTAGTGAGATGCATTCTTACTTTGTAAAATACATGACTAAATTCAGTGGAGAACTTTCTCTTGTTTTAAATGACAAGATAACCTATTTAAATCAGTGGCTTACCATAAAAATAACTCAGGAATTTGTTAAGTATCCCAATCCTTGGACATCACCCAGATGTTCTGAATCCCAAACTCCAGGAATCTGGCCTCTGTTTTAACAGATTTTCTAAATGATATTATATAATGGTATATATCTTGATTTTGGGGCTCCCTGATTTAAATGTTGGAATTGATAAAGCCTCATTGATTCCCCATGTGTTAACAGAGTCATAGTTTATTTCTTTAACAATGTAGTCATTAAAATGTACAAGGCTGTCTTTGGATTAAGTATGGCACAAGAACATATGCATTTACCTCTTCTGGTTACTGCTGATCCCCCAATAAAAAGAAACTAAAAGCATTAAATAAATATAGACCTACCAGGGTGAGAAACGGAGAGGAGACAGTGGCAGATGAGAGCTGTCAACATATATTGGATGGTGGAGCAAGGATAAAGGTATGGACCCTGATGAGAATGAACACAGGAGAGAAAGCAGAAGACTAAGTGTTTGTAGAGGAGGATCCTGATGAAAAGTGGCCAGTTCATTTTTCAGAAACTCAGAAATGCTCAGCAATCAGAAGCACAAATCTGTATAATGAAAATCAGTATAAAGAAAAATTAAATACCAAGACTCCAGCCTCACAGCTGGATGCTAACTGACTGCCCTTCTTTTTTCTCTCAGAGAAGCTCTGGGAGACCAGATACAGTAGACAGAATGACTGAGGCACCAGTCTGATAAAAGAGTAATTAGACACATCTTCAGAGTTCTGAGATTCTCTAGGCCTCTTTCCCTAAATGGTATGACCAGACCATACTCCCTAGAGGTACTCCGCCCCCTCCAACTGAAGCATTCACATTGCCAGCTCACTATAGCTGTTGGTATACATAGTCCATAGGTTGGCCCATGTGCGACAGGGGTCTCAGTAGCTTTAATGCCTTCCTATTAAAATTAGGTAGACTGCAAAAGATCACCAAGTGTTTGTGGTAAGCCTTCAGTATGAAAGAGTGAGATCAATGCACACAAAAATAAATGGGAAGAGAAAAAGCAAGATGAGTACAGGTAGCAAAATAAACTGCATTTTAAATGGATGTTCTTGGAGAAATAAGAAAAGATCATCTATCCATAAGATAAGATGACCCTTTGAGGAAAAAAAAAAAAAAGAACTCTTGGTAATGATCATTTTAGCAACTGAAATTTAAGACAGTAAAAGGGTTAGAAGATAATGTCAGAAAACATACGATAGGACGGCTGCAGAGAAAAGGTGAGAGTGAACCTAGGAGCTCCAACACCCACCTAACAGTGTTAAAGAGATGGAGAACATGATGGAGAGGTACCTAATCTCTCAGACCTGAGAAGACAGAGAGAGAAGAGCCTACTTCAGCAGAGAGGAAAGATCAGGTGTCAGTTACATTCAGCAAACCCTGAAAGATGAAAAATAAAGAGAAACATGCTATACTGAGGGAGAATATTAAACTTGGACTTAAGAGAATGTATTTAATAAGGACATTTGAAGACAAGGAAAATCTTAGGCATTTTTACTTCTTGCATCTTTTTCAGGAAGCTGTAGACGTTCTCTATCAAAATAGGAAAACACACCAAGAAAGAAGAAAACATAGAATTCAGGAAACAGAGCTTTTTCAAGGGGGGATGTTCCAGTTAACAGTGATGGGAGGCCCCAGAGTAGAAGCTTTGTAGCAGGCCTAAAGGAACACCAGACCATTTGGAACAGGAGGGCGGAAGGCTCCAAAGAGAGTTTCCCAAATGAAGAAATGGAAATTATGTATTTGATATCATGGAAAACCATATGGAGAAGCTTCTGTATGTTGTGGAAAAAACTAGCATAGATACATTGAAAATATGAAGGTATTAATGTAGATAACCAAATTCTGATGACTTATTTAACTGATAATTATGATATAAATATATTAGAAGAATGGGTCTATAATAAATAGATGTTTATGGAGATGGTGGAAAGTGATCAAAGGAAGGTAAATCTTTATGTACTATAATATAAAGTTAATATATAAGGCTTACAATAAATAAATTCAGAAATAGCAGTATGAACATATTATGATGATTTGTGGCAGGAAATAACAGAATTAAACATGGTTAACTGGGTGGATGAGGAGTGTAATAGAGAGTAGTTGAATGGAAACACTTATTTTCAGTATAACTTTTGTTATTGTTTCTTATTGACTTAAAATCTCTGTATATTACTATGATTAGAAATAATATTTATTTAAAATGTGTACAGGTCCATTAATTAGTAGCATCACATACTCTTATTTTTTTCCTCTTGAAAAGTATAAAAATAAGAAGAAGAAAAAAGAGAATCATGAAATTTCATTTTTGCAGGGAGGTTTTCCAAATCTGCTGGTGTGTTGATCTGCATGACAGTTCACAGCTGTATTTATTTTTAACTATCATAAGATCTTGTTATAAATGAAAAAATACTTCAATAGGAACTCTTAAGGCAATTGTTCTTTGGAGACGATATCTACAAAATGTGATTATCTCTAATGGCATTATCCTAGGAGGTAATAAACCAGAGCAGGGCTCCTACTGAGAGACTTCTTTAAGGTAATTTAGAGAGGAAGATGCATATGGTTATCTCCAAACTAATGGAAGAAGGGTTTAAAAATTGGTCATTCAGGGCACATAATGATTCTCTTCTCAGTTCTGAAAAGCAAGATTGAAAACTAGGTGAGGAAATGGAAATCAATGGATACAGAATGACAAGTTGATTTAAAATATAGGTTTCATTATTATTCAGGTATGGTGAGGCTAACAGATCAAGAGACAATTGCCATTGTGAAGATCAAAGCTCATTTGCTATTTACAGTTCCCAAGAGGAAAATCGTGCACACCATGCAGGGCACATGGGGAAGCACCAAGGCCACTCAGGAGACAAAGAGCAAGGGGGAAGCGCAAGCTGGAACTTTTATTGTGGTTTCCATTGAAAAGGCAAGACAAGGTAAAGTAAGCAAGCTTAGGATTGGCTAGTTTGAAAACCTGCAGCAGGCTGTGGCATACAGGGTGTATCTCTAGTTTTCTGGCACTTGGCCCTGGATGATTAGGGCAGAGGAATATTGCCTCCTGGAGTGCAGGAGCCAGATAAAGAAGGTGGTTTGTAGTATGGACTCTGGATTCGTTAGTTTGCATATGAAAGGCACGCTCCCAAGGCATGTTGTTTGCTATTTCTTTCTTTTTAAAAATAATTTATTGAGGTAGCATTGGTTTATAAGATTGTAAATCAGTATTAAGTACTACTACATCATGCTCACTAGCAAAAGTTTAGTTTCCATTTGCCACCATGCAGCTGAGTCCCTTTACCCATTTAGATTTCTCTAAACCCTCCTTCCCCTCTGGTAACCACCAATATGTTGTCTGCCTCTATAAGTTTGTTTTATTTTGTTTGTTCATTTATTTTGTTTTCTCTTTTCTTTTTTCATTCCACATAAGAATAAAATAATATAGTATTTTTCTTTTTTCATCTGACTTATTTTACTTAGTATAATACACTTTGCAAGGTCCATCCATATTTGACAAATGGCAGGATTTTACCTTTTTATGGCTGCATAATATTCCACTGTGTTTATATGACAACCTGATCGTCTTTATCCATTCATTCATACTCTTTGGTTGTTTTCATTTATTGGCTATAGAAAACGCTAAAGATGCCACTAAAAAAAACACCTGTTAAAAATAATAAACAAATGCAGTAAAGCTGCAGAAATAGAAACAAAAAATTCTAAATTTGGAACCACAAAAGACCCTGCATACCCAAATCAATAAAAAACAACAAAGTTGGAGGGATCACACTTCATGATTTTGAACTATACTGCAAAGCTATAGCAACCAAAATACATAGCATGGTGCTGACAGAAAAGCAAACACATGGATCAATGGAACAGTTATTTGCTATTTCTAAGAATTGGCTAGCCCTGGGAGGCACAGTCTCTCCCCAGCTGGTGAAACCACAGATGGAAGAGCATCAAGAATACAGAAAATAAGAAACTATAGTTAATTTACAAGGGAACCAGAAGGATGGCAAAGATGCAGATGTAGGACAAAGAGGCAAGAGTAGTAATTATAAGTTTTAGGAGTCTTAATTAAAACGTCATCCCTCGAAGCCCACGTCCAAGCAGAGCAGGATTACAGATGGGGGTAAAATGGACCCAGCCAAGGCCTCCTGAGTAAAACTACTGGCTCAGACATGAATCGGTCTCAGGGTAAAATAAGAAGTGAATGTATTTAAATAAAGAGAATGTGAAATTGGGCAACTCAAACTAATTCAACAAAATTTGGGCGCATATGGTATGCCAGACTCTGTGCTAGACACTGCAGGGATATAGATTTGAGTAAAAGCAAATATGGAATATGAAAGTGGAATATGAAATATGTTCAAAGAGGTATGAAACAGATCAGAGTTGAACATAAAACAGCAGTTGAATAATTCAGATGTCTTGGTGATTATACAGAGGAAAATGGGTAGAGATGGCAAATAGATGCTGTATTCTAGTCTACACCCAGGGCAGACATAACTAATTGCTCATGAGGCTCCTTATCTCTCAGTCAGATCTGATCTCTGGCTTCCTCTCAACAGAATCTCTATGAAGCCAGTGCCAATGAATCCAAGTTAACACACTTGCCATTCTTCAGTAGATGCTCTAAGGTGGGAGACTGAGGACCAGAAAAACCTTCCTGGATGAGTAATGTTTAAGTTTGCCAAAAAAGGATGAATGCGTTTTTGGATATACCTTAACCTGGAGTTGTGGGTAGAGTGGTTTTAATAGCCCAGGCAGCAGGAACAAATGTATGGCAGCTGGACAGCTTGGATAAATGATGAGTAGTAATTATGCAGTCTGGCTGGAATTTGGGCTATATGTAAGAGAGGGATGACAGATAAAACCAGGAAAGGACACTTGGGTCACACTAAATGCCAAATGCAAAGGTTATAAAAGTAAGGCAGCTAATATTCCTCTGTGCTTACAATGTTCCAAGCAATGTAATATTCTAAGATACACACACACACACACATACACACACATATATACATATAAATACATACATAAATATATTATAGCAGACATTATATATAAGTGAAATATATTATACATTATGTATTTATAGATTTATTTAAACATAGTTATTTGTTAATATATATTAACTATATATCTTGCTTATATAATACATTAATGTATACAATATATACATATATAATTGCATCTTGCTTATATGTTATATATAACATTGTTATAATTATCTATAGTCTATAGACAAACTAAAAACAGAGAAATAAACTGCTTTAGTGTACATAGGCAATACAGAGCAGGACTTAGATTTAAAAGCAAACAGTCTGACTTCAGAAGCCACTCTCTTAAACATTACACCACACTGCATCCTAATATTTTATAGCACTATTTAATTTTTAGATACTGAAGAGCTGTTGATGTCCAAGGTAGATATTGATGCCACTGAACATGGGCTTTAGGAAGATCTGCCTGGAAGTAGTGTATAAATAGTTAGTAGTGATAGTGATGGAAGGAAGTCACGGGGTTTTTGCATATTATGATTTTGCTAGGCTGTAATACTGAAGTGCTTTTCCGAATTGTCTTATGAATAATTAAGAACCTCCAAATTCTATTTCCCCCGGGAGTACTATTGCATGCATAAAAATAGGAGCAAGAACTGGTAGCACATACTCGAAAATGAAATTGAAAAGCATCTGTTATATCTATATGCAGCGTGAAGTGAATTCCTGAATCTCTGAACTTCTAATCACATGAGCAAGATTTGTGGCTGCAGAGTTGGCCTATTAACATGCTTTGTTCAGGCAGATGAGTGAGCCATGGGAGGGGGGCCATCCAATCTTTGAACGACAGTGTGTCTAACCTTGTGAATTTAGATAAGGAAGGGCAGCCACTTATCCCAACGGAAGAAAACATTGTCCATGTTTTCTGCTTGGAATCCCACACACACGCACTCCTTTTCTTTGACTATCCTTCAGCATTCTTTCTTGACACCAGGTGAGTGAGTGAATGTAGTTGTCTTCCCTGGCAGTTTTGGAGTGCCTGAATTGATCTTGCTGAACCCATACCTTTAATATATAATATATTAGTTTAAATATTTTTATATGTTGAGATATAATCTTTTATCTCCCACTCTAAAAGCTTATTTGATTACAAGTGAAGGCAATGTTACCACAGAAATAACCCTGAATTTATTCTAATTTATTAAATGATAGTAAAGCACTCACAAACTTCAGAAATTTGTCATAAAAATAGTTGGAGCACGTTTCCCAACTGATTGTAACTTATGGACACACTAGGGAATTGTGATGTAGAGTTGCTGTGTTCTTCAGTGTCAGGTGTAAACACGTAAGGTTCTGTCCATTCATGTCCTCTCATATCCACTTTTTCCACCATTGCATCATCAGTCTTCACATTTGTCACAGAAACTGGTTTTCTACTCACTACAAATCCTTTTTTATCAAGCCTACAAACAATTATAGCGATACCTTCTAACTGACGAAAAAATATGCAATTTCAATATTCAGTCTATATCTTCATGGAGTGTCCATTGCAGTTTTTAAAAGAACTTACCTTTCTCCCATGTAGGCATTGATAAAGGCACCAATATCCCTTTTAAATTTTAAAATAGAAAATTGATAAAGAGTGGAGACCTTTTAACTATAACTTTTTCAAGGCTGAATTTGTCAAATGAAATAAGATTTTTTGTTGTTGGTTTATTTGTTTTTCTTAGAGAATGACTACAATTAGCAGGAAGTTTATTATACCTAAATGCTTATTATATCCTGTGGGATTCAATGAAAACATTCCTTAAGTATTCACGTTTTTATTTAGGAAAAAATGACCTTAAATTCATAAAAATCCAGACACAATTTATGCTCCACATTTCATGTTTCCCATTGTAGTAAAGTTTGAATGGGGATGCAATCACTGACTATACTTTTTAAAAAATGTTTTGCGTAAAGTTTAACATAGAACTTTTTATATATAAAGGGGCAAAGGAGGCACAGTGCATGTCATCCTAATGGTGGTGCTGGTGAAGCATTTCCAAATAACCTTTCACCCCCTGGCCTGGATTCAGCTCTTTATTAAAGGGCCACATCTTCATCAGTGCTGGGTCTTAGTTGTCTGCAAGACTTCTATGGGGGTGGTATTTCCAAACACAGGATTCTCTTTCTCCCATATTTCCAGGAAATGAGAACTGGGACTCTGTTGACCATAAATTTGGGAGTAACCTTCTGAATCTTGCTGGTATAGATAAGCTCAGAAAAAAAGTTGCATAAGTTGCTTAGCATTTGCAAAGTTTTATTTAAATTGTGGTTGCAGCTTCTAGAAGATTCATGCTATGCAACTGATTTATGGTCCCTCTTTGGTCCTAAATAAGTTGGGAATCATAGGTTTACAAGAACTACAAAGTCCCCTTTTCTGTTCATGTGTTGTTTTTTATTTTCTTCCCTTACAGACTTACTTAGAGTTTGACTCTTTAGTTTTTACTGCTGTGTTTTTCTGGTTTCTGGACATGAAAATACTTTGCCAACATACTTTAGTGCCTCTGAGTAACTGCATGGTACAGTTTTTGGCCAAAGTAGTGATTTAGAAAGCTCTAAATGTTCATAGAATGTACCTGGGGCATTAGAGGCCATAATTGCTGGTTAAACAATATTCTGGGCACTTATTTAGCCTATGCTGACAAAACTAATTTGAGGGATAATGGCTTATGTGTTTAAATGAAATGGACTTTCAAGCTTAGCTAATCCTTGTGGAAGAAATACAGGGTGGTGTGATAGACCATAGAGTATAGTACTTAGAGTCAGATGACCTAGGTTGGAATCCTATCTCTACCTCTTTCCAATGTATGGGACTTAAAAAGTTACCTGATCTCTCTAAGATTTCATTTCCTTTTTGGTCAATAGGAAATGCCAAGAATACATGCCCATCAGCTAGTGCTGTTCTAAAGATAAAAGGTGTATCAATGGAATGGCCTTAGAATTCAAGAAATACTCTTTATAATTCTGCAGTTCAGGAATCCCCAAACATTTTTTTCTTTCTATCACTAAACATACATCATGTAATCATGGTAGGAAGAGTTCTCTGACACTCCTTCATAAAACACAAATTGTTAATGGTTTTGAAATACGAGATTAAAAATTATTGACTTCAATACATAATTTTGACAAAATGACATTATGTCTTTAAATTAATGATACCAAATATACTGATAAAATCATATTAAATTACAAAAAAGTGGACTTCCCTTCAGTCCCCAGTCCATTTATTTCTCCTTTTATCTCTTCATAAGAACCTAAAAATTCTCACTTCATTATCCTTAAAAATCTATTAATTTCCCATTGCCTCTATATGCCTCAATTTGTTAATATTTTCTTTCCTTTGACCCAACCCTGATTGTTTCTTCACTTCCTTCCCACTATTCCCGTCGCAAAGTCTCCCTTTCAGTCATGTGTCTGTTTGAGGGATTCTACCTACTCTGCCAGGAATGTTCTCTCCACAAAATGCCTATCTGGTAATGTCCTGCTCAAGATGCAACTCTCTATATGGTCTTCCTCCAGGATTCTCAAGCCCATGCTGCTTTCTATTTGTGAGTTTCTAGAACTCCAGTCTGTTTTCCCTTGAAGATAAAGCCTTGTCCATAATTTTATCCCCAGAATTGAGCACAGGACTGAACATAGGATGTGTTCAATAGCTATTCGTTGAACAAATTAATGCATTTATGTATTTGGCTCATTTTTTTGTTTCACTTATTTGGGTACTGTCTTATTCAGAACAGGGTAAGTTATTCTTGATACCAAACAGTGTCAGTGGCTTATAAAATGTAAAGGTCATACATGTTCTTCGTGGGTCAGCTGTGGCTCTGTTTCATGTTGTGTTCACTCTAGGACTAAGGTTGATGGAGCAGCTTCTACTGGGAACATTTTGATTGTTGTATCAGCAGGAAAAGAAGCATGACACTCACATCCTGGCTTTAGAGCTTCTGCTTGGAAAAGATAAAATTCATTTCTGCCTTTTTTGAATAAACAAACTTCAACATCTTGAGTTCAACAGAGTAGATATGTATAATTTATCCTCAGGGAGGAACATTCTAAAGAGGGAATTTCTGACAACTAGTAATGTAGTCTACCACATATCGTATAGCCCATTTATTTATCACTTTGGTGGCATTTATCTTACATACCCAACTATAGTGTAAAATCATGCACATGAGTGAGAAAGTTTCTTTCAGAAGTTAGCAGCAGGCTGTCTACAATGGATAAATAACAAGAATGTAGAGAATTGTGAGTTAGGTTAGATGACATTTCTCATAGTCTGGACTGTAGGAATCAGCCCTGTGGTGAAAAATAGACAGAGACACTCTTGCTTGCCTTTTGGTATGAATAACCTTGTTTCTGATTTCATATATTCCCAAATCTGAAGAATAGAGAGTTGGATGCACTGCCTTCCCAGGCGATGACTTTCCAGCCTGGTGCGTTCCTCCACAGTCCACTCCCTTCTTCAAGTCCTGCTGTTCCCAGCACAGGCCATTTCAGATATCTGAACATTGAAGCAAAAATTCCCATAGTGCAGGACAGTAAACAATTAAGTCCCGTCATCATTTGCCTTTCTCTCTTCGATCTGTGTTAGCATCATTAGCTTTAATTTAATAACACCATCTTTTATTATTGAATACATTTAGAATTCACTTTGTTGGTTTGATTTTATTTTTATTTCCCTTTTACAAAACCTCCAAAATGGTTTGTTAGAATCTACTGACTTTCTGATGCCCACTTTACATTCTCCTTTTAGTCTCTCTGCCTCTCCTTTTCCCTCCTTTTCTTTCCCTCTCTCCCCTCCCTCCCTCTCTGCCTCTACCTTTCTCTTTCTCTTCTGTCTTCTCTATCTTGCATGTCCTCTTTCCTCCCTCCATTCTCCGCTCTCTATGTTAAAAATCTATTTATTTCCCTTTCTCTCTCTCCCTTCTCTTTCTCTCTTGTTTTATTTTTTATTTTTTGATGGCCAACAGATGTGAGTTAATAGAGTCTTCATTGACTGAATGTGTACTTCTCACCAGGTACTTTGCTAAGGATATTGGGGCTTTTGTAACATTTGTATCAGACTAAATATGGCACGATTATGTACGCAAAATATTGGTTCTGTTTTTAGTACAACAGATTGTAAACTAGTGGCTGGAAGGCGTTTGGGGCCTTATCTGGAGAATTCAGACATCGTTATTTGTCTTACTCATCCCCAGAAAGAATAAAAAAGGAATGGCTCTACCGCTCCATGTGTGCTTATTCTGAATGTACCTGAAATAACTTATTTTTAATAGGTCCAAGCAGCTCACAAATTTGCTTTCATTACTGACATTACAGCTCTAGCACCACCTTGGGCCCATTAAATAGCAAAAAGTACCAGGCTCTGTAGAGCTCCATTCAAGGCTCTTTTAAAGCAAAGTAATAGCTGCTGTCCTCCAGTGGATTTCAAGCTGATTATGAGTGTCCCAGTCCTTTCTCCCCCTGCTTCTAAATATGATAGTGCCAGGGTTTATGTAAAACTCCTCCCCTTATCCAGATGCCTGACCTTACTCTCTTTTCTGGAGCTCAGTACACTTCATGTCCTAGGAAGAGTTCATCCACTCATTCCACAGATATTATGGAGCACCTCCTACCTGCCAGGTACCCAGTTAGGTGCTGAGGCTCTGCAGTTAAAGACTCAGTTCCTGGCCCTGGCTGGTGTTCTCAGTGGTTAGGGTATCTGCCCCCACACCGAAGGGTCATGGGCTTAATTCGAAGTCAAGGGTATGTACCTGGGTTGCAGGTTCGATCCCTGGCTCTGGTAGGTTGGGACGCGTGTGGGAGGCAACCAAAAGATGTGTCTCTCTTACATTGATGTTTCTCTCTTTCCCTCCCTTCCACTCTCTAAAAACCAGTGGAAAAAATATCCTCAGTGAGGATTAATAACAACAACAACAAAAATGACAACAGCCAACACAACAACAGCTGTCCTGTGTGAATGAATAAAAATTATACCTACTTTTTTATCAGATCAGCAAAGAATATAATATACTTTTTCGTGTGCCACAGAATTTTAGTAATTACTTTATGTGTGCCATGAGATGAAAAAGGTTGAAAATCACTGACCGAGCGGGTATTATGCCAAGTGCAGTAAGTCAGAGAAATCAAATACCATAGTGTTTCACTTATATGTGGAACCTGAAAACAAAATAAATGAACTAACAAAACAGAAAGAAACCTATAGGTACAGAGAATAAGTTGATGGTTGCCAGATAGGAGGGGGTTGGGGATGGGTGAAAAATGTGAAGGGATTAAGAAATGCAAATCGCAGTTGTAAAAGTAATCACAGGGATGTAAGTTACAGCATAGGGAATAACATTATAATAACCATGTATGATGTCAAGTGAGTACTAGACCTATCAGGGTGATCACTTCATAAGTTATATAAATGTCTAATCACTGTGTTGTACATCTGAAATTAATATAATATTGTATATCAACTGTAATTTAAAAATAAAAATATTTTTAAAAATGAAAACACAAAACAAAAGCACTTTATGGGATCTTGATCTTAACAATATGGCACAACCAGTAAAATACTCACTAAAAGGTCTCCAGGATTTGTTTATAGTGTTCTCTATCTGTGTCTATTTTTTTTCTTGGGCTGTTTAGTAGGGTATTAAAGCATTTCTTGAAAAACATTACTAGCAGGACTCCATCTCTTTATTTACTTAGTAGCTATTATTTCTCACCCAAATTACAGATTTTTTTCCCCTATTGCCCTAAGAAAACTTGGTAATTGAACAGTGAGAGAGTGATAGTCTTTGAGATTATATTTCTATTTATAAGAACTTTCAAGTCCCCATTAAACTCATGCCAAGGAAATATTAATCAGTTGCCAATAAACAGCTCTGAGCTGTAGTTCTCATATGTTTCTCATCAGAAATAACATATGCTTGACTGAAAACTCTACCCACTGAAGACAACATTTTAACATTTTGTCATTAAGAGTTTCATTATGCTTTTTTGTGTGTGCATGTGTGGTCATTGCTGAACTACCAGTTAAACATAAAATGTCAATTAGTGGGTGGGAAGGAGAAAGATAGGTTAATTTTTTCAATGAATGTCCTGGTTGTTGAATCCATAGAGGAAGAAGTATGCTAATATCTGTCTCTGAATTTGTACTTGGCAAAATAACTTAATAGTTAATAAAAGTATCGCTGAAATCCTCTTAACCAAATTCAAAACCTGCCATTAGTATTATTCCATACTAGCTGTGTGACCACAGTTAAACTCTCTAACCCTGTGAAATGAGAATACTCGTGTTAATTTTACCTTATGGGATAACTATATGGTAAAAAAATGAAAAAATACACTTTAACTATTTAGTACAGTGCTAAATATACAGAGAGCATGCATTGAGTATAGCAAATATCATTATTGGTGTTTTTTTTCATCTCACCCTCACACCAGTTTTTACAGGTGAGGAAACTGAAGTTTAGGGAGGTTAAATAACTTGTCCAAAGTTTCAAAATCAAATGAATAACAAATTCCTATTAGTTTCCCCAAAACTTGTTTCCTGCGTGGGCATTGTACACTTTTGGCATGAGCTATTTAGTTTCTAGGTTTAGCTATATTTGTCTTCCTCTGAAAGCAAAATCTATGAGGAAAGGAGCTGTGACTATTTTTGCACTGTCTTCCCAGCACTTAGCATAGTTCTGGTCACATAAGACATCTCCAATAAGAATTTATTGGAAAAAATATATGAGTTTTGCACACATAATTTTCCAGAGAAAACCATGATTGATTCCCATAATAATTATAAAATGTTACAAAATGATAAACATGTTATTTTTGAGGTATTTCAATGTGTGACTTGTAGGTGCATTCCATATGTTATGCAATTAGTCTTTGGTCATTCATGGGGTATATGTTAACTGTGCACACACGTTTGCAATCATTGGGTTTATAGTGAATTGTAGCACTAACGTTAATGAACTTGGCTGTCCCAAATGTTAATGCTTTGTTCCTGAACTGGATCTGTGGAAATTTCTGCTGACAGACTATCTGAACTAATACTTCTTAATTCTCGACCTGGCAAAGCAGAGAGAATCATCACTGATATGTGAAAATTTGCAGTGTAACATTATATAAGTAAATGAAAGAAATCCTGGCAAAAATAATTATTGTTGCTTACTGAAGGATTAATAGTTACAGTCTTCCCTGTTTTCTGTTGAGGTTTAATTTAATTCTGTGGCATGTATTAACTGAGGAAATTAATTTTGGTTTAATTATTGTGTGTGGCTGCTAATGTGCACACTTTTGATGAATATTTAGTTACATTGAACCAGCAACCCAACAGCTATGCTTATGCTAACCTGCTGATAGGCAGTATCTTATGGAGGAGATGATTTGTACTAGATGGATTACAAGTGCAGTGTCATGGGTATTGTAGGTAGCTGTGATTCAAGGGGAAAAGCACTGGGCTTGGAGTTGGAAGAGCACAGGTTTGGTGGGTACTGGCTGTGCTGTTAAGAAGCTATGTATATCTCTATGCTGGAGAGTGATAAGAAACCAGTTTATCCTAGGGATGTGAATCAAATGAATTAATGCACGTGAAAACAGATTTGTGAACTGTAAACTGCTTTAAATGAATGCAATGTCCATAGTAAATTTTTATCCATTTAATGACAGGTTCATTTAAAAAGTCACGTAGGATTAAACAGTTACCTAAGAGGCACTCGAGAAAGCATTTGTTGTTGAATAAAATGTAGGTTGATTGAGATTAAATACAGATGAACATCCCTTTACCACAAATAGTACCATGAATAAAAATTTCATGCAGCAAGAACAATGGTCTGGAGATTTGCTCATTTCAAGAAGTTATGAGCCTTAGTCTCCTCATCTGAAAACTGAGGCCATAACACTTCCAAGGGCTGTTGTGAAGATTAAACGTGGCAATGTGTGTCATGTGCACAAACATTGGTCCATAGATGTTAGCTGTGCCTCCAGTAGAAGAACGTGACATTTTAATGGGGTTCTTTGCAATGGCATGTAACTCCTGAGATAGGACAAATGAAGACAGCTAATATCTCTGTATGAACCATGAGGATTATTGACTCCAGACCCGGGTACATTTCATGTTCATACACTCAAGGCCTTTTCTCTTCCTGTTCTCTCCTTTCATCCAGGCTGATGGGTTTCCTGTGAGTAAAATAACGTTGAACTGTTTATCTCCCATTGGGGTTCTGTAGGCTCAGTGGGGGCAGTTATACCTCTGTTTCTCCTTTGTTTGTTCTACTCATCTCTGTAAAGTCAGGGAAATAAATGTCTGGGGAGGGGAGACATACAGGAGGTACAGTGGGAGAAGCTGACCTCAAGCTAATGGGATGAGAGAACACATTGCTGGAGGAACTGCTGTGTTCACTCAACAGAGAGGCTTGCTTTCTTTCTTCACATGTGTGTGACTGTCAATTTCTGAACCCAGAGTGAAGGCCCAGCAGCACTTCATACATAGCAGGTCAGTTGGACAGAGGTTAACCTTTCCTTGCCTTTTACACTTATTTGGCATGGAGGAGATTTAGCAGGTAAAACTTTACCTTTACAGAAAAAAATTATTTTTATTGAGTGCTCTCACATATACTAGTCACTGTGCTTAAGCGTAAATGGTTAATCTTCACAAACCTTATGGAGTAGCTCTCAATTATAGTTGAGGAAACTGAGACTTTAAGAGGTTAAATAACTTGCTCAAGGACATATAGCTAGTGAGCGATAGAGCTGGAATTTGAAACTACTAAATCTAGCTTGTGTCACAAGCATCATGCTGTAGCTGCCTCAATGGGAGCTAAAAAATAGCAAAGAGCCCTGACTGGTGCTACTCAGTGGTTAGAGCGTCAGCCTGCACATCAAAGTGTTCGCCAGTCAAGGGAACATACCTGCGTTGCAGGTTCGATCCCTGGCCCCTGACAGAGCGCATGCCCGATGCAGCCAATCTATGTGTCTCTCTCACATTGATGTTTCTCTCTCTCTCCCTCCCTTCCACTCCCTTGAAAAAAAATCAGTGGAAAAAATATCCTCTGGTGAGGATTAACTAAAAAAAAAAAGCAAAGAGATGTTCTAAACCTCACATAAGGCTTATGTGTCTAAGTAGACAGAAGCACATTTAAATAATTCATATGATATATATATATGTGTGTGTGTATGTGTATATATATATACAGACAGACACATGCGCACGCACGCACACACACACACACACACACACACACACGGAGTTTTTCAGGATTCAATTTCCTGTCTTTTAAAAGTTCTGTAATACTCAACTGACACTTAGTACATCTTACAAAATATAAACATCTCTTGGTGGCATTTTATTTATTAGTAAAATGGGATATTTTATCCACCCACAGGATGGTTCAGAGGTGATAATATTTATCAAGTGCCAATGTAGTGCCCAATACATGTTTGCCAATCAAAGCTATTCTCTTTCTTGGGGTTATGATGTTTCACCACAGACATGTTTTGTTTTCCTCTGCCGTATTTAGTGCAAACTCTCTATGAACAGGAATCATGTATAATAATTATTTACAACCATCCCTACATTTCTAAACTCTTTCTGCACGCTAGCCCCCTTCTCGCGCCTATTCTGGATTTGAACTACCCTATAAAGATTGGATATATTCCCCCCATGGTGCAGAATATTACTCGACTGCATTTTCACTTTTCCCAGATTTGGTGGAAATAATGTATTTTCTCAAATTCCTGAACACCAGCCTCATACCCTTAAATGTGGGATCGACCTGGATGAAGAGATCACTTGATTATTTTGATCACTAAGGATAATTTCTAAAAATCTGTTTTGTACTAGATCTTCTGATCTCTCATTACTCAGGCAGAATTTAGTGTTACCATGTTTTCTCTCTCTGCTTGTAGAGGTGAACTGTCCTCATACTTGAGCCTGGGAGTACAACCAAAGTTTGAGTGTCATCTCCATGATCAGCCAAAAAAAATGTTTTTGAGCCACTTTATTGAGGTATTATTGAAATGTAAAATACATATTTAATATGAGCAACTCCATGAGCCTGGGGCTAAGTAAACCATCACCACCATCAAGGCCACGAATGTATCTATCTATCACCTCCCAAAGTTTTCTCGGTTATGACTTGTCCATGTGCATGACAGTAACACTTAATGTAAGATCTACCCTTTGGGGAGATTTTAAGTATACAATACAGTATTGCTAGCTCAATAGACACTGGGCTGTATAGTAGATCTTCAGCACTTATTTACCTTGCACAACTGAAACTTTACACCCTCCACTTTTCCCCCTCCCTCCAGCCCCTGGCAACCGGTCCTTCTATGCGTTTTACAGCTTTCAGTTTCTTTCCAGATTGTCTTCCTGACCTTCCATGGATTTTCTCTAGGGGCTGTCTGACCAAGTGCTATATTTTACTACCTGCAGCTGGTAGGATGGGTTCATAATGATAAAGCAAACGTGTCTTCACTTTTCTAAGCATTTAAAGAATAATCCTCTTTCTCCTTTCTTTCTTGCGGTTAAAATGCAGACTGAGCTTGTTAAGAGGAACAGGCAGCAGCTTCAAACGCTGAGGCCCCCTGGGCCTTTGGGAGCTTGAGCTTTGGCTGCTCGGAACTGGGAACGGACACTGTCTTATGAATTCTAATGAGGCCTTTGAATCTGAGAAACCTGAAAACCAGCTCCTCTTCGTTTTTCTTCCCTTTTATTATCTTTAAAATTTTTTATTCCTGTTAGTTTTTAACACTCCACACTTCAGGGATTTCTGTAGTTTTCTCTGTATCCTGCTTATCTGGATGGCACACTGAGAGATACTCTTTGAGACTCGAGACTGCATCAACAGAGATCAGCTTTCTCCCATTCAGAAAAGACACAGACCCTTGACCTCAAGTCTCTTTAAACCTATGAACGAATTACAGATGTTCTCAAACTTTTCCTTGGTTTCCACCCTTTCCTGGGTTCTTAGACTTCCCTGAAAATAAAAAAGGAACAAACAAAAACTCAGATATGGCCTTTGGGTACTTGGAAAACTTAATTCAAAGACTTGGAAATAACTTGATATATTGAGAAAAATCTTAAAATAAATGTTATTCACTTATATCCCCCAATACATTTAATACTCTCACTCAGGTTCTTGTGACAAGTGGATTATCACAGACCTCCTTTGCAGTTTAATTAAAAAACATTCCAGATGGTTACTCATGCATTTTAAACTTTAAAGCATCTCATAAGAAGACATATGACTAGTCACTTGTACTAAGGTAACTATTATCACAGTCATAAATCATATAAGTTATTACTTCTTTCCTTCTTTCTTCCCTCCACAAGCAATTATTAAGACCTTCTTATGAGGGCACATAATAAACCTGAGGATGGTGGACAAGGCATGCAGAACTTAATGTAGGCTTATATGGGAGATCCCAGGGCTCTATGACTTGGCCAGGAGCCTCGCTTTAAAATAGGATAAGGGAAATGGTGCTGGATTCCCAGTTGCCACAGTTTCGTCCCCGAGGAAGTGTCAAGTGGGTGGGAACACGTCCCTCCTCTGACTGGGAGCCCACTGGCTACAGCAGGCTAGCAGGCCACTCTACTGCAGGCAGCTACCACTGTTCTCTCCTCTGCCATGAACCCTCCAAGGGAACTCATTGGTTTTAGGTGATTGAAGGTTTCAAACTTCCAATAGGAATAGAAAGCATGGAGAGGAATTGGTCATGGCTTGGCGCTGGATACCATAAAGAATAAAGGGAGATTTAAAAATATGTATCAGCATGAGAGAGAGAAAGAAGGGCAAATGAGTGAGAGGCATGTTCAACCTGGGGGAGATTAAAGCATTTCATTCAATATGAGGCCATCTTATCAGAAGTGGGTAATGGGAATTAAAGACTGGCTTGATATCACCCTCCTGTAGAAACATAGGAAAGGAATGAACTCCACTGATCGTGGAACACACTTGGGACTTAGCTGTGCTTGGTGGCTTAAAAAAAGTGTGGCTTGTGTTGACCATAGAACCAAGAGAAAAAGAAATACGGTGACACTGGGCTTAAAGGGTTCAGGAGCAGATCAGAAAATGTAGCAGCCAAACTTGGTTATTTGGTTCATTTCCCTGTCTGTATGTCCTGAAATTTAATTCCATGGACTTAAATAAGTTGAGAGAAAAGTCTCACCCAAATGGGGCTGTTATGACAAATTTTGGTAGATCCTAAAACATAGAATTTAGAAAGTTGAATTATTTATCTTGCAGGAGTAAATAACTAAGAAATGGTTAATAACCAAATAGCTGCAGCAACCCCCTTTCATAAGAGGAATGAATAAATTAAATAAGTAAGTAAATGTGTGTGTTTATATGTATATGTATACATACAAACATATATCTATATGATTTTTATTTATTTATTTATGAAAGAGGGGAAGTGAAAATGTATAGTAGGTACAAATAAAAATCAGTTAACACCAGTGAAATTAGAGTTGTATTTAAAGGGAGAACCGGGAAGGCTATTCCAGCTTTTTTCACAATTTCTAGACCCTTCTAGCAACAGGATGTACTGATATTGAAAAACATATGAGTAAGGACTTATTTTTATTTATTTATTTTTAGAGAGCGAGAAAGGAAGGGGGGGTGCTTGATTTGTTGTTCCACCCACTCATGCATTCTTGGTTGATTCTCTCTGTGAGAGGAGGAAGGCTCTGAAAGATGTCAGGGCTTTGTTTGAACCCTGAGGAGAATGAGAATATTGCCTGCAAAGTGAAATGGCTGCTTTTAAGCTTTTAATGAACCTTGGAGGCAAACAGTTTATAACCCTGGAAATATTTAATTTAGGAAGGTTTATGTTAAGATAATAAATTAATTAGCTTTTCCTCGTTAGAGGCATGCAGAGCAGCAGGGTTGTGTGTTCTGGAAAATTACATTTCTGCTCTTCCACTGCCTTACCACATGTGGATTGATGCAGATCTGATAGCTAACTGACAGGCGCTGTAACACGTTTACCTTGTTTAACTAATTGCCTGTTCAGAGTCACTGGAGGTTCCATTTTAAATTAATGACTTGGAGGTAATAAATGCAAACATGTATCTACTGAGAAATTAGGAAAGCATAACAAACTCCAAGTTGTTTTTTATCTGTGCTTCAGTTCTGGGTTGCCTGATACGTTAAAGAAGCAGCAGACAGAAACCTGTGGACCTCCCGTCAGATCTGGCCCACTCCCTGTTTTTGTAAATAAAGTTTTATTAGAACATAGCCACGCCCATTCCTTAGTGTTATTTGTAGCTGCTTTCATAGGACAAAGGCAGAGTTGAGTAGTTGCAACAGACACTATACACCTGCAAAGCCTAAACTATTTTCTACTTAGCTACTCCAGGAAAATGTTTGCAAACTCCTGCCTTAGAGGATACCTACCTCACCACTGTATTCTGTAGTAGTTCTTGGTCAAACATTGTGTTGGCTAGAGATCCGTTTCCATACGCTCATTGATTGCCAATGGAGAGTACACGTAGTTAGGAAATGAAATGCAAATTTGGTGCTCTATTTCAGTCCTTTATTTTAGTCTATATGACTCCCAGCACATTTCTTTGGACACAGTCTGCATGAGTTGATGAAATTCAGGATTAATTTTGGTGACTGATGAAGCATGGCTTAATTTGGCTTTGCTGCTTTTCACAGTTCATGCTTTCTTTGCCACTGGACTTTATTTAAATAATTTTCTTGGCTTATGACAACTATAAGGAATTCATAGGAAATCCACACTGTCCATTCATTCTTATACTAAAATATTGTTAATGTGGCTTGAAAAGAAGAAAATAATTTTATTTTTTAAATATATTTTTGTTGATTTCAGAGAGAGGAAGGGCAAGGGAAAGAGAGAAAGAAGCAGCAATGATAAGAGAGAGTCACTGATTGGCTGCCTCCTGCATGCCCCCTGCCAAGGATCTAGCCCGCAACCCGGGAATGTATCCTGACTGGGAATTGAACTGCTATGTCCTGGATCATAGGTCAATGCTCAACTGCTGAGCCATGCTGGCCAGGAAAAGAAAATAATTTTAATTCACTCCTAAAGCCAGAATTTGTATATTGCTAGTTTTCTCTCTGAGTATGGAACCACAAAAGACCTGAGCAGTCAAAGCAGTCCTAAGAAAGAAACACAAGTCCTAGCCAGTTTGGCTCAGTGGTTAGAGTGTCGGCCTACGGACTGAAGGGTCTCGGGTTCAGTTTCAGTCAAGGGTGCTTACCTATGTTGCAGGCTCTATCTCCGCCCTGGTTGAGGTGCATGCCGGAGGGAACAAATTGATGTGACTCTTTCACATTGATGTTTCTCTCCCTCTCTCTCCCCCTTCCACTCTCTCTGAAAAACAATGGAAAAATTATCCTCTGTTGAGGATTAAAAAAAAAAAAAGAAACACAAAGCCGGCGATATCACACTTCCTGACTTCAAATTATACTACAAATCAACAATTATCCAAACAGCATGGTATTGGCAGAAAAACAAACAGACCAATGGAACAGAATTGAGAGCACATAAATAAACCCACATGTATATGGGCAAATAATTTTTCACAAAGGAGCCAAACACATACAGTGGAGAAAAGAAAGCCCCTTCAATAAATGGTGCTGGGAAAGTTGGAAGGCCACATGCAAAAGAATGATATTAGACTACTGTTGTCCCCATATATAAAAATTAACTCAAAATGTTTGAAAGACCTAAATAGAAGACCTGAAACAATAAATTACATAGAGGAAAACAGGTACTACACTTATGGACCTTAGTCTTAGAGAGGATTTTATGAATTTGACCCCAAAGGCAAGGGAAGTAAAAGCAAAAATAAATTAATGGAACTGATATCAAACTACAAAGCTTCTGCAGAGCAAAAGAAAATACCAACAAAACAAAAAGGCAATCAACTGAATGGGAGAAGACAGTTGCAAACAACAGTTCCAACAAGGGGTCAATATCCAAAATATATAAAGAACTCAGAAAAGTTTGAAAGCACCTTAGTTCTTAGGCACAGCTTCTCTGACTCATTATAAAACAGATCCTCTATTAAAAACCTAAAATTTATCATGGTGGTAAATACACAAGAAGCCCATTTTCATTTTCTAATAACTAGAGTTCTAGATTTTCAGGGGGAAATGGAGAACCCTTACTCTTTAAATAAACTCTATATCGAACTTTTGGCTACAAACAGGAACTGATTGAAGAAGCAGAGGTGATTTGTATCCTGGGAGAAAGTAGAGATGCCACCTAACAGTTCTTTAGGGTTATTATTAATTATTTCATTCTTTAAAAAGAATAGTGAGCATTACTATGCCAGGGACTGTGCTTAGTGTTGAAACTAAGAGGAGAAACACACTGTGTCTGTTCTTAGTGAGCTTAGTCTCATGGGGAGATGTGTATTCCAGGCTGAGAAACTGACCAAGGTGATGACACGGCTGCATTTAGAGAATGTAGTGTAGAAAGAGGAGATGAGGCCCGGAGGGGTAGGCAGGGGCTAGGTCTTGCAGGAATATATAGAGCAATTAGAACAATCTGTTACATGTAGAAAACTGTGAGTTTTTGAGAGGTATAGGTCATTGAGAGTGGATAGTCAGGAAGGCAACGTTTAAATAAGGTGTAGCCAGAAAAACAACATGTATAGCCAACACGTTTTATTTGCCTTAAATGTTTATGGTGCCTGATTAAACAGTACAACTTATATGAAGTTGTCTTTATCACCATGAGAATGGCACAACACAACAGAAATCTGGGCACCTTTTGTATATTTATTTGTAGGCTTTATTTTACCAGAATCTAAATTTCCCCTGAGAGTCTGTCCCTCCTTTCATGGCTTTGCTCTATTTTGCCTTCCTTTCCCCCCAGGGACATGTTTAGTGTCACAGTGCTGGGGGTGGGGGTGGGGGTGGGGCAGTGTTTCTACTGTCATCTTCTGAGTAGAAGGCAGGAGTGTTGCTTAGCACGCCATAGTGTACAGGACAGCCTCCCCCCAAACTAAGAGTTATTCTACCCAAATGTTATTACAATCAGAACTCGGTTCTCAAATGTCTCCCATGTCGAACAATTCGGTTCTTGACCAAATTGTTCATGGAAAAAAAATCTCAGTTGTCCTATGAAACTTCGGTTTTTGACCTGATACCTCAGCAGGACAAAAACCATCTCTCAGGCAACAAACAAAAGAGAGAATGCTTTGTTGCTGGCAAAATGGAAAATTAGCACAATTTTAACACATGAAAAGACCATCTAGAGTGTTGATGTTGCTAAGGTTGTGAAAGTGCTCACAAAATAACAATCACAGGCAGTTGAAGAGGTGGAAAAGCTGTTGTTGATTTGGATTAAGGAAAAGCAGTTAGCTAATGATAGCACTTCGGAGGCAGTGATACTGAAAAAGCTAAGATGCTGCATGCTGGAACGAGTGCTGAGTGGCTCATTTAAGGCTAGTAGGGCATGGTTCCATAAGTTTAAGAAAAGAAGAGTTTTCTTACAGATTAAACAGTACATTAGATATGTACTGTGTATAAGAAAGGTTAAAAGGGGAATCATTTGTTGTCTGGAACAGATTAATTCAGTTTACATTATTTCTAATGGGAAAGTGATTTGATTTTCCAACTAATTGTTTCTCGAACAGCCTTCAGGAACGATTTAAGTTCTAGAACCAAGGTTCCACTGTAGTGTTAAGGTTGAGAAACCCTGATTGAAAGTTATATTTCTGAATCCATCCTGCTCACTCTCCTGTGGATGTGACACAGGAAATAGGAACAGGGTTGAAGGATTCCCCAAGATACCCAGGGCAGCCTACAAAGATTAGGTGGAATTAAAGTCTTCTAAATGAGCAAGCCTAATCTAATTTTTTATGCCGATATGATCAGGTGTAGCAGTTGTAGGGCTTTTGTTGCGGAGAATCACCTTCATGATTCAGCTGAGCTCCCTTTCATTAGAAAATACAGTTCATGGAGGAAGACTCCACTGAACCCCAGTGAACATCTGTTCTTGCTTGTGATGTGCTTCCCTAACCAAAAATTCACAGGGTCTCTCCTATGATACATACTGTTTCCAAATTAACCCTGTATCCTTGTGTTCATGGTTTCATTATAAATAGATTTCCTCGTATTTTCTTGCTGCAATGGAAAGTTGCTTTTTTTTATTATACCTCTCTAAAAAAGAACTGGTACTCAGAGTATATAGAAATTGAAGTCATATTTTAATGCCCAGGAAAGGAAGGATTGTTGGTATTCTGTATATACATTCATCCCATGTGATTTATTGCATTTCTGATTTACCTCAAGCCAGAATGGAGAAATGCTGAGCAATTAGGAACAATAGAGCAATAAAGGCACTGGGGTAATCTTTCATACAGAACTCTTAGGGGAAGTGGTGTGAGGGGTGTAAATTAGTCCTGCAAAGTTAGATAAATGGCAATGGTGGAGCTGTGTCCTACCCTACAAAATTAAATGTAAAGAAAAAAAAAAGTAAAAAAAGCAAAAAACCCGCAAAACTTCCTGTGCTAAAACACATTCAGCATTCCATCCCTAAATAAATGCAAACGTATCTTTAAAAGCATTTTTCTTACATCTCTGGGTATTTCAGCTTCTTATAAATGCATTAAAATCATTTTTTCCCCAGGGGAGAGGCTGGTTCTCAATTTTGGAACCCTATGGGTGGAACAAATGGTGACCTCCACGGAGACCAGCAGGAGACTTTCTGAGAGGAGTACACCCCCAGGGCCTGTGCCCGCATCTGCTGGAGACTCTCGGAGACAGCAGACCTGCCTCATTGTCTGTCCAATTTGCTGTTGTACCTCTTTTCTTCTTGCAGACAATGATAATAACTTTGTAATTTATTTCTCTGCCTCACAGGACATTTACAAACAATGATAGCTTACTTTTCTTTTCTTATGTAGTCCAGACTGTTGGAGATTACTAGACACCAGAAACGTACGGAAGAAGAGGTCCTGAAAATTCAACTGGTCCAGATCTTCTCCATTTGCAAAGGAGGAAACGGGGTTCAGCGGGGCAAGGCAACTTACGCGTGTTTGGTACTGCAGCACCCTCCCCCTGCAGCCCTGCTTCTCAGACCTTGGGGACAGGCTTGCTGGATATGGCAAACAAATACACAATGCTTGGGATGCAATTATCCTAAAAAATTCATTGTTTTTGTAAATTCAGATTTAACTGAGTATCGTGCAAAACAGCCTGATACTGTGGGAGCCTCGTGCTCTTAGTTAGTGGGAACATTTAAATAAATACACACCCTTGACTGTGCCACAAACCCAGAATTTCCTCTTGATGTTTGTGTAGGTTTTTCGTTTGTTTTATTTTGTTTTTATTTTGTTTTGGTTTCATCGCTCGAACACTAAAATAGAGTGAAAGTTATAAAAATAACTGAGGGTGCACAGGGATACGTTTTCAGTTTGAGGCATTGGAATCATCTGGTGGATCCTACCAATGACTCTCCATTGCGTGAATGCTCTGTTTCTCAGTCCCATGCAGGGCAGGGGGCAGCCAGCGCTATGGTATATCCTGATACCCATTCCTAAGACATTCTTTCAGGAATTGTATAATTGTTATTTATTTTGCTTCATTAAAAGATTCCTAATTCTCTTAATGTTCTACAAAGAACATCAATAATCACGAAAATAGAAGTTTGAAAAGAAAGTTAAACGGTAATCATTTATAGTTTATTCGTATGCGTACTCATGTACTCTACAATCATTATTCCTTTTCAACTCCAAGCTTTACCAAGATAATATGATACTTGGCCTCTACTATGGGAAAACTTGCCTCCTTAATGTTGCTAGAACTAGCCTAGTGTGGATGTGGCTTTTGTTAATCTCCAGTGCTTCTAATCAAATGTCTTTCTAGAAATAATTGATTTACTTCCTATGTGAACAATGCTCCATAAATGAAAACCTGGTTTACGTTCTAGTGCTTTAGGCAGTCTCTCCAAGTGTAATATTGCCCAGCCACCAGAAATGAGAAGTGAACCTGTTTGCTCCATTTCACTTTTGTTAGTGGCATCCTGTGGTTGAGAGCACAAACTTGGGAGATAGGCTGATGGGTGTGATCTTGGGTACATAGTTTAGTTTTTGTATCTCTGTTCCTGTTTCCTCATTTGTAAAGTAGGAATGATAAAGGGAGGCTGGGTGAGGGGAATGGGAAGGGATTAACCAAAGGATTTATAACTTATATGCATAACCCATGGACATAGACAATAGTGTGATGAAGGCTTAGGTTGGGGCAGGGGTTGGGTAGAGGAGTGCAAAGGTAGAGGAGGGGGAATGGGGGACATTTGTAATACTGTCAACAATTAAAAAAATAAAAAAGAAGAGAAACCAGAGCTCTCTTTCTCTGCCATGTGAGGACACAGTGCGAAGGTAGTCATGTGAAAGCCAGGAAGAGGGCCCTCCTTCACTGAGAACCAAATCACCTCCCATCTTGATCTTAAACTTGACTTCTCCGCCTCTCAGAGCTCTGAGAAAATAAATCTCTGTGGTTTTGTGTGTGTGTGTGTTTTAAAGTGCTTCCTTGTGAGGGGTAAATGAGTTGCTATGTTAAAGTTAGAAGTAAGCAAGGTTTCTAAACAGCCTGATGTAATCATTAGCTATTACTATTCTTTTGCCTCCTTCCTTCTGTCTGCACATGATGCCACCTAGGACCTTGGGAATTTTTTTTTCTTTGCTCAGTATCAAGGTATCCTGTGGTCACAACATTCCCTTTGCATTGAATGCTGACTTTGGGATATCCATGAGTCTTAACAGCCATGAGCCTAACAGCTCACTTTTACGCCAGGCCATAGCTCATGGGACACAAGCCCAGGTCTAACTCCTAAAACTCTTGCTTATCTAAGAAGGAGTTTTAGGAAAGTGAACTCTCTGTTCTGTTCTCCACTTTGTCCCCAGCTTCTAGACTTTGCATGGTTATGTTATTGATGGGGAGTTCTTCTGGCCCCCACAGGTTGCTGGTAGGAGTGAGCTTCTTGCAATATCCTGAGAAAAATAATTTTCTGAGACTCACATGGGAGGATGAGATATTGTAGAAAGCTTTATTTCTCTGGAATTATACCCCTGAGTTTCCAGGGCCTCATTTTCCTTCGTCGCACTGTGGAAGAAGTATAGCTGTGACTTCAATACGGCTAGAATTAAAGTTGATGCCCAGAGTTTCCATTCCATGCCTGCACAGTCCAATAGAGCATCAGACTAGCTTAATTTGTGTTCCCAGTTGCAGTCCATCAGTCCCTTGCATGTGGGGTTCACATGGCCCTGGGCCATGAGACTATGGAGAGAACATGGATGAGTGCACAAAAGCCACAAGAGCACTAAGAACCAAGAGAGAGAATTCTTTTGTTTGGGGGATTATGTATTTCCAAATTTTCATGGGCGTGCAGTGGCCCTGCCCCCACTAGCCAATGATTTCTGTTCCTAGGTTTGACTGACAGGCAAGTACTTTCCATACTTACCCTGACTCACTGCTCATATGTCCATCGTCCATCTTCTCCTTTGTCGAGTCCCTTCCCCCAGTGATCTGCAAGGAATGGGCCATTGGTTCCCTGGGGAGTGTAAAACTGCAGCTTCCTGATGAAACTGGCCCAATGACCATGCCTATAATGTCTGGCCTCCCTTTTGCTCCTTTCCTATTATTAATAACTAGCTAATTACAGTGATATCAGTTAGGATGTAACACGTATTTGCTAAATGAAGTAAGAAATAAACACTTTTAAGCACTTAAGATTGAGAGAGTATTTTTCCTAAACTAGGAGAAACTATTACAGTTAATTGGATGCATATCATTAAAGAAAAATCTTAGAGCAGATGATCAACCTCCTTAAGATCTGGAATGTGGCATGTACACATGGGAAGATCCTCTGACCATTTCATTTCGCACTTCATAAAATTGTATGATATCACTCAAGTGATGGGTTTTTCCAGAATCATTAAAAATATTCTGATTTCTTCTTACTAGAAGAAACACTGACATTGAACATAAAGTTTTTTTGTGCAGGCATTATTGCTTATTTTCTAATGGAAGAATGGATTGCATCTTAAATTTTTCCTCTCTCATTGATCTCATCAGAAGCTATCCACCAGACTTCTTTCTTGAGCAAAAATCTCCTCTTAGAAATCCTCATTTCTATTGGGTCATTCTGTTTCTCATTTACTTTTATCTGTTCTCTCAAATGTCTTCTTAAGATTAATTTTTAAATCAGAATTACAGAGCATAAAAAATTTTAGCCAGGGTTTCATGAAAGGTTTTTTTTTGTTTATCAGAAAAGAAGAAAAGATCTATGACAATGCACTCTGATATCCAAATGAGCTTCTTAAACCTTAGTGTCTCCGGTAGTTTCAAGTTTAATTTAAAATTCATCCCTTCTTTCTTTTGATCTTATCTCTCCTATTAGCTCTTGAGTAAGTGAAATGCTTGTGGGTTCTAAAAGAATGCCAGTCAGGTACTTGAATTTATTGCTTAGCCATACAAGTAAAGGTAAAGTGTTTTTATGATCTAATCCTAGCTCCATGTATTTCCTTCATTCTTATTGATCCTCCTGTTATGAACTTTGTGACACAACTATTATTAAGCAATGGAAATACTAATGAAGGCGGCAAGAATTCAGAGAGCACCTGAGAGCAGTTCATCTCCTCTCCATCCAGACAGGCCTGTAATTCCTCAGGTTTATAACACTTTCTTTCTTAAGTCATTTGCTGGTGTTGGAACTCAGCACATCTCTCTTTCTCTAACTCAGGGTAGATGTTATGGCTGTTTGTTGGTTATTTTTTGAAATATTTATGAAGGTTCCTCACCTTCATTAAAAAGTGTAGCGCTCTCCTTCCATGAACACAGTGGTGTTAGTTTTCCTTCTCCTTAGAAGTTACATGTAACCATATGCCTTGCTTTTGATCTTCTCTCGAAAGTGATATGAAGACTCTATGAAAGTGAGTACAAGCTTCCTCCATTTCTCCCTCTTCTAATTTATTTGGCAATTCTACCTAAGTGGCTGTTTGGTCAACCAGGGTTCTGGAGTGACAGCAATGATGACTTAGAGTAGAACTCCCAGCTGCCAATGATGGAAGATTAGCAAGAAATGAACTTTTGTTGTTTCAGGCTACTAAGATTCGAGGATCATTTGTTACCACAGCAGAATATGCCCTATTCTGACTGATACACTTCTGCAGCATGAAGTCTCCTTTTTTCTTATTATTAACCCCTGATTTTTATTTGTGGGTTCTTGTAATTTCCAGGAAACTTACTTATCCCACATGTCAAGGCTGGAGTATATGACTGGGCTAAAACAATTGGCTCATTCCATGCCTTGGAGACAAATAATTGATTTAGAATTGGACATATGATATGATTGTCCAATTAAAATGCATCTCAGGAAATCTTTAAAGATGGTTGGGATGAAGCAACTTCCTTTACTATTCAATGTGAAAGAGGAACCATGTATTTCTAGATGTTTATGTTTTCTTGTTTGGGATATTGAAGGGTCAACTTTGGGATGAAATGGACATTATAGGTAAAGAAGAAAGAGAAAACCAGATCTTGGAGACATCATTGAGCTGGGGACTCAAGGCTTATTGAAAGTCAATCATTGTAATAATTCTGTGTGCCAATAAATTGCCTTCATTCTTTGACTTACTTTTGACCCCATTATTCTGATACCTGGTATTACAAAGACTTCAACTGACATGGTGTTTGAGTGTTAGCTCTCTAATGTGGTATGTTTGAACGATGTATAACCATCACTACTGACCTGCAAAACCAGACTATGCTCTATTATGTCAACAAGGAAGAACTGAGAAGTAGGGCAGAGTAAATATGGATGGGGAATGAGTAGCGATCACACCAGAGGCCACCTAGTGTGCCAGAAAGATATATGTTCAAATCCTGTATTGTATACTACAAATCATGCTTGTGTTCTTTCAAAAGTAATTTGGCCTCTCTGAGCCTCAGCTATCCCATCTATAAAATAGTGATAATTTCCTACCAGTTGTAAATGAGATAACACACTAAGTTCTAAAGTATGCAGGGTACATTATTTTTACTCATGAACTTCAGTGATCTTCCAGTCCCAGTGGACACTGTTAACCTCAAAAGAGCCATTCTTCCTTTTCTATAACAGAAGAATGGAGAGACTTTTTCACTTGTACCTGAGAGTATATTGTGGAAGCCTTATCACCTTGCACCTTAGAATAAGTTGTCCCACCTAAATTAAAGTCTTCTTTTAATTATTTAGGATATGATGTGTGTGTGTGTGTGTGTGTGTGTGTGTATGTGTGTGTAGAGACAGTTACAAATGCTGGAAAGACAGCTGGAGTATAGTTTAAATACAATATTTTAAAGCAAAAATCCTACATTTGCCCTTTTTGTTTTCTCTTGACATTTTTAAAATGATTTTATTCATTATTTTAACTCATGTATTTTTGCATCTTTTAAAATTGAATTTATTGGGGTGATATTGGTTTGCAAAATCATACAGGTGCCAAGTGTACAACTCAGTATAAAATCTTTTTGCCCACTGCATGGTGTACCCATTGCCCCAAGCAAAGTCTCCTTCTGTCCCCACCTCCCTTTCCCTCTGGCTACTACCACTCTGGTGTTTTTGTCTATGTGTTATATATATATGTTTTTTGGTTAATCCCTTCACCTTCTTTCATCCAGTCCCTCAACCCCTCTCCCTTCTGACAGCTGTCAGCCTGTTCCATGTTTCTACGCCTCTGTTTCTATTTTGTTCGTCAGTTTATTTTGTTCATTAGATTCCACATGTAAGTGAGATCATATGGTATTTGTCTTTCTCTGACTTGCCCAGTCTCCTGTACATCAAAATCAGGATGTTGTCTTTCTCACTGTCTCTACTTTATCACATTGAGTGATTTGTCTAAGCTTATTCTACAGGTCTAACATAAGGTAGAGAATTCCTATAGCAACTGTTATTGCAAGTATTTCATGACCATTTCTTTCTAATTCTTTTATCCCCTTGTGTATTAGGTGGTGATCTCCAAGGAATTCTAAGGCAGCAAAACTTAGGTTCTGTTAAATATATACCTAGAAAATAGCTAAACAAAAGCAAAGCTGGAAAAGAAAATCTATTTTTATCATTTTGACCTTAATTACAAAGTCTATGGAGGAAACAAACGGAGGAAGGACGAGCATAATCGTGCCATAATAGAGTGTAGTAATCCTATGCTCATTTTAATTAAATTTGTAGTCCTTTGGCAGCCATTCAGCTCCTCAGAGTCATTAGAAAGTCCTATAATATTTTATTTCTGTTTCATAGTAACATGGAGATTGGTTTGCTCATCCCATGGGATCTGAGACGTTATACACAAGGGATATAAAGGACCATTAAAAATTAATCATTTTGAAATATCAAACATCATTGGAAGCCGTGCTGTTGCTCTGAAGATTTATTAACTGGTTGGTACATAGTCATTACACGCAGGACCACCCTGGGTTTTTATATTTCACACTAAACACTTCTCATTATTTTCTCAAAGTTATTATTAGAGCATGACTAGAGCTCAATGCATGCTAAATTAAAATAATGTGAAGAGCCATATTTGCCTAACAGCATTGGTTTCCTAAAGATGCACGCACTGTACAAATTAAGGAATTTGGTGGGGAGACTCAAGGGCCTAGTAGTAAAGAAAAAGGTTCAGATTTTGGTCAGAGGGATTTGAATCCTGGGTACACAATATGGAATCATAAACCCTTAGGCAAACTGCTAACTTCTCTAAGCTTTGGGTTAGAAAATGTTCCCCAGTCGCCTCTGTGGTTAGAACACAGTCTATGAGGAAGCTCTGGAGCTGAGGTCAGCAAACTTTCTCTGTTAAGGGCCAGTGTTTTAGTCAGCTTGGGCTATCCTAAATAAATATAATAGGCTGAGTGGCTTCAATAGACATTTATTCCCCACAAGCTGGAAGTCTGAGATCAGGGTGTCAGCATGGTAGGTTCTTGGTGAGGGCCCTCTTCCTGGCTTGCAAATGGGTGCCCTTCTTTTGTTTTCACAGTGTGTGGGAGAGCTCTGGTTCTTTCCCTTTCCTTATAAAGACACTAATCACATGATGGTGATCCTTCCCTCATGACCCCATTTAAATATAATTACTCTCAAATGCCCCACCCACAGATACCATCGAGTTGGGTGTTAGGAGTTCAACATATGAACATTACATTTGGGGGTGCACATTCAGTCCACAGCAGCCAGAGAGGAAACATTTTTTGGCTTTGTAAGTCATACAATTTCTGTGGCAACTCCTCACCTCTGCCTTTGTTGTGCAAAGGCAGCCATGGACAGATGAGCATAGCTGATTTACAATAAGGCTTTATATAGGGACAATCATATACATTTTATTCAATTTTTGTTTCACAAAATATATATTCCATTTTTGTTTCTACTACTTAAAAATGTAAAACATTCTTAGCTCATGGATTATTTGAAAAAGCAAAAAAAACCCAAAAAACAACAGCTGGCAGCCAAGGTTAGCCCACAGGTCAGAGATTGCGGACCCTGGCTGCAGGTGATTTTGGACTCTCTACATGGAAGGAGTCTTGGTCTCTGAGTCACCAAATGGAGGAAAACTGCCAACAAACTAGGAACATCTACCTGATTTTTTCTGTGAGAAACAAATCTCTATTATATGAAACTCTGAAATTATGAACTTTATTTGTGAGAGCAGCTAGTATTACCTTAACTGATTATCACATCAAAGGAATATGTTAGGAGACAGTGGATAAAAACAGCAGAGCATGAGTACATAGTGAGGGTTGCTTAATGTAGTGTTCTTGCACACGTGTTGGCTGAGTGCATGTGAAGGCATTAAACCCATCAACTCTGAGATGCCATGCCCAGTTTGAGAAGTGTATGCCAGGGGAGTGACAGACACCCGTTCGAGGGCCTTCCAATCTTGACTGAGGAATGTCTTAGAGCCTGGACATCCTGGTTTAAAATAAGCTTTCCTTAAGGGTAACTTCACATTACTAAAATTCTAGGATGCAGTGTAGCCAACAGGTCAAGCTTTCCCTGTCATACATAGCACACTGATCCATTTTTAGGGCAGGTTTACATTCAATATGTGATTAAGGAAAGTTCTGCACTTTTAAAACAACTCTTCTCTGTGTAGAGCAGAAAACCAAATGAATTAAGTTGTATTTTTCTGAATATATTTATAATACAATCATCTAAAAGTTGGTTGGGCACCTTTACATATTACATCTATCTGTGCCTTTCTGCTCAGCTTGTCAGTTTGATGATTTAAAAAATCTCAGTAAGTAATATGAGAAAGAGCACTAAACCTAGAGTCTGGAGACTTGATCTTTTGGTCTTCTTGTTACTTGATGATGATTTAAGGAAATTTATGAATGTCTTTGAGTCTCAGTTTTTTTAAAAATCCATAATTTGGAGACAATAACACCTATACACCACAGGTGTGTAGTGATGATGAAATAAAATTATGTTTGTGAAAGTGCTTTGTAAACTACAAATAATCATAGTGATGTGAGCAGCTGTTTTGCAGTAAAGACCTTACCTGTTTACAAGTTTATAAGGTTTCTCTTAATCAGCTACTATAACAATGGGTGTTTTGTTTTCCAGAGAAGAGAGAGGAGAGAGTGAAGAGAGAGGAACAAGAGAGTAGAGAGAGAGGAGAGAGAAGAAAGACACACACACACACACGCACACACACTCTGATGCTGTTTTGGGAGAAACATTTTGTCAAAAGCACCTTCTGACCATGTTTCCTCTTTCTCTATGGTGGAGTGGGAAGAATCTGGGTAGAGATGCTGAAAAGTGAGAGCAGTTGACATGCATTCACTGAAGTTTTATGCCTTCTGTGTGAATCTGGAGAATTTGTTTTGCTTAATGGGCAAAATTTAGTTTCTCCAAGAGCTTCAGGAGTTATCAGCTTGAAACAATATATCAGTGTTGGGAGATGCAATAAGAAGTAGATAGGTCGTCAATTCTGGAGCTCTTTTGAGAATTAGATGTTGACAAAATGACTCTTTTATCATATTTTTCCTATACCCTTATCTCTTCCACAATTCTTCCAGGCACTAACTTTAATGTCTCTCCTGTTCAAAGTTTCACTGAGGAAAACGTCATTTGGTAATTTGAAATTAGTAAGCCATATAACCTTTACTTTCTTATCGGGAATAAAAAATTTTCCATGGTTACGTGCAACGTGAAGGAAGTTTAGCCCAGTGGAAGCTGGGCCATGGCCTGTTTTTGGCTCCAAATCAACCACTCAAAACACCTAACTGGCCCAGACAAAAAAGTGACCTACCAGATGACCTGATACTGGGGTTTAATGAAGGGACAGCCCTAATTCGCTGACTTCAAATAGGAGCCCTTTATTTGAGAGGCTTATCTCCAGCCATCTGAGATCAAAGTTATCACTTCTGAGTCAGTTCACTGAAGGAAGGGTCTGCCTGAGTCACTTTGGGAACTGGATGCTCCCATGGTACCTGTGTGACGGTGGACTTTTACTGATTCAGAAATTCAGTCCTTTTAAGATATCACTGATAGCCTCCTGCAGCTAAGGGAAGGGAAGGAAGATACTCTGCCTGTTCTGGTCTGATGTCACTGGTCTCAAAGAACCTAGTGCTTCCCTCTAGGTGCTACTTTGGAAAATTGTGGGTGCTCTTTTTCTGGTTGTCACAATAACCAGGGTGGAGAAACATTTAATGGATGGAAGCGAGGGATGCCAGATGTTCTGGAATGGATGGAGCAACCAGGAACAACCACAAAAGCAACCATTGTCTTCTATCTCGAATGCCTTTTTAAAACCACCTGAACTACTCTGTTTATAATCATCTGAAATCAGAACCTTAGGTAATCATGTGTATAAAGAGAAAGCAGTTTGGCCTGGTTTCATAATATACTGACTTTTCAAAGAATGAACTACTCTGTCAGCTGATGTGAGATTGTATTCTGTTTTGCTTGGGAACTTTACTAAGAGCTGTTCATTAGTACAGAAAATCATGTTACCGATGGCAATGCTGTTTGTGGAGTTTGAATCGCTAATACAATACTCTGGAATCAGCCCTGGCTGGCGTGGCTCAGTTGGTTGGGCATCATCCGATGCACCGAAAGGTTGGCAGTTCTGTTCCTGGTCAGGGCACATGCCTGGATTGCTGGCATGCAGGAGGCAGCTGATCAATGTTCTGCTCTCACATCAATGTTTCTCTCTGACTCTCTCCCTCTCCCTTCCTTTCTCTCTAAAAACCAATAAAAATATTTTTAAAAAAATACTCTGGAATCAGTCTGCATGTATGGTGATTCTACATGTAGGACATACATCTGGCTACTTCTGTGTGTCTTTAGTGTAGTTGTGCCCATTGATTATATTGAAATGTGTATTATTTTATTATTAATTGGTGTTATTGTTTCCCTTGAGTACAGATATGAGATTATTTGTTTTGAGATTATGTATACAGGTAGAGTGTATTATCCATGAATCTAATTTAGGATGGTGAAAGAACATTACAGGAAATTTATTATCAAAAGGACATATTGCATCCAAAAGATCGAGAACCACCGGGATTCATTGTCCTGAATATAATGCTCACATTTCAGGGGAGATTTAATCGGACCCAAAAGATGTAACCAAAACTTGAATCCAGGGATGCAGGCATCTTAAAAACCACCAAACCAAACAATATAATTTTTTCAATCGTTGGTAAATACAGACTGGGTTTATGGTGCAGTGGCTCCCCAGGCATCTCAGAGAAACTATATTTTCTTTCTTTGGCAACCAGTAGCTTTTGCAATAAATTCCTTAATAATAGACTCTTGTCTCAGCTTCTTAGAAGTGGACAGGGCCGTAGAAGACATTTCAAACAACCTTTCTCACAGAAACTCTTATGCAGTTACCTACAAGTCCAAAAGCTGTTGCTTTAATGCTTCTGGGAATGGAAAACTTACTCTCATACAGGATGACTTGTTTTCAGTGTTGAATGCTTCCTTTCAGAAAGTTGAGCTAAAGTCTCTCTATTTAAAATTCTACTCTGTAGCCCAAGTTGGGTTCCCATTAGTAATACAGAACCAGTTGATTTTACTCCCCTACAGAGCAGCCCTTCATGAGTTTGAAAAGGATGCTCATGCGGTGATGGATTGAAGCCAGTGCTGCAGCCACGGTACCATGTGAAGGAGTGAGCACTGTGCTGGTAGAGGTGCGGGGTGGAGGCCCCCCAGTGTGAGTCTGAGTTGAGGCCACCAGCCAAAGGCAAGGAGATGATGTTCTTAAACTCCAGCATCAATTGTTTAGCCACTTCCCCCATAGAATTGCCATAGTTAACTCCACCTCCTAAGGGTTATTCGGAAGTTCCCAGAAGAGACAGCTTAGAAAGAAGGAGCACACAGGGAAAACATACTGGTCGAGACTTCGAACTTCATGCAACTCTAGACTCTTGCGTATCAGTTCACTGTGCTTTCCAGGAAAGCCAGAAGGCACAGGCTCTATCTGTGTTGGATATCTCTGGGCTCTCATAAACTTCATTATAGAAGGAAAAGAAAAAATTTCTTCTCTTTTCATTCATTTATTCTAATATCTAAGAACCCAAACCTTACCTAAGCAAATAGAAATCTTTTCTAAATTATCCAACTTGCCAACCCTTCTCAGCACTGTTGTACTAGCTGGGCTCCCCTAGTACAACACTCGTGTCCAATTCTTGCACGTCAGGTCCCTCCTCAGCAGGACCTTTCTTGGCAACATTTATATGAAGCAGGCTCCTCCAAACCCTTTGTGTTAGATTAGCTGTTTACATCCTTTATAGCACTAAATGATCTATCTTATCGATTAATTTTGTTTTCTTACGAAAATTTAAGCTCCATGAAAGTTTGGAGCCCATTTGTCTTGTTCACTGCTGTAAACAGTGCCTGGCACGTGGCACATGTTCAATACATATTTGCTGAATAAATAAATAAGGGAAAGAACAGAACTCTTTGTTTTGCACTTTGTGGTGTCTTATTGAATTTTAGATTGGAGTCCATTTTCTTTTCTAATTATGTTGATCCTTTCATCTTTTCTCCAGGTTGTTTACTCTCAGTTCCTTGCATGAGACACCTTTAGTCTCCCGTCTCTGGAAATGCTGTACTTTTTCTTCAGTTCTCATAGAATGGGGCACAATATGCCTTCAGCTTACTATATGGTTGTGCACATGCTATGCTTCAGACTTAGTGGTTTGAAAGATTTAGTGAGGATGCAGAACTTTCCAGTTTTATCCCTAAGAAAACTTAAACTCCTGAAACAACTGATTAGGTCTAGCTTTGTGCTTTGTTATGATTTTAATATGGATTGATTTTCAATTATTTTAGTGTTTTTGGATTTCTGGACTCTGTACCCTTGTGTATTCAAAGTATTAGCTATGAATTCATTTAAGTAAAATAGTATCATTTATAGTAGTTGTACTATGGGTCTTTGGCATAGAGGTCCTTGTATCCATGGTCTAATGCCTTTCGTCGTCATGAACATTTCACCAATACAGGCACTATATTTTTATTAGGAGATTTATTAGGAGAAAACAACAACAGACAGAAGACTTAAAATTGTACACTGGAATTAACGGTTGTGTTTTTGAGGTTCATGGGACAGTGACAATCATCAGACCACTCTTCATATGCCTGTAAAAGCAGGACTTCTGATTTGCTATTGCCTGTACATATATCATGTATCTGTAATTTCCTGTGCTTCCCACTGTCCCTGCCAACTGACTTTTGGTTTCTGTGTCTCCTGTGCTGTGGCATGGATCATAGCATATGTGACGCCTGATTAAGTGGTCAGCAGAGCAGCAGTGCCAAATCTTATTCCAGCACCACCCAAACCAGGAAACATTAGTCACTTGGTCTGCTTATCTCACTATCAAGTGTCCTGCGTGCTGCACTTGGAAGGATTAATTACGTTGCATCAGAAAAGATTCATGAAAGATAAGATGGTTTATGCTATTGATCTTTCACATTTACCCACTTGTTAAGGTGAGAGCTCTGCTTAGTACTCTATTCCCACACTCCTAGGTAAGTCCTGGCAGAAGCTGGAAGTACGAAGTGGAGGCCCATCAAAACCATCTAGGCTTATTTTATTGCAACTCAAAATAATACTACTTCGTTATAAAATTAATAATTCTGAAAAGTGTTAGGACAATAAGTTCTGGGCAAACTGGGGTATGTGGTTGATCTGCTTAACTATACTGAAATAGACAGCCAGCCACATCAAAGATGGAAACTGAAGCATCATCCTTAGCACTCAGTCACATGATAATTTTTGACTTTATTATTTTGTTTGGATGCTCTTCTAAAAATACTTTATTGGACCTAGATATCGAAAATCAGTCATAATAAGTATAGATTTACCATACACCATTCCTTCAAGGCCTCTTAAGAGATCATCAAATAAACAGCATGCACATCACTATTTTCTGCTCCTACAGGTATGACAGAAACTCCTAACTGATTCCTAATAGATTTTAGGGTATCTGAGGCCCTATGTGATGTTTTTTCTTTTATACATATTGAGTACTTTGGTAATATATTTCTGAAAAAGTTGTGTGTAGATCAATTTTGTTAAATCAAATCATACTTTAAATGTACAAACATTTCACTATTTAAATGAATCCCACTGTGAATGTGTTTGTAAATTTAGTCACTAATTAATTTTATTCTTATGTAACTTTTTCTTAAGATGAATCCACTCTCCTAAGACATAATTATAAGCAGTGTGCCTCATTACTAATCAGCCAGATAGAGGGGGACCAAGAACATTCTAAAATGATCAGAAATTAAAGCCGTGCTTCTGATAACACTTCTGTCTGTAGCGTTGTCATTGCAAAAGTCAGCAATCGCTAATATGTCCCTTACCTGTTAGCAAGGCAGTATATCCTTCCATCCTTCCTATGATAATTATTTCTTTATTTGAAAATGCCAATTCATTAAAATGATATTTGTTGAGGTTAGTAGATATTAGTTTTGTATTTATTCCTTTAATGCTTATTCATTTTATGAATCCAATCATTTAATGAATTATTTAGAACCTACAGAGCCCTTATGAACAACATTTCAGACAAAAAACAATAATAACAGCAACAAAATAGGTGTCTGTACTAACACATTCTCCCAGTTTGTTGAGTGTGGATTTAGAAACTGATGGATATGCTCCGATTTAAGCTTGAATGTAATCCTGAGGTGACACTAGGAGTTGCCATCTAAGTTCTGTGTCACAAACTTCATTTGTTTAAATAAAACAAGTTGCCTACAATTTAAAAATATTCAGGCCTAGGAATTCCTTCAGTATCATTTCTTTATAAGCATCTGGTTAAATCCTACGGATAGTTCTGTCTAATTCCACACATGGAAAACTTTTTTGAGTCTGTTTTCTCTCACTATGATCAGACACTTTTTATGAGTTTGACATTACTTCTAATTTCAATGACCTGGAAAAATGCCTTCCTTTTTAGTTTGCCAGTGTTTACTCACCAGCCTTCTCCTACCTGCCAGTTTAGGCACATTTGGAAGATTTTATCTGAGGCCTTAGCCAGATCTTTCTTAAAATCAAGTCTCTATTCTGGGAGAAATAGTTTTTATTGATCACCTACTGTGTGCTCATCAGTATGTTAAGTTTTTAAATGAATTTTTCTCAATACCCCTAACCCTATTGAGAAGCAAAAATTGAATATGTAAGAAATATGCTCAATGACACACAATTAATTCCTAGAAAATCTGGGATTGAAACCCAGGTAGTATGATTCATTGGTTCTGACCATGTTAATCAAATTAAAGACCATTACAGTCCCTACAAACACGGAGTAAGTAGTAAGTGGATGTGTAAGCACAGATCTGGGTGATCTTTAACTTTTAGTTAGGACAATATCAGTTATGGTGTTATGACAAAGGCGTGATTGAACTATATCTTGGCTGATATTGGAACCCCATTTCAGGAGGAGTAACAACCTATTCAGGCTTAAAGCATCTTCAAAATATGCCTGAATATTCTACCCTTTTTTGAATTTCAGTCAACAAGTGTTCATTGAGAAATTACCAGCCATTCAACATTGTATTCAACACCAAAGCTGGAGAATAGGATCAGTGTCTAAAAGATCCCACAGTCTACCCAAGGAAAATAGAAACTGTATAGGCAATTACAGAAATATAAGTGGGTATAACTATTTTGGAAAGCACAAGTTTACTTTCCCAGACTGTTGGAAATCCAAGAATGAACATTGTAAGATATTAAAATTCCAGGAACCAGTAGATGTGATTACAAACTTGGTCATTTTTTAATATTCACCAATGTTTATGGCATGAACCATCCATCTATCACTCTACCACGAGTTTGATTGCCAAAATAGCTCCCTAAGAATATCTTGTAATTTTTTAAGTGATAACCTCCAAGAATGCTTGTGTGTTCCCAGACACCAGTCTGTCCTGTGTTTTGACTTATGTCTCACTCAATGTTCCATGTCACCAAGTCTTTTAGAGAGAGCTCACTTGCAATGGTCACTATGAGAATGCCAACATCTCTACTAAGAATACCATCTCCAGTGTCCACAAATTCCCAGGTATATGGATTTCAAAAAAGTAATGGGTTTTGTTTAGAGGTGGAGAGAGTGGCCTCTTTGGCAACTATGTGGCACTCTTTGCTACCTGGGCTTCATAGTGGCTAGCTCTGCTTGTGGACCATAGTTCCTTTTAAGCAGGTCCGTCAGCTTCCCTGTCTGTCAAATTACCCTATTTTATTGCTTAACTGTCCAACACAGAGCTTGGGCACCTGCTGCTTGGCAAGTGGGAGCTGTCCAAGGTGCTGGAGATAGACGTGAACAAAACAGGCAAGACCCTGCCCTCGTGGGTATTAAAATTAATTGCCCTCTTCTTTTCCCTGCCCTAAGCTTGACTAAAATTTCCCTCTCCTTCCCTAGATACCAAAGAAAATTTCCTGTAGATATGAATAGATATAAAATTTGAAGAATATAGGGGAAGAGAATGGATATGGTTTGCAGTAGCAGTTTCTGGCTGTGCCTTCCAGAAATGCCCTGTGACATTTATAGGACCACAGGCTCACAGATTTAGAGAGGATATTTTAAAATAACATCAAAGGCATTGGTTGAAACTTGGACAATCTAGCTTGTTTTATTTAAAAGACTGCAAGTGCTCAGTTTAAATGCCCCCATGCCCACTTAATTTGAATAAGTGCATGTAGCATTGAGTAACCACAGGTTTGTTCATTTGATTGGGTTAAAACAGAGAACATAAGGGAATGCCAAAAAATGGCTAGGCTGCATTTTCACTTTCCATTTGGCATCTCAGGATTTTATTGCAAGAATCGGGGAATGAGCCTAACATAACTTCGACACAACTGACCTGCCTTATGTCTCAGAGAAAATTGTGTTCATTGAGTTATGCAGTACTTGGAGGAAAACTTAACAGTTTGGATGAATTTGTATGAAGTCTTTCAACACAGTGGGACCTATAAATATTTTAATACAAGAAACGTGATAAGGTAGAGAATCTGACCTAAGATTAGCAAGGAAACAGGATTTTGTCCAAGATAATTGTTCCTTAAATAAAAAATAGCAGATAAATTCTTTTGTAATGTATTCACATATACAACCCCAATAGAAGGGGGAAAACTTTTTAATTTTTACTTTTATCCCTTTTACTTACCATATTGTGCACTTACATATGCCAAAAGTTAATGTCTGAAAGTGCACTATAGTCTCGCTATATCCTCACAATAAATGAAGACATAGGTGTTAGTATTTCTCTTTAGCATATGAGGGAACTGAGGCACAGAGGTTAAGTGACCTGACAAAGATTGCGCAGTCTCCAAGTGATAGGCCTTTAATTCAAAAAGAGAACACTCATGTCTCTAAGCCATGATTTCTAACCAGCAGCCAACACTGCACCCTGAACTGCGGATAGAGCTGCAGGTTAGCATCTTTTGCTTTGTCAAGGCGGATTGGATTCTGAACTCTGTATCCTTGAGCTCCGATTCTCTCAGTTGTAAAATGGGGGCACTAGTGCCTAATTTGAGAATAAAAATGAAACAATGTGTATGGAAGAATAAAAGAATTTTTCCAGCACCATTCGCAGGACCTGAAAAGACAGCATATGAGTCAAAATATTTGTTGACTTGAATATGATAGAGGGGGACTATTTCATACCATTTTTTAGCCACTTCTTAAGGGGATGTTGAAATAAAAGCATTGACATTGTGACGCCAACTTGAACATTTGCCTCTATGCCAAACCTGAAGTGAATGTAGTGAAAGCAGGGACCAAGAATGCTAAGAAGAGCCAAAGATAACTCACCCCCCCAAATTCAGTGGAATTCAGAAGGGCTGCTTGACGAAGATTAAATGATGTAATGGCTATGACTCCGCCTATTAACAGGGTTAGATCTCTCTTATAACTGATATTTGTTTTATACATTGGAGCACAGTATACTTGACTTGGTTCATAAGTGTGTCATATGATACAAGGTACCAATGACGTTTTCCTGGAGAAGAGAAGTCTCAGAGGACACTTGAAGGACTGTCATATTGTAAAGAGAGTCCTGTTTTATGTGACCCTAAGAAGTAAAACTAGGATGCTGGATGGAAGCCACAGGATGACAGATTTTGGTTGAACATAAGGAGTTTCCTAAGTTGCATGTGCCCAAAAATGCCTCAGGAAGCAGTAAATTACCAATCTCCAGTATCTGGATGTGTTGAAGCAGAGGGATTCTGACAGCTGAGGGGACATTGTCTCCTCAGTGCTTCAGGACTTCTGAAGAACTTATGCCAAAGTCAGGAGCTGAGGGAAGGCTCCTCCACTTTGCTCACCGTGAAAGCACAGTAACTAACCTTAAGAGATCGCTGGTGTTTGGTCTTAGCTAATAAATCTTTTGTCCTAGAATATAAACCCTTTACTAGCCTAACTTTTCGAGCTTGTTTGGATGGCTTTCCCGGTCTGTCTGATCTTTACATATTATTGTCCCTGACAACTTATCTTTGTGACTCTTTTCCCATCCTTTTTACCCTTAGTGAGTTCATGTACCCTCATAACTTTAAATAATACTTACACCTTGAAGACTTCACTTTTATGTCTTCTGAGTTCGAAACCCATACAATCCAATTGTCTATTTGACATCAACATTTGAATGTTTTAGCAGCTTTTTAAACATTGTACATCAAAAATCTAATTTCTGGCTGTCCTCCAGTAATAGCGCTTCTCTTCTAATTGCTTCCTATCAGGAAATGATACTATTCAAATACTCATGCGGGAAACATGGGGGTCCCTTTTGCTAGATCCTTCTTACTCACCCTACTCACAAAGATTCTACTTCAGCATTATCTCCAACACATCCCCTTCTTTCCACCTCTAGCTCCAACACCTTCACCAAGCCACCGTTATCCCCAGCCTGGACCACCTCCCCCAACTTCAATTCAATTTTTATGGTTCAGTAAAAAGAATATTTTCCATTCCGTTGTGCCTTTTTAAAAAAAGAAAGAAAAGAAAACCCTTTAACTTGAAATAATTGCAAGCCCACAAGAAAGTGCAAAACAATTCCAGAAAGATCTCATTCAAAGTAATATTTTTAAATGCATAACATAATTTCACTATCTTGCTTAAAGTCCTTTAGGGTTTTTTCTGACTTAGGAGCGTAAACATTGCTATTGTAGCCTGTAAATCTCAGCACAATCTCTGCTTTCTGTTTCTTCAGATTCCATATGATCTGCTTTTCCCTCTCACTCATGGTGCTTCATGTATTCTGGCTTTCTGTTTCTCTTCTTTAAAATATCCTCATCTGAGGATATATTTTTATTTTAGAGAGAGAGGAAGGGGCAGAGAGAGAGAGAGAGAGAAACACTGATGTGAGAGAGAAACATTGATCAGTTGCCCCCATATGTGCCACTACTGGGAACCTAACCAACAACCTAGGTATGTGCCCTGATCAGGAATCAGACCTGCAACTTTTTGGTGTATGGGACAATATTCCAACAAACTGAACCACCTGGCTGGGACTGGCTTTCTGTTTCTTGCCTATCAGAAACTTTTTCTAGCCTTATATCCTCTCTCCATGCTGTCCTTCAAACATCAGCATAAATGTCACATAATCAACCCATTGCTTACTACCTCCACGATCTAAATTAATTAGGTCCCTCGCTGTGTTATGGCCTTTCATTTATATCTTATTTTCCTACATAGGAAAGAATAATTTCCTACAAATTATTAACTTTATTTGCATAATTACTTGTTTAACATCTGTCTCTAACCATCTTGTTCATTGTCTTAAGATTACTAACTTGCAAACAGTAGGTTCTTTACAGTTTTTAAATAAATGAAGTCTAGTATATCCAAAAGGAAGAATTCTGATTGGTTGGCACTTTGAACATCTTGTTGAGCACTAAGGCTTCTGTGAGGAAGACTTGAATTCAGATATTAGTTCCATCAATTACTTAATGTATATCTTTGATCAAATTACTTAAATATATGGAGCACCAGTTAAGTCGTCCATAATAACATCACTGTTAATTGGTCCTAGCAAAGATTAAACAAGTGAAGGCAGAAGAGTGTCTAGCTTGGTACCACTGGTTGTGCCAAATCTTAGACAATGATTCTTAACTCTGCATGTTAGGAAAACAGGTACATGCATGACCACACGCATACGAAAAACTCAACTACACAGTGTCTAAATATTCCCCAGAACACAGTGTATGCCTGCCTTCATTCTCCAAATGACATCACCCAGATTTGTGGTCCTAGATTGCTTGTCACATTCATTGTATTGTTCTTTTTCTTCTACATTTTAAAAGTTGGTTTTAATATGTAAAATATAGCTTTGGGCTTCCTTTCCTCTTGCCTTCATCTGACTATAAAATGCATGATAAACAAACATAAATTCTCCTGGGTAAGAGTCTTTTCTGTCTTTCCAACCTAAACAAGCCTGTTTCCTTTGACGAGCCTTGGAAATCAGGACTTGTATATATTCTGTTAACCCTTACAGAGAGACAGTGAAACATCCTAAGAGACAGAAAATGTGACTATCCTGTAAAACCAAGTTTTTTATCCTTGACACTGGATCAGACACTTAAAAAAAAATAGTTGGGGTAATAGCAACAAAAATGGCAGAGAAGTGACTTCTGAAAATTCTCTCCTTCATAAAAGCAATGAGAACACTGATTTTTTTTTTTTTTTAAGTCAGAATAAACTTTTTCAGAACCCAGAAACTAAACAAAGGCTTTCAGTAATCCAAGGAGTGTTAATTCAAGAAAAAATAGCTTTTTTGAAAAACTGCAGTAAGAAAAGAAGACTTCGTGGCATTTTAACTTTCCCTACTGCCATTCCCCCTTCTTAGTTCTGCAGAAGCCTTGGAGCACAGCAACCCACAATCATGAAAACCAGCCTTCTGGAAGCAGCCGGAGGTGGCAGGACGAAGTAAGTCCTCTGACCACAGTGCATTGAAGTTTGAAACCAACAGGAAGAAGTTTAGGAAATTCACAAATATGTGGGAATTAAACACATACGCCTTCCCATCAACCATGCCCCAGCAGTGTTCCCTTTCCTCCACCTCCTCCCCAACACTTGTTGTTCATTGATTATTGATGATTGCCCTGTGACGGGTATGAGGTGATGATATCTCATTGTGGTTTACTTTGCATCTCTGATGATTAGTGACAGTGAGCATCCTTTCATATGTCCGTCCATTCAGGTCCTTTGCCCATTTTCTAATCCGATTGTTTGTTTTTAGTGTTGAGTTTTGTAAGTTCTTCATAAATTTTGGATATTAACCCCTTATCATATGTATCATTGGCAAATATGTTCTCCCTTTCAGTAGGGTGTTTTTTCAGAGTTTTTCTTCTTTTTCTTTTCTTTTTTGGTCAATCCCTCCACCCTACCTCCCAGCCCCCTACCCTCCCACCCAGCCAGTTGTCAGCCTGATCTCTATGAGTTTGTTTCTGTTTTGCTTGTTAGTTCATTTTGTTTATTAGATTCCGCATATGAGTGAAATCATATGGTACTTGTCTTTCTCTGATGGCTTATTTCACTTAGCATAATGCTTTCCAGGTCCATCCATGCTGTTGCAAAGGGTAAGATTTCCTTCTTTTTTATGTACCAATAGTATCCCATGATGTAAATGTATCACAGATTTTTATCCACTCATCTACTGATGGGCACTTGGGCTGCTTCCAAATCTTGACTATTGTAACTAATGCTGCAGAGAACACAGGGGTGCATATATTCTTTCAAATTAGTGTTTTGGGTTTCTCCAGATAAATTCCAAGAAGTGGAATTGCTGGGTCATAAGGCAGTTCCATTTTTAATTTTTTGACGTAACTCCATACTGCTTTCCACAGGAGGGTATGGGGGGATAAGTGGTGGTAGATGGAGACTTGACTCGAGGTGGTGAACATACAATACAGTGTACAGATGATGTGTTGGGAATTGCGCACCCGAAACTTGTATAATTTTGTTAACCAGTGTCACCCCGATAAATTTAGTAAAAAAGGAAAAAATAAACACATACCTCTAATTAGCCTCATATAGAAAATCATAAGTAATTAACTAAAAACTACTAGAGCTAACAAATACCTTTAGCAAGGTTACAAGATATGAGATGAGTATACTAACATCAATTATATTTTTTATACACTAACAATGAGCAATACAAAAATAAACTTAAGAAAATAATTACATTTACATCAAATAAAAGAATAAAACAGTCAAGAATAAATTTAACAGAGGAAGTGCAAGGTGAGTGCACTCGAAAATACATCATTAAATAAGTTAAAGAAGACCTAAAGAAATAGAAAGACATCCTACACTGATGGTTTGAAAGACTTGATATTGTTAAAATGACAATATTCTCCAAATTTATCCACAGATTCGATACATTTTCTGTCAGAATTTCAACTACTTTATATGGAAATTAATGGACTAATTATAAAATCATGTGAAAATGCAAGGGGCCCAGAATAGCCTAAATGATGTAAAAGATGAGAACAAATTTGGATGATTCCCTCTTCCTGATTTTTAAAATTTACTACAAAGATACAGTAATAAAGACTAGTACTAGCATAGGATAGACATATAGATCATCTGAGTAGAATAGTGAGTACAGAAATAAGCCCGTACATATGACCATTTTATTGACAAAAAAGTATAATCTTTTCATCAAATGGTTCTGGTACAGCTAGATACCTACATTATATGTGTGTGTGTGTGTGTGTGTGTGTGATGTATATATGTCATATATATACACATATATCATATATATAAGTATCCATACACATATACTCTCAGGAAAAATTGAGGGGAAATGGAATATATGAAAAAACTATAAATGTATAAAAAAAGAGTGTCTACTGGTCTACTGATGCATGCTAAAACGTGAGTGAGCCTTGAAAACATTATGTTAATCAAAGAAACCTGTCACAGAGGACTATGTATTGTATGATTTTATTTACACAAAATACCCAGAATAGGCAAGTCTATAGAGACAGAAGGTATATTAGTGTTAGCATAGGGCCAGGAGAATGGCTAGATTGGGGGATGAGGCTAAAGGGCGCATGAGGTTTCTTTTTGAGGTAATGAAAATATTCTAAATTTGATTGTGGTAAAGATTGCTCAAATCTCTGAGTATATTAAAAGCCATTAAATTGAACAGTATTAGAATGTAGAAAATAAATCTTTAAAATTTAATGTTATTAATTAAAACTATATGATTGAAACTTCAAAAAAATTAAATCATTTAAAAATTTTTAACTTTTGAGAAAGCCAAAGGAACCATGTCTGTGTGAAAGCAACCTCCGTGGGTGAAAACTGCAACCTCTCCTGTAAAGACAGTCCACCTAGCGAACCAACAGAAGTTTACTTGTGGCTTCATTTCCTTCTTTGGAAAATGGATACTCATCTTGGTTATTGGAGGGCTTCAACTGAGGTATCCTCCAAACAACTTGGGAAATTTAAAAATCTGATTGTTTTGTACAGAGGTAGAAGAGACATATTCAAAGTAACAAAAATCTGGCAGATAAAAAAAATGAAGGCAATTGAATCTTTGTTCTCTACTCTCAAAAATATTCCAAAAGCAAAATACGATCTTTGAACCAATGACTCTGCATGAGCATGTTCAGGCAAAGTTAGGACAATCTAATCTAAAATTTCTATTCTATGTGTCTTGGTTATATAACACTTACAGCGGATGAGAAAGCAGAGACTTGGCTCAAGTGATAAGGCAGTGAGTAGAAAAACTAGGATTCAAATCAGGTTTGCTGACCCCAGATCTCCTTTCTTTTCATCTTAAAACCTCACCTGTGATCCTGAATATCAGCAGTGTTGGAGCGGCTAATATAGATTTGGATTCTGAATCTGTGTTCTTGTGTGACCTTAATCGCTCAGAGCTCATTCTCCTCTTTTGTAAAAGCTAGACTTTTTTTAAACTTTATTTTTATTGGTGACACTATTGCATTAGATGATTTTAAAGTGTCTCCTAGGTTTGATAAGTGAATTTTTATTCAGAATACTGATACAAAAGAGTTCAATTTCTGAATGACTAGTGCTTTCCATCGCCACTGGTTTACATTGCCTTAAGGATTTAAGAAACACTTTCAAGTAGTACAGCCATTTAGACAGTTTAAATCTACGTTTAACAGCTATGAGCTTTTTTCCTACCCAGGATGCACTTTATGTGGGAAACTGAACACTACAAAAATTCCTGAAGGGAGATCTTATCCAGGCTTATCTGAGGCAGACATGAAAGTGACATGACAAGGGAAAGCTGAATAATAACGTTTTGCTCTTGAGAAATGAAGTAATGATTAGAGACAGATTTGTAATGTAAGCCACAGATGTTGTACAAAAGGAAAATTTGCAAGGTCTGTGCCTGAAGGATAAGGAACTTGCTATACATCTGAAACTGGTGCGGAGTGGCACTGAATCCAAACTGTGGTTGAAAAATAAACAAATTAATTAATTTAAAAAAAGAAAAGGAAAACTAGTTTAATGAGTCATTAAATGATGTGCTATTTAGGTTTGAGAAATAACTGGGTTAGACATATTTCTTTAATTAAGCACATTTCAGATCCTTTAATATGCTCACAGTCATGGTAATCTTCACAGAGGGATCACTGTATGAAGAGTTTCTCAAGTTTATTTTTATGTCTATGTGTAGCTAACCTTTGTTGAGTGTTTAGTTCATGCCTGCTGCTGTTCTAAGACCTATACATGTTTTGTCTTATTTAACCCTTGCAACAATGCTGTGAGGTAGATAAGTTATCCACATTTCACAGTGGGAAATTTAGGCACCAGGCCATTAGGCATATGCCTGAGGACACATGGTTAAAAGTTTAATACAAGTTGGGCCTCACACTCAAAGGGGTTGACTCCAGAAATAATGCTCTTAACTAGCATATTGCTTTTTGATTAGTTTTTGTTAATCACAGAACCATTTTGGGGAACTTTTCTTGGAAGGAGTGTTCTAAAGAGAATTATGTTGGGAAGCATCCATCAGATTTGATAAGTTTGGGTCATTATTGTCAAGAGTTTTGTTTATAAAAGGAAGATTGTGTCAGTGAGAGTCTACTGGGCAAATCACTGTAAGTTAGGGGTCTCTTGGGTTTCCAGCTTTTGGGTCCTCCAGTCGAGCTGAATTCCATCTCACTTAGTCCTTGCTGTGCATAAGAAAGGGTGATTTCTCAAATTTCCTAACAGAATCCCAGACCCAAAGCATGCAGCAGAGAGACTGCATACCTTAGATGGCTGCCTCGAGCACATTCTGATAATGACAACATGTGATCTCAACATCTTTAGCAGTGGGGATCAATCCACTCCTGTTTTCCTAGGGTTTCTCCCGGGTAAATTTTCCAAGGCCTAAATTATCCAAGGCCAGTTGAGTCTTAGCTTTTTCTTTAACAAATATATGTTCTATTTTATGAAATAAAAAATATGCCACTCTCTATCTCAGTCATAAGGCAGCTTCAGAATTGGGGATATAGCATGACACAGAGCTGCTATGAACTTTCATATCTCTGTGATTGGTGATCAAAGAGATGGGAGATGTTAAAATGAGAAGGCAAATCTTTGAATCTCTAAGACTTTCATTCTTAAATGTTTGTGAACTATGATAATATTGTTTTAGGGATATGTTTTTAACATACATTAATCTATTTCTATGTTTTATGAAAAACTACCAAATGCATTTATTTATTATTTTAGAAATTGAACTCAATTTAGATTTTATTTAGGGAGTTCACTAGGTGTGATTTGTGCAGCGCCTTGAGTTAAAGACAGATTGGGAGCACTGATAAATTAAAGTTCTTGGCCCTAAAATCTATTTTAAAAATTACTTCTCTGAACATAAAATCCCACAGGACAGATTGTTTTGTTTTTGTTGTTGCAATAATGACTAATGTATTACAAACTTATAAATAGCTAACAATATATGCTAGCGAACATCTTCAGTAGTGAGTGTGAGTATGAAAAGCATAATTATTTCTTTTAGACTTATTACATTATATGTTTATGAATTCAGATCAGGCTCAGGAACATAGACCAATTTTATTCTGGAAACATTATCTATAAAAAGGTATAAGCAAGATTTTGTCACTCAATGGGATGGTGAAATAAATATTCAATTCACATTGATATAGTTATTAACTTAGTATGAACAGGCATGTGGGATAGGTATATCTCATTATCTTAGAAATTCTACTTTATTAAAAACAAGGCATTGTTATTAAATAGCAAAACATAATATCCTTTAAAGAAATTTGATTTTCTAACACTAAAAATAAGCAGACTTATAATCTGTCATTGGAATTCTTCCACAGTATAGTCCCAGATACATAAATATGTATGTATATATGTATGTATGTATGTATTTTACTGAGATTTAATTGACTTAAATTGTGTAAGTTTAAAGTGCACAATGTGCTCATTTTATACATTTATTTGTTACAAGCAAAATGATTACCACCATAGCTTTAACACCTCTATCATGTCATATAAGTCTTTTTTTTCTTTCTGGTGAGAATATTAAAGATCTAGAGTCTTAGTAGTTTTGACGTATATAATACAGCATTGTTGACTGTAATCACTGTGCTGTGCATTAGATTTTTCAAGATTCTCATCTTCTAGTTGCTCGTTTGTACCCTTGACAGCCTCTCCCCAATTCCCCCACCCCCAGCCCTGTTCTCTTTCTACCTGTTTGGCTTTTTTTAGATTCCATATGTAAGTGATATAATACAGTATTTGTCTTTCTCTGTCTGGTTTATCTTACTAAGCATAATGCCCTCAAGGTCCATCCATGTTGTAGCAAATGGCAGGATTTCCTTTTTCCCTCATGGTTGAATAATATCCTACTGTATATGTACACCACATCTTTTTTATGTTGACGCATTCTTAGGTTGTTTCCGTTTCTTGACTGCTATAAATAATGCTGCAGTACACATGAGAGCACATAGCTCTTCCATATCCTGTTCTCATTTTCTTTGTCTATGCACCCAGAAATGGATTGGATTGCTGGATCACATGGTATAGGTATTTTTAATTTTTTCAGGAACCTCTATACTGTTTCCATAGTGGCTGTACCAGTTTACATTCCCAGCAACAGTGCACAAGAGTTCCCTTTTCTCTACCTCCTCTCCAATATTGGCTATCCCTGGTCCTCTTGATGATAGCCATATCTGAGGTGATATCTCATTGTGGTTTTGATTTGTATTTCTCTGCTGATTAGTGATGTCAAGTATCTTTTCAGGTTGGCATTTGGATGTCTTCTTTAGAAAAATGTCTATTCAGCTCCTCTGTCTATTGTTTTAATCAGATGGCTTGTGTTTTTGTTGTTATAACTAAGATGTATGATTTCTTTATATGTTAAAATTTTTTATTATTATTTTTCCATTAGCTGGAGAATTTTGTTCATCGTTCAACTCAAAGCCTTGGCTGAAGTCTTGTGAGCATTCTTTCTTTGATAAATTATAATTACAGCACCTTTAGAGTAAAACACCTAAGAAAATAACTTTCCTTTGTTCAGCCTCTACGGACCACCCAATTATTGGTAATAGTTTGAGTTTGGCTCGAAGGAGGGTATAAAGCCATGTTCTAAAGAACATTAAGGAGCACAGAGCTGAGGCAGAGAGAGAATATCTGAGCAGTAACCATCATAATTCAAAGTATAAATAATGTAAATGCCGCCAGAAAGACAGAGATGAATGTTACAGGGACTTATAAAAGAGAACAGTTATTTCAAACTGGAAGGAGACAAGAGGTATTTGTGCTGCTCCTAATATGAATTTTCTTCATTTGTCAATTAGTAAAACCTGTGATTATAGCCAAGGTTGATGACATGAGAATTTAAATATTACATAAAAAGTGTCCCTGTTTTGAGGTGCAATAATTTATTTGAAATACAGTGAAACCTTTAGGGTTCATTATTTATCTGGGCTGAGAGTACATGGACTTACATTAGCAGTATTGTATATAGGTTCATAGTGCAATCCTTAAAGGAGGGTATAATCAGAAAATTTAATCCTAATGTGAAGTCAGCTGATTATTATTGCCAAGGGTGAAAATCAAGATTGGTTGTTGTACCATTTATTTAGATGACATTTGAGAGTGTACTCCCCTAGCCCCCGTCAGTTTGTGTACTATTTTTTTACCCTCAAATGTCTTTTGAAAGCATTACGGAAGTGAGTTCACCTGGCATTATGTAATAGATGTAAGATATCGCCCCCCAAAACTAGATCCTTTTTTATATCATGCACATCTCAGCTTATCATGATAACACAGAGGAGGCTAATGAAATTTAAATTACGAGAAGGACATTATAGCAGTTTCATTAATCGCTAAGTCATTTTCATATTTTATTTATTACATGATTGGCATAGTTCAATTTGATTTCTTTCTTTTTTTAAAAAAAATATATTGATTTCAGAGAGAGGAAGGGAGAGGGAGAGAGAGATAGAAACATCAATGATGAGAGAGAGTCATTGATCGGCTGCCTCCTACACACCCTCTACTGGGGACCGAGCCTGCCACCTGGGTATGTGCCCTGACCAGGAATCCAATCTCGATCTCCTGGATCCTAGGTCCATGCTCAACTGTTAACCCGTGCTGACTGGGCCAATCTGATTTCTAATTTCCAGAGATTAAAGTATTAGCTATTTTCTTTTTCTATCTCCCCCCTACATCCCGCCGCATGGACAGAAACATCAATTACTTGAAAGCTTTCCAAGATTCCTTCAGTATCATAATTTCTGTCAACGGTCAGCTAGTCTGGAACATCACCAGTAGATGCCCATGTCATGGAAATGATTCAATGTGTTCTATTTCTGAGTTTTTGTTGCCATTATTTACTCTATTAAGAATTTTCTTTCTTATTTTGTCTTTCACATCGTGGTTCAAATGTCACCACTTTTATGAAGTCTCAAACTAGTCACACTGAATTCCTCTGAGTAATGATAATAGTTTGCTGTATTGTCACAGTAGGATTTGTTTTATGTGCTTGGGAACAAATCTGATGCCAAAAACCTGTATTCCCAACTTTAAGCACAGTGCTTGGCACATAGTAGTTGCTCAACAAATGCTTGTGGAATTGAATTGAGGAAAATTGTTCAGTGGCAGCTGAGATGTCTCTCCCAGATGTGTTTTTATCACTCTATTTTACCCTCTTTAGGCCTATCTGAATTTCAGCTATTGAGCAGAACCCATAGGTCACTGTTGGAGGTAACATGTTCACTCCCTTTTAGCGAAGATATATTACTTTCCTTTAATAAACAAAAATGTTTTGTTGATGTAGACTTATTCTAGGCTATTTCTCATGATGTATATGTCTTTTATCAAATTAACTTCTGGAAGAATGGACAAAGTGAAATGTTTTCAGACTAAGTATTATTTGCTTTTGTAATACTTAAACTGTACTTGAGCCCACCAAGGGAAGAAAGAAAATATTTATATGACAAAGTAACTGCAGATTCAGAGATTTTCCAGCACCTGTTGAGCTGTTATCATTAGCAGATGCTGAATACTTTTGTGGAAGCAAGTCTAAGGAAAAAGTGCTTTAGGCATCACATAGTTATTTGCAAATTTTGATTTTCTGAGCAAAACCTGACACTTGAGACTTATAATTCCCCAAGATAAATGTTATTCAAAAGCATTGGTGCCCCACTAGGAAGACTGAAGTTAAAAACATCTGAGATCACATGATGCCATCCTAATTATGATTAGATGTACCTAACTTACAGTGAAATGCTTGTTTATTAAACTCTGAGTTCATAATACAGTGTGTCTACCTTCAATGTTGTCTTCATGAACACAAACGTGCACTTTCAAAGGAGAATTTCTATGAAAATTCAAATATCACTCAACAAAGTTTTATTCTTTTTATATTCTCAATTAACTGTTTAGTAGAGTGGCTTATTATTATTAACAGTGAATTGGTTTCTGAGACAAGAATTAGCTTCATTTGACTTAAATATATGTTCATAGATACTAAACACAGACACACACACACACACACACACACACACACACACACACACACAAATGACTTAGAAGGTCTGACTTAGTACTGAGCTGTACAATGTTACTTAACTTCTTTCACAGCTCCATTTCCCTCATCTATTGAGTGATACTAACAATACTCTTACTTGCTACATCACACAGTTGCTGTAAGAATCAAATGAGATGATGGCTTTCATGATTTATTTAATGAGGCCATAGACATATTTCCTGCTCACTAAGTAGGGTCTATTATATTATTATTGTTATTGCTATGTGGAGATTTTTTTGCAAACTCTAAAGTTGCCTATAAAAGTGAGGTATAGGCCCTGACCAGGTAGCTCAGTTGGTTAGAGAGTCCTCCTGGTACACCAAGGTTGTGGGTTTGATCCCTGGTCAGGGCACATGCAAGAATCAACCAATGAATGCATAAACAAGTGGAACAGCAAGTTAATCTCTCTCTCTCTTCCCCTTCCTCTTTCTTTCTAAAGTCAGTATAAAAAAAGGGAGGTAACATTATTTTCTTAGTCTTTTCAGGGACTTACTCCAATACCCTGGTCTATTCTACAACCTTGCCTGACCAGAAATGCTGCGTACAGTAGATACTTGATAAATTAGACTGAATTGTGTCCCAGGCTGTCCCATCTGTACTGAGGATCTTGCAGTCTTCACACAACTTGCATCAAAGAGCCTCCTCTTTCGTGTTCCCTTTGCTTTGTCATATGATGAGCTGATCCTCATCAGGACTCTCTAGTTATTTGACCATTATATTATACAAACGTAAGTTCTACTTAGGGAAGGACCTTGTCTATCTTGTTTACTCCTAAATCCTTAGTGCCTTCTCAGCGCTAATGACAATAGCCAGCACCAAGTAAATATTGTGTGAAGTAACAGATGGATGGATAGAGAGAAAACTTTCCCACTAAGGCTGTGAACTCATCTAGAGCAGAGCTGGCCTTTATTAATGTCTATTTAAGTCATCCTATAATGAGCAAATATTATTAGAGTAATCCCCTCTGGCGATATATGTTCATTTCTATTAAATGAATTAATCCTTAACCCAAAACTAATATTTAAGAGGGAGAAAACTGAGAGCAGGTCATGTGGCACCTGGTAGATTTCGTAATGTAAATAATTAATTTTTCCGCATAGTATCAGGGGCCACTTGAAATTTTTAGCCTGGAGGAGAGATTACTCGGAGCAGTCACAATAACGATAGCTATCTTTAAAAATTCTATGAGATGTCATGAGGAAAAGGTCAGAATTCTTCTGTATGGCCTTATCTGCAGGAACTATAAGGTGGAAAATTGTTTAATGTGGACATAAACCTTATAATATTGTAACTCAAACAATTATCCTGTAGTCAGTGACTTAACTACCAGGTACTTAAGTAAAAACTACATGGCCATCTGGTGGTCTTTAGTGGTGTATTGCAGGAGGTTGGCAGAGGAGGAGACCAGTTGGTCTCCAAATATATTCCTAGTTAGAAATAGCTCACCATAGTTAAAGCATCAGAAAAAAATTACAAATTGAAAAGCTCCACTTTTGCCTATATATAAGTCCAAGAAAACCTAACAATAATGAAAAAACTTTGTTTCCATGACTTTGACTACGTTGAAACATTCATTGGGATTTCTCAAATCCTACTCATTTTATGCATATTCCATTAGCTTGATGCTCAGATTGGGCAACTACAGAGACATTGCCACTGATAGTTATGCATTATACAAACAGTTGAAGAGCTATGAGGAGCTGCCTTCCAAATACAGGCATTCCTCAAAGACATGTGGGTTCGGTTCTAGACCACTGCAATAAAGAAAGTATTGCAGTAAAGTGAGTTATAATCTTTATGCTGGTGGCAGGGCTTGTCTCCAGTTTGTTAAAAATGCAACATCTGTGAAGCACAATCAAGCAAAGCACAATAAAACAAGGAATGCCTGTAGCAGTTCTTGATTAAATTCAGGTGAAAATACTTACTATCTTGTCTTTACCCTCTTACAGTGTGGAAAAGTTGTATCTGAGCTGTATAAACTCTTGAGTACGGGGAAATAATACTGTATTTCTCAGCAGATACTGAGGATATGGTATAATAGAAAGCTCTTTAGATACACTGCTATGAGAGCCCCATCAAGGATAGACTCTCTCTCTCTCAGTATTATATATGGCAGCCAAAGCAGTATCTGCAACATAGTAGATGCCCATTAAATACTTGTTTGAGCGCAAGAATGTAATATATCAAGTAAGCAACAGCTTTAAAAAAAATACCAGGAGATCCTGTAGGGTTTTTGTTTAGCCACTTCCCTCCCCTCCTGATGATGCCCTTTAAAATTGTGTTGATTACTGTAGACATGCATGAGGACCATCCACCATTCTGAACACGCAAACTAGCTTCAGGTGAGTGGGAAGGCCGACCAGGACGCCACGGCATTATGACTGCTTCTTGGATGGCTTGTCCCTTGAACAAAGGTACCTGCTGGCTTCAAGATGACACTAACTTGGTCACCAGCTGACTTAGGAGGAGGTTGAGGAAGGAATTGTTCATCAGATGAAGTCACAGTTGATCCAGGCTAAATAGGTATGGTCAAGATGGCTGTCACACTTTGACTGGGGCTGGCTTACCCTTTTATTGACTAATTCTGGGTGTCAGATTAGCCAGATAGGCAGATGGACTTGTCCCTAGCTTTACGCCTTCCAGGCATAACCCAGTAAACTCATGCCTATTATATACTACCACTACCAATACATTTCAAATATTTAGTCATAGAAATCATTGTCAGAGGGTCACCTTTTACATTGAAAATTAAATATTTTTTTAGTATTTAATACACACAACTACTCTTTACAATTAAACTCATCATATTTGAGTAATATTCAAAAACTCCTGCTAATATTCAGCTTAATTTTGTTGATCAAAACAATGTGTTTACAGTTTCAAAGCTTATTGATGATCCTTGAAAAACATCTCTGGGGGAGTGATAAACATTTCTGTTCTCAGGAGTGAAACAGTGAGTCTTTGAATCGCCTAGAACTGCCCCACTGTGAGCAAAATCCTGGCTTCTCCTCAAGCTTTACCTCTCACTGTTTGACTTTACGTAAGCCATTTAACCTCACAAGGATTCTTCTCTCATTTTTAAAATTAAGAGATTGGAAAATATAGACCCCTAGGTCCCTTTAGCTCTGAAGCCACGATTCTGACTTCTGTCACTCAAAGTGGTGATCAAATGGCAATCTGACGGGTTCAAAGTGGAGTGGGCGAGTGCGAGCGTTTGCTAGAAGTGCTGGGGAATGTTAATACCTTAAGCTAGTCTTCCTTCAGTGGCTCTTGGAGACACACTCCAGTCTAACAGTTTTGGCCTATTGTTATTTTTAACAATGAATTAAGTGGAGAACATTAGCATAGGTTTTTCTGTGTTGTCAGGGTCACGGAGGGATTTGTTGAGCTGAGCAAAGGAAAAATGACTGACTGGTACATTTAATTTATTACCTTTATTGACTTCTGTAGCTCTGGTGGAGTTGTACTCAGAAGGCCCATACTAGCTAATAAAAGAGGATTTTAGAATTGATGTAGCAAATAAAATGCCAAATAAGAATGCCATTGTTATTAAAATGTAGTGACACTATCGATTTAAAATAAATATGTTAGCCAGTTTGTTGTGCATTTAGGACTGGACTCAGCTGTGGAAGGCACGATTTAGGTTACAGGTTTACATGACGAATGAAAGGCCTCTTGCCAGGAGGAGTAATGCAGTTTTATGTAACAGAATTGCCATGGAAACAGAAATAAATCCTGAAGCTAAATAGGGCTGTGAATATCCTGTCTTCTGAGTTCAGCTCCCCATGTTCCATAGAAGATAGTCACATGAAGCTTACTATGGTTTCCCTTTAAATGGAAAATTATAGACTTGGTATTTCTCAACTCCTATCATGATTGAACGTTTTCTTTTCACTGTAATTGATGTGAAGATGGCAGGCTTAGACAAAACAGATCCTGCTCTGCCTCTCACACCTCCGCTCAGTTTTCCTCTTACACACACACGCACACGCACACACACCTCACACCTCTGCTTTCCAACTCCAGGTAGTGTATAATCAAGACGTTTTCTGTATAAGATGTAACACAGGCATGGTCCTGAGTGGTTCTGAGAAATATGTGGCTTCTTAAATGCCAGAGTGACATATTGAGATGTTAGCCGGGTTCTGTATAGCTACCAGGGACCATCCTCACATGAGAGTAGTAAATTTCCCGGCAATTCAGTGTGTCCTTGTGTGTGTGTATGTGTGTGTGCACGTCATTTTGTTAAAATGGCTCAAAATAAACAAAGTTATTGGTAGCCTACTCTTCTTAATTCAGCCAATTAAGAAAGCCTGATGGACAGTTAGTCTTTTCCCCTTTCTTTGGTTCTGAATGCTCTTGAACTGACATGTCTCCTGTAAGGAAATGCCCACCAAGCTTGATTATCAACTTAAGATGTCCTTTGAAAGGCAGTCACTGGAATTTCTTAGGACAGATTTTTACCTTTCTCAAATATCTCACAGCATTAAAAAATAGCGTGGAAACAGTTTATTTTTCTTTAGGTCTGTTTAACCCTACCCCAGTGCTAGATGGGATGAAGGTCTTGTTTGCCCCCATAAAGGCAAGAATCAAATCTACCCTGTTTGTCACTGTGGCAACAGTGCCTAAAACTGTGATTGATACATAGATACACAACGAATATTTCTGGTATGAATGCATTGAGCCAAACAATGCATTTCAATATTCGTAGAAATAAAAAGGAATACTGTGATGGTCTGCGAGCAAAGACCATCTGGGACAGTTGCTATGTACTGAATATTTGTGTCCTCTCCCCGTATTCCTGTGTTGAAACCCTAATCTCAAGGTGATGCTATTTGGAGGTGGGGACTTTGGGAGGTGTTCAGGTCATGAGGAAGGAGCCTTCAGAAATGGGATTAGTGTCCTTTTAAGAAGAGGCAGAGTACTAGCTAGCTCCCCTTCTGCCACGTGAGGGCACAGCAAGAAGTCAGCAGTCTGCAACCTGGAAAAGGGTGGGTCCTCATCAGAACCCAACTGTACTGGCCTGATTTTGGACTTCTAGCCTTTAGAACTTAAAGCAATAAATTTCTGTTGTGTAAGCCACCCAGTCTAAGGTACTTGGTTGTATCAGCCTGAACTAAGATAAGTAGCCTTTATTTTCATTGCCTATCAGACTGTGGGCACAATTGCAGAGCTGAAGGAACTATGGGTCTTAACTCATTTCCCAGCAGGAATTTTGGAGTACAAGGAATCCTTTCCCTAGTCAACAGTTGTTCAGTAGAGATGAAGTCAAAGGCTGCACCCTCCCAGGGAAATACATAAAAAAATGGATTCTCTAACAGCTTCCAGCCTTGTATCTTTTATCTCAGTTATTTATGTACTTCAGGTGTGGGGGTTAAGAAGAACCAGAAGCATCCAGCAACTTTTTCCTATTTTCCAATTTGCTTTGAATGACTAGACATGGCCTTGAATATAGAAAGCATATTGCTATTGTGTGGATCTAAAGCTTACAGTGGTTTTAAAAATAGATGAAAATCAGATTTGCTGTTCTTCCTCTACATCCCAATTTAGAGCTTTTACATAAAATTGAACTGAAGTTTTACTTATGATGATATTCAGTAGGTGTCTCAAAATAATTTTTGACCTTGAGTTGATAAATTGCCTTATTTCTTTTGAACAGTAGTGCTTTTAAAATCCAATTCAAAATATAATTTCTGAATTAAGGTTTTAAAAATTAATTGATTAACACTTGCTTATTATGTGTCAGATACTGAAGTCACTGCAATAGAGAAATGCTCATAATCTCAAGCTCACCTAAAGCATGTGAGCTTGCTACATACCAAGCTCTATGATTTATGAGGAAAGTTTTAAGATGCAGATAAGAGCTGATAGTTAATAAGACAAAGCAGGAAGTGGTGAAATCCATGATTTTCACTGACTAAGCTCTTAAACATCTTTCATAAGCAGGACATTTGATGTTGCTGTGGTTGGAAATTCTAACAAGAATGGCCCCATATCCTTCTGGAAGAGATCTGCTTTTCAAATGTTGCAGTGAGACTGAAGATAAATTATTTCCAGTTTTATAAGAAATGAAATACATTTTAGAATTGGTTGTCTTCTTGAGAAACCAGTATCAGATGTTTTGTAAGAAGCTGTTGGTGTAATGAAAGTCGCAGAGCCTTGTCTAAACTCACTAGGAAAGGCATAGACACATCCTGAGTTTCAGTTTTGTGAGCTAATGTTACACATATCTGAGCCCAAGTATTTGTGGGTCTTAACTCAGTACCCAGGAGGAAGAGCTCTTCTGTTTAAAGCCACAAACAGGTTAGCAAAAATGGCAGTGTCTGCTCAGGGTATGTCAGCGAAGAGCAGCTCGCCAGTTGGGGCTGTTTCTGCTTTGTGGGGAAGGTAGGGGAAGGCAGTCTCAGAAAAGACCTGTGAAGATGGCAGGTGAGGGGTAGGGATGTAGTAGAATGAACTAAACACTGGACTAGGAGTCAGTCCCAGCTCAACCAGCTTATGCTGGGGAGATATCCAATGGAAGCAACAGATTCTTTGTTTTTGAAAAGATAATAATAGTACCTGCCTTATAAAGTTGTGAGTGCTAAAGAGAAAAGTGGGGGTGTATGCGCATGTGCATAAATGTACATACATGTACACAGAAGCACGGACACACATCAGTTTATACACACACACAAACATACTGCCGCCTTGCCAGTAGCCAGTAATTTTCTTCCCCTTTCCACAGTTTGTTCATTCGTCAAGGAATAATAGTTGCCTTGCCTCCCTCACTGATAGAGCTGCAATGAATTTCTTACACTAAATAAGACATTAATAAAGGTGTTTGTTGTATTTATGTACATGTATGCTTTTGGATCTCTACATCTGGGGCACTGACAATTGCAGACAATACAGTTCACAGCAAACTCCCTGCCTTAGAGGAGGCCATACCCACTTGAGAAGTGGTCCCTGCAGAGTTAAACAGAAACGTGGGAGTAAAGTTCCAATACAGGGCGACATATCCTTTACATCACACCTGCAGAGTACTCCAGACCCTTCACAACCTGGTCTTCAGCATCTAGTCCAGCCTTTTCTTGGCTCATGCTTGGCCTGTAAGACTGGTCCCCGAACCACACCACATAGTTTTATTTCCTAAGGTTATTCTGACCATCTGCCCTTAAAGCCTTTCCTTACATTCTGCCCTCTGCCTCTGATTCAGATTGTGGATACCCCGCCCCCAAAAGAGTCTACGTTTGAATGCCTTCTTTGTTAGGAATTTCCATCTACATTCTGCATTATTTAGAAACACTCTTGTTCCTTTGAATATACTCCAAGACTTTATAGGTCCTGAGGGTTTCCTTTTCTATGAACTATCTGCTTATGGCCATTACATTATTTTTCTTACTTTATTTTTCTTATTTTTGTCCTGGAGAGTCTGGCTTTCAATTCTAGTTCCCCACGTGACCACCAGAAAAACCTGTTGGTGAAGCGAAGCGAAGTGTGTTAGACCTGCTTTATAAGGGAGAATACATATTGACAGAGAGTCAGATGTGTCTCAAGAGGGATTTCGGGCGTTATAGGGCTTAAGGGTCTGCCCTGGACACCTTTTAAGGCAGATCTTGCAAGATGGGGAACTGCTCAGAACTAGGCTGAGTTTGCGAAATAGTGCCCGTCTTAGCTCTTGAGGTGAATATTGATAAGCAAATGGTCAGTTTTGAACAGGAACCTGTTTTATTTAGTTGAAAGTCTTATCTTCCACAAGTGTATTTTCTGGAGCAAAGAACTAAGTTATTTTGACTTGTCCTCAGTCTTTTTTTTACACAGGGACAGCAAAAAGGTGTGATGAGTTTTGCATTTCAAATCTAATAGCAATGGTCTTTATATACTTTATAAAAGTGCAACTTCTATTTTTTTTTCTGGTTGTTTTAAAAACCCTCCCTCCAAGAGATGACTGGGGGGGGGGGGGGGAGAAGCAAATAGGCTGTTTGTATTAAAGGTGATCCATTTGAGAGAATCTGCGTCTCAAGTAAAACCAGGAATAACCTTAAGTAAACCTGAGTGTGGCGTGATCCTGGGAAACAACTTTCCATCTCAGAAAAAGAAGACTGTGAGGGGATGAAACTATGCTGGGCCCCTGGGAAGAATGGCTTGGTGGGAGGGGAAGTAGATGGGAGTTCAGAGCAGTGGGGGCTTCAGTAAAGGCGTACTTGGCTCTGATTGAAAGGTAACCCAGGAATGGGGCAGAATGTGAACAGTGTCAATTACCATATCTATTGGCCTCCAAGAGATTTTCTGTTTGGCTATAAATAGGTTCTTTCTGGTGATGGCAAGCTTGCATGGTGTCAGTCTTATACAAATGAGCCCTGATCTGTCAGGAATAAAATTAGTACCTTCTTGAAAGTGTTTTTAATAACAAATGCGTAAGAATGTAAATGAGAACCATGGCAGAGCTCACTAGCCTGCAAATATTGTTTGGAACAAGCTAGTGATTATTTGCAGTAACTTTCACAATGGATGTCTCTTATTGAAGTTCTGCTGAAATATGTCTGGGATTATCTAAACAGTCTGTTAAATTGGATATTTTTAGTAATTAAACGTGCAATCATGTGGTGACTTGTAAAACACTGGAGCCCACCAATGCTTCAACTTGTGCAAGGCTGTGTAAGCTTCAGAATAAATCTGCTCCTGCTATCCTGAAGCCTTTTTTTGAGTTTTTATTTTTAAATGTATACATTGATTGGAAAAGTTGTAGAAACTTTTTATTTTTTATCTTTGTAATCTTTTTTATCTTTTGCATATCCACTCACTTCAAAATTGCATATCCACTTGCACAAAATTACACAGTTCATGGGCATTACATTCCTTAAAATGTTATGCAGAACTCAGGCCCATTATCTGTGTTTTAGAAGTGCCTTGTCAGTACATGTCAGGTTGTAGTCTGTAGAGTTTCAGCACTTATTTTAAGTTTTAGTACTTCTTATGTAACTTATATTTATAAAGTGAAATGTATTAGATGTTTTTAGTCGACATGTTTGAAACAATAACCCAAAAATAATGTACCCTTTCAGGCACCTAGTTCAGTTAATTGAAAAATATCTGGTGATTGCAAATAAGTTGTTAAAAAATTGTAAGAAAAAATAACCCCATTAGCATTGCCAAAGAGTATATACAATATAGTATATACTGAGCGTCTTATACTATTTTTAAAAAAGCAATAATTGGAATACTGAGCCTAAAAGAGACTACAGTTTTTATTCAAACACCCAAATTCAAATTCAAATTTTATGTTTATTAAGATTCCCAATTTTGTTAATGATGCAATGATATAATTCATAAAACACTTTTATCCTAATAGAATACTGTTTTCTTCTATTAAGACTTCAATGAGAAGAAAAAAAAGCCACAGAATATTTAAAGATCATTGTGCCCTGTGGTTAGAGTAAGGAGATTCCCACTGACCCTGACTATGCTGTAGGGTAAGGAATTCAATCAAAGGGATGTGCCAGAGCTGTGGAGGAATATAATACTCCAACAGGCCTGCCTCCGGGCTAGGCTACATGATCTATAACGTTTTAAAACAGTCATTCTCAACCTTGATTGCCAATTGGAATTATTCTCCAGAGAGCTGTAAAATATATTGATACCTACGTCTCAACCCCAGAGAATCTCTTATATTTGGCTTAGTGCACATAATATATACCTGGGCTTTTTAAAGCTCCCCGTTGATTCCAATGTGCAGACAAGGCCAAGAACCACTTTTAAAATGGTTGTTAGTTATCAGGCCGTTCCTGGTGCCTCAGTTTCTATTTGTACTAAAACCTCTGTTGAAGCAGAGTATCAATCTTACAGTAATGATCAACAAGCACCACATAATGGTTAATTTTGAGACTTTCCAATGTGTCAGGCACAGGACTGTGGGCTGTACCTGCTTTATCTAAGCTCATCCTCTCAGGAACCCTATGAGGTAGTGATTATCTGCATGTTACTGATTTTTATTTTCTTTTTCTTTATAAGAGAAACTTTTTTAAAAATATGTTTTTATTGATATCAGAGAGAGGAAGGGAGAGGGAGAGAGAGAAACATCAATGATAAGAGAGAATCATCTGCCAGCTGCCTCCTGCCCGCCCCCTACTGGGGATTGAGCCCACAACCCAAGCATGTGCCGTTACAGGGAATGGAACCATGACCTCCTGGTTCACAGGCCGACCCTCAACTGCTGAGCCACACCAGCTGGGCATATATGTTATTGATTTTTAAAAACTGAGGCTCAGAGAAATTAAATGACTTCCACAGGATCACCCAGCTAATAAATGGAGGTGCTTGGGTGTCAACCCAGATCTGTTTGTTCCATCTGAATTTCTGATCAGAAAATACCATCTGGTCTGAAATCACGTGAAAGATAAAACGTTACTAAACGGCGCTTAACAAAAATGACAGGAAATGTTGGCAGGTAAAAACAGAAGCCTCATCTTTCTGAAGAGAAACTAACTTGTTTCTCAAGAGAAACCATGCGCTTGAGTAAGTCCTACTTCCCATCAACTAATACCCAGAAGACGCACTGGGTGTGTGCATTGACTTGAGTGCTGATTTAGACGGTAACCATGATAAATAATCAGCATCGACTGATTATTGCATCAAATATTAATCTATGCCTTTTATAACGCCTCCTCAGAGTCTCTGTTACTCATGTTCTCAATACTTAGATTTCAGAAAGGGTGGGTGAATCAACATTACGAGAAGACAATGCGACCAATATATCTTTGTCTTCATGTAACAACGAAGCAGATATTCATTAAATTCTGCCTGCTGACCTGGAAAATAATGCCATCCTCATTTGGTAGGGCAGATTCTGGAGAAGTTGGAACAGAAGGAGTCTTGTCCATACCGGTGTCCATTTCTTTTGCCCTATTCCTGTGCCATCTTTTCTTCCCACTTTTCCCTACTCCTATTGATTTTCCATGAAAGTCCTGATTTTACTTCAGTTGCGTCTCAAACCCTTTTACCTCCCTAATCTGAGGGTTAATTCATATAACAACGGTATATGCCTGGGAGGTGGTTTCCTCGTCATTAGACAACAGTGTATAAACTTGGACTCAAGTTATCCATTCTGTAGACGGTACCATAACCTTCGACACTCTTGCAAAGTAGGGGCAAAACTGAGTTTACCTTTTAATGGTCAGTGGTTCTGGAGAGAAGAAAAATGAGGGGATATTTTTCCTTCTATCTGTGGTCCTTGTGCAATATTAGAACAGCAGGGTCAGCTAGCTATTCCAGCAGGACCTGAAGAGTAGGCGTGATAAATCTTCAAAGAAAACCCTCTGTTACGAAGCTAAGCCCTGGATTTCAGAGTCTGCGGTTGGGTAAGACACAGGTTATGACTGTCTATCGGTCAAACGGGCCAGGGATGGTGATTTCCGAGAGATGCACCTGATTCGTAGGAAAGGGGTCCCGTTGCCTGGCTCTGAGCCAGGAATGGGCATGGAGGAACGTACAACAAGCCAATTACTTGCTGTTATTTCTGAGCAGCTGGCCTCTGACTGTCAAAACTGTACCAGGGAAGTAGAGTTTTCAGTCAAATCCACGTAGTAAGGGATCTTTCAGTCAAATCCATGCATTTGTGACTGCAAAAATTCTTGGACAATATAGAGAAGAAAAAAAGAAAAACTGATTCAAGGTGCGTTGTTTCTTGAACCTGCATGGAAAGGACTCATGTCCTAGCTGGTAGTTAGGCCTGTGAACCTGGCTGCTAATCACAAGTTCAGTTATTTTTCAGAAGCAGCTGTGGGAGAGTATAAAGAGCTTCATATCATAGGTCATAGGACTACAGGTGCCGCTGGCTGGGGAGCCTAGCCGGGCCACTTAACCTTTCTGAATTCTAGTCATCTGAATTAAATCAGATTATTTTACCATAAAAGCAAAAGACAAAAATGCTTTACATTCTAACAAATGTAAAGCAGTACTTTTTTCATTGATAACTAATGACACTCACTATGTGATAATTTTTCCAAGGAAAGTAATTATCAGCATTGTCACAAGACAGACCAGTGTTAACCTAGTTAGCTAATCCAAGAGAGATTATCTGTTAAATGTGAGTTCTTGACCTCTAAAAAACGGGTGTCAACTTTCTTCTCTCTCCTCTTTGAGCAGTACTGTTAACATTGGGAAAGCTGACTGAGGGGGACATAAGTTCCGGATTTCCTCTAACTCTGCCTTTAATTTATTTTGTGACTATGGGTCCAGGTCTCATTTGCAGAACCCCTGAGTCTGTGCCCTGAAAGCCCCAACGCCAGGGTAGATTGCTGCCATGGCTCATTCCCACTTCCCAGGTTGGATGGAAATCATGGTACTTTCAGGTGGTGAATGTGCGTGGCAACACCAAACAGCCCACTCGCCTTCTCTCTCGAGTCTTCCAAAATATTTGAACAAAGTGCCAGGAAAATCTTGTTGGAATATTTGACAGAGGTCCCCTTCAATGATGCCTAAACACAATGAAAGTATAATTAAACATATAGGTTAAAAAAGTTTGTGTCCTAGAAATTGGTATAGAAGCAGAATTCAGTAAATATATGGAGGAAAATATGAAGATTTATGGTTAATGTTTCAGACTATTCCCTTAAATGCCCGGGCAGCCATTCATTCGGGAACGTGTTGCTTTGTAGCATGTTAATTTATCACCTGCACACCAGCTCTATGTGGGTACAAAACGCTCTGCAGGAATTGGTAGTTTTAAATTACAGCATTAGTCAAATGATACATATTTTTCACTTCACCTTGTCTTGACTCTAACATTAGACACATGCAGGGAATGATAATGCCCACTTCATATGTTTCCCAAAGTATAAGCAATTTTTATTTATGGACATTCCACTAATAATGTGTGCTAGACAGGGAGAGTTTCACACAGACACTTTCCCAGGGGTCTCTGCAGCACATGCAGCCAGAACATTCTAGTTTTAAAACCTAAACTCTTTATAAGATGGGGTAATTTTAACCCAAGACAAATGAGATTATGTTTCTTTGACTGGTTTCATACAAACAGGCTAAACTCAATGTTTCTCTAAGTCAGCTCTGTGGACACCCCTCCCTCAACCCCCCACCATCAGAAACTGTAGGCATGGTTGCTAAAAAGTCAGATTTCTGGGCTTTATCCAGCTTCCAAATCAGAATACCTGAGAATAAGACTAGAAAATAGAATTTTTAAGCAACCCCCAGGTAGTTTATAGAACAGTAATGTTGCTGAGAGAACAAGGATAGTAAAGATTATGGGTGGATTTAATATGTGAATGCCAAAATTAAAAATAAATAAAACCACAAAAGAGAAAAACCTAGGGAACCTCTGGCAGCTCCTTGGCCACTTCACTGAGCCTAGCAAAATGCCCTCACCTGCCTCTGTACAATGGGCAGCTAGGTCTAGAGATAGCAAGCATTTTGCCTCTTAAACACTGCCTGAGTGGCTCTCAGGCATCTGCTAGTGTGTTGGAGCTGCTCATCACCAAGACTCTTAGAACTGGCCTGTGAAGAGGCTGTTACTCTGACTCCTATTTTATAAGCAAGAGAACAGAGAATGAGAGCAGTAAAGTGACTTGCTGAAATCTGCAGCTATTAGTACCAGAGTGGAAACCAAACCATTGTCCTATGACTTCAAATCTCATTTTGTAGAATTCAATAACACTTTGGGATTAAATATAAGACTTACTGGGGAAGGGGGGCATTGCGTATTCAAATTGTATTTTATTGCAGAATTTTAATTAGGGTTTTCAGTTGTTGCTGGGGGACATATGATGGGAGGAGAGAATGATTCCGAGAGCCTGGTCCAGCAGCCCAAGTATCTGTAGTCAGGTGTTCAGACGCAGGACTGCATTACGTGCTTAGCTACAAACGCGATGTGACGCTCTGGAAGTTATCTTCATGAGAATTTGGTAGAAATGGAAAATCCAGAGAGTAATAAAGCACTTCTGTGCTCATTATTAATTGAAAAAAATGAGGGTAAGCATTTTGATATTTAGGTTTTAAGTGATAGAGACTGAGTTAAAGAGACATAAGTAAAAAGAGGGATTTGTTGGCTCATATTACATAAAGGCCTCTGATTAAGTGGCTTCAGATATGGCTGCTTCCAGGAGCTCGCAAGCTGGAATGGGAAATCTATTTTATTTCTTGGTTATAGTTTCCTTTGCTTCCTCCCCAGGCAGGTTCTCCCTGTGATGTGAGGAAGGGCATGCAGGCAAGTCAGACTGGTAGCCTTCCACTTGTCAAATTGAAGGGAAAGAGAAATTTCTCAGTTGCATTGTTTCTAGGAAAATCATTCAGCCTAACCTGCCAGGAGGGTGGGAATATGCAAATTAAACAGGCCTAGATCAAAGGTCCACACTTTCTGTGGCAAGGACAACCTAGACCACCCTCACTGAGAAAGGAAGGAGAGGGGTGTGTGACGTAGGAAGGGCAAACACCCCAGAGGCCCATGGCTGGCTGCAGTAGCCTCTGGCACGGAGTCAGTGCTTGTGCAATATTAACTTACTATCATTGCCATCTTTAATATTATAACAGAAACACGTAACTAGAGCTATTGCAGCTCCTTTAAGGGTTCTGTTTATGTCTTTCTTACAGAAATAAGTTATTTTAATAAAAGAATGGAAAGAAAAAGGTTTGACTATAGGGTTATAAATGAGCACTACACTTCAACTGGACAAAGGAAGATCTGTCATCAGTTAGACGTGTATTATTAGATTTTAGGTCAATTTTGCCTTTTCAAACCTGGGCTGTCTGTCTAGACAGGGCTGGAGGCTGACTTGATTTTACTTTGTGACATCTGGGTTCTCTACATCCTTCCAACCAATGAAGAGGCCTGAAAAAATATTTTCTATAGAATAAACTCTCAGAAATGAAGTGTGATGTGTATGCCAGGTTGATGGATAAATAAGAGAAAAATGTAAAAGATTTTGAGCAACATCTACATTTCTGGAACTTTTATTTTCTCATGTCACTGCCATTTCAATACAAATTTGGTATTATTCTCTTCTTCTCAGATGAGGAAACCTCAGTGTTAAAGGACTGAGGCAATGGAAAACCAGGACTGCCAGTGGAATTTGCAATACACACTAATTCCTGCTAAGCCATAGAAGACATAAGGTAAAAATGTGGGTATCCTGACACCCAGACCTCTGTTCCTTTTCCCAGATTACACTACCACTGCGAACAAAATTTGGAAACTCTTATGTTAGTGAAAATCACTTACATTCCCTAGAGGGGCTAGCTCTGTTGACTGCACTCTCTGACAGTCTCCCATAGGTACAATTCCTACCGTACTGTCCCTAAGAAATGAGTTTTACTTGAATTCTGTGTTTGTTTCTTCCATCAGGGAATTAATACAGAAAATTAGTCAAGAGATGTGTTGTTGTTGAGCAGTTGATTCTCTGACTGCCAGACAGAGACCATACCAGGCAGGGCACCCAGTAGAAATTGGGTAGGAAGGAGGGCAGCTAAAAGGCCTTGGTCCTGACAGAAGCTTTCTTAAAGAACATTATCAATTTTTGAAAATTGGTCTGCAAAATTAGCACATGCTATAAAATAGTTCATGAAATGTAAATGTTTGCTCTCATGTTATCCTACACTTGGAATATTAATAAGATCTAAGGCCATGCCTGGCTCTGTGCTGTGTCTTCTCCATGCCTTAGTTCACCCCCATAGCAATCCTAAGCACTAGACGCTATAGCCATCCTATGAGCTGAACGCCACTTTGCAGATGAGGAACTTAACGCACAGAGGGACTGTATAATTTACCCAAGGTCTCCTTTACTAAGTATGTAGTGGAGCTGAGAACCAAACCCAGGAAACTTAGTCTACAACCTGAGCTCATAAACCACCCACAGCCTGCCCCCTGCCCGAAGAAATGGGAGGTTTCTGTTGTAGTGTGAGTTTCTGCGGATTTGGTTGAATGCAATATTTTAAGTTTTCTTATAATGTGTTTAAATGTTTCACATTAACAAAGGAGGAGAAAGGCAGAGTGTTAGAGTCTTTAAATAGACTCAGATTTAAAGGAAACATATATTGCCATGAGCATACTTATCTTAAACAATTGTGTCTCTTCTGGGGTGTTGAAGATTTTTCTGAGAAACTTTGGTTCAGGTTTAACTTAGGGAGAAGCTGGGAGACTTCACAAAAGGACTCAATCATCTCCTTATTTATTCTGCAACTATTTCAGGGGCATATGCTGTATTATATATAAATCATGGTCATCACGGAAACACAAAAATTCCTAAGTTCAGTGGCTACCCTTAAGAGGCTTAAGTCAATGAGAGAGTGATGAGGGCAGTGTCTGTACCTCTTAAAGATACACGCAGTACACGGTGGACCATTTGTGTAATCTCCCTGAGCATACCAGAGGGTCATGTTGGCCATACCTTGAAGTCTGAATAGGTGACTCTAACAGGAAAATAAAATAAAACATTGCTGAGACTCGGAGAAGTTAATACAGAGGTGGGAAGGTGTCAGTGTGTGTGTGTGTGTGTGTGTGTGTGTGTGTGTGTGTGTGTGTGTTTTCTTGTAGGATGGTAATATCAGCAGTTGGTTGATGTGTGACTATGGGGTTTATCTTCAATCAGAGAAAATGAGAAGTGTCTCTGAGGTGTGGGAAGCAAGAGACACAAATAATGGATTGTTATCTCCTTTTTGTTTCCTTTATGTCTCCTAAAACCTAGTCGACACAGAGCTAGAGACAGAGGTAAAATTGAGGCTAGGAGTTTGTGGTGTTTATTAATAGCCCATTCTAGAAAGCTTTTGTTGAGAGAAAATAAATTCCCACCTGTGGAAGACAAAAAATACTGAAAATAAAGGCATGTATAACTGACAGTGAGACAGTACTGAGCAGGAATTCATTTATCTTCCCCTTCCCCCGACTAAATGTAAATGTGTTTGTCGTGTGCTGCTGCTGTGCTTTGATCTGAAGAGAGTGAATTGTCATCTGGGTGTTCCATCCTCGGGTCACACAAAGTGCTGAATATGTTACATGAAACCCAAGGTGAGCGCAGGCCATGTGAGCGTTGGCGTCAGGGAATTAGACACATCAGTAGGACGGTCTGTCATGTGACGGTATTTGCTACTGGCCACGTGCTCCTTGTCTGGGCTCCCACATCCGTGACGGGCCCCTGGATGTGCTAAAGGCAGCAAGAGAACAGACTTATCACTGTGTCTTCTTTCTCATTTGTTTACCCCTGCCCTCGATACCCTGAGATTTTCCCCAATTCCGCAAAGCTCTTCATCTAGATCCTTGTACATTCATTGCTACTCTTAAAAACAGCTCAACTGATCACTGATTCGCCGAGCTGGAGCTTTTATAGTCAGCCCTTACTAGTTATCTACCTCTCATCCTACACTTAATGTCACTTCTTAGTTCAGGTGGTTGTCATGTGAAAGAAATTCATCTCCAGACAGGATGCATATATGGTTTGAGGCTTGTCACGAATGACAGGTCTTGCTCCGATTCCTTGTGTACATATATTGTTCAGACCTCTAACTTAGATCTCATCTTCTTACTACCAAGGCCTGTGACACTTGATCAGTCATTTCCTCAAATAAGGTCTCTGATTCCTGAAGCCTGAATTTCTAGACTTTGCTTAGAAGTGATAGTAATCATACTACTGTTGATGCTTTTACTAGACTTGACTTCTTGTCTGCTTTGACATAATTACTTTTTATAGTTTTATTTCCCTACAACTCAACCTATAGCCTCCTTTGAAATATTTCATTCCATATGGGACCTTGAATACTTTGGAATGACTCCAAGTAAAAACAATGTGGCAGTTTGTTATAAATTTGTCACCTGTAGTAGATGATTAAGAAAACTTTGTTTAATGACTGAGGGGATTGATAAATGCATGGGTGAGTGGAAGGAATTAATAGCAAAAATCTGAACTAAATCCAATAATAAAAGCAAATAAAAAATGTTGAAAAAAGAGGAAAGAAAATGAAGGGAAAAAAGCCCCCCCCCCAAAAAAAACCCACAAAAATCTTGGAGTAAAAAGTGACACTTGTATTGATAAACCTATAAGGGTAAAATCATCAGGGTGTGAAAACTCGCTTTTACATTTTCTAATGTTATTGTTTGACTAATGTTAGATTTTGGGTGATACGTTTAAACCTATTCCCCAGGAGATTCTTCTGTACGCAAAAGTTTAAGATTTTTTTTGTTGAGATATAATTGACATACAACATTATATTAGTTTCAGGTGTGCAATATAATGATTTAATATTTGTGTATATGATCATCACTATAATTCCAGTTAACATCTGCCACCATATATAGTTACAAATTATTTTTTCTTGTGATGAAAACTTTAAGATCTACTCTCTTAATAACTTTCAAATATGCAATACAGTATTATTAACTATTTTACCATGTTGTACATTATATTCCCATGACATTTATTTTATAAATAACTAGAAGTTTGGACCTTTTGACTACCTTTACCCGTTTTGCCCATCCCACACCCCTGCCTCTGGCAACCACTAATCTGTTCTCTGTATCTGTGAATTTGTTTTTTTCTTTCATTTTTAGATTACACATATAAGTGAGACTATACATTATTGTCTTACGCTGACTTATTTCACTTAGCATAATGGCCTCAAGGTTTATCCATGTTGTCACAAATGGCAAGATCTCATTCTTTTTTATGGCTGAATAGTATTCCATTGTATTTATACACTACAATTTTTTTAATCCACTCATCTATTGATGGTTAAACTTAAGGAGGAATGTCTATCTGTCTGTGATTACTCCTCCTTCAATATGTATTAGTTCAGCTATTACAGCTTTCTTAAAATTTCAAGGAGCTATATACATATACATAGGTATCTGTAGCCTGTATTTTTTATTTTCTCTTATAAAAGGTACTTTAAAAATTTTAAAGCAATTTTCCAGTGACACAAGGGCTGGTGAATGAGCCTATGAGCTTTAAATTAAATCTCAGTGAGTAAATAACTAGCCTTCTTTCTGTTGCTGAAGCCAATTTGTTTAGTTCTGTCTGAGGATCTATCTGACAGCTTTTATGAGGTATGATGGTTCCTATTTGGCTGAAGAAAAGAGCCAACTGTACAAATTGTGAAGATATTCTAGGCACAGATCTTGAGATTCCAGCTTGAGAAAAGAATAGAGGGAAGCCAGTCAACAAAACGGGCCATGTTGAATCAAGCATCACAGAGAGTTCACTGTGAAACAACTGGTGAGAGCAATACTCCAAATAGTTGTTTCTTAGTCAAATCTAGTTTAGCTTTGAGTCCTCAGGTCCCAGAGATGGCACCAAATTTAGTAGCAGATTTTTTTTTTGTAATGTCATTCAGCTGAGATTTATTTAGACCATTATGATATTGTTCTATAATATTCAAGTATTCATTTTATTCAAGAAAATAAAATAACAAAAAAGAAATATAGCCTCAGTTATAAGAAGAAGGCATTATAGTCATAATTATATTAGAAGCCACATGGTGATTAAGATCTCAGAATTTGCTATTTGAATTCCAGTCTTAACCTTGCTACATTTACTAGTTTTGTGATGCTGGAAAGGTTTTCACCTTCCCTAGGATGCAGCACTTTCTCTATGTAAATAATATAAAATACAGAAATTTGATGCTACACAGTAATTTCTTAGAACATATTAGATTTTTAAATTTTACTTGATCTCCATATGATATTTCATCACAAATTAAAACAGATTTATTCCCACCTATTAATATTATCTTGAAGAAATCCAAAGAAAACAAACTCATTTATAGTACCTCTGTTCAGACAAATATTAGCAAAAGTAGAACAAGTTTTCTATTGCTCTTGCTTTATTTGGAAGGTGCTAACCCAGGGCAGTAGGAGTGAGATAAAAAAAAGAAAGGAAACAAGGCAGTATGAGAGGCAATACCAAGTAACATGCTATTTGCTGGACACTGCACTATAACAAACCACAAAAAGTAATAACAGAGTTTTCTTTTCAATTACACAGGCACAGTCTCATGCTATGTCTTAGGGGAAGTGGTAAAAAGAGGCCACACCTAAGAGCAGCCCATCGGAGTGGGGAAAGGAGAAGAAAGTTATCTGGTCATTCCCCGTATATTTCCTGTCATATGTCAGTCAAACTTTGCACCAGGGGGAGAAAACTCCATGTCTCATGGCCAATATTACCTAAATACTCCCCCTCAGAGTTATTATTATTTTAAATATGTTTTTTATTGATTCTAGAAAGAGAAGAAGACCAGAGGGAGGGAGGGAGAGAGAGAGAGAAACATTGATTGCTTTCCACATGCACCCCGACATAGGCACCCGGACTGGGTATTGATCCAGCAACCTGGGCATGTGCCCCAACTAGGAATCGAACCAGTGACGCTTTGGTGCCTGGGACGATGTGCACCCAACTGAGCCACACAGTCCAGGGCTCAAAATTATTTTGATAAAAATTCCAAATATGATTTCTTAGCATCTGGGAACATTTCTGCTGTATCGCTAAATGAAAACGATTATTTTGTTAAAGTTATTTTGGATATTTCCAGTTTGGCCATAAAAAAATATTTCATAAATAATAACAACAACATCTTGACAAAATATATAAAATAACTATTTCAAAGCATTGGAAAGTTGCTAGCGTGAAGGAAAGCACATTTACTCCAGATTTTTCTGTGGGTGTTTTGCAAATCATAGCACAGTAGAGTAGAACCCATGCAGAAGCAGCAGTCGTATTGAGTTTGGAGTTCAAGGCTGTCAAAGTTGCTAGGAGTAGGGGAAATCTTGGAGGGGGAAAAAAAGGAAAACAGAGGACCAAAACCTGCATAGAGATTACCATTAAGTCAATATTTTGTTACTAAATTATATACTTTTTCCAGAGCAAAGCTCTTAGAAATCCAACAACATCATCAACAATGACCCAACAGTTCAGAAAGCTAAAGAGCTAAGCAGAGCCTGCAGCAGGGGTGCAATGCTGGGGAAGGAGGGTGGAATTCAAGCCCCACAAAGCAAAAAAAGCAATGGTAAAAAATCCAGGCACTTGGGTCAGATCCTAGAAGGGTCACACACTCCGATTACAGACCACAGCCTCAGCAAAAACCAAAAACTTTGACATTTCAGAGCTCACAAGTAAATCCATCACCTTAGTTTGGGGTGGTCAGTGATTGGAAAATCTTTTTCCAAGTTGAATATATGTGCAGTGTGACCTCCCTTTTAAAGGTTAATGGCATTTTTCTTTCTTACTGAACCTGAACCATCAATAATTTGGGGTATATTTTATTTGTAGATTTAATGTAGATTTGTAGATTTATTTTTCCCTCGGGCAATTTTTGAGAACTGTAAACATTCCGTACTCCTGACATGATGAAGTCTTAAATTGCAATGCTTTGGAGATTTATTAAGTAGAAAAAGTTTTAAAATCAGTCAGGCTTAATATATGTAGTAGAGATAGTCACTCTCTTTCCTTTAATTAGTCAATAAGGAAACATCTCCAAGTGGAGTGGTTTGTATGTATGTAACTTTAGGAGATGTTCTTTCTCATTAGTGTAGAAAAGAGATTTTTCAGCTGAAGTTAGTCATGGGTTTGCTTCCAAGTTAGTCATGGCTTTGCTTCCAAGGTGGTGACTTTGTGTACTAGCTCTCAAGTGGAGGAACATATGATGTTTCGTGTTACATGAGTCAAATAATTCATGACATTGTCTTACTTTCTCTGTGGGATATGGGCAGAGATTTATTTGGTGAGACCAAAATTAAGACTGATGGTGAGCTCAAAAAATAGGTTTATAATTTCCTTCCTCCATTTTCTCTCTCTGTTTCTCTTAGCCTGTAAAACAATAGATATTCATTAGTAGGAAATTGTAACTAAACTACTTTATGTTTAGATCTTATTTCTTTTTGTTTTTTAAATTTTTATTTATTGATTTTTAGAGAGAGAGGAAGGGAGAGAGTGAAAGAAACATCAATTTTTGTTGTTCCACTTATTTATGCATTTATTGGTTGATTCCTGTATGTGCCCTGACTAGGGATTGAACCCAGAACCTTGATGTATCAAGACGATGCTCTAACCAACTGAGCTACCCGTCCATGGTAGATCTTATTTCATAACTCACTTTAGGTATTATGCAATCAAGTGATCACACTTGTTATAAAATATATGGTGTGAACTGTACAGTAATGTTATGATGTTCTGATGGGCACCTGGGCTGATTCCAGATCTTTCAATATTATTATATTGAAAATAATGCTGCTATAAGCTTAGGGGTGCATATATTCTTTCTGATTGGTATTTTGGGTTTCTTTGGATATATTTCCAGAAGTGGGATCCCTGGGTCAAAAGGCAGCTCCATTTTTAGTTTTTATGAGGGACCTCCATACTGTTTTCCACAATGGCTGCACCAGTCTGCATTCCCACCAAGAGTCCCCTAGGGTTCCCTTTCTCCACACCCTCGCCAACACTTTTTGTTTGTTGATTTGTTGATGGTGGCCATTCTGGCAGGTGTGAGGTGATACCTTTTTGTGTTTTTAATTTGCATCTCTCTGCTGACTGTTGATGTTGAGCATTTTTTCCCTATGTTTCTTGGCCATCTGTATGTCCTCTTTGGAGAAGTGTCTATTCAAGTCCTTTGCCCATTTAAAAAAAAAAAATGTCCTTATTGATTTCAGAGAGAGGAAAGGAGAGATAGAAACATCAATGATGAGAGTGTCATTGATTGGCTGCCTCCTGCACGCCCCCTACTGGAGATTGAGCTTGCAACCAGGGCATGTGCCCTGATCAGCAATCAAACTGCGATCTTTTAGATCATAGGTCTATGCTCCACTGCTGAGCCATGCCGGCCGGGCCCTTTGCCCGTTTTTAAATTGGATTGTTTGTCTTCTTCGTGTTGAGTTTTATAAGTTCTTTATATATTTTGGAAATTATCAAATGTATCATTGGTGAATATGTTTTCCCATACAGTGCATTTCCTTTTCATTTCGTTAATGGTTTCTTTTGCTGTGCAGAAGCTTTTTAGTTTGATGTAGTCCCATTTGTTTATTTTTTCCTTTGTTTCCCTTGCCCTAGGAGACACATTGGGAAAAATATTGCTAGGAAAGATGTCTGAGATTTTACTGCCTATGTCTTCTTCTAGGATTGTGACTTGCATTTAAATCTTTTATACATTTTGAGTTTTTTCTTGTATATGGTGTAATTTGGTCGCCTAGTTTCATTTTTTTGCATGTACCTGTCCAATTTTCCCAACACCATTTCTTGAAGAGACTGCTTTACTCCATTGCATGCTCTTGCCTCCTTTGTCAAATGTTAATTGACCATATAGGCATGGTTTTATTTCTGGGCTCCCGGTTCTGTTCCATTGATCTATATGCCTGTTCTTTTGCCATTACCAGGCTGTAGGGGTATATTTATTGATTTTAGAGAAAGAGGAATGGAGAGGGAGAGAGGTACATCAATGTGTGAGAAAAACATCGATCAGTTGCCTCACTCCCACGCCCTGACCAGGGATCTTACCTGCAACCTAGCTATGTGCCCTGACTAGTAATTGAACCTACAACCTTTTGGTGTACAGGACAACACTCCAACCAATTGAGCCACCTGGTCAGGATAGTACCAGGCTTTTTTGATGACAATGGCCTTGTAGTATAGTTTGATATCAGGTATTGCGATACCTCCAACTTTGTTCTTCTTTCTCAATATTGCTGAGGCTATTCGGGGTCTTTTTTGTTCCATGTTAACTTTTAGAATATTTGCTCTAGATCTATAAAATGTTACTGGTATTTTAATAGAAATTATGTTGAATCTATAGATTGCTTGGGTAGTATGGACATTTTAATGATTGGTTCTTTATAGAATTCTGTAATTCCTGAAAGTTAAATTTAGGGGAAAAAATCATTGAAGTTTTCTAGCCCTGAAATTTTAAAACCTTCAGAAGCAGTGGCATTCTAGCTTAAAACAATGGCTCAGGTGAGAATATTTTATGGAAAATATAAGTATGGCTAAGAATCCAAGACCTTACATATTCCAGCTTCTTTTGCCCTTTTCATACCCTTCAGAATGTGTTTTCAGAAATCATAGGGGTTCCCAAGAGCACAGTTGGAAAACCTGATCTACTCCAATTGCATCAGGTTAAAGAGGAGAATACAGCCCTCGAGACCTTACTTTGTGCTTAAGTTTTGAAAGATGACACAGGTCAGAGAAGAAAATCAAGATCATATTTGTTTAGAAAAAAATGTAGAATTAAAAACTTTTGTCATGGCCCTGGCCAGTGTGGCTCAGTTGTTTGAGTGTCATCCCAGTGCACCGGAAGTTTGTTGGTTCGATTCCTGGTCAGGGCACACACCTAGATTGAGGGCTGCACCCCTGTTGGGGGACATGTATGGGAGACAACAGATCAATGTGCTCTCTCTCTCTCTCTTTACCCCTCTCTTAAATCAGTAAAACGTATCATCAGGTGAGGATTTAAAAAAAAGATTTTTTTTGTCGTGGCCACTGGTTCTCCAGCTTGGTTATATGTTGGGATCATCTTGGATAATTTAAAAAATCATAGATGCTTGGGTCCTATCCCCAGACATTTTGAATGATGGCACTTGGTTGTGTCTTGGGCATAAACATTTTTAAAGGCTCTCCAAGTGATTCAGTTTTTAAAAAAAATTCTAATTCAAGCCAAGTTTGAAAACCATTGTCTTAGGCTGAGGAATATTAACTAACAAGCAAACCAACACACATACAGGGGTAGGCAAAAGTAGGTCTACGGTCGTTCATATAACACAATAATTAATAAATAATACAAGAATAAACTTCATGTTTCAGGTACTCACAACTGTAAACCTACTTTTGCCCCACCCTGTACACACACATATTGTGTGGTCAGGAGACATGGGTTTGATCTCAACCCTATCAATGATTGGTGTATGACTTCTGACAAGTCCTTCATTCTGTGCTTAGTGAGATAATGGTCAGTTGGTTTCAAACATTTGAGAGCCATACAAACCTTCTTCAAGTGAAAATGTATGGAAGCCTGATAAGAGACACATATAAGAGCAGAGCTTTGGTTAAACAGGGGAAAAGGCCAGGAGGCTCAACATTCTGTCTGGATGCTACCAAAAAATACGGAGGCACATTTCAGAAGGTTCCCTGCTCTAAGGAACCCACAGGGCATTGTGATTCCTAGAGCTCTGTTTTGTTTCCAAACTGTAATTGATTGGCCAAAGCTGCATACTTGTTAGAAGGTTGCTTGCACCTGATTTCCATGTGACCTGCTCAACAAGGAAGTTCTATTTCTGTTGTCCAATAAAAAGAAAATGTTGACCTGAGATCAGTTTTACTGGTGAATGAAGTTATTTCCTTCTTACCAGGCAACTGCGATGCTATGATAGAATTTGCTCCAATGTTCTATTTCGCAATGGCAGGACAAATTATTTTTATTTTATGTTTTTTTAAAAATATATCTTTACTGATTTCAGAGAGAGGAAGGGAGAGGGAGAGAGAAACATCAATGATGAGTCATTGATCAGCTGCCTCCTGCACACCCCCTGCTGGGGGTTGAGCCCGAAACCCGTGCATGTGCCCCAACTGAGAACCAACCGTCATCTCCTGGATCCTAGGTTGATGCTCAACTGCTGAGCCACACCCAGCCAGCCTGGGACAAATTATTTTTAATTGAAGGATTCTATGGTCCATCTCCCCTCACCAACCCCATAAATATTTTATATCACAGTTGGAGCTGAAGGGTGGCCTTTGAAACTTTGAAAACTTGGGTCACAATTGGTTTGACTAGAATAAATTCATGAGAGGCCACATCATCAAGAAATCATTCTGCATCATTGTTTATAAGAACACAGAGGCAGATGTGCGATTGTTCCCTGTATAATTTTCATACATGAAACATAATGTACATGGAGAGCACTGTCAGATGGCATAATGCACTGCATTTATCTCAGAGATGGAGTCTTCTCTTTGTCATTGTGTTTAGTAAACACACTTGCATTATGGTGAGCAGATGGCTGCCAGCTCTGTTTCCTTTGCAAATACCCAGTGGCTTTCAGAGTGTTGCCAGTGTCTTGCCTTGTTTTGTTTCCAGTAAGTTGCATATATATATATGAACTTATCCTTGGCATTAGCAAAAACCACAGAGCTTTTCATCAGAGACTATTTCTTTCCTCAACTTTCTGAACTCTACCAGTCTCACAGATTCACATTGCTGTGCGTGTGCGGAAGATGTCGGGGCTCCTCACCCCATCTTCCCGGCATTCTCTCTCGTTTGAAATAAGTTCTAAAATACTGAGTATTCACATAAACACATTAGTTTTCTTCCTCACAAAGTCCTTATCAGTTAAAATCTGGACTCTATAACAGTAGAGCCTTTTGTCTTTAAGACAGAAGGTAAAAATACCGGACTCAGAAAACCCAATATAAATCATCCTCATTGCTCAGTTTAACTTGGAAAGAGAAAGCCTTTTAATTTAAAAAAACAGAAAAAGCTTCCCACAAATGAGGACAATGGGACAAATTTAGGAATGCAGAGCTCTAGCTTCCGTTGCTGTTTCCATAATTAAGAGGCTCTCTCGCCTAGTCTTTTATTTCCTCAGGATTACAGTTTTCAGATAGCATTGTCTTTGTTCTTAAGAGATGTCAGGGCTGAGTCATTCATATATATGTATGTACTTATGTACTTATATATAAATATATTATTTTTGTTATTTATAAGCAATTTCTGTATGTGGATTTTGTAATTTTTTAAGCAACGTATATCTGTATGAAGCTTTCTGGGGATTCATGATATGCTTCCTCTTGTTTCCTAAAATTGCTCATACAGGTCAAATATCTATTCACTGTGCAGCTTTCCTGTACTCAGATACTCAAACAATCCACAGTGCTGTCTGTTTAATTACATTAGTGAATAATTTCTCTTTATTCTTTCTCTCTTCCTCTGCCCATCTCCCCCCCTCCTTCCTCTCTTTCCATTTTAAAAAAGAGTGTGGCTTGTGTTTCTGACCCTGCAAACAAATGAAGCTTGATCATGATAAAATATTTCATTATGGAAAAAAATATGAAGAAAGTTCAGATGATTGTTTTAAAAAGTCAATATCCTATAGACAAGAATACGTACCTGTGATGATAATAACGATGACAAAAGTGATATTTTTGAAATGCTACTTCTTTGTTCTCCCTTGAAAACGATTTCTATTTTGCTTACCCAGAAATGTGCAGTCATTGGCATAAAATATTTGGGCATTATCAGAAGAGCCAAGCAGCCAAACAAATTACCTTGGCCAGTAAAACGGATAGATGACTATTTTCTTTGTGCTGAGAAAATACATATGTTTTCCCAGTTTATTATCTTCCCTTCTTACAGCGATCAGTGTCTATCTCTCTCTAACTTCAAGGGTAACTTACCTTTTGAGACAATCGCCCTGGAATTATAGAATCTGTAATCTTGCTGACTGTATTTTAAAAAATGTTTAATATATGTGAGAAGTGTTTCCTTAATTCCACTGTCTTCCATATGCCACACAACTCACAAAAAGTTTCATCTCTCTGGTACCAAATATTAAATCTTAGCAAAAATTGCATCTTGGGAAAGAAACCTGGTCAAATCAGTTAACACAGAGGTGCCTTTTTTGGTGTGTTCTTGTCTTCTCTGCTCTAGTTTTTGTTTATACCAGCACTCCTTAACATGTCATTGTTTTTCAAGATAAAGTTTAAAAAAAAAAAAAGGGATGCCCAATACACAGAAGGGAAGAAGTGGCTGCTGATCTTCAGCCATGGAGTTTTTTAAAGTTCTACTTCCTTCTTATGCACTCAGCCCATTCTGAGGACCATTGTGTTCCCTTGTTGTCGACAGAGTGAAGTATTCCCATAACTGATAATTCTTGGTAGTCTCAGTGTGATGCGTCATCACCTGAGAAACTTGATCCTGGAGTGCTGCTTTTTCCAGAGGGAGGCAGGATAACACGGGCTGTAGATAAAACTATGGGCTGTGGCATCAGACAGGGGGGAGAGGTGTGCATTCAGATTTTGTCACTCCTTAATGTGTGATTTTAAGAAAATAACTTAATTCTTTAATCCTCAATGCTCATTAAAGTGGTAATAACAATACTCCCTAACATATATGGTCATTTAGAGGCTCTGGTGGCAATATTTAAAGTTAATTAGGAACAGGATCTAACACATGATAAGCAATCAATAGATTAGGTATCATTATTTAAAATTCTCCCCCTCTTCTCATTCCCCCTCCTATTTCATTATTGTCATGATGTAGTTATTGAGCTTCCGGTATTAATGGAAGGAATCATCATTCTTCAGGTGAACTGAGGAAGGAAGAAGCTTGTAAACCATTATAATAGACTAAGCCCTATAAAGGAGAGATTTTTATCGGTTGAATGTTACCGCTCCAATAATTTCTGTTTAACAGAGGCTTTTGAAGATGGCAAAGCTTTAATGCAAAGGCAGATGGAGTAGTTGGGCATCTGCTATTTACTAAGTCTTGGTCCCGTTGACTCTCCAGGAAAAAAGTTCTTGCTCTTCTGCAGGCAAGTGTGAGTCACCCTTCTGTTTCCCCTTGAGTTACCCCTTAGACAACCATGTAGGGCATAGGAACTGACACACCCTGCTAACACCTCTAGAAAAGCTTAAACCCAACTCCATACATCCCAGGATGCATAGACCTGTCTCGCAAAGTGTGCAAAAAGATTGGTCTAATTCTTTTGATTAAACAACTAACCAAACGGTCCTTTAAGCAGGAGCCTTCTGTAATTCACTGCAACTCTATTATATGCTTGAATGAGCCCTGGAACAACACTGCTCTACTTTATTCAGAGAGTTATGCATGATTACATGAAGAACAAGTATCAGCAATTGCTTCTGCATAAAGTGTTATTGCCTTGTTAACGCACCTGCTGGACATGTACAAGGCATGAAGTGTTCAGCCAGGTGGCCTGTTGGGGAGGGAGATGAGCACTCTGCTCAGTGTGCGGTCAGAATCTGGCCGGATCAGGACTTGCATTACCGAGCTCACCTGTCTGGCTGGAGGTAGAGCATCCACAGCCTTTGCATCCAGGGGAAACATCCACTTTCCCCTATACTTCCTCATGATGCTTCCACACCAACCCACTTGCTGTTGGTTTCTAGAAATAGATCTGTGTACAGTGAGAGGGTCCCCTGGGATGGTTTGGTTGTAGTGATAGACGGTGAGAGTGCAAACTGGGCAGCCTGCTGTTTGAAGCTCTCCCTCCCGCCCAGGTTGTATTTGTTCCATTGCCCTCCCCCAGAGTGCCCTTGGCACACTTTCCCATTCGATGAGGTCTTGCGTGTCTGAGGACCACCCCAATGCCATCTCTTTAATCTGAGAGAGAACAAAAGAACTGCCACTCTTAGGGTGCTGGGGAAAGGAACTGAATGAACTACTTAAAAAACCCACTTCTATTCCCTGGGAAAGGCCAGGAGTCTATGCAGGAGGAACGCAATGCAGGCAGGGCTGGAGCCCTGAACAGGCCAGGCCATGCTACCAGGAACACAGTGCCTGCCCGAGGCTGAAGGTAAACGAGATGCTCAGGATTCTGCCCTGCTCTCTGCCACGAGGCTAAGGCGTGTCAGTAACGAGCAGCTGTGGGTGCTGTTGGGGTAGCTGGAAGACACAAACTCTCACTGAGGGGAAGGGAAGGCCTGAAAGTGAAATTCAAAGAGGCATTCATGAAAACTCTAGGGAAAACCAGCCTCTACCCTAAACACAGGCATCTCTAGATGTCTTTAAGCCTGTGGTGTGCTGAGTGTAACCATAACAACAATACACCTTAAGCCCAGACTAACAGAAAAATCTAATATTTAAGTCCTAGCAGATGAAAAGGCATGGACCCTTTCCCAGCATAAAAAAGACTTTCCTCAGTCTGTACTGACTAGCACAACCGGTCTGACCTGCAACAACCACAACAAAATCTACATGTTAGAGCCCAGGCTTGTGGTCCTTGCCACACAGCTGTCCTCGCTGCCACTCACCCAAAAGAACTCAGCCCACCCCTCTTTCCTAAGTTTTCATCCAGAATCCCACCCAGGATACCTCATTACATTTCGTTGTCACATCTCCTTACAGAGTTTGAACTGCGCTGAATTTTCAAAGTCATCAGTCCAATCCCAGTATGCTTTCTGAGACACCCCAGGCGGAAGAGGGGCCCCCACCTCTCAGGGGCTCTCTAGGTTTTTAATATAGTCCTTACATATCTTTAATGTGTACGGTGTTTACATTTTAATTTGAAAACAGGTAAAATGTATTTAAAAAATAAGTGCTAAAACACTAGTTTTAGAACCTATGAAAAACCACAGGTTTCCATGGAACAGAGTCTGAAATCCACTGTGCTGGAGAATCTCTGTGATTTCCAATTCTCACATTCTCAGATTTGAAGACTCCGGATAGGTAGGAGAAGGCGATTTCTCAAAAGGTGTTTATATTTATAGCCAAATTTGATAGGATAAATCCATTCCAAAAGGCCAAGGGAACTCGAAGAAATCACACTGCAAAGTGTGTAAATAGTTAGCCCTACAGATACTCTGATTTTGAATTTGTAGAACAAACCTACAAGTAAGAAGAGCCTTCACAGCTGCCTTCTCAGTTAGCATTTGCTGCAGTTGCTCTTCACGTTTTTGTTCTTGCCTTTTCCTGTGAAGCCCAAAAGCGTCATCCCTACAAGTAAGGTAGAAAGTTCTGGGTGTTAGAAGTAGGTAAGGAGAGTACATGTTGATCTCCATGGTATCTAAGCCCTTTATAAGTTGGGGAATTGAGTATATCCATGTACAACCAGGCAGTTTGCACTATTTGCCCACTTTCTCTGTTCTGTCCTCAAAAATTAAATTGTGATAGACTTTATAAAAACACAAATCAGTCCCCTTAGATTAGTATTTTACTGATTCTTACAGAGTAGACTGTAATCAAGCATGCTCTTCTTTGATGTTACAAGGAGAGCACAAAAGCCCATCGAAAGGAAAGACAATTAAAACTCCCCCTGTGACTACAATAAGGAAATCAGATAGTCATTAATAAACAGCCCTTGGAGGAATTTTCTGTGTTGCTTTTATATTATTATTCTCAAACTAACCAAACAATAACTCACAAAGAAAGAGTGATATGCATCTCGGTGAATTATGAAACCTCAGATATGCTGATTAAGGAAAACTCCCTTAATGATTCCAACATGTGTTTAATTGTGTATATTTTTTCTCCTAAAAATTTGGTTATTAAGATTCTTGTCTTTTAGAATCTCATAATATCTTTTCAGGAAAAATTCTGATTACTCCACCATATTCTTTTGCCTGTTTGTATTGGACCTAAGAACTATGAAGATGGTATTTTAGCCAGAGCTTTGTCCCTGCCCTTTTCAAGTTTACAAAGTGTCATGTTCTAGGTTATTTATGGCTACCTAACAAATTGCCCCAAAACTTATTTTTCTCATACTCCAGAGAATCAGGAATCTGGAAAGCCCTGGAAAGCAACAATGCTTACTTAGTAATTCTCACGTGGCTCCAGTCAGACATTTCGTAAACCTACCATCAACTGAAAGCTTGACTGAACTAGAATGTTCAAGACAACTCAGTCCTACAGCTGGCAGTGAATGGCTGGCTGCCGGCTGGTGCATCTCTATGTGACTTCTTCATGGGTAAGGGGCGTAGCACAGCAGGACAGTTTGGTTCGAAGAGAGGTGGTCCCAAGGGTAGCATCTGGAAAGCAAATTGTTTAAGGAAATCAAAGCAGAAGCTGCTAGCTTTCTTCTAACCTAAATTTGGAAGTCTCACTGATCGTTCACATCCAAGGGAAGAAGAAATTGTCTCCATCTCTCAATGGGGGGAATATAAAAAAGATTTAAAACCGTCTTTAATGCACTCTATACGGTGTTCCCTACATGACAACTTGGACATATAATATCTATCAATTTAGCTAAAGAATTATCAATGTACTATCCGTATTTTCTTATAGCACTGTCAAAAATCTTCTTTATGCTCGCCTCCTTTCTAGTTTCCTAGCTCATTTTATATACCTCAATATAAATATAATTTAAAATATATATACAGGGGTTGGCAAAAGTAGGTTTACTGTTGTGCGTATGGAAAAATACAAATGAATAAATAATAATAGAAGAATAAACTGTGTTTCACATACTTACAACTGTAGGCTGACCCCTGTATATAATCATGACATTTATTGTATAAAATCCCAAAACATAGAAAAGTACTGATAGAGAATACCTATTTCTTCTAATTCAACCAACTGATAGCCATATTTGGCATTTATGTTGTAGTCACTCACTTTATATAATTTTATAAGATTGTTTTTTAAGTATAATAGAGCTAAGCACTTCATGACATTAAAATTGTTTATTTACATATTTTGAATACTTATTATTTTAAAATATTGCATTGTCTTGTGAATTTCTTAAACAGGATAGAGCACAAAATTTAGCCTGGCTCTCTTTAAGGGTCACATCCATTATTGATATGATACTGATATTATCAATATGGAAGAAATGCAGATAAAGATGGCAGGAGACCTGTGATTGCATGAATCATTTTGTTACAGAAATGGTACTAATAGTGGTGTAGGTCTAAAATCCTCCATCAGAATTCTAAAGTTGAAAAAGTATCTTAAAACTAATTTTCTGTTTTGTTTTTATAACTTATTTGTCAATTAGAACTGATCTAATTTGTTGAGAGACTCTATCTTTATATATACCAATATTGTGTGTATTTATACTTCCTGTTGCAGAAATATTAATATTCAATTATTGGTTGTTGCCTGAGACCCCCACTGGTGACTATAATAATTATCTGAAATCTGAACATTTGAATTCTGAAAAATAACTGTTTTTAATGTTTTCTGAAAAAGAAGTAACAATTAAGATTTATCGAGCTAGTGTTAAACAATATTTTAAGCCATTAATATGCTTTTTTATCCCCATTTTTATCCCCTAAACAAACAAGTATGTATGATTATTCATCCTTCAAATGACATTAAATAACTACCCACAAGTGGAGGAACTGTGATTCAACTTGACCCCTATGCCTCTGTGCTTACCTTTAACATGCTTACCTTTAACATTACTTTGCTTGAATTGTTTATTGTCAGCTGTCTTCCAAACTGTACTGAAATACCTTCGGCAGGGCAAAATGATGCCTTCAGCATTTCTCCCCTCCTCCTCTTGAGTAGTTTCTAAATTTCTATAAATTCAAAGAATTCCAAAATAGAGTCCTGCCCCACTGTTGCCCTCAGATGGTCTACCCTCAATTTCTCTACTGTTTTCTTTTTTCTCTACTGACAGTTTCTTAAACCCTAATCTCCCCTTCCAAAGACATTGCTTAATTCTCTCTTCTTTACCCTGTTTTTATTTCAACATAAATATGGCAGGCCACCTTAATGTAATGTGTCACGTCCAAAAATAAATTCAAATGGAAATTCAAATGGCCTTGAGAAATAACATGAGTATTCACAAAGGCGTCACGGACAACATAACAAATGAGAAATTGCATCATATGGCACACAGAAGGTCTTTCTAAAAATACTTTTCCAAAAAAACCCCAAATCTTTCTCCAGTGGTACTTCTCCCACTGCCAGAGAAGTAACTGCTTACTTCTCTGTGTTCATTTCTTTACCTTCCTTTGGTTATAGGCATCCAGCTCCATCTTTTTATCAGCCTCCCAAATCTTCCACCTTACTTGCTCTTTTTGCGTCCCGGGCCTATTATTTCCCTCTCCAGGTCCTTCCATGTCATTTCTTATGTCGGGTGACTCAGCCCTTCTTTCAAACAAACATTTTCTTAGAGGGTTGAAGTATCTACTTGGAGGAAGTTTGCTTTAAGTGCCTTTGTCTCAGACATGCGTGTCTCTCTTAGGATATTGTCTGTGCATTTCAGTTTATGAAACAGCCAACATTGATACACATTGATGGCCAGTCAGAGCATTCAAGCTCTAACTACGAATGATTTCTTTTTTTTCTCAAAAACTTGCTGTTTTAATATCTGGTCACACCTATAATTCTCAGTAAAAGTATTCTTTGTTTGTTTTATATATAATTATTCTAGTTCTGATGTCGTTATAATTTCATTGAAGACAAATGGGAATTTAGTTATCAACTTGGATAAGAATGAAGCTGACTTATCGAGAGATGGGATCATTCCCAACTCTTTTCTTACTCATTGAACCACTCCCTTAATTTCCCTTTAGGAGGGCCCACCATGCCTTTCCCAGATCAGCTGCTCAGCAAGTATTTGAACAGAATCCCACACAACATTAATTTCCTCTTAAAAGGACATGGGCCCCTGAAATTTGCTTGCTAGCCAATTTCTAATCCATTCTAATTGTTCATTTACATTTTACTATTTTCTGTTTATATTATTTTATCTTTTTTTTTTTCCCTAAGTCTTTTTAAGCTTAGGAGGCACTTATACCACAAGGTTTACAATGGACATTCCCCAGACTACATTTCATAAGAGACAGGCTGATGGAATACGATACTTGTGTCTGAATATGATACTTACGTTGATGGAAATCTGCTAAAATCCACATCCCCAAGTGTCTGGGGTATTGGTGGCTACAAGTTAACCTACCAAGGCGGTCCACTCAACCTTATCAGGAACACTGTGTTCCCTGGAAAATGGGAGAAACAACAAAACGTGCATCAGATCTGAGTTTTGACATCATTTGAAACTCACCCCGGCCCCCTGAAGACAAATGTACCACGATTCATTGTTCTTGATTTTGAACTAATATGTAAAGCAAGCTTGAATTTGTAACATATAGAGAGCTTGGAATAGGATGGGGCAGAATAATGCTGACTGACTTATATGTGCAGTTTTGAAGGAGGAAGAAGGTTATATGAGGGTTTTTTCTATCAAAATTATCTACTTTTGCCCAGCCAGGTATGGCTCAGCGGTTGAGCATCGACCTAGGATCCAGGAGATTGAGGTTTGATTCCCGGTCAGGGCACATGCTCGGGTTGCGGGCTCGATCCCCGATGGGGGACATGCAGGAGGCAGCCAATCAATGACTCTCTCATCATTGATTTCTCTCTCTCCCTCTCCCTTCCTCTCTCTGAAATCAATAAAGATGTATTTTTAAAAAAATTATCTACTTTATATTCAATATATTCCTCTTGGATGCACAAAAAACTTCCACTTGTTTCTGAGGAGAAAAAAAATGTTTTCCTGACAATGAAAAGCCTTTCCCTGTGTTCAGGGCCAACTGGGGATCTGTATAAAATTAAAATGCGGACCTTGTTTTAAAAAGCAGATAAAAATTGTTGTTGGAAACCCTAAAATATAAAGCTTTCCCCCTTCTTTCATGGTCTCTCTTACATTGCCATAGTTTTTGATATTTGAGTTGTCCCTGTGTAAAGAATAATTAAAAATTTACAGTATCGGCATGACTTTTACCGCTCATATTTATATGGGGAAGAGCTAGTTTTAAATGAAAACAGAGGATCATTTAGCTCATAGGTAGCATCATCAAAATTACACAATTCCTATTTTCTGGCTCACATATGCGTGTGTATTTCATTCTTAACAGAGTAGTAGAAGCGCTGCAGGAAACTAACCCAACTGTTTTTACTTCCCTTCTTGGTAGATGCACATTCTACCAACACCGTTGCTGGCTTGGAGGAGGTAAGGAGGGAGCGAGAGGAAAAGAAACTACGGGTTGCCCTATGTTTTCCTTTCCTTCCGTGTCACCATTTTTGCATAAGTGCTTGGCTGCTACAGGGAAGTAGAGGAAGAAAGTGTCAGATAAGCTCTCTTAGCTGTTCATGTTTTTTAGAATGATGTCTTCTTTGTCTCTTCAAAGAATGTTCTAATTTGAACAGGATGTGTAGTCTCTCAGAGCTGCCAGCACCCTGCTTATTTAGTCTTAAAAGGAACATGCTTACCTTGTATGACCTTTGAGTCTTGCTGAAACCCCGCGTATGGTGGAGACACAGAATTTCATGTTTACGGGGCATCGACACCACTATACACAAACAGGGTATCAAGGAATAGCAGCAGACATGCATGTTGTGTGTATCTTCTCTGTCCACATGCACACTCCATTGTCCCATGGAGCCTCATCACAAAACCCAAGTGCAAAATCAAATTATTAGTACTTTCAAGATGGCAACAACAGAGCATTAAATCAAGAGTGAGGCCCTTCTGCCCTGGCTGGTTTGGCTCAGTGGTTAGAGCGTCGGCACTTGGACTGAAGGGTCTTGGGTTTGATTCCGGCCAACGGCACGTACCTTGGTTGCAGGCTGGATCTGCGGCCCTGGTCCGGGCAACCAGTCGATGTGTCTCTCTCACATCGATGTCTCTCTCTCACATCGATGTCTCTCTCTCTCTCTCTCTCTCTCTCTCTCTCCCTCCCCCCCTTCCACTCTCTCTGAAAAGCAATGGAAAAATATGTCCTCAAGTGAGGATTAAAAAAAAAGAATGAGGCCCTTCTGGGTGTGACTTCCCAGGCTGCACACCCATGAGGTCACCTCTGTCTACATTTCATGCTTGGTTTCTGGAACAACTCTAACTCCAGAATGAACAATGGGGGAAAGAAAGGAAACAACATGACCCCAAGGCTTAGATCTCATTCCAGGATTTTTATATTATGTGGACACATGAGCCCACCACTGGACTCACATTTTATATTTACCTAAATCCTACTTTGAGAAAAATCTGTCTTATCCTGGAAAGAATAAATAAATAAACAAACAAATAAATAAATAAAAAGAGTTACATGGAAAATACATGGTGCATAAGCAGATGTTGCCTAAGTGGTAAGCTTAGAACCACGGAGCAGTAGGAGGAATTTCAGAGGGAAGGCAGGGGTGAGGAGTGGTGGTAGGAGATTGATCAAAGAACTTCTATGCATATATGCATGGCCTATGGACACAGACAATAGTGTGGGGAAGGCCTGGGGGTGTGTGGGGGTAGATGCCACGTGGAAGGGATCAATGGGGGGAAAAGGGGACATCTGTAATACTTTCAACAGTAAAGATAAACTTTAAAAAATGTCATTAAAGAAGAACATTTGATGGTTTCTAAATCATAAATCAGATGATGTATGAAATTTTTTATTTTTTCTCTTCTCCCTAGTAAATTCCTAATCCTGCAAAAATAGTAATCACGTACCTGTCTCACAGAGCTCCTCCTACCCTTGATATGAATTATGTTTTACTTAATTGAATGAGGGAAGATGTTTGGAGCCCCAGATGCCTAACCATTGTCCCTGCTTTTTTGGACATCTCTGATCCATGATGCTGAAGATGGATAGTAATCCAGAAATGGATTTGTACCTTTTCCACCTCATTAGCTTACGTTCTCCCTGCTTGTCAGGCAGGGCAAAGATTTATGATTCAGGAATTCTCTGCCTCACTGCTTCTCTTTCCCTCCTGGGGATTCATATTTATTTTTACCTTCCGCCTTTGACGATTGAATTGGACTCAGTGAGGCACGTATGACTGAATCCTGGCACTACACTTGTGTAGTACTCCATCTAAGTACAATCTTTAAGGGGGCAAAATGGCAATACAAAAATTAAATGGCATGACACCCAGTTCAATACATTTGGGGATTTTCTCTTCTTTGGAGATGCATCAGTACATTTTGGAGAATTTATCTTGCCTGTGAAATCAAAGCTAGTAAAATGCAGGTGCCTAGATAGATAACAGGTCAGGGCTAAAATTTCAAACATTCACGCAATTTTCACACATTTCTCTTCAGGAAAGTCAGCTTTCTTAGCATACTGAAAATGACAAGCTAGTCTGTATAACTTTACTTCTTCAGTTTCCAAGTGAAACTTGAGGTAGATGAATTTCTATCAAATTTGATATGAAATATTTATTAAATATGGTAAAATTCTGTTGCATTTGTAGTAGTTCAATAGTCAAAGGAGCTTGACCCTGTTTATTGCCAAACAACCTTTAGCTACAGTGTAATAGCAAAGCAATAGGGGTTGAAGTTAGAGACGATGTCTGAGACCCAGAGTCATTATACTGCGTCAGTCTTTCAGAGCCTCAGTGGCCTTGACTGTAAAATGTTTGTAAAAACTCAGGCCCTGGTAGTGAACACTGAGGAAAGATCGTTGGACACTGAACATTGAAAGAGACAGGGGTTTTGGCATATGCACTCGGCTGCCCCCAAGGACTACGGGTGGTATGTGCTCAAACACATCTGATCCTCACAACCATCCCATGAGTTTGATTCGTGGCCTCCATTTTCAAAGGAGACTTCAGTAAGTTTCCCAAGTTCACACAAATAGGAAATGATGAGGCTGGGACGTTTCGTTTGAGTTCAGAGTCTGTAATCATGCCTTTCCTGTCACAAAAAATTAAATGCTAAATGTGGTCTTTAAACCTTCAGAAGTAATTTTGTACTCATTCCAAATAAATAGCAGTTCTGTGTTTCATGGCATTTGCTAGTCATTTCCCTCAATAAAACATGACCATAGAATAATTTATTTGTTGTAAAATCACAAGGGGGAGGTCAGAATAAATGCAATAAATTAGGATTCCAAATGTAGCAGACTACTAACTGCAAATAAATTGGTAGTTGTTTATCTGTACACATTTATGATTCAATATAATTTCAAGAACACAATTTTTGGTCTGTTCATAGATGTGGTGACATTTTAAATTGACTTTCTCACTTGTAAAAAATAAATTAATTAAAAAAAACACTGAAAATAGGCAAGCACAATATTTCAAAGCATATTTTTCAAATTTAAGCCATTTATTCACATGGGTGAAAGCCCTTTGAAGACCATGTGAAATAAATGTTGGATATTTTTTAGAGCTGGAGTGAAATGATTAGAAAGGACTCATTTGATGTGAATACATTTTAAATTTTAATAAGCAGTGGTAATATGTCATATACCTCAAACTAATATCAAATATCATGACATAAGGCATGGTTTGCCTAGCAGATTAAAATCGAAACCTCCAGGAGAAGTATTGCCATGGCTGTATAGTGTTTAGTCATATTTTGGCATAGTTATTTTAGCATGGAGGTACAGCGGGCTCTAAGAGAGGTTCTAGAAACAGGAATGGTTACTTGATTTCTACTGCATTTCTCTGTCATTGTCAGTGGGAGATCATCCATTTAGCACATTGGTAAATGCTTACTAGGCAGTGGCCTACCAGACACTACACCAGAAAATGGACTAATAGGCATGAACCAAGTGGAAGCGGTGTCAGTAAGTGGCATTTTAAGACAGGGGACATGATAGGCAGTGGGAGCAGCTCACCCAGGTGCAGGTAGTAAGTGGATGCATTCATTGCATGTAGAGAATTTAAAAACAAGAATAAAACTCAATCGGTCTGCTGTTTATCATTGTACTTTACGATTCTATACAATATCAGTTAAAATATCCCTCCCTGTTAGGAACAGACTTTTCTATGTGCCCTTGATCCCCTTGTTTTAAAATATTGTTGAGTGCTTTATTTAAAAAAAAATTGGAACAGCCCAGGTATCAAACAACAGGTAAATAGATAAACAAACTACGGTATGTACATACAATGAAATACTACTCAGCAATAAAAAAGAACAAATTACTGTCGCATACAATAATATGGGTAAAACTGAAAAATATTATTAACTAGAAGAAACCTTACCTTCTGTGTGATTCCATTTATATAAAGATCAAGAACAGGAAAACTAGTATATGGTGGGAAATGATTAGAATAATGGTTGCCTCTGGAGTAGCATCGGTGGAATTTGACTGGGAAGAGAGATGAGAAATCTTTCTTGGATGGTGGGTCTTTTTTTTTTTTTTTTTAATATATCTTTATTGATTTCAGAGAGAGGAAAGGAGAGAGAGAGAGAGAGAGATGGAAACATCAATGATGAGAGAGTCATTGATTGAGCCCCCAAACCGGGCGTGTGCCCTGACTGGGAATCGAACCCCGATCACCTGGATCCTAGGTAGACGCTCAACCGCTGAGCCACGCCTGGCCGGGCTTGATAGGGTCTTGTGTTACAGAAATATATGCATTTATCAAAATGCAACAATATATACTTAAGGTTTTTGTATTTTATTGTCTGTGAATTTTGTATCAAAAGAAAATCATGATCAGATACTTAATTTGATTATATAAATGGGTATTATTTGTGATAAAAATCCATTGACCTCTGAAATTTATTTTGAAATACATCAAAAATAAGATGGATTGATGATGGATAGATGGTTAAGTAATGAGATATAGTTGTGGAATGTAGGTAGTAGGGATATAAGTTTAGTGCAAACTCTATCAATGTTTTTTTTTTTTTTTTTAAGTAAGCATTTTTTTTTTTTTATGTCTTTATTGATTTCAGAGAGGGGAAAGGAGAGGGAGAGAGATAGAAACATCAGTGATGAGAAAGTCATTGACTGGCTGCCTCCTACATGCCCCTCACTGGGGATCAAGCCTCCAGCCCAGGCATGTGCCCTGACCGGGAATCCAACCATGATCTCCTAGATCATAGGTCCATGCTCAACTGCTGAGCCACACCAGCCGGGCTTAATGGTTTTCTATATTTGATAATATGGCAAGACGATGTTTGGAAAAAGATAGATAAATGATGATGATAGATAGATGATAGATAGATAGATAGATAGATAGATAGATAGATAGATAGATAGATAGATAGATGATAGATAAAAATTACCCACAGTTCTGGTAATTATTAAAACTACCAAAAATTACCTGGCTAGTTGAATTCCAGGTACTAATTGTTTAACCACCTGAACAAGTTACTTTTTCCAAAGGAAATGACTTACATTGATTGGCCTAAGCCAACTGTCATTCACTCCAGAAATTGAGAGTGATATCCTCCAATGCCCATTGCAGTCTATTCTATTTCTGAAAATGTTTTTTATTCTCTTTAGTCTTTAGCAGTAACTCCCATTCACCTCCAAACCCAGAAGGATCGTGAGCTTGGTTATTTCCATTTGTAAGCTGAGGGATCCATAGGTCTTTAGGCCAGGATCCCTCAATGAACTGAATGGGTCCTCTAAAGCTGCTGGTTCTCTGACTTGTCTTTCAACTCACCAAGTCAAGCAGCCTCTCAGGGATGGGGCAAGAAGATTTTTCTGTTTTTTCCCCTGAGTTCTGAAGAGTGCCTTTACAAAGTTACCAGTCAATGATTCTTGATCTTTGCATCTTTCCTTTTCAGCATTTGTTGTATGTGGTTCAAGGTCTGAAATGGAAACTCAGCAATCTCCAACTCCCTAATGACCCCTTTCTGGCTTTTGCTAGTTCATAGAAATAAGGCCCATCATTCAGTAAATAACATCGTGCTGGCTGGACTAGGCAGGCTTCAGGATAAATAGATCTATTAGTTTTCTCGAGATGTCCTTTTGGTAGCAAAGACTCTAAAATATATGCCTCAGTGTGTTTCCAGCACCTGAAACCCCAAACTGCCTTTGGCTGGTTCACGGCAATATTTTAGAGTCTATGTGACATCTTTGTTCCACATTTGAAAGCTTTAACTTTACTAAATATAAACGACTTCTAGACAATATACTTTTATTTAGAGAAAAGCTTTGGGCAAACTTGAAAAATAAACAAAATCTAGCTCTGCCATTCCTTTCTTAACAAGAAAACTTTCTCTTGTATTTGAAAAATTGTCTTCTAACAATGTATAGGAGAATATAATTGTGTCCCAGTCTTTTTAATGCACTATGTATTTTTATATGTAAGCTAGGATCCTATATTCCAACATAGGATAAGTTTTCCAGTGGGCAGAAATGTGGAAATAAGGACACTGCTATTCTACTTATTGCACCTACAGAGTTTTGAGACTCAGAGTTACACTTTTATTTTATTTTATTATCATTATTATTATTATTTAATCTTCACCCAAGGATTTTTTTTCCATTGCTTTTCAGAGAGAGTGGAAGAGGGGGAGAGAGAGAGAGAAACATCAGTGTGAGAGAGAGACATCAATTGATTGCCTCCCACACCTGCCCCGACTGGGGATCGAGCCTGCAACTGAGGTATGAGCCCTTGGCCAGAATTGAACCTGGGACCCTTCAGTCCTCAGGCCAACACTCTTAACTACTGAGCCAAACCAGCTAGAGCTATTCACTTGTTTTTCAATGTGTAAATTCTATGGACATTTTTCAGTTAACTGACCGATCTTGTATTCGACTTCATGGGACATAGGTTAGAAATAGTCATGTGCAATAGCCTGTAATAACAAAGGCTTTGACACTTAGCAGAAGAATCGTCTGGACAGTTTATTAAAAATGTAAAACTTTAGATCTCAAAACTCCATAGATTTTGCTTGAGTAGGCTAGAGGTAAGCCCTGAATCTGAATTTTTAATGAGTAGCACAGTTGATTCTGATGCAGGGGACTTCAAGGGCTCTACTTACAGGAATACTGCTTGGAGTCCAGTTCAAAGTCAGTAACGTAAGACTTCATTCAAACCTAAGGCAGGAGTTAGAGAGAGAGAGAACAGTCTGCATTCTAACCTTTCACTTATTTTTTGAGGGTCAGTAGCCAAATTATTAGCCCTCCTGTAGCTTTATCAAAACAAGAATGCTGTTATCTGTACCACACTATCTTGAGATGATTAAATGTGATTGAACACATAAAACACAATGTCAGTAAATATGCACTATTTTTTTTTTTTGTACACAGAAATTTGTTTAAACCAGTCTCATTGATCTTCAATTTGTGATGACCTCCCTTCTCAGAATCTAACCTGAGAAAATTTCTAAAGGTACTGGGTTGTGAACTGTCATGAAAAAGAAAGAAACCTATTGATCACTGGGCACATCATTATATTCTAGACCTACTGCTACTCTAGGTAGTTACCTCATTTGATCATCCCAGCATTCTCTCTCTGTGAGGGATAAAAGACACAGAGAAGTTAAGAAACATGCTCAAGGTCTCATATCTAGTAAGTGGCACAGTCTGCTTTACTCTGTTTGATTCCCAAATCCTTCAAATAAAGGGAAGCATTTCCTTTTCCAGTCATGTTAGCGATTTTGGAGGGCTCATCCTGAGAAAGGCAGCCCTGTGAACTGAGGCAGTGAAGCAGTGCAGTAGAACAGAGAAGCCCAGGGTAGAGGAGGAAGGGTGAAAGGATTATAATGAAGCTCTGTATGATATTGTAACGTGTCTACAGCAGTGGTTTGCTCCGTCATTTCTTCCTTGGGTGATGCCTGCTTTGTCCAGGCTCAGTCAGAGAGAGTGGGTATACCAGCAGACTCAATCCCCCCTCTCCCCTCCCATTATGAAGCAGTGATAGTGCTTCAGAGGGGCCTTACCATCTCCCACAAGCCAGCTTGAGTCTCAGTTGGGAACCACATGGCCAACTCTGTCAGGACTTAAATGAAGGGGGTCCCCTATTAAGTATGCATTAAGGCCATTTCCAATTTCCCAGTTGACATCCTACGACTTACCGTGGGTGTAGGAGTCGGAACAGGAATACAGTGAAAAGTGATTGTCACTCATTTGGAAGACAGGAAGTTTAAAATGGCCACGTTTCCGTGTTTCCATTTTGGGCCAATATCATTTGTTATTTCACGGTTATTTTCAGGAATAAGCCCAGGCTGTCTGTCCCTATTTGTTTTTGGCTGAAGTAGATACATTGGGAAAAAGACCTGGTTGACTACAGTTTGATCATTTACTGATATGATTCAATTCAGTAAATGAGTTCTTTTGTGATATGGTATCTTTTTATCAGAAAACTTATTTTTGCCAAAATTTTATTTACATCCAAATTTTCATGTCTTAACTTTCAGGATTGAGCACATAGATTGGTCCATGGGACAGTCATGGTCGTTCTTTCTGGAATGTGAGCTTTGCTTGAATATTTTAGAAGAAATGTATCTTTAGGATCAAACAAGTAGAGATGTATTATGGAGTTCAATATAACATTTACCTGAACATAGGGCTGTGAACTCAAATGCCTAATGTTTGGTTTATTTATTTTTATAGCAAAGGCTCACCGAGCACTACCTTGTGCCAGGTGATGTGGCCAATGCTCTGCCTGCCCCATTTCATTTTGCCTTTATTTATATTTTTTAAGTAAAATTAAAAAATTACTTTATTTTTATTGTTGAGACCATTACAGATGCCCCCCCTTTTAACCCTATTGATCCCCTCCACCCCCACATCCATCCCACCCCTAAGCCCTCCCCACACCAATGTCCACGTCCATGGGCCATGCGCATAAGCATACAAGTTCCCTGATTAATCTCTCCCCACCCACACTCCCCTCCCCGCCTTCCCTCTGGGGTCCCTCAGTTTTTTCCAAGCTTCTGTGTTACTGGATCCACTTTGTTCATCAGTTTATTTTATTATATTCCACATATAAGCGAGATCATTTGGTACTTGTCCTTCCCCGACTGGCTCATTTCACTTAGCACAATACTCTCTAGTTCCCTCCATGCTGTGCCAAAGGCCAAAAGGTCCTCCTCTTCACAGCCGCATAGTACTCTGTGGTGTAAATGTGCCACAGCTTTTTTATCCACTCATCTACTGATGGGCACTTGGGTTGTTTCCAAATCTTAGCTATAGTGAATTGCACTGCTATGAACATAGGGGTGCATAAGTTCTTTGTGACTGGTGTTTGGGGTTCCTTAGGATATATTACTAGAAGTGGGGTCATCACTTCTAGTAATAATGGCAGGTCAAATTTTTATCTTTTGAGGGAACTCCATACTGCTTTTCATAGTGGCTGCACCAGTCTGCATTCCCACCAGCAGTGTACTAGGGTGCCCTTTTCTCCACACCCTCGCCAGCACTTGTAGTTCGTTGACTTGTTGATGGTAGCCATTCTGCTAGGTGTGAAGTGATACCTCATTGTGGTTTTAATTTGCATCTCTCAGATGATTAGCGATATTGAGCATTTCTTCATATGTTGCTTAGCCATTTGTATGTCCTCTTTGGAGAAGTGTCTATTTAGGCCCACTGCCCATTTTTTAATTGGATTGTTTGCCTTCCTTTCATTAAGTTGTATAAGTTCCTTATATATTTTGGATATTAACCCTTTATCCGATGTGTCACTGGCAAATATGTTCTCCCATACAGTGGGCTCCCTTTTCGTTTTGTTGATGGTTTCCTTTGCTGTACAGAAGCTTTTTTTTTGATGCAGTCCCATTTGTTTATTTTCTTCTTAGTTTCTCTTGCCCTAGGAGATGTATCAGAAAACATATTACTATGAAAGACGCCTGAGATTTTACTGCCTATGTTTTCCTCTAGGATTTTTATGGTTTCATGTCTTACATTTAAGTCTTTTATCCATTTTGAATTTACTTTTGTGTATGGTGTAAGTTGGTGGTCCAGTTTTATTTTTTTGCAGGTATCTGTCCAATTTTTCCAACACCATTTATTGAAAAGAGTCTTTACTCCATTGTACGTTGTTGCCTCCTTTGTCAAATATTAATTGACCATAATGGCGTGGGCCAATTTCTGGGTTCTCTGTTCTGTTCCACTGATCAATATGTCTGTTCTTGTGCCAGTACTAGGCTGTTTTGATTACAGTGGCTTTGTAGTATAACTTGATATCTGATATTGTGATCCCTCCAACTTTGTTCTTTTTTCTCAAGATTGCCGTGACTATTCGGGGTGTTTTTTGGTTCCATATAAATTTTTGAAGTGTTTTTTCTAGATCTGTGAAATATGCTATTGATATTTTAATAGGAATTGCATTGAATTTATAGATTGCTTTGGGTAATGTGGACATTTTAATGATGTTAATTCTTCCATGAATTAACTAGAGGAAAACATAGGCAGTAAAATATACCATGAACATGGTATATTTTTCCATTTGTTTATATATTCCTCTCTTTCTTTTTTCAGTTTCCTAAGTAAAGGTCTTTTACTTCTTTGGTTAAGTTTATTCCTAGGTATCTTATTTGTTTAGTTTGTTTTTTTAGTTTCTATTTCTGAGGGTTCATTATTGGTGTATAAAAATGCCATTGATTTCTGGGTGTTAATTTTATATCCTGCTACCTTGCTGAATTCATTTATTAAATCTAGTAGTTTTCTGGTGGAATCTTTAGGAATCTCTATGTACAATATCATGTCATCTGCAAATAATGACAGTTTTGTTTCCTCCTTTCCAATTTGGATGCCTTCTATGTTTTCTTCCTGTCTGATGGCTGTGGCGAGGACTTCCAGTACTATGTTGAATAAGAGTGGTGAAAGTGGACACCCCTGTCTTGTTCCTGTTCTTAGAGGAAATGGTTTTAGTTTTTGCCCATTGAGTATGATGTTGGCTGTAGGTTTGTCATATATGGCCTTTATTATGTTGAAGTATGATCCCTCTATTCCCACTTTGCTGAGAGTTTTTATCAAAAATGGGTGTTGGACTTTATCAAATGCTTTTTCTGCATCTATTGATAAGATCATGTGATTTTTATCTTTCAATTTGTTTATGTGATGTATCATGTTTATTGATTTGCCAATATTGTACCAGCCTTGCATCCCTGGAATAAATCCCACTTGGTCATGGTGTATGATCTTTTTTAATATATTGCTGGGTCCGATTTGCTAATAATTTGTTGAGGATTTTAGCATCTAGGTTCATCAGGGATATTGGCCTGTAATTCTCTTTCTTTGTAGTATCTTTATCTGGTTTTGGAATTAGGCTAATGCTGGCCTTGTAAAGAGAGTTTGAAAGTGTTCCTTCCTCTTAGATTTTTTGAAATAGTTTGAGGAGGATGGATGTTAATTCTTCTTTGAATGTTTGGTAAAACTCCCCTGTGAAGCCATCCGGGCCAGGGCTTTTGTGTGCTAGGAGCCCTTGGATTACTGCTTCAACTTCATCAGCAGTTATCCACCTATTTAAACTTTCTGACTCTTCTTGATTGAGCTTTGAAAGGTTGTATTTTTCTAGGAATTCATCCATTTCATCCAGGTTATCCAGCTTGGTGGTGTATAGTTGTTCATAGTATTTTCTTACAATCCTTTGTATTTCTGTTGGGTCAGTTGTTATTGCACCTCTTTAGTCTCTGATTTTGTTTATTTGGGTCCTCTGTCTTTGTTTCTTGATGAGTCTGGCTAAAGATTCATCAATCTTGTTTATCTTTTCAAAGAACCAGCTCTTGGTTTCATTGATCTTTTGTATTTCTTTTTAGCCTCTATGTCATTTATTTCTCCTCTAATCTTTATTTTTCTTTCCTTCTACTTACTCTGGGCTTTTCTTGTTGATTCCTTTCTAAGTTTTTGAGTTGTAGGGTTAAAGAATCTATTAGAAGTTTTTCTTGTTTTTTGAGGTAGGCTTGTAAGTGCTATACACTTCCCTCTCAGAACTGCTTTCATTGTGTCCCATAGATTTGGAGTTGTTGTGTGTTCATTTTCATTTGTTTCCAGGAAGTTTTTTATTTCTTTCTTGATCTCATTGGTAACCCATTCATTGTTTAAAAACATGCTTTTCAGTCTTCATATGTTTAAATGTCTTTTAGTGTTTTTATTGTAGTTGATTTCTAGTTTCATTCCATCGTGATCCGAGAAGATGCTTGATATGATTTCAGTCTTCTTGAACTCATAGAGACTTGTTTTGTGTCCTAACATGTGGTCTGTCTTTGAGAATGTCCCATGTGCACTTGAGAAGAATGTATATTCTGCAGCTTTGGGGCAGAATGTTCTGTAAATGTCAATTAAACCCATCTGATCTAGTGTGTCATTTAGGGTCACTGTTTCCATGTTGATTTTTTGTCTCTTTGGTTATGAGGGTGCTCTCCAGCTCGTCTGCAGTTGGTTTTCAGGATGGTGTTCAGGATGTTTTTTCTATGTTTTAGTTGTAAATCTGGATTATTCCTGGGAGAGTCTCAGAGTAGCTTCCACTTAGCCCACCGCCCTCTTGGATCTCTATTCATAAGACAATGAAGTCAGTAGTACTGTTATCACTATTTTACAGATGATGAAACAGGTTCACAGGTGAAAAGAATCTTCTCACAGTTGTGTAGTAAATATCACTGTGCTCTTAACTACTGAGTTATAGTGAGTGTTGATATTATCGGTTATCCTGCACCTATAATTTAAGAATTACTGACAAGAATGAAGAAATAGTCAGCAGTACAAGTAGTTTCACTTCTGGAAAGACTGTGTAAAGCTGATCTTTCAATTCCCAGAGTCTCGGTTGATACATTTCTTTGTTTAAGCTTTAAAAGGCTTATTGGGAGTCTTAAAGAGAAATGGCATATTTCCTACTCCACCTTAAAAAATCAACCGCCTATTTTTTTTAGGAAAGACAAATAGCGGTAACTCTATAGGATACTGTCTTCTTTTTCAGAAACTGAGATATATAGCGGTTTCTGGTTCATAACCAAGGCATCACCTGTGCAAAGAGGATTTTTATGGTATTTCTCACAGTGGGGGATTTCAGAGTTAAAATAGATTTGCTCTTGTCAGCAGATATTTTCTGCACCGCCCCCCCCAAAGCAATTCTTTGTGCCCCTCTGGTTTCAAATTTCATCCAAAATCCTTGAAAGTCAAAGATAAGTAGTTAGCTCCTCTGTTTCAGAACTAACCATAAGCTATAATTTTCCAAATTATACATATGAGAGATCAAGTTGTGAACCCTCACAGTGGTATCTCAAAAGTGGTTTTAGTCTCAATCATCTCTGGGCCATGAAAACACCTCTTTGGTTCTGCCTACAGCTTTATCATTCATTAGGAGGTTTCAGGTAAATTACCACATTCAGTACTCACAACAACCCTGGGAGGTCTGTTATGATTATGCACATTTTATACATTCAGATAAGTTAACAAGCATCTAGGAAGTGGAGGGGGCAGTCCCAAACCCTGGTCTTTTGATTTCAAGTCTGATTTTTTTCCTAAATCCAGTCTCCCATTGCTTCTTTCTGCTTCACAGAAGTACACAGGATGGATGTATTGTGTGATGAATGCTGTGATGAGAAGCCAACTTAGCTTAAAGTTCATAAACTAGCTGATAAGAGAAAAAGTATGATGGTTGATTTTATGTGTAAGCTTGACTGGGCTAAGGGATGCCCAGATAGCTGGTAAAACATCACTTCTGGGTGGGTCTGTGAGGGTGTTTCAGGAAGAGATTAGCATTAATTCTGTCGACTGAGTATAGGGGGGGACCTGATTAAAACAGAAAAGCAAAGAAAGGGTGAGTTTCCTCTCTCTTCTTGAGCTGGAAAGTCCATCTGTTTCTGCCCTTGGATATTGGCGTTTCTGACTCTCAGTTCTTCAGACTCCGGGACTTACACCAGCACCCCTCCAGTTCTCAGGCCTCTGGCCTCACAGTGAATTAAACTACTGGCTTTCCTGGGTCTCCAGCTTGCAGACAGCAGATTGTGGAACTTCTTGGCTCCATAACCACGTGAACCAACTCCTATAGTGAATCAGTCTGTGTGTGTGTGTGTGTGTGTGTGTGTGTGTCCCATGACCCAAAAATATTCCTGTTCCTATGGAACTTTTCATAAGCTGAAACGGCATAAAGAGAAGAGTATCCCCTGCTTTCTGAAAGTTTGCATTACAGTGCCACTTTGCTTTTAGGAAAGACCTACATTAGTATGGCAACACCTTTTTTTTGTAAAAGCAAAAATTCTCTCTGAATTTCTGTTGGTTAGTGAAAAAGGTATTAACATATCTTTAGCAGAAGTACAGTGGCCTTGGATTACTAACTTTTGGAAATGGGGATACCTTTGTGTATATACAGACCTCCCATTGGTTCTGTTTCACTAGAGAACCCCGACAAATACAAAGTGTTTTGAGTGACTCGTCTTTTTTGATCTTTTAGCTCTTCTCCTACCACTTTCACATTTATCCTTGCTCCAGGAACCACATGCTGGCCTTAGTTGTCCTGGGGTTGTCGCTGGAGTCTCCATTACAGAGTGCTATGCTTGTTGTCAACATTAACAAATCAATACATGGTTTTCTAGCAAAGTCTTTGCAACTAAGGATATAATCACTGTTACCTCTCAGGATTTATTTTAGTTTTGATCAGAAGATGCCTAGAGACTATAATGACTTGACCCAAAGATATAAATCATCATGGTTTCTTTCCTTCCCCCTCTCCCTTCAGCCCTTCACCCTTTCTCTTCTTCCGTCTTCCCTTCCTGCCACCCTCACTCCATTCCTCCCTCTCTCCTGCATTCCTTCTCTCCCGTCTTCCCTCCCATCCATCAAGAAATGAATGAATTTTGCTAACAATGACTGAACATCCTAACTGTGCAAGGTGATGGGTCAGGCACTATGGATAAAAATGTGAAGTGACTCAGCCACTGCCTGGAAATCTAATGGAGAAGACAGCCACGTCTCACAACCATAATACACATAAGTGTTCTAAGGGCGAGCCCTTTGTTGATGTTCATGGAGAGACAGTTGTACAAGGATCAAAAATAATGACTGAATTCAGATTTTAAAATTTGTGAAGTTAAGTGGAATAAATAAATATATAGATAGTATGAATTAATAAAGCACCAAATAAGGCACAAGAGAGACTTGTTGGGCATATATTTTAGTGTCAGGGAACTTTACTTCTTTGCAATAACGGCATGCACATTGTAGCAAATTGCCCTTGTAGAGATTAAATTGTAGATCTCTCTCTCTCTGTCTCTCACCTAAGCAAAAGCAGTACCAAAAAGATTACCTTGGAATCACTTGGGAGAAGTTTTTCTTAGAAGGATAGATTGTCTATGAATTACTTAAGATAGCTTTCCTTAGAAAGGTGGACCCCATTGTCCAAGGAAGTGGGTACGACTGATGTACGGCTTTAGGGGTCTGGGAACCTGAAGGTCCACAACCCACTGTGGGTTCTTGACATCACAAAGGAAAGAATTAAAAAATGAGCCAGCACAGAGTTTAGAGTGAAAGAATTTACTAGTGTGGCAGTAGGACAGAGAGTGGCTACCTCACAGACAGAGCAGCTCCTTCCTAGTAGGATTTACTTCTTTCATTGAGACTCATTTAATCAAGGGGTTGGGCATTCAGTAAGGGGTAGGAATATTCAGGATTATTCAGGGAAAAGGGTGGAGACTTCTTGGAAGAACCCCGTGGGCCATTTTGTGTCTTTCTATGGACTTTCCATTTCCATTCATGGCTGCTTGGGGTTTGCCGTTTGGCATGCTAATGTATTACAATGTGTGTATAATGAGGCTAGGGGTAACTGCAAGGTGAAACTAGCCAGTTGCCATGTTGGATCAAGCTGGTTGTCTGTTGATTCTAAGCCATACATTTGTTGGGGGTTGGCTTTACTATCTCCATGATAGTCTTTGTAGCCCTTAGCAGTTACAATTGTTTCACCACATACCTTATCTCATGACCAGTCCTATTGGGTTTTAAATGTAGAGAAGAAAAATCTTATTGGCTTCTATGTATGAATCCCTAGGGAGGAATTCTGGCTTCATGAGGTACAGAATACAAACATCAGCCCTTTTCCGGTCCTCTTTGCTTCCTTGACTTACTGATGTGAGGGTAAATTGAAAGAACTAAACAGACTGAGTTGTCGGAAATCCAGGAGTTCTACTGCAGGGCACCTAGGTGCGAGTTTGGCACTGAGGAAGATAGATGGTCTTCCCTTGGAGAACTAGTGGTTAAGTATATGGGTTCCATGTCACTGAAGTGTTAGTTCAGTAGTGAACTGTCCTGCCCGGGGCTGGATGGAGTCCATAGGTAACAGAACAACTTTGTGGCAGCAAAAAACAAAGCAATAGAGAACTGAAGAGATACCCTTTTTTTTCCCTAGAGGAGTATAGAAGCCCACCTGACCCCTTCTCCCATGCAAAGCCTATTGGATGTTATGCAAATTAAAAGGAGAGAAACCCTAAGAGGGATGTAATCCACTGATAAACCATTGACATGGTATGGAGAATTGTGATTACTAAGATTAATAAAAATAGTACGACTGGCTTTTCTGGAAAACAATTTGTGAAATGGTTCAAACAAGTTAGATTTGGGGTCAAATCCATAATTTATATCTCCATGTCAATGACCTTCATCATGGTGGTCCAGGACTTCTACCATGAAGACAATAACTGTCTGGGAAGATGTGAAATAGGAGATAACATCGTCTAACTTAATATTTTATAAGGGACAAATTACATTTCTTTTTTACATAAATTGGCCCTCTGAAAGCCCAGCATGTATCATGTAGTTAAAGTATGAAAAGGGCCTAAGGAGTTGAGAACACCTAATCAACCAATTATGATCTATTGCAATTACTTTTAAATGTTAATTCCTATGTAAGTGGCTCTGACTAGAGGTATTCATCTCTGCCATTACCCCTCATAATATGCAGTAATGAGAAGAAATATGCTGTAGCAGATTTCGCTTTCTGATGGGCATTATTTGATTGCCTCATTTCTCTTTCATTGGTTTAGGGCATTTTGTTTCAAGATGAATGAAAATGCACAGTGCCCAAGGATCTAGGGTGAGGGTTGGACTTGTAATATGTAGAAAGGAATTTAGGGGTCATCATTCATAATAAACATAAAATGTGCTTTGTGGCTGCATTTTTTTGGATTCACAGAAGGAAAGCTTTATATGAAAAACAAAATGACACAAAAACTCCTTACCCTGTTCTGAACAAACTGAATGTGTTATTAGTTATCTTCTGGATCCCCGTGTTTCAGAAGAATTTGTCCTGAGGTACCTAGTGTATGGCATTGTGTGGCAAAGAACTATGAAAACAGCAGTCTCCGAATTGCTTACCTCTATTCGAGGCACCTTTAAATAATGCCACCTAATTCTGGCAAGCTCATAAAGAGCATGACAGATGGGATTAGTGTATGGATTTTTTGCTATTTTTTTCCTCTGTCTCAATCATTAATGAGACTTCTTGCTTTTCTAGTGCCTTTTCTTCCTGACATCCTTGTTATAGTATTAAACATTTAAGTTAAGGATTTATTATTTTAAATTTATTTTTTGGTTTCTGACCTGTCTCATCCACTGCAACATAGCTCTAGATTAGGACAAGGTATCTGATGCTTCTAAAAGTTTACATATAATCATCTTTCTAGGGGTTGTTTAATTAAGGAAAGGGGTCTGCAGATGACAGGACCTGGGCCAAATTCAGCCTGCTGTGTTTTGGTGAATAAAGTTTTATTGAAACACATTCATTTGCTTGTGGTTTATGTTGCTTCACACTGCACAGACAGAGGTGAGTAGTTACAACAGAGACCACATGGCATACAGAGCCAAACATTTTTATGGCCTTTTTTGTTTAAATTAAATTCCTTAATTTGAGATAATTTTCAATTCACATGCCATTATAAGAAACAATACTGAGGTATCTCAGGGCACCTGTACCCCCGTTTTCCCCACTCGTGGCATCTTTCAACACTATGGTACAATATCACAACCACAACAGTGACAATATCACAACAAAGAAAATCCCATCACCAAAAGGACCTTTCATGTTGCCCTTTGATAGCCAAATCTATATCTTTCTCAGTCCCCACCTCCTTCCTCACCTCTAAAAACTGCTAGTCTCTTCTCCGTTTCTATAATTTTGTCATTTTAAGAATGTTATACATATATGGGAACATACAGAATGTTACCTTTTGAGATTGGCTTATTTCACCTAGTAAAATCCACTGGCGATTCATCTAATTGATTATATATATAAAAAGTTTATTCCTTTTTGTTGCAGAGTAGCAGACCATTGTAGTATATGTACTACAGTTTGTTTACCCATTTCCCCATTGAAGTACATCTGGGCTCTTCCCAACTTTTGGGTGTTACAAATAGAGCTGCTTTGTACATTTGTGTAAAGGTTTTTGTGTGACATATGTCTTCATATATCTGGTATAAATGCCCAGGTGTGCAATTGCTGGGCCATAAGGCTGTTGCATGTTTAGATTTTTAAAGAAACTGCCAAGCTGTCTTTTAGAGTTCCTGTACCATTTTTGCATTACCATGAGCAATGCATGAAAGATTTCAATTTTCTGCATCCTTGACAGCATATGTTGTTGCTAGTTTTTATTTCAGCCATTCTGATAGGTGATAGTGTGATCTCATTATGGTTTTAATTTGCATTTCTGTAATGGTTAAATATGTTTGATTTCTTTTCATGTGTTTTTTGGACATCAGTATTCTCTTTGGTGAAATGATTATTTATGTCTTTTGCATATTTCTTAATTAGAATGTCTGTCTTTTTTTGCTATTGAGTTTTGACAGTTCTTTATTCTAGATACTGTTGATTGCCAGATATGTCATTTGAAAATATTTTCTCCCTCTCTATAGCTTGTCTTTTCATACTCCTAACAGGCTGTTTCACAGCCAAAGTTTAGAATGTTGAGGGGATCTGTTTCTTCTATGAATCATGCTTTTGCTGTCAAGTCTAAGACCTCTTCATCTAGCCCTCAATTGCCCCAATTTTTCTTCTGATTTTTTTGCTAAAAGTTGTATAGTTTTACATTTTGCATTTAAGTCTTTGATCTGTTTCGAGTTAATTTTTGTACAAGATGAGAGTTTTGTCTAATTTTTTTTTTTTTATTGTTCAAGGATGTCTAATTGCTCCAGAACCATTTGTTGAAAAGTACTGCCAGACATTTTATAGAAAAAGTTTGCTGACCCTACATCTGAGATATCATAAAACGTGTTTTAGAAAGTGAAAGAGAACCCAATCTAATTTACTATATATAAATATAAGCATAAATGTATTCAACAAACCTTAAAAATGTATATTATGCAGTTTTTATAAAAATGACTTCCCTTTTCACTAATAAATGAGCAAAAAGTCAATAGAATAGTGCCTGATTTTATCTGTTCCATATTTCTCTACCAATACTGTTGTCGTTTAGTTGAACAACTTCTGAGACATTTTCTTTTATATTGTTCAGAACTTTGTTGTTTTTTTATATCAGGATCATTTTCAAGACTTGCAAAGACTTTTAAAAAAAATTTCTCTACTTGTTTGTGTTCAAAGTTCAGTTTGACCTCTGTTTTTTTTTGTCACTAAATGTTTAATTGAGTGCATGAAGCTCTGAAAAATGCAGTCTGCCTGCTTCATTAATTTTCTGGGATGGCTAAACCCTTTTGTAATCTGAGTATTCTGACATCTTGCATTTGAATCCCCCTTACTGCATTGCCATGAAGGAGAGGCAGTTAAAACTCCTTGAGAAAATGGATATCCCTTAGATAAAAACATGGACATCCTGACACTGTGAGTAAACATTATTAGTTATTAAGTTCTTCTCATCTCAACTATAACCCTCCCAAAGATATTCTTCATCAACAATTCAATAACTAATGCTATGAAGGTCATAGTCTTATTATCAAGTATTTTATTTGTCCCAGGAAAGTAGGCTTTTATAAGTGAATTTTAGAGATATCCAGCGCTTTAAGCACCACAACTGTCTTTTACCTTAAACATTGATGTGAAAATCTGTCCTGAAGGAATGTGACTCTGTCCTGTCTCTTCAACAGAGGATGCTGCATGAAGTCTAACCTTCCCTTGAGAACCAGAAAGCATTCTCGGTATGTCAGTTATTCTGCCAGATGCCAACACAGTGATTCTCCCAACAGCCATTGAGGTATAAACAGGGTGTTTACCTCTCCACTCGTTATACCCAGAGGGCTGGAATTTGGAGATCTTAGAGCTGACTGCAGTAGTTTTACCAGCTCCTCTTTCATTGGCACTTCGTTGCTGTTCTTGCCCTGGCAATCCAATATATTGTTTCTATACTACTGGGAGGGTGGCAGGGCTTGGAATAATTACAACAAAAATACATAAAATTTCACCTGTAAAGCTTATGAGATTTAAAAAAACAAAAATCTGGCTGTCATCTTTTGGAGACACCAAATGAAAAAAGAAAAGAAGAAACTTCCATTGTGTTAAACGTTATGGTTACATAAAAATTAGAGTGTCTACTTCTAAAGAACTAACTTAAGAGGAGAGAGGGGCATGAACTGCCATTAGATTTCTTCCTTTCCTTCTTTCTCCACATCAACGTATTATACTCTAACCTTGGGGCATTATGTGCTAGTGTGAGTGGAACTCAAGGACAGGGGCATAAGTCCCTTCACAATTCAAGAGAAATTCATATCACTTCCCTTTATTGAGACAGGTAATATTTTTAAAGTAGTAAATGTCAAAATATTGCTATGAAAGCTGACATAATTTAAATGTTTACATTTAACATATAAACAATTTAAACATGAAATATAATATACCATGCTGCTGCTGCAATTCATAGGATAGTTACATAATTCTGAAAAATTATTGCTAGTACTGTGGTAGGGTCAGGGAATGGAACACGTGTTTAAAGGTGTGTGATGAACATTTCTGCAAGTGCATTGGCCCCGTAGGCATATCTCCAGTTTTGGAGATAATGTCAACATTGTAAATTCGAAACCCTTCATGAGTGTGAGGTCCAAGCTGGTGGCTTTCCCTTGACCTTTGTTGGGATTTAGTTCAGCCTCTACAGAGCTGAGGGTATAAAATCTCCAAGCAAGCAAAACTCAAGAGGCATGAGGATAATCCAGGCCTGTTGTAGATAAATACAAAACAGGTTCAAAGTTCCCAGGAAAACAGTCACGGGCCTTTGGGATATCTGCTGATGCAGAACAGGAGGAAGACACCTAAGCAGGTGGAGAGATGGGACACCTCAGATGGAATCTTCCCTGATGCTGTGTGTGGTTCTAGGGACAAGGTGAAAAGCCTCTCGGGACAATGTAGGCTTCTTGGAGCCGGCACTTAGCTGAAGTGACTCCTGGAGGCTAAAGCCTCACAGGCGCCTCTGGCCCAGTTTACTCAGTAGCACACATTGATGCTGAGATAGTACAACTTGCCCATTCAGACTGCTACATGGTAGATGCAGACATACCCAGGTTCATATTCCAGTTGTGAACTGACTCACAGCGCATTTAACATTTCTGAGAAACACGTTTCAGCATCTTTAAAATGGGTATATTAATATTTGCAGCTTACCTTATGATTTTTGTGTAAGTTAAATGGGATTCTTCATATAGAGCATTTAGCACTGTGTCTGGCACAAAAAAACCCCAACAACCCCAAACTTGTAAGGTACAAATTATTTATGGCTGTTATTACCATCACGCTTTAGCTTTTAATATTTTAAAAGCTAAAATATTAGCTTGAACAGGCATTACAATGACTAGTTATAATTTGGTAGAATTTTGCAATTCATTGGTTGATGGGTAGATTTATTTAGCAAATAGTCATTTAACATTTATTATATTCAGAAACTGTATTCATGTAAAAGACTAATCTAGGTCTTTTAAAATTAGTTTTTTTGATTTTTCTAGTTTCTTTGCTTTATTCTATGATATTTATTTCTATATCAAATGCCCACCTTTGCAGTCCTCTTGGATTAGAAGAAGCTTGAGATTTAAAAATAATTCAATTTTCCTCAAAAGTGAGGAAGATCTTATTTTTAGTGGTTAAGGGAGGTATCAGTTGAAGGTAGTAATAAGCCATTTCCCCACATTTTAATTCTTTAATTATGATAATAAAAACATGATACAGGTCCCCAAATCAGATTGTGCCTACCACATCTTGGGCATCGAGCCAAGCCACAGGTCTGTCTTAAAGGCGTGTTTTTGCCTATTTGGAAGCTCTGGCGATGCCTTCCAAATAATTCTGATTTTGCTCTAACAGCCCCATGCAGCTCGTGCCTTGAGTCTCAGTGGAGGAGGTGGAAGTCAATGGGGAAATGTCTTTCCCTAATGAAGCCTAAAGGAACGGAAATGCAGGAATGCCTTCTGCACTTGCTCCCACAATAACGGAACCACAGAGGTGGCAATTTCCAGGACGTGGTGCTGCAGAAAAGCAGGATGCCTGGAGTTTTCCAGTTACTTGTGTAATGCACATTTACATGGCAAATTACTTGTCTCAGAGCAACTATGCAAATAGGAGCAAATCATCTCCCAAAGGAACGGGAATTTAAGTTTATTTTCTGAGTAGAAAATATCAAGATATAAAATAAATCTCTCAAAACTGGTAACTGTTGCATTTTAATGACAAGAAAGCTGGTCAATATTTTAAGAATTTGAACACCAGTTTTGACAAGTTATTGCAGGAAGGCAGTGTTTACAAAAGGCCTCGAAAAAGAGAAGCTAAATGGGAAACGAGCAGGATTTAAAAAGCTAGAGATAGTATAGATATAAACACAATGGACATATTCTTAAATTTGACAGTGACATACAACAAAGCCTGGTAGAAGAAGCCAGTCTTAAAGGTTCAAGGAACTTCAGTGAATTCACAGGATTTTTCAATCTCAGCACCACGGAGGGCTGCCCTGTGTTACGTAGGATGTTTAGCAGCATCCCCAGCGCTTATGTACTAGATGCCAGTAGCAATGCTTAACCTCAAATGATGACCGCCAAAAATATCCACAGACATTGCCATATTCCCCTGTGGGGAGAACAGAATCATCATGATCATGATAAAGGCATCTAAAAAAATTAAAAGAAGGCCCACCGTCAAAGCTAACAGCATAGTATTAAATAACTTGGGATTTACTTAGGTTCAAGGCCTGGCTCTGCCTCTATTCAAGCTCAGAATTTTTAGTTAAGTTACTTAAAATTTCTGAGATGTATCCTTATATGGGTGAGGATTATAATACATCCCTAGTACATGACTTTGATAACTTGATAAATAAAATGACACAATATACTACATAAAAGGCACTCCATATTTCATATAGCCTGGCATATTAATCTTCTTGCTTGCTCTATATATATATATATGTACCTATGTCATAAGTATATATTCCCTTGCATATCAGTACATTTGTTTGTTTTAGAGTTCTAGTATTTAAAAATGCCTTTTTTTTCCTAAAAAATCTGCCGCCCTGAAAGTTCACCGATTGACTCTTGTTCTGACTTTGGAGCTACTTAGAATGTCTACTGTTTCTTTAACAAGATCATTGGAGTAATCCTAGAAGACAACTTTTCCCTGTTGGCTTAATTATTGCTTTTATTGCACGTGTCACAAAACCTTCAATTGCCCAAAATTTATACTTTATTTAGATCTATGTCAATGTATAGTTAGATTATTCTCTTTCTGAGAATGACCCTGAGGAATGGACATGGACATGGCTTCTATTATTATTAATAATAATAGTAATATCAATAATAATCGAGTATTTTGGTCGCTAAGAGCACTTTGCATGTATGAGCTTCATCTTTCTTCGTAGCAGTCTTAGGGGGCAGGTGGGCATTATCCTCATTTTGTGTTGTATTGGTTGGGAAACTGAAGCACAGACGGTTGTAAAACTTCCAAAACAGGGCCTAAAGCAGCCAAAGCCGGTGATGAAACCAGTTCTGCCTAGTGGTGGCACGCGCCCTGTTAGCCACTCTCGCTCTTTCGTCCTGTCTGGTCATTCTCACTAAAGAAGCGGGTGCTCAAGCCAGAACCAGAAGGGCACTGTCTCAAAACCTGAAGCAAGAGCTTTCTTGTGCAGGCCCCAGATTTGGGATGCAGTGTGCGAGAGAAACCCCGCACCAAAGGGAACAGTTCCTTCTGTTTTTCTGATCCCCAGAGCAGTGCTTCTCAATCTCTGTTGAAAGTCTTTATTTTTCTTATTGTAAAAAATCTCTTGCAGACTGATACTTTATAAGACATAAAAAGCATAATGTAATAATGAAAGTAAAACTTGATGCATAAAATACAAATCAACGTTTTTATTGTTATATTGAACAGAAATAAATGCACTCTGTCAAATTGCTCTCCAAGTTCCTGAACTCAGCATGGCTTCTGCCCTTATCTTTAGCAAATGCCTTGTGTAGCACTTCCTGGGAGGGTTTTGTTTCAGAGAGTGGCATGTGAATATGTTTGTGTATAAGCCAGGTTGTAAAATAGCTTGATTTTAACTGTTTCTTGTTTCTAAGTCCTGTGAGAGAGGGGTAAGGACAAATGAATAAAAAAAAAAAAAGGCAGATTGGGAATTAGACCAGCATTCCCACCTAACTTTTTTTTTTTATATTCTTTTAATCTTTCTTTCCCCCAGTTTTGTTTTTTCTCATTTCTGTTCCTTGTTTCCTAGTCGTAATTCTTCTCTTGACTACTTGCTTCTTACTATATTATTACGCTTTCCTTTTACACCTCTCATTTCCTTTCCTGTTCCCTTTTTTGTTTATATGTGAAAAAAGATCTGGAGAAATGCAAAACAACACCCATGGACCCACCCTAGTTTTCAAAATATTAATAGTTTAATATACATTTTTTGTGATGTTTTGAGGAAAAAAAATATTTTGAACATAGAGCAAAATAGTTTAAGTTCCTTTTCATACCTTTCCTGGTAACAACTATGCTGAAGTTGACAAGTTCCCTTCTTGTCTGGATCTTAGATTTTTCTCCATAGGGGCCTCTCAGAGACCAACAGGTAATACTGTTTTATTATCTCTGAATATTGTTCAAAAATGGGTGGCATGGTGTATATATCATTATGAAAATGTTCTATTTTAAAATTTACCATTGTGTGTGTGACTTATTCAGGGCAGATTGAGTTCCTTCATGGTTGTTGCTGAGTAAAGTATTCCATTGTACGGATATGACACAATTTGGGTGTTTGATTAGCTTTTCCTCTTAGATGGATGTTAATATTTTTTAAATGTTCTGCTATGATAAATATTGTTGCAAACAATATCTTTGTATGTGTCTCTATATGGACTTTTAGAAGAGTTTTCTGGTCACAGGTAACATAGAGTGATACTAGATAGTGGCAAGATATTCTCTAAAGAATTTGTGAAAATGTGTATAGCCTACATCATCATTGTTCCCTCATTTTGTCCCTCGCACCTTGGTGGTGTGAGTTTTTTTTATATTTTTCCCAGTAATGGGAGAGAAATGCTACCATTTTAAATTTTGCATTTTCCTGATTACTAGTGAGATTAATATTCATTGTAAATTTATTGCCCAAAGAGGAAGATTCTTCATCTGAGAATTGCTCATTCATTGTTTTGCTCATTTCTCTATTAAATCATTAGTCTTTTAAAATTAATTTGCATGAGTTATTCAAACGTGACAGTCATTAATTGTTTGTGATATCTTTTCCCAGACTTGCTGCTTGTTTGGGGGCTTGGTAAATGCTGTCCTTTGTTCTCAAAAGAAGTATTTAATTTAAGTAGTCAAATTTATCAATAATTTTTCTTATATTTGCACTGTTTATGAATGTTTTAGAAAATATTTCCCTATTAGTGATATCTTAAGCATATTTTCCTATATTTTGTCCTGAGTTTTACATGAAGTCATTACATGAAGTCATTAAACATTGTGATGTATAATCCATCCAGAATTAATATTTGTTCTCTTCAGTTTACAGTCTTCTATTTTATTTCTTGTCTTTTACATTTTCTCAGTGCTCTCATTTCTTCTCTTCTTATTTCTTTATATCCTTCAAAGCCTCTATCCACCTATTAGAATATTTGTTAAATAATCAAATTTTGCCAAGTTTAACTATTTTAAAAATCTTTCTAGAATGTTATTTATGGCTCCTACTTCAAATAGTTTTGCTCTCTTCATTATATTTATTGTGCATATTTCTTCTCAGCATTACTAGACCTGGCCATCCTGTGCAAAGCAGGGATATGAGAGGTAGATAATTGAATGCAAAGTTAGTGCTGAAGAAATTTCTCCTTGCTTTTTTAATATTAGATAAAAATACCTTACCTAGTATTCTCTCATGAATACATGAATAAATGAAGTGCTAAACATACGTTTATTGCCCTCTTTCTAAGTACTAGGAACTTTAATACAACCGTGCCAATTCAATTCTTAGGACAGCCCTGTGAGAGAACTGTTCGACGCACAAGCTTCCAGCCCCAATTCCCTATGCACTTGCAATGAACCCTTTCCTTTCCGCCCCACTAAAGAAAACAAACCCATAAATAAGAGAAGTACACAATGCAGTGGGCCATATTGAAAGTGAGCTAAAAAAGAGAAACCTACCCTACTTGCCATTTATAAAACCTGGGAAGTTTTTGACAACTCATGGCATTTAAAATCTAAATTCAAAAGAAAATCACTTCCCCCATACTATACAAAAATATTTCAAAGACTGGTTTTGAAATATAAGCAACTGGTTTTGAAATTAAAGCATGAATTGCTTTAATTGTTAGAAGATGGTTAATAGAAGCAAATTTCTGATGAATCAGTAATTTAGTAAATGGTTCCTCCCCAAATCGATTGCCTAAGACAGATCTTTGAAGAAGTGATTGTTCTGTTCATAAGTGTTTTCACAGATTGACTTTGGCTAATTGCTTTTAATGCACTAATTATTTAGTGTACTGGTTGGGTTTCCTCTGCATGAGTAGAGTCAACTCTCTCTTATCCCAGTCTCCACTGAGCTAGTTGTGTTCACTTATCTCACCTGCCTCTTCCCTGTTAGCACTGGGCTTGCAATCTTTGTCTTGTACCATTTTAAACATGGTCAACTGATTTAGATTTTTAAAATGTGCTTTCAAGAGCTGAATACATCATTATAATTTCCAACATTTCTATGACTGAAAGGCAGGCAGAGAGCTTACTCTAGTTAAACTCATTTTATAGTATTAACCAATCTCACATTTAGCAACACTCCCCTTTGAGATGGGAGATGAACTGATCTTTCATTAAATGATCTTAAGAAAACATATTTTAAAAGAAAACGTATTTTATTATTGAATAATTTTGGATCTGTCGTCAGTTAAACCCAGGTTTTTTGTTTGTCTTCTTCAAATAGATTGCTACTGAACCACGAGGTCTCCTTTCTTCTGCACTTACTAATTTTTTTGACGTTATAGAATGAAATCTTTTTTGTTCTACCTCCTTCTAACTTAAATTACTTATCTGGTTTGGATTTCATCCATTTGTGTACATTATGTATGATTCAGTGGAATATAGTGTTGGCAATTCATAATGTCTAAAACACTTTATTCATGTATTCACAGTGTAATAGAACATTAGGGTTTGAAAGAATCTTTTGAGACCATTTTGCTCAAATTCCTCCTACATAAATATTTCCTGTAAATCCCTTGCAAGTGGTGAATATCATCTCACCTCATTTAATTCTAGCATCTAAAAAGGCAAAGTTTTTGAGAGAAATAATGTAGGTTTGGAAAATAAGTAGCTATGCCTGGGTTGAATTCTATTTCCATTACTAGTTCCATTGCTGGTTCCATTTATCTCTTGGTTTAGTATGTTTATATTTGCAAATGGACCTAATTAAATTCCTTGAGTATTACTGTGAAGGTTACAGCAGATGATGCAAATACTGTACATGTCATTAGCAGTCAATAAATATTAGCCCCTATTTTTATTTCTTGACATCTGCAGCGTAATGCAAAAGATTAACATGTGTAAGAGTTGGTGAGCTCACTTAGATGAAATGATTTCCCTTAAAAACAGTGCAAAAATAGAACTAGCAATTTCAGATGTTAAATGGTCCAGTAACAGAGCTGCATATGAGTTACATTCTGGGAATATATACAAAGAAATCTGAAACACTAATTTGAAAGAATATATGCACCCCTATGTTCATTGCAGTGTTATTTACAATAGCTAAGACCTGGAAACAGCCCAAGTGCCCATCAGTAGATGAGTGAATAAAAAGCTGTGGTACATTCACACCATGGAATACTACACAACGGTGAAAAAGGATAGCTTATCTTTTGTGACAGCGTGAATGGACCTGAAGAGTATTATGCTAAGTAAAATAAGCCAATCAGAGAAAGACCAGACAAATACCATACGAGTTCACTTATATGGGGAAGCTAATGAACAAAATAAACTGACAAACAAAATAGAAATAGAGGCATGGATACATGGATACAGCTGTCAGAGGGGAAGGGGGTTGGAGGACTGGATAAAGAAGGTGAAGGGTTTAACCAAAAAACATATATGCATAACGCGTAGATGCAGACAACAGTGTGGTGATAGCCAGAGGGAAAGGAGAGTGGGGGCTAGGTGGAGGTGGGCAAAGGGCGGGCAAATGGGGGAAGAAAGAGAATTTGCTTGGGGTGGTGAGTGTACAACGCAATGTGCAGATAATGTTTTCTTAAGTTGTACACTTGAAACCTATATGGTTTCGTGAACCAATGTCACCCCAATAAATTCAATTTAAAAAAAAAGAATAAATGTGAAAATTATAGACACCTCTTGCCAACCCCAGCCATGTTGACATAGGAGGCTGTCTGTTTAAAGAGTGAATTTACTTTGTTGCGGGGTGATCAGTGATGAGAAGCTGAGCATCAGTGTTGAGAAGCTGTATGTTGGATTTTTTTATCAGTATCTAGAGAGACGACATATTGACAGCTTGTTCCACTTTGCTGTGACAGGAAGAAAGGTAATACAGGCAATGCCCAATGAAGATTGCTCAGGAAATAAATTGGGCATCAAAGAGCCCACAGGTAGACGATGCCTTGCTGAGCCTCTCTATGCTTGATGTATGGGGAAGGTAAATTGAATAGACATTTTCACATTGTAAAAATGATCCTATTGTTTCTGAGCCCTATCTAATGGGCCCTATTAAGGGACGCATTCTCCACTCTGCATTATTTTTCAGGCCTTCCGCAATGAGCCAGTTACCTTTGAAATTAAATGGCAGGAGAAATCTGCCAATGGCAGCACAACAATACTAGTTCATGAGTGGAGCGCAAACTTTTGTACCTTGTCCTCCAAGGGTGGTGCGTGGACCGGCAGCATGGCCATCACCTGGGAGCTGGGAGAAAGGCATTGTCTCATGGCCTTCATCAGCCATCCTGGATTACAATCTGCATTTTTAACAAGATTCCCAAATAAGTCCTACGCATGTAAAACCTTAAGAAGCCCCACTGGACACACACACACAAACACACACAATTTTGATTCGATGATTCTAGCATAGCACCCAGGAATCTTCACGTTTGACAATGCAGGTTTTCTTCTGATCACACTTCGAGAGAATCTGTTCACCATTCAGTCACTCTACCCTTATAATGTGGGCCATTTTTTGGGAAAATTTGCAAGACTGGAAACTTAAGATGTGTTATATTTACTGGTCAGTCCCAAAGCACCACTATATGCTCAATGGATATATGTGCTTTAATATCTAGCCTTGAGAGGAGCAGTTTATTTATTATTTATTTATTTATTTATTTATTTATTTATTTATTTATTTATTTATTTATTTATTTATGAGTGTGTGTGTGTGCACAGATGCACACACATTCGCTTTGGTTTTATTTTGTAAATTGTCTAGGTACCTGGAAAGAATACACTAGAGTAACAGAAACAAACAGGAACAGGAACTCTTGAAGAGAATAAAGCTCTGTTAAATAAATGGACACATTTCTTTAAGTGTTGGAAGCTCCTCAGAGCCTGTGAGTGCCAGTAGAAGCAGTGCTTGTCTCTGCAAAGGAAACTGAATGTGTTTAATCAGTTACCCCAGGAGATTCACCAGCTAGGATGCAGTGGGAGGTGCAGTGTCCTTATGATGGGGTTTCTGTTTGCTTGCTAACGCTTGCTGGGTGAGTGTGTAAGAAGACCGGTGGAAAACAATTGATTTTGGAAAATCTGTGCCAACCTTCATTCCCAGCTATGAAGAGCCCTGCCAGGTCCTAATGGGAAAAGGAGCACAATGGACATTAAAGGGGAAGAAGGAGAATTGTGTTACCACAGGGAGAAACCTAAAGGGATTACACTGAGAAAATGTGCAGAAGGGGAAGTTTACTTATTGAGAGAAATGTTTTATTTAATTTTTGGAAAAGACAAATGTGTGTGAAAGCATATACCCCAATATGCATATGCAGCAACAGAGATGCAATTTAGAATAGAGAATGTCAAGGGTGGCAGGGTGTTTAGACAGTCCTGGGATCGATCACTGTTTTCCAGCAGATAACTGGGGCCCAGAGAAGTGGTCTCACTAAAGATGTCTAAAAATTTAAAAATAGAGTTAGAAATGGAGTTCTTATCTTCTGGGTTTGTTCTAGAAACTTGAGACTCCTCGTTGTCTCCTTTCTCTCCCTCACAAGTATTGAATCCATTGTTCAGTCCTGCCACTTGGATTTCCAGGCTTACCTGTGCCTCCCACTCTCCGTGCGGGGACCACCCAAGTTCCAGCACCTCCCCTGTCTCTACTGTAAGCTCCAGACGCACAGAATGCTCTTCAATTATTTTCTCACACCTGCCAGGCTGTTTCTAACCACAGGCCTTTGCATAAACTATTTCCTCTGCCTCCTTGTCTGCTGGCCACACTTTCTCTGCTGGTCCCTGCTTACGCTTCAGCTTAAATATCACTTCTTCTTGACGGCCAGCACTAAAACCTCTTATTAAGTGTGCCTTCCCTGTCATTTCCATCAATGCATGCTTGCTATTTATTACAACTTATTATACATAGTGTTTAGTCTGTTCTGCAGCAACAGATTGGAAACTAGCAAAATAATTAGAGTGACCATAAAATTTATTGTTTAAATGCAGATACTTTGGAGAATAAAAGGAATGCTATTAATACTTACGCCAAGACAGCAGGCGTAAGCCAGAGCAAACTGGGACATACATATGGACAGGAGGTATTCTAATGGTATTCTAATGAGGAAGTTGTGTTTGTTCATATGCAATTTTTTCCCTAGGCAAGAAGAGTCAGAATAACTGAGAACCTAGAGCTTAATACTTCACCAGGAATGAAAAAAGCTCTAAGCTTCACTGCTGCCCAGAAATGGTTCAGCTCTGTTAGGGCCGAAGTGTTTTTTGTTGAAGGGCTTCAAGGAAGTTTGGAGTGCTTAAAAACAGGTGCACACACCCACTTCCCCTCCCCACAGAGGTGCAAGCCCCCAGCCTTGCATGGCTCTGCTAAAGGCTCCACTTCCTCCGGTTGTCACCTTTCCATCCGCCCTGCTGAAGCCAAGCTCCTCTTCTCTCTCTTTGGGCCAACACCCGCAGCCGCCATTCCAAGACTCCTGTTTGGTGTGTTCCTTTAAAATTCTCCAAAGTAGCTTGTCTTGTTGAGACCATCTAAGTTGTCAGCAAGGGTATAAATCATTGTTTGGGTTATTGATCTGGTTATAAAATTGTATAGGATTTGAGTGATCTGGTCTGATTTTTATTTTTCCTATAAACCACCCTTTTTGTGTCCGTATATTCCATGGGTTTTCCAGTATTTTTGACCAAAACTCATGGAAAATTATTTTGTACCATGACTCATCACACAAGGATATATGTTCAAATGCCGTATATAAACATATATGTATTTGTACGTATACAGGCGTAGGCAAAAGTCAGTTTACAGTTGTTCATATGGAAAAAGACATGCAGGTTATGATGATTACAATCACTTTATTAACTCTGTGTTTCACATACAACTGTAAACTGACTTTTGCCCACCGCTGAATATATATACATGGACAGATACATATGTTAATATGAACGCTTACACATACTGTAGCACATATATAAACAGAAATGGTTTCACCCCAAAATTTATCCTTTCTTTGTGTGACGGGATTCAAGGGCAGAGGAGATAAGCTTTTATTACATATGTTGAGTTTGAAGGTTTGGAGGGATGTCCAAATTGAATTATCCAGGGTGCAGTTGAAGGATTTGAGTTAGGATAATTTGGGGTACAGTCCAGCCTGTAAGATTTGATGAGATCTCCGTGGGTGAGAGCAGGGACATGACAAATGGAAACTTGGGAAATATTTATGTCTGAGTGGAGGCAGAAATCAGAGCCAGCAAAGGAGAGACATTACTGAGAGGGGGAGAGAGCGTGGCCTAGAAGGAAATCATTCTAGAGGAAAGGAGGCCTGAATGTTTACTCAGTCAGTAGGTACTGAGCATGTAAGCTCCTTGAAGGCAGAGCGTTGGTTTTGCTCCCTTTTAATAACTGATTGTAGAAACTCCCTCCCTGTCTCTGCCTGTCAGTTTCTGTCTTTTACACACACACATACTTTTTTGCTTTTTTTTTGAGTGGAAGAAAAAATTGAATGCCACTTTGAATTTGGCACCAAGCTAGAAATCTGGGAAGTAGGAATAAATAAGAAGTGTTCCTGCCTGGAGGCATCCTTGGTCAAGCGGAAAATGCAAATGTCAAGGAGGGTGTACAAGTTATTAAGCTACGGACACTCCGCATTCATTTTACCACATACACTGGGCTTTGCGATGCTGAGGCTGGAAGTTTGCAAACCACCTTTCTGCCTTTCCGTAGGCTCCCTGTTGGGCTCTGACGACTGGGGCTGCGAGAGAGAAAGAGGGACTCATTCCTTCTTTGCTGCTTCTTGTCAGCTTCTAGCAGGCTTGATGTGGGCTCCCTGCTCCTGAGACATGCGCCTGCCAGCCTTCCCCCCAGTCTTCACCGCAGGCTTCCCCCCAGCAAGGCACACCCCATTCCTGGAGCAGCACCTGACCCAGCTCACGCTTGTTTTAACATGTGCAGGTTCAGCTTCCTTGTGAGTCTGTCAAAGGCGTCACCATTTGTCCATGTCTCATCCTCAGGGAGGTGGATCCCAGCCCCATGGGGCTTGTTCCCTGAGCTCAGAGGCAACAGCACAGTGGTGCCTCCTCCTCAAAGGCCTGCCTTCTTTGTTTCCCAGTTCTAAGGATGACAGCTGTTTCCTAGAGGTGTGACCTCCGTGATATTTTGGTGTATTGCCTTCTTCTCAGTGACCTACAAAAGAGTTGCATCCTTAGTTTTAATTTTTCATCGTAAATTCTGTCAAAATAGCTAGTGTGCTTTCTGTGCTGTGATTGGTCCTTGACTGCTATAGAAATTGGTAACAAGAGTGGTCCTAGGAAATAAGACACTCACAAATGGGTCAAAAGAGAGGTTCCACCCGGCCGGGCGTGGCTTAGCGGTTGAGCGTCGACCTAGGATCCAGACTATCAGGGTTTGATTCCCGGTCAGGGCACATGCCCGGGTTGCGGGCTCGATCAATAACTCTCTCATCATTGATGTTTCTATCTCTGTCTCTCCCTCTCCTTTCCTCTCTCTGAAATCAATAAAGATATATTAAAAAAAAAGAAAAAAAAAAAAGAGAGGTTCCTGGAGAGACAGGAAACTAGCGGTTTCCAAAATCAAATGTACTATTTATACAAAAGAGAAGGGCAGAGAGTTTTGATTTCTGGATATATCTCTAATGTAAGTGTCAGCAAAGGCAGTGTTAATGTTCAGTGCTCTAGAGGATACAGTGAATCCAAATTAATCCTAATGAAAACAACATGATTGTATTATTAGCATTAAGTAATACCTATCAGATGATTTTTGACTAATGAATGCACGGTGCAATTTCTACTGCCTAAGTAGAATCTAATTGTTGGGCTTAATTAAAATGTAACAACTGTTCCACTTATGTAATATTATTTATAACACTGTCTAATTATTTTCATCATTATTTGCAGAATCATCATTTTAGAATAAGAATTGTATAATTATTTACACAGTTGAGCTGTGTGTGTGACATGAAATGATCTGATGTAGATAGTGATTAGTGACCATCCTAGGAAGAGGAAATTGCCATTTATACCTCTGCCTAAATATCCAGTTCTTTCAAATGTCTCTGCACTTATCAACTCTCTTAATGAAAGTTTCTGTATCTTATCAGATATACAGAAAGGGACTGCATGTTTTCATTGTGTAGATTTTACATTGTATGGATGTTTTCAGCTACTCATCAATTCTTTACAGTATCTGTATATGGCATTTTATTTTGGCTTTTACTACAACCCAGCACACATGATTGGTATCTGTTTGATTGTTTTTCTACTTTCTCTAATGATAAGGAAAATAGTAATATTCCACTGGCAGATTATAGAGGCAACTACTATGTTTTATAACCAGAAAATTCTCTATTCTGTTTTGCTTCTACTGCTGAATGACTTGACATTAAATGACCTTGAACATATAATTTAACCTGCAATTCTCAATATTGTTATTATTATTTTTATTTTTGTTGTTAATCTTCACCCAAGGATATTTTTTTCTGTTGATTTTTTTTTTTTTTTTTTTTAGAGAGAGAAAAAGGGAGAGGCAGAGACAGAGAGAGAGAAACATTGATGTGAGAGAAACACATTGATTGGTTACCTCCTGCTTTCTGCATGTGCCCAAACCCAGGCCAGGATTGGGCCTGCAACTGAGGTATGTGCCTTTAACCAGAATCGAACCTGCAGCCCTTCAGTCCAAGGGCTGATACTCTAACCACTGAGCAAAACCGGCCAGGGCTATTGTTATTATTTTTAATGTAAATTATTAACATTACCCAATAGTTTTCTGTTTTTATTCATTTATTTTCCAGTTACAGTTTATATACAATATTTTATTAGTTTAAGGAGCACAACATAGTGATTAGACATTTATATACCTTACGAGGTGATCACTCACTCCGGTAAGTCTAGTACCCATCTGACACCATGAATAGTTTTTACAATATTATTGACTATATTCCCTATGCTGTGCTTTACATCCTCATGACTATTTTTATAACTGGAACCTGTATTTCATAATCCCTCTCACCTTTTTCCTAAAGGACTCATTCAGAAGATTCAAGTAAATACTATGCACAAGACCTGACTTGGAATAGGTCCTCTATTATTATGAAATAATATTACATAATTTTGACACTAAAATCCTGAGCAGTTCATTTTCTTATAAGACCCAAGATCAGTGAGTAACTAAAGACTTGGCTCATCTGACAGATATCTACTGAATTCCACTTACTCACATGTTTACTTTTGTAATCAAAATGAATTCTTAACACTGAAGAAACTTAAAATGTACTGAGATTAATGTACCCAAAGGTATGAAGAAAGGAAGTTAACAGTCTATCCGCTCTAAGACATCAGAGGAAGGGTAGTTCTACAGAGGTGGTCAAGAAATTTTTAATGAAAGACATAGCATGTGAGTTGAATCTTGAAGGATGTATACAATTGTAGAATATAGTTGGAATAAATCACAAAGAATTGTTTGATCGAAGCAAAGATACAGGAAGAGGCATATACATTGCTTTTTTTGTAATTTAAGGGGCACTATGAGAAGTGGTACAAGACCTTGAACATTTTCTTTCTGGAATATTTTGTATTCTGGTTTTGTGCTTATCTATTAAAAATCAAGCCAGCCCTGGCTGGTGGCTCAGTTAGGTGGAGCGTCATCCCATACACCAAGGGATTGCAGGTCTGATTCCTGGTTAGGGAACATGTTCCTGGTCAAGGCACATAAGGGAGGCAACCGATCGATGTTTCTCTCTCGCATCAATATGTGGGTGTTTTTTTTTTTCCCCTCTCTCTCTCTCTCCCTTCCTCTCTCTAAACATATCTTCGGGTGAGGACTGAAGGAGAAAATTGATATGTATTTGTACAAAAAAATGACCTCATCTGGCAGGAAAGGATGGTGTGGAAGACGTAATGTGATTCCTTTTCACTGCCAGGTCCCCAGGTCCCCTTGCAACTCTTATAGGCCTAATGGTACCATTATAGACCACTAATACCCTTTATGCCTTTGGATCTCCCAGTAGCTCCATCTTGGACAATTTTTCACATTCAGGCTTTTCGGTTAGTTTTATAAACTTGCAGGCCATCCCTCTCTTCCACTTTGCTTTCTGTGAATTGAAGAGACAGTCCAATTTTCAAATGAACTTTAGAGACAGACATAGAAACTGCTCTTACTTGAATAACAGTGAGTTTCTCAAGGGAGAGAGGAGTGGATTTAGAAAGCCTTTGCTTCCTTTTGCTTCCTTTTTTCAATACCAGTGGTAAACGTTTAAAAAGAATTTGTCCATCACTTTGCCTGAGCACTTGTTCAATGGAAAGGCTCTGTAGCATTTTGCTTTGCTTAAATGAATCAGAAGTTTGGGGTGAATTATGCTTCTGAGTTTTGCCAAAATCTACCTTGTTTGGAAATCCAATTTCTATTTCCTAGTTTCTTCCCTCTACTTCCACCTGTTAAACTCTTTTTACTACCTATAAGCCCATGTTATATATTTTACCGTGTGCTTGTGAACCATCCAAATTTATATCGTTGGTTCCTATATTTATTTGTTTACCTGTGTTTCTTTCCAGTTTTGTCTATAATAGATTTACAATTCCCAGAGATCACAGAACATGTTAATCAGTTTGCTTTGTGGGTTGCCTTGCAATTGGATTATGCATTGGGCTTCATGAAAATGTTAATAATGGCTTCTGAGATGTAAAAAACATCATTGACGTAAAATTAACCTTCTCCAATCACTGCTGTCCCCTTTGAACCACCTGTACCCTGCCAATGGATTTCAGTTTCTAAACCAGCTCTTTCATAACTTATTATTTCATTATTTATTGAATATTCTTTCAACAGATATTTGTGAGGACATGTTCTCTATTAGTCATCATTCTAGGTATAGGGGGCTCAGTGACGAAAGATACTGAATTCAGTATTGTGATTCAATGAATACTGACATGGAATATTGAGACCCTCATGCCTGAAGGGAAGAATAAATTTGGAACAGAAGAGCATAAAGAAATAAGAATTTTAAGAAACTGACAAGAAGGGACCTCAACTATGACCAACTCTACCTGAGAAGACTCCCAGAAGAGTTACTAATTGAGCTGCAACTTGAACATAGCTGAGTATTTTAGTTGAGGCTGATTTGAGGCCAGTGCAGCTAGTGAGCATGTGTTTCCATGGTGGTTCTCCTTGGCATGCTTGTTTATTGTCTGAAGTAGGAGTGAAATGGGGAGGGGGAGTGAGGATACTCTTTGGAGGGTGTTCTTGTTCTTGGTGGGATGAAAATAGAGAAATAAGGATGATAAATAGTATGGCGACACATTGGTCTCCCTTCTCTCTCTCAGCCTGTCGGGTTACTTCTGATTAATTTCTTTGGGAAAGGGGTCTAGGGTTTATAGAAGAAGGAGAGCTTGTAAGACTAAATACTTTGAGAGACCCTGGGCACAAATGGTGCTGCTTTGAAGTTGTAGTGAACGGCTATTATTTCTGACTTTCTAACACCTGTTTACTAATTTTAATGTTTCCAGTTTTCCTGTTTTAATTGAGCAGCAACTCTCTTCTAGTCTTCAGCCAAATGCTTCAGGGGGGACTCATCTATCCGTAGATGCTTAGGTGGAGGATGATATAGACCTATTCAATCAATATATTCAATCTCTCCTATCCTTGGTTTAGGGATGAGCATGTGACACAAAGCAGATAAAATAGAGACCATCTAGGTGCATTTTTGGAGTACCTGTAGTGAAGACACTCTTCTGCAGCCAGTGATGTCAGCTGTACCTATGCTTTAGCCTGAAGCAGACAAAAAATAAACAAAGCCAAGCCATGGAATGAGTGAGCAAGATTAAGTTCTGATGACATCATGCAAGCTGTGGGACCCAGCCATGTCTCAGTGAACTTTTCAGATATGAAAGCCAGGGAATTATCAGCAATGGCTTAATAATTTTGAGTTAGGTTTTTCAAAGGAAACTTGAGTGAGAAAGTTTAAAACACTGCAGATCTCTGGCCCTTTGAGAACTTGGCATGGACACTTCTGAGTGATTGCAAAATGATAGCTCAGTGCCACAGTGGGAGAGATGACCCCCCCCCCCAAAGCAGTTGTCCTGTGGACAACAGATCAAAATCAAATAAATTTAATATAAATATGTTTCATGAGAACCCCTCAGAAATTGCTGAAAAGACAATTGAGAGGGAGCTGCTATCTAATGGTCACATAGATGGACTAAGCTCTCTGGTAATTCCAGCCTTGATTTTAAATATTACACTGATGCTACATTTGTATTCAATGTCAGGCTGGAATATTTGAGTTACATGAAACATAGGGTGAGGTCAGCAGGCTACGGAGTTGGAAAGGCATGAGAACAGTGAGAATGGCGTTGACAGGTACAGCAGGAGGGAACATGGTGCGTGGGTAATAGTAAATAACTGGGTATGAGTGAAGCAATGGGATTGTTTTTAGGGGAAGAGGGTGTAACATTACAGATAAATGAGGCTGGCTAGCTCACTCCCCCTTTTCTCAAAATAAACGATGCCCAAATTGTACTCATTACCTGGCATCCAAGAGTCTTTACTTTCATATTAAACCCCCCCTCAGGCTTTCCTTCAACCAAACTCTCCTTTCCTCTTTTTCTCTGAGCTGGTGAATTGCTTTCTCCCAGTTTATGCTCAAAGCCAAATGCAACCTATTCCATTCACCTGATGCTAATTATAAATTGCTATGTATGGTAATTTGTCTTTTAAAAATGCATCTGTGTTACCTTATCAAATTAGTTTGTAAGCTCATTGAGGGGTAAGGGATAGAGCATTACGTTTCTCATTTTCCAACCTCCTGAAGGGCCTAATACATTCCCCAGAATGTCATGTCCAATGAGCAAAGGTGGGATGATTTGTGGATAAGATCAGAGACTATTAGTGTGTAGCTTTCCATCAGCTTTTCAGGTTCCAGGGGGATCCCAGAATCAGGCCAGATGCCTGGATATCATATCTTCTTAAAAGGGATTTGGAAGGTATCACACTGATCACCCTCCAGAGACAGACACCCTTGCTCTCTCCATCCTAGTGTATCCTGGCAAGACCTCAGAGGCTCCCTGTCACTGTTCAGTGGATCATCTTTAGAGCTTTCAGAGACTGGCAGCTACGGAGAGGGGTCGCATGGTGGGGAGCCTGTAGCATACCTGCTAGTGACTGCACTAAGCCATAGGTTTCCTGGGAGTGGTTGTTTTGTTTTGTTTTTTCCCCCGACCTGCAAAGGCTTCACTTGCCACCCAGCAGCCTTGCAATTGACTCTAGCTGTGTGACCTGCTAACAATCCCGAGTCATTTCCCCTCCTGGGACCACTTCCCAGCACACAACTCACCACGCAGGGAAAGGGCAGCTAGGGACATGAAGTGTTGCCGCCTAGATGCCCAGGAGCTGTCACTGCAGAGGGCAAGGGCCTTGCTGTGGTGGCCTCTGGGGTTTGAAGACCCATTTCAGGAACTGTGTTTTCCCTTTTGTGAAAGGTCTTAACTACCCCCTTACATTTCAAATAATAAAAAGAATATTTAACAACTTAATCATGTGAAGCATCAAAAGGGAACCGGCAGACACCTGGATGGATAAGAAAAATGAAAAAATTGTTTCCCGAATTATGTGCCTTAGAGAACTAGTCCTGTCTGAGGCTAAGGGCTGTTACGGGACAAAGGGCTGCTGTGAGCAAGTGGCTCAGGGAATTGCTGGCTATTGTTATCACAAGATTTCTTGGAGCCTGTAATTTGCCTATGTGCCTGATGAATCTCTAAGAGGTGGTTATAGAATACAGCATTTGCCAAATTTACTTGAGCACACAAACCTTTTCTTAAAAAAACACACACAACAACTCCCATCTTCCTGGCATTTACATTTATGGGAAAAGCTGTTCTGGATGTTCTCATGTGCAGGGGAGGGGAATTATGGTTCCCTTGCTAATGAAGCGCTTGCAAGTGTTCTTAGGTTGTCTTGATGGGCTGTAAAGAAACACTCCCTTTCTGTTTGTATCTATGTATCTCATTAATTCATTAATACTCATACACTCATTAATTCATTCATTTAATAATTCAGGGTGGCAGACACCACCATGAGGGGCTACATTTTCCTCTAGGCCCATTGTAGGTCCTCCATGGGGCTTCTCCCCTCTGGTTGTGTTGTCTTCCATGTCATAGAAAAAGATCTGCAGTAGAGCTATATGCCCTCCTTAAATGACAAAATTGCATTTGTATTTTTATGATCTGTTGGTTGAGAAACTATATAATAACAAGATATTGTGGATTTATTAAAATACTGCATTTGTGTTTATTCCAAGTAGCATGCTAAAATTCCATTTCATATCTTTATGAGATACAGTAACACTTTGGTTTACAGATAGTACTTATTGCACATGTAGATTAAAGAATCTTTTAGAATAACCCCAGTATCTCTAAATCTTTCTAACACACAGAATGGAAAACACTGCTCCAGAGTACAGTTTCGGAATCAGAGAGAAGTCAGTTTGACTCTGAACTGAGCCACTGATAAGTGGTGTGGCTATGTTAAGTAATTTCTCTAAGCCTCGTTTATTAGGCTTATTTGAGGATTGGGTAAATTAACATAGACACAATGCATATAGATGGTAGATCTCCTAGCCTTCTCTTTCATTGAAAGCAGACATAAAACAAAACTGTGGTTAGAAAACACATTTTGAGGCAAAAACGTCATTATTGTTTTAGTTGTCTTTACTTTCTGTGGTCCCAAAGCAAACAAAGAGATAAGCCTCATAATTATTGGGGTTCAAAATAAACAAACCAGCCCAGCCCGAGTGGCTCAGTGGTTGAACATCAAACCCCTGAACCAGGAAATCAGGGTTCAATTCTGGATCAGGCCACATGTCTGGGGTTCGGGCTGGATCCCCAGCAGGGGGCGTGCAGGAGGCAGCCGATCAATGACCCTTTCTCATCGATGTTTCTGTCTCTCCCTCTCCCTTCCTCTCTCTGAAATCAATAAAAACATAGAAATAAATAAACCAGATGAAGTTAAATAAATGATATTGAATAGGGAGTGCCAGATTTTATTGGAAGGGCCTTATGCAGCTTTACAGCATTTGATCGTCACAAAAATCTCATAAGACCCCTTTGTTAGCCCCAATTTTAAAGATGAGAAAACTAAGGAAAATGATTGATACCGTTTGCCCAAGATTCCACAGCTAGAAATTGGTAGCTCTGGCTTTTAAACCCAAAGAGTGTTTTTCCACCAGCTATATTCTTGGTTTTTTCAGGTATATGTCACGTGGCGGCTTCATTTGCCACATTTTACTAACTCATTGTTTTCAAAGATCTCATGGCATTTGAACATCGGCAGACCCTGCTATTGGCCTAGGACTAGTAATCCTATCATTAGGAAATTAGCATATGTATTTAATTTTTCCAGTCCATTGCTATACCAAAAATACAGAAACTGCTATGCATCATGCTAACAAAATGTCATTTTTCGGCGATTTTAAAGCTGGACAGTAAACATTCCTAAACCTTGAACTGTGTTACTCCAGTGAAGTGTTTCAGTGTTTTAAATAGAATCAGGAGGAGTGATTCTCTATGAAGGTCTGTGTCCAGGAACAGTGAAGTTGGGGGATAAGCAAAAGGTCATCTTGTTTATCCCTCTGAGGGTTGGCCTCAAAGTTTATTCAGCGGCCAGTGCTTCTAAGACTCTGCTTCCAAGACTATGTTAGTACTGGAGAAGCCAGAACAAGAAAGAACTATCCTTGTCCGTGGAGAGCTCAGGATCTAGACAGAGGAGCAGGCAGATGAGTGGATCATGACCTTGCCTTGCTTTTGGAAGCATGTGTGAGAAGCCTATCAAAACAGAGGAAGACCGGAATATCAAAAGTACTTCAGAATATAATAGAGTGGGCTTCACAATTGATAACTGGCAATGGCATATAACAATGGGTCTAATTGTAAGAAGTTTATTTTTGAGCACAGGCATCCTCATTCTCAATTTTACCACTGGTGTTTTCAGATCTCTGTTCTCATGAACATAATAATGTAGTAGCTAATCGTACCTGTTCTGGAGTTGGATGGCATGAGTTTGAGTCCAGTTCCACCAGTTAATAGCTTTCTGGTCTTGGGCAGATTTCTGAGTCTCCTCTGAGCCTTGGTTCCATCATCTACAAAATGGGAATAATAGGTAAGATAAACCATGTAAGCATTCAATATATGTTAATTGCAGCTATTACTATTGTTATGGAGAATAAAATGAGGCGTGAGATCAACAACAATACATTTGTACATTTGAAGTTCATTTTAATAGGCAATAACAAAGGAAAGAGATATTTTTTATATATAAATTCAAGCAGGCATTTGAGAAAATCTGGGGCACTTCTCCCACTGATGCTAATCGTATCAGTTGGTTAATAATTCTTGCAGCCCAGCTGGGTGTGGCTCAGCGGTTGAGCGTCGGCCTAGGATTAGGTGATTGGGGTTTGATTCCCTCAGGGCACATGCCCAGGTTGCGGGCTAGGCAGCCGATCAATGACTCTCTCATCATTGATGCTTCTATCTCTCTCCCTCTCCTTTCCCCTTTCTGAAATCAATAAAGATATATTAAACAAACAAAAAAATTCCTGCAGTTGCTTATTGGCATTGTTCAGAGCTCAATAGTCAGAATCACTGTGTGAGATAAACCACACCCTCGCTAAGGAAGAGGCTCATTCTTCTGGAAGGGTGGATGAGTTGGTCTGGGAGTAAAACAGTCATGCAAGCCTGGTGCTTGGTTTGCTCTCCCTGCTCTTGCCACGGTCCAGTCCATCCACAAAAGAGACCAGAAGAGAGTCAATGGTTTTCTGTATCCGATTTGCTTGCCCTGATGGCTTTGTTTTAGTTTGATGTGCACAGATTTGGGGTACTACCTAGATAATTTGAGCTTGAATATTTATGCTGGGGCTAGGTTTACCAAGCATTCTCACCAAAAGGAAAAGGGAGTAATTGAAACCATTGGGAAATTTGGGGCTAGCTATAATGATCCAAGTGCGGGTATTGGTGTTTTTTAAAATGAAATTGGCAGCTTAAATAATGGGCTCAATGAAATTGACCAGATGTTTTGCACTTGGTTAAATACATCCTAATTAGCCAATCAGTTCAAACAACTGATTAAATCATTTGCCTGAACATTTTCATTAAACAAACAAACAATAAAACTGTTCGCCCAAGGTATTTGTTACTGTTGTACTTTTGCTTTCTTCTTGAAACCATGGAGCTGTGAAGGGAAATCACAGATGAATATCCACCCATAGTCCATGTGTAGTCTCCAGATGACCTAAAATGTTACCCTAGAATAACTTTAAAATTTTGATGAAAAATGGAGGTTTCAAATGGATGGACTCTAGTATTTAGAAAACTTTGGTAATGACTTTGTGTACACTTTATTGCTTTGTGCACTACATATATTAAAAAATAGGGATACTATATCTTAAACTTGTATATGATGGTTATATGTATGTGATCATAGATAATATCCCAGTTCAATAATATACTATAATAATTAACATCCTATATTTATGCATTCAGATAAACTCTGCATTAAATCCTCATAAGACCCTTGGGTGCTTAAAGACAATAATCATTAACGCTTTGTTACAAATGACAGGTATCTGTCATAGAAATTGAATGACTTGCTCAATGTCCTTCAGCCTGGTAAAGCTGGTATTAACCCCAGGTCTCTCAGATCTTAGATAGTAGTTCTTCCCACTTGTCAGCTAAATAAAACAATAGAATCAGTAGAACATGTTTATTCATTTGGATCATAATTAGAGATAGGACTCATTTACCCGGAATAGTCTTTAATTTTACAAAGTTCATTCATAAATCGTATGTTCCTTATGTAGTTCAATAGCTAACATCAACTTTGGTATAATATTTGAGTCATGTGGGAATCCTTTAATGCTTTCTTTGCCCAATCTTTGTAACTTTGCAGACTTATATCCACCAATAGGAATTTTAGGCAGACAAATGTATGCCTAAGATATCAGCTCTGTTTGGGATGTATATTTCTGCCCATATATATGTATATATATATGCATATATATATTTAAAACCCCCAAAATAATTCTTGCTAAGTGTTAATATAGACAAAATTAAAATTAAATCAGAATGGAAAAAATTGACATGATTATAAGATGAGACTTAATAGCCCTCCTACCAGATAAATCTATTATAATCATGAATACCAAACTTGAAGTCTGGTGTAGAGGACTTTTCCTCTTCAGAATATATATAATGAAGCATTCTCACTGTTACGTTAAGGAAATAAATATAAAAAACACATTATATGTGCATAAAAATAATGTTATCTTTTGGTGGTGGGAATGTATATGGATTTTGTTTAACTCCTTTTTAGTTTCCTGTATTGTCCACATTTCTATACAGTTGCCTATTATCTTTATTATTAAATATTCAATGACATTTATTTTTATATATAATAAGCAGCTCTGAACTGATCACTTTGTGAGCTAGCCATCAAGTGTACACAATTGTAAGGCATATACAATATTTATTCTTGCCTAAAGGTCCCTGTAGAAAAACTAACTGATCCTTTTGCCAGGAATGATGTTTCCCAATATCCTTTTATGGTTAACTTCTCATAATTTAGGTCTCATCTTGTCATTAGAAGTCATCCTCATGCTTCCTCACTGTCCACTCTCTGGTAGTTCTCCAGTTTCTATCACATCACCACATTTTATGTATGCCATAATTTTAGTCACTACCTGATATTTATCCATTTATCCTATGTTAGATTTTTATCTGATAGAATTTAATCTTCACGATGATATTGACCATATACAGTTTTATTTATCACCATGCTATGTAAGTAGCAGTGTATGGTGCATAGTAGATACGTAATAAATATTTGTTGAAGAATTGAGTCCAAATTAACTTAATGAGTGAATAAATTAACTGAACTAAAATGGCACTCTACTAACCTCTTGGACTGTATCAAACTGGAAATCTGTACTCGGAGATGATTAGGTTATTTCAGTGGACACCTTTATACCATAGACTGACAGAGGATGTAGCCTTGTATCATGATGCCCCTTCCTATTACAGCGAAGGCTCTACTGGCGTGATTTTTTTGAAGCAGACGCTGACCATCCCAAGCAGATATATGATTAATAATCTATTTTACCTGGGAAAAATGGAACATTTCATAGCGTATAAAGCTGTTGGATTGGAACTAGTGAATAGGAAATAAAAGGCTGTAGGGTAGTTTGTAAGCTGTCAATCCGATAGAACATATTTAGCGTAATCATAAGGGATTTTCCCCAAATGCAATTCGCAAGATGGAAAATATGCAGTGCAGCCAATTTTCCACTTCAGGTCCCATAACAAAAGCTTTCAGAGCTGACAGCTTATACCTTATTAAACAGACATAAAGTAATAAACACACACACAATCTTGTGACTAATTGTATTTACTAACATTTCAGGATTGGACAAGAGGGAATGTCTCTATGAGAAAACCTCCTGATTCTCTCTCTTATTTTAATTTCTATATGCCTGCTTATTTTTGTATTCTTTAAAGAATGTTAACGCATTTTTAAATTCAAGAAATATGTATTAAAAACTTACTATAAGCCAGGAACTATTCCAGATGCTGGGGATACTGCACTGAAGAAAAAAAAAAAATTTCTGTATAATGGCATTTATATTCTAGTGGGTCGAGGGAAACAAATACATAATAAAAAAATAAGTACATCAGATAGGGCTAAATAGTAGGGAGAAAAATAAAGCAGAGAGTTATAAATTAGCAGGGGACAGGGAGGAAGGTGTATCTGCAATGGCCCTGAGGTAGACACAGTTTTAGAAGTTCACGCCCAGAGCATCGTAGCTGGAACTGCCCAGGCAGGGAAGAGAGCAGTCAGAGGGGGTGGCCGCGGCTCTGTCGGCCAGGTCAGGGGGAGCGGTGCTGGCCACCTGAAGACTCAGCCTCTGACACAAGAAGCGTGAGAGAAAGAGGATCGAGCTGAGTTAAACATTTTTGGCCAAAGCAACCAGATGGAGAGGGGTTTTCAATTTCAGGAATGGGGAATATTATTGGGAGGGTTAGGTTTTGATGGCAGATGAGTGTCAGGAATTTGATTTTAGACATATAATATTACGAGCACTGATTGTATGAGTCTGGAGCTCAGAGGAGAGGTCAGGGAATCATAGGATAGAGCGGTGATGAAAGAAATCAGGCTGAATGAGGTAACTGAGAGAGTGCTGAGGTCCATGAAGCAAACTCCAAGCACACTGAAGTTTGGAGGTCAGGGAGGGAGCAAGGAGTAGCCTGTAAAGTAGGAAGAACATCAGCAAAAAGTATGGTGTCCTAGTGTTGTCAGAGAGCTGCACGGGAGGGGGGGTCTGCCTTGCTAGTGGGAGTAGGGTTTTTACAATACCTTGAGAAAAAGAATTTTCTAAGACTCACATGGGGGAATGAGTGATTTTTATTTATGTGAAATTCTATCCCTTGGTTCCCAAAGTCCCATTTCCCTTAATCCAGTCCTGGAAAAGGTGCAGCTGGGGCTTCAGCAGAGCTAGAAGCAAAGCCAGCGTCCAGAGTTTCCGTTCCATGGTGAGCTGGGTCCAGCATAACATCAGGCAGTTGTGTGGGGTCCACGTGACTGTGGGCCATGTGGGTGAGTCCAGAGCAAGAGAGCATCTCCTGCCTGGCAGCAAGAGGCCCAGGAGAGCAAGTGGGCCAAGACAGGGAACTCCCTTTGCTCAGGAGCTTTCATATCTCAGATTTCACGCCCTTGCAGTGGCCGTGCCTGTTCTCGCCAATGACCTGCTCCCAGGTGTGGCTGACAGGCAGTCGCCTTTCCACAGGTCTTACTGGACATGCGTTTATTTGTTCTTTGTCCAGTCCTTTCCCCCGGGACAGACCTGTGGGGAACAGACCTGGAGGGAGTTAAACTGCAGCATCCTGGCACAAATGGCATGCCTGTATTATCTGGCCTTCCCTTTGCTCCTTTCCTGTTAATTAATTAATTAATTAATAACTGGCTTAATTACAATGGTTTCCCTAGAAGCCTGCCAAAGAGTTTGAAGAATGAAGTGATTCACTCTAATGGCTGCTATTAAATCAGGTATGGAAAACAAAGATGCTGAAAATTGACCACTGAATGTGGAGAAGGGAAATGGGTAACTTAGTAAAGACAGTGGTAATTGCTGGAGCGTCCCTCTGGGGTGGATGAGAGAAAAGAAGACCCAGAGCAAATGAGAGGATACCTATTTATCTGTAGCAACGAAAAGGAAATTGCCTGTCAGAATCGAAGTTGTCGATTATATTGGTACAGACAGTAGAAAGAGCAGTGGTGGTAACGTGTGAACTTCCGTGCTTGCTGCGTCTTTTTGCTAAGAACAATAGGGAACGTGGGCTTCGGCTGTGAGTGAGGATGAGATACTGTTGCAAAGCTGAGAAGGAGAAGATTTGAAATTGTCCCCTAGAAGAACGGGAGAGGGAATGAATGATAGAAGAGGTTGGCGAGCTTTTTCTATGAAGGATCAGATAGTAAATGCTTTAGGCTCGGGGCCATCTGGACTCTTTCACAATTTCTCAACTCTGCCTTATGGTGAAAGCAGCCGTAGATAATATATAAGCAAATGGGTGTGGCTGTGTTCCAGTGAAACTATTTGTAAAGCAGACATTGGCCTGGATTTGAGTGTTGGGCCCACCGTGTGCTAACTTTGGGAAAGCACTAAGAGCCCATCTGAGATCTGTGGTCATGAGAAAGTAAGGCCAGTGTGTATTTTTTTCAACCAATTTTTCAGTGTTGAGTAAAAGGAAAATCTGACTTAACCAATGTTGAAGTTTTTGCAAGGTAAGGGTGACAAATAGAGTGAAGTAAAAGGGAATTGAGCACATATGCAAAGTAACTATTATAACAGTTAATAGTGGGATCTAACTAGGCTTGCTGAAGAAGAAAGGACAGGAGGGAGCAAAAAAGAAAGAAAAAAAAAGTAGGCTCAAAGGATTGTGATTGTAGTTGCAGAAATGTTGGAGTGAGCATCTTAGAGAGAGTATATTTTAAAAGATAGGACATGTTCTCACCACCCAAAAGAAATGGTAATTATGCGATGTGATGGAGGTGTTAGCTAAGGCTATGGTGGTAGTCATTTTGCAGTATATAAGTGTATCAAATCAGCACATTGTAGACACATTATCGAGGGAATGCAATTGCTAATAATAGCAGGGCCCAAGAAACATCAGTGAAGACTGTGTTTGGGAAGGACAAGATCTCTGGAGTAAAGGAAGTCAAGGAATTGAGAGGCCAGGGAATTAAAAGAACCATTCACAGGTATACTTAATTCACAGTGAAATGAGACAGGTAATTTTAGATAGTGACCATAAACCAGGTGATAAAACCTCCAAAGAATAATACTGCGGAATGACTAAGAGAAGGGTGGGTAATGTGTGCTGTAGTCTGAGGGATGAAGCTTCAGATCTGTAAATGTATTTCGGGAACAGGGGGAGAGATGTCTGAGAGCAGCAGTGAGGAGCAAGGGGGACTTTGTTTCGTAGGACTTTGGCCATCTGCTCAAGACCTCTGAAGATTTTAAAATGTGGAGAAATATTTCCTTTTGTTGTTAAAAGCCCTCCCCTCCCCCCAGACCGGCGCTGGTGTCCTCCCTCGCTTTCTGGCTGACTTCTGGCCATGAGCTGGCTGTCCCTACGGAGATGCTGGCTCTTCTTATTTGTTGATGGGCAGATGATCTTCAGTTAAAAGTCCTTGCAAGTCCGCGATGATAGTGGGGTTCGGAAAGCCAGGTTTTTTAGGAATAAGGATAGTGCTGAGCTGCTTTTTTGCCCCGTGCCTTTATCTTCAAAGGCCTTGTGGAGCTTGTCCTGTTTCACTTTCAAAACATAAAAAAGCGTCAGTCTTTGCCCTTCAGGCTGTTCAAAGGTGAGAATACTTTTTATAACAAACAGTGTGCTTGGATGATAATGCTTATTGGGGTAAAATATTTCTCCAGGTGGGAGGATGAGCTCATGATACAATAATAACCTCTTGTATGTTTAGAGCTCTGGGGACTATATCATTTGTCATCCAGTCCAGGACCCTTTTTGAAGGGAGTGCTATGAATAATTAATCTGGGACAGCAGGCACTGCTAAGCTGCTTTAACAAAGTCATCCCAAAATACAGAGGCTTAAATGACACAGAAGTTTGTTTCTCTCATATAATGTTCCAGAGGCGAGAGTTTGAAGGTTGCAGAATAGCCTCTATTCTTTCTTTTATCTCTGCAAGTCTAAGGGCTGATCCACTTGTAGTAATTTTGCAGAAAATAGGAGGAGGAAAGCAAGAGTAGATTGAGACAAGCAGCAGCTTTTTAAGAACTTGATTAAAACATTACACACCACTTCTCTCACGTTGACTGACACGTGCCATTGGACAGAAGGCAGCCATGTGGCACACTTAGCTGCATGGGCGGCTGGTGGACTTTTATCTTAAGAGAAGAAGACACTGTCTGAGATACGGTTGTCAACCACCTCTGAGTGGTCCATTTGTACAGGTGGGAGGTAACTTTTGTCTTGGAATACCAGTGCGAGAACAGTGACCATCTTGTCCAAGTAAAAGGTCAGATAATAAATATTTTAGTGGTGATAATTGTCACAACTACTGCACTCTGCCATTGTACTTGGAAAGCAGCCATAAATAAAACATAAACAAATGGACATTGCTGTGTTCCTATAAAACTTTACAAAAGCTAGCAGCATCTGCCTTTGGTCTGTGGACCATAGTTTACCAAGTCCTGATATAGTCATGTCTCCTCCATTTTTCAGATGAGGCAACAATCCAGCGTTCAGTCGTGCCTTCGGAAGGGAAATTTTTATTTTATTTACATGGACACTAACTAGGATGTAGTAATCAATCACCTGATCAGCAAGTGTGTTACCAGCTAGGGCAAAAATACTAAGTACTACAGTGTACATACTTGATAAATATACACCTGTTATATATGTATCTATAATACCATATTTACATTGAAAATTAAAGTTAATAATATGTTTACACCTATTTTTACTCATTGGAACATCATAACACCCTGAGGTTGATAGGACCCATGGAATTATTCCTATTTCACCTATGAAAACACTGACATTTGAAAAAGTACCTTAATCACTTTAACCAAGGCCACACAGTTACTACAGGGCACAAGAGTATCCTATCCCATAAAACCTCTTTCTTCCAAATTTGAAATTAAAGCTCAGCACATTCAATTGTTTGTTGCTTGTTTTGTTTCCTGGAAAATAGAAATAGATCACAGACTCATAGGATTGGGTTGTAAGGATGGAAGGGAATGTAGGGATCACTTGGTCAATCCCCCCCCCCCCCATTTTATAATTGGATAAAGGCATCGACATGTTAACATCTGACCAAAGTTTTGAGCTAATTAGTACTAGAAGCAGGGCAGAAATCTATCACGCAAGATTCCCTAATCCTTTTGCTTATTTGGTTCTTTCTGAAGTCAAAACACTGAATGACAACATCATAGTGACTTCCAAGTGGCTGGCTCTGTTCTGTTTTGTACCCATGTCTTCGCAAATTGGCTTCATCAAAGAGACCAATGAACCCTTGAAGCATTGCAAATAAAAGACAGTGTATTATGCTGTGTTTTGTAGGCCTACATAGTACATTTACTTCAACACTTAAAAAAATTTGAGATAACCCAGCCACCAAGGCTCAGAGGTTGAGCTTCGACCTATGATCCAGGAGATTGCGGTTCGATTCCCAGTCAGGGCACATGCCTGGGTTGCAGGCTCGATCCCTAGTCGGGGGCGTGCAGGAGGCAGCCAATCAATGACACTCTCATCGTTGATGTTTCTATCTCTCTCTCCCTCTCCCTTCCTCTCTCTGAAATCAATAAAGATATATAAAAAATTAAAAAAGTTTAAAAATTGAGATAAAGTATACTGCCTGTTCTTAACTTGAGATTTCTACCATAAACTTTTCAATGAACGATAAGTGGCTCTACATGTATTTTACATGTGTTAGAGTAAATACACACAAATATAAACATACACATATTAATAGCCTTTATGGGCCTCTAGAATAAAAAGGTGAGGTTGTGTGTGTGTGTTTTATCTATAAGTTTTCTATCTGATTTTGTGTTATTTCTTTCCAACATGAGTTATAAAACACATACCATTTAAACCTGTGGACTGTACAAATTAATCAATAACATCGTGCTTTGAGCCAGAAAGTTCATGCAGGGAACCAGCATGGGCCCTTTAAGGAAAAGTGCTACCTAGAGACCCAAGAACAGCACTACAACTTACAGAGATAATGCTGAGCTTAATCTTGGTAGGAATGAAAAATCACTTAATGTGTGTGGCAGTGAGAAGTATTTGCCCTCAAGTGGAGGCCAAGTCTCCACAATCAAAGCCCAGTTGAACACTGAGAGTGAAATGAGAGTCTCCACCTCAAGTTCTGTGAGGATCATTTCTATTCAAGTGGAGTGTAAGCAGGATGGCTTCATGAACGATTTACTGGAATTGGCTTTGAGACAAGGTTCCTCTGCTTATTGTGGGAAATAGGTTCAGAAAAGTGAAAGAACCCCAGCCTTTCTGGGAGAGAGAAAAGCTTACATTGTATTTTAAAGACCAGCTCAAAGAGGTAAGAGCAGGAAGAATAAAATAAATGGAGCTGAGTGACAAAAATCACATTGTTAGATAAGAGTAGTAGGATGGAGGCAATGTGAAACCTGAGTACAGAGGAAATCAGAAGCGGGTCAACATTAAGTGCCGAAGATATTAAAGAAACTAAGTAAAGAAAGCCTAAAATATGTTATTGGTTGAAGGCACACATTATTATTATTTTCCTTTTATAGGGAGTTTACCTGTATTTTCTATGTGTTCTACAATGCAAATGACTGTTTGCATAATACAAAAAATACCATAAAATTTACTCTATAAAAGGGACAACATTATGATGTGGAATGTAAGAATTTTCATTGAAATTTGAAGTCTCACCAACATGAGAGGTTCTTGCAGTGATGATACCTTTTAAACCAAAAATTAGAACGTGTAGTTTAAAATACACACGCACAATTTTTCAAGCCTTCACTTGAAAGAGCTTAGATAGTATAAAAATTAAATCTAATGTAGTTCTACATTAAGAGAACTGCATCTGTTCTTGAAAATTCAGTACAAATGGTAGCTTTGTAAGCTCTGTCTTCACTTATCTCACTGATTTCAATGAATGTAGTTTATGGTCCAATAATACTGAAGATGTGTGGTAGATCTTAAGAAGTATTGTATTAGGATGATAATATTCAGAAGACTAAAGAAAGTTTAGAACCACCTGGCTGGTGTCGCTCTGTGGTTGAATATCGACCCATGAACCAAGAGTTCACTGGTTTGGTTCCCAGTCAGCGCACATGCCCAGGTTGGGTGCTCAATCCCTGGTCGGGGGCATGCAGGAAGCAGCCAACAGATATCTCTCTCTCATTGATGTTTCTGTCTCTCTCTTCCTTCCCCTCTGTAAAATCAATAAACAAATTTTCAAAAAAAGTTTAGTACCTTGCTGAAATGATAATACAATGCACATCTTAAAGTGTTGTTAATAGACCCATTAATAGTTTTTATAAATTTAATATTATTGCTTCTTCAGACGTTGATTTTTAAAACTTTTATATTTTTTATTTTTATTTTTTCCGTTTCATTGAGATATAATTGACATGCATCACTGTATAAGTTTTGAGTGTAGAGCATAATGTCTTCCCTTACACATATTATGAAATGATTACTGCTATAAGTTTAGTTAGCACCCATCATCTCATATGGATACAGTTAAAAGGAGGAAGCAAAAAATGTTTCCTTGTGATGAGAATGCTTAGGATTTACTCTCTGAACAACTTTCACATAAATCATACAGCAGTGTTAACTATAGACATCATGCTGCATATTACATGTCTAGTATCATTTTTTTCTTGTAACTGGAAGTTTGTACCTCTTGACCACCTTTCTTCTGTTCTCCCTTCTCTCAACTCCTGCCTCTAGGTAACCACTAATCTGGACCCCTTTTCTATGCATGGTTTTTGTTTTTGTTCTTTATAGTCTACACATAAGTGATATTATATGGTATTTCTCTTTCTCTATCTGACTTATTTCACTTAGCATAATAGCTTCTAAATCCATCCATATTGTCGCAAATGACAAGATTTCATTCCTTTTTAATGTGGAATAATATTCCATTGTATATAATATACTAACTTACATTATATATTACATTATAATTTATAATTAATTTACATTATATATACATAAGATTTTTAGTTTGATGTAGTTCCCATGTTTGATTTTGTTGCTTGTACTTTATCCAAAATAACTATTGCCAATACCTACATCAAAGAGGTTTTTTTTCTACATAGTCTTCTAGGAATTCTATAATTTCAGGTCTTACATTTAAGTCTTTAATCCATTTTGAGTTAATTTTTTGAGTGGCATAAGATAGGAGTCTAGTTTCATTCTTTTACATGTGAATATTTTATTATCCCAATACCATTTATTGAAAGACTGTCTTTTCTCCATTTAGTAATCTTCGCTCCCTTATCAAATATTAGTTGACCATATATGTTTGGGTTTATTTCTGGGTTACCAATTCTGTTAGATTGATTTTTATGTCTGTTGTTATGCCAGTACCATACCGTTTTCATTAGTAAAGCTTTATAGTATAGCTTGAAATGAAGAAAGTGTGACATCTCTCACTTTTTTCTCCTTCCTTCCTTCCTTCCTTCCTTCCTTCCTTCCTTCCTTCCTTCCTTCCTTCCTTCCTTCCTTCCTTCCTTCCTTCCTTCCTTCCTTCCTTCCTTCCTCCCTCCCTCCCTCCCTCCCTCCCTCCCTCCCTCCCTCCCTTCCTTCTTCCCTCACTCCCTCCCTCCCTCTCTCTCTCTCTCTTTCTTTCTTTCTTTCATTTTCTTTCTTTTTTGTCTTTCCCCTCCCCTCTCTAGCTACGACTTCTAGTGCTATGTTGACAAGGAGTGGTGAGAGTGAACATCCTGTCTTGTTCTTGACCTTAGAGAAAAAGCTTTCAACTTTTCACTATTGAGTATGATATTAGTTTTGAACTTATCATATATGACCTTTATTATGTTGAGGTATGTTTCTTCTATATCTAATTTTTTAAGAGTTTTTATTATGGATGGATGTTGAATTTTAACAAATGCATTTTCTATGTCCATTGAGATGTTCATATAATATTTTATTTCATTCTATTAATGTGATGCATCACAATTGATTAATTTGAATGTGTTGAACCTCCTTGAATCCCAGGTATGAATCCTACTTGATCATGGTGAATGATGCTTTTATGTGTTGCTGAAATTTGCTGCTATTTTATTGAGAAATTTTGCATCTATATTGATCAAGGATATTGGTCTATATTTTTCTTTTCCGGCAGTGTCCTTTTCTGGCTTTAGTATCAGGGTGATGCTGGCTTGGTAAAATAAGTTTGGGAGTGTTCCCACCTCTTCAATTTTTTATAATACTTTGAGAATGATGGCCATTCATTATTATTTAGATGTTTGGTAATGGCAAAATTGACCTACTTATAAGACTGCAAAATATTTTCTTACTTTCAGGTTTTGAAATATAATTCTCTGAAAGAGGTATTTCTTAAATATAACAGTGTTTAATGTTAATGAAATACATCATTTTAAGAGCTAATATCAAGAAAAATTATACTACGATGACAATAGTAATATAAAGAAATAGTCTGGCCATGTCAAGATTGACATCACAATAAAAGGCTGGAATAAGGAAATCACATGACATGATATTATGTGACTCTGAGAGGGCATTTAATTTGTTGATCATACGGCATTTCTTTATCTAAATTGACCTAGAGGTATAATTACATGGGAATTTATGATCTGGAAGATTTTTCTTGAAATCTGAATACAAATAACTGGAAACACTGAGTTGTAACTAACATTTAAGCTCCTATAATCAGGTAATTCATTTCTGAAAGGTTCACTGGTATTTAGAAATTATACCTATTAAGGACAATTTGACTTAAATGGAAATGTTTCTTACATGACCAGACTTAGGCAAAATTGTCCAGTAGGACATTGGTACCTGCCCTCTTCCATTTTTCTCAACAAACAGACAGATAATTGGATGGAGGGATAGAAAGATGATAGATAGATAGATGATAGATAGATGATAGATAGATAGATAGATAGATAGATAGATAGATAGATAGATAGATAGATAGATAGATAGATGATAGATAGATGATAGATGGAAGATACACACACACCTGCTTTTGAATTGCAGAGAAAGTCATCATTAAAATGTATTTCCCTTTTGTCATCCTGTCATCTTTAACTATCAGCATCATTGTCATGATGCAACCAAAGATATCAAAATAAGCATGAACAATGAAAAGCTTTCTTTTTAATATATCACTTTAAAAATATTTTACTCAAAATGAAAGTACCCAGTTTTACTTGTAAAACATTGATAATTGCTTCACATATAAATCAGCTAATTATTGTTTATTTTCACTTAGAGTCAGTTTCAATTCAGCAGAGTAAAACTAGAATATATATTCAAAGAAATTTTTGTTACTTTTTCTCTTCATCTGATTTCTTTTCTATAAGCTCAAATATGGTTTCAGCAAATAATAGGCTTCTGTCGTATTAGAGGTGAAAAAAATCTTCATTTATGTCTTCAGTGAACTTTAATATAAGTTATACTAAGGTTTATAATTAGGATAAAGTATAATATAGTATATGATTAGTATATAATATATTATAACATGCAGCTAGTATGTAGTTGGCTACATTATATACAATGCATATATTTCCTGCTTTGACATTTTCTCACAATGTACATTACCTGACCATCATATATTTATGTATTACAGGAAAAATATTCAGGTGGTTCTAAAGATCTATTACTGATTTTCTAGAATTGTAGAATGGAATCATTTTGTTTTATATGTGCTATATATATTTTACCAGTTTAATAATATTTTACCAATTTAAACATGTTCAGCAGTTCACAGCCCCCAGTTCAAGGTTACATCTTAAGAAACCTCACAAATGCACTTTATATTGTTTCCCTTTTATTGGCCCAACCCTAAATGGTGTTGAACTTAATGGAAAAGACCCTCCATTGATTTACTTAGTTTTGTTGTGTTCACATCAAAAGTAGAATTGCCTTCTTTCAGGCTTCATATGTAATGTTAGTTTTGATTGTCATTTTTTCAAACCCAAATGCTTTTTAATATTTTTTTACTTTTAATTTGAATTTAAGTAGAACACAATTTTATTCGTGTGGTGTTTTTTTTCACCCTTCCCCTTTCCGTAAGTGATTTGTACAACACCTGAATATAGCTGTTAACCACCTTTTGTAATGCTTTTCCATTGAATCATTTATTTGTGTTCCGAGGTTTCAAAATGATGACTTTTTTTTTTTTTCTGAAGGAAGTAGAAAGCTGTCTTTTATAAAGTGGAATGAAATTCCCTCCTTTTTCTTATACTGTGCTGATAACATTCATTCTTTCTCTTATGTTAAGAGTTTAACAAGAGCCTGGCTAGTATTGTTCAGTGGTTGAGCTTTAACCCATGCACCACTGGTCAGGGCACATGCCCAGGTTGCAGGCTCGATCCCCAATAGGGGGCATGCAGGAGGCAGCTGATCAGTGACTCTCATCATTGATGTTTCTCTCTCTCTTCCTTCCTCTCTCTGAAATAGGTAAAAACATATTAAGAAAAAAAGAATTTAACAGGAGAAAGTTGTTTTTGACATTGCCCTCTATTTGAAGACATACTGAAATTTTTGCGTGTAGACGGACATCACAAATGCTCTTTTTTTTTTCTTCCAGTGTCTTTTGATTTTATTGCCTTTTAAAACCATGGCTCAGTCTCTAGAAAGAGTAATAATAGGGGAGTTAGAAACCTAATTTACCCTACTTGGTAATGTTAGACAAGTAAAACACTGTCAGGTAAAAGTGGGTGCTTTATTTTTTAAGAGTAATTTTTTGCTGCCCAGCCGGGCGTGGCTCAGCGGTTGAGCGTCGACCTAGGATCCAGGCGATCAGGGTTCGATTCCCGTTCAGGGCACATGCCCGGGTTGTGGGCTCGAGCAATGACTCTCTCATCGTTGATGTTTCTATCTCTCTCTCCCTCTCCTTTCCTCTCTCTGAAATCAATAAAGATATATTTAATAAATAAATAAATAAATAAATAAATAAATAAATAAATAGTAATTTTTTGCTAAAAGGAAGGCTACTAAGCAAGACCCCCGCCCCCAATGCTTTCTTATTACTGTATGTTTTTCTACGGGTGATGTAGAAACTCTTTTTTTTCCTGATCAGTTTCAAGGAATTTTCTTCACCCAGCCTCTCTACAAGTGTTCTTATCTGGCAATGCTGACCATCCACGTACAAGATACCCGCAGGCTGTAGATACCTTTAGTCTTCATCTTGGTTGTATTTTTGTACTATGATTTATTTAAGAAATTCTGTTTTTAAAACTGGGTTCTTATATAATACAATTGCACAAAATTACTCTCTCCAAGAAATAACATTTTCTTTAATGGAGCACAAAAAAATCTTTGCACATATTTTTGATGTTTTCATGCAGTTTTTTCAAGGGAAGCTAACGTTAATGACTTCCAGTGTTTTAGCATTTGACTGCTTCTGTTGCTTTAGGAGTTGTAGTGTTTTGTTTTTTTTAAATTGCATTATGTTATTTTTTTTACCCATGTTGTTGCATATATTTCCTACAAGTTGAACTGATTTTTCCCATTTAATTTGTTAGGTTGCAGACAATGCATGATTTTTTGCATGGTGGTTGGAACTCTTTGTAGCCCTTGAGATAGATGTGCAAGTGACTCTGTGTGACAATTCAAACAACATACCTCTTTTCTTGCATTCCTAATCAATTAATATCTAATCATTACCTCATACTAGCTGCTCCAGATCATGAAAGGGATGCAGAAGATAGTCCATTTCCTTAAAAAAAATGCACAATTCAACTGAGAAGATAAGGTGCCATCTTGTCTAAAGAAATTTTGGGCAGAAAATTAGAAAATATTTCCTTTTTCTTGCTAGGCTCCTCAACCAGTATGACCTTAGATGAGTCACAGTGTGGTAAAGAATGCTCATTCAGCAAGGATTTCCAGAAAATTTTTGGCAAATCGCTCAATAATCAGATATTGTTCTTTATTGGTGAGGTCCCTCTTTCTGTCTCTCTTCTTCAGCTGCTTAAGTATCCAACCCAAAGAAGGCATCCTTCCCACTCCCCCTCTAGAAACAAACAAACAGTTTATGAGGCTAATTCTGCTTTATTTACATGTAGATGTGATGGTTGATTTTATGTGTCAATTTGACTGGGTTCTGGGGTGCCCAGATATTCAGTTACATACTATTTCTCGATGGGTCTGTGGGAGTGTTTCCAGACGAGACTGGTGTTTGAGATGGTAAACTGAGTAGAACACACTGCCCTCCCCCATGCAGGTGGGCCTCAGCCTGTCTGCGGTGAGCCTGAATAGAACAAACAAGCAGAAAAGGGGATTTATTCTCTCCCTGCTTCACTGCTTGAGCTGAGACATTGATCTTCTGTTCTCAGACTGGTACTTACACCATCATCTCCTGGTCCGCAGGCCTTTGGACTTGCCCTGGAATGATACTGCTGGCTTTCCTGAGTCTCCATATTGCAGAAGGCAGGTTGCGGCAGTTCTCAGCCTCTATAATCATGTGAGCCAATTTCCTATATAAAAAAAATCTCTTTAAATCTATCTATCTATCTATCTATCTATCTATCTATCTATCTATCTATCTATCTATCTATCTATCATTCATCTATCTATCTATATATATATTTATCTTATTGGTTCTGTTTCTCTGGAGTACCCTAATTCAGTAGAAATACAAAATATATCATTTTTACATTTTCGTGGAGAATATACATACATATATTTGTCTTAGTACATTTATAAAATTTTATGTACATATCAAATATATATAACATATAGAATATATGATTGTTCCATATTTACGTATATTTAATTATGAATATTCTCTATAGTTACAGGATACAGAAATATTCTAATTTTGTTTGTAGACTATGTGAATATCATATATAGAGAGAATATTATATAAATATATATGTAATACATATACACATATTCTAAACCCAATGATTTTGATTTTTTTCTGAAAATAAAAATGACATAAAACAATTGTTAAAAACACAGAAACACATTCCCAAGCTCTAGTCCAGACCTACTTAATCATGCTTTCCAGGGACAAATTCTGGTTTTCTGTGTATTTAATAATTACCCCAGGTGATTTTTATCAGGAAGATTGACAGCCAATACACAACTTATGAACAAGCTTTGCAAGATGGTTACCACCCAGTTTTCCAAACTTTTCTCCTGTGGTTCCCCTTATCTATGTTCTAACATGTAGCAAAAGAACCCCGTGGTGTCCATGCTTTCAAGCCTTTGCATTTGATAGTTTGTCCTCTAGCTTCCCCTTTCTCTTTCTGTAATCGAATTCCTTGCAATCTTTAGACTCCACCAAAATATCGGCCCCTCTGGGAAACTTCCCTATACAGAGTTTATGTGAATACTAACGGTCAATAACCTTTTAAGTTGTTGTCATGGACCATAGACCTCGCTAAGCACTGTACTCCCACTTCCCCAGTAAGCTGTCCACAGTGCCCCTCTCTGCTTAGGTACGGGTATTGTCTCTATTTTGCAAAGGAGGACACTGGGTCTTAGAATGCCTAGTGTACCAAGTTCACAGAGCTGTTATGATAGACAAAGGACTTCAACTCAGGACTTCCAGACTCTAGGTTTTGTGCTCTTAACGCTGCACTTTGGAATATTGTAAGAGAGCAACTCATGCTTGGAAGAATGAGAGACATTATTGACCGAGACTCACTTGCTAAATAGCTGATACAGCCTAGATAACGGGGCAAATGCTGTTCCATCTGACATCAGTGCACTGTTCCAGGTTATCTAGAAAGAAATGGAATGTCTTTGTCCTGTTCCTGCTCTGATACTGTACTGAGATATGACAGTGAGAAGTTTGAGGTGGAAACTGTCTCACTGTGTATATGTTGAGCATATGATGTTCCTCTGACTGCTGTAGTATTGAGGTTGTTTATTCTAAAACCAGTGAGATTTAGGCCTAAATTCTACCTCTGTCACTCAGTCTTTATTTTTTACTTTGACTAAGATGTTTAAAGTGTACCAACTTCAGTTTTTATCACTATAATGAGGTTAATAATTTAAACGAAGTTTACTTAATTTTTGTAATTTAACTTTTTTAATTTTGGAAAATTTTAAACATATAAAAAATTAAATAGAAAGGCATAAGTTTACTTGCCCATCACCCAGTTTAAACAATTATCAACTCAACGTGAATTTTGTTTCCATATCCTCCAAATTAGAATTGTGTGAAGATTAAATAATTTTCTTAAAGGCATTTAAAATAGTGCCCGGCATATGCTAGGCACTCAATTCAGGTTGAGTTAATATTATTTTATTGGAACGAGCATTGCACAGTATTTCATGGCCCGTTTTTCAAACCTATTTTCTGTTTCTACTAAAAAAAAAAAAAAAAAAAAAAAAAAAGTGCTTTGAAAATTGAAGAGAGAAGAGAGAGAAAGTAGAAAGTAAATGTCTGGGTGTCTTCTGCTTTTTTTTTTTTAATCACTTTTAGTCAGAGGCCAGAGTCCAAAACATACTCAGGCAGCTCACATAAAACTGGCTGAGAACTTAAACTCAGGACCCCCTGACTCTAGATTTTGTGCTGACACGCCCACCATCCACCAGGACCACACCATCTTCCATATGGGTTTCCCAGGCCTCCTTTTAACGTGTTTCTGATGTTCATCCTCAGTTTCTCTGCCAGGACTCTTGGCTGACCATATTTGGCTATTGCCTTCTCCTCACACCCCTGGCATCCGTAGCTCTTCTTCCTCCCCCTCAGGACCTCTCTATGCTGCTGGGCTCCATTTCTTTCTGTACCTCCATTGTGCCGTGACTATAATGTCCTTGCAAACTGGTGTGTTTTCTTACTTTCTCATTATGAATTACGCCCAACTCTCTAACAAAAACCCTCCAGCTATTTTTCATTTTCTCACCTTTCCTGGCAACCAGTACTAAGAGCCTTACATGAGAAACACTGTCTCTTCTCTTTTCTTAAACAAAATTTTCTTTGTCTCCTAAATATACTGTTCATGTTCATAATACACCAAATGTTATAAAGGACCAAACAGGCAGAAGAGGGCCGTTTTGTGACCAGATGCCAGAAACATTTTGCCTGTACATGCATAATGAATGACCAAAGAGCATGCCAGGAGTTACTGAATCAGGACATGAAATTACTTAGAGAAAAAAGTAGTAATTTGACTGCACTTAACCTTCTTTCCTGCATTATAATTTTGCTCCAGTTCCTAAAGCTTTGACATACATTGTATATTCCATTCTGAGTACTAAAAAGTTTCAGGTAGTGTTTCACACAATAGCGTGCTAATGTTCTGTACTTTTTATACTTATATAATAGCGTCCATTTCAGCCGTTCATATAATGAGATCACAAATCGGAATGAACCCTAAGCAAAATTTTACAAAAACCTTTTATTCTCAGTCTCTAACCACTCCTAATTCCCCTACATCTGATTTTACTCCATTTGAGACATTACTGAGCATTCATAGGGACCTCCATATATTTATGTGAGTTCTTTACCTCCCTACCCACAATCCATCAAAAAATGAAGTCAGAGTGGAACTGGTATCAGAACATTAGCTTTGGAATCAGATAGTTCTGTTTTCAACACCGAGTCCTGATGCATAGTGAGTTACTCTGCTCTTTAACTTATTTAACATCCCTTATTTTATTTTTCCCCTCTATAAATGGGGGCAATAAGAGTACCTAGTTCTCAAGAACCATGATGAGGATTGCATGAGATATTATATGCAAAATGCCAGGTACTGCTGTGATTCGGGGGTGATGGGAGAGGTTTGATTCTATGCCAGAATCTTTCTTTCTCAGAATATATAAGCCTATAGTATGTATAGTATTATAGTATGTAGCTAAGAGATCGAGGGAAGGCTGAGACTTAGAAGGGCAGCAAGGCTAAGATCATACACAGCCTCCTATTCCCAATTTCTATATACAGAGGCAAAAGTTGGACAGTGAAGAAGGCTAATAGGAAAAGAAAAAGATTCATGTGAAATATGGGTTGGAGGAGAGCTCTTTGAATATCCTGGACCACCAGAAGACAAACAAGTAGGTTCTAGAGCAAATTAAGCCTGAAATATTGCTGGAGACAAAAATGACAAAACTGAAGCTGTCCTACTTTGGCACATCATGAGAAGGCAGGGTTTTTTGGAAAAGACAATAATTCTGGGAAAAATAGAAGGCAGCAGGAAAAGAGGAAGACCAAATATTTGATGGACTGACTCCATGAAAGAAGCCATAGGCTTGAGTCTACAGGAGCTGAGCAGGGCTATTGAGGACAGGACATTGTGGACATCACTCATTCATAGGGTTGCCAAGAGTCAGAGCCAACTCAGCAGCATGTAAAACACACATACTATGTATATAGTGTATGGTATGTATAAATATATAACTATACATTTGCATATGTGTCTATACCTATACATATGCATATACATACGTGTGTGGTATGTATATTGCATGTGTATAGCGCATAGTATATAGTACATGCTATATATACACATATGCATATATATACAAACATTTATAGATGAGTATATATATGAGTGTGTATATATATGTATTTTTATATATGAGTTTGTGTATATGCAAACCCATATACACATATATGCCTGCTTTTGTTAGAATAAAAGCGTTTGGCATCTTCCCTCTCAAAGATATTGATGGGTGATTATGTGGATAGGACTTTTTTTTTTTTTAAATATACCTTTATTGATTTCAGAGAGAGGAAAGGAGAGGGAGAGAGAGAGAAACATCAGTGATGAGAGAGTCATTGATCGGCTGCCTCCTGCACGCCCTCGACTAGGGATCGAGCCTGCAACCCGGGCATGTGCCTTGACCGGGAATTGAACCATGATCTCCTGGATCCTAGGCTGATGCTCAACTGCTGAGCCATGCCTGGCCGGGCTGGATAGGACTTTTTGATATTGTTATTGGAAGAGATTAGACCCGTTTCTTGTATCTTCAAAAGCACACCTTATAAAGCTTTATTCATTTCTCATATTAAGGAAGCTTATTCTGTTATATTGTTGTCACACTTAATTTGTATCTTCAAAGTAAAAAATGGGTTTAACAGTGAATGAGAAAAATCACTACCTTTAAAAGGAAAATATGGAATGGAAAAAACATTTAAAAACAAATGTGTGGGAATATTTTCATCATTGTGTGAGTTTGTTTTTTAAAAATTAAGTGTATCACCTATAACACCTGTCATATCTGGATGCTTATTCTCAAAAATGGGATTTTGAGATTTTCTAAGCTGTTTCAAAATCCTTCACATGAGAAGTTTTAATGGATTTGAACGCTGATCAGACTTGAAAAAACACATTTAGACTGCTTTGAAAATGCAACTGATAGACCCCAAGAGGGGTGGCAGGATTCTTTAGCTTATTTTTTAATGAAAACCTTATATTAATTAGTGGTTAAAGTTGAAAAATTAGTCCCATGATTTAGTAAAAACATTCAACAAAGTCCCTTTAAACAATGGGCCTATACAACTCCATGAGGTAACCTTTATAGTTCTAACAATCGTTAAAAACAACTATTAGAGCCCTGAAAATTTGTTTGTTTGTTTTTTTAAATATATCTTTATTGATTTCAGAGAGAGGAAAGGAGATGGAGAAAGAGATATAGAAACATCAATGATGAGAGAGTCATTGATCGGCTGCAGCCCGCAACCCGGGCATGTGCCCTGACTGGGAATCGAACCCCAGTAGCCTGGATCCTAGGTCGATGCTCAACTGCTGAGCCACGTCCAGCCCAGCGAGCCCTGAAAATTTGAATCAGGGCTTCACAAAGCTTTATGGCAAAGTTTTAAAGCAAGATTTAAAAAAATCTCATAAAGCACATAAAGTCAGATTTATCTCACTGAAAATGTTATTATTAATAGTGTTTCATATAATGTGTTCAGTAAGAAAAATGGCTTTATGTATCAATAAATATTCCTTTATCTTTATTTCATTTATTAATTACTATTTTTATTTTGTTATAATGTCTAACAAATGTTAGCATATTGAGCATTATTTATTATATACATAGATGAATATAAACAGATGACAGGTGCCTACTCAAACATTTTTATGATGATCAGTTTAGAAGACCAAAATGTTTTGAAACAACCTGTTGACAAAGGCACTACTGATATTGTTGTCAGGGCAACACTGAGGCAATTTATAAATTTCTTTTCAGGAGAAATAGAGTAATGGTGAAGTGAAGGAAAATGCATGAGTCTGTCCTCCAGCCCTTCCACCTGCCCTCCCTCTCCCACTGCATTTGTTCCCTAAGGCCGCCACAACAAAGTACATAGACAGGATAGCTTCAAACAACAGAAATTTATTCTCTGAAAGTTCTGATGGCCAGAATTTTAAATCAGGTATCAGTAGGGCTCTAAGGAAGGTTCTAGAGAAGTATCTTTCCTTGCCTCTTCCTAGCTTCTGGTGGCACGTGGCATTCCGTGGCTTGTAGCTGCAACACTCCAATCTCTGCTTCACTTGCCACATGACCTTCTTCCCTGTATGTCTCTGTATCCAAGCCAGTTGATTGAGGGCCAACCCTAATCCAGTATGACCTCACCTTATCTTCATTACATCTGCAAACACCTGATTTTCAAGTAAGATCACATCTCGGTTGCTGGGGATTAAGACTTGAACATATCTTTTGGGGGTGCATTCAGCCCACTGTACACTCTCTTTCCATCCTTCACTGTGTCCCTGTTCTGCCCCATCCTTACGTTACTCTCATCTTAGTAACAATAGGGACTACTGATTTTCTGGGAGTTCTCCATGTGCAGAGAGCCTTTGTGAAGCATCAAAAGAGCATGGCCCAAGTCAGACTTGAGGGAGGACTTGGGCTAGAGCAGGTCATGGGAGGGTTATGTGGTATGATTTAGGGGTCACAATATGTTCATTCATCCTCTGCAGGTCTCTGTGCTCTAGAGCCTAAGTGACAGCAATTGCATGTCTCTTCTCTTATTGCATTGTGGCTTCCCCCCAAAGAGCACCAGAAATTATGCCATAGCATGCAATCCTGACCAGATATGAGACACTGGAAATTCAACTCCCAGGGGGAACCAGTCATTTGCTCTGGTTGCATACAGAGGGGTATTGGATTGATTGCATCAGCCACAATCACAAACATCCTGTAATCTTAGTGCCTTGAAAATCCCACCATCCACCCCAGCCTGTTCAGTAGAAGTGTCCCCATTCTCCCTGGTAGTCTGAAGACATTTTTTCTTCAGTTTATTAACATCTCCATGCGCATTAGTCATCCAACACATTGTGCAATCACAGTACAGGCTAGATATAGATACTGCATAAAAATGTGTGCCTTAATTATTATGCTTAAGTCGATGAGTTTTATTTTCCAACTCCTATAGTCCTGTGCTATCTTCTTTAACTTTGCCGTTTTCTTCTCTATTATGACTAGGTTCCTGATACTCATTCTGGTGATATATCAGATTTCCCTGTTTGAGGATTGCTATGCCTTCCCCTCTATCAAACAGTAGTCCCCCCACCCCTGCTTTCTGTGTCTTCTCTCTGATTCATGTCTTTCCATTATGTGGGATCTATCTAGCCTAGTACCATTGTCAGTTTATCTCACTTATTTTTTCCCCTCCATTGATGCGCGGTCATTCCATGTTTTATGCTTTGTTTCAACTGATAAATGAGACACAAGCATTTCAGCAATGCCAAATGCCCTTGTAGATTTTCTTTCCAGTGTAGGCCCAGGGGAAATTGCTTCTTTGACCTTCTTATCTTTGAGACTACCTCACTGTTAATGATAGCCTTAATAACCGCGCCCACTGGCCCAAAGAGATAATTTGAGAGAACCGATAGGTGGCAGACATTTGGTTTTATGAAAGGCAGAAATTGTTTCCCAGGGAGAACACAGGGTTCTTTCAGTAGAAAATAGGATCCAATTTTACTTTCCAAGTGCTAAAGAACATGTCTGTTATTCAGACCGGTTGTCACTCATGCTGTGGCAGGTTCTGCCTCCTATACTGTAATAATAGTTTAGTTTTTTATAATACCATTGCTCCTTCACGCGTATTTTTTCTGTGAGCTCTTTTATGAGAGAGGTATGTACAGGGTGGGACAAAAGTAGGTTTACGGTTATTATTTATTCATTATTGTATTTTCCATATGAACAACTGTAAACCTACTTCTGCACCCCCTGCCTCCCATATTTTTAAGATTAGTATGCATAAGATAAATTTCTTGGAGGCCTTTTAAATATATTTCTTTATATTTTCAACCTTTGAGCCAGAAGCATAAATAATGATGATAACTTATTTTCCTGGCCTCTACCTTCTTTCCTATTTGCCCACTTGCTGCAGGAAAGGGTTAGCAGCTCTTTTGCTATAAAAGTCTCAATCCCCTATTTTAGCTTTCCTTCTAAGAAATGACCTGGTAGCTGAAATACTTACTTTTGCAACTCTTCCTAGTGTCTTAGTCTCCAGCTTACTTATTGCTTGCGGCCTTCTACTGCTTTCTTCACTCCCCTCTGTGATCTTCATAGTTTTTCTGTCTCCCTCCTCTACACTTGGCATCTTTCTTCAGAGCGTAAGGAAAAAGAGTATTAGTGTGTGCTTTGTTTTTGTTTAAATCATTGCTCTCATTCTTTTAGCGACTGTCATATAGCAAATCTCTGCAAAGGCTTTATAGTCTGAGTTCAGCAGCAGGGATATTTTTCAGGCCCTGGTATTTCCCGGGTGCTCATGTAGCCGATCTGCTTTGTCTCAGGACCTTGCTATTTCCCTTCCTCAAAATGGCCTGCCGCGGGCTTGCTTAAACACTGCAGCCTCTATATGACGTTTGGTGCTCAGCCTTTTTTTCCCAGCGCTCCCGCCTTGCCTTAAAAGCCTGATTTTTTCCCCCCTTTTCTCTAAAAGGTGTGCTTTCGTGTGTTTGTTGTTTCCACCAGTCAATGGCATTATAACAGTAAGGAAGTGGGGAACTGAGATCTTTGGAGCGTGTGCATGAGCCCTACCCAGCTTTGCCGCTCACGGGTTGGGACACCTTCAGGAATTAACCAACTGCTCTTATCCTCGGATTCTTCATCTGTAGAATGTGAGTAATAACAGCGTCTCGATCACGGGGTTGGCTGAAGAGCTTTAGGTGACTGTGTATGTGACTGCGCCAGGCACACGGGGAGTGTTCAATAGATGTTGCCCATTATGTTTTACAGGTGAATCTGGAGCTCTTTCCAACATCTCACAGTTTCTATTTCTCTAAGCAACGAAATACGTGCTTATGTTATACCAGTGTTTTGTTTTGTCCTAAAATAACTTTTCCATTTAGGCTTGGTAGTTTGTTCTTATCTAAGTAAGTGTATGTGTCTTTCTACTCTTTATATGTAGATCTTTACATAATGCTTTAACATTCCTTATTTTTAAATAAAATATTTGAAAGATACAGAAAAACAAGACAATTGAAATTACCCATAATTTAGTCATGTATCTGTATCTGTATGTGGTTTATATGTATGTATGTGTGTATATGGCATAGGTGCGTGTACATATTTGGGTGTGTACACATAATTATATTTAAATTTATGTAAAAGGACATCATCCTACAACTCTACTGTCCTTCCAAAGTCATCACCAAGAGAAAACTCTTTTTTTCACAAATTTAATGTGAATCTGGCCAGTCATTTTGCTACGCTTTTAGGTATATATGATTTATACCTGCACTTTTGTTTAAAAAATATATTTATAATATTCTTCCTTTATGTGAATAATCGATGCCTGTTCTTCAGTCCATTTTCCCTTCTTTTTCCTCATATTGATACTACTTTCCTGTAGGCCTTAATAATTAATTACTAATACTAAAATTAAACATATAAGGCAGAATTTTCAAAATATTTTTCACATAAGTTATGCCATGCAGTGCCCCCTGTCATGGTGTGAAATGGGAAAAAATGTCCCTGTTTAACAAGTAAAGCTAGTGCGAGTCACAGGGTTAAGTAGTGGGGAAACCGTGGCTCCCGAGCTGACCATGGCCTCTGGACATCAAATCCCAGGCACCTCCTGAGGCAAGTCCATAGCTGTTCCAAGTTGCTGGTCGTGTGTTTTCCCACTGTCTCCGACAGCCTGCCATGAGACTGACACACCATCTTTTTATCACCTATATCACTTTATATCTAAAACTGTGCTAAGTTCACTTTCAAGATCTTTCCAGAAGTTCTCTGTCTTCTCAAAATTAATTTCTGCCATACCAAGATAGAATCTGCAATGAGTGCATTGTCTCATTTTCTTAAACCGAGCAGTAGTTGTATTTTCTCTAAACAGAACTCATTTACACTGTTTGCATTTTCAAATGTAAGATAAGACCCTGGGAATAGATAGTAAAGTAAGGTATCAGTTACAATACAGGCCCTGGAGCTCCACTGCTTGAGTTCAAATCCCAATTCTGAGACTTCTTAGCTGTGTAACTTTTGTCTGGTCCTCAATTTCCCTGTCTGCGAATTGATAGTACTACATTCTGTGATTACGGAAGTAATTAAAGACTCAAGATTTTAGAACATCTAACACTTTTAAACATTAATATTAAAACATTAATAGTATTTGGCTCATAATGTGTGCTAAGAAAATGTTAACCAAGATTACTGTTATGATGAAAATAAGACACAAGGTAGTCAGACAGCTTTCCTAGGTAGTACTAAAGATTACCATAACCATCGTTTCCTGCCCAAGCCAGTGTTTTTCATTGCACAGTTTTGTATTAGCTGTCTTATAGTGAGCAGTGATAGTTCTGCATAGAGTGAATGCCAAAGCTTTACTGTGTTCTTTCAGTGTTCCTGTGATTGTAAATAAATTGATAGGTTTACATGAAGATATTTGAACATAATGAATCACAGTTACATTGATATAGTCCATGCATAGCCTAATATATAGCCCTTATATTATTTATGCATCAACACATTTATGTTTTGTGATTGTTACACTCTTTAGAATATGATAAAGCAAATTGTGATAGACAAGTAATGTTGTAATGTAGACTCCTTTTTAGAATCATGAAAATATAGAGAGAGCTGTATGGATTTGTGAAAAGAGCAGGAGGCTAGTAGATGCTGGGGTTCTAGTTCTGTCTGCCCCTAAATGTGTGATATGTTTGATGCACAGATTAAAATACTTAGATATGTTCTTTGCCTTTTAACATGGCAGGTCTTGGGTACGCCATCTCCAAAATTACTATCATCTATGACATCTTAGATTCTGTCTGAATAATTTAAACCTCATAATTATGATTATTGATGAGTGTGAATTGGACAGTGGAAGTGTTGTCTTCAAATTCTGACCCTGAATGGCAGAGGGTGTAGAAGAGGTTCACTTCCTGGGAAAGTATCTGTCTACTTGATTTGACACACTAGCATCTAGCAATTGCCGCTCCTCACACTCCATTTAAAACTCCACTGTCCTTAGGAATAAAACCCAAGTCTTAAAACAACTGCTACGCAGCATAAGCTGGACTCAGCTAGATCTCCAGTCTTATCTCTGCTAACACATCACATTATAACCCTCAAGAACACAGAGCCCCTTTCTACTCTGGGCTCCTACTAATGCTGGTCACTTTTCTTGAAATTCCTCATTCAACCCACTCTTGCCCCTATGTAAACTTGTCCTTTTAGATAGAATCAGTTTAAGTATAGGTTACAAACTTCTGTGTTCAAGTGCAGTGTTTTATACAGTAAACAGAAGATTATACACAAGAATCCAGTTTCAAACATTCTTTTAAAATGAGGCCCATGTTTATATGTGGCAGCTGGAATCATTAGCTGATGAATGAATAACCTTTTAGGTGGGTCCTAGAGCTTTAAAACCCATATAAATATGTTCATATGCACTTGAAACCCTGATTCCCTCAGGTATATTACTTGTTTCTTCGTAGGGTTATCTGGTGTCAACCTCTAGCTAAAATTTTTCTCCCTCAAAAATGTCTTTTCTTGAACCCTTGAAATAGGTAGCTCCTGAAGGTATTCCACAGCACCCTATAAACAGCCTTCAACATATTTAGCATAATTTCAAGAGTCATTGTTTTCAGGAATATAATTGTAATATCGTCTATGTACTCCCACTATATTGCACATTTTTTGAGGGCTAAGGTTTTGTCTTATTCACCATTCTATACTTACATCAGGCACTCTGCTGCATTATTGCCAACAATGTTTGAGTGTCTAGTATATGCCAGATAATGATCTAGTGTCTTGATAGCTAGGTGATGAATGACTGAATAAACTGACAATCCAACACAAGACCCCTAGATGGCAGCCCTGAGTAGAGAGGCAAATTTAGGTAAATCAGTGGTTTTAAGGTATGCCAAACCATGGAAGGAATGATCAGTTTCCTTAACAAGTTCGTTTTAGTCACTGGAAGCCACGTTTCCTTTCTGTCTGCTACTGTTAGAGATTTGTTTTCATGGTGGTATTGTTGAATAGTGTTTCTTTTCTTCATGTCAGGAAGATACAGGATTTGCAAAAAAGTAGTCACCTATGCAATCTGGCATTAATCACAATTTTTCTTCTAGTCTAAATGTAGAGCATCTGTACTGAGGAGAATATGGGTATGTTAACAGAGATTCCAGAGAAGCATACCCACCTCTCTAACACAGTATTTTTGTTTTTAACAGCCTGCACACCTAACTCATTCCTTCCAGGGGCTATAAACAACCTAATGAAATAATTAGAGAAATACTAGAGGGTAATCAGGTAAAACATACACAGTGTTGCTTCCTCAGTCCCTTCTACTGGAGTAAAATGAAAGAAAGAAAATAAAGCATGTGATGATCAGATATATGTGGCAAATATTCACTAAGCCTTGGGAATTTTGGACAGATAAAGCATGATCATTGGAATTCACAGGTTTAAGGTTGAAATACACTTTAGCTATTCACATTCTTAATTTTATACTTGTTTCTGGAGTCAATAATTTTTTTGAGTGTCACTGGCTTTCTCGCTTTAATGCTAATTAGCTTTACTTATTGGATGTTTTCAATATGCCAGACAACACTTAGTGCAGTGCGTGCATTATTGGGTTTTAATTGTAGAACCATGCTGCAGTGGACATAACTGTGCCCATTTTACAGATGAAACAATGAAGGCCCACATGAGGTCCACCAGTAGAGGAAATGAGGTTTGATCTCTGGCCTTTCTCAAAACTCCTAGCCACTATTCGATACAGCCTCCAAAAATCCATTTTCGTGGAGGCCTTTGAATTAAAAAGAAAAAGAAATCATATGTTTACATTTTTTCTGTCTGATTTATTTCAATTAGCATGATATTCTCAAGTGTCATCCCTGTTGTTGCAAATGGCAGCATTCCATCTTTTCTTACGGCTGAGTAGTATTCCATTGTTTATGTGCCACATCTTCTTTATACAATCATCCTAGTGAAGGACACTTTGGTTGTTTCCATGACTTGGCCACCGTGACTAATGCTGCAATAAATTTAATTTAAAAATTAAAAAGGAAAAGAATAAGATAAGTCCATGATTTACATTTTACCCAATGCCAAATTGTCTCTCCGTATGTCATTTTTGTTTACTCTTAGAATATTAAGTTATCTGTATGAGCACAGGATTAAACAATATTAAAGCTTCTAAGTTTAACAGTTACACTAATTGTACTTTTCTTTTGGTAACAATAATACCATTTTCATGCAGAAACATTTTTAAATTGAATAAAGATCGTTGTGGCAACAAAGTTTGAATTTTGTAAAAAGCCTGATAGCTTTTTCTTGTAGAGAAAGGGCTCATATTTTGGAACATGGGATCCTTCGAAGTTTTGATACATGCACATAAATTTTGAGTATGGTTTAGAAATTTTAAGCAAAAAGAAATATTTAAAATAATGATAAAACAAAATTGAAGAGTACATCTTGAACATGTACTATCTGCAAAGGAAATTAAATAAATATCCTGAATTTATTTTTAATCTACCTTAGTAGAGCTTAGTATCATATGTGATGTGATCACATGTTGTGCTAACTGTAAATCAAAATACTAACAAAAAAATAGTCTCCTTTGAACCAGAGCTGCTTAACCTGGGGCCATGCTATTTATGGGGAAATCCATGCATTTCAGAAATATCATTCACTCTCTACGTGCTTTTGCATTTTTCTGGGGAGATGACTACTCTTTTTCACAAGATGGTCAGAGAGATCTGGGATTCTCTCCACCGACGAAGCAATGAAGATGAAGCAGTGAAGTTATGTACTGCTGCTAAAATTGTGGGAATATGTAATAATGTTGGAGAGTGTTTTGAAATAATATTGATTTAAACAATGAAGAAAAAGTCTATGTTCATAGCAGCACAGGTTACAATAGCTAAGATCTGGAAACAGCCTAAGTGCCCATCAGTGGATGAGTGGATAAAAAAGCTGTGGGACATTTACACCATGGAATACTATGCAGCTGTAACAAAGGATCTCGTACCCTTTGGGACAGCATGGAGGGACCTGGAGAATATTATTCTAAGTGAAATAAGCCAGGCAGAGAAAGACAAACATCACATGTTCTCACTTATATGTGGAATCTAAAGAACTTAATAAACTGATGAACAGAATAGGTTCAATGACATGGAAGCAAAGATCAGACTGACGAATGTCAGAGGGATGGAGGAGGGTGAGAGGGTGGAGGGGGAGAGAGTAAGCAAAGAATTTATATGCAAATATGCACAACCCAAGGACACGGACAATGGTAGGGAGAGGGACTGGGGAGGGGAGTGGGACGGGGTGGAACGGGTCATTGGGGAGAAAAAGGGACATCTATAACATTTAAACAAAAATAAAATTAAAATAATAATAATTTGAATACCTACAATATATGCAGTCATGGGAACATAGCACAAAATCAGGCAGATTCTGGCACTGAGAATATAGTAGCACAAAAGCAGACAAATTCAAGGCTAATGACTCCTTTCCTTCCCACATAGATATACTCTACATAAGGTGAGGTAATTTACTTTTCCCCACACCCTTATTTGATATCAAACTAAATAGTATTTTATTATTGAGAAAAATCTGATTTATATTGCACTCCTAAAGAATTAGTCCCATAAGCTACATGATACAATGTGGTTTACATACTGTAATCATGTCATTTTCATGATTTAAAGTAATGCACAGGAAAGAAAAAAAAACCTTGTAAGAAGTAAAATTTCAGTTTAAATATTTATAATATGTGCACTATATTGTATGTGATAATGAAAATTTTTGTATATAAATTATATATATAGCATGGCAGCAGTAATATGGTAAAAATAGTCAAAAGTTTACAAAGTTTTAACAGGTAAAAAATACATTAGCATTTATATTCTGCTTTTAAAATTGTGATATTCTGAAAAGGAAAATTAAATTCTGTTGTTATCAGAGAATTGCGTGGATGGCCTTTCTCCATTGCTAGTGGGAGTGGGGTTCTTGGGGGTGCCGCTGGAATAAGCATTTCTGGAGGCTCCCACAGGAGGATGAGATGTGGTAAAAGGCTTTATTTGTGTGGAATTCCACCCCTCGGGTTGCAAAGTCCCATTTCCCTTAAACCAGCCCTGGAAGAGGTGCAGCTGGGATTCAGCGGAGCTAAGAGCAGAGCCCGTGTCCAGAGTTTCCGTTCCATGCTGGAGCTGGGCCCAGTGCAGCATCAGGCTAGTTCAGTGCATCAGTCTGCTGTGTGGGGTCCACATGGCCGTGAGCCATGTGGGGAATGCAGGGGAGCGCACCCCTGCAAAAAGAGCGCCAGGAGCCCAGAGCACACGAGAGGCAAGGGAGCCAAGAGGGCAGGAGAGGGGGGACTCCTTTGTTCGGGAGCTGTGTATGGCAGATTTGCGCCCTTGCAGTGGCCGTGCCTGTTCTGGCCAACGACCTGCTCCCAGACTTGACTGGCTGTGCGTCTCTGGTCCTCCCTTTGGTTCTTTCCAGTTAATTAATAACTGGGTCAAATGCAATGACGATATCACTATTATTCCAAATTATAGGAAGTAATTCAGTGTAAATATTCAGTCACACCTTCTATTTAAAGAAGATTTGTTGAACTTAACATTTCACTGTAACACTCAAGTTCCTGACCTCTTACATATTAATTCTCATAATATAAACATGGTACATATCAGACTTTGTAACTGAGGACTTTTCTACCTTAATAAGTTGGCTATTGGTTTTCTGGTGCACCATGAGACTGAATCTAAGCTACCATGGTAAATTCCCATGGATTTAAATCTCTCCAGTCTCTGAATTTACAGACCCACATGTTGATAGGTATGTCTATCTTTCCTATATGATTACGACATTCTTGAAGCCCAGAAACAAATCTTGTATGTGTAATTTTCAGTTTGGCAAAATTCTAGACACATGTTAATTTGTGAATACTTAACGATTGGTTTTTGTTTACTTTTGATTGGTAGGAATTTTATGTTATACTTTATCCCAATTAAGTAATAACTTCTTATATGTTAAGGTTCTTCTTTGAGTCACATCTCTCTTCCTGCCTTTATAACATCCAGAAATATCCTCTTGAAATCACATAGTTGGATGTCTGTTGTTATCCATCTCGTCCTTGCCTCATGTTGCCTTCCCTAATCTTCCTGCCTAAATTGGTTACAGATAGTTCCCTGTCCTAGACTTAACACTCAAGGTCATTTTTCCCACCCTACCTTACCCACACTGACACTCAGGTGCCTAAATTCTGCCTCATCAATTATTTTCTTAGTTAATCATTAATTATTGGCTTTTGAATATCTATTACTCAGTAAATGCTGTGTTGCTGTGGATAACTGGGGGAGGGGAAGCAGATATAGTCTTTGACTCCTTGAGGTTTACAATACAAATATTAATAAAATCATAACATAGAAATATATAATTAAAGTATGAAGTATTCTCTAAATTAATAGTACAGAGTTATAAAAGAGCCAAGAGCAATAATTAACTGTATAGGAATATCTAATTTCTCTAGAGGAGCATATGTACTAGAAGGGATGTCTAACGGAGTTGGTGGTCTGACAGTGACACCTTGACAGCTCCTTGTTCCTCGCTTCTCTACCAGCTGTTAAGGAGACATGCGATACAGTTTTTACCGAGAATCAGAGAAAGTGGGCAATGAAAAAATGTACTGGTCTAGGCAAAGAGAAGGCATTTGGAGCAAAAAACAGTACTCAAGCATTGGCTCTATTGTCATTCTCAACAACTTTTGTTTTAATAAAATTAAAAAATAAAAATGTAGAATACTGTGGTCGCAGAGTGGCAATATGAGAAATAAATTATATATTCTATGATTGTTTATCAAATATTTTTAAAATTTATAAAATTTATTTATATTAGCCCCAAAAGGAATAGCATTGAAGTTTGTTAACTTAGTCATTCTTATCCAAGGCAAATAAATTAGCAGAGTCCTTTTTTATCAAGTTGAACAGCCCACTTCTTAAAAAAAATCTTATGTGTAGAAATATGGGGCTCAGAGTTAGAAAGTTAAAGGTCACCGTGCACCATTTTCTTCTCGTGTTAGGATCACATTTCTTCTCTCATGACAAATGCCCATCATTGGCAACCATCAGCCTTAATAAAGAGAAGAGGCTCTGGAGCCAAGATTTTTTAGTTTAAATCCTGGCTCCACCACTTACTAGCGTGTGACCTTGAGCAATTGCATAATCTTTTTGTGCCTTGGATTTCTCATCTATCACATGGAGTAATAAGAGCATGTACATCAGGGAAAATTTGTATTAAATAAGATAATATATGTATGGTGCTTACAATATTGCTTAACACAAAGTGAGTGCTCATTAAAAGTTACTTATAATTTACTGTTAGACATAATAAGTCACCCCATGTAAGTAGATTGATCTAATTCCTTCTAATATTCTGTGCTCAATAGAAAAGGCTAACACCCACTGTATGGCTGATATATGGACTCCTAAGTTATTTATGTGCTTCTGCTTTTGTCCCCTTTTCTACACACGGCCAATGGCTGTCATTCCAGAGTTCAATCAAATAAGGAAATTCCCCTGTTCAAGACACTCAAATGTAATTGATCAACAAATTATTATTTGAGTGAAATCCAAATTCTTTATCATGTCCTACCACAGCCTACATATTACCTCTTCCAAACTCTCCAAATTCGCCCCCTACCCCATTGAACATGGCAACCCACCCACACTGGCAGTTCCTTTTCTCTTTTCTGAATAGGTGTCAAGCAGGTGGCATCTGTTACCTGTTATCAGGAGTAAGAGTCCAAGCACTCTGCCCACTGCATTTCAGTATTGAAATAATCAAGGAAAATACAACACAGTCCAGCACTGAATGAAACGACCCTTTACTCACACAAAGAAACAGAGCAAGATCAGCTGAGTAGTGGGTGATGGTCCCCCATAGCCAGAAGGTCCTCCCGCAATCAATGCAGGATTATGAGTCTGCAAGCATCCCTTTTGTGTCAGAGAGTAAAAGACCATGTCCCCTCCCCACAGGAGACCGATATAGCAGTGGGGATGTCCAGGTATCGTATCACACGTGGGCTTAATCAGAACAAAGGATACACAGTGAGTCTGAAACAGGGAAAAATACTCCCACACAAGGCGACAAGCCCAGCATAGGCTGGGAGGTCTCTTTCTCCTGTTAAGGAGGTGTTCCAGGCCCGGGGCCCATTCTTACAGAGATCAGAAGACACCGTGCATGAGGACTTTCCTTACAATAGGCCTTTTGTACTTGCTGTTTCTTAAGCCTGGAAGGATTATCTGTATGCACAGAGTTTATGCGAGTTGTTGGCCTGTACTAGACAATCAGTGGGTATAGAGTGGGTGAATGGGTTCAGTTCCTAACCTCTATCCTTGGTGATAAGGTCTGTAACATATAAAGACACCTGTTGGCCTTTCTCTGGAAACAGGCTCTTATAACCCCCTCATGCATTGGTTTTTTGTGAGGCATATCTTTTATTTAATGCATACATGTAGCAAAATGCTTTTTCATTTTTCAAGCAAAAAGTAAGGCTCTTGAGGAAAGCAATTTTTAAATTTATCCTTTATTCCCATCACTAGGCTCTATTTCATGTTAGGCAAAGTCACTTAATGCCTCTATTTTTTTCATCTGTTAATCTGCTAAGTGAGTATAATAATATCTGCCACCTACGTTATTTACATATGCACAGTAAATAATATCAATCTATTACTGCCTTTTTATAACTTAATATTCACAAATTTGTTAGTTCCTACTCCAGTTCTACAGAAGAGGAAGCCGAGGCTCACAGATTAAAAGTAACCTAATGCCAGTCTCCTAGATGGTAGATGATACATACAAATGTCCCTGTTCTTTTCTGAATTTAGTCCTATGAGTGCAGGATGTTTGTTTCCCCTCATGCAGTTCCTTTACTGTAGCAACACCTACAAAATGGTTGATTCCCATCTTGCACCAGCTCCCACTGGCAACTAGCACATTACCCTGCATTCTAATGTACAGGTGCAGAGAAGGACTTCTGACCAGGACTCCCGGCAGGTGCCCTCAAGATCAGTTTAAAGTGTGGCAGAACTTATGCTTTCCATAGAGATTATTTAAGTCCATTTCCCTTAAAATAATTATTCTTGGGGCACTTGACTCAACCTTAAAGGCTTTTTCAAAAGAAATGTTGAAAGACATCTGTGCCCCAGAAGATGGAGTAGATGTCCTTCTTCCTATTTCTCCCACTAAGTTGTAAAGTTTAAGTATATTAAGTTATAAAAGTGGTTATTAAGAAGCAGCATGAGGAATTCTCATGGTGATAGAAATGTTCTGTATCTCGACTGTATCAATGTTAATACGGTTGTCATACTTTACTGCAATCTTGCAAGATGTTACCCCCTAGGGGAAACTGGGTAAAGGATATATGAGAGCTCTCTAAGTTCTTTCTTACAAGGTCATGTGGATGTACAATTAGCTCAAAACAAAAAAATGTTAATTAAAAAATTACTATGTTGATACAATAGCATACATATGCAATGAATTCTTTTTTTTTTTTTTTTTAATCTTTATTGATTTCACAGAGAGGAAAGGAGGAGGAGAGAGAGAGAGACAGAAACATCAATGATGAGAGAGTCACTGATCGAGCCCGAAACCCGGGCATGTGCCCTGACCGGGAATCGAACCCCGATCGCCTGGATCCTAGGTCGACACTCAACGGCTGAGCCACGCCCGGCCGGGCTGCAATGAATTCTTAAACTGCTTAATACGCAAACAGCTCCAATAAATTCATGAGAAAATTATCAGCACCCCATTGTAAAGCATACATGTCTGGGTAACGTAGCTGACTCCACCACCTGCTAACATTGTGTCACAGGGCAGAGCACTCAGTTTCTATAAGCCCTGGTCCCCTGTGTCAACTATAAACCATAACGTCTATTTTATAGAGTTAATATGAGGAACAAAAGAGAAGCTCATCCTCTAAAACACACTGCCTGGTTTCCTCAATTAATAATGGCTGTACTTAATCTTCTCAAAAGATATATATAACCAGGTACCATATCTTACTGATAAGACTGGCAAATTTTAAATGATTTTGATCACATTACCTAAAATAAAAATGTTTATGAATGTTCAACAAATAAGAGAATTATGTGATTTTACACATTGATTGTGCTATGCCATTATTTTTAATGATTTTATAATGTAGAAAAACATTTGTTGACATGAAAAATATTCACCATATATTGACTAAAATGTTTATAAATAATTATACTGTATGCAGTATGATTTTATTTATTTTTATTTTTTTAAATATTTTTATTGATTTCAGAGAGAAAGGGAGAGGGAGAGAGAGAGAGAAACATCAATGATGAGAGAATCATCCATCGGCTGCCTCCTGCACACCCCCTCCCAATGGGGATCGAGCCCGTGACCCGGGCATGTGCCCTGACCTAGAATGGAACTGCTATCTCCTGGATCATAGGTCAAGGCTCCACCGCTGAGTCATGCCAGGTGGGCTATGCAGTATGATTTTAGAAATGGATGCCAAGACTGAAAGAAAGCACAGACAGACAAAAAAAGAAATATACCCTAACCTTTTTAGTACAGTAGTAAATTAGGCCCACAGACCTCCAAAACTGTTAAAAGAATAATTGCCATTTTGTGTTTGAAGGGATCGAAATATAAATTCTAGTGAATAGCAGCTATATAGAAATATAACTAATGTGCTATAACAGGCAAAAAAAAAACAACGTAAATATGTTAAAGAGGATTACATAGAAAATCAAGTTTGAATTTGAAGTGGAATCATGTGGGGAATAATGCCAAGGGGAACATATTCAGTGCATTACTTGGCACTTTTATGGTACGTTAAGCCAACTTATATTATATTACCCCATTGCCTGGAAATCTCTGGGTACCCTATTCACTCACCGTGAATTATAAATACTGTTTTCACTTCCAAGTATTTATTTCCCTCCCTGAAAAGTTTTTTGTTGGTTGCTTGGTTGGTTGTTTTTTAATACAGCTGTGTAAAGGGTAAGTATTCTAGAACATTACTGAACTATATCAAGAACAGCGGCAAAAGAGGTCTCTGTTAGGGAAAAAGACATAATAATTTCACCCAAGTTCAGTGATGATGGGTGAAATCATTAGTATAATTATGATTATTGGTTCAAGAAGTGTGCTTTTTTTTATTTGTAGAAAGAGATCTTTGTTCCATATTGTGAAGATAATGTAGGAAATTGTGCATTTCATCCTCAAGTCAGTTTAAGTTATAAAAAAAAAAATCAAGTAATTAAGTAAATAAAGGGGGAAAAAGTAAGTTCCATAAAATAAGTTTGATGATAGGGAAATATTTAAGCATTAACTAGCAGAAAAATGCATCAACTAGCAAAACATTAACCAGCCCAACTAACATTACTAGCAGAAAATTACGTATCTCTGAATGTAACATAGCCACTGTAAGATCATCTTAGTGATATGTTTCATGATAGAGTATTAAATGGAAGTAAAGGTATCAAATGTCTTTAGGAGAGGAAAAGCATTCATTTACTGAAATGTCTATTGTATATAAAAATTGCCCCTTTTCAATTCAATGGATTGTAAGATGTTTCTATTTTTTTCAGTCTCATATATGTGTATGAAGAAATGTTTTACAAACCAATGATAAGAGAACCAGCCATACCCTTTATAATGAAAAAACTTACAGTTTTGTCCACCATTTGAAGAAATTGGTAAGGCATGTAATAGAATCATGCATATTTTCAATCCACATTCTAAAAATTCCTAGAGATTATTTAAATCAGTTTGCCCCAATCTAGTTATTTTCCCATTCAGAGACAAATAGAGAAAAAGAAGAGAAGACAGAGTTAGAGCCTTCATCCACGCTTGTTAAGAGAGGAGTGAAAGCTAGTGAATTAGTAACCTCCTCCTGCCATTTCCTATCTGTTCTGCATCTTCCAGGCCAACTGCTTCAGTAATCTCTGAATTTGCAACCCTGGGGATGGGTGAAAACTCTTTCCCATAAACTCAAAAATATTATTATGATTAAACAGGAAGTAAACTCAACACAATTGAGGTAGTTTGCTGCCCCAATAAAGCGTGCATACTTTTACATACTATTAGACGTAGTGGTATATAAATTTTTCCTGTGCTAGCTTGGCTCTTTCTTTTATTTGCATCATTTGCAGAAGACAGACTTCTTTCCATGGTCTCAAAATTGTTTCTTTCAGAGGAACAAAGAACAAAATTTAGATTACACTAGACCTATCAGTAGAAACGAAACAAAGAAAATTTCTTTTGTGTTCATGTATATGTGAAAGTAAAGAACAAATGAAACCAAAATGTTCGGGGCAGTCCAATTATCTCTTTTGTCTCGATCATACTCAATGTGTCTTCAAAAACATAGAATTTACATTGTTTGAGTCAATAAATTACCCAGCACAAGTGCCTTGCTCGGTTCTTCACACAGCACAATTAACAAACTAAACAGTGTGTGCAGCGGAGCCAGGTGTAGAGATGATGTTTAATTAAAAATGGGACTACTTCCAGTGCCTTGGTTTGTTTTAAGTTGTAATTTGAGCCTTTGCACTGTAGAACCCTAATCTAGATTTTATAGTGGAATCATTGAAGGAGGGATCAATTTTGCTTCTCTGAGAGTGAGTCACTTTAGTCTTGTTCCCGATGAATCGTCTGCATTTTATTTTTAATATTTTTTTTTTGTCAGGGTAGCATGATTTGCTGTAACACTTCTGTTTTATTTGGATATGTGTAATGTTTCTATAGGTCATTCCTTCATTAAATAATTATTTATTACTATATGCCGAGCACTGGGCTAGATGTAGGGGAGACAACAGTAAGGAGGATACATGTGCTATCTTTCCTCATGGGGCTTATGTTGAAGTAAGCATGGAAGAACTGACGTAAGTAAATGTATAATTAAATACAAAACCAATCTGTGACAATAATTGGAGACAGTCACCTTAAATAGAGTAGTTAGAAAAACCCCTTTGGGGGGCATTAAACTGATCCTGGGTGGTTGACTGTAAATTAGTTATGCAGAAGTGGGGGTGGGAAATTTTACTAGGACTAGAGTGAATGATTTGAATCAGGAAAAGGTTTGGACTGTTCTCAACAGAAACTTTTCAGGCCAAAAGGAATTAGCACCAAATATTTAAAGTGATGAAAACTAAAGGACCTACAATCAAGATTCCTCTGCCCAGCAAAGCCATCATTTAGAATCAAAGGATAGATAAAGAGCTTCTTAGACAAGAAAAAGCTAAAGGAGTTCATCACCACCAAACTAGTACCACAAGAAATATTAAAGGGACTTTAAAAAAAAAACAGATTAAAAATATGAATAACAAAATGGCAGTAATTGCATACTTATCAATAATGACTCTAAACTGTAAATGGATTAAGTGCTCCAATCAAAAGGCATAGGATGGCTGAAGAAATAGGAAAACAAGACCCACACATATGCTTGCTACAAGAGAACCACTGAAGATTGAAAGACACACGGACTGAAAGTAAATGGATGGAAAAAGGTATTTCATGCAAATGGAAATTAAAAAAACAGCTGGGGTAGAAATACTTAAATCATACAAAATAGACTGTAAAACAAAGGCTATATAACAAAAGCCAAAGAAGGACCCAGCAATTGAACTTCTGGATATTTATCTGAAGAAACCCAAAATATTAATTCAAAAATAACATATGCATCTATATGTTCATTGCAGCATTATTTACAATAGCCAATATATGGAACCAACCTAAGTGTCCTATCGATAGATGAATGGATAAAGAAGAGATGGTATATTCAATGAACTATGATTCAGCCATAGAAAATAATGAAATTTTGCCATCTCGCAACAACATGGATGGACCTAGAGGGTACCATGCTAAGTGAAATAAGTCAGAGAAATACAAATACCATATGATATCACTTATATGTGGAATCTAAAAAACAAAATAGATGAACCAACAGAACAGAAACAAACTCATAGATACAGAGAACATTTGGGTGCCACACGGGAGAGGGGGATCGATGAAAAAGGGCAAGGGATTAAGATGTGCAAATTGCCAGTAATAGAAACAGTCACAGCGATGTTAGCTACAGCCTAGGAAATATAGTCAGTAATATTGCAGTAACTATGCAGGGTGTCTGATGGGTACTTGGCTTATCAAAGTGATCACTTTGTAAGTTATATAAAGGTCTAATCACCAATATTGTATACCTGAAACTAATATAATATTGCATGTCAACTGTAATTGAAAAATAAAAAATTATTTAAAAAATTTTTTTAATCACTTCTCTCTCAAAATCACTTAACAACATGTTTTATATCATGTGTTTTTGGAGCAATGGAAGAAATTGAAGTTTTTACTTTAAAACTCAAAACATCATCATCCACAGACTGCTAGGTTTTTGTTTTGGTCAAATCTCATGGACTTATATTTCATTCTTAACCTGCCAATTATGGTGTAGAACTAACATTTACTGGGCTTTAACCTCAAAATAAGGAGAGAAAAAACAGTTTCAAGCACAGTGTAGCTATTTAATAAATTGTTTTGGAATCAACTTACCTGGAATAAAGTTAAATCCTGGATAGTTAATCTTATTTATGTCCTTAAAGAATAACTCTACAGAAACACCTGAAAAATCCCAAACTGTAGGCTTCAATAAAATATCAAGATAATAAAAGCCAGATAGTGGACTGAAATTGTCAGATATTTTGCGTTTAGCCCTTCATTTTATTATGATTTTAGAACCTAAGTTAGGAGGTGACTGATGATCTTCCATTAGTAATGGGTTATGTGTAGATCTGCTGAAGTCCCCTGTGGATACCTGGTGATTCTCTGAAGGCTGCTGTCTAATGACCTGGAAAATTAGAAAGAGATGGATATGCTGCTATCTTGGGACTAAAAGAGCTGCAGGCCAGAAAACAGAGAAACTGAAGCTCTGATGGATCAATTGAGAAGACTTAGACTGGCATCCTGGAGTCATTTTTTTGAGACCTTCAAACAAGACACAAAATTAAAAAATAAAAACTTAAAAGCCCTTCTGGCTTTCTTATTATATAATATCACATCCAATTTTAGCTCTGAACCTTCGAAACAACAACAAAGACTTAAAATAGAGGTGTTAGAATGAGAGGAAACAGATTAGAGATTGCCATCGAAAAATATCACTCGTCCCACTAGTCCATGACTCGCAAATCAAGCTATGTGCTGATCCCACAATTTAGCTTGTCCCTAACTGGAAAAGTGTGTCGGGTTCTTCTTTATAAGCTAATGTATTTATTTAATAGTCATTAATTGGAACTTGCCTATCCTTAGCAAGTGTGGTGGCCAGATAGTTGCAGACACCACAAAACATAGTGCATAGCTGAGAGAGTAATTAATGAGAATTGAAAGAGTTTGCTTTACAGGTGCTGGATGTATAGAGTCAAATTCTGAAATTCAGCTAATAGGAAAATGACAGGCCCACTTTGGTTTCAGTCCATCCAGAGGTTGGCAAAGCTGAGGAGTATAGAGACAACTAGGAACAAGGTTGAAGAGCCATGGGTACCAGTGTCAGCTATGCCGCAGGAGTGACCACAGTTCCTGGTTACCTGCTTTGCAGATAACCCCAGCAGCTTTAGGCACTGAGGAAACCAATGGCCAGCACAGCCACCGAGGACCCACTGCAGATTTCACTGTTTTTTGCCACACAGTTATTTTCATTTGAAGATGTCAGACACCTGAGTCCCCCTTGACTGCCTCTCTACCCTTGCACCTGCCTGAGCCTGAGATCTGCACAAGCAGCCAGCCCAGAACTCTTGTAAGTGCAAGACATCAACATAGACTCCCAGAGCTGCCTCCCATTGCTGTGCACACTCTTGGGGCTAGCTCTCCCAGCTGTGCACTTGCACTCTGCCAGTGTGACTCTTATCACCATCCTCTGCAGTCATATGCATACCATGCCAAGATCCTGCAGCCACAGAAATTCTTGCAGAGAGCCAAGGACTCCACAGCTGCTTATAGGCCCAGAGTTAGCTATATCTCTAGTTACTGGCTGCACCACCAGGCTCACTTACAGATAGATTCCCCTAGCTGTACTCATGCATACCCCAGGCCAAATCTTGTCATTGGCCTCCAGTGCTGTGCACACATTGGTGGGATGATCCTGTAGCCACAGGAGCACACAGACAGCCAGGGTCTCAACAGCTGCTAATGGACCTGGATCTAGGTTGTCTCCTGACACTGGTCTGCACCACAGAGCTCTCCTGCAGCCAGCCACTCCAGCTGTGCACCAGAACACCACTGACTTTATCCTCGTCACCAGCAAAAACTGCCATGCATCCATGGACAGGAGTGCACACCAATAGCTAGGGCCCCTGCAAGAGGTGACTGTTTCAAGGCTACAGGGGTTATGAAGAATCAGGGAAACGTACCACAAAAGGAACACAGTAGGCTTTCAGTCAAAAATATAACAACATACGAAAAGTTGAACAAAAAGATAGAAAATTAGAAAACAACTAAAGAGAAATTTTGGAGTTGAACAATACACTTACTAAACTGAAAAATTAAAAAAAGAAGTTACATTAACAGCTTGGACCAAGCAGAAGAAAGAATCAGTGACCTCGGAGACAGATCATTTGAAATTATACTGTCGGAGGAGCAAAAAGAAAAACAATGAAAACAGCCTATGGGAGTCATGGGCCATCATGAAGAAAAATTGATACCAGACACTAAATGGGTCTGAGGCCCCCTGTCACTACTTGAGCCAAATGAAGCAGAGACATGGTTGAATCGTATGTGAGCATTTGTTCCAGTAATGCCAGCAGTAAGGGGAGAGCAGTCAGTCACCCTGAAAATTCCGCTCTGACACCCTCCCACACCACCAGCTGGCTGATTGTACATGGGCGAGGGAGAAAGCTACACCCAGCTGCAATTTGCGAATGTAACAGGGCAAAGAGGAGGGGATGGTCTGCAATTCTGCGTTCTGGCCTTCAGGAGCTCGAAGTCCGATAACAAGGTTGCCAATCTTCTATGATGTTCCAAACAGCTCAGCCCATTCCTGGGACCAGAGAATGGCCCGCATTCCTGAGGCCAACTCCCGGAGGGTTGTCAGGGTCCAGGCACAGCCACCAAGTCAAAGCATGCTCTGTCCTTGGTCTGCTTTTAAAATGTATTTCTTTTTACAGCCCTGTTTTTCTTTGTTCATCCTTTAGTTTCCCAAGGTCTGTAAGAAAATCTCTTATCTATAGCTAGTAAGGGGATTGATCATTAAACAGCTGTGGTCCTGTCCTTACTATGTGTCCTTCCTCCCTATCAAAATGAGCTATGCGTCCTCGGAGACCCAGAAAGAGAAGACAAGGGGAAAGGGGAAGATCCTTATTTAAAGAAATAGTGGTTGAGAACTTCCCCAACCTGGACAGAGATTTGGACATCCGCATTCATGAAGCTAATAAATAGGTGATGTCAAAAATTTTACCCAAAATGATCTCCTCCTCCAGTATATATGCAAGTGAAGTGGCCTTTTACAATTTGCAGTTTATACTTAGAAGCTATGTTTCTTGGAAGGAAATAAAAGGTAACTTTGGAATGACTTTTTTTTTTTCATTGAGATGATTTTCATAGCACTTTCACTGTCTAAAAATTGCATAATCGTTGATTAGTTTACATTATTATTAATTAGTGTATTTATTAGCGATTTCTACTCACTAAGATATAAGTTTAAAGAACATCTAAATTACTTATCACTGTCCCAGAACCTAAAAAAATGGACCTAGGACACAATAAGTATTTGTTGAATTAAAAAAAAATACTGTATTAGTGAACCTGTTGATTTTGTGTGTGTGTGTGTATGTGTGCGCGCGTGTGTGTGTGTGTTTAGGGATTTCTTTCTGTGTTTAATATACTTTAGAATAACAGATATTGGAAATGTTCAATCTCATAACTGCAAAAATATCTCTCATCTGTTCTAAGATAAAGGGAGTATTGCCTAAAAGAGTGTCTTTCTTGGTTTTAATACTCATCACCCCCCCTCCCCTCCCCCAAATCAAGTCTGAATGTAAAGAACACACATTAAAGCAACACGTTATTATATCTGGCTGTCAGGTTGGTTAATGCTAAATTCAAATCAAACTCCAGGAATAATAGGAGAATGCAATTCACATTAGGAAACGTGTGAGAGAGACTTGAAAAGGAAAGAGAAACCATCATCAAGTCTTTGTTCTCTGTCGGTCCGCACCCCAGTCTACGCAGCGCAAGCTTGGGTTCATTACCGAGTGCCTTAGCTCACAGCCTGACAAAATTCATCATATTTTTTCAAGAAAATACCTTTTATTCTGTACTTTGCCAAAGCTTCATGGGGGCTTTGGATAGACGAGTGCACCTGGAGGACACCGATTGCTCAGAAAACTATGTTGCCGCCCACACCTGTCTCCTTTGCACACATCCTGTGCCACTGCTTCTGGGCACTAGCTTTCCACAGAGAAGATAATGTCTCTTTGTTAGCCTTGGGATGGTGGCTTAAACAAATGCCTCCCGTCACTCTTTACCAGCAAAACCCAATTTCCTTTACATTCAGATTTTTAAACACCTGGAGGGGGGAAAAGTCTTATGAAAAAGACGACGTTGCTCATTTGTTTTATGTGGCTTTCTTTCCATGAATTCATGCTTTGTTGATAACCATGATTTTCTGCCACTCTGGAGGCTTAAAATACTGAGAAGTGAGACAGCCACAACCCGACTCTAGGCTTTCCAGCTCTGGGAGGCAGGGAATGGGGAAGCAGCAGAGTTTTATCGCCATGACAGTTTCCACGGGTAGTGCTTGGTAGAGGAATGATCCTGCCCCTGAACCCATCTACTGTCACCTTCAGCAGCCTGGCTTCTTCAGTTCTCTCCTCTGTGCTTTGGACTGGAAATGTCATGGTTTTGAAAATAATCTGAATCAGATGTAATAGAATGTGACGGGTAAAGAACATGGACTCGGGGGTTCATATTGCCTGGGTTCAAATCCTGACTCTCACGTGTTCCTGAGCAAATGGCCTAAGCTCTTTGTGCCTCATTTTGTTCATCTGCAGAATGGAGAATACTGTCTGCCTCACAGGATTTCTGTTAGAAATAAATGAGGTGATACCTCTAAAGGGTTCAGAATAATAACTGGCATATTGTCTTTAGTCTTTAGTAGTAAGTGTCGGATTTTAAAAAATTAATATCTGATAAAATTTATGCAGAAAATTATATATATATAACATATATAACATGTATATATATAATAAAAAGGTATTTTGATGTTCTTAAGCACCAAATCCCAATTCTACCTTTAGTCCTAACAATGACTTTTAATCCAGCCTTTAATAGGGGGAAGTAGGCAGTTTTTCTCTTGGGTAGAAGAGGGGGGGAGGAGCAGAGGGTTTGGATGTTGTAAGTAAGCGAACAGTGCAATGAGTTTTATATGTGAGTAGTGTTTTAATAAAGTTTTTACCATAATTACTTCAAAATAATATTTGATGTGCAACTAGTATTTAAGAATTCATTTGTATTTTGTTTTCATGCTAAAAGGATTTATGGTGGCTCAAGCACAATTGTTTTCACACCCAGACATGTCTGCATTTTTTATTTAATTTTAAATGTTGAGTTTTAAAGTTATTTTGAAGTAATCCTCCCCATAACTGTAAATACATCCCAATGAATATAGCAAGTAGATTCCCTGTTTTTCTTTGATTGGAGTCTCTTTCTGTTTAAGTACTCTTCCTTTGTAATCTCCCCAAATCTTATTTATCCCTAATAAATACAACATTTTTTCTAGTAATGTAAACAAGTGTAATTAGATTATAAGGGCTAATGAGACTATCAAGTATGGCTAAATTATCTACTTCTGATTTAATAAGGAATTAAAGCTTGGATGTTTTCACACTGCATTTTATTGAAGACTTTCTCCAGACACGTCTGGAAACATAAGCTCTTCTAAGAATCAGCAGTCCTTGACCTATTTCCATGTCTTAGTTTTGTTCCTATCATTAGTAGAGTTGGCATCTGGAAAATGAGAAAAATTAACGAGTGGGTAGAAATGAGTCTTATTCTGAAGAAAGGCCTCTAAACTGAGAGTCAGGAAGTCTAGATTTTTGTCTCAACAGAACCATAATACCAGTTAACATTTGAGCGTAGAATAGGGGACAAATGAGCCCTATTTATCATTATCTCATTGAACTGAAGCGGTTAATTCCTAAGTCATTCCTCAGGCGACATGATTAGGACCAGCCTTGTGACAATGGATGAACCATCTAACTGCCCAGCTTCCAGCTTTGTTTATGTAATGAAACCAGGTCAAACCACCTCTATAGAATGATTATTCTAATGATTAAAAGAGATATTGTATGCAAAACTTCTCTAAAAGCTACCATGATCATTGTTAACACTCAATAAGTACTCCTTTTGTGTCAGGCACAATGTTGTTCTGCTTTATTTTATTTCATTGGCCCTCAAACCCAGTGAGGTAATTATTTCATGACCACCATTTCATAGAGGTGAGGACCCAGATTCAAAAGAGTAAGTGACTAGCCCATGGCTAAGGGCTGGAAGGACAATGGAGCTTGCAAAAAGATTCAGATGTGTCTGTCTTGATCCAAACTCTTTTTTTGTTGTTGTTACATTTTTTTCATCACCATTTATCCCCCCTCTACCGTCTTCCACCCCCACCCACTCCCTTAGCCCCGCAATCGCCACACTGCTGTCCATGTCCGTGAGTCCTTCCTCTTTTTTTCCCTTCTGTTTTGCCAGTTCCTCCATGAAGGGACTGATCCAAACGCTTAACTCCTCCTTACTGTCTCTTAAAGCTGATAACACTCCAGAAAAGTTGTTTGTATGTACAACCAATTCTTGGAGGCAATATTGTATATTTAATGAAAATATTTGAAGAAAAGAGAATCTACCTCCTTAAATATTTTAAGTGCCTATTATGTAACCAGCACTCTGTATTATGGTTCCTAAAATACCTCATTCCCTCAGTCTAAATAGGAAAGATAGACCTATAAGCAAAAATAATAGTAATAATAATAATCAGTCAGCTAAGTGTACACACACATTTACTTCATACATTTATATATAATTATTTGTGTAATTATATATATACATATGTTCATATTATATATACTCTGTTTTTGAGAATTAGTTTTAGGTATTAGTTTATATGTATCAGTTATACATCTATGCATAGCAAGTGCCCCCAAATTTGGCAGTTTAAACCAACATTGATCATCTCAGTGTCTTTGGGTCAGGAATGCAGGTATGGCTTAACTGGGTCCTCTGGCTCAAGTTCTCTCTCAAGGCTGCAGTCAGGATGTGGAGTGGGACTGCGGCCCTCTTTAAGCCCTGCTGGGGTGGACTTGTTTCTAGGTTCACACACATGGTTGTTGGCAGATTCAGTTCTTAACAGGCTGTGGGCCGTCAGCTCCTTACCCCGTGGTCCTCTCCATGGGACAGCTCATAGCATGCCAGCTGGATTCCATAAAAGTGGGCAAGTGAGATAGTAAGAGTGGGTGAGCAAATCAGAAGTCACAGTCTTTTGTGACCTAATCTCAGAAGTAACTAATGTCTTGTCTCTTTTTCTAAATTGAGATATAATTGACATATAACATTGTGAAGGTTTAGGGGTATAACACACTGATTTGATACGTTTATATTTCAATATGATTGGCATTATAGTGTTAGCTAACTGTACATACTCGCAACTGGTAAGTGTTTAAGTCTTAGAGATCTAATACGCAGCACAGTGATTATCAACATCTTGTCACGTTCGCTGCATTCTAGGAGTGAATCACTAGGTCCAGCCCACACTCAAGCAGAGGCATGAATACCAGGAGCTGGGGGTCAAGGGGACCACCTCAGAAAGCAGCCCACACGGAGTCGCTCATGTTTTTGTTGTTGGGTTGCTGGGAGAGAGGTGGGAGAGGGCTTCTGCTGGAGGTGGGTGCTGAGTATCATTAGCACAGCTCTTGGCCTGCTACATCTAGATAACATTCTGCAAAGGATCTATCCCCAAGATAAGTTAACTTGAGTGCCCCTTCATGTTGGCAGCTTCTCAGCCTTTTAACTTCTCAGGTGACTTGTGTGCATAGTATCTGGAATCCTGAGGGGTCTGACAAGGGTTCTGAACATTAGCTTAGCATAAGGAGGTACATTATTTGTCATTAAATATATTCACTCCAGTTTCTCATAGAAATTACCAAACTTAAAATAAAAGAATTTTAATTCTCTTTAAATAAATATGTATGCAATGAGGGGATGAATGTTTGACAGAATGAAACAGTGAAATGTCATTCAAGTTTCAATATCTCACAGTTTGAAAACTCAATAAAATAAATTGGTTGAATGACAATAAATAATAATATACATGTTTATGTAACAACATATGTCACTCCAATGACTACTGATCTAGGATTAGGCTTTGTGGTGAAAACTTTGGGGGTACAATAAAGAAATATGAATTAGTGCAGGTCTTGTTCTCAGAACACTTGATCCTCAACTAGAGTAAATGGGAGTGAAAGAAGACACAGATAAACTCATATACTATCTTCAAAATGCCACTGAATGGATTTACAATTGAATTATTGGCATCCAAAATTTAGAAACACTTGAATAAAAGAAAGAAAAATGAAGCTCAGAATTTTAAGAACACTCAATACAAAAATAACCCATTAGTTGAAAATTGCAGTTCTTTCCCCTTCTATCTCTCTCCCCCTCTCTGTCTCTCCGTTCTGCTGCTTCTCCCTGTCCCTATCTCCCTTCCTACCTCTCTCCCTCCTTTCTTGTTTCCCTCCCTCCCTTGCTCTCTCTATAGCTCTTCATGAATGTCAGAAGAAAGAGTTGCAGAAGATTTGCTAGGGGATGGGTGGAAGCCGCCTCCGGTGCCTCCTGGTTCCCTTTCCCTGCTCTCTGCTCCTTGGCTAATTTCTGCAGTCACAGCCCTAACTATTGTGTAGGATTTCACAGCTATGCAGGGCTCTCTCACCCTTGCTGAGCTGAGGGCTATGGCACCCACAGGAGAAATTGCTGGCAAGGGAAAGGACATTTTTCTGGCAGGCTGTGTGTGGGAAGGATGAGCTAGAGGGATGCTCTCACGTTACAATAGACACCATATGTGTTGACTACTATGTTGATGCAAACTATTGATGCCTTTGATTTTTAATGGTTTAAATACTTGTTTTTACAAATATACTTGTGTGTGTCTGTGTGTGTGTGTGTGTGTGTGTGCAAACCACAATTAGTTCTCAAAACATTATTGGACTGCCAGAAATGAAGATTTGTTGACTGCATAACATTAGAACTAAGAAAGGTAACACATCCTGAGATAACATTTGCAATGTGCAAGTCAGGTACCGGATAATGTGTGTAAATCCTTTCCCTTCACGCACAAGTATGTAACTTCAATCTTGCCTCCAAGGAATGTTCAAACAACATAATCAGACATTGGTTTAAAATTTGGACAACAGCGCAGCCGGTGTTGCTCAGTGGTTGAATGTCGACCTATGCACCAAGAGGTCACTGGTTCGAGTCCCGCCAGGGCACATGCCCACGTTGTGGGCTCGATCCCCAGTAGTGTAGAGGCGGCCGATCGATGTTGATGTTTCTGTCTCATCAGTGTTTCTATCTCTTTCTCCCTCTCCCTTCCTCTCGCTCTAAAATCAATAAAAACATATATATATTTTTTAAATTGGAACAACAGTTTCTCTGCCATGCCAAGTTTAATGCTAGACTCTGTTTCTTGAGTAAAGAACAGTGCTCAGTGTTTGCTGTTGTATCCACATTTGTGCAAGAATGAAAACAAACATAGTAGATTTCAAAAATGTTATTATTTGCCTGATTAATCAGCTGCAACGATTTTATTAAAATAAATAATATATATTTAAATAAAATGCAAGCTATCACATATGATGTGGATGGGGAATATTTTATTTGTAATAATAGGGCAAAAATACTAGGAAGATGGTGGTCAGAACAAGACTTAGAACACAGAAGTTTATAGAGTCGTAGTTTCCAAAGTATATCCCATGGAATCTGTTCAAGATGTTCAACGTATTTCATTTGGGATGTTTTTGAAGAGCTTAAGAAAAATAAAGTGTACATTTTTACATAATGAGATATGACTGTAGATGTCATGTGGCATAGATGTTGGCGCTGCTTCTTTGCCTTCCTTTTGGTTTAGATTTTCTCCTCAGGCTGACGTGTGGTTGCAAGATGGCTGCAACAATTCATATGAAGCTAAAATAACTCAAACGATTATATAGGTCACTGTGAAAATAAGATTTGATTAATAGAAATGTATTTAGGTATGTATAAATTTTATAAATCAAGGAAATTTGAAATGATTAAATTTGAAGGAATATGCTCAGGAGTTTCAGAATTTTATCAAAACTCCAGTGCCATAATTTTTATACTCTTTCAAGAGGTTCCTATAATTTGGCCATGCTATTGTATTTGGAAAGTTAAAAATTATTCTTCCCTTTTTAAAAAGTATTATTAGCTGTCATCACACCTGTTTAAATTAAACTCAGGAAGTTTTATTCATTTTTTTAAAACAAATTTTTTTTTTTTTTTTTTTGGAGAGAGCTAAAAAAATGTGCTTAAGCTTTGGTATTTTTACCTCCTAGCTAAAAATTTACCACGCATGAGTCTGTTCATCAGAATAGCAAAAACTTAACAAGTTTGTAGAAAGTGCTAAATAATTCTTAGCATGGAGCCTAATCTGTCATGGTTTGGTTAACTTCAAATGTTGAAACAACACTAAATCCAATACACAATTTTCTGTCTATTTTACTAAGATTACCCTTATAAAAACAAAGTTACAATGTTTCTCTAAGCAGTTTTCATTGGACAAAAATGAATTTCCTCTCCAGTTTCTCATTAGGCCAAATGAAAAATATTCATCTAAAACATGGAGTTGTGTGTGATTATCCAACCAAATAAAATTATTATAGGCTGGCTGGAAATAATGACTTCCAGATTATAGCTGTACTGAATCAGATGACTTATGCAAATCTTTTCTCATGGTAACCACTGGAGTCCTTTTCTGATTCCTTTTCCTTCCCAGCATTGCATTAATAAAAGAAACTCATTTTTCACAGGCCAGATTAGGTTTTTATCTACAAAGCTGGAAATCCTAATCTTAACTGATTACTTAGAAACATATATCAAGAAATTGTGTTGCTACATGAGAGTTAGACACAAAAATCAAATCAATTTCAACTGGAGTCTCTTTTATGTTTTATTGATTTTCTATCAACAGGCATAGATTTTTAAAACTGAGTTCTTTAATATGTATGTATGCATGTTCTCAGTTGGAAGTCATTGCTCCTTCCCTCAGTACCTTTCTTATGTCATTTTTCAGTTTCCACTTTGCCGTAGTCAGTGAAATCTCTGTTTTTCATTTATCGTTGCAAACTCCTGCTAACACATAATTGACAATTGATACAGCATGCTGCCTGGTTATAGTGGGTATTCAATATCTTTATTGGACAAATAACTCAATTAGTAATAAAATAAATACCTTACTGGATTAGGTTTTCTTTGATATCCCAAAGAAATAATCCTAGTAACACAAGTATTTCCATGGATTTTCCCCTCATTCCATTCAATCATGCTTTTACATGGTAAAATGTTTCAGTAATTCCAATTAAAAATATTTAATGTATATTGACCATTTGATCTCAATATCAAATATTGGGTGCCGTTTTGCTTCTCAAGTGTGGGTCTAAGGGAGCAGGGATTGACCTCTTATCACCATATGTCTTCTTTTGAGTCCGGGACATTGTCGAAGGTTGAACTGGCCCCACGTCTTCCACCTCCCCACTCTCACTGGTGTGCTTTGCCATATAACTTTTCAGTCCTTTCCACAAAAGGCAGACCTATACTTCCCTGTCCTGTGTCTTTAGATAGGCCATAGAGCTTGCTTTCGCCAATGGCAGTCATGCTGCAAGCAGGCGTTTGAAAAGTGTTTGCATAGTTGGGCATACTCCCTTTTCCGTTTTCTCCATTGCCATGAGAACACAGTCAGCTGCCCACTGACCTGGAGGGAGGCAAGAGATCTCTGGAGCTGAGTCATAGTAGCCCCCTGGATTATAAATCACAGCCATCCCAGGTCCCGAGGGAGGTAGCAGAAACACCCCGTCCAGCCTGCATTTGTGAGCAAGAAATACATGCAGATAGGTGTATGCCAAGGAGATTTTATAGTTGCTTGTTATGCAGTAACAATGACTAATAGAGAAATGATTGAAGAGTACTGAATCACAACATTACTAGCTCCAACTGCTTGCGAGAAAATTGGTAATAAAAATAATAATAATAGTAATTACCTCTTATTAGTGCCTATCAAATGCCAGCAATAACTAGATGCTTTGCACATTGTAATCCCATTTCATGCTTGGAAGACAACATCTCTGTGAAGTGGGCAATATTATTCCTGTTTCATTCCCAGGAGATTAGGGCTCAGAAATGATCTGTATGTTGCCAGAAGTCACAAAGGTAAGAACTGGCAATTTCAAGCTTATGAGTCAGTGACTTGAGACTAAAAAATTTCTACCTTTGACTTGGTGTCACGGTGGCAGATTTCACCTATAATATTCTCAGTCTTCCCTTTTGTCCCTCCTTCTTCCCCTTTCCATTTCCATCTCCCATTTCTCAGCCCTTACATTTCCTATGGAGATCAGCATTTTCATGCTATTTAACTATAGACTTTAGGTTACCTTGCAAGGTCTCCTAATTTGGGTAGTGGGGAATGTGTACAGAGAGGTGAGGTAAGAAAATACTTTCGTATATTTGTGGAGTACACATAGCCAAACAAAACAAACAACAACAAAAAACAAACAAAAAACCTAACACAGCAACAAAGTAATTATCTGAATAAATTATTCATTCTGTCAAATAAAAATTTAAGCAAATCATCCAGCTTTATGGGATATGCATGCAAAATAATTGAAAATAAAATCAAGGTTTGCATAATAAACACAAACTTAGGACCAACCTCAACATTGCAGAATTCTAATGTCACCTGATTAAGAGCAGGAAGAGCAGGCCAAGTGATTATTTTAATATGCAAATCTGATGGTGTAACGTACATTCTAGAAAGTACAGACAGACAGACAGTAATCCCAAAAAGAAGAAAAGTGCTATGGGGGTGGAGGGGTAATGAAGTACAGATCAAATGTCCCGCTTACAGCCTTTGGAGAGGTACAGGTTAGGGTGTATGGAGACAGTGCCAGTGCAGGGGAATATGCCAGGTGGGTGGGTGGGAGAAGAGCATTCCAGGACGAAGGAGCACTCAGTGCAAAGGTCTGTAGGGTGAGAGTGCATATAATGTGTTCCAGGAACATTAATAAGGTCAGTACATGTGAAAAGAGTGAGAAGAGGATAGTAGGAAGGAGATTAGAAAGGCACGAGGCATCAGAGCACTAAGACTTCTGGTTAGTGTAAGGCCTTTGGCTTAGCTCTGGTTAAAATGGGGAGCTTGCGAATGTTTACGGGTGAGAATGAACTGGGGGAGGGAAACACAAGTAGAAGCAACAAGACAAGTTGCAAGAGTCCTGTAAGATACCAGATAAAAGATGATGATGGCTCAGACCCGGAAATATGTCTACTAGGTATGTCATGGTAACATTTATATCTTTTGTATGACAAAAAATCCAATTGACTCAGTTGTCTCAGATGTAAATAAACTGCTGGGAAGCCCTCTGAAACCTCTGTAACCAGTTCCAGACTGCAAAGGTTTGTTTAAATCAATTTAAAATATTTACATAAAAGTATAAATGCCTGCCAGATGTTGCTCAGTGGTTGAGGGTCGACCCATGAACTTGGAGTGACGGTTCGATCCCTGATCAGGGTACATGCCCCGGTTGTGGGCTTGATCCCCAGTAGGGAGCGAGTAGAGTGCAGCCAGTCGATGATTTTTTTCTCATTATTGATGTTTCTATCTTTCTCTCCCTCTCCCTTCCTCTCTCTGAAATTAATAAAAAAAAACCATAAAAAGTATAAATAAAATTATTTTGGGATAATATACTATGCTGTTATTGAAATATAAGACAAGTCCCATACAAAAAGAGTTGTTTTGTACTTTGTCTCAAATATGCTATTTATATTTCTGTTACTTTTGAAGCCAGATTTTTGGTCAGGAACAAAATCTACCCCTATCCTAAATAGTATATAAGTAAACAGTAGTAGTTTTTTGGATTCTGATGTTTAAGTTTTAAAAATAGGATGCAAAATAAAGGAATTACAGGAAATCCTACTTAAAAAAAATCAATCTGCATTTGGGTATTACATAAAGCATTTATCAGTCTCTTAGGCATTATAAATATGTAACATTTAGGAATATTAAAATATTTTTAATTCTGAAGATATAAAGATGCCAAAGAAGACTTTTAGGCTGATAATTTTCTTCTAGTTCCTTTCTTTCATCACCAGCTGACAATGTTGGGAAATACCAATGATTTAGTGTTAGAGTCTTGGCCTTTTAGATCTTTGAAGGCTTTTAAGCCAAGAAGAATATACTGGTTGGATTTTGCCCAATCTGTGTGAATGTCTAGGTTGCACTCCTAGTCAGAATAATTTAGTTTGTCCTAGTGTAATATGTGACTTCTTTGACACCTATCAAAGGACATTGCTCATTTCCTTAGCTTTATTTTCATTGCTTCACTGACTGTGTTGAGTGTCCAGTTGAGACAAAACAACCTAAAATAAAGCATAAGAAGCAGCACCTCTATCATGGTATGCAGCCAAGTCCCTCACTTTTCTGTGCCTTTGGCAAGTTGTGATTGCTGTTGTGCTCAAAAAATTGCAGGTCACTGGCCTTTCAGCAAATTCTCTTCATCAGCAGTCTGAACGCTGCCTTTTGAACGAAAGAGAAAAGCAAGAGACGATGTGTAGGTTTGGTTTATAAACTGGCAGGCTATTTATTCTGACAATTGTGGAAAAGGAAATTTTGATAAGAAAACAGTTTAAAGAAAAAGGGAGTCACTTGAGGGTGCAGACCTATGTGTAACAAGTTAATGATGAGGTCAGAAACTGTGTAATGCAAAGGCAATGAGTGTCAGATAACTTTGGGGTCCTCACACAATGGGGACTTGAGGCGTTCACTGCCAAGTTGCAGGCACGTAGTCTCTGGCTCAAGCTTATAGAGCTCAGCCCGTGTCTTACTTTCTCCCAACACCTTCTCCTTCAAACCAGTAGAGACATCTCCCATATCTGTCTTCCTTCAGCTCCTGGCACAGAAACACACACATCATTATAAAATCCTTGAGTACATCAGCCCTTGAATTATATTTATCTACAGTATAATGCAGAGGGCTGTTTTATCACATGAGTAGCATGTGGAGACAGGCCAGTAAGTCAGTAGGGGGCGTGCAGGAGGGAGCCTATTGATGATGTTTCTCATCTGTGTTTCTCTCTCTCTGCCCCTTCTCCGTCCTCTCTCTCTAAAAGTCACTTTAAAAAATTAATTAATAATATAAAACCTATTCTCTGTCAGGCATTAAGGTAAACCCTCCAACCACAAAGATAAGTAAGGCAGGATTCCTACCTGCCCTCAGGGACCTCTCGGTGACATAGTGAGAAGGCAGGAGAAACAGATGAGCAGACATTGAGGAGTGTCTGGGGGGCGCAGAGGAGGAACACCAGCCTGGACCCTGGGTTTTCAGGGGAGAAGCAGGAAAGACTAGAGAGAGAAAGAGGCCAGTTCTCAAAAAGGGTTTTAAAGTCCGACCAGGGAGTTTGAACTATATCTCAAGGGCAATAAAAAGAGTGATTGAAAGAGATCAAGGTGGAAAGTGAAATGATCAGATTTTCACTTTACAACGGTCACTGGAAATTAGAGAGGTTAGAGGAGTTAGGAGATGACATTTGTCCCAGTTAGGACATGAAAGTACACTGGAATGGCCAAAGAAGTAGCTGGATTTCAAGTAAGTTGATAAAAAAAAAAAAAAAAAAAAAAAAGCGCCTTGTTAAAACTTAGTAAATGAATGTGAAATGAAATTTACCAAGATGATTATCTGATAGCAGTGATAAAACCACCCTAACCAACTGGGTGGCTAAAAGTAGTTATTTTGGCTTTTGATCCTGAATATATCTGCTTGTCAATTAGAAGGTGAAAGGAAAGAAATGAATCCTTAGACTTTTTCTATTCATCTTTGAGTTTCCACAGGAAATGAATTTTGAATTTGGCCTCCGTATAATTTTCACCATTTCCTTCCAGTTAATTTTCATGGATAAGCAAATTAATTCTATCTCATTTCTTTATGCCAACCATATTGGCTTGGTTTACAGGTAATTGTACGGTGTTATCCTTGCCCGCCAACATCATTGCTAATATTGGATTTGTAAATATTAGCAAGCTGACTATCCAGCAGGAGGATACCATTTTCTTTTATTATTTTTTTAATCTTGAAGAACTCCCATTGCCCTAATTTTCTTCATGTTTTCCACTTTCATTTGGAATTTGATTATGTCTCCCATGCCATTCAACAAGTATCATTATGAATGGATAACTGAATTATTGGTACCATTTCAACTGATGTTTAGCATCATTTCACTTTTATTCAATCCTGAGTTACTCAGGATGTCTTCTCTGCTTACCTCCCAGATTCCCTCTTAAACTCCACTCATTTCCCTTGTTTCCCATTCTCCAAATCTCCACGGATTTGCAGTCCTTATGTATTACCTAGTGTTCCTTCTGTCAATGAGATCTCTTTCCATCCTGTCCTCATTTAGTTAATTATTAGTTAGTTTTCTTATCTCTCCTTATACATCTGTTCGTGAACACACATGGCTGTCATGGAGGGCATACTTTATAGAGTTATATAAAGGATACAAAGCAGAGCAAAACAAATTTAGCTGTGACCATGTGGAATTTAAAGTGTAGTTGAGAAGACCGATATTAGCACACACACACACACACACACACACATATACATATACATATGTTTGCATATATGTAGAGGATCTACAGGAAGAAGCAGAAAAGTGTTGTCCCTGGAGAAAGGAAATTCCCTTGGGGTAACAGAGCTAAGAAGAGATTTGGAGAAGAAATTTCCTTTAGAATTGTTTAAACATGTGCCAGATGCCAGTAGTTCCAGAATCAATCAATTAAATATTTGAAAACTGTAGAAGTACTGTGAAGGAATAGTAGTACTTAGTGCCATTAGAAAAGATACCAGAACTCAATTTAATGTGGGGAACCAATGGGAGTCTTCCCTGAGAGAGTGATCCTGTTTGGAATGCGAGGGAATGTTCCAGGCAGAGCAATCAGCATAAGGAAAGGCCCGTGTCAAGGAAAAGACTGACCTTGGAAGAAAAGAAACAGAAATAGAGTCAGCATGTTGAGAAGGAAAGAGAAGTTGGTGAGAAGTGAGACTGGAGGGGATGAGAGGAGCTACATAATGCAGGAGCTATTAGGTGATGGTGTGGATTTCACATTTTATTTTAAGAGCAAGTGGGGGCAGGGTATAAGTATTTTGAGCAGGAAAGGACAAGATCTGTTTATTTTTGAAAGATGATCTTGGATGTTCAGTAGAGAATGTATTAGAGACAGAGCCAAGTGTAAGCTAGGGAGACTCTCAAGACTATTGAAACAATGTTGTATTAGCACAAAAGAGATATTGCCAGTGGTTTAGACTATGGTAGAAAATGGCAGAAGTAAAGAGATTCAATAAATATTGTGGAGGTGTCCTGGGCTGGAAGAGTAATGCATTTTATATGGATGGTGATGGAGAGGGAGAGCTAAGTATGATTTGTAAGTTTCTCTACCCAGAACTCTGGAGGAAAGTGAATTTACTTACTCGAGTGGGGATTATTTTGAAAAGACTACATCCTGTATGATTCCAACTATAGGACATTCTGGAAAAGGCAAAACTATGGAACACAGGAGAACAGCAGTTTTCTCCATGTACACAATATAAGCCAGGAGGTAATGGAGCAGCATCTTTAATTTACTCAAAGAAAACAACAACAACAAAAACCATAGAATTCTATATTCAGCAAAATATATTTCAAAAATAAAGATGAAATAAACTTTTTCAGAAATTCAGAGGTGGAAAGAATTCATCAAAATCCTTGCACAATCAAAAATGTTAGAACGAGTCCTTTAGGCAGAAGGAAAATGATACCCAACGGGAATGTGCATCTACACACAGAAATGAAGAGCCCTAGAAATGGTGAATACATTAATAAATAGAAAAATGTTTTTTCTTATTATTTAAATTTCCTTATAATTGACTTTTTTAAAGCAGAAAGGATAACATTGTATTGTAACATATGTAGAAGTAACATATAAAAACAACAACAAAAAGGCCAGGAGGAAAGAAATGGAATTATAGTGTTGTAAGGTATTTATAATATTCATAAGAGATATAACATCAATTAGAACCAGACTGTGAAGGTATTTTTAGTGTAGTGATACATGGCATGCATTCTGAAGTATATGTATATGTTTGTGTTTGTGGGTTTTGTGTATATGAGAGCTATGTGTGTGGGAGAAAGGGGAGAGGGAGAGAAGAGAGATCTGGGTTAAAATATAGATCATGTAATTAAATCACTGTTAATTAAAGTGTGATTTGTGGACTGTGTATGGCTAGTAAACAAACTCATTTTTTTTTGGGTAATTCTCACCAGAAGATATTTTTTCCATTGATTTTTAGAGAGAGTAGATGGGAAAAGCAGGGGGAGAGAGAGATACATTGATTTGTTGTCTCCCACACAAGCCCTGACCAGGGGTGAGGGTGGAACCTGCAACCCAGGTACGTGCCCTTGCCAGGAATCGAACCTGTGATCCTCTGGTGCACAGGCGGATGCTCTAACCACTGAGCAGTGCCGGCCAGGGCAAGTAAGCAAACTCTTTGTTAAGGGTTCATGATAAGGTAAATACAAAAATTTAGGCTAATTTTTCAGAAATGTTCATAGCAATGTTCATAGAAAGAGTATTTAGATCAGTTTGCATGAGTCATGTGCTAGGTATGAGCTGGGTTATTCTCACATACAGAAGACCACATATTGGTCTGTGTTGGGTTGAAAATAAGAAAAAGTGATCCTTGATCATAGGTGGTGTGAGAAACACTGATATAACATATACAATTCAGCTGGCGGATTCCTGGGGACAGCAGCATTGAAATGGATACATCGTCATCTCCATGGAAACTGAAGCTCAGGCACAGAGAAAGGTCTATGTGACTGTTAAAAAGGAACAGTAGCAGCACGTGAACATGTTACAAGCAGAATAAAGCAATCAGTAGTTTCAAATATCAGCCTCAAATTAAAATTACAGAGGCGGACACTGGGAGTCCAGGGGCCCAGTTCTAACTAAGCTGCTTCATCCTTGGGCAGCTCCAGGCCGCGAGTTCCAGCGCGAGCGGGGCGTCGGGCACTGTTCCTGCAGCGGGTGTCAGTCTGCACATGTGTCTCTGTTCTGTTTCCTCTCCTCTGTGTTCACCTGCCACTGTCATCCTTGGTCTCCACTGCGGAATTCTGCCCACTCTTATTTTGTTTTATAAACGTCGCCAGTTTGGCAACATAGCTGTGTTTAGGGTTATGTGATCATGTCACTACTCTGAAAACTAAATCACCATTTACATTTTGCTTCTTACTATTTTCCCCCAAAATAAGAAACTCTCTATTTAAAAAAAAAAAAAAAAAAAAAAGAGAGAGAGGAAGAAGAAATTGAGTGCCTCACATGCTACTTCCCACAAGAGTGGGTTGCTAACGTTGAAGAGGCAGAATGTGGCTGCCTGGTACTGTCAGCTTTGTTTTTCACTCTCTGCCACAGTTATATTTTTTCACAGTAGAAGGGAGAGATCCTTCCCCCCCAGCACTCCCTTCAGACACCACAATACTCGCTGCGCTGATGGGCTGAGGCCAGGGCAACCGAATGCAGTGGGAGGAGGGAGGCCGTGATTAAATCAGTAGTGCTGGGTTACTCCTTGTTGGCCAGCGAAATAATGTTTTCATTTTGTTAACAGGGTGGTTATTTTCTTTTACCCAAAATCAATTTAAATGCAATTGGAATGTAGAGTGTATGTTTTGCTTAGACACCGACTTAATCCAGCTGTAATTGTTGCACTCTCTTGAGAATGGGCACAGACCAGCACTTCTATTATCCACTCACTTTTTAAATCAGTGCAAGAGATTTAATGGATTCTTAATTTAAGGTGTCGTTCCCTTAACTTTTACTTCTTTTGTGTCTTCTCCTTTTATTGGATTATCAGATGCACTTCAATGGATAAAGTTTCTCTTACAATACATACAGAGTGAAATACGCAAGAAAATTTGGTGATGCCCTCGGTGGTACCTGTAATTTGGAAGGAATAGGAATTTTGATACAAAGTACCACATATTACCCAACCTTCATTATTGATGAGTAGATGGTTGGATATGAGATTTCTTTTCTGCAACTATTAAGCAGTGTGGACAAATTAGACTTTGGGGTTTACTCCATGTGTCCTCAGAAGCAAGGCTGGAGAGTTGGGGAGGTGAGGGTGCAGGGACTCTCTGAGCACATGCTCAAACAGCGACTTCTAAACATGCATCAAAAGGTAATATGCTAATATAATCCTCTTAATAACTGTAATGAAAATGTTTGATCAGCCGGCAAATATTTGTTCTCTGTTCTGTACTTGGCTGATTGGTCTGCCTCTGAACATTATCTCTATGAAACATTTGTAAGAAATTCCCGGCACGTGTTGAATAGTCGAATAGATGTCTGTACGGGGAGGCGGGCTCTTCCTTCAGAGATGAAATCTTTCAGGGGGACAGCCTCCGGTGTTTTAGGTGTTCTGGCGAAGGAAGGTCGGACAAAGCAAATGTGCAGCAATTATCTCTGTATCTGGAGAAATGCTTCTGTCCGTGACATTTCGTCACCTTAGATTTTGTACTCGCCGCTTTCTAAAGATAAGTGGTTCTCCACTGAAGGGTGTAACTGGGTATTAGATTTATGTTAAGAGTAAACATTAATTATCCATACAATATCTAGGAGAGCCGGTGCATCTGAAAGGTTTGAAAGGGGGCAGAAGCGCTAATGTGAAACAGAATTCTTAGGCGCTCGAAGCCCGGGGGGCCCCTGGTCATGCCGGGGTTCACTTACACCTTCGGCCATCAGGAGCCCGTGCAGTGCTCGCAGCTGTGCAAAGCGGTGAAGCTGTTTCCTTAAGCACCAGCCCCGATACTTGAGGAAACAGGAGAATAAATTAAAACGGTAGGTTTTCTACCATTTTAAGAGGCGATGTTACTTGCCTTGTATGAGAATGTTCTCAGCGCGCACAGGTTTGTCTGAGGGGCTGGCCGGAGAGTCGCTGCAGGGTCCGCGTGGTGAGCCTTGTGGATGTTGAGACTGACGGGATCGGTTACAGTTTCCTCGGGATTCACTTTTTTCATGTTTAGGTTTTTAAAGGTTAGCTGTTAGAGGCATTGTTTTCTTATTAATGATTAACTTTTCTTTACCTTCCTTCAAAGGGAGGAAGTCAATTCAAAGTGGCGGACTTTTGTAGTTCTTAAAAAATTTACTCACAGAAGAATAATTTGCATATCCTGACCATGACCTGTCTGAAATACTGGGAGTCCAAAAACTGTATGAATTTAAAATAAAAGGTGTTTAAATGCCCCGTCCTTGCCCTCTGCGCAAGCCTCTCCCTCCTTATGAGCCACTTCCAGCCCACGTGGCGAATGAATGATCATTGTAGCCCATCAAGAGCTGAGAGAGTTTGCCAATTAAGACTGGATCCCTGTAGTTTCATGTTGACCCCCGACCAGCAAAGCATTCCTGGTATTCCAGGAACCTGAAATATTTCTTCCCATTTATCAGTGTTTAAAATGAAAAGTCCCTTTAGTTATTTTCTTGAAGGCACACAGGCATTCCCTTCTGAGTTGGTGAGCAGAAACAGGGATCATCCTGCACTAATGGAATTAGTGCTGGGTCAGAGAAAACATGACTTGAAACAGTGACAAGTATCTCAGAGGTTTTAGAAAAACATGTAAGCAGGACTTCTCAACCTCAGCACTATTGACATTTGGGGTGAGATAACTCTTTGTGAATCTACCCTGTGCATTGCAGGGCATTCAGCAGCATCCCTGGCCTCTGCCCTGTAGCGTGGTCCCCTCTGTTTGTGACAAAGAACAATTTCTCTAGACATTGACTAATGTCCTTTCCAGGGACACCGTTGCCCTCTCCCACTATTGTGACCCACTGAAGTGAATAAGAACCTACAGGAGTAATAAAAATTTCTCCCTAGAGAACATCAGTTTCAAATGAGAGTAGACCACCTACTTATGGGTAAGTTTAATGCATTTAAGTCTAATATATTTTCCCAAGCTCTATTCTCTTAGACATCTCTCTACTTTTCCAGGTGTGTTACAGCTTGCTTAGCATGCACAGAAGAAATGTGCTTTTGTAAACCTGTGCTGTGGAGTGGAACTGATATTAAGTTTATGGGTTGGTATTGTCAAATTCTTAGTACTTCTCTAATGGAGGGGTTTCATATAAGGGCTTGGATAGCCCATGAAATGCTATACAGCTTGCATATTGACAGAAAATCTGATCTACTAAATATGTAGTAGCAACATCCACGTGTCTGTGATGATCCTGGATGGTCAATATCACATAGAGAAGATTCTAACAGTATCACCCTCCCTACCTGCTGTTTTACTTACTCACCTGTTGGGAAGGGAGGCAGGAGCCTCAGCATAGGGAGGATGGAAGCCTACAGTGTAAAATCTGGAAAAGTTCTTAGAGATAGTTTTGGATTGTAGCTGCTTTTGCCTCCTAAGCTCCCCTTTTTATAGACAAAGACCACTGTTCCTCCTCTAATAAATCATCTCATGAATCTCATCCTTGCCCCATCCATTGCCAAGGACATACAGAGCAAAGGCCATTAAAGTATATGATCTCCCTGGCTAATGAGATTGGTGTTGGTAGGGGCTCATGACTCAAGGAGTGTTCAGTGAGAAACAACCTCATGTCTTTAGTGGACCATTTGGAAGCAGAAGCTATATTTTCAGTGGGATTGGGAAGACAGACTGACTATATTTGCAGGCCCTAGAAACCAAAGCAGAGAGATGAAGCAGATTCTTCATGAAATTATTCAGAGCTCTAGAGCCAACGGAGTCTGAAAGGTGGACCCTTAGAATTTTGTTTATAAAGTGATTGATTCCATTCTGTAACTCAAGCAGTGTGTTTGATTTATTATGTTGCTTGCAACCCAATGTCCTCATTATTAAAAATATGTTTATACTCATCGCCATAAACCCATTTTACAGATGGTCTGACTGCATCCAATGAGTATTTGATTTTCCCTAAGATCATACTTACCTAATCACAATCTTCTGTAACTTAGAGTCTATTTGTTCAGTTGTACAAATCAAATTGAATTTGGTCCGTTTCTCCAATGCCCACCTATAAAGTAAAACAGCTTATTCTTTAGTTTATGTAATACCCAATAAATGGTGTTGATTCTTTTATACTTACTGATTGCCTAAATTGGTTAAATGTATAAACTCTCCTGAAGCTTTGGCCTGCATTATTTGTTCATCACTTCCTTCAGAATTAAATTTTTATGTTTCCACATAAATATGCAAAATAGACACATTTACAATGTAAAGTATTTATCTTAAGTCTCCTCATTGACACAGGATCTTAAATTGAATGCCGATTACCCTATTTATTAAGATATTTAAATGGCTATTGTAGTTCTAAAAATTTTGTCAAGAGGATAAAGGTACAGTCACATTTTTTCTTGAATAATTCACATGCAGATCTGTGATTTTAAATTTTTAAGCTAATTGCCTTTTCTTTTATATTTTTCCATGAGCACTATAAATCATAAAATTTATAAGACACTCCCATCATTTTCCTTATGACAAATGCAAAGCACAATTATAATCAGAATATAATAGCATCAGTATGTTTATACAGATGTTAAAGTACATTCATCAACATTTATTCCATATGTCTGCAATCTAGCTTTCTCTTCTGTTGTCAAACCAAAGAATTTTAAATTAGGATATTTTTTACTGATATCTTTTATGCTTTTATATGCTGATATGTAAGACAAAGATGTATCTTATTGAAGTTGATGGTTATAAAGTTAAGAGTTTTGGTTACTGTGGGGTTGGTAGGGGTGGCAGAAATGTAGGACACAGTCTGAATTTTCTTGCTTTAGAAATTGTCATAGGCAAAAGTTACAGTGACCAATAGTGGGAATGATTTTATGTGATTATACTGAGTTTGTATAAACTTCTGACTATTCATCACCAATGCTAGAGAAATCCTTTCGGGAAATACTGAAACCTCAATCCAAATGAGAGTGTGCATGCCCATGTCTTTCACTGTTCTGATGACCCTAAAAACAGTGAGTAAATTAAAGAAAAAAAAATAGCTTTACTGAAGTGAGGGGAGTGGGGCAGAAAGGCTTTGAAAATTTTAAGATTTGACTTTATACTATTAGCCCTTGTGGAGATCCCCAGAGTGAATGGCCCTATGAATTATAGGGTCCCTGATGGCAAGACGAGTTTCATACGATGACAGAGCAGCACCTTTTGGCCTTTGGAAATAGCATACATAATCAGAAATCCTGAACGTCTTCCCAGATTATGTCAATTAACTTTGTTCTTCAAGATTTCCTTTGCTATTCTTGCTATTGTTGGTACTTTGCATTTCTATATAAATTTTAAAATCACCTGTCAATTTATTCAACAATCCCATAATCCAAATATTAATCACTAGAAGCTCTTCTTTCATTTAGGATGGAGAAGGTGATAGAGATCTTAACCCCTCCTGAAACACAAAAGTACTGGATGAAGCAAAAATTATACTTTTGTTTAAAGATGATAAAGAGCTGTGTGCTCAAGTAAACCTAAAAGAATTAAAATCTAAGGAGACAAAGCATCCCTTAGTGAGCAAAGGAAGGAGGGAGCTTTGGTACATGCAGATTGTGGGTGGAGTACAAAGAAGAGGAAGCCTGCCAGAGAAGGAAAAACTTTGCCGCATACAGGCAAAGCCAGTAAAGCTTTGATGAACCTGTGGGCTGGCATGTTAATTTAGCATGAAGGAGCCTTGACTGTAAAGATAATTTTCATTGCCAAGTCGTTGTCTTACCTGAGAATTTTCCTGAGTAAGCAGAGGTTGAGCATTAGCCCATCTATTTCAATCCTAGGGCTACCATTGGTCACTTGCCCAACACTGGAGATCTCGGTGGGACAGACTACTCTGATTAAGGCTTCAGCTCTATTGCCCAATATGGTTAACCATGCCCACCCTGTCTTGAGAAGGTGAATGTCACCAGGTATACCATATCACCCTCTCTTCCCATTGAAATTATGCAAACAGTTACTACCGTCTCTGGTCCACAGGAAGTAGCCACCATAGGATGCTGGCGCTCCCCTCATCCATGTAAACCTCAGGTCTTAGGTGAAGGCGGCACCTCTAGACCCTCATGAAAGACATAATTAGAAGCTGTGTGAGCAAGTTTTGTACCAAAATTCCTTAGCATTTTAATCTCTGTAAGTCTTTGGATACTAAAGAGGTTCTAGTATTGCCATTTCATTCAGTGTAGACCACCTGCAGACCACACTTCAGATAGAGCCTCTCCCAGCCAGTCCAGGTGACATAGCACATTGAATACAAAATCTCTTCTTAGTGCACTGATGCTAATATGTATATTTCAGTAAGGGATTCTATCCCTTCCTCTCTAACATAACACTCTTAGATGTAATTTTCATATATATTCTCCAGGTTTATGCTGCTATAAATTAGCAAAATTTTGCAAATATTTTGGAATATGTGGCACCTACGTAAGAGTCGCAACTTGTTGCGGATTCCCTGGGGTCTTCTAGGGTTTGAGCGTGATTATAGGTCTGGACTCAATGAGAAGTGCCGTGTTTCTGGGGAAGGGGGTTAAAACTCGAAAAGGATCAGCCATCCCCTGCAGTGCAACAACTTCAGGGAGCCCATTCCACCTTCTTCAGGCAAAGAGAAACTGGCCTCCTCAGACAGAGGCAGGAAGGCGAGCTGACAAGAGTGAACCGACCAGCCTTAGGGGTGCAAGGTCCACATCTTCGTCAGAATCTGTCCAATATTCCCATCCCAACTTTCAAGGCCTTACTCCTTTCCGCTCATTACCCTGACTTGAGCATGAGAGACCCTGGGAAGTTGTGAGTTTAAGGTGCACTATAACTTAACTATCTGCAGGATTAGACTTTGGTTTGGCTTTCAGAAATTTTGTCCCTAAAAGTACAGCAAATAAGTATTATTTTATGGTTATCAAAGCTGTTTGTTGGTTCTTACAGACCCCTGAGCTGGGGATATAAAGTTCTAGGCTCATCATTTTATTTTATTTTTTTTAGCTCCTGTGAAACACTTACTGACATAGAGTCAGCCCCATTATAATTTTTATTTTCATTAAAATATTCTATATCAACAAGAGTACTTTGCGTTTTTAAAGCAATTGATTTTAGGTAATGATTTAAATAATATTTTTGTCACTTTATGCCATGATCTACCAGTATCTCCTTTTCTACTAGCAATGGGGTCATTCATGCCTTTGAATCTTTAATCAGATGAAATATATAATTCCAGGTGTCCATCTTTAGATTTGTTGGCCATAGAATATCTTTTTGTACCAATGCATGAATCAGTTACATTTCAATCAGAAAAGCAAAACTATATTGAGTGTTATGGAATAAAGAATGTATTAGAAATTTGACTTTACCTAATTGTAGGAAGTTCAAAGGCCCAAAAGCAATTGAGGGATAGAAACAAATCACTATCAAGCCTTGGAACACCTGAGTCAATCAAAGTTGAGGGGGAAATTTGGAAGCTGTGCACGCCCACGTTTTAGAGAAGGACCGTGAAAAGGGGATTATTGAGAAGTCTACAAAAGGCTTCTGACTTTTTGTGCATATATAGATTGTAAATATTTTCTCCTGTTCTGTATGTTGCCTTTTACTTTGTTGATTGTTTCTGTTGCTGTGTAGAAGTTTTTTAGTTTGATGTCCCATTTTTTTTTTCCTTTTGTTACTAATGCTTTTGGTATTATTTCAAAAAAATCATTGCAAAACCAATGTCAAGAAGCTTTTTTCCTATGTTTTCTTCCAAGATTTTTATGGCTTCAAGTCTCACATTTGTCTTTAATTTACTTTGAGTTAATTTTTGTAGATAGTATAAAATCGGAGTCCAATATCCTTGTTTTGAGTATGACTATCCAATTTGCCCAATACCATTTATTAAAAAGACTATCATTCGCCCACTGAATATTCTTGGCTCCCTGTCAAGTATTAGGTTACCATGTAAACATGGGCTTATCATCGGGCTCTCCATTCTGCTCCTCAGTCTGTGTGTGTTTTATGCTATTACCATCAAAACAGTGCTGTTTTGATTATAAAAGTGTGGGTGAAAAGGGCCACATGCTAAACCTCACAAGCTCAGGGCGGGCCTGCATGGTGGCCTTGCAAACTCAGAGACCTAAAGTAACCATAAAAGATGGTCTCAAATTAAAACTCTTTAAACATAAGCAGTTTATGGTTGGTAGCCCTGTCCTAGGCAGTATTTTCCCCTAACAAAGGTTAATTTTCACCTTAACTTAAGCCTGTCAGTTGTCTTTTGCATCTGAGATAACATACCTGATTAACACAGGCCTTTACAAAACAAAGTAGTCCCCCCCTCCCCCCTCAATGCACCAGGGCAGAGACCAGGAATCTTATGTTATTGGTATCTTGTTAACTGTTGACTGTTAACTGTCCTGTACCCACCTATGTAAAAGAAGTACATGTCTATCATTTTACTTTTGATCCAATCCCTGAGGTCCCCCTGTTCCCTCCCCGTTTGCTTTCTCCCGCCTCCCTAATCTATCACCAATGGATTTCATGTAACCCACTTGCGTCTTCCCCTTTGATTGTAGGGTGTAAAGCAAGGTGCAAAACTGCTATTATCCAGAGCATTATCTCAATCCTTGAGAGTTTGGCTCCTCAACGTATGTCGACAGTTTGGCTCAAATAAACTCACAAAAGTTCTTTACAGGTTTAAATGTTTTCTTACATTAACAAAAGTTTTGTAATATAGTTTAAAATCAGCGAACGTGATGTCTTTACCTTTGCTCCTTTACAAGGTTACTTAGGCTATTCAAGGTCTTTTGTGGTTCCATATGAATTTTAGCATTTCTTTTTCTATTTCTGTGATAAGAACCATTGAAATTTTGAATGGGATTTCCTTGAATCTATAGATTGCTTGGGTAGTAAAGACCTCTTAACAATATCCTTCCAATCCATAAATATGGATATCTTTTCATTTATTTGTGTTTTTGTCAATTTCTTCCCTCAGTGTCTTACAGTTTTTGGTGTAGAGATCTTTCACCTCTTTGGTTAAATTTATCCCTAAGTATTTTATTGTTTTTGATGCTATTGTGAATAGGTTTTTATTTCTTTTTCAGATACTTTGTTGTTCATTTATAGAAATGCGACTGACTTCCATATGTTGACTTTGTATCCTGCAATTTTAGTGAATTCATTGATTAGTTCTAGCTCTGTGTGTGTGTGTGTGTGTGTGTGTGTTTAGTTACATTTTTTGTGAAGTCTTTAGCGTTTTCTACGTATAAGGTCACATTATCGGCAAACACTGGGACAATTTTACCTCTATTTCCAATTTGGATGTCTTTTATTTCTTTTTCTTCCCTGACTGCACTGGCTAGTTTATCCAGTGTTATAATGAATAGGGGTGGTGAGTGGTTTTTTGGGGGGGGGCACCTCACTCTTGTTTGATTTGTGATCTTAGAAGAAAACCTTTCAAACGTTCACTGCTGAGTTTGATGTTCACTGTGGGTTTGTCACATAGGTCTTTGATACGCTGAATATTCTCAATTTGTTGAGAATTTTTATCATAAAAGACTGTTGAATTTTGTCAAATGCTTTTTCTGCATGTAATAAGATGATCATATGATCTTGTGTTTAATTCTATTAATATGGTGTGTCACAGTTATTGATTTGCATATACTTGTATCCTGCAGGCTGGGCTTCATGGGTCACGTAAACCACTGTTCAGACTTGCTGGTTTTGCAGGGCCAGAGGCTAAGCTCCATAGCTGGGCAGGGCTGCTGGTCTGGCTCCCTATCTACACAGGACGAAAGATGTGTTTTATGGCTGCCTGGAATCTGTAGCTGCACTTCCTAGAAAGGTGGGGCTGGAGGCTATGCTATGCTCAGCAATTGGGTAGGACTATGAATTTGCTCAACTGCTTGGTGGGGCCATAGAATGGACTCCATAGCCACTAGGGCCCTATCAGCCTGTTGGCTGGGAATTCAGATCAGACAGAACTGCCAATAGAGCTCCCTGACCAGATGGGAGCTCAGCTCAGCTCTACAAATGGGCAGAGCTGCTAGTTAAGATCTCTGCTCAGGTCCACCAAGATCTGAATCCCAGTGGTGGAGCTCTGCAGATTACTTCGGTGATCTGTATGAGGTGACACCTAAGGGACACCTGAGGAGCATCCTGCAGTTCTTTGGAAGTTGGAAATCCACCTTGGGTTCTTTTTCCACTGAAGGAACTATAGGCTTTGGGAGGACCTCTTGGTGCAAGAGTACCAGCCTAGAGGAGGGGCCATGTACTCAAAATGTTACCCCTTCTCTTACCCTTCCTTCTCAGTCTCTTTTGTCCAGTGTGGGTCTCCATTTTCACCCCCAGGTTCTGGGAGTTTTGCAATGATGTCTTTTCTATGGGTAGTTACTATATGGCTGTTTTGTGAGGGGACTGAAGTCAGGAATGATCTATGTTGCCATATTGGTGACATCCAGTCTCTTCATTTGGGAGATGAATAGTGAGACAAACCCGTTTTAGTGAAAGCCAGGCTTCAAAGTGGTAGATTAAGACCAAACTCCAAAGATAATCTCAAAATTTAAGATTATGAAAATCTGAAGTTATTGCTATCCTGGGGATCACCAGCTCTCTCCAGGTTCTTCAGCTTTAATGGAATAATGATTGCTTCAAGGACTTCACATTCATTTAGGGTTGAGTCTGTGCTGGGAGGCAGCATGAGGTCATAGACCGTGGAGTCTTGAGAGATGTGAGTTTTCAAATATTGACTGCTACTCCCTGGTTGTGTGTACTTGAGTTTCTTAGACACAGAGCCTTAGTTTACACATACACAGAATAGGGTTCACATATCTATACTGGTGTTTGATCAACATCTGGGCACCAGCCTAGCCCACTTCACACGTAAAAATAACCATCACAAGGATGATGGTATCAACCTCACCGTATTTATGAGGATTAGATGAGATAATGACTTTTCAATACTTAGCAGTGTTTGGGACATCGTAGCTACTCAGTAAATGACAGCTACTATTGTTATTGTTAACCACTGTTAGTTATCTCCATGAAATCTGTAAGTTTATGGTCAGCCTCATGTATACATTTCAAGAGTAATTCTTAGTTTGCGGTGGTATTTGGACAGATGTTAATTTTTGCTTCAATAAAAGTTGTATCTTTTGTATGTAAAGCTATATGTTTTATAGCTTTACAAAATCTTTTGACAAACATGTCAAAAAATTTGCTTCATATGTATTTAGAGCATAATAAATTTCAAAAGTCTGGAAAATATATGGGCAATTCTGTAAAACAATGACTGCCCAATAAAATTTTAAAGGGAGAAAGACACATTTCTGTTTCTTAACTAAAGCAAATTTCATGAGAAAATTGCCAAGTTTTGATTATTAAAAACTATATAAGTGAAAAATGTTCTTGAAAATGAATGTAGGATATTAAGAAATTCCATTATCCCTGAGGCCATACATTAAAGTTTCAAGATACCACTGAGATAATGTGGTAAGTAGCAAGTTCCTACTGCTCCTTTGCTGGAGGAACAACAAATAAATCTTTGTTTAAAAAAATGGAGGAAAATATAAGTGAAGATTATAGTTATTTTGTTGTGAAATATAGAACAAGCAGATGGGCACATATGTGCTTGGTCACAATTTAACAGCAAACCCATCTGGGGCAAACATGAGAGCAAATTCTAGAGAGAGAGAGAGAGAGAGAGACCCCAGAAAGTGTGTCTCTCACTTTTTGGAAAGTGAAGCTTTTCAGATCATGAGATTAAGGATAGGAAGTGATGACTTTAGGTGAGGGGCTGAGGTTTCAGATGTGGAGTTGAAGCTTCCCCTCTCTCCTCTGCCTTCTTTTGGTTAATAGATTGTGCACTTTAAAAATGTGTCAATTTAAAGAACTTTTTTTAAATGTCATGTTTCCTATCCTGAGTTCAGTGGAAAACATGGCATTTGAAACATAAGCATCACTTTTATACAAATTCATATACATTATGTACTTTTGCAGAAAGTAGAAAAAAGAAAAAGCAGGACAAAACCAAAATAAAACTTAACATTGTTGCTTTCCTCATTTTTTTTAACATATTGCTGGAAAAAATTTATAATCAGAGTAAAGCATATTTTGGATTTCATGGTGCTCTTTAGTATTGGCTATTGAATATATATATGTGTATATATATATATATATATATATATACACACACACACACACATATATATTAGCAAACTGAGTGTTTATATATATATTCCCCCCAAAATGTATACACATACTTTGAATAATTATAAAGGCAGTGTTTATTAAAATACATTTCATTTTCAAAATGTGATAGAATCAGCTGTTAAAGTGTGGATATATTTTTGGGGAATATATAGATATATATATGTGTATATATATGTGTATATATATATAATTTGCCAAGTTGCTGAACTTAAGCTCGTTTTCCCCATCAATACATATGTGAAAGTTAACTGGGTAAAGCTCAAAGATACAAAATCGAATAAGGTTTACGTCACATATAGTGTGATGTTGAGCAAGTCTCAGAGTCTCTAGTTATCAGTTTCCTCATCTATAAAATGGGGATAAAGCCTGTCGCCGCTCTCTCACGCTGAGAGGGTTGAATTAGAAAGGGTTCGTGAAAAAGCTCTGTAAAAGCGTAAGCTGTTCTTGGCACTCTAGCTGGTAAAGACGTGCAAAGTGCTGTGGGACGCAGAGGTGCATGAAGCCTTGTCCTTCCGCCTGGGAGCCTACGGTCCAGCAGGAGAGCTTCCTAAACAACCACAGCGCCAAGCCCTATGTGATGCCGGTCAGATGACCAGCAGCGGGGATTATGGGAGTACAGGACTTTGAAGGAAGAGATCGCATTTGTTTAGAAAGCTTGTGACAGCTTATATGGAGATGGTGATGTTAAACCACACTAAGGCTGTGGACAGATACTTACTGAGTGTGTACTTGGCCCAGTATTTACTGAGAGCTTTACATTGATTCCCCATTTAATTATTAAAAACTTAATGAGGTTAGCACTATTTTTGTCTCTACCTTACAAACAGGAAACTGAGATTCAGAGAGGCGAAGTGACTTCCCAAGGTCACACAGTAAGTTGCTGGGTTGGGATCTGAAGGCACGTGTATCTGTCATGATTCCAGTCACCATGAGAGGACAGTAGCAAACTGAAACTCGGACTTGTGCGGAGCCCAGAAAAATGGTGGTCCCCATCACAGTTTTTCTCTCCTCCATGCGCACAAGCCATCACTTTTGCTCTGTGCCTCTACACCTTCTCCCACATACAAGGCAGGGCATCCAGGGCAACCTTGCCCCTGCTCTCAGCCATGTGGCTTGCGTGGGTCAAGCGCATGAGGTACACGCTGTGCCACTCCTGAGGCTAAGCTTCAGAAAGCCGTGGATGCTTCCCTTTGCTCTCCTGCGCTCCTGCCGTTGCCACGAGGGGGGCTGCCAGAGCCGTCTCGCCGTTTCCAGAGGACAGTGAGAGACGAGCAGCGGAGACGCCCACAACCAGGCCAAGCCTGAAAGAAAACCCTCAGCCAGCTCACAGAGGCGTACCGGCACGTCCATGAATTATGATAATCAATGTTTTTTGCTTTAAGTCACTTAATTGGGAGGGGGGTTTGTTAGGCAGCAATAACTAACTGTAACAGGTTAAAAACATTTTTAATATGTGATCTTTCATATTATAAAAGTAACATTTTCTTAAAAAATTAGAAAGAGCAAATGATGTGTCTAAAGAAGAGAAAAATTTGCCAAATCCACCACCCTGAGGTAAACGTTATGATATAATAAGAATAATGCCAATATACTCTTTTCTATGGAGCAGGCATGCTCCAAAAAACTTCCCATGTACTGAAGCCTTTAATACTCATAGCCCTGTATAGATTAGAGGCTAGATTTTAAATATGGGAACGTTGATTTAAACCCCGAGACCGTGGTCCCAGCAGCACTTTCCACACTCTGCTGTCTGAGAGCCTCTCTGACCAGCTCAGACACTGCATTTCTTTATCGTCTGTATGCTTGCCCCTTGACCCCACCTGTCACTATAGCATGTGGGATGTGTTGGATGAAGACGGAGGGGTCGCATCCAGGGAGAGATAGCAGGATGGGCGGATGGGGCCACAGAGGATCCCTCCAGCTGTGTAACGGAGACGGGGTTACCCGGCGTGTCAGGAGCCAAGCTGATGAGCTCATTGTCACCCCTGGGAAAGGTGTATCTCACCATTAAAAATAAACATACTTGAAGCCCAGGGATTTGAAAAAGAAGTTTCTTTTCCAAAAAGAAGCTGTCTCTAGTGGCCAAGACAAGTACAGCTGGGAAAGACAGCCATGGAACTGGAGATGCTTGTACTATTCGAGTGTTCTGCGTTTCTCCACACAGGCTGCTTTCAGACTTCTTTACGCCGGCCGAGCGCTGCTCAGGAGCAGCCCGTTGTGCCGGTGGCATCATTATATATTAAGGTGGCATCGCAATCCTTGACTCTCCTGTGAGAATGACTGATGCGAACACCCTGTCCTGTGCTACATTGCTATGAGCAGTAAAAAGACAAGCAACAAGGATCTAGCTTTTCTGGATGATTATCACTTATAGTGCGGGAAAATAATTCACTGACACTCAGGTATCTCTAATGGCTGTATTCTCCGTGGCTTCTCTGTGCTGTGGACAGTAATTTCTTTCATTCAAAAAGAAAATGACTCATTCTTAAAAGCCAAGCCTTGCTCTTTTGAGCTACACAAGGGTGATCATGGGCATCCTAACGTAAAATAGCTTTTCATTGTCCGTCCTGGGTCTCATGCATTCAAACATAACAATTAAAAAAATTTTTTTTAAGTTATCTCCTGCAAAAGTGCCTGAGGGAGAAGAGACAGCTGTGTGCATCCAGATTTGGCTTTAACTGCCACCTCTCACCTAATCACTTTTGACAGCTTGTCTTCCAAGCTACGGTCTGTATGTGAAAACTTCGATTGGCCTCGCAAATAACATCAGTCTCTAAACGTAACCAATTGTCCCTCACCAAAGGCTCACAGGCGGTCAAATGGAATCAACCATATGGCTATTCTAGAATTTCTCATCTGTGAGCCTCAAAGTTGCATTTTCTACTGTGGTCCACCTGTCACCCACTACTGCTCAGGAACAGGCTCTCTCTAATATTCAACAATGCAAAATCAATGAATAGTTATGAAATACCTATTCTGGGCGGTTTTCTAGTTCTTTGTCAGAAGCTCAGGGCCAGTTGAGAAGTCAGCCACACATTTGCCAAATTACCTACACTATGGTAATTGCTGTGATGGGACCACAGGCTACAGGAGCTCATGATATTATGACCTTGTAATTCAAAGTGTGGTCCATAGACCTGTAATATTAGCATTGTCAAAAAATGGTTAAAAATGCTGCTAACTGAATCAATCTGCAGGCAATTAACCAGATCCTCAGGGGATTTTGTGCATATTAAAGTTTGAGAAGCTTTGGTTTAGACTCAGCAATACTTTAGAGCTCATATTAGAATAACCTGGGAGTTTTTTAAGATCCTGACGTCCAGCCCGGCTGGTGTGGCTCAGCAGTTGATTATCAACCTATGATCCAGGAGATCACTGTTCGATTCCCGGTCAGGGCACATGCCTGGGTTGTGGGCTCGATCCCCAGTGGGGAGTGTGCAGGAAGCAGCCGATCAATGACTCTCTCATCATTGATGTTTCTATCTCTCAGTCCCTCTCCCTTCCTCCCTCTGAAATCAGTAAAGACATATTTAAAAAAAAAAAAAAAAAAAAAAAGATCCTGACATCCAGGCTGTGCTCAAGTGCCACTGAATCAGAATCTCTCTCTGCAAGAGGGCCCCAGCCTCAGTATTTGTAGGTAACCCCCCACCTCCACCTCCACTCAGGTGATTCCACTGTTGGTGCTGCCAGCTCTGCAAGCCAGTCATCTCCAGTCATCTGTAAGGAACAGTCTAAGTTAGCATCTATACCTGTTTCCTATGAACACATGCTGTTCAACTGAAGACACTGTTGCCTACCCGGCAACCAATCTTCCCACTGCTAATACCTGGAAAGCTTTCTCATATCTGTTCTCCAGGAAATAGAGGCTACACCAATCCTGGTGGTTCCATTCCCCTGCCAGTGACTGGCTTAAAAAATAGACATAGGATATGATATCCTTCTGACCAAAATGAAGACGAGATACGGGTTCAGGACCTCCAGGGAAGCATCCTTCACTGTTAAAGAGGAGCACAGGAAGGGAGGCATTCTCAGTGTCATTTCCAGCCTTTCAATGTTTCTGTGTGACATCTGAAACCACTGCAGATAGCTCATGACCATGAGACTGAGAACACACTTGGGGGGCATGGGATTCAGGGCAGAAAGTAGAAAAGACATTGGGTTATGGTTGACCTGCTGAATTATCCAGTGCTGGTAACTGCCTCTGATCTCATTGGAGATAGTAAGTTTTCTCATTTGTTAAGACATTTTTAGCTGAGACTTCTCACTTTTGGCTGAAAGCATCGTAACAGATAATATTTATCTAATAGATGGGGGACAATAATACAGGGTAGGGCAAAAGTAGGTTTACAGTTGTTTGTACAGAAAATAATACAATTATCAAGAAATAATAGTACAAGAATAAACTGCTTTGCATACTCGCAACTGTAAACCTACTTTTGCCCCACCCTGTATATGGTCTGAAAAATCCTAGGACCACAACATGAATCATACTTTCAGTATAGAAAGGGACCCCCAAATACCGTTTATTCCAACTGCTCAGTTAGTCTCTGGACGGCACTGAAATAGGTCTTGCCTACAGCAGAAGAGTAACAGAAAATTTAGAAAACTTGCTGATTTCATATTTTTGCAAGACTTCGTATTTTCTGCCTCCAACTTGACAGATGAGGAACACACAGAGAAATAAATTGTTTCCGCCTGAAGGGGCGCAAAGTGCACTGCTCCCAGACACATATTCTTATTGTACAAGGTACGTATATTCCTGTGCAGAGCATAGCTTATTGAAAGCGGAAGAAAAATGGGTGGTCCATGAAAAGTCACCCTTGAATTTTCTTGGCTGACCACCTTTTATGTGGACTCCAAATCTAGAATTACACTTAGGAAAGGCTAGTAAATTTAAATTTCATAATAATTGCTATACTTCCCAATTGGGGGTAATTAAACTTAAAAATAAGTGCTTGCAGGCTGGTTCCAAAGTTACTTGTGATCATGACTCAGGAGGGCACAAATTTTGGTCTGTTTCATTCATTGCAGTATCTCCAGTGCCTAGAATAGTACCTGACACACCTGTATTGGTTGAAAAGATGAATGAATAACTTTCCTGGTCACTATTATATCTCAGCTTCTAGCTTAGTACTTGAAGAAGAGCACCTGCTCAGTAATTGCTAAATAACTTAATGCATAAATGAACATAGATTATACATTAAAACAGATATTAGTAGGGATTAGGAACAGATTTTTGATAATATATTTCATTTGATAATTTTTATTGACTTTATACTGAACCCTGTAGTCTGGGTTTAATCTGCATCACCACAGGAAATAAGAACTTCCCGTGAAAAATAATATAGATGGAGCCACTTCAAAATGGAGTTGGAGTTGTCATCCAGAAGAACTGTCTTGCATGTCTGTCCTTAAACCTTTGGAATGTTTGAACTGGGAAAAATAACCTTTGAGCTGGGCCAGAGCAGCAGCATCTTCCAGACAACTTTTTGTAAAGCTAACAGGAAATCAGACTTTCTGACTCAGGACTGGAAATAAAGGACAGTCTTCAGAATTAACGCCACGAGGCACAGATGAAGAATAAATTAGCTTATTTGTACCTATAGAAATTCCTTCCTTGGCTTATTAACACCAATAGGAATTTCTTCCTTTTATTTATGTAATGATTCCCCTTCCCTTTCTCATAAAAACCTCTTGCCTTCACCCCATAACCAGAGCACTCTTTGCGTTTCTGCTGAAATCAGTTCTTCCAGAATTGCAATTCTCCCAGATCTCAAGTAAACGCTTGTTGCCTCTCCCTTTGGCCTTTTATTTTTAGGTTATCATTCCGAATAATTTCTCTCATTGGGTTGTTATTTGCAGATTGGCTTTTCTAAAGCTTACCCACTTACCAGATAGACGGTCACCACCTTTTGCCCTCCATTCTCTCATGAGCACACTGTTCACTCCTTGTCTCCTTATGAGGCTTTCAGTTTTCTGGACTCAGGAGTGGAGAGAAGAAGCTTCTGATGCCAAACAGGAGAAGGCAACTGAGAAACTGCCTCTGTCACAGCATTCACCTGAGTCTACCGGGAAACAGTGTCTTTGCTGGGCTCATCTCTGAGGGGACACAGAGAAAGGGAATGTAACCACATCTAAGCTTGTACAGCTCACTGCACAGTACAACCAGAAAATTGAGCGATAAGGTGCTGGGGCAAGGAAAGCAATGTTATTTGGAAAGCCAGCAAGCCGAGAAGATGGCAGACTAGTGTCCTAAAGAAAGTACAGAATTTGGGCGTTTATGCCAAGGGCAAGGGGAAACAGGAGGGGTAAGAGGTCATTGACAATTGCAGACATCTGGGCACCAGCAGGGGTCCGAGGAAGATTGTGAAACTTCTTTGTCATTAGTCTGTTGACTGTTGTTGATGTGAATTTGGCCAGGAGGGTCCTGCAAATTTTTGATAAATAATCATTACTTTTGTCCATACTTTCCTTATGGCCTCAGAGAGGCATTTTCTGGTAAGAGGCTGTTTTTGTGAAACTCAGACCACAAGCAGAATTCCTCTAATGATGAGCATGTCTATATGCAAGACTAAGCAGAAGCTATTAACCTGAAGGCCCTGGGAACAAAGCAGGCTTGAACAAGATGCAGTCAGAGAGGCCAAGCATTTCACTCCGTTAAAAAAAGGAAGATTTCCATCTGGCCTAATTAATCATAAGCCCCCAGGATTGGCTTCTTGGGCTCTTTTTGAACTTGGTGAGGAATTGCTGGCGCATTCCTCCATGACCTGCATGGTGACCTGCATTCACCGTGCCTCCTGTCTTGTTCCCCCATGTCATTTCATGGGGCTGCCCTGGGTGGGAGCTAGGCAAATTGCCTCTGGCCCAAAGAGTCTCTCAAGCCCAGCCTGCCTCTTTCAAATGCAAATAGTTTTATTAAAGGCTCACAGGCTGAGTATCATATTATATATAAACTCAAAGAATATTTCATTTTTTCCTCAAGAAATCTGCAACCTAAATTTATAAAGATAATTGGTGAAACATGGTCTAAAAAATTTTAAAAAACAAAATCTTCCTTTTCCATTTGTTAGAAAAAAAATCCAACTGAGTAAATTTGAAGATCTAATTGGTTTTATTAAGTAATTCATGAATTGGGCAGCATCCAATAGAAAGGCTTGAGGTGTTGTACAGAATGGAAAGATTTTACAGGAAAAAGGGTAGGGCAGGGGAGGTATTAACAAGAAAAGAAAGGGTTGTTTTTAGACCAGGTATCATCTTTCGGGAGAAAGAAAATGGCAAGGGTTTTTATCATGCAGAGTGCCTCTTTTATCGATGGGGGATAGAAACAAAAGTTAGGTCAGGTATTAAATCCAGGTTTGGTATCATTAATAGTCTTTAGCACATGTGACATCATTTAGAGCCTGTGGTTTTCTCTTTAACACACTTTAAGTTTCTTCAGTCTTTCCTGATTTACTGTTTGCATCTGTGTGTGTGTATGTGTGGTTTCCTCCTTTGTTCAGTCTTTGACTTTCAGTGAATTGCTCACTTTTCTATTTTCATTTTTATTAGTCGTCCTCTTTTTAAAAGTTAATACTAACCCATGTTTCTGGAGCTGTTATAAGTATTTATTTTGAAGATCTTTCTCTCCTACAGTTTATGATATAGAGCAGGGCATTTGTAAACATTCACTTAAGGGGCCAGATAGGAAATATTTTAGACTTTGTAGGCCAAGATGCAAAATTGAGCCTCTTGATATCTATCTATCTATATATACATCTATATCTTTATATATATATATCTTTATATATATATCTTTATATATATATGTGTGTGTGTGTATATATATGTGTGTGTGTATATATATATATATGTATATCTTTTAATAATGTAAAAACCATTCTTAGTTCACTGGCCGATAAGTACACTGCAGGCTGGATTTGGCTCAAGGACCTATAATTTGCTAGTTTGATATATGGAAAGAACAATGAATAAATGTCATTTGCACAGTTGACTGTGATAGTGCATTATGGTTCCCTATTTTATAAAACAGGACTTTCATCTTAAACAGTGTGCTTACATCATAGGGTTAACTAAAAATATAATTGGTTGCAATATAGAAAAGTGCCTTATAAACTCTGAAGTACACACATAGAAACGAATGGAGTGGAACAGCAAAAAGTCTTAATTATGGTTTAATTATGGTTTAAACCAAGTGGACCTTAGAAGAAAGAAAGCAGCCTATTGCTTGGGGCAGATGGTAAAATTATAACAGAAAACGGAAAGCAAGCAGAGTTGTTCAACTTGACTTACGTTCAACTTTCTCTGTTCAGAAGACAGTTGCATGGGGGGAAAATAAAAAGGACTTTGATGAGAAAGAGTTGATGCTGAAAATAGAAAAAATTATGGGAGTCCTCCCCATTGACTCAAAATGTTAATTTGCCTAAATCTCTCTCATTATCTTTTGGGATAAGATTAAAGAAATTCAGGCTAAGTGGACTATATTTAGATCTTTCTAAAAACTTCCTGAATGAACAAATCCAAATAAACAAATAATAAATAAATAAATAAAGCCACCTAATCTAGGGAAGAGGTCTCTAGAGGTGTGCTTCAGAGCTCTGCCTTTAACCTAATCCTTGTCAAAACATTTATTTGAAATTTAAAATCTCAGTTACAGGCTTTTCTATTGTTAAAGAGAAAACCCCAGGCCCCAAATGGAGTGTCTTGGCCTAAAGCCCATGGCACCTATCCTAAACACTTAAACAGACCTAAATCCACTTTCAACCTTCTCAGGAATGTAATCTTAATTGGTCAGTCTGAAATTTTCTGGTCAGTACCAATGAGGTAATCTGTCATGGGGGCTCTCTCTATCCCCCCAAAAGAAGCTGAGGAAATCTGCCTGATAAGGAGCACCCCCCACCACCACCACTGCTTCCCCTAAGAGAAGGAACTTGCCTCTGAAGGCCCTTTCTTTTCTTTTGCTAATAACATTTTTGTCCCACTCAGTTTCTGCCTGTAAAAGCCTTTCATATTGTTTAGCTTCTCAGGACTTCTCTCTACTTGCTAGATGCGATGCTGCCCCATTAGGAATCACTCAGTAAAGCCAATTAGATCTTCAAATGTACTAAACTGAATTTTTGTTTTAACACTATTTTATAGATACCCTGAAAGTTGGAGTGACTGAATGACCTGTAAGAGTCTTCCAGCTCTAAAATTCAACAGTTTAATATTGTTAAGAAAAAAAAACAACTTCCTTGTATCTGAGCTAAAATCTATTCTGAAATAGATGTTTAAATATTTGAAAGTAGTTATTATCTACTATGCCATTTATTGTCTATAATAAATGAACATTCATAAAGAAACTTCAAGATGTGTTTCCTGTCCTAAACTTGAACAGACTCTGCTTGCAGTGCTCAGTCCTAAGAATTTACATTGCTACTACTTAAATTTCATCTCCTTCATTCTTAGCATTATGTAGGCAGACCTGTCAAGGTTGTTTTGAATCACAATTCTGTTGTTAATAGAGAGATCCAGAGAAGAGAATGATGATCTAAGGTAAGAAAATGCCTTAATGATAGAGGACCATGTAGGCAGTACTGGAACTTACTTCCAAATGAATTAGATTATTTATGGTTAATTGTGGAGCTCAGGTGTCAATGGCAAGGGAATGAGGTAGTTGGGCATCAATTTTAACTCAATATGAGGAAGTTGTTCTTGTTTTGTTTGTTTTGTTTTGTTTTTACCACTGAGTACTTTCCAAGAAAAGATAAAATATGTCTATTGTTCTTTCCTGATGTAATAAAAATAGCCTTGGTTCTGGCTTAGGGCACTTAGCTTCTAAAGTCAGCCTCTAAAAGATCAAGGACTTCTTTGAGATCTAGAATAAAAGTAAATAGAGAGTGAGAATCTCCTAAGTCACAGAATACTGTTTCAATCTTGCTTTTCTCCTGGAGAGTTCAAACAGACAGTAGAAGCCCATTGAAGGTCTTGGCTCACTGCCTTGGCCAGAGAGTTTCCTGTTAGGATTCTAAATTACCTTCCTGGCCAGGGAGCAAAGCACTTTGCTCTTTTCATAAACCCATTACACAATTGCAGCGTAAAGGCTGGTGATTATTATATTAACTAAAAACCTTGCCCAAAGGAGAACATTTTCCCTAAGGAAGAAAGAAAAAAAGTGAATGACAAGCTGGAGCATTAGAATGAATGAAAAATTTGCTCTCTCCTACCCCTAATTAAGAAAAGGTAAAGTAGGCCAGCATTATATTTGCATGACAAAGAAAGCAATGCAAACAGAAGTTGGCTCCAAATTAATCTTCTTTTGAGATTCAAAGTTAAAGGAGAATATAAAACAGGAAACATTTAAAATTTAGTGTGTCAGAAATCTGTGGTCTTTAAGGTATAATCCTCCAGGGGAAAGAGGCGTGCCTGTCACTCAGGCCTGCAGGGCCTTAGAGGGCAACACCATTCATTTATCTTTGCTCTCACATAGGTAAGCCTCTTCCTTTTGACTCTAACTTTGTAGTCTTAAACTAACAAATTTTTATATTGCTGCTGATATATGTTAATTTTTACTTATCATAAGCTTCCAAAGTGGCTATCTGTGCCAGTATTGAAGTTCAGAGACAATATAATGATGCTAGCGTATTGACTAGTGTCCGCTGCAGATGAAGGTTAATGTCAATAGCTGATCGTTTTTTATTAAGGAACACCACTTTATTATCATCTGGTGAATCTTACATCGTTTCTACCGAAGGGTAGTCTGCGAACCATTGTTAGTCCCCAAGCTACTGGTATATAGCAAGAGATTAAGAAGTTGAGAGCAGCCTGGCTGGTGTGGCGCAGTGGTTGAATGTCCACCCAGGAACCAAGAGGTCACCGGTTTGATTCCTGGTCAGAGCGCATTCCCAAGCTGTGGGCTTGAACCCCCAGCCGGGGGTTTGCAGGAGGCAGCCAGTGGATGGTGTTTCTCTCTCATTGATGTTTCTATCTCTCTATCCCACTACCTTCCTCTCTTTCTAAAAAGCATTAAAAACATATTTTTTTTAAAAAAGAAATTGAGAGCAGATATTTATAGGTGTATAGCAAACTCTCAGTGGTTTTATTTCTAATCAGTATAATAATTTTTAAATGGAGCATACTTGTATATCTTTGTTTTTATTTCAATTTCCTAGTAATTTATTTTTACTGTATTTTATAAAATTGCCAAACATGGAGCAAAATTTTTAAAAAATGATCTTTTACTATAGAGCTCTTGAAATGCCCCACCTTAACTACTATAGAATTTAAGTTCAAAGTTAAAAACAATCTCTTCTTGTTTACCCAACCAATTCTTAGCAAATATTTATTCATTAAAACTATAAATGCACACATTTTTGATAGAATGGTTCATAATTTGCACTGGAAAAATAACCAAAGCAATAGAAACAACTACAACCACAATTATAATTATTGCTGTTAATGTTCTAATTTGTATGGGATTAAACCTAACGGGCACCTACGAGAGGATGAGGGGTACCGCTCATTTAATAATCCCAGACAGTCTGGGTAAATTATTACTATTCCTACTTTACAAATGACAAAAATGAGATTTGGAGAGCTAAATAATGTCAATGTATCATTTCAAAAAGTTAAAATGCATGTCTGTCATACAGATATGAGTAGCTGTTAAAGATGTAAGAAAACAGCTCATTAATAAGAGAGCCAGTAGGATGATAAACCTAGTTCAAAGGAGGAATCAAAAGACCAAAGTAAATAAAATCAATGAAAGACAGAGTGTTGAAATAAGGTTGAAAAATAGATAAAAACAGCTAATGTCCTTTGAGGCTGTAGGACAAGGCTGCAATTTTTAGGGAGTATTTCCTACTAAACAAAAATTTTCTTTTCTTTGGATAAAAATTATTCCAATTTGTTGACCTTCTGCTAATTTAAATTTACTTTTCAGAGCATGAGCTGCAGTTGATAGTAGTTGGGAGTTGAAAGCAGAGCTAACCCTTTGCAGGTCTGCTGGATGTAGGCACAGAAAATTTTCCTTTCTTCTCTTCTAGGTTCTTTGGCTGCTCTAATAATTAAATTGACATAAGACAGATTAGCAGAAGAAAAACAAATTTAATTTCATACATACAGGAGCACCATAAAAATATGAGACCCCAAAAAGTGACCAAAGCAGGCAGCTTTTATTCCTTTTTAACAAGAAAACAAATTTGTGAAGAATTAACAAGACAAAGGACTTTGGCCTTGGGGTAGTAAGTTAATGAAGAAGAAACATTGTTGGTTTATATCAACTTCTTAGCCCTAAATTCCCTGTTTCTGGTGATAAGGATGCTTTCTCCTGTCCTGATACAGGGAGGGTACTTTTCATTGGGAGATTTATTTTCTGTTATTGTGGGGAAGGAGATGGGTTGCAGGGTCCTTCTTGCACTGGCTGTTTCTTAAATGACTTGAATTTAAAGTAATCCATATGCTAAAGAGGCATATTTTGGGGGGACATATTCTGCTCTCCTTTAATGGGCAATGCTCCAGTATGACATTAAAAGGATGCACAGTCGACTTTTTCCTTTATTTCCAAGTTTGGATATTTTATTGAAACAAAAACATTTATTTAAAAATCTTCTAGTTAGTGGCAGATTTGGAACCATGGTCCTTCAGCTCCATATGACCTTTTAAAATTGTCTGTTGGTTCACCGATAGAGGGTTACTATGCAACTGGCCAGAGGGCCTGCTGTTTCCTCTCGGGTAGTACATTTAGTACATCATTGTGGTGCTGAGTCTCCCCACAACGAATCAGTACCCATGTGACGACTACTCACATATGGGAGAATCCGTTTTCATATCTGTCTCCACAGACTCTATAGCGATGATTACAAAAGTGAGATAGTTGTGCGAATAGATGGGTGCCTCCTCGGATGCAGCTTACTGTCATTTCCCAAAGTCTCAGGCTTTAGACACTACTTGGGATGCCAAACTGAAAGTCCAGCTTCATTATCTACAGGAAGTATGACTGAGAGCAGGTGATTTAACCTCCCTAACTTTTCTTTTTCAACTTTATGAGTGAGATATGAGTAGTGCCTCAGGGAGCTTTGGTGAGGATTGCTGGAATGAATGTAAATGCTTCGTATGGTGCCTGGAACACCTCCTTCATTCCTGCTGTTTCATTCCTGTGCCATGTTCCAGAGTGTGAAGCTCCTAGCTTTGCTGTGCCCTCTCCCGTAGGTACCCTAAAGCCGTGAAGACATGTGTATCTAAATGGGGACTCGGAAGGGAGGAAAGGCGTGCCTGTGCTGACCTCTTCTTTCCTTCCTTTCTTCCTGTGCGAGTGCTGCCTGCAGGTGACTCATAGTCTTACCTTTTTAGGGGGAGGCCATTTGCCTGAAATAGACCAGCTTCTTTAGCAGTCATCTCATTAATATTGATATCTATAAATCCTTACTTTTCAAAGGATTTAAAATATGGTCAAGGAAGAGGGTTATTCACCCATGAACCTTAGAGTGGCCTACCGAAAATGCTATAAAAGTTAACTCTTGCTGTCACTTTTTATTTTTTCAATAAGTTACTTGTCTTCCCTGAGCTTGATTTCTAGGTAGGATAACATTATCAAATGCCTCTGTGTGTTATTGTAAGCCAGCAAAAATATTTTGCACGTAAATGGTCTGACCCCTAGCCAATATTTTATCTTGTGGACAGAATTTGTGTTCCAAGTTTTGGTCTTGAGACTATAGTTATTGTATATATAGGACCACTTAAACATAATAACTAAATGGCCATTATGTATGAAGAATACTACCTGTTAGACAAGAAAGGAACCAAAAGAAAACATTTACTGCCTTTGAATAGTTAGTATAGTAATCATCAGTTGCTGCTTTGACTTTGTAAGAAATTTGAGAAGTACAGTTGGACTCAGAGAGTTCTTTCCCAATGTCTGATAGTAATCAAGATGCATTTTACTAAATCAAATATTCAAATTTATAATCTGGTGCTAACATTAGAGATCTAAAAACCCAATTTTTCTGTAAAGTACTAAAAAAGAGTATTGGAAAAGTACCGGGAAAAGTTATCATAAATCTGAAAAGAGTTTTTCAAAATAGGACTTTGATAAAAATGTTGGAATTTATCCTTATGGTAAATACCCATTAGAAAAAAGTGATGACTTTAAAATATATATATCTTTCTTTATGGAAAAAATTAAGTAATTCATAGACCATTTAAGTTCAGTATGTTGCTGATTTCTAATTAAATCCAATTAGAATCAACTCATTTCATCACATGCAGTATTCTCTGTACTATCTTTATTTCAAAGCATTACTATATAATTCTAAACTCTTCTAAACTCTATAGGATATATATATGTATATATATATCTGTAAGACTGGCATTTAGATTGTTTTAGCAATACTAAAGAGCAAAAGAGCAAGGCAAAGGGTTTTTTTGTGTTTTTTTTTGTCTGAGCTGATGAATGTTATATTTGAAAAATGGACATGTATTAATGGTCCTGTCAGTAATTCTATAGTTATGCCTTTGAAGCAGGTACCATTTCCTTGCATTTATGCAAAGCTTTATTTTATGTTTGCTTTCTTTTTGACAATGGTTTTGTTATAATTGGGTTGCTGATAATTCCCTAAAGCAAGCTAGTTTGCTGAGCAATACAGTTTGACAAATGCTTATTAGTAAAAGCTATGCTCATAGGACTCCTTGACTGAACTGTCCCATTGATTGTCATTAATTATCATGTTTATTCACAAACAAGTTTCTATGTTCACTTGTCACTTCAGCAATTTAGATATTGATTGGATCCATTTGGATGTGTAATGCCCAAATTGAGGCTCTCTTGAAAACTTGTCAAAAGGTACAATAGATTACACTGACAGTCAACAGAACAGAACACAACAGTGTTATATTTAAGTAGTTAATCATTTCTGGAGAAGAAAATGCAAGAGTTTCCAAAAGGGATGAGCCAGAAGAATACAAGGCAGTAGACAATGGAAGGCATTAGGATACATTCTTGAGATTTAAAATAGGCACACTGGTAGTCAGTTCATAGCACTTTTTTGTAAATTCACCTCACCTAAAACCTCAAAGAACAAAAAAATATACTTGTTAGGCCTCAGGCATGGGGTTACGGACCTTGTAGTAGGGTAAGACCCTGCCAGTATTAGCTTTAGGCAAGGCGAGAAGCATTTATCACGTGGCATGGCTCACCACAGTGGAGATGGAAGCAGCACTGCATGAAAGTCACAAATCCCATGTTATGCCCCAGGCTCTCTCACTTAGCCGTGTTCCTGTAAGAACCCTGGGCAAGATATCTAGTGAATTTTATATCATTGTGAAACTCTGACAGACCACGGCTCACCATTGTAAGGTGAAATTTCTTAGATGCCAAAGGCATTAAACAAGTGTCTTAATAATCAAAAAAATACGGCTATTCTCTTGAGCCTTAATTTACTTATTTATCTGTAAGTGGAAAAGACTGGATTAGATCAGTAATCATTTAACATACATTCCTTGGGATGTTTATAGGTATAGTGTGAACAATAAAGTTTTGCAACAAATAAGATACCCAAGAATACTAGTGGTACATTTTTATATACAATTACTTTATCAAAATAATGAAAGCAAGATTAAATTAAATCTGATATCTCACTTACTCTTTTTTGGGTGCCTTTGAGGACTTGTTCACAAGTTCATGGTCCTGGTGTGGCCACTAATAACAGTTTCTACTCTCTCTATCCCCACTTCACATCTGCCATCAGAGGAGTGGAAATACAACTCAGCTGCCAGAGTCCCCCTATCCTTGACCACAGTGATGATCCAGAGACGAGCTCATAAACTAAAAAAGTCTAATTAGATTCTTCCCTGAGGTGGCATATGAATCCCAAGAGAGAGAAAGCCACTTGGTGGGTGGGTTTCTCAACTAGGACTGCTAACAGCTGTTTTACACAGCAGCTGGAGAAAGCCTAATGGTGAGAAAGGAAGCAAGAGGTGTGAGGAGGAAGCAATTTGCTTTGAAGACGTTGTTTGAACCCTGCTTTAACTAAGGCTAAACCAACACCGGCCAATGGATTGTGTGAACCAATACATTTCCTCTGTGTGTAAACATGTTTGACTTTGTGTATCTGATTTACAATGGAAGTGTTCCGACTAATATAGGAGTCAGGTATAAAAGTGCATCAGCAAGCCCCACATGGTGACGGTCAATTACACCTTCGGAGGGACTGGTTTTCAGACTAACTCGTCTTTCCTACATGGGTAGTTCCTACTAAGTTTTGAGTTTATTAAGAGCAGTGATCACTAGTTATCTATTTTTCTTATATGCACCGCTCGGCAGACAGTGAGCCTGGCGTACAGGCATCACACCATCAAATTTTAGTGAACAAATTAATTGCCTGAGTTTAAACGTTTGAGTAGGAAAGAAATAGAGCAATGAAGAGGGTATGAGGTGGTGTGATTCACTTTATTTGGAACGATCAGGACGTATTCAAAGCATAATATGTTAGCCAACATTTTCTAAAGTGCAATTTCAGGATTGCTAATTAATTTGGAGGCAATAGGTGTTTTTCCAAAATACATGATGCAAGCATATTACCTAGCACAGTATCCAGCATGTAGTAAATGATCAGAATATAATTTCTATGCTTGAGCTCCTACCTCATTGAGAATGAAAAGAGGTAAATGGTTAGACTTGTTTTATCCCACACTGTCTGGTTTGCACCATTCCTGGAATCTTCACTGATTACAATGTGGAATATTTTTCCATAATACGGTGCTGGTCCCCCAACGGTTACTGGTCCACCACCAGGTAAAGAACTTGTGTCAAAACATAAATTAGTGCATTTCCTTCATCATTACGGAAAATGCCAGTTGAACTAAGCAAGGTGCTTGGTGATAATACTTGACTATTCTCCTGAACTGGAGCTTCTCCTTGTCAAAGATCAGTAACGAGTGATTGGTGTACCTGCACTTACAGTAGCATTTAGAGAACGTTATCAAGGTGTTATCAAGGACAGCTTGAAATAGCCTGAACACCTAACGCCAAAGTCCTTTGAGATCTCTCTATTTCAAAGCTCCTCCTCAGTGCTCATGACCTCCAGAGACTACCCGGACAGTGTGTGTGTGGCTGTGGATGGTCAGTTGCCCCTCAAAGCTGCAGGTCACAGTGGCCCAGAATCTAGCATCCTAAATACATTTGTCATCCTTTCTTTTCCTGAAGTGACTTTGTCCATATTAGTTCCACATGGACGTGACAGTTTTATCATGAGTCATCTCTCTGTCGTATACAACGCAAATGACATTGTCTAAACTGCTTTCAAAAAGGGCATGTTCATTCCTATAGAGTTTTTTGTGTGTTTTTTTTTTTTTACTGTATATTGAAATTGGATTCACTTATGCTGTTCGTTCAACTTCCTTTGTTCAATGTGGATTAATGTTTCCAGAGACAACATTGTTAGGTGGGTCTTTTCCCTGAAACCAAGCAGGATCTTTAGAAATAAGTGTTGCCTCTGCCTTCCATGGCTCTCACGGTATACAAATGGTCATTTCTTCTTTAAGAGAGAAAAGGTTTCTTCAGCTACAATAAGAGGAAGGGCCCATATGGGCTTAGCCTCTGTGCTTAGGAGGGAGTTCTGAACTAAAAGGAGTAAGCTGATCTGCCGCACACTAGTCCTTTTGTCCTGTACAAATTGCCCTTATGCCATGCCTGGATGTGATTTCTCAACCCCATTTATGTAAAAGTGAAACAGCCTGCCCTCCTATTGGCAGTCCCTTCCCACATTCAGCCTTTCAGATCTCTTACTACCCATTGATGTGCTTAATTTCTTGTGTTTTTTTTTTTCTCATTTATTTTACACTGACCTAAAGGCAGTTAGTTATTCACCCTCAGTCCTTGTAGGTAATGGAAATGTATATAATGTGTTATGAAATAGGAAAGGAGAAAAACAGAATTATAGTACAAATTTTTTTAATATATATTCCAAATTTTAAAAGCGCCAAGCCCAATAAAAAAACGTTTCCTTTGGCAAGAGGTAAAGAGAATTATAATGATCATTCGTTAAGTGATTTCTCTATGTCAGTACCATGCTGAGCATAGGGCTTATATCATACAACTTGATATTCACAATAGCCCTATGATGTGGGTTTTATTATCCTCATTTTACAGATGAGAAAACTGAGATTGAGAGGTTAAATAACTTGCCTTGGTTTACTCAGCTAGTACAAGGGAAACCTAAGGTTTTAGCTCATATCTTTTAAAGTTCCAGGCCAATATTCTTAAATATGAATCTATCATATCTACCAATGACACCAAATGAGCAAAAGAGAAATTCATTTTCTTAGCCATTTTCATAAATGTAACGTTCTCTGATTTGTTCTGAATTTCCAGCCAGGTGTTTTCTGAAGAAGCATGCGTGTATTTCTCTATGTGTCTCCATCTGAAAGATCTAATGTCTCAAACTGTTCCCATGGACTTAAGGTAGAAACCCTAATGTCCAATTCAATCGTTGTACTACAAAAAATGAGAGCAAGTCTGTATTCAATCCAAAGAGTATTCATTAAATAGTACACTTATTGGTAGCATAATGGGAAAATAATATGTCACCTTGGTGGGGTTTTTTGCAGCTGGATGGTTTCTAAAAATACAACTTTAAAGGGATTGCTCTTTTCTTGTACACTGCTAGTTAGCTATTTGCAATCAACACCAGTGTTGAGATGGTGGAGGGATTTCAGGGTGGAAGGCTGCTATCAAGAATATGCAGGGCTTTCTTTCCCTCGCCTTCCTTCCAGGCCTTGGTGGCATATTGAGAACTTATAATTAGGTCCTAACGCCAAGCCTGCCAAGAATTTATTTTCAATGTCTGTGCTTCGCTATCTCAGCTGTTTCAAAGTACATATATCCAAGCTGTAGGAAATGTCTTATCCTAAATGTTCCAGGGATTGAGTTTTCTGAGTGTTTCCGACCGTTTGTTTAGGCATCATGAAAGCTAACTGAAATCAACGAGAGAGCTTCACTTGGAGCATCCCATCAGTGATTATGGACATTCATCAAGCTTTTATTATAACTTGACACTATCCGGGCATTTTATTGTTCACTTAATCGAATCTTCACAGTAATTCTGCAACTTAGATACTAAGGACCTCCTTTTAGGGATGAAGAAACTAACCCAGGGCGGTTAAATATAAATCACTGGTTATTCTACCTTATGATTTGGTTTGTCTGACTGCTAACGCAAGCTTTTAAGTACAGTACTATAGTATGCTTCTTCAAACTATATTTCAGACTTCGGGTTTGTCAGTTCTTCTTTTATTTCTGGAGGAAATTAGTATTATCTCTGTTTTTTGAATGTAGAATCTTAAATTTTGCAAGATTATGTGACCTGCTCAAGATCAGGTATCTGAGACATGAGAGAATTGGAAGTTAATTCTTTTCTATTTTTAAAACACTTGTATATGATATAGTAGCCTGTCGATTATTAGATTCCTTGCAGAAGAGTCTATATTGAAAAGCATCAAAAGGGTAAGGTTCAGCACACATACCTGAAATATAATCTTATGAAGTATGTGATATATTATAGATATCTATATACATATATATCTGTGTGTATATATGTATATATATATATATCACAGTGTACAAAACTAGCACACATACATACCAATAGACTGATCCAGTAGCACAGGCAGCCTGTAGCCATTGAAAATTAAATAACCTTTATTTTCTTTGTGTTAGAAATGCAAGGTAAAATGTGACATGATTGGGCCCTAGTCAGTGTGGCTCAGTTGGTTGAGTGTCATCCCATGCACAGAAGGGTCACAGGTTTGATTGGGGTCGGGGCACATACCCGGGGTTTCGGGCTCAAGTGCAGGAGGCAGCTGATCAATGCTTCACTCTCACATGGATGTTTCTCTCTCTCCTTCTCCCTCCCTCTCTCCCTCAAAATAAAACCAAGCAAAACAATAAAAATGTTTCTTTAAAAAGTAACATGATTGGCTTATTTTGAAAACCAAGTGAGTTTGCTTATCTCCCTACAAAGAGACATAGATCCTGTGGATCTGGATTCCCAGTGTGGTGAAGTTGATGTGCAAGCCCAGTCCTCTGTGCAAAACCCTCCTTCCTCAGCGTCTAACAGTGGCCTCTCCAGGGGAGTTGGGCATCAAGACTACATAACTGCCAGGTGACTAGGGGAACGTGGGCTGGGTGTCAAGTCCAGAACACAGGGGCTGTGGGAGTCCCTGTCTACATCGGCGATGGTCACTGGCTCCTTCGATCATCCTCCTTCCTCCTCCTTGCTATTTTTTCTACTTCATCTTCTCTTTTTCAGCCTCCTACCAAGGACAACACAGAAAGAGAGAATGTATAAAAAATGAAAACACATTTTAGGCAAAAATGTTTTTTCTCTCTTGCTAAAATTCTTCCCTGTCATCACTTTATACTCAAACTTTTTGCAGTTTTTCACTTGCTTGCCTATAGTTTCTTTTCCTCAATTCCCTCCCTTTTTTTTATTTTTTATTTTAAATATGCCTTTATTGATTTCAGAGAGAGGAAGGGAGAGGGAGAGAGAGAGAGAGAGAGAGAAACATCAACGATGAGAGTCATTGATCGGCTGCCTCCTGCACGCCCCCAACTGGGGATCGAGCCAGCAACCTGGGCATGTGGCCTGACTGGGAATCGAACCGTGATCTACTGGATCCTAGGTCGATGCTCAACCGCTGAGCCTTACTAGCCAAGCCAATTCCCTCTCTTTTGCCTACAGTAAAGGGCTTCCTGAAACATATCAAAATGTGAGGGTGCTATTTAGTGTTCCTTTTCAGTCCTCAGTTGCTTCTTTTCTTCTTCATGCTAACAAATGGAAGCCAGCCACCAAAATTGCTCTGTACTTTTATCAATTATGTCAGTTAGGATTTTGTCCATTATAACCGAAAACACCATTACAATGGTTTAAACTTAATACAATGTACTGTTCTACGTGTGCAGAGGAAGAGTGACTGGATGTGCAGAACCATCAGGGAATATACTCCATTTCTCTCTGCTTTTCTCAGTTCTTTTCTTTCTCATGAATTAGCTTTGACTTTAACATGACTTCTCTCAAGAGTTAAGAAGATTACTAGTAGCAACTGAGGCAGGCCTCTGTATTTCAATATCCCATCTCTGATTCTACAGTTCTATCCATATGTACATAGATGTGTATATGAATACATACTGTGGATGTAGATATAATTAGACCATAGACAGATAGAAAATTGGATATATAGACATAAGTGCATAGATGATAGATAAATGATAGACAAATGATAGACAGATGATAGATAAATGATAGATAGATAGATAGATGATAGATAAATGATAGAGTTCTGTTGTTACATCTGTATATCCAATATCTACCCTAGTGTATCACACACAGTGAGCCTCAATACATTCTTACTGCATGAATGGACAAAGAGGGCTGCATTAGACTCTTAATCATAGAGGGCTACTTTTATTTCCTGTTCTCAAAATGAAATTCGATCCCAAACTTGGAGTCAACACCTTTCCAAATTATTGAAACATACCTGGCCCTGATGATTCGGACTTTGTCTTTACAGCATTCCATTTGTAAATAGCTCATCAATCTACTACTACTGTGTGTGTGTGTTAGGGACAAAAAGAAGAATATATAGTTAATATTGAATTCAAACAATCTTCTACTGGAAAGGCTACAAAAGATCCTTTACAATTTCCCAACAAGTACATATTGACTTTGGATGGGATTACCCCTAACAAAGACAATTTACCAGCTCTTGTGTCTTTGAGAAAATCTGAATATTGGAAAGTTCTTTCACATATTGAGTTCAAAACTATCTCACTTTAACTCTGCCCATTTATTCTGCTTTTATACTGATTCAGCACTTCTCTGTAGTAGAAAGAGATAAATGCTAATTGAAGGATTATTATCCCCACTGAATAACAGAAGTTTCTATCTTTGGATCCCCATTAAAGCACCTTTGCAATTCTTCATTAACCTGCAAGGATGATCCCTGGGGGACAGAACATTTAAAAGCAGGAGCTCTAAAACAGAAATTGCCCAAAATACTCTACCACGGGGACTTTCATTATTTTATATTGAAGAAATGCTTTTTATACCACTTTCATTCCCCCGCTTGCTGGGTAAGATTTAATGAGACCTCAATGTCCTGCCTATAATGGCAATTCCAAACTTTCCTCTGCAGAAGGAAAGTTGTAACCTTTGCCCTAAATTTCGGACCTGGTGTAAGGGGGAAACTGCTGTTTCTGTCTTTCTTCGCGTGCCCGGTTTCTGCCAGGGTGGGGGACGTGGCCGGGAGGCTGCAATCAAAGCCTTGGAACGGAGGCACAAGACGAGCACGATTAATGACGTTTGCTGCACGCGAGCTTCATAAACATTTATTTCCCCAAACATAAGAACCATAAAGTCCCTGCTCACTAAACTGAACAGCACTAATCTAATTTCATTACTTGCCATGGAACAGTGGGGCTAAGAGGCTATTAAGGTTGTCCAAGCATGATAATTTCTCAAGATAAATAGCCAGAAAAAAGGGGGAGTGCTGCTCAGGGGCCTGGGAATGGGAGACAAGGGCCACCAGGATCATGGGGCTGTCACAACCCGTAAGCAGGCATCTCAGATCCACTCGTCCGCTTCCTCACGCACTGTTGAAGGGTTCCATGCAGGAACTCCAAGGCCTGTGCTTGCTTCAGAGCCTCATTTATTTTTATTAGGAGCAGATGGAGGCAGAAGTCCGCTGAGCACTTTATTAGTGGCCCACCGTTCACAGAGCGGCAGCCAGTAGAGCACAGAATAGAGGTTCTGCCCATCTGTTCAGTTGCCTCTGCCTCCAGTCTCCCCCGGCAGCTTCAGTGTCAATGGACGCAGTGAAAGGTCTGGCATGTTGTGTAGTACTGTGCTTTTATATAGATGGTATAATGCCATTGAGAGTCATTTCTGCCACATCTAAATGCATTTGGCATATAAATATATTATTGTCTGGTTGTACAGGATACTGATAATTTGTTTATCATCTGTAGCAAGGTGCGTGTCTCAAAAAACATATCTTCATGTGTGTGTTTTTTCCCCTATTTTATGTTCTATAAATATTTCAAGCAGGTGCTTCCACTCCTTGACCATTTTATAGGTTTGCTATGCTCTATTTATTCAACTGAATATGAAGTCGGGTGGGTGGAATATAGTTTCCTTATTTTTCATCTTCGGCAGATTTTCTTTGTACTTTTCAGTTGTGTTTCTGTGATCAAAAAATGTGTCCATTTGTCTAAGGAGAATTATAAAGTTCATTTAAACATTTAAATTTTTTTCAGGGTAGAGATTATCTTATTTTTATATAATTAATTCCTAGGCTACACATCATAAAATAGTTTCATTGCCCAGAGAAACAATATTAACATTGGGAGTTGTGTTTCTGGCCAGACTCAACATAGAATATCTTATAAACCAGTCAAATATACACCTGAAAAAGGCAAATAAAACATAAGGTTTATTTGATCACCTAGGATAATTAAATGATATTTTGATGTGTAAAATATAAGTACACAAACATGTTATGAAGGTCTATGTTGCACAGCAGTGTGTACAGAGACCTGGCTCCTCTGTTTCATGATTATGTCAACACATTGCTCTCACTTCGATGAGATGAGTAGCAATGAAAACTCATGCTCTGAAATGATTTCCCTTGCTGTGCTAACCCTTCTGTGGTTAAGTGTCTAAAACAGTGTAGGGTTGGGTTTGTGTGTGTGTGTATGTGTTTTGTGTTTGCCTTAGGAGTGATTCTTATCTATTTACAATCCTGAGTGGGTTAATGACCTGCCTGACCTAAGGTGCCTTCACACAAGCAGCCATGACTTCAAGAAGGAATTCCATATTCTCCTTTTGGTGGCCATATATACTAGCTGGTTATCAAATAATCTTAAAACTTCTCATTGAGGATGTTGGGAGCAGGGAAGAGCATAAATTTTACATGAGTTATGGAAAACGTTCTCAGGTAGACTGTGGGCTATGAAATATTTTTCAGAAGGTAATTTCCTTTACTTGGGATGAACTTTCAAATTTAAGAAGTAAAACACTTTAACTTATACAATAACTGGTAATGTGCTACAAACCAGCCAGTCTTCCAGGCGTCTGATATTCTGCCTTGAATTTTGCGAGTTCAGCCACTGGAGACAGGTATCACACTACATGGGACGTCGAAATTTGTTGTAATATGGATGCCTCGTTTCTGGCGTTGATGCTCACTTGGATGAAACAATGAGCATGTGCAGTGAGAAAGGGAAACAGTGTCCAACACTATAATCCTGGCAACGTACCACTTTCAATATTAGTATCATTCCATTGTGTCATCAAGTAGAGCTGATTCCGTGAACCACTGAGTTTCATCACTGATATTTGTTGAGATCTTATGATATATATATATATATATATATACACAGACATATATATATAGTGTGTGTGTGTGCATGCACAGGTGTGCTATGGGTACCAATCACTAACCTTTAGCCCTTGGGTGCCCACTCCACCAATAAACAGACATATAGGTGTGGTAAAATTATATATGAACACAACATAAAAAAAATAAAATGGTGCTCTTTGAAAATATAAAAATTTGCACATTTGACCTATAGCCTGAAATGGTTAAAACTAGACTTATGCTTCTGACCTCTCCGTCTACTTGATGCCTCATAAAGCTTTATAAGGCTTTTTGAGAAATGGAGCTTAGACTTCTCGGTGAAACTGTCTGTGGATTATCGCTTTTAGTGGTGACATTCCTTCCTGTATCACCCCCATGAGCTACCAGATAAAGGAAATTATATACCAAGGACTGCTTTCTGGGAGAGCACTGCATCTGCGCAGAAGAAATGAGTAACGAACTTCCTGGGGGAGAAGTCAGATAGTCGGGGAACCAGAGGGTGTCCTAACTTTCCTGTGTGAGGCAATGTGATCGGCCATCTGTGATCCACTCTTGGCTTCACTTCCAGGAAGGAGGAAGAACAAGAAATGCAGGGCCAGGATCTGGGGGAAGTTGGTGGACTCTGAAGTCTATTCTAAAGCCACCTAAGTGATTACGAGTTTGCGATGAGTGACGGGTGTTGTCAGAAATAAAGCATAAGATGGAAGGTGGTGCACGCAGATGCTGTTGTAAAACAGATAAGAGACTAAGGAAATGAGCACTGGGACTTCGGGCCAAATGAAACTGCATGTGCACCCGGAGCCTCTCTGTGCTTATGAAGTTAGTAGAGTGCTGGCAACCTATTGTTTCCCCTTTCCTACCCCGAAGGCGCTTTCCTCGTGGTGTTCCATCTCTCACAGGGCAAAGCCATCCGTCCACTTGCCAACGCCAGAAAGCTTGGAGCTCTCTCCACCCCTGCTGGACTCTTGCAGGCCCTGTGTTCCAATCCCACATCACATCCAGCTTCAGGGGGTTACCTGGGGACAGGGTCCCCTCCTCTTATCTTCATTAATCCAGCCCTAACTCCCATTGCCAGCAGGAAGGGACCGGGACCGAGAAAGGTCTGCCCCGGCACTGTCTGGAGTGTGTTGGTACTTGATTTCGTGCAGAAAAGACTTCATGACATGAGTCCAGGTGATTTTGAGAATATATTTATTAAAGCTATGGATAGAAACAAAGGAAGGGCCAGAAGAGACAGGATCGTAGCAGCAGGAGTGAACGTAGGCGGAGCTGCTTGGCCTTGTGGAAACCTGAGGAAGAGTTAAGCCGGCGAAGCTGCCTTGGCCCTTTAGAAAGAAAGTCACAGAGACAGAAGAAGTGAGCCAGCGGGGTTGTGTGGACTCAGGAGACAAGTTACAGAGGCCAAAGGAGGGCCCTTGGAGACAGCTTAAGGGGGTTGCCCCGGGACAAGCTGCCACTTCCTGCTGCTCTCCTGGTTGCAAATCTCATCAGGGTGCTTAGAGCTCAGGAGAAAGAGAACAAAGATACATGCCTGAGGAAAGAAGAGGAGGAGGGGCCCTGGCTTGGTCCAGGGAGAGCTCATGCTGGCTTCCTTTATTTTGAGTGTTTCTAATTGTTTTCTAAAGGCAGGAATTTTGGGGGAGAACTCGGGGTGATCTCACTAGAATATTCATCAGCTTTCCAGGTGTGCTCTATAATATGCTGATACATCAAAATGAGCATATAGAGGGATCAGGATCATTCTCTGGTCAGTTTCACCTTCAAAGAATGTCCCCAGGAGAGGGACCAGAACTCACACATGTCTGCCCACATCATGGTCTGGAACATGTAAAGCATTTGCTTCTAAGCATCCTTGGTTAGGGAAGATAAGACTTTGCAATTTATGAGCTGGCTGTAAATTGCTCAGGCTTGTTCAGCTGTCTGTCTCAGTTTCCCCATTCCACTTGCCAAGGAATTTTCCTAGCTTCTTACTAGCCTGCCTCACCATCAGCTTTTTCCTGCAGCATGTAGCCAGCTTCTCTTTCCTTCCCGGTTCCTTCCCTTTCTTCACATCCTCAGAGGTTGCCCTTCTATATAAAATGCAGATCTAGGTGTATCTCTCTCCTTCTTAAAAACTTTCCATAGAAAAGAACTCCACTGAAAGACACTGAACGTCCTTCCCAGACTGGCCCCAGGACACCCTTTGCGCTTGAGTTCTGCTACTTTACTTCTCAGGCTCCACATCCCAGCCCCAGGGGCCTGCTCTGCCTCGTAAAGGCCCTGTCTCCCTGACTCTTTTTTGATCTTCTCCCCTGGGATTCCCCTTGTCCTGTCTCTCCAGGCCTGTATTCCACTCCTCCTTCAAAGGCTGGCTCAAATTACAGTGCTCATCCATCTGGCAGGCTAGAACCTATCGTTTCTCCAAATTTCTGTTATGATTCAGACTGAGCATTTTTCAAGACTTCAAGGCCTGACTAAGATATAAATTCCAGCCTATTGTCTTTCTCATGACTTCTTCCTCTGCCCCCCTTGGCATCCCCTCTGAAATTGGCGGCTCCCTCCTTCCCGCTAGCCTGGCGCTCCCGCATCCCTCTGCGGTAGCCATTTACTTGGTGGTGTAATTCGTTGTCGCTGTGGTAGTTGTATCAGAGGACAAATTATTGCTCCTTGAATGCAAGTTTTTGGGCTTATTCTTGCTCGTAACTCCAGAGCCTATCACAGTGCCTGGCACATTGCAAATACTTCGTTGTTTTGTAAATGCATTGAGTACATAAAGAAACGAATGGGCGGATGTCAGAAAAGGAAGGCGAGAGGGAGGGAGTGAGAACAGAAGTGCCCTTCTATATCCTTTAATTTGCTACACTATAATGTCACATTTTAAGTGCCGAAATGTAGAATTTTTCCATTATTCTTTTCTAGGCCTGAGAAAGGCAGTTTTTCTGTTGTTTAATATGCCCGCCAGTTACTAGCTATGAGACACAGCATTCACAAACTGCAGCTAATCAGGGAATTCTAATGGCAAATCATCTCTGAAATCCTGCTCTTCTAGGAATTTTTAACACTTTTGAAGGCTGGAGCAATGTGCTATGCAATTTTTATTAACTTCCTATCTTGTCATGTCCCCCAGCACAAAACTTGGAAGACCTCCATAAACAATTGATTGGTTGTCATTAGAACGGAATCTATTCCACTGATGTACGGTTGGGTGAGATGTGACATAATTTTCTGGCTACTTATTGGCCTTTTACCATGTAATGTCAGCTTGTAGAAAGACATGTTTGCAAAATACCGAATACATAGCTGTGTTTTGCAGGCTTGTAGCAAAGTCATAAGCTGCCTATTTCACCAGGAGAAGCTACTTGACTTAATTTGGATTTAAATGAAAGGAACAATCGAAAGACCTTTTTCAGCCAGGATAACCCATTGACATGTAAGAAAGGGTGGTAAATCAGTTCCTAAAAGGCCAGGGATTGTTTTCCCTGTGAAGAATCTTAAAAGAGAAAAGCTGGGAAAGAACTAATGTGGCCATTTTACTCAAGTGTCATTGTCATTATCATGCAGAATGTAGAAGACATCATGTAAATTTATTAACCGAACTGTGCAGTAAGAAGGAGCTAGCCAGAGGGAACACATGTCCATGTGCACAGCCACAGCGCGTATATTTCACCTGGTATTTGGAGGTTGTAGTTTCAAGGAATTCTGTTCATTGTGATCTATAATGTTTGAGAAGCATGCTGCTTGATTTATTTAAGTTTCCCCCTTTAATCTACAATTGGCATTTGTTCTTTGATTCAAAAAAGATTTGCTGAGTGTCATAGATATTAGTCGTTTTTTAAATTTATTTAGTCTCATCAAAATATATGACATTGCATTATATTGAAAATGACCCGTTGAAGTAAACATTTAGTGTGACTAGGATATTTATTAGTTGGAGGTTTTTCAGTTACAAAACACAAAAACCTAACTCAAACCAAAATGAGAATGTGTTGCTGCTTCTACCTGTAGACAGCACAGGAAATGACTCCCACCCTGGCAACGCCCAGTCCAGGGTCCGCACTGTCTCTAGCTCTCGCCTCTGCTGTTCGTTCTGCTGGCTTTATTCCCAGGGAAACTCTCTGGACACGCAGTCCAGCTCCAGGAAAAAGAGAACCGTGTTCCCCCAAACTTCTAATACATCTCATGGAGTGAAAGCTGATTAGGTCTTTCTTGCAGCTTATATGATTTTCTAAGGTTACTACCAAATTCTGGAGGGTGGGAGAGTGTGATGGGGCAGGCTGATTGCATGTCTAACCCTTAAACCCAGGGGTAAGATCAGCTCCATCTAAACCACATGGGATGAGAGTGGGGGAGAGATGGTTCTGTAAAAGAAGGTTCTTTAAAAGAAATAAAAAACAACTATACTATGTAGATAGATAGTGTGGAGGAAAAGAGGCCACATACTAAACCTGACAAGCTCAGGGGAGGCCTTCATGGTGGGCCTTATAAACCCAAAGACCCAAAGTAACCACATAGGATTGTCTGAAATGAAAACTTTCTAACTAAGAGCAAGTCATGGTGGGTAGTCATGTCCTAGGCCAGTATCTTCCCTGACTAAGGTCAATCTTTACCTTAACTGAGCCTGTCTATTGTCTTTTTTTCAACTAAGATAACTTACCTTTGGAATGTAAGGGTAATTTCTTTTTTCTAGAGCCTTCAGGGCACAATCTCCCGCCAAAACACAAGACCGCAGACCCCTTCATTATTACCTGCTGTCAATTGTTAACTGCCCTATTGCCACCAATGTAAAAGATGGATATGTCTATTCATTTTACTTTTTACTCAACCCCCTAGACTCTCTCCCCCTTGCTTTCTCCCGTCTCCTTAATCTATCACCAGTGGATTTTAGGCAACCCTTCTGGGCCTCCTCCCTTTATTCTGATGTATAAAAAAGTGGTAAACTGCTGTTTGCCGGAACATTTTCTCAATCTGTTGAGATACTGCTTCCCGGCAATTGTTGGTTTGGCTCAAATAAACTCATAAAAATTTTTACAGGCTTGGACATTTTTTAAGTCTACAATAGATAGATAGATGATGATAGATGATAGATAGATAGATAGATAGATAGATAGATAGATAGATAGATAGATAGATAGATAGATAGATAGATGGTAGATAGATGATAGATAGATCTGTTATCTTTCTCTATATAACATATACCTATACATAGATACCTTCTACAGGTAGGATCTACCACTGGTACTTCCTTTTGTAAATTGTCCTCTAGTATCAAAAAACAGAACACATTTAAATCACACAAACTATTTATAGTTAGCATATTTCATGTTCTGAAATAACCTTTAATTCATTATTTTATATTAGAAATGGAAAAAGATTCAAAGGCACTTTCCTTGCAAATTGTGTATCACGAACAGCCTTAAACCAAACAAGAAAAGGAGAGCACCATAATCTTGCAACTCAGTGAAACAGAATTCTGTAAAGGCTCTCTGAAGTTGTACTAATCATTTCCTGTTTTGCCCTAACTAGATGTCAGATTTCTACCTTTGAACTCTCTTGGCACTTTGATTGAAGATCTCATGTGGCACTTACCACATTCTACCTTGAATTATAAATACCTGTGTACTTACTAGGAGATGACATGCTACTTGAAGACTTGAAAAGCATTTTCTCCATCTATAGTATGCATTCTCAATTAAGATTTAATGCTGAGCTTTAGATAACATTAGGTATGAAAATATTATGTTAAATATAATTCATTATTTTCCTTTCCAGTAAATCACTAACATTATAAAATGCTAGGTGTATTTCTTTATTATCAGAAGATATAGAAGTTTTAGCAAATTCTTATTGAGCATGCACTATATACCAGGCATGGGCTAGACAGTGTATGGGGTTTTTGTTGTTGTTTTAAAGTATTTTTTCAAATACAGTTGACATTTCAATATTAGTTTCAGGTTTACAGCATAGTGGTTACATAATTATATAATTTACAAAGTGATCCCCTCGATAATTCTAGTACCCACCTGGCACCGTACATGGTTATTAACAATGTTATTGACTATATTTTCTATGCTGTACTTTACCTCCCCATGACTATTTTGTAACTGACAATTTGTGCTTCTTAATCCCTTCACATTTTTCATCCAGCCCCTAAACCCCTTCCCATCTGGCAGCCATCAGTTTGTTCTTTGTATCTATGAGTCTGTTTCTATTATGTTTGTTCATTCATTTTGTTCTTTAGATTCCATACGTAAGTGAAATCATATGTTTTTTTTCTTTCTCTGTCTGACTTATTTCACTTAGCATAATACCCTCTAGGTGCATGTTGTCGCAAATGGTAAGATTGCCTTTCTTATGGCTGAAAAATATTCCATCATATGTATGTATCACATCTTTATCCACTCTTCCACTGATGGGCACTTGGGCTGCTTCCAGATCTTGGCTATTGAAAATAACCCTGCAATGAACATAGGGGTGTAAATATCTTTCAGAATTTCTGTTTTGGATTTCTTCAGATATATACCCAGAAGTGGACTGCTGGGTCATCGGCTAGTTCTATTTTAATTTTTTGAGGAACCTCCATACTGTTTTCCCTACTGGCTGCACTAATTCGCAACCCCCCCCCCCCCCCAGCAGTGCACAAGGGCTCCCTTTTCTCCTTTCTCGCCAGCTCTTGTTTTTTTATTTATGATGGTGGCCATTCTGACAGGTGGGAGGTGATATTTCAGTATGGTTTTACTTTGCATTTCTCCGATGATTAGTGACACTGAGCATCTTTACATATGTCTTAGACACCCATGTTTTTATCAGCAACTTTGAGTCCCAGGACTGCAAATTCAGTCATAGGGGAGGCCTGCTCTACGTATGCTCACCAGTGCTTTCTCAGGGCCTAACGCGTGGTAGACTCTCAGTGGTAAACAAGCTCTCATGTCAACCCTTTAGAACAATGGTTCTCAACCGTGGACTGTTTTGCCCACCAGGGACATTTGGCAATGTATGGAGACATTTTTAATTGCCACAAGTATGGGGAGTGCTACTGGCCTCTGTAGGTAGAGGCCAGGGATGCTGTTAATCATCCTATAATGCCCAGGTCAGCTCCCCACAACCAAGATTTATCTGGCCTAAAGTGCCAGTAGTGCCAAGGATGAAAACTGTTTTAGACTAAGCATATTTTCACTGCATATGTATGATAAAACTAATGTTCAGAAGGAATATAAATTCTCTTCAACTCACAGGTAATAAATTACAAAACATAAATTTTAACCAAGTTTTTCTGATTTTCTGCTGCAGAATTAGATGTCAGTTTGCATAATTATATGTAAATTTGAGCCAGTATTGCTCAACATGATTTACAAAACTAAACAGATGTCATCTAGTTAATTACCACCAGTTTGTAAAGGTTATATGCTAGTTTGGAGTTGCTCTATGATGAACTAGTTAGTATGTTTTAAAATCGAACTAGTGGACAGGTTTAAGGAAAGGTTTTTACACTAAAAGTCTGAGTTTTATGCTTGATCTGAAAGCCAAATAGGCCTAGAAAGACAGTATCCCTTTTGAAAGTTTTATCATACTTCTTCCTTTGGGGACTGAATTTAATGGAGTCAGGCTATACTATTATATCAAAGTTCCAATCAGATTTCCTGAAAGGTTTATGACGCTGGGGATAAAGTCCTAAAATTCTTTACCAATCAAGTTAAAGGAACCACTCCTCACCTCTTCAAATGAGGTTACATCATAGGTCATATTGGACATATTCATAGTTGTAGGACAAGAAATACCATGGAGATAAGAGTTTTTCATTAAAGAAATTGAGTAGTTAGGATAGATCATCATAGGCATTATTACATAGAAGGAGGTCCACTTCTCTTTTTAATAAGTGTCTTCTCCACTTTCGTCATAAGTCTTAATATCTAAAAGTTAAATCATACTGGGGGATCAAAAAAAGTTACATTAAGGAGTACAATAGGGGAAATGGCTATAAAATATTTAGAGATTCTTGTCATCCTTAAAATGGGAATAGTGTCATTGTTCAGCGGTCTTTACTTTATACATTTTAAACACACTACATAAAGTTGCGTGACTTGAGGACTCAGGATGTACTGGTCAATTTCTGAAGGGCACTGAGGTCTTTGGAGGGAGTTCTCAAGGACCATGTGGATCTATGGAAAGTTTTTAAGAAGTAGAGAGATGTGCCTAGATCTGTGTTTTACATAGATTACTTCAGCAGCCTTTGGAAGAAGCAAAGAAGGGTACACTGAACAAAATTAATGTGAGTGGCAACTGTACCTTCCAATGGTACTATTTGAATGTGTGCATATGTAGGTTTATTTCTTACATTTGCTTTGTTTATTGTCTATATACACACTAGTGCCAGACTTTTCCAGCCTATTCTCAAAAAAGAAAAAAAAAAAAATTTCCCGTGGTTCATGCACATTTAATGATTACTTCTACAGGCCTTTACTGCAGAATTAATGTGGGCTAACATTAATTATTAATTACCATTAATAAATAGTAATTAGCTGCTAGCATGTGTATTATTTATAATGTTTCTGTTGGTGTACTGTACCTGTATGTAGGAATACAGTAAGTGCTTAAGAACTGTTTGACAGAGATATAAACACTGGGTAAATATCATGAAGCATAAACTCAGAGCACTACAATAATGAATGACTAACAAGGTGATCTGACCTAGATGAAGAAAGAATGATCTATAAAGTCCTCCCCAAGTGGCTGATAGCAAGGCTGAGACGGGAAGGCCAAGTAGCAGCTGATTAGACACAGAACTGGAGGAAAGGAGAGAAGTAGGAGCATGTGCAATGGCCCTGAGACTTAAAGCATCTCAGAGCATTAGGAATGGAGAGAAGTGGAGTCTGTATCTTCTATGGTGAAATACCCTCTAAGAAACAAACTCCTCCATCATAACAACCATCTAACAAAACAAGCTAGAATTTAGTTAGAAATCATGAAACAACTGTTTTATTTTATCCCTCATCCTCCTCAAACTTGCACTCTCAATGTGATCCTTTTGCTTCCTCTGAATGAACCCCCGGACAGATCCCAAAACTGTTTTTGCTTCCTCTGGGTCATAAGATCAGTCTCATCTCAGTCACTGAAAGATTCAGCCCAGAGCATTAATTACAACTTCAAGGTTATATCAAGTTAGAGTTGTCATCCCCGTTTCCAGTTCTGAACTGACACATGCCTGAACACCTTGAAGTGGCATGGTTACCTTCTGCACCAGTTCCCAGCCCTAACCCCACATCTGAGCAGGAGATTTAGTCACTGGTGCAGTGTAATCAGTCTGTGGATTCCCTGGAAGCACCTGCCCTCTTCCCCTCATTGTGGGAGACGGGTGGAACTCTCAGCGGTCCAGTAATATTTTCAAGGAGAACTTCAGTTTTTCTCTATCATCACTGATGCTGGGAGTTAGGGTGACAAAACAGGACTCTATGAAGGTCTCACTTAGATGGCCTAGCATCTGACTTCAGGATGTGGATGTGGTTGGCCTTTGGTGTTTTGGCCAAAGCCGAGGCATCAAGACTTCCATGTGTAAAAATCCTTGCTCCTTTAGCAAGGGGAAGAGCGGCAGGAACTGTGGGCAGGAGCCAGATCATGGTTTTGCAAGCATAAAGTAAATATTATAAACAAAGTAATTGACAAAGTCAGGACATATTGAAGTTTTTAAAATGCTAATACATACTAGCTTCTACACTGAAATTCAGTGCTTCCCAAATGTTTTGATGACACTCATTTTAAAGGAACAACCAGTGCCACTTAATGAACTACACTACACTCTCATGACTAATATGGCCATATTAAAAAAAGAAAGTTGATTTTAGAAAACATCTAGGAACATCTATGTATGTGTAATTCACTTAGACTTATATTTTATTGACAATGATAATCAATATAAAATGACTCTACTTAAAAATTGAAAAGATCCCAGGCTGCTGTGGCTCAGTGGTTGAGCATCAACCTGGGATCCAGGCAATTGGGGTTCGATTTCCTGGTCAGGGCACATGCCTGGGTTGCGGGCTCGATCCCTAGTCAGGGGCATGCAGGAGGCAGCCGATCGATGACTCTCATCATTGATGTTTCTGTCTCTCTCTCTCCCTCTCCTTTCTTCTCTCTGAAATCAATAAAGATATATTTAAAAAAAAATTTTTAAAGATTAGTAGTGAGAATAAATATAAACCAAGTAAGCCTGCTAAATGATACTTATAGATTTAACCCAAGTCCTTCAGTGAGCCACCATTATCTTGATGGGAGATTCTCTACTAGCTATAATTTTAGGTATACCTGGTGTTAGAATTTAATTTTTAGCAGCCAAAATGACTGTAGTATATGTGGTAGAGAAGCATGAAACTTGGTTTCAGGAAGCCTAGGGTTAGTTCGAATTTGGCCCCTGTCCATGCCATCATTGGCTTGTTCTTTAATCTCTTTATCCTCAGTTATAGATCATGGTAATGAAACATTTTTATGCCTACTTTAATAAGTTATTGTGGTGAATAAATGGTAAGTTTTCTTGAGCACATTTCAAATCATGGACACATGTAAATAAGCATCAAGAAATGGAAAACACTCCCATCGTCATATTTCCAGAATGAGTCCTATATTTATGCTATGCTCTGCTTTCTTATAACTATTCAGGTTAATTTCACATGCATCAAAGGCAAGCTTCTTCAGTGGATTTTCAAGGGTCTAATCTGACGTAAACGGCTAAGAAAACACTGAATGAGTCTGTTTTTTTCTTCTTCAGTGATAAAAATTAGATTTTAATTTTGATTATCATGACCTTTTAACTTAATTATGCTGTAAAATAATTTGTCGGATATAGAGCTAGAAATTTTATCTTGTTATGTGAATTAAATTTGGGATAAAGACTAATTAAAAAGTAAATAATAAGTCATAGAACAAAGTAGCTAATATTAGAAGTGTGTGTTACACGGAGGTTGAAGGAAAACCTAGAAATAATAATTTTCAAAGTTCAAGTCAATTAAAAAAAATAATTTCTCTAGCACTTGACGACTAATTAGAAGGGGTATGAGAGGTCTTTGAATTCCGTTTTCTTATTGTTTAAGAGAAAACTGAGATTCAGAGAAGAAAAGTCTTTGCCTCAAATCAGAAGGCATGTTATGGGAGGACCTGATGCCAGAAGCTATGACTCCCAACTCCAAAGAATGGCTAGTATTTACAAAAAAAAAAAAATGTAGACATAAAAGATTGAAACTCCTCTTTTTGGAAATAATGTCTAGCAGTTGTCATTGCTTTATATTTCTAACAACGGCCAGCTAAAATACTTGAGGTTATGAAATTTTGCACAGAACTCAGATCAATTTTTATAAAGTTCACAAAAGTTTAGGTCAAAAGTTCTTAAAAGATTTTGTTCACAGAACCTCTTTGCATTCTTAACAATTATTGAGGACCTCAAAGTCCATTTTTATGTAGGTTATATCTGCAAAGATTTGCTGGGTAGCTCAGTTGGTTAGAGCATTGTCCCAGTACGTCAAGGTTGCGGATTTGGTCTCTGGTCAGGGCACATATAAGAAGCAACCAATGCATGCATACATAAATGGAACAACAAAATGAATTCTCTTCCTCTCTTGCTCTTGCTCTCTCTTTCCCTTCCTCGCTCTCAGATAAATTTAAAAAAAATATTTACTGGTTAGAAATTAGAAAATTTTAACAGCTTTATTGAGATATAATTCACATACCATACAATTTACCAATTTAAAATATAAAGCCAGTGTTTTAAAATATGTTCACAAATATGGAAAACCATCACATAGTCAATTTCAGAACATTTCCATCACTTGAAAAAGAAACCACTCCTCTACCCCTTCACCATCACCAATACCACTCCCACACTAATTTACTCTGTGTCTCTATAGATGGAGTTCTCTATTCTGGAGTTTTACATAAATTGAGTCATATAGTATATGGTCTTTTATGACAGACTTCTTTCATTTAGCATAATAGTTTGAAGGTTCATTCGTTGTGTAGCAGTTATTAGGACTTCAGTCCTTTTTATGGCCCATTAATATTCCTCTGTATGGATATACCACATTTGTTTATCCACTTGTCTGTCTGTTGGCAGGCATTTAGTGTTTCCATCTTTTGGCTTTTATGAATAATCCTGATATAACCATTCATGTACAAGCGTTCATGTGGATATTATGTTTTCATTCCTCTTGGAAATATACCAAAGAGGGAAATGGTTGGGTCATGTAAAAACCCTACATTTAATCATTTGAGGAACTTCCAGATTGTTTTGTAAATCTGCTCTTCCATTGCACACTTTCAACACAGTGTGTGAGGTTTTTGGTTGTTCCACATCTTAGCAATGCTTGTTACCTGATATTTTGATTGCAGGCATCTTAGTGGGTGTAAAGCCATAACTCATTGTGGGTTTTGTTTTGTATTTCCCTGATAGCTAATAATATGGAGAATCTTTCATGTGCTTAATGGAAATTTAGAGAAATGTCTGTCAGCTTCTTTGCACATTTTAAAAATTGGATTATTTATCATCTTACTATTGAATTATAAAAGATTTTTTATATATTCTAGATTCAAGTCCCTTATCAGATAAGTTTGGCAATTTTTTCCTCCAACTTTTATAGCTTGTATTTTCACTTTATTGACGATGTCATGAACAGGAGTTTTGAATTTTAATCAAGTCCTATTTGCTTTAGCTCTTATAGTTAGATTTTGAGGTAAGGGTCGAATGTCATTCTTTTGCATGTGGCTATCTACTTGCCCCAGAAAGATTTGTTAAAAAGACCATTCTTTCTCCCAATGAGTGGTTCTGCAACCTTTGTTAAAAATCAGTTGACCATAGATGTATAAGCTTATTCCTGGGTTCTCAATTCTATTCCATTGATATCTATGTCTAGACTCATGCCAGCACCATCCTGACTTGATAACCACTGCGTTTAGTACATTTGTATGTTTGGTCGTAATGCTTCCCTGTTTATTTTTGATTCTAGCAATTTGCATCTTGTCTTCTTTTCTCAGTCATTCTAGCTGAAGGTTTCTCAATTTTGTTGAACTTTTTGTAACACTAGCTTTGGTTTTATTGATTTTTGCTGTTAGGATCAGTTGCAAAGGCTTTTAATGACTGTTTTTGTTGTCTGTTATTTTTGTAACTTTCACCATTTCACTGGGGAGCAGGTAAGAGGAGCTCCTCACAGTGTCATGCCATAGTGGGTCTCTTCCTTCTGCACTAGAATTTAAAATGGATTTTTTTTTTTTTTAAAAAACCTAAAATGCATATTCCTTCAGCTGTCAGATGATAATATTATCATATATTATGGATCCTCTGTATGTTCTCTTCCTGTTCTCACAACTTCTACTGTATACTCATGAATGAGAGTGAAGAAAGTAAATAACATCTTAGTATCATCATAAAAATAACCTTGACCTTCTAACTTCCCTCTGCATGTGTCTTGGGGGCTTCTACCAGAAGCTGAATTACAGCTTGAAAGAAACTGGTCTAGATTTTTCTTCTTTGAAATGCATAACTTTTAATAAGAAATAAACCCAAGATATTATTGATTAAGGCTGATAGCCAGGCTTTCTGAGACCATTTCTGGAACCATTTCACCAACACACTATGTAGCATACTTTGGACATTGACGCATTTCATTAGTACAGTTTTGAGTTGAGAACAGAAAGTCAAACTGAACCCATTTTTTCTCCTAAGAGTGCACTGAAATCAGTTTATGTGTGAAAAACACCTAAGAATAAAAAAATAAGATTCTTAGGAAGATGATTTATATATATGTTTTAAAATATGGCTCAGCGCCCCCCACAAAAAAAAAAAATCATTTAAATATCAACAGTAGTTTGTTAAGTGAATCACTTGATCAGTCTTTTATCGGCACACTAGTGAGGGGAAAAAATATATTTGAATTTACTAGCATATTTAATGACCTTGACAGTCAAAAATGAGACCCAATCATGGAAACCTACTTTAATTTTCAATGAAGACATAAGGAGAATTATTTATGTAGAAAAACTAGGGCAAAAGGACATTTGGATACGGAATTTATATTTGACGAGATGAATCAAGCAGCTGCCCTTAACATCAGTTTGTATGCAGAGCACGAGTTTAACCAAGGAGAAAAGCTCTTGAAGCCAGTATATATTACTTAATGGCCAAACACGTCGGATCTACAAAAACTTTAGAGATGAGAAATTAGCAACTCAGGGGAGTGCGCAGCTAAGAGGATGCTAATTCAAGGCTCTGGAAAAAGAACCAGCGAGAAGAAAGCGTGAAGTGACACAATCAGCTTAGACTCTAACTCATCAGAAAACTGGCAGAAAGGAGTCACCGATTATTCCCTTTACTTCCTAGAAATGCAGGCAGAATGAACTTTATTTCTAGAGTTAGGAAGCATTAGACCACAGTTAATAGGCTGAAAAAAACGGTGTGTTTGCTGAAGAGAAGACGGATAGCTAAATTGTTAACTGAAATAGAAATAGCTACTCAGCCAGACACAGAATCCAGGGTTCTTCCAAAAGCAAAGCTGGGACGATGTGTTTTGAGGGCAAGAATGAGTTCACATGCAAAAAGCTATAAATATACACAAATATTAGAGAACTATAAGGTTTAAGAGACACTATAAAATCATAAATCTTTAGTATCTGTAAAATTGGTGGTGGTGGTGGTGGTAATCAGACAAAGGACATTTAGAGCAAGTTCCCTCAGAATTTAGTGATCTAGAGAAATCATCTGAGAAGCTGAGGTTCTTATTATCACTCAATATCAAGTAACTTTGTTTATTACTTTGATGTTTAGTGTGATTACAGTGACATTTTAGTTCATTTAGTTTTCTACATGTGAATTTCGTGCGGAACCCAATGGCTGTGTAAAGCAATTATTTGGGCTGATAAATCCTTTATGCTTATTGACAAGGCTGTGTTACAGAACACATTATGAAAATATGGCAAGAGGATTTGTACAACTTAAATCAAGTTACTGCAGACTTTTCATAAAGACCCAAAGTGGACATTTATAATTATGATATTCTTGCTCTTTCTTAAAAAGGCTCATGAATATTTACAAAATCAGGTCTATAGTAGGGGGCCAAGTTTCATTTTATGGGAAGATGTTCTATTTGTAGATGATGTGTTTAGTGTAGTAACTTCTTTTATGGGAAATGTTAATGAGATATGTTAGGAGTCTTGTCATTTTCCTTACCCCCATCTATAGGAAAGGAAACTATAGGACTACGGAACCACACTGGATGACAGAATCGAGGACTTAATTGTAAGCACAGTTGATATTCTGTGTCCTCTGACATCTCATCTGTTTCTTTGTTCATTCATTCTACGATTCTTTCACTCAGCAGATAGTCAAGCATTAAGGAATGAAGAAATGGGGGAAACATAGCTTCTATCCTTTCCTCACTCATGGAGATGTCCAGCAAATATTGGTATAGGATCCTCTGGGACACAGATAAAAAAGTGACTAATTTTCTGGAGTGGGACTGTATGATCTTAGAGTGTAGTACAGAAAAGGGTACATCTTCACTATCACTTGAGAAATGTAAAAGAACTTACATGTTGAGAACATCCCTCAAAACAAAGAACTAAGAACATTAGGGTGTCCCTGGCCGGTGTTGCTCAGTGGGCTGGAGCGTCACCCCACGTGGACTGCAAGGTGGTGGGTTCCCTTTCTGGGCAGGGCGCATTTCTAGGTTGCAGGTTCCATCCCTGGTTCAGGCGTGTAGGGGAGGCAACCGATAGATATTTTCCTCTGTCTTCCCTCCCCTCTCTCTAAAATCAGTAAACATATCCTCCAGTGAGAATTAAAAAAAAAAAAAAAATTAAGATAAACTCACTAGCCTTTCTCAGGGAATGCAGACTTGGTGTGGATGCTGCTAAAGCGATGCACACAATTGGAGGCGTCAGTCACCCGCATCCGGAGCTCCCTGGGCACTTCCATTCCCTGCTCCCACCTCTCCGCCACATGGTGCCCAGCTCAAGCGGCATCGCTCCGCGCCGCCCTCAGGTTTGCCCGAGTTTTCCTGAGTCTTGCATCTCTGCAATAGCTCCTCCACAGCTTTTCCAGTACAGAGGATCTGGGCTTGCATGATGAAATCGAAGACTTCATGAAGAGAGACTTTACCTTGGGTACCAGAAATTTCTCGAATATCTTCCATTTCGATTCATTTTTCTGTATAACTTGTAAAGTTCCGTTTTGTTCTTTGCCCTTGTCAAATTCTGTCTAAACGTGAAACAAAATTTCAGGTGTAGGCCATGTCCAAGGTGTTATTTTCCTTTGATATCTGTGTCTTTCCACTTACGAGCGTGTAGCGTGAGCCGATCGGATGATGCCTACTCCAGCCCGAAGTGATCCGAAGCTAGCACAGTATTACCCTGTGGCATCCCTGAGTCGGAGCCTTAGCCTGGGGAGTGGTGACGCTGAAATGTCCCGAGGGCTCCCCTGCGCCAGGCAGCGTGCAGGAGGGGCTGTGCGTGGGCTCCCCCGCTGGTCACAGCAGCCCGGTCAGCGGGCCCAGCTGGTAAGTGGGAGAGAGGGCTAGAGAGCCGGAGGGGCGGCCCAAGGCCGCCCGGCTTGTCCTGTTGGAGCTGATTTTAATCTAAGGCCGTCTGACTTCAGGCGTTGTACTTTCGTTATGTTGTCTTCACATTTGCCAGCAGGAAAGAGGGAGGGAGGGAGAGAGGAGCACAGGAGCAAGGGAAGGGAGGGGACAACGGAGGAAGGGAGGGGGGAGGAATGGAGAGAGGGAGGGAGAGAGGGAGGGAGGGAGGGAGGGAGGGAGGGAGGGAGGGAGGGAGGGAGGAATGGAGAGAGGGAGGGAGGGAGGGAGAGAGGGAGAGGGAGGGAGGGAGGGAGGGAGGGAGGGAGGGAGGGAGGGAGGGAGGGAGGGAGAGAGGAGGGAGGGAGGGAGGGAGGGAGGGAGGGAGGGAGGGAAGGAGAGAGGGAGGGAGGGAGGGAGGGAGGGAGGGAGGGAGGGAGGGAAGGAGAGAGGGAGGAATGGAGAGAGGGAGGGAGGGAGAGAGGAGCACAAGAGCAAGGGAAGGGAGGGGACAACGGAGGAAGGGAGGAGGGAGGAATGGAGAGAGGGAGGGAGGGAGGGAGGGAGGACTGGGCTGGATTAGCTGAGGGTCTACTATGTCTCGTATTATAGGAATTTTTATTTTAATTCTTCTTTCAAAATACACATGAAATATAGAAGTACTTGTTTTTCAATATAAGGACATGAATGCTTCAGTAAGAAAGCTATATTCCTACTTGGCTTTCCCTGTTTGTGATGCCAGGAAGCCTGCTGATGGACTGACGCATCAGTCATTCACGGCTCACTGGTTATGCCGCATGAGAAAATGGAAACTTTAAAACATATTTGCCACTTTGATTTTTTGAAATGCATTGAATTTCTTTATTATTCTTTAAACCACAGTGGCTTGCCTGAAATTCCCACTGACTCTTATTATTACAAACCATTCCCTTGAGAAGGTGTTTTCTCCCCCCCAGCCCCCTCAAGTATTCTGCAACTCTAGTGTTTAGTAGAAGACTGGTTGTGGATCCATGGAAATCAAGGTGTTTCACCTTTAAATGGTAATTTATTAAAAATTGCCAACATACTCCTGGTTTCTTGGAGTAAAGAAGTCAGCGGGTTTGCAGCTCAGTAAGTGTCAAGGTGTCAGAATAGAACATGAATAAACTGATGATTGTTCTCATAGTATTACAACAAGTCTTTTTGATAGAAATAGTTTATTGCTGAAGCAGCTGTAGGCCCAGGTGGCTATACGTGTTCACATGTGTGAGTATCTGAGCGCACGTACCTGTGCGCAGGTGCACATGAGTATGTGTTCATGTGTACCTGCCTATCGCCATGGAGGTCGGCGCGGACTCTGACTTAGGGGACTCCTGGGTCAAAGGACGGCAGAGTGGAAGCCTAGAGGCAGATCCACAGCCAGCAGGTGGCTCTCATAACCGAAGGCGAGCAAGCTTCCCTTTTCTGTTGATTTGTTCTGCCACATGTCCTTAAAGCATCAGTAGCAACACATTCTCTTCCAGACACTTGGAACACAAAGGAAGATCTGAGAGAACAAACATTTACCCAAGTAGGGACCGTCTGGGTGAAGGGCACACTTGCAGGCTGTCCCCTGAAGCTCTCCATCGTAGGCGTTCTCTCCTCTCCTGCTCTTCCTCTGTGTCTCTCCCAAGGCCAGACACAAGACCAAGCGCCAACCTTCACTTTTCTCTGCAGTATCTATATTATCAAAGATTATCTTTGCAATATCTGATATTGGGCTAATTACTGCTTAATCATGATGTTTCCCAATTAGATATCTCTTCAACCAGAGCAGAAAAATAAGTGAAGAGAAAGGTTAGTTAAACTAGAATCCAACATTAACAAGTATCACACAAAACAAAAGAAACAACAAATCAGATCATGCGTATTAAATCTCTAGTGCCACTCTGCCTAAACGTCTTCAATTCTAATCTTAGCTGAATGATCAGGGTGCCTTTTCTAGAGCATGCATTTGGAAGTTGATTGTCAGTCTTCTTTACGGTGCATCAAAGAGATGACTGGATTTGTGCAGGCACATAAACAGGATAAGCCCTTTCATTTTTGTTACTAGCAGCCTATAGCAAAATGAGTAATAATAACTAACACTTATTGAATACTTATACCAGGTATTATTCTTTGTGTTTTACATTGCATTTCATTTAATCGTTATTTATACTGATTAGAATCCATGTAAGATGACAGGTGGGGAGACTGAGAGGTTAAACAACTAGTTTCATCACTTTTATGTGGTGAGGGCAGAGGACAAGTGAGACAGAATGGCCCTAGAAGCCCCATTCCTGACTGCTTCACCACCTTCCTATGCTTCCCGTTTGTGGTATGCCCTGTGGTTTATACGTATCTTACTTTTATATTATTTTACTTGAACCTAAACTATCTCAGATTAGAAGCAATTGTGAATGACCTCACGATTTGTAGGGGCTGGATTTAGCATCCAGTCTCAGGTTTCCCTGCTCTATCATTCTTTTAAGCGTCCCAGGTGGACCCCGGTTAAGAGAGCCTTATGAGTTCTTTTGTAAAGCTCTTTCTTCACTTCCTGTAGGTCATTGTTTTTATCACTTTTCCTGTTACTTATTTCCTATGTCTTTGTTCCTAGTTCCTGCTCAGTCCCAAAATGTATTTTAAAACTATCAGGACAAATATTCTGATGCATTCCATATCTCCTGTTCTACAGATGTGCATTTATGTGTGGCATTCACAAACTAACATTTGTCCACAGTAAATGAAAATATCACTTTCTTACATACTCAAGTGATTTTCCCTATCTTTGCTTTATACATTTGATGTCAATATCACAGTTAAAAATGAAAAACAGAAGAGATTAACCAAAAAATTTATATGCTTATATGCATAACGCATGGACACAGACTATAGTGTGGGGAAGGCCTGGGTGGGGGGCGGGTGTTGGGTGGAGGGGGTCAATGGGGAACAAAAGGGGACATGTGTAATACTTTCAATAATTAAGATAATTTTTTTAAAAACTGAAAAAAAAAATTAGCTAACATGCCTTTGTTCATTTTTCTATAGGCTGCTAATGATAAAAATGGAGGTGATTAAAAATCCAGTCGTCTCTGATAAACAATGAAGTTCAACAATTAACTTTCAAATGGGTGCTCTACAGAAAAGCCAACCTGGTCATTTAGCTTAGATTAGAATTGAGGACATTTAGAAAGGGTGACACTGGATCTTTAATAGGCATCATCTGATTCATTGTGTTTGTTTTATTTTCTTTGAGTAATGGTCCAAATTGCTTGCAGTTTTCCAGTGGCCCTCTACTTGGCCCTCTTTCCTCCACTTGCTCTCTTTTTCTCCGTTTATCACCCTCTTTCTTGCTCATATTATCCCACTGAGCATGTGCATATACATATGTGCATTTTCAATGAGAGATTAGCATTTTAGGAAAGAAACACTGACATCTCAAGCAGCGATTCATCACATCCCACATTGAAGGCAATGAGGCCGCCACAAAAAATCAGCGCTTGGGCTGCTTTAATGCTGTGGGTCATTTCACAGCCCGACAAGTAAATCCTACAGTAATCCATCTTGCTGTGACAGGGAGATGAGGCATATTGTATTTTAATAATATCCAAGAAAATGTGACTCTACAACTCAGTGACAGAGAAAGTACGGAACCACCTCCCATTAACCCAGAGTGTTCATTTGCATCGCTTGCTGTAGCTCCCAGTGAGTGACAGATTCTTTCATATTTATTTTTTGAGCATGATTTTAATCAATATTAACAAGCAAAATAGTGACAGACCCATAGACGGAGAGGAGGCAACAGGCTGACAGCTGGGGAGGGTGGCTGAATGGGGAGGGGGGAAGGATAGAGAAACAAAGAGAGAAAAGAGAGAGAAAACTCATGGACGTGGACAACAGTTTGAGGATTGCCAGGGGAGGCGGGGGTGTGTGTGTGGAGAAGTAAAGGGGGGTAAATGGTGATAGACTGAGAGTTGACTTGGGGCGGTGAACGCACAATACAGTGTACATATGATGTGTTGTGGAGCTGTGCACCTGAAATCAAACTCGTACGATTTTATTAACCCATGTCACCCCAGTAAATTCAATAGCAGAAGTTTTCCCTGGGGGAAAATCTATGTATTGGGTTATTTCTCTGGGTTAAGCACTCTGCTTTCACCAATGAGGAGAGAACAAACACAACAGAAGTGTCGGCCTACTCGAAACTTGTCATTAAATCTGTTCTTTTATCTTTCATGTAACTAATATTGCTTTACAGATTTAACTGTATATCAGAACTGCTCAAAGTGCTGAAACTTAGAAAAGGGATATTATATTACCTTTGCCTTTTTGGTTCTTACTATCTTGTGCAGAAGGTATGGTAACTCATAAACCAAGGAAGTTTTCCAGAACCTGGGTAGACTATTGTGAGAAGAGAGTGCAGAAGAAATAACTCAATCTAAGGAAATTTAATTCACAAATACATTTCATGACACGAAGCAAATTAACATACCATATTACTTATCTTTATGGAAAGCTCTCACATGTGCTTAAAAACATTTGTAAGCATTAACTTCGTCTTTGACTTTTTCTCAAGGGCACGGTAAAAATAGAGCCCTTGTTTCAGATCCCTCCTAACATTATCACTAATTCCACTGGAGGGAAAAACATGTGTAAGGTCTGCTTCACATGGCAGTATCTCGTTTTTGTTTTTTTGCTTTGTCATCTTTTGCTTGCTTTATGACAGTAGGTGTCAGCATTAAATTTGCAGTTGAAAGGTTGGGCATCCAAGATGAAAGCGTGAGAGGACTAACGTCGCCCGCCCACCCTCGGCCATTCTGTCTTGATTTCTGTGATGGCAGAAACTGGATGGCTTTATAACATGTGTCTGTGACCGCCCTCCGGTTTGGCCTGGCAAAGAAACAGCTTTATCTTATCTACAAGCTTAGTGGCTTAGTGTGCTGTGGAACTGCAGGGTAATCACAGACGCTGAGTGCAAAGAGGGTGGCCAGGCGCAGACAGGCACCTGGGCACATGTCCTCTACCCACGCCCACGCTCCATCGTCCAGCTGGATTTCAAATAAAAAACACATGTTCAAAAATATTTTCCCATTATTCCTTTTGTTTTATCAGTTACTCAAGTTATTGTCCATTATTCACAAAACTCATATTTCTATCCACTTCTATAGGATTAATTTTTCTTCTCTTTAAGGTGGGAGTGGATTATACAAAATAGGGGCAATTAATCCCACTATGTGAACTTGTAAACTTGAGTTTAGTTTAGGAATGACCAAATGGCTTCATCTCTCTTATTCATTGATGGTGCTTGCCTGTGTTGCAAAGAACCATGAAGCTAAAGCTGAGCTCTGCGAGAAAGGGTGCCTGGATTGGTGAGGAATGGCTGGCGTGGCAGAGGACACCCGGGATCAGCATGCAGGCCAGGCCTTCGACATGCCTGTTCTGATTCTTTCAGGACTATTTCATTACGAAGAGTAACTGGTTCGCTGAGAAGTAGGGTTTACGTTTTCATTTCCCTGGAATCATACTAACAGAAATTGGTCTCCATTCTCCTCAAAACAGAGATATTTGTTATGACACCTTATCTAGTCCTATTTTTAATTTTCTAAAAAAATCCTGTTGTTCCTAAAAATACCCCCCCCCAATCCATGTAGTCCTTTTAATTTTTTCTTTCTACTATGATACCTTTAGGAAAAAGAACAACAGGGTTATGAAATAACTTTATAATGATTTTATTTGATGTGACTTAAAGTTATAAGGAAATTAATCTTTAGAACATTTTAGCACAAGGTAGAGCATTACTTTCTAATCTATTTCACAATTATGAAATAGAAGATAGATAGATATAGATATAGATATAGATATAGATATAGATATAGATATAGATATAGATATAGATATATAGATCTCCTGTACTGCTAAGGATTGGTATGAACATCAATGGGACTATGGAAATGAAAGCACTTTGGAATATATAAAAATGTAAGATCTTTTATTATTTATTTGACCATTATTGACTGAGGTGAGATGAAGAATTTCTCAGAGAACTGTTTCTGAAGACACCGTGTTTGATGGGTTGACAACCAGTATCAGATTCCTCCTGCCAGGCTTTTATATGGGACATCTGCCCTGATTTTCATGTAAATTTACATACGTAGTGCCATGATATAAGATTGTAGTACATATGGTTTTCTTATGGCCTCTGTATGATAAATGGAAGGGAAGGTTTGGTAAGGTCCAAAGGACATCCTGACATACTCAACACGAAAAGGAAAGTCATATCTCAGCTACCACCCACCAAGGAAGGTTCAGCCCTTCTCTCCTCCCTGTCAGTCAGGCACACAGCATCCCAAGTCAAAAACATAGCAATCTGCCTACAAATTACACTTTTACCAAGTGTTGTCAACACATGTGTGTTTTCCCTGACTTGTTTAAAACCAACCAAACAAAAACAATAAAAATAACAAAAGGAAAATATTAGCAAGGCTGCTTTACTTTAATTTTCCAAAATTTCTCTGAGATAGAGAATAAAGTTCAGGGTTAGTTCTGAATTTCATTGGCATTTCTCTAAAATTTTATGTAAATTATTTGATAGCAATTAACAAGTCACCATATGGGGGCATAAGGATATTTTAAACACTACTGAGATAAATGAGGCAAAAGGCCCAAAATGTAGGAGAGCACTGGGAGGGCATGATGGTATCACCACCTAAATATTGGGAATGCACCATATTCTCTTTTTAAATTTTTTTTTATTGAGCTCTACAAGTCCATTCATATCCATCAATGTGTTTCTAATGTGCTTTTCCTTTGGATTGAGCCAGACTGAGGATTCTGTCCATTACCCAGGTATTATAAAGCAAATGTGCAATTCAGGAGAAATGGAGTATTTTAATACAAAGTAATAACTGGACTAGATGTTTGTATCTAAAAGATACTAAAGGAGATAGACAAACATTTGTTCTCAGAATAGTTGCAGATCATGTGTTTTCAATCTGAAGTCCATAGGTGAGCTGAAGAGATGTCATAAACATCCTGAAATTATGAGCAGAATTATATGTCCATGTGATTGAGTTTTCTCTGTGGGAATGGTGTCTAGAGCATTCATCAATTTCAGTAAAAAGAAATCAGAACCACAAATTTATTTTCAAATTGTAAAATTGCATTTCTTCTATCATCTGTGTTACAAAAGAAAACTCTCCGTTTTGTTTTGCTTTTAAGATTTAACTTAATCTTTCAGGCCATGAGCTATATTGGAAGCTGAAATGTGGTGCCAAAAATGGCAAATGAGGATGTCACTTACAGGCGATGTCATGGGAATGATGCATGCTGAGGAATGTCTCAGCTTTCATTATAACTGTGATTATAATTGCCTGGTGCTTTTCCTAAGCTGATTCTAAAAACGGAAGTAAATTAACATTATCAAGAGTATTATTAGTTTATGACTGTTATTCAAAACAGGAAGTTCGATAGCACCTGCAGAATTTGCAAAGCAATCCTCAGTCCCAAAACCGGTGCGAATGTTTGTTTCATCCGACTCTCATGCTGCCGTTTGTTTCATCTCGGGATCGTGAATTTACCAGAGCTTTCTGTTTTCTTTTGGCTTTTTGTTTGTTGTTGTGTTTTGTTTTTAACAATGATTGTTTCTGGCTAACTTTATCCTTCTGTTGAAGAAATAACTACCTAAATATATCTACGAGCTGCTAGGACATTCATCTTTTCATTATGTGATGAGTCTCCCTTCCTGGCTCCCTCCTTTCATTTGAACTGGCCGGTTCCTCGGTCTGCTCTAGAACAGGATTCCTGGTAATATAAATAACATACTTTTCAGGCACATCTTTTTATTTCCTTACTCTTTCTAGGGTTCCTCCCACGGGAGGCTCAGCTCTTATTTTTAAAAAGTCAAATTTTCTGAATCATTGAATTTCTGAAAATTTGTTTATCTTGTCCTTATTTGATTGCCAATGTTTCTGAATTCTAGGTTAATAATAACATTTCTTAATATTTTTACAGACATTTGATCCTGGAGATACATATTTTCCTTTGTAGGAAATTTGATTTTATTCTTCCCAGTATTGTAGTTCTTTAATGTGGGCATTTTTTATTAGTTCATCTTGCCTTATATTCAGCTGGCAATTTTTTCCTTTCTGAAGATTTTGGTCTTGCTTTAGCACAGATACATTTAAAAATTTTATATAAACCTTCATAAGAGAGATTGTCTATATTTTCTCTTCTTGACTTCGTCCAACTTTGCTTTCAAATTAATTCTTGACTTATAAAATAAATGTGAGAAAAAAATGGACTTTTCTTTTTTTTCCTATTATTTGAGACAGTGACCAAATTTTGGAGTTTGGTAAAACTTGGCTTTAAAATAGACTGATGATTTTTGTGTCTGTGCAGGTCAAGGTAACACAAGAAATAGATTTTGATACCAGTTCAATTTTGTAATATGCTTTCTCTCTCTTAAAGGGGGCAATGTAGTATTTTTCTAGGAATTTACTTTTCATTTAATATTTCAAGTTTAAAAGTATACAGAATCAATAAGTTTATCGAATCAATCCAGACATTTGAAAATAATTAAATAACCGTAGATGTTACTTTTTCCAATTCAGTTATTATTTATTATTTTTATTACTTTATTATGTTGGTTTACGTAATAATTTTATTAAAGCAAAGTATGCATACAGAAAACTGTAAAAAATATTGTCTAGTCCAATGAATTTTTAACAAGTCAACACACCTGTGAAACTACTACTGAGGTCAGGAGAGAGAATATCATTAGACCCATAAGCCATCTTCGGGGCATCTCTCAGTTTCTGCCACAGGATGCTCTTACTTTATAACACAATTATATTTTATGATTCTTTTTGTGGGTATATATTGTTAAATTTTTTCTTGGCCATTTTTCCTAGCAGTTTATAGAATTTATTAATTTCATTGAGAAAGCTTTTGTGTATATTAATATCCTTTATTGTGTGACTGTTGCTATTTTATGAATTTGAGCTCTTACCGTTCTTGTGTTCTAATACTTTATACGGATCGACTTGCTGTGCTTTTTATAATTTCTTGAGATGCACATCGTTATAATTGATTTTCAGTCTCTTCTCCATAATGTATACATTTAAGGTTATAAATATCCGTCTCCATCTCATAAACTTTGATATAATGTATCTTCAGTATGATTCAAGTCCAAAATGTTTTCTGTCTCACTTTTACTTCTCCTGTGGACCCTTTGTCAGTTAGATACGCGTGGTTCCCAAGCACTTGGGGATTTTTGCCTCCTCTCTCCTTCGACCTTGTCGAGTTTTCTGCCCCCTCCTCCTGCCCCTCCTTATTGGCTTATAACTGGGTCCCACTCTACACAGAGACAGTGCTCTAAATGGTTCCAATGTTTTTATATTTGTGGAGAATTATTTTGCAAGCCAAAATAAGTCTAATTTTAAAAATTCATACCCATTTATAAAAATATATATTTTGTTATTGAATTCCGCCAGCCACATGAGCGAGCAGGCCCTTCCCTGGCGCTGCGATGGTCCACCCGCTGCGCCCCTCACCTGGGCTAAGGGGTGCCGGGGCGGCTGGTGAAATGCTCCTGGGCGTCTGTGAGGGAAGAGACGGGCATGGGGCATGGGGCATGGGCAGCCGCCGACGTGCTAAAGGAGATCGCCTGCGCCCACCGGAGGGCGGGCATCTTCCAGCCTGCTGAGGGCCCTAAGGGAATGAAAAGGGGGAGAAAGGCCAGGTCCCTCCCTTTCGGCCTGAGCCGGAGCATCGCCTCCTGCCCCTGGGCAGCCGCGCTCCTGGTTCTTGGGCCTTCAGACCCAGGATGGGGGTCACACCAAAGGCCCCCCATTTCTCAGGCTCTCAGCCTCAGACTGAACTACAGCACTGGCTTTCACCATCCTCTACCTTGCAGGTGGCATTCCTGGGACGGGTCACCCTCCATGACCATGTGAGCCGATTCCTATAACAGATCTCCTGTCTATTTGTCTGTCTGTCAGCCTAATTGATTCTGTTTCTCTGGAGAACCCTAACACAGGCACTTTTATTGGAAAGAAAATGCCAGTCAACCCAGAAACTACATTCAATGAAATAACGTTTCCAAACAAACAAGCTAAGGCTTTCCTCCCCCTCATTCATCTCCTTGATGAGCTGAGAATGAAGCCCAAACATCTTGATGGCAGCCTGGTGGGGCCCTAGGGCAGAAAACTCGGGGAGGCCACTCCTGACTTCTTGAGCCAGGAAAACTGGGAGATAAATACATTTGTGTTGTTTTAAGCTGCTGCATTTGGGGTAATTGGTTACGCAATAATAGAAAAGTGATACACACTTTATTACAGGACATGTCCTTCTTTGGCTTTAGCCTTAATGTCAGCTGGGTTTATGTTAATACAGATAAGCCATCTCCTTATTGTTGCCTTACTGTTTGTTTGCATGACATACCATTTTACATTCTTTCACTTTCAACCCCTGTGCCTCAGGTTTTAAGTGTATCTTTTCTAAGAAACATGTAGTTTGTTTTTTTGTGATTGTTTTGTTGCTATTGTGTTATTGGTAAGACAATTTCATGTTTTATTTAGAATAGTTAGTCAGTTTATAGACACTATTCCATTTTAAATATTCCTAAAGTATTTTATGATCATTTTTTCTTTCTTTTTTTTTTTTTGGCCTTCTTTTATTTGAAGCTTTTTTTTTCAATTATTCTCTTGATACTTATACATTTTTATTCTTTTTTCATTGGCTTCCTAGATATTAAAACATTCATTCTTGAAAAATTATAATTTCATATAGATTAGCACTCAATCCAAGACAATTCCATCTATCCATTCTCCAGTTGTTTCTGTCATTGTCATGCATTTTAATTTACATGTACTTTAAAATGCACTAGACATTATTAGCATTTTGTACAGTCGATTTTCATTTTAGATTTACTCGCATAATATAATCTTTTCAATCACTATTTATTTCCTCTGGTTTTCTGTGTGGAATAATTTCCTTTGGCCTGAAATGCTTTATTTACTTTTTTTCCCTTTAGGATAAGATTGATGAAGAAAAGCTGCCATTCTTTTTCTGTGCCTAGAAATATTGTTATTTTACTGAATATGGGTTTTTTGGTTGAAAAACATTTTCTTGCATTTAAAGATGCAATTTCATTGTCTTCTGGCTTTTTTGTGTCTTCAGAGTCAGCTCTTAGTTTTAGCGTAGCTCCTTCAAAGGTAATAGGTATTGTTTCCTTTTTCTCTGTTAAGAATGCTTCTTTATTTTGGATTTTAAACAGTGTTAAACTATTAGTATTGCATGCCTAGTTGTTATGTACTTTCTCTATATCCTGCTTGGGCTTCAGCATTTTTTGAATCTGTGGTTGATGCATCTCATGAGTTGTGGGAAATCACTGCCATCATCTTATTAAATGTTACTTGTGCCATTTTTTTCCCTCTGCTGCCTTTGAGATTCCAATTACATATTTATTAAAAGTGCTCACCATGTCTCATAAGCCTTTTGCAGTCCTTTATGTCTCTTCCATCGTTCTTGCTTTCCATGTCAAGTCCATTTTCTGATGACTTATTTTTCAGTTCACTTATTCCTTCTGCCGTTTACAGGTAAACTCATTTATTATGTTCTTAATATCAGTTATTTTAGTATTCATATCTGCAGTTTTCATTTGGGTCTTTTTTTACATAGAGTCTGATTCTCGGTGAATTCCTTTACATTATCATCTATTGAGGTAATGACAGTTATTTTAAAGTCTAAAAACTACAAAGTCTATGTCAGTTATATTTCTCTTTGTGTTTACTCTCTTCCCCTGCTGCATTTATTCGTTCATTTATCCATTCGTGTGTATATGTATCTGTATGTATTCAGTTAGTTAGTATGCCTGGCAACTTGTGCTTGAATGCCAGATCCTGGGTGTAACAGTTACAGAGGCCATGGATGATTTTATTTATTCCTCTAAAGAGAATTCACTCTATTATCTGGCAGGTATAGATTATCTGAATCCAGTCAAGAACTGGGAGGTTTGTAAACCAAATGGCAGTGCTAACATCTTATTTCTAATCTAAGGATACAATCCTCTAGGTGTTTCAAATGTGAGCATAAAATACTTGCTTACTGGAATTCTCCTTTTTGATGGATCATGAATTTTAATTTTTGTGTCTAGTACTATGCAACTGCCCAAAAGTCCACTATGGTTTTTAGCCACTTTGTGTATGACTTAACACCTTGCCCTGTGCAGCTCACAACGGGCAAATGCCTCAGTATGACACGGGTCAGTGCCCCAAAGGGGAGAGCAGTGTGCAGAGCGCCGGGCGCAACACCATGAGCTTTCTCTCTCTCTAGGGTCTGGCTCCTCGTGTCCTGGCTCCTTTAGCAGCTGCTCTACGCTTTCAGAAACATTCGTTTCTGTATTTCATACCAGTTTCCCGATAGCTTCCATTGGGACAATTCATGTGCTACAAGCTCTACTATCATTGCTGGAGGTAGAAATCACCCACAAAAACATTTTTACTTTCAAAACCTATTTCTAGCTCCCTGAATCCTGCAGTTTTATGATAGTCTGCTCTGTGTTTGGGTAGACATAGATCTTAATCTTGCTGAGAATTCTAATTAGAATCTTCTCTTCCGCTTGTTATATTGTATCTATTTCTTCTTTTATTAATTGTCCTCTGTATTCATCATTATCTTTCAATTTCACGCTTCAAATATTTATTTATTTTGGGTTCATCATTTATGAATATTTTTATGGATAACGTTTGAGGTTTGCTTTAAACAGACTTCACTGAATGGAAAGGTTGCCGTGGTCTCTGTGTAAGCGGAAAGTCTGACCCATCGGCAGGAGTTTCTTTATGGTCCGTGGGAATGGAGTAGGAAGGTTTGTTTTTTTTTAGGACTCTTGTAATTGCTCAAGTAAGAAATAGTTTCTCTATGAGTAAATAAAGTGCTTTAATATGTTTTGCTCCTATTTGAAAGTCCTTTTGAAGGTTTGGGTCACTTTCCTCTCAACAGCTCCAGTACCCACACAGTGGATCCTTTCCAGGAAAACAAGTTAGTCTTCATGGAGAGCATCCTGTTTAAATCACCAACTAGGGGCAGATTCTATAGGCAGAGGAAAGAACTGGCTCCCCAGCTGTGCAGGACTGTCTGTTAGAACAACCTGCAGTAATTCCCCAGGGAACAATCCTGAGAAGTTTCCATCAGTCCTCTGTTCATAGATGCTCATTTTTTTGGATGCTTCTTGGGAATCCACCTGGCAGAATTATCTCGTGGGTATATATTCTCCCTTGTGGCTATTTTTTGTTTTTTGTGTTGCATCCATTTAAACCTATCTGCTTTTGTTCTTCCAAGTTACATCAGTGGGTTAAATTCAACGTGGTCTGACAGGTTGCACCCTTTGTTTTATGATTACTTCTAATAGTAAGAATCTATCACTTGTGGCATCTAGATTTAAATTAGAGAAAATACTATAAATTTTCAATTTTGGCTTTTAAATAATGTGTTATATATTTGACAAAAAATTGTGTCAATATGTATATTGTAAGTTTATGTATAAATATATGAATAACAGAGTTTCACCTGGACTACTTGTTTACACTTAACCTTCCGAAAAATCATATATAAGATGGCCACGAATTCATATCATTAAGCTAGAGTTAGAATATTCTCACCCTTTGAACTCATATTATATGTTGTAACATATATGTAGGTGCAATCAGTTTGATTTCCCAGCTTTAATGATTGACTTCCCAATTTTACTTGGCATTACAGTCTCTCTTTTCATGCACCCCATCTTATCTATACAAAGTTTATTATAGTTACTTTGTACAAAATATATACATAAATTCTATTTCTATAACATATTTTTTTGCTGACCACTTCATTTTCATTGCCAAGTTAATTAAATGAGTTACACATAATTACTTCGGTTTTCAATGAGAATTAGGAAACATTTAAGAAGAAAGTTTGTAAAGTAACAAAGTACATTTAAAAAGCATGCTATGATTAGAGCATCATGTGGAAAGTAGTAACACATAAAGCAAAGCTAGCCATGAATATGTCCTAGCACCCCACTGATGTATCTAATTTATTACACAAATGTACTGAGTACATAGTAGGTGCATCATATTCTGCAGGTGATATGAAGGACTGGGAAAATAACAAAAATCCTTCCCTCGTTTTATTATTATTATTTTTTCAGCTGTATTGAGATATAACTGGCATACAGTCCTCTCTCTTAGAAACACTGCGCTAGGTTCTAGGGAGGAGTGGTCTGTGAGATAAAGGGATAGACAAGTACATGAGTATGTGACTTGAGTTTAATGTACCTCGGTTTTCGAAGGTCTCCGTTGAACATCTGGGTTTATGAACGCCGTAAACTCAGAGGGAAATGCTTCGGTTTTCGAACAGGCCTCGGAAGTGGAACATGCCGCATGGCTTCCGCTGAGGGCGAGATGCTGAGGCCCAGCTGCCGGCTGTGGCTCCTCCGTCTCCCCCGGTTTCCGAACGTTTCAGAACTCACACGGTCTCCCGGAGCAGATCACATTCGGAAACCCAGGCCCCTGTGTCAGGATTTCAGGAGCAGTGAACAGAGGGCCCTAAGGTGGCACAGGGCAGTGGTATCTCACACGGGGCAGGAGGTCAGGGCGGGCTTCTCGGAGAAGGTGACGGGTGAGAGGCCACTCTCCGCAAAGGGCTGTGAGGACGTGAGCACAGGATCCCTTAACTCGCTCATCCTTTGGCTGTCTTGCATTTCTAGTCCTCTCTGATATTTTCTGCCATTTATTTCTCTATTTACCCTTTGCTTGTTTGTATCTTTAACCATCGCTGGCTCCCTTTAGTCGTGCACTCCTATGTCCACCAGGCCTTTTTTGTACCTGGGGTTCAGTCTAAGAAGCAAAACCGCTAGGGCGATCCTGACCTTACAGGCCCTGCGGGGCTGGCTGAGCAGTCGGGGCGCGCCTGGTGCTCGAGGCCCGGGCCAGGGCTGAAAGCAGCAGGGCGCGTGGCCAGGAAGGGACAGCGGACGAAAAGCAGGGCGGAGTGAGGACAGGCTGGCGGAAACTCTCCCCTGTGAGTGCCTCTGGCTACCATGCTGCAGGGGACCTGCAAGAGCGGCTGGTTTTCGGTGCCATGGAGCTGAACATGCTCTGGCCCAGGAGCTGGAGATGCTGGGGGAGGAGAGGTGATGGCCAGAGGAGCTTCGGGCTCAGCCAGATGCCGCAGGGGCTGAACTTGGTGACTCAGGACTTGCAGAAGGAGGCCAAGCAGGTGCTGGTGCACTGAGGGCAGGGCCACTGCCCTGCGTCAACGGTGGGGGCCTCAGGTGCAGGACAGCATGCATGAGCTGGGCATGCCCCAGTCTCTGCCCGACTGCCAGAGAGAAAAAGAATACGGCCGATGCTTCTCTCCCACCTTCCAAAATCACACAGATATCCTGCTAAGGGCAGAACTACGCAGGGAAGGGAGTTCTGGGGAACGTGGGAGCCCCGGTTTACTAACTGGGTGGCCCTGCTCCTTCAGAGCCACTCACAGTCTGACATTCATGTTAGCTCAGCCGTGGTCCAAACGCACACCCTGTGCAGCTGCCAGAGGGTTCCGCTGCGCTATGCTGTGCCTCAGCGTCCAGCTGATTCGGCCTGGCAGCGTGTCATCACGGATACAGGGAGAGGTTTGCAGGAGGCCTGGATTCCTGTTCTGACTGCGTCTTTCTCACTAAGTGGCTGTGGCTGCATCTCTTCTACTCTCTGAGCCTTAGTTGCCTATCTGTGAAATGTGGACAGACCCTACCCCACCCCCTATCCCCCGGGGGGCTCTTTTGAGGATTTTGCTGAAAACTACAGAACGCAGATAGTATCTGGTAAAACACAAGTGCCCCGTAAAAGTTATAGCTCAGCACTCCTATTGGAATATTATTTCAGCAGATGACCGTGCCGCTGACCTTGTTAAATTGAATTACTTCAAAATGGTTCCCCTCTGTTGCAAAAGGCCTCCTAATTCTTATAACTACCAACCGTCTCATAAAAAGAGTTCCTCTTTCTTTCTAAAGGAAACTCTTCCTTTTGTTTTCTGAATTCCATTTCTCTACGTTCTTTTGCTGATTTATTCTACAAATGTTAGTTTATTGCTTATGTAGGGTTCTGAACAAGCTACCCTGATGGGCCTCTGCTGTGCCGATTACTCTGAGCTAAAGGCAACTGGGACCCTGCGGGCTCAATAGAAACTTCTGTTACCCCCTTCTACCCCCATGACTACCTAGAAGAATTTAAACTAGGGGCCTTGTCCGTAAGAGTTGTCACCAGAAATAACTTTTTAGAACCTAACTATAAGGCTGGCAAACTTCTAATTACTGACTATCTGCTCTTGGCCTTCCTCCACCTTGAAGTTTTAAGGTCCTTAGTTCAGAAAGTTATATATATACACATACATATATATACACACACATATATATATATTTAATTTTTCCTTCCTGTCTCTGACTCTCTCACGTATGGATGTAATTAAATTTGGTTCCTTTTCTCTTGTTCGTCTGTGTCATGTCTATTTGATTATTAGACCAGCTGAAAGAACCATGAAAAGCAGAGAAAAATTTCTTTCCCCTCCACACTTAGCCTCATGCCGAGTAGGGAAATGACTTTGCCATACGGAACAGCTTCACTCTCATGGAGCTTAGAGATAACCAACACGAAACCAAGATGTTTTCCTATTCTGATAAGTTCTATCAAGAAAATAAACAGCCTGCTGTGACAGGGTATGATTCACGGGCAGACTGCTTCGGGGAGTGTTATCAGAAAAGGTCCTTTAAGGGGGGAAAAAAAAATTGAAATGAGACCTGAGACCTGAAGATTACCCAGGCTGAGAGCAGCAGTGTCCTGAGTCTCATACTGACTTGGGGGGCTTTAGGGGCATGAATGAGGCATTAAACATGGGGGAAGAGGCATGAGACAAGGTTGCAGGCAAGATGGGACCAACCCGTTCTGTAGGGATCACTCATTCTATCAATTATCCCTGTTCTTACTAGTGTCTTCAGTTTCTCTCTTTCTGCTGGACATGTCACTTCATTTTATAATTATGCTAAAGTCTTTCATTCCAGTTTAGTAATTAAGTTCCTTCATTTTGCTACGTCTCTGCGCGACTCCCCCGGCTCTCCTGTTTCCTTCAAGGCCAGACTCTTCAGAAGCTAAGAGCTGTTACTCCCGGCCACGCGTTCTCAGGGTGACGCCTGCACTTGCGCAATCCAGCGCGCTTTCCTCGATGGCCTTTCCTTCTCCATTTCGGCCTTTGGGCTTCAGTGTGGTTTCTCTGCCGCTTCAGGATTCTGGTTCCCTTTCTAGGCACCGCTGCTCCATCTCCTTCCAGTGAGCTTCTCGCTTTGCTTCCATAAGTATAGAAACTTCCCACAGCCTCTGTCCTTGCCCATGTTTTCCGCTCTTTTCCCCCACCCTTAGTTACCTGTATCACCTGATCCTTTGACCTCAGCTGTTGTCTTTGCCTGGACCTGGTCATCTTCTTGCATCGTCCTGTTGCATCGCTGAGAGCGTAGGCTCTGCCTGGACGTCATTTAGGCACTGCCAAAAAAATACACCGAAGGGTAGATCGTTGTCTCTTCAAGACTCTGAGTTTTCCATGTTTTACTTACGGTGATTTTGTCTTTAGAAGATGTATAATTATCTTTAACGCCTTTCTTCTTCCTCCTGCCCATTCCTCACCCTTAGCTTATCAGCTTTCCTTATATGCTTTGAGGGGAAAAAAGTCTTGCATTGCCTTTCATATCTTCCCCCCACCAAGTCCCCAAGGGCTCCCTTCCTGTGCTCACATTTTTCCCCCCATCTGCTGCTGCATCCTCGGAGGTTTTCCTACTCAGCTTACACCTTCCCTCTCCGAATCTTCCCTCTCTGCCAGATCATTCCCATCAGAGAGACTTTTACCTCCCCCATCTAAACAAAGGCAATCATAAATGACGAAACATCAACATGAACAAAATCCTCCCCCTGAACTATATCCCTCTTCTGCACCCCCATTTCTCGAACTTCATTTAAAGCTGAACTTCTAGAAATAGTTCTCTCTATAAAAATGTCTCCAATTCTTCACTTCCGTTCAGCCCTCATCTCGTTGAAGTCTGGCTTTGCCCCAGCTCCACCGACACTGCTGTCGTCAGCCCCCTATAACATCCCTGTGGTTAGTTACAGGGCTCGCTCTGCGCTGGCCTGCTGACCCTCTCCGAGACCCTCAGTGCATCTGACTGTGTTTATCTCCCTGTAGCTTTCTCTTCTCTTTGCTTCCCGGACACTCCTTTGACTTCTTATTTTTTCCTACTATCACTTTAACCGATGCTCTTTAGACATTGATAGTTATTATTTTTTTAATCATCTAGAAGTTTAGCACTCAACCATGCAGAAAATAAAAACTCAATACTTTCATCACAGGTTAACGTACAATGTCTGAGTCTACAATCCGTTTCCCCCATATAGCGGAGATTTGAATAGTAAGCCTCTTCTGCACTGCTCTTCAGTCAGGGGACTGAAGGTTGAACGTGGGGTGTTAGGGCGTCATCGACCTTGAGGTAGAATGGGAGGGTTACTGAAGGCAGATGCAGTACATGAAAAAGTCCTGGGTGCCTTCAAAACACAATCAAAGGTGTGAAGAAAAAATTCTTCCTGTGCTGTAGGCGCTATGCTGGAATTCAACAGTCAGCAGTATTATTACGCCTGTTTTTTCCCTCCTGGTAGATTCTGATCCTCTCTTATTAACTCATGCATTGAAAATATTTCTGAGCTCCTTACATGATAAGAGCCTCAAAGAAAATAACCAAGCTCTGTTAGACATTAACTTGGCAGAAGCGTCTTTTCCATTTCCCTCTAAGCCTTTCCAGCTTAGAAGTTCCGCGAGTGCAGGACTGGGTTTCTTTTTGGCTTGCTAGAATTATTCTATCTCCTCCTTAATTTCTGGTACATAATGCCCAGTTTTAATGACACACGTTTGCTCTGTTGTGTCGATCTGTGTTCCAACTTGACAGTATATAACGGAAGCAGGCAATGGGGATAGAATTTGCAGAATTGTTGTTTAAGGTCACATTTTGACAAATAACTGTTTGATTCCTCTGAACCTCCCGTTTTTCCTTCCTGTCTTATCCCATTAAAATTATTTGATTTATCGCTTCTGGACATAAGATAAATGATTTTGCCGGGGGTACCTTTAAATCAAAGTCAAATAAGAAAGACTGATTTAATATTTTATTCTAGACTTACTTATCTTCATAACCTTTGGCTTCACCCTGCCAGGAATGATATGCCGATGATATTTTTTGTATAGTATTTATTCCCCACAATATCCCATCTATTTTTAATTTGTGGGGTGTGACAGAAAGTGCTACAGAGAATGGCCAATGAATTGGACCGTGATCCAATCTTCCAGCTGCTGTTCGATTCATTGTCTTTAGTTCAGCTTTTGTTATAGTACCTGTCTCTCCCTGACTACAGTAACCGAGGGACAAAAATCTCACCTCCTTTACTGGATGTTCAGTGCTTTCTAAAATTTAACACCAATCGTGAATATGCATTTGCTTTTCTGCACAGCATCCTTTCACACACACACACACACACCCGTAACAGTAAAAAGAATTACTTTGGGGGAACTGATTTCCTTCAACTTTCAGCTGATGTGGCTTTCGTTCTCACGGTGGACTCTGACACCGGTTGCACGTGGATTCAGGCCTGGTCCATCAGAGCATAACATCCCCAAGTTTCAATATTTTTTTTAAAGGGATGAGTAAAGGACCCAGGCAGCACCTAGCAAAGCCAATTATGAGACTTTAGAAAGAGAGATTACTCTCTTTATCCTTCACCTTGGATTTGTGAACATACAACCTGGAGCTCTTTAATCCACCTTGTTGACTTCCATTCATGAGAGAAAAAAGCATATCTGAAAATGGAACCCACAAAGAAAAAAAAATCACAGAGATGTATAGAAATAAGGTTTGGTTTTGATGACATTTATTTAATTTCTTACTGAAACCATGCTTGAAAGCGGAAGCCTTTGGGTTTTTTATTAATGTGAGCTAAGAAATTCTCTCTCTCTCTCTAACATATATAGTATATATTACATATGTATTATAATATATTGCATTAATAATATATATTATATATAATATATTATTTAACTTTATTTCTATTTCTTGCTCTCTCTTATTTTATTACGCCATTTTATACTGAACTTTTCACCACTTGCTACTAAAAATATAACCAAAGAACTTGTATACATATATGCATAACCCTTGGACACAGACAGTAGAGCAGTAGGCCCAGGGGTGGGGTGGGGCAGGTCAATGGGGTAAAAAAGGGGGACATCTGTAATACTTTCAACAATCAAGATAAATTTAAAAAATAAAAATACTTATCACATGTTCAAACATTCATATCTGAATACTCCATAAAACCCCCATTTTTGAAATATTTTTAACATTCTTTAAACATATTTACTATCCCAACTCTGACATTTCAGCAATACGAGCCTTTTCTTTCACCTTGGATTATTTACTTTGCTTTCTGAATTTTGACTGCCTGAACTTAAATCTAAATAGATTTGGATAGCAAGAGTTACTTATACAGTCTTGTGCAACAAGTCTGGTATTGCTTTTAACTCTCATTTATATATTATGCTATTGGCCAGGGTTTCTAATTTGTACTCTTACAATAATATAATAGATGCTGCTTAATGACTGTATCTTGTATTTTGTTCTATCTCCCACTGTAATAGCTTTCCCTGCATAGCAGAACTCGGTGAACATTTCTTAGCTTATTAAAAGATATGCATAAAATAAGTTCATTTGTGGGATATTATAAACCAGAATTTCTAGACCTAAATACGCACAGTGGCAGGTAACTAAATAAATAAAGTTAATATAAGACCTTAGGCGCTAAGCTGTTGTGTCTAGTTTTAACAGTGCCTTAGTCACGTTGCCCTTTCAAATCCATTGCCCTTTAAAATACTAAAGCTGCATGCCAGTCAACGACAATGGCAAAACCAAGCCAGTGCCTGCCTAATCTAACCCTGTGCTGATGGCCACCATCTTTATCAAAGGCACCCCTCACCCCTCTAGATTTCAAATGGTAATGCTGTACTTCTAATATTAAATTTTGTAGACCCCAACTTTTCACCTCCAGATACTCACTGATATCAGAGCATGAGTTCCATCTCACTATAGGAATATATTACATCTTCTGGAAGCCTTGAAGGATCGATCATAATTAAAAATCTGTGTCTGTAATGAGGTATTGAATCACATAACTTGCATATAATTTAAAATGGACTCATTATATTAAAACAAGCATGGATATGTTATTTCATAGGTTATAAATTTTATGTGAATTTACATTAATAAGTTTAAGCAGACTTTTCCACCTAGTTTCCCATTTTTTACAACTCTGTACCTCCTCTATCTCAATAAAGGAAAACATTCAATCAAAAATAAATTTTTACCAGCCATTCACGTCCTACTGTGTGTAGCTGTCAGGCTCATTTTGGTGACACTAGTAAGAAATTGCCCTAGAATTACATACCTTATTCTTCCCTGGGATACTTCAAGAGTATCCAAACATTTACTGAATTATAATCTCAAATTTATGCTACCTTTAGTCAGGTCAGCTGAGTATTATTTATCTCCTCTGCACCAAGATCTGCATTAAATCTGAAGGGATTCTAAATAAACAGCCCAGCCTTCAGCAAACTCTCAGTTACTTACAGGGAGGAAAGGAGTGAACTGCATTTGACCCATGGCTGTCCTGCTCTTAGCATTCGTGCTTTCACACACGCACGGGGTCCTGGAATGCCCATGTCACAGAAGGCCTTGACAGTCTTGTTGAGGTTGATATTTCGATTTTATGTGTGGCTAGTCATTGAGTCCAGTTGACCTCCCACTATTTATAGCTTCCTTCAGCCATAATTTATTGCATTTCATAAGAAAAGTGAGGTGTTTTGGGGCATTATTGAGGGTGCAAAGGTTTCAGGATATGCCCATCACAGATGTCAGGGGCTTTCTCTACAGAGATTTAATGAGTACTTTGAGTACTTTAAGGTTTCTGACTTTTAGGGATTTATATAGTGTTATAAAATGTTAATGTTTCTCTCCCCTCCAAGTACTATCTATCCATCTCCTGCATCCTTTTTGTTTTCATCTAAAGATCAAGAAGTTTTTCCCCATGTTTTTGTTTGTTTGTTTTCAATAATTTGAAGGATGGGGCTTTAGATTCATGCTGTTGCATGAGGCTTGAGAAGCTCCCTAGCCTGGTCCTTTCTTTACATTTGAAGAAGGGGCTGGATCTAGTCTAGGCTTATGCAGCTGCGCATATTTGTGTGATTGCTTAATGAAAAAATGGACGAATAAAATAAATCTTCTTTAGATAGGTAAAAGTCTCCACTGTGACCATTTCAGTGGTAGGGGCTGGAGGGACAGAGTCCCAGGAATTACAAAGCTGTACTGGGAAATTTCAAGTTCAAGTCAAGCTCCATGCATAACAATTGAATTCCTGGCATGTGTCATGGGTGACGAAAGAGATACTGTGGCCCGGCCGGTGTGGCTTAGTTGGTGGAGCATCCTCCTGTGCACCAACAGGTCACTGGTTCGATTCCCAGGCAGGACACATTCCTGGGTTGCAGGCTCAATCCCCAGTAGGGAGCATGCAGGAGGCAGCCGATCAATGTTTCTCTTTCATCAATGTTTCTATCTCTCTCTCCTTCTCCCTTCTTCTCTTTCTAAAATCAATAAAAACACACACACACACACACACACACACACACACACACACACACACACACACACACACACATATATATATATATATATTTTAAAAAAGAGAGAGAGAGTGATTTATATGTAAGACATAGTCACCCTCCCCAAAGACCAAATGTGCACGGCTATCCACAATGCCATGCACCATATGGTTTTTTTTACTAGGGAATTGTTTTTATATATTTTCCTCAAGGGTTTGACAAATTTCTCAGTATACATAGTTTGAGGTACAGGGGCGTCAATTAAAATCTAGTTTTAAATCTCATCTCTGTTGCTTTTTAGCCATTACTTAATCTGTGATCCTATTTTCTTATCTTTAAAATTATGGTAGTTATTATAGCACCAGTATCATAAGAATAAAGTTGTAATAATTAGATGAAATGCTGAAATGAAAAAGGCTAATAAATACCTGGCACTTAACAGGGGAAATGCATTGATCTCACCCTCTATCTCTCTGACAGTCATGTTAAAACACTAAATGAACTGTCAAAATGATGCAATATATCAAAGATACTTGATAGAGTGTAATATTTTCCATTCTTACCCAACATAAAGACCATTTTAACCCCAAATATCACATATATTTCAATTATTTACTATATTTAACTATTTGAGCTTTGTAGCTGTGACAGAGGGAGTTCCTCAGTCCTTTGTGTTACCTGGGTGGATACTATCTGCTTTGGTTCACTTTCTCTGTTTTGAATGACAAAATGCAATGCATGGTACCATTTATAGATGGGAGCCTAATTACCTCAAAAACTGTGTATTTATTTTAGTTACTTCCTGTGATCACCCATAGCACATTTTTCATAGCTCTAATGCATTCTTCACACTGTTTTTCTTAAAATAACGATAATTGGTATTCCTAAGTAAATCATATAAAGCCACTATAAAATAAAATGTAGAGAACACAAGAATATAAATATGTATCTAAAAATTGGAAATAAACATGAATAGAAATGATTGACTAAACCGTGGTTCATTCATGCAGTGAACCGTGGAAGCTCCATCAACACAGGACTTACTCCCTTTATTGCTGCTGTAGCCCTGAGGCTACAAGAGTTCCCCGCCTATCAGAGGCACTCGATAAATATTTTTTGTCATTTTTAATTTTAATGAGTTAAATCTATTATGTCCACAAAAAGTGAGAACTCTGAGCTGCATGAAAACAGGGCAAGAATAAAATTTGTACACACCTATATCAGGAGCCGGAAAGGCGGGAAGGGTGCAAAATTGTGAAATTGTTGGGGGGGGGCTGAAAATGGAGATGGTAGGAAGCGGGTAGAAAATACAAGAAAAAGCAAAGCTCAAGTTTCATGCTAAATAAAGGTGAAGCACGTAGCTCTCTCTTTTTAATTATTTTCATATATGTAAATGTTAAATGATCATATGAAAAAGGGCGTAAGATGAAAAACAAGCTACTGGTTTTATTTGGGAAAGGACTGTAAGTAGCCTTTGTCTAGAGTTTATTATTTAATTTGTAGTAATGTTGTGCATTACTTGTAAAGATTATAAGCCATAGAAAATACAAGAAAATACATATAACCCGCTTGTTTCCTTCCAGATGCTGTTTTCTGCCTTTTTCCTTCCTTCCCTTTTCTCTCTGTTTCTCCCTTCCTTTCCCTCCCTATTTTCTCCATCTAACTATTTATCTGTTTCAGGGGTGGGGGACATCTGGCCCTTGGGCCACATAAAGCCCTCGAAATCTGGTCTGGCCCTGCCAAGGCAACCACAGACAGGACTGGAAATTCAATAAATCTAGGAGTGTTTTTCATAGCTAATTTTTAAGTTGATAATTTTGTATGGCCCTCGAGTAATGTTATAAATATCCAAATGGCCCTTGGCAGAAAAAAGGTTCCCCACCCCTTCTATCTCATAGAACTGGAATCACACTGAGTGTGCAGTTTTGAATTTCTATATTGGTATATAGGGGAAACGTTTTAATGTAACTTCCAATATCCTTTCAAACATGTTCTTGCGTTTGCTGCTATGTTGTTCGTCATCTGGCTATATCATAAATTCTTATCTTCCAAGGTTTGGGCATTTGGCTTCCACTGCATTGTGCTTGATTTCTATTGTTTTGCATGTGCCATGATCCTCTTCAAGACAGGGTGTCTGATTTGTCTTTATGTTTCATGCTTCCAGAATAGTGACTGTACACAGTTAGTGCTCAGCATTCATTTTTCTGAAGAGAGAAATAAGTTGGTATGTTTTTCTGCTCCGAATGTTAATTATGTCAAACTGGAGATCAGTTATGGAATCTACAAATTAGGACTGTGTTTACATGTCTGTCAAACAGCAGTGCTTCTTTGGGAGAAAGTGATGTTCTTTTGCTTTGGTTAAAGCTCTGCATGTTCTTAGTAAAACATACTTTTTCCATTTCTTCATTTACGATTTAATTTTACATGCTCTAGTATTTCACCAGGAAGCCCGGGTTTAGAGCAACCGTGGGATGTTCTGTCATCTATAAGCAATACACACAGTCTGTCGAAATAGCGAAATATCATTTCCTTCTCTGCAGATAAATAAGCTTCTGATTTTTGAATCTGTATGTTTATGCTATCAACATGAGCTCACATCTTGTCTTTTATCTGTGTATATGAGTACATGTATAATATTAGTTTCACTATCTTTACTGAGTGGCAAGTGACAGCTATTATTTGCCTAGAAGAGATGACGAAGCCTAAGGAAATGTTTCTGCATTGTAACTAAGGATATAAAAAGTGTTCCCCAGATGGACCCAATTCCAACGTGTGGAGAGTGGGGGGTCCCCACACCAACCAATAATTCTTGGATGCCAGCTTGGTGTCTGTGAAGTCAACTCAATTCTGGCACTATATGCCTGGAGATAGAATCAGCTGCCATAGGTAAAGGGCTCAGGATCATAAGATCACCCTCCACTTCAGACGCCCGTCATGAGCCCAGGTGCTTCCGATCTACTCCTTACAAATCGGAGATTTTTATACCTCCCTCCTGGGTTCCATTAAATTGCTAGAATGGCTCATAGAACTCGAGAAAAGCATTTACTCACTAGATTACTAATTTATTACAAAGGATATTAAAGGATACGAATCTACAGGCAGGTGGAGAGATACATAGGGTGAGCTCCCGAGCGAAGGCACTTCTGTCGTCCTGGAGCTTGGGGTTCAGCACGGTAGCACCTGAAAGTGTTCTGGTGTCCCAGCGTGGAAATTCTCTGAAAATAAGGACCAAGGAGCTGTCCTCCTGGATTTTTATGGAGCTTCATCACATAGTTACGATTTACTGATTGGCCATTGACAATAAACCTAATCTTCAGCCCCTCTCACCTCCCTGGAGGTCTGAGGGTTGAGACTGAAAGTTCTAACCCTCTAAGCACCTGGTTGGTTCTTCAGGCAACCAGCTCTCATCCTTGGGTGGAGTCCAAAGTCTACCTCATTGACATCACTCTCAACACTTAGGAAGTTACAAGGGTTTTGGGACCTGTGAGCCAGAAACCGTGGGTGAAAACCAAAATATCTCATAAATTACAATATCACTGGAGAAAACTTACACTGACAGAAATTCACTAAATGAAGAAAGAAATATGTTACAATAACTGTATCAGTTTGGAAAAACATGAAGAACCACTTAGAAACAAATGGTCAGCTGTTTGCGTGAACACCAAGCTTCTCAAACCCTAGCCAGGTGGCTCAGTGGTAGAGCGTTGGCCCGCGGACTGAAGGGCCCCGGGTTCGGTTCTGGCCCAGGGCATGTACCTCGGTTGCAGGCTCGATCCCCGGCCCGGGTCAGGGTGTGTGCGGAAGGCGCCAGTCGATGTGTCTCTCTCGCATCAGTGTTTCTCTCTCTCCCCCTTCCATTCTCTCTGAAAAAGCAACAGAAAAAATATCCTCAGCTGAGGATTAAGAAAAACAACAACTTCTCAACATGAAACCTACTTATAATAAATAGGTAATAAATGTTTAAGAAACGAAATCAGATAAATATATAGAATTTCTTTTCATGAATTTAACCATGTAATGACTCCTCTACATAGCATATCTTTATCATGTATTTTCCTTGGAAAAATGACCTAAAGTACACGAAATTAAGATGAATTATTGGTGCTATCTGTCTTCAGTGAATGCTATGATATTGTGTCTGGGGCTCGCAGACTGACGAAGGAAGCAGATAATCCCGTGATGATTTACAGAGCAGTAGCTATCTTCACAACCAGAGGGCTAGAAGTAAAGACTATATCTTATCTTAGATAATAAAAATCCCTACACATTTGCAGAATAAATCACAACAAAATATCTGCAGCTTGGACCTGAGTTTCCAGCCACAGTATCCATAGTTTTGGCCAATGTTCCTGCTGTGGGTTCTGCCTGGAGCCTTCCCACGCTTGCCCTGCAGGTCATCAGTTTTCTCCACTCGTTTGAAATCTGTTTCAGGCACAGTCGGGTGCCCGAGGAGGAAAGATGACAGCAGGTGTGGGACTGTGAACCCTGGGAGGAGACGTCGCACAGCACCAGGGCGCAAACGAACAAGCACGGTCTTTAGTCATAAACCAGGTGGCTAGCACCCAAGTAGCAATGGGCGTTGCTTGGTAGAGGGCCAGATTTCAGGGTGTATGTTGCATTTCTTTTCAGGGCTGGTAAGGAAAGAAAAGAAACTGCGGTAATTTCCTTCTTTTTTTTTCTGGGCTAATTCTTAATCCAGTTGGATTGCTTTTCTGCCGTTCCTCCACTTGGGGAAAGGGAGACTCAGGATGAATGGAAGGAGAAAGGAAGGGGAGAGTGGCCAAGTTGAAGGCTCTGAAGAGATTTCCCTTGCTCAGCATCCCAAGGGGTTTGGAGAGATTTCTGTGTCCCTCACTTACCTTCAGGAGGCTGGCAAAGCCAACCGGTGGAATGAATTTGAAATGCTCACAGGCCTGGAAGTCAAGCTGTTGTGCAATGTGGGGTGGGTATGGATACGCATAGCAGAGCCATGGGGTACAGATATAAAACAGAATTTATTTTGAGGGAAATCTTAGAAGCAGAAAAACACTACACAAGTTTCCTTGGGGTCTTGTTATTTCCCACCAAGACGTGCTTAGACAGGGTGTGGTTGAGCTGAATGCAACACAGAGAGGGTTTTCACAGACGAATCCGACCCCGTCGTACTCCTAATATCGGTAGGGATATAGGACAGTAGGCCACGTCTATTCCACTCTGTGACAATGGAAATTTCCTGGCTAAGGAAGTGTCCTCATTAGTTGGGAGGAATCTCTGGAACTCTGGCTGGTACCAGTGGGATCATCTGTTGATCTAGATCAGCCATGCTGAGCCCACTCTTTGCTCGCCCACTGAAATGGGGAGGACATGAGCTTCCAATACCATCTGGATTTGTCTCTCCTCACTGGCCTGACTCCTTGGCACATTCTAGTGCAATGAAAAAAGTTTTAATTTAGAGCACATCTCAGTCAACAAGGCAGCTGTGAAAACAGCTCCCTGCTCAAAAGGATGCTGACCATCATCTACCCGCAAAGCACTCAGCAGCCCCAAACCCAAACCAGCAACAGAGAGCTACCTTACTCAGTTTGGAAGTCGGCTGTTGAAAACCCGTTCTGTATGTCACCGCAATGCATCATGGCATCTCAAGGATGGAGCTCTGCCCAGACACCAGTTGCTGAGAGGCAAAGCTCATCATTTGAAGGGCTAGGTGAAGGCAAATTTAATTTCCTCCAGGAGAAAATGTCACCACCACCACCACTGGTAAGCACCGAGTTAGAGTGAAATTTGGCTACATCTTCACATAAAGGTGCTTCTGAAAGAGAAAGACATGATTTATGACCAAAGAGCCAACATTTTCCCCCAGGGGCTTTATTTCATTTATGAAGTGAAAGGGAAAGATGTTTAAACAAAAAATTTGCTAGTTTGGTTGATCAGAATAACTCCTGTCATTTTGGTTGTAATATAAAATAAATAAACTGAATTACAAAACAACTTGAGATTTTTGTGCCAGTAACTGAGAAGCAGGTGATTAGTATTTCCCACTAATGATGCTTTCCTTCCCAAACAAGGGGACAGTACTTGGTTTCTGGAGACTAGATTTTATTTCACATTTCTTAATGAACATTGAGTTTCAGGTCAATGCACACACACAGACACAGGCACACAGACACATACATGCGATTCTGCATATGATTAGAATTACTAAGTGCCCTTAAGTCAAGGAGCACTTCTTTCTTAAAAACTTTTATTTGGAAACATCAAAAATTGGTTATTTTGTGAAAGGTGTGTTTTATTATACCAGATGCTTTAGAATCAAACAAGTTCAATAAAGCAAACAAAAAATAAATAATTTTTTCTTTGGTAATGATTTGATTAGGCAGTTACAATGTTCTATAGTGATGCTTTGTCTAAGTGTGCTCTCAATTTGATAAATCATCATGTAAGCTTTGCTTCAGTCAGGAAAATAGTTTTCTTCATGTTGATTCCTACAGATACGCAGTCAGCTTGCATGCGTAAAATGTAGAATTGTAAACCCTACAGCTGCCTCGCCATGTTGTTGCAAGAATTAATACATTTGTGTTTACTTAGTTGAGAGTAGGTGCTAGTATTACTACTCTCTTATAGATGTTTAGTGTGTTTTCCTTTTGATTGTCTCTCAGTTAAATGTCATCGTATGTATTTGTCTCATTCAACCCAGTTTGCCCAATCTGTTGTTAAGTCTTGCATCCAACCTGTTTGTATCTCTCACAGATTTAGACTGTTTTTGCATTCGATGAGCACTACAGAAGGTCATGTTGGACAAAACAGGCTTGGTGACAATGTTCTGTAAGGTTGTGGTTAGAAACCACCTTTATCCCTACCTGAGCCATCAACGCTGATACATTCCTTCAACATGTCATTCATCTACCTACTTATCTACACTCTTCTCCTTGCCACAGTACCTCACCACACCAATAAGAAAACCATGAAAATGCCATTAAATTTAGATACCCTGGGACTGTGCCATCCTTCTAATCTACCACTTTAAAAACTCTACACAAAAGAAAAAGAAACTAAACTAGAAACAAGAAAATGAAAAGTATGGAAGAATTTGCTTGCAGGAAGATGTACAAAAACCAGTTAAACATAGTCCAGTGCAGGAATTTTAATTCAGTTCAACAAATATCTATTGCATTCTTAAAGATGGTGAGCCTCAGAAAAAGAAAGGGAGCCCCCGTCCCCAAGAATCTTAATCCTTCTGAAACTCTCTGGGCCAGCTCTATCTGTTATATACTTTCTTACAGTATCTCACACCACTACGGTTTCCGCCAGGTTACTTTCCATTTGTTTCCTGTCTATGTCAGCTCCTCATGTTATTCAGTAGCACTCGAGGACAAAAGTCTTGGCGGCCCCACTATATTTTCTCAGCACCCCTTCCCCTGCCCTATATACTCATGGCCTTAACAGACATGGGAAGTAACCATTTCAGAAGGGCCTGTCCTAAGTAGTGGGTGAGTGGGCTACCTATAAATTTCTGCTTTGAAATCTTGCTGAACCCATTTTCAACAGAAAGATGATATTTTATTGTCCAGGCTGGTACAATCAAGCCACAACAATAATGGAAACACTTAGAAAATGGGGGATAGGTAAATTTAGCAACAGGCTCAGTTATATTTTGTACAAGTCATAAGTGGCCCTATTTTGAAATAGGGCAAAGCTGATCACTTCATTATTTGATTAGATTGCTCTAATTGCCTAGTTGATCAGTTAATTCTCTGCTAATTCTCAAAACACATTTGGAAAATCCAACTAGGGTGCAAAGAGTAGAAAGCAAAGGGCACTTGTCTATTTTATATAGAGAGTGCTAACTGGCCTTTCTCCTGGTACAGTCAAGGTAACTAAGAAAGATAATTGTATCTTAGGAAGCTTCAGACCAGCTAGAGAGAAAGTTACAGAACAGGTGGAGAGAAGGGTATATTTTGCAAATACAATGACATACAAGGCCTATCATTTAGGTTGCAGGAAATTCAGATTTCTTACTTTCGGGTAGATCCATGAACCCATGCATTTATTTCAAAGAGAGGCATGGTGGCTTCTGTCGTGGAATATTTCTGAAGGTCAAACTACATGTTCTCCTGAACTGAGGCCTCGGCAGGCAAATTCTTCCATTCGTAAGGGAAAAATGACAGATGTGTCCTTTAGGAGCTATTGAACTTACCTCACACACCTCAGCAGGCTCGGCTCTTGAACATTAAGAACCAGACCAGCACTTGATTTCAGAAGGCAGTGACCTGAGTCCCACCGACAGGAACCGCAGTCACATATTCCTTTGTGTCTAATCTGGAAGCAGGCGAAACGGCGGGGGTGGCTGGGGCGCTGTCAGAAAGAGGGCCTCTCTCTTCCCGCAGGCCTGGGACGGGACACGCAGTCGGTCTTTCCGGGCTGTAGAGAAGCTCACTGTTGGGTCCTGCTTCTGTTTTTCCCCCAAAACACCAATTTGGGGAGCTCAGAAAAGCTTTGGTATATATTCGTTGAGTGAATGGAGATGAGGAGCTCGAGAGTTTTATGAGTGTAAGGATGGGGTGATTGACAGGACTCTTCAAAAGAAGGGAGATCAGGAGGAGAATGATTTGGGGGGCTGAGGGATCTGCTGAAACACAAGCAAGAGGAAGTCTGCAGTTAGAAACTTCAACCATAAGCCACCAGCGACGACTGCGTTCTTGGGTCGCCTTTCTTTTATACATCACTGGAGGAATCTTCAGCCTAAGAAATGTGGCCCCAGGATGCTAGGGATAGGAGAGAAATGACCTTTTAAAAAAACTTTATAGATTTGGAAATCAAATTTTCAAAGTAAGAACATAGTTTTAAAAAGAGGTAACCTTCGTTTTGCCAGACGCTAGATGTGGACTTAGCTAGGATGCCAACTTTCTCTGATACGCAGTTTCTTCATTGATAAAAATATTTCAACCCATATTTATTGAGCATCTCATATGTACGAAGCACGGCTATCTGCTGCTGCTGGAGATGCAAAGAAAAATACATCATGGCCCTGTCCTTAAAAAGACACAACTTAGTAACATACACTGTCAGCTTTTACTTTTTCCTTCTGCCATCCCCCCTCCTCATGGATGTTTTAATATGGTGGCGAATATTCTGCACATATTTATTTTTTTCTTTGCCTTTGTAACATCTCATTTCTCCTTTACTCGTATTTATTCTTCCTGGAACAAAGTCAGCTCCTTCCTCCCTGATAACCATTTGATTTGATACCCAAATTCCAAATGTCCTGGGTGTTAGTCGCAATAACAACATCCTCAATCGATTTAAAGTATCAGCAGATGTCAAAATATTAATGAGGGTTAAATCAAATGATTATGTTTTTGGAGGTAAAAGAATTCCATTTCCCCAGGAATAAATTAGTTCAAGATCATTTGCAAAGCAGCCAGAATGGTAAAAAAATGATTTATTATTTTCCTTGTTTGCCCTCTCACGTACTAAACGTGGCACAAATGGACCCAAACATGAGAATTAATTTTTTGGAAAAAAATTTAGCATAGTTCCAGATTTATAAGAAAGAATACATGGATATTTTTGAAGTAAAAAATAAATAAATGTTTGTTTTGGTACGCCAGATTCCAGGGGTTGAGTAACTTCATTAATGGTTTAAAACCTACAGTTACTTTATAAATTAATGTATAATAAACTTTCTGAAATTGCCTGATTTCTTCACATAATAAACTTGTAGATGAGCCTTAGTCTATCATTATGAACAAATCATTCCTACTATTAATTTTCATTAAAAATCAATTGCCCTACTAATTGACATATGATCGCCTCCTAATCCCCAACCAGATTTTTTTCTTCAAGAGTCAAACACAGACAGAATAAGGAATTTTATTAAAATATTCTAATTACTATCTTTGGTTCTGCCACAATAGTAATTATTTTGTATCATTCCTGACAATTCTATTTGGTAAATAGCACAATGATTACATCACTACTTATATAATTACAATAAGAAGTTTTCATCTGGAACAGTTTACGGTGCTCAATGCTGGTCCCCAGCCACCGTGTACACAGCGTCTCTAATAAACTGTGTCAGCTTAATGCTGGTTCCAGTGCCATGGTGCGGTATTTTTCTCTCTCGAGTGTGGACTGACTCAGTTTTAAGAAACAGTGATCTTTTTCATGTTTTGCCTTCCGAGGTAGGCAGAGCACTCCTGACTCCCGCTCATCATTGGGCCCGATGGCCAGGAGGGTCTTTATTTTCTACTGAGTGTGGCACTGTGATTGAGAAAGCCAGCTGAGCGTTCAGGCAAGTCCCTGCTCTACCATCACCTGCCTCATTGCATTGAAATGATATTCAGCCTCTCGGAGTCTAATTTCCCTTTCCGTAGTGATAGTATTTAGCTCATGATGTTGTTGGAAGGATTACATGAGATAACACAGCATAATTCTTAGCTTACAATAATGTTTCTGGCATACCCTTGGAAAGACTGTGGGCGTATGCACAGGAAAAATGGAATTCAGAAAAAGAAATTAATTTTAGAAAAGGGAAAATACAGAATCAATTTTATATTTCTGTCTAAAAAATTTTGTTTAATGGAAAGAGAAAAATCCACCCTGTCCAGTCAGCTGGTTCCTTCGGTATTGTGTAAGGTAGGGTGACCTCTTTGAGTAAGAGTTTCCTGAATAGGAAAATGCATCTAATAACCTCTCCTTCGCGGGGTTGTTACGGTGACTGAATGAGGTGATGCATACAAAGTGGGTAGCGTGCTCCCTGTGTATATATGCCCAAATTACAACCTTTTGAAGGGTTGTTGCATGGTCACATGAATGGGTGCCGCACAGTCTAGAAAATGAAGACTGGAAGGAAGATGAAGGGACCATGCTCAAAGACATAAATTTGGGAATCTAAAATAAGGAAAGCATTTATTTAAAACGAAACAAAATGTAATCACCTCTCAGATTGCAGGGAAAAAGGAAGTGGTCTCCAGTGTTTATAAATTAAGGTTCATATTCATTCTGACTTCGAGCCTTCAGGGCGAGGGACACAGGTGATGCTTATATAGACAGGTTTGCATCTGGGCATTAAGGGAGAATTTAGGAGACGATCTCTAAATTCAGAAGGAGTCCTGAGAGGAGTGCCCAAGAGGCCTGAAGACTTCAGGTGTTTGTGGGGCAGAGGCCAAAGGAGAGGAAAGTTTCAATAGAGAGATGGGCAACAAAATCATATTTTATTAAAAAAAAATGGAGGGGGGTCAGAGAATGATTAAAATGAATCAGAAGCCTTAACTAGATTTTATGTGGCACAGCATTTTAATAAATGTAGTGTAAATAAAACAAACATATGTATGAGTTTCCCTTGCTAACTAACGCAAGGGGGAAAAGTTGATAGAAGAAAACATATTTGCCAAAAAGAGGCTTCTTAAAAATTTCCCCTTTTTAGCCTTGGTCCATGAAAACTATTTGATAAAAAAGATGGGATATGTAGTGACCCTTAAATGCATCTGAATCGTGAATTCATATATCAAAAAAGAGAAACTAATAGAAAGTCCATATAACCGTATCATATCACTGCTATTTTTTTTATCTCCTTGTAGTGCCACACAAGGTATTTATTCTCCTGGCTATTTGAAACATAAGAGGGTTAGAATTTCAATAATTCCTTATTTTGTTATTTGCATGTTCAAAGAGTATTGAATGAAATGCCCCATTCAAAGTGCAAGAATCAGAAATGTACCCTTTAGTGTCACTTTAGGAAAATAATTTAAAGGATGAGACGTTAAACGTAAAACCTCCTGGAGGGGGGGAGATTAAATATGGTCAACCTCCTTCACTGTTGCTCTGCTTTACTAGGCGGATGCGAATACTCTCACAGTCTGTCACTGATTTATCCATCTTGGGGAAACACTGTGCTGACTTAGCAAACGCCTCTCTGTGATTGGAATGCTCAACAAGCAACTTGACGGTACATGTTTAAGGATGGATCATTCATAAACCCTTGGGGGAGAATGTTTAACATTTCCTTAAAATTGGCATGAGTTTTCACTAGAGTTACTGTCATGCCAGCCAAGAGACAAGTATTACAGAGAGCACCAGCTTGCTTAAAAAGTAAACCCCTTTTTTATTTTTTTTATTGATTTTAGAGAGAGGAAGGGAGGGAGAGAGAGAAGAAGAGAGAGAGAGAAACATTGATTAGTTGCCTCCAGATCGAGAATTAAACTCACAACCTGGGTATATGTCCTGACTGGGAATTGAACCTGCCACCTTTTGGTGTAAGGGACAACCCTCCAAGCAACTGAGCCACACCCGCCAGGGCAAAAGTAAGCCCCTTTTAAAGGATGTAAGAATTAAACAGTATAGATTCATCATGATTATGTCTCGCTTGAAATGCTTATATATCTTTCTACTAGAACATACCAAATCATGTTTAAACTTTCCCCTGTGGTTACAAGCACTGCCATAAGCACTTCTCTGCAGTACAAAAGTGCTTAGTATGAAGCAGGTGCTTGATGATGTTTGATAAATTTATCAACTTATTCTCTCATTTTAAAAGATTTGGCACATCCTTTCTATATTACTGTTGATAATCTAGTAACAGAATATATAGCCACAAGCTAATCGGACAATGTCCCTGTCTTCTGGAACCTTCCATCCTTTAGAGGTAGACTAGGAGTAGAAGAATGCAGAATGGCAAGCAAAATAAATAATTGCAGAAGGGGGTAAGAGTTAGAAAGAAAATATGAATTAATATGAATAAAATAAATGAGTATATGCTAGATAGCCTAAAATCGCCTCATGGGCGCCTTTAATATAAGCTGTCTCCTTGAGTGAGGGTAAACAGACAGACAGACAGACAGACACACACACACACACACACACACAGACTGAGCTTAAGTTAGAACACATTTTCTTTTGATTTACTTATTTTATTTTGTTATACTCATTCCTCTTCTTATTTTTATTATTACTTTGGATTTCGTTAAGGGTAGATATAGGAACAGCTTGGTAAACACTAAACTGGGTTACCAGAGTGAAGTTACATAATGCCGATTCTTGAGCTGTTTAAAAATAGGCGGTACTTTTGTGAATTGCTTGGGTGAGGTGCTAATCTGCCTAGAGGCAGGAAGGTGACCTCAGAAGGTCTTCTCCAGCCAAGGCTTCTTGTTTCTACGCTCAGCATTTACCAATTGCTAACTTAGATGAGCTAGGAGCATCTAAGTTTGGTAGCCAAAGAGGTAAAGGGCACATAACTAGGTAGAAGGAGTGACATTCTGACATTGGTGTGTGTGAAAAAGTAGCACCCTTTCTCTCTACACATCCTGCAACATCAGTTCATGTGGGGACCAATTCCCTTCTGTCCCCATTATACATTTCAAGTAGATGAAGATTCTGCAGCAAAGAGCAATGATCCTGTGAGGTTAGTAGGAAAGGGTCATCAAGTTGCCAGGCTCCTAACTGCAGCTGTCTTGATAAACCATCACTGACAGCCAAGTCCAAAGACCGCGGAAATGGGAAGGGAGGCTCTTTGGGCAAGGACTGCTGACCTTCAACAAAGGCCAGAGGGCTCCTCGTTCTTTCAAGACCTTTAACTATTCGTCATGATCATCTATAAACTGAAAAATGTGGACAGCGCAGTTACAGCCTATAAACTCACATGTTCAAGAAATTCCATTTTGGTAGGAAAACTAACATCAAGTACTACTGAGGTTGGTGTGACCAGAGTTGTGCAACAGTCCTACAAATTCTTTAGTGTCATGGTATCAGGTACATTCATAGACAATTGGTTATTGGTCATCCATTCATGGTACCAATGAGATGCTCATGGTACCTGTCTCCAGAGTATCTTGGGACACATGACTTTACTGCTTTGGTGCTCAGCTTAGGGAAAAGGCAATTATGAACAAACAGAAAGTCCCTGAGCCTGGGCTGCAACCTTCTTACAAATGCCATCAAACCATCTCTTTTCAGTTGATGCCCAGGCCTAAAGGGACCTGTTTTCTTTGGCTTATTATATTTAACCATCTCCAGTGTCTTCTTAGCCTTAGAAAAATCTCTTTATCTTTCCTTTTCCAGCCCTTGAAGGGACTCACTAGTATAACTATCTATAAGTAGCTTCTGTTTTCTACTCTGCAAACATCTGTGAGGAAGCCCCTACCTTCTAGCTTGTAGTGAGGGAGTGGGAAAGAGGAAAAACATCTCTTAGTAAATTATTCTTGCACAAAAACATCGTAAGTACAAGGAGAGGAGAAGGGAGAGAAAGAACATATGATTTAGTCAAGTTTAAAAGGACTAGGAGAATGTAATAAGAGCATCTTACTTAATAGTTCATATTTCCCTTCTTGACTATTTTCAACTATATTATCTCTCCATATCTGAACAGCACACATCTCCTCTTTTCTTTTCCATTCTTACCTTAAAATGTACTAGAACAGGAACAACCCAATATAGGTTATATTGAAGTAAATCATCCAAAAATATCTATTTGCAGTGGAGGGAAAATCTATTCTGTGCTGAAAACAAGCATGTTTCCAGCCAGCTGTCTTCAGCTGTAATGCACTGGTCCCTCTTTCAAACGTGCTGTACCGAAATGTTGCAGCAGGCCAAGATGGTTTGGCTGCCGAGTCAGAACAACCCATGGCTGGGTCCCCATCTGTTAGCAACAGCAGTGGCCGGGGAAGTGGCCAGAATTCTGAGCTTGAGGAGCTCTGTCTGTATCTGGGGAAAGACCCTTCCACTAAGCAAGTAAGTGCAAAAAGAAAGTACAGCTCTCACCATGGAGGTCTGTACTGTAGTCTCCTGGGCTGACTCAGAATCTAAGGCGTGGCCATAGAATCCCCCTAATTGCATTTCTCAAAGAGATGAGAGTAAGAATTACAAGCAACCTGCTGCTTACTGCTGATTCTGAGTCTTAGATCCTACCAGGGGTAGCCAAGGTTGAATCAAGGTCAAAAAGGAACCTGAATAGCGTGTTGCTCTGAGGTGAGATTAATGTAGCCCAGACTCTCCAAGATCAAGACATTCAACCTGCCAGGGTTTCCTAAAGCCTTGTGAGTACTGAGACTAACTGTTAAAGATGTAAGGATGCCAGCTTTAAAGCAGCCTAATACTTGCTCTTGCTCAGAAAAAGACTCTGAAAAGTATAACATGTTCCTCTAAAAATAATTGAACCTATCTGGACCAGGGTTTGGCACACTTTTTGTGTGAAGGTCTAGATAGTAAATATTTTAGGATTTGCAGGACTATATTAGCAGTACTCCCTTTGTTCTGTATTCTCCGTTCTTTATTTTATTGTTTTAGTTATAACACTTTAAAAGTGTGAAAACCTTTCTTTGAAAAACAGGCTCTGGACCAGATTTGATCCAGTGGCCATAATTTGCCAGCTCCTGATCTAGAGCATTTCAAACCCACACTGTATGTAGCCTTAAAAACACATGGTTAGTGGGATGCAATGATGAGTGAGAGTGGAAGGCAATCCTGAAATACTCTGGAAGGTCACACTTCAGGGGCATGTGGAGCAAAACCACTGTGTGGAAGGAGCGTTTAAATGCACAGAGCAGCTTGGTTTTCACAGTGTCAGAAGCAGCACAGGCACAATTGCCTCAAACTGAGGAGGCCCATTGCGCAAAGGAAGGTTGGTTTTTGCAATGGGCATGTGACATCAGGCTGGCTATCTCTCTCTTATTCATGGTGTAATCTAATTCCAATTCATGCCTTTTCTTTTAAAATCATCATGAGAAGTTTTCATTTGTTCGTTTGTTTGTTTGTTGTCTGACACAGATAAACCTGACTGGGTGGACCCTAGTTTCCTTCTGCAGAATGAGCGCCCTGACAGAGGCAGTGGATAGCTTTATTTATCTGGAATTAGTCCATTTTCCTCCCCTTTGTCGCCCAAATAACATCTATTCCCACTGACCTATTAAAGACACAGTAAAATACCACCTAATTTTTCTTCTCTAGACAATTCAATTGCTTACCTAAGTCTGAAGATGACTCATCTCCTCTTGGTATCTTTTCTTGTCTGTGAAAAGCAAGCCACATAATTTGTGGGGCCCAATGAAGATGTGGGGCCCTTTATTCAAACATTATTAAGAATTTCAAGACAGCATCAGTAGAGCATTACGCCATGCCTGGGCCATTCTGAGCCTGGGGCCTGGGGCCTCTGTGCAGGTACCACGTCCATACAGCGTGCCCTGAACAGCGGAATGACACAGGCCCGCTCTCATAAGAGTCAAATGGGAAGCTGTATGTGAAAATTCTTAGCAAGAGGCACACTGTGAAAAACGAATTCACCAGGATTTGTTAAATCTCTTAATAAATAGTTGTTATAAGCTCTGAACTTTTTAATTTATTTTTATTTTTTTATTATTTTCCATCTCTCTGTTTGTAAATAAACTAAAAACCAGGAAACTGGCCTTTCATTTCTTCTATAATCCTCCCTGCTCAGGGCTCAGGTCTACTATGGTGTTGGTCATCTAATAGTGCTCAATAAATGGGCTAACCCATATGTAAATGGTCAGAGAAAAAATTCTCCTGTGATGTCTTTGATTCAGGTGACATAGAAGTACACTCAACTCTTCATGTTTGCTTCGATTAAAAAAATGTTATAAGCTTCTCTAGAATTAAAATGCACATCTCTATTCATATTTGAGTTAATTAATTTTTTAAAGCTTGTGCTAATACTAAACGGAAAGTTCTTTTTTGCAGTCAGAGGGAATTCTTGTAGTTCAATTACTGTTACTGAAATGAAATAAAACTCAACAACTAATTGAATTACTGGCTACCTCAAAGCAGATATTCAGTGTGAGTTCATGTGAAAGTGACTCATACCCAAACACCTCAGGTCTGTTTGAGAAGTTTAGGGACTAAATAGATCATGAGGAATTTCAGTTAACTTAAACTATGTATGTGTGCAAGTAAGAGTGTAGTTAGTGTCAAAAATCTATGTCTGTCAGGAGAAAACTGATTTTTCTCTTTTCTCTATAGACAGAACTGCTAACACATACGATAACCACTCAAAGTCTAATGTGCTATTAAATGAAAATGAGCTATCTACATAGAGTTGAAATTCTTTTTCAATAATGCTGTTGACTTCACTGATTCTGTTACTATATTATATTATTATTATAGAATATAGAATGATTAGTCTACAAACTCAGTATTTTTAGTACAGTGCGCAATACTTGCAGGTGAGTTAAAAGCAAGTAATGACAATAATATTAATGTTGTTAATTAATGCTTTGAGGAAATAAGGCGGCAGTAACCCTGCGTGCTTCAGAGAACCTCTGGATTTATATCCACTTAGAATATTCAGATTGTTAAATTAATAAAACTCCTTTGTGAGACTGATTTTGTTATATGTGTGTGCTTTCCCTAGTTAAAAATTAATATAGATATCTTCATTTCTACCTCAGAGTGTGGAAAATTCCTTAATTCAAAAATAAATAGAGAAACCAGACTTCAAAGTTCCTATTATCTTGCTCCCTAGAACTCAAGGGATGTAAAGTTAGTGAATGTGGTTTCCCCCCAACCAATCTATTGAACATTTTCAGTGTATGGAACTGCACGGTGCCTTCCCAGGACAGCACAGAAGTAAAGGGGATAGTGCCTGTTTTCAGTTTAAAATCTCACTGGGGAGCTGAAACAGGTCAAATAAAAGTTAAGTAACTTTTTCAAAGAGTGGAGAAATTTAAGTGACAGCTAGGTGGGCAGTCATATTTATAAGAATTCTGAAGGAGCAGGTACTTTCTCATTTCCCTTAAGCAGGGAGAAAGGTGGCTGTTTGCATTACCTTATTGGATACAAATTCATTTCTTTTCAAGGCTTTTTGTAATTCGTTTCATATATTAGTCTCTCGACATATTGGTAATTTATTTGTTTTAAAGAATTATTCTGTGTCCGTTATTCTAGCCTTCCTTTGAAGATTGCCTCTCTATGTCATTCTTACTCATCTTAGGTATTACCTTTATAGGAAGTAAGTACTATATTGGTTGAGTTTCCTTTCTGTAAAATCTAGCTTAGAGACTTTGGAGTTTTTGATGCATTTTTTCCTTTGCTTTTTAAATAGCCATTTTAGGTTTGATTTTATTCACGATATTAATCATGTGGAACTGTTAAAGTAACTCAGACTAACTCTCCAAATGCCCTGTCTCATAACTCAGCTTTTAGACTTGTGCGTATTTTGTATTGCGTAACTACAGATTACATGGACACAGAAGAGAATCGGAGCATAGCTGCAGCTTTTCAGTTTAGTATTGCCGGCTGACAGGATAAAACGATTTAGTCATGAGTTTGACGTCCTCCGCTCAAGGGACACTAGCCCACGGTGGGGTGGCAGCGCCTGGCCAGCAGGGCGGCGGTCTCCTCGCAGGCGCTGGGGGCGTGGGCGCGGCGGAGCTGCAGCTCCCTCCAGGGCCCGGCGTGCGGGGCTGACCAGGGCCCCGGTGTGCGGGGCGGGCCAGGGCCCGGCGTGCGGGGCGGGCCGCCTGACCTTTCCCAGCAAACGCGAGGAGCAGGGAGCCCTCGCTCCTCGGGTGCGAGCAAAGGCGAGGAGCCTGGAACTACGTGATATTTTTCTTGATTGTAAGTCTGGAAGTTTCCTTTATTGGTAATCTGAGCTCTCCGTGCCTGTGTGAAAAGGTTTAAGACGATGCTGAGGGGCTTGGGTCGGAGGGGTGTCTTCTCCTTCCCCTCCACGTCCAACCGGGAACCTCCCACCCTGGTTCCTGGGGGGGACACACCTGGAACTGTCGGTCCAGCTGCCGGGACCTCTCTGAGGGCTGGGACATGCGACAGCAGACCAGGGGAGCCCGGTGCTCTCTCCCAGAAACCCTGCCCTCCAGCATAAGGGACGCAGGAACGACGCAGGGACAAACCCCGCATCACACTGGGGTGGCCTCGAAAAGGCCGTCTGCTTGGTTCTGCTCCCCAGAAGGCCGAGCAGCCGGGCCTCTGCTCTTCCAGAAACTAGTCCCACCCTTTCCCAGCAACAAACTGGTTCTTTGCTGGGGTTAGCTAGAGTTGCTTTTTTGTTGATGGCAATTCTGATATAGTAAGAAGCGAGGTGACTTCTTCGGCCAAGTTTCCAGGGAGGCTGAGGACTGAGGTTATGGCTAAGTCAGGGTGAAGGTGAAGGCTTGAAGTAAAATCACAGGCAACCGAGGTGGCCGACGCTGCTTGCTGGACTGTTATCTAATTCTTCGTTTGTCCGAGATAAAGGGGCTGGAATCGGAGCTGTGAAACTATACGTGAGGTTCAGGTAGGCGTCAGGTATCTCTCTGCCAAGTAGCTCAGTATGCAGACTCGATGAATATTGGCTCAGTCTTTACATTTTAAAAATTCTGTGAGTTTTGGTGCATTTTAACATATGTTGTAGAAGCGATTTCAGTATAAAGCTAAAGATTATGAATTCAATATATAATTTCTCTCACAATGTCACCACTTCCTGGCACTCAGTCTCCTTCGACTCTCCTAGACAGACTAAATAAGTCTAAATTTGGCTTTCATTTTTGTTAATTTGTTATAAATCAATTTTTGATTGAGTCATTAGTTATTAATGTCACTGAATTTTCCCCTTCTATTGGGATTCCAAAATGGTACAAAAATCTCTATTCTGTATTTGCTTTAAATTGTTTGAGCATTTGGTTTTTGAATAGATGCATGTATACAGGAATAATGGACTCTGAAACAAGTGCAAATAAGCGTCCAAGAAAAGCTAGCTATTTGAAAATAACCTGCTGATTCGTATGTATTGCGAGTTTCGGGAATGATTTACCTGAGCTTATACAAATGGTGTCTTTTTCTTTCTGAACAAAATTCACTTTTTTCTGAACAAAAAGGGTATTTTTGTGTTGAGCCTGTGTGTCCTTTCTACAGTTAGTTGTTTTTCACTGACACTGAATTGTTTTATCACATAAATGGGTGTAGGTTTCAGGGGAAGCTTTTTATTTATTGTATGAAGTGACAGTATTTTGTTGAATGCCTGCTTGGTGAGAAATGCTTCATGGATGCAAATATGAACAAGACACAATATTGTCCTCAGATAGCGTACTCTGCGGTCCGTAAGAAAATATAGCTCAATTATTCATAACACATGAGTGGGTGACATCTCATAAAACGGATAAAAGTATCCAGCAATGAGTTAGGGAAGGCTAAATAGTTTTATAGTTTTGGACTGAGGTAATCAGAAATGGCTTCTTGGAAGGAATTGTTTTTCTTTCCAAATCCTCGCCTGAGGATATTTTTTCCCATTGCTTTTCAGAGAAAGTGGGAGAGAGAGAGAGAGAAAGAGCAAGAGAGACATTGATTGGTTGCCTCCCACACACGCCCTGACCAGGGCCCAGGATGGAGCCTGCAATCGGGGTGCGTGCCCTTGATCGGAATTGAACCCGGGACCCTTCAGTCCCCTGGTCGATGCTCTAACCAGCTAGGGCGAAAGGAATTGCAGTTAAAAGGGTTCTTTAAGGATAGGTTTGCTTTCCACACAGAATAAGCAGTCTGGGAGGAGCACAGAAAACATGCCAGCTTTTCATAATTATGGTCTCCCAGGTGTCTCTAGGGTAAGGTGGAAATTGAGGCATTTAAAGGGTGCTCAGGTCGACTTCCCTTGCTGTTTGCCCTGCCGTCCGTAAGGGAATGGACTGTTGTTTCACCGCATCGTTGTAATCACCCCCCATTCTCTCCACCAATTCTATCCCCCAAAGGCCACACACACTGGATTTGACATATAAGAATGAGCAGATTTCTTCCTATTTTAGCCACAAACTAAAGTCTAAAAACTTGAATTGGGAAAACTGAGGATACTGTTCAGGGGGGAAAAAAAATAAACCACTTGGACTAGAACATACAGACTATTTAAAAAAATAATTAAGTTCATGTGTTGTCACGGGAAAAGCATTTCAGGAACACTCCTGATGGAGGGTTTGAGCAATAGTTGCAAGATTTATTAGAAGGGTGCACAGGGCCCAGATGCCCTTGAAAAGGCTGCCACACTATGCGCGCTTCCCCAGGTGGGCTCAGCAGCAGGAGCTGGTTGATGTTGTTGGTCTGCCCCAGATACAGCACAGAGGATCCCCCACCCGTGACCAGGTAGATCAGCTCCATCTCGATGTGGAAGAAGTCTGGCTTCTGGGGCCGCAGGCCTGCCCTTGTCCCCACCAGGGCCCAGAGTTGCCCGTCATTACCCCGGCATCCGAGGCCCCAGAAGTCTAGCTCAGCCTCTGCTCCCAGCTGCACTCCCACCCCTGCGGCTGCCAGAAAGAGACTGGGGCCTCTGTTAAGCTTCCCTATATTTATTTCCTTGGGCTTGGGAGACAGCAGGCTTTCTTTCAAACTATCCAAGCTGTTTCCTGGCTTTTCCCGGGTTTGCATTCTTATTCTATCCAATCTTCTCCCCAGATTTTCCCAGGTTTGTCTCCTCCCCTTCCTGGTCCCCACTTTGGCTTCTCCTGCACGTGCACGCCACTGCGAAAGGACTTCCACCTGTGCCATCTTCTCCCTCCCCTGTTGGAGGGCCGGGCTCCCAGGGTGACTGTAAGGCTTAATCAGATATCTGCTTCTGATTGATTCTCTCCCTCCCTTTTTGGTTAATATCTGACTTCGTACTGTAACAGTTCTATTACTTATAGATCTTGAAGTGAATTGACCAGGGAAGGATTCCTGTACTTATATTTAAGTCTATTCTTTGGAGTAGAATATTGAGGAAGGAAACATTCAGGAGAACTAGAGAAAGAATTATTGCTAAAGGGCTGTATCCTTGAAATTCAGCGAGCTTCCAACAAAGAGGCTTCAAGCAATAGAATATGCTTTTGCATTCCTTTTAGCATCTCTGCAGTGAGAATCACTTAGAATTTTATTCAAAAATAAATTTCAACTGGCATGTTTTATTATATTTACTTAGCAGCATAAGGGAGATGTAAAGTGCTAACATATTAATTTAACAAGAGGCGATAGACCAGCTATCCGAAGCTTACCCAGTGAACTCCACATTCCAGGACTGAATGATAAATACTGTCAGTATCTATCACACTGTCAAAGTTTCCTTTGGTTTATTAAATTGCCTGAGCAATTATGGATTACCTTTATCATGATGGGATGAATCTTCTAGACATTCCATAAAGTCTTCATAACCCATGAGCTACAATAAAGCTCTTATTTATCTTTTTGCAAATCCTCCATTAATTTAAAGGCCTTTTTATAGTCATTTAAACGTTTAATAAGACATTGGTGGTTGTAATAGCCCTGAAGATAAGTCATTTGTATTAGCCTACCTCAATTTGCTGCTGGTACAGTTTTTGTTGAAGGGTATACAAACTGGAATGCAAGATAATCAGCTTCTAACCTATTCAGCAAAATAAAGTTTTAAACCTCAATGAAAGTTGTAGATAGGCTCAATCTTTATATTTCCTTTCAAGGATATATTTAAAGGATATATTTACTTTGAGTGTCAAACAGAGATAATAATCTTGCCTCCTTTTCAGTGTTTTTACAACATTAAGTGAAATAGAATAAGTATATCGGTGGGGATTGTTTTCAGTAGCAAGCAATAAAAAACCAGATTAACTGTGGTTTAAACACATAAGGACTTACTTTCCTCATATAACAAGAAATCTAGCAGACTGACTGCTGTAAATGTTCAGTGGTGCCATCAGGGACCCAGCTCTTATATCTACCTCTTTTAACATCCAGAACACCATGGCATTTGACTTTACATGCTCAAGGTGACTGCTTCACCTCCTGATACTATGTCTATTTCAGACCACAAGAATGACTAAAAGATGAAAGCTGTGACGCCAGCTGAATCTGTCAGGTTCAAAAGCTTTGCTAGATGCTTCTCCAGTTGATACCCACTAACTTCTTACAGCCAAGGTTATGTCACTTAGCCGTTTCTCACTGCAGGTCAGCTTTCCAGTCTCTGTAACAGGAATGAAAGAGAGAAGGGCATTACAATTGGCTTTCAGAGGTCAAATTAGCCTACAGCCTGGCACGCTGTTTTCACTAAAGCATCAGATGCCTAGTACAACAAGCACATCATCAATAACAATGCTGTTTGTAACTCTACTGTGTAATTGTCACCAGAATGATCCTGATTTGGATCCCATAGCAAGTAAAATATAATGATGATTTTAAATATGACAGTTAATAAACAATCATAACATGGGTTGAGTGCTTACTAGCAATAATCATTTTTCCTGCATTTTATGTTCATTAACCAAATAAATCCTCTCAACAACCCCCTGAGGTAGGTGATGTAATTGCAGTATCTCCATTTTGTGGATGAATGGGCTGAGGCTCAGAGAGGATCTGGCAGGGGCCAAGTTGGGGGTTTAGTATCAGGACAGTCTGGATCCCTGAGTTTTTGCTCTTAACCACTACACTACACTGTGTATACAAGACTATTTCCTGTGACTTAAAAATTCCTAGAACTTTGGGCCTCAGGTGAGAAATACGTTACTCAAAACTTATTTTATCAGTGGGAAAAACTGAGGTCCTGAAAAGGAACTGTGGTAGCCAAGGTCACCCAGATTTTTTACTTAAAAGTAGCTTCAGCCCTGCCAGGTGTGGCTCAGCAGTTGAGCATCGACCTAGGATCCAGGAGATCGAGGTTCGATTCCTGGTCAGGGCACATGCCTGGGTTGCAGCCTCGATCCCCAGTCGGGGGCCTGCAGGAGGCATTTGATCAATGACTCTCTCATCATTAATGTTTCTATCTCTCCCTCTCCATTCCTCTCTCTGAAATCAATAAAGATATTTAATAAATAAATAAATAAATTAATTAATTAATTAATTAAAAATAGCTTGAGCATGTAAGTGAGGCTCTTCTCATACAGTTCACAGTTGCTTTTCCTATAGTATGCAGAAATTCTGGGTTAATTCCCAGGTTAGCTGTGAAAAGAATGGTCACACCCATTATCAGAATGATTAATCATTATTTCCTGTATACCTAAAAAGCTATTTTTATCAAGTTGTTATTATGAGATTGTTTCATGAAGCACCTAATTAGAAGAATTGGTAGTTAAGTCTAAAGACTTAAATAGATTCAGGTAAAAAATGTTAGGCAAGAACCTTCTATAGGTAATCCTGTGTACTAACATTGTGTCACAGCAAAAGGCTGTAAAATCAGGGTACCTCACTCTTAGTGATGCTAAATTTGACCACATAAGTTACAGTAGTGCCAACCAGTTTTTCTATTCCAAAGCTGTATTTTCTCTTTTTAATGACTAAGTACAAAGGAAGGCAGTGGCCTAACATTTGGTTCTGCAATCTTTCATCTAATTTTTTAGCATCTGTTGGTGGTCCTTTCCTCAATCAATGATTCCTTTTGTATTATAGAATGCTGATTTTCTAATTCTATATTTTCATCTACATTTGCTGACTGCAATCTCCTATAAAGAGGCACTTTTACTCATAACTTGGTATAAAATACAGTTTCTCCTAATACACACACACACACACACACAGAGAAAGACTGAATGCTTATTTCCCTCTGATTAGAAATTTTTAAAGTAAAAAATTAATTTGCTTGGCCAGCATGGCTCAGTGGTTGAGTGCTGACCCATGAACTGGGAGGTCACGGTTCGATTCCCGGTCAGGGCACATGCCTGGGTTCCAGGCTCAGTTCCCAATGGGGAACATGCAGGAGGCAGCCGATCAATGACTCTCTCTCATCATTGATGTTTCTGTCTCTCTCCCTCTCCCTTCCTCTCTCTGAAATCATTAAAAAGCATATTTAAAAATTAAATTTTAGTTTGGTTTTTGTTTGTTTGGGGTTTTTTGCTGTCTCCCTCTCTTGTCTTTTTTCCTAAGAGTGTTACTGCAGACTCACGAGATTTTATTTATTCAGTGTGTTACAATCAATTAAGCTTCCAGGGGATACAAGAAAGAATGAATACACACAAAGAATTCCAGATATAGAATGTTCTTCGAAATAACTCTTGGTCTGTCTAGAAAGTCAATATAATGAAAAAATGAAATGGATACCTGTCATAGAGTAATAAAGACCATAAATAAATTCAGTGCATGAGTTTGAGAGTTGTGGCAGTTCAAACGGGTAAAATTTGAATGTGGACTGTATACTAGATATTTGAAAAAATTATTGTTAATTATTTTTTGTGATGTCATAGTGGTATTTTGGTTTTGTAGGAGAATGTATTTTAAGAGAACTACACTAAAGAATTTAGGGATGAAGGATCACAATGCCTGCAGTTTATATAGAATTAATTATGTTAAAAAAAAAACATTTGTAAACACACGTATAATCAACTGTTTAGACAAAGCAAATATGGCAAAATGTTGTGTTGAATTTATTTGTCGAGTATATAGGAGATCGTTATTTTATTAATTCAACCTTTCTGCATGAGAAAATTTATAAAAAGTTTTAAGAAAAGAAAAATGGCTATGGCTGCTTTGGAAATGTAGAATACTACTGAATCTGTAGTCTAGAGCAGTGATTTCTAAAATATTTATTTTGCCTAGAAAGGGAGATTGGCTCAATATTGAGACAGAGAGATATGGGTCTCTTTTCTTTGCTTTAAATAGGACAGTGAGATTTCTATCTGATTTATGTTTTGGGAGTCCTTTCACAATTTTGTTTGAATTCAGGCTTTTGCTAACCTTGAAAAAAACTATAATACTGTAGGAAGGAAGTCTTAAAATTAGTTCACAAATTCTTTAATGAAATTTCTCCCTAAGCAACCAAGGTTTTGCCAAATTTGGCAATCTCATAAAAGCAGTGATTTGTATACCTGATTAAGAGTCTATAACAGGGTTTGGCAAAGTGCCAAATGGTAAATATTTTAACCTTTATGGACTATACAGTCTCTGTAACAACTACCCAATTCTGCCTTTTTAGTGGATGAGCAGCCACAGGAAATATGTAAATGAATGGGAGTGGCTGTGTTCCAATAAAACTTTATTTACAAAAACAGTTGGAGGGCCTGATTTAACCTGAAGCAATAGTGTCCTTGTCAATCACATAAAAAATATTTGTGCTACTACAAAAATATAATAGGAACAGTTTTAGCTTTTTGATGTGATACAGTGACCCCCCTCCCTTCTCAGGACCTATACCATTGTTAAAAAAACAATAAAAAAGCAGAGCCTGCCTGTTGTTAAAGAGGTAAAAACAGATTTTAATCAGAAACTATCAAACATGGACAGTGAGGATCTATAAACAAGAAGCAGGGTAGGATCAGTGGATGGAAATTCACTAACAAGAAACATTAGGGCTAAAGGAGGATTCTGGCTGAAGCAACCTAACAGGATTTTCTGAAGGCAAGCCATGGTGATCAGACAGGCCTGGAGGATGATGGGCAATGAGAAATTTGATTAAATATCAAAGTGGAGGATTCTGGCTAAACTGACTCAGCAGGATTCTGGTGAAGCTGGACTCTTGGTGACTTGCCCTAGGATGGGTCCTAGTTGCTGAGAGGAACCTATCTAGAGTTTGGTCTAGGAGAGCATCTTTACCAACATACTGCTTTCTTTCTGTGAACATTTCTCTTCCCTTTTCTCACGTAGTTCTTTATTCCTTTTTCTCCTCTTAAAATTTCTCCTCTTAAGCAACACATTCCCAGGAAAGATTCCTTGATTAAGTCAATTCCTGAACTGCATGATTTATTTCCTATTCACAGCATTCATTAATCATGTATTTATATGATTAGTTGATTACTTCTTACAATTATTGATTAATGATCCATTCCTAAGATGTATGTCATTGAAGAAAGGAACAGTTTCTCTTTTATTGTGTTGTTTATTAGTTAATTACTTTTTGTTTTTGCCATTTTCCTCAATATTTTATCACCAATCTGGCAAGGCACCTAGCACTTAGTAGGCCAGTAAATATTTGTTGAACGAAATAACCAGTGACCTTTCAGACTTATTTGTTAATATAATGTAAATATAAAGAATAAGATAGATGTTCAAAATTCATGGTTAATGAATGCACTAATTTATAAGCTGTAATAAGTTATTTTTCTTTTCTAATCCATTGTCTTTTAAATGCCAGTAAAACTAGAGTATAAGAAATAAGGTATAAAGCATATTAGTTAGCATCTTAGAGAATTAGCTTTGGGGATGTTCTAACTCTTCACCATATTTGAAAATAATTTTAAAATTTAAGTAGCCAGATAAGTCTTAGGGACTGATGTGTGACTTAAAGTTATTGGAGTCCCCTTTTCTGAGACCTTTGGCTAATTTGTTGTGTTATTTAGGACAAAGTCTAAATTCTATAAAGTGGTGTATCTGGCCCCCTTAATATCCAGTCCCAATTATTAACCATTTATTTTGTTATTCTATGCAAATCTGCTTTTGTGAAACTGATTTATTTGGTTTTCTGATCTCATCTTTGGGTTTTTCTGACTCTGTGACTTTCTATACTCGGAGTTTTTAATCTCAGTTACCTTTCATTTTCTAAGTTAATAAAACTGCTCCTTTTTCATGCCACTATTTCCCTACCAAAACATAAATTAATTTCACAAAATTATCTTGTTGAGCACAATCGTCTTATGCAACATAGGCTATATAGTGGACACTTAATGAAAATATTTTAAATATTTAGATGTTTTGGGAGGGAGATCATGATGAAAAAGAGGATTTTTAATAGCTCCTATCAATGTATTTGTGATAAATGTGTCTTACCAGCCTGAACTGTCCTACAATTAAATCATAATTTAGCCAGAATGAGTCTTCATCATTTAGCTCAACTTATATAAATATCTATCTACCAATTTTTATATTTTTAATTAAAGTTAACTAAGATTTTGTTTTGGTACTTTGGCAGTCATATAACATCTGTGAAAGTGGCACTTCTACAGTTCATCTGCCTAAGATTTGATGTTCACTAGATGAGGGATGATTAAGATATTTCCTCAAAATAAAATTTGTACTTGTTTAGAAACAAGAAACATAACAAAATGAAAAAAAAAGGTCAAACTCATTAAAGTGGGCTCCATTGAAATGAGATAAATATTACTTTCTACCACACTCATTCTTCTCTAATGACCGGAAAATGAAAATGTATTTCTTGTTGCAACCTAATGAAGCATAAATCAAGGCCGATAAAACTCCGAGCAGTGTATTTTCATGCCCACTCATGGGGATGAGGTGAGACATCTCCGACTAAAGCTACTGTACTGATTGGGGGTGGGGTCGGGCAGATAGAGGCCTTTGTTGAGGACTCTAAAATGATTTCGACTTTATTGAATTCCGATTTCAGAAGGACACTTCATTTTTGTTGAATTGGAGTCTATATCTAAGGAGAAATTAGGCAGTGATTTGAGGTGGTTTTCCAAATAATTTAAGCCAAAGCACTAACTAGAGAGACAGTATTGCCCTAAGGTAGCTGGTAACTCTTTGAAAAGAAACTTTAGTTGTGCGTGTGTTCATTACCATAAATCTGTACGCTATTCTGTGGCTTTAGTTGTTGTATATCTCTTAAAATAGGTGTCATGAAAAATGTCTTTAGGAAATGGTAAACAAAGGCTTGGTGTAAGAATTTAGAATGTCTAGCTGCAGGGCACAGTGGTAAAAATAACACAGTAAAAGTTTGGTATATGAAGTAGGGAGTAAAAGGAGACAAACCTGGACATTTTGCCTTGGGCTTCATCATGGAAAGTATAAAATACAAAAATCAAGAATTTTAGTTTATAGGTAATTGTGAATTGTTAGAGGTGGTTGGTCAGGACAATGCCATCATGGAATCTCTCTTGTAGTGCGATAAATCAGGATGGTATGGCGACTGGTGTAATAGCAACTCAATGTGATACAACAGTGGTAAGGAGAAGAGAAGACTGAACTAATCATTTACCATGTGGAGGTCTTGGCTGTTAAAGGGTGAGAATAAAGAAGGTCACGTACAGTTAGGGCAAGACTTATTTTTCTACAGTCATGGTAATGAATATACTGCCAACCAAACAAATGAAACTTGGTCAGTCAGTCAAAGCTACCTGACACCAGTCAACACACTTCTGCCCCCACACCTCCACATCTTAAGCAACTCCACTCAAAGCAAGCTCTTCCCCCAACCGCCATATAAGATCATCAATTTGCTCTGCTAAATGAGACAGTTCCTAACCACCATAGCTCACCCTTACTTAAGTAAGCAATAAATTAATAAATATATTAGTAAGTATATTTTATTTGCAGATTTTGAGTGCTGTTCTTTCTTAACAATGTTTTCCCCATTTTATCAATGCCTTCTCTCATTCTCCCTATTTCCTTTTAATTTCCTAATTCCCCTTCCTGTTAAGTACCAAACTTCTCAAAAGAGTGTTTTGTAATTGATGCCTTTATTTTCTTGGAGCCTTTGTTCTTCCCAAATGACCGCTATGAAGCTGCCAAACTCTGTCTAAAAGTGTAGTTCTTGATGTTTGACATTCAAAAGCTTGATCCTGCTTTTTACCAACTTTAAATCTCACTATATCCTTTACTCAAGCTAAACTAGGCTGGTCATTTCTATTTTGATGTCACATGGACTAGCCCCTGGATATTTTCTCCCAACATTCTTTCCTTCTAGAATTCCCTCCCCCTCGTTTCCATGTAGTTAAATACAGCCTATCTTACTTCCTGCTTTTTTACTTGAAGTTACTTCTGATTTTCTAGATTAACCTTACCTCTTATGAAGTAGTATAACACTTGCATTAAATCACTGGTTCCCTGAGTTTGTGATTTAATGGACAAATGCAATTTGCCAAAAACAGACTGCTCTCACACATACGTAAAAACATGGGGACCACATAGTGTTGACAATAGTCTTTTAAAGATCATTTATGATCAAACATTCATCTAATATCCCCACGACTTTATGAAATATATTTCATCACCATACTGTCATGGAAAACATAAAATAAGATTTACACAATAAAATTTTTACTACATAGTTCTTATTTTTGTCATTCTGCTATAGACCAATGAGAACTTCATCCTAGACTAGCTCTCTCCCTGTCCCTCCCTCCCTCCGTCCCTTCCTCTGTCTAACAAAAAAGCCTGTTTTTGTTTTCAGTGAAGGCTCAGGTGGCACATGACAGTTTATAAAATGGCTTCAGAGGTAGGGGGTAGAGGGGAAACAAAAAAGAAGTTGGGCTGGGAAAGAAAAACAACCAGGAAGAGGTAAAAACTGGCTGGTTCTTTCCCAGCCTGATTTAGAGAAGGGAATTGGTGTCTCTGAACAATAAGATTGGATCAGATCCCCTCCTTCAAAGCTTGGTCGGGAAGAGAGAAGAAAAGCAGAAGGGTGTTGCTTTAGCCTCCCTGAGTGGCCTGAAAACCACTGATCTATAATACTCATTTATATATCTGTGTCTGTGTCTATGTCATCTATGTCTATGTCTGTATCTATCTATATATATATCTGCATGTATATAGATTGAAAGATAGACATTATCTACCCATCATACATCTATATCTAGCTATCTACCTATTATCTATCATCTATCTATCTATCTATCTATCTATCTATCTATCTATCTATCTATCTATCTATCTATCTATCTGTCTATCTATCATCTATCTATCTATCTATCTATCTATCTATCTATCTATCTATCTATCTATCTATCTATCATCTATCAATCTATCTATATCTGTCATCTCTTTACCTCTTATATCTTCTGGGAACTTCAAGTTGGCACCTGCTTCTGAAGTCCATTGTCCACCTCATAGCTTTATATTTCCAACTGAGTTTAAGCTACTTCCCTAGGACCTCCTGTTCTTTTCAATCCCATCTGGGGATTTTGAAATTATCATTCCTAATTTTTGAAACCGAGAGACAAAGCTAGAATGCTTGTTTTTGAACTCTGTTTCTCTCGTTTCAGCCTTTCTTTCTCATCCCATGAGATAAAAATGGTGTAAAAAACATGAAGGAATAAAACCACATTACCGAAGAAGGAAAATACATTGGGAGATACTGTATTTTTAAAGTATTATCCCCATTAGATTGTTTCAGTGTTCTGTAGTGCTGATGATTTTATTTTCGCAGCAGGTTTTGCCTCCCTCGTCTTCATTGTACGTCACTGGCAGCCAAGCACAATGGTTTGTCCCTCTTCAGATGCTTCATTGTCACCATGGTTCCTTGCGGGGAGTAGGAGCTCAGCTAATATGGGCTGAGGCTAAGATGCTAATAATGACTATAAGGGGGTGTATTTGACTTTTTTGGTTAAAAATCTATAATACAGTGTCAGTGGAACTATATGCTGCCTAAGGAAAGAAATTCCTATTTTCGCCCAGCTGGCGTGGCTCAGTGGTTGAAGATCGACCTATGACCAGGAGGTCACAGTTCGATTCCCTGTCAGGGCACATGCCCAGGTTATAGGCTCAATCCCCAGTTGGGGGGCGTGCAGGAGGCAGCTGATCAATGGCTCTCTCATCATTGATGTTTCTACCTCTCTCTCTCCCTCTCCCTCCTTCTGAAATCAATAAAAAAATATATAAAAAAAGAAATTCCTATTTTTCTTATCTTTATGATGGGAATAACAACTGCTCACAAGATTTGTTGTTTTTAATCAAAGAAATGAAATAAATATATGAAAGTCCTTCTAAGTCTTAATTTGACATTCAAAGCATTATATCTGTAATAAAGTAAATGAAATGAAGCAAATATTAAAGAAACACACTAATGAATCACACTAATAATTTTTAGTGGATAACATAGTGCTTTACAGTTTATAAAACAGTTTTTGCAAAGAAAAATGATGTTTTTTTATTTTGTATCCATTACATGATGTGGTTTCCATTTACATTTGGCATTTTTGGAAAATTTCAAGAAGCTAAAATGGTATTTTTTGGTTGCCGGAGCCCGGGAAGAAAATCTAACTCTAGTGACCAAGAGGAAATAGGTTTTGAGATAAGAATAAAATACTAGTGGTTTCTTTTATACTTGTCCATTGAAGTTTTTTTTTTTTTTTTGTAGTACCATAAGCTATTTTTCAAATGCTACTAAAATTTATACCACCACTGAGCACAGAACTTAAATGACTTTTGGAAAACTCCAAATTGTGTAGGTCTGGCTTAGCTGGGCCCAAAATGGGTTTTAAAAATATTGGTTGAAAAATTAACTTTTCATGCCATGCTGTATTTGCATGTGTCTTAATAGCTTATTTTTTATTTACTCTGGAATAATATTTACTAAACTTCCACATTGAAAAATGTTATTGTTTTTAAATTTTATTATTATTTTGGTATACTTCTATGCCCTAGATGTTTGGGGGTGAGTAGATGTATTCGTCAGTGTTCTCCTGAGAAACAGAACAAATAGCCTGTGTGGATATGTGTCTGTGTCCACACTACACACTGACTGAGCAATTGACTCAGCTCTAACACTACCTCATGATAGTGTCAGGTCCCACAGGTTAAGGGCTCAGTTCCATAAGACTACTCCCCACTACATACATGTCAGGCATGAGTCACAAGTCCAGGCTGTTACCTGATCTTCTGATTGCCCAGCTCTTGTTCAGAGGTTTCCATGACCCCCTTCTTAAATTGGCTTAATTTTTTTGAGTGGCTCACAGAACTCAGAGAAACATTTAACTTACTTGCCTCAGCCTGACTATCATTTTCAGAAGATCGTGACACCCACGTTGGAATAGCTTCTTTTTCACCTTTGAATTTCCAAAATCTAGAAGCATTACTAGAACATAGTAGTTAAATAGAGACATTTTTTGTGACAGTGAATCAGTTCATTATCAAATTAAACTCTCTTTAAACAAGCTCTAGACCTAAGTATATATATATATTAGTTCAAGTTGTGAGCACTTGTTCAACTTGTCACTAAATTGCTAAGTACTGGCTCTTCCTCCTGCCTCCCATTTCACTCTTCTTGAAACCTTCTCCAATTTGAATTTCAAATAACTTCTGTTTTAGGATGACCCACAATCTCTGAATATCCAACTAAGTAGCTTTGTTTTAGTCACTAATTCAATGTCTCTGGGACTGACCATCCCCCCACCTTGCTACATTGGTCCTGATTTATACCTTATGTTTTTGTGTTAAGTCCTTCCCAATAGTCTCTCTGCCCTTAAGCTTTCCCATTTTCAACTCATTCTACCTATTACTTCCATGGGTATCTTTCTAATTTTTAACTTTTCCTTATTGATTTCAAGAGAGAGAGTAGGGGGTTGGGAGAGAGATTGGGAGTTGCTGTTCCACTTACTTATGCATTCATTGGTTGATTCTTGGAAGTGTTCTGACTGGACAATCAAACCCCTAACTTGGCATATTGGGACCAACCAACTGCGCTACCCGGCCAGGGCATGAGTATCTTTCTAAAGCATGGAAAGTGTCATTACCTTCCTACTCAAAATGTTGTACAAATTAAAAAAAATAACACTATAGTATGAATTAGGGACAAATGTACAGAAATAGGGAAACAATTCTGTTACCAATACTGGGCACAAGTTTAGAACAAATTTGTCTTGATGTTAAGTCCCTAACCTGTTGACCTCAGAATCCTTCAGTTATATCGGGCTAAATACAGAATGAGTTCCACAACCTGAGTTAAGACTAAACTAGAAATAAGGGATTAACTCCCCCCCCACTGTGAGGAGTGTACGAGTTATGGGGCCAGGAGTAAAGAATGGCATTATGTGTTTGTTTAAGGTGATACATAGTGATCTGTGGTAGCGATGACCTGCCATATTAAAGTATACTGTGAACTCAAATTTAAATATGAAAATGTTTGAGTAATACCATCACCCACTTTACTATATCTCCTGTAGTTTCTTTCTATTTTTTTTTTTTTTAAATAAAGTATGTCTTTATTGATTTCAAAGAGAGGGAGGGAGAGGGAGAGAGATGGAAACATCCATGATGAGAGAGTCATTGATTGGCTGCTTCCTACACAACCCCCACTGGGGATCCAGCCCGAAACTGGGGCATGTGCCCTGACCAGGAATCGAACCTCGATCTCCTGGATCCTAGGTCAATGCTCAACCACTGAGCCATGCAGGCCAGCCTCCTGTAGTTTCTTGACTTAACACAAATCTTAAATGATTTTAATTAATTTTTGTATTGTACCACAGGTATTACAATCAGACATTATCCAAGGCCAAAGCTAATTCAATGAAAAATTTATAATCACCAAAATCATTATTACTTCTCAACAGAATTCATCGTTTTGCTCTAGACCCCACGTATCACTGAAACCATGAAATAATAACTTCAGTTGTTACATCAGCTGCTATTTATCCTAGAATATTTTTTGTCCTTGTGAGTTCTTTCTACTTAATCTTTGGCATCTGTTCTGATCACTAAGGAATTGTCATTTTAGCATAAGAATCTCTATTCCTTCCCTACTCCACCCATGTTTAGTTTCAGGAAAAATTCTTCATATCAAATGAGTAAAAAGCCAGAGGTGGTCACTTTATGCCTTTGCTGCTAGGTGAGAAAATGCAAGTTCAAGAACAAAAACATTGGCTGGCCCTGAACCCCCTTGGCTTAAATTAGAGCCGAGAATACCTCTTTAGTTCCATTGGAGCCATTCTTTGTTTTTTTTAAATTCAACAAATATTTATTGAGTACCCATTATGTGCTAGATACTGTTCCAGGTACTTGGGACACAGCAGAGAACAAAACAAAGGTCCCTGCCCTCATGGAGCTTCCAGTGTAGTGTTTGTGACCACTTTGCCTGCTCCTGCCTGTGACCCTGGGCAGATCTCTCCCAGCTGGTCCATGCGCCAAGAAGCAGGCCTGGCCCAGCCATGGGCAGTGTGGCTGGTGCTCTATAGATGCCAAACAGATGCCGCCTCCAACCCACTACCCAGAAAGTAGAACAGGCCGGAAGTTGACTTTTAATGATAAAATACAAGGGGAGAGGGCAGGGGGAGTGCAGCCGCGTGTCTGGTGTCCTGCCGCACCAGGATCTGGGCTGGCTACACAAGCCGCTGCTGCTGCTTGGTGGCTGCCTTGCTGGCAAGGCCCTTGGCCTTCTCTGTAGCTGCCAGTGCCGTCTCCTTTGCCTTCTCCTTGGCTTCCTTGGCGGCCTCAACAAGGGTTTGTTTTGGAAGGGGCCTCACCTTGCAGCTTGGCCAAGATGGATTCAAAACCTTTCATCGTCTTGGTCACGTTGCTTTTGAACCGGGTGAGACCAAATCCCTGCACAGCCCTGGAGACACCCAATAAGCTAGAGGAGGCCCAAGCTCGCGGGTGGATTTCGGTCCAGCCGCTGTTACCAGAGTTCACACAGTCAGCACATCGGTCCTCCAGCGCCATCAGCGGGCGTGGCTGATGCTCCAGGGGAAGGTGGGCATGGTCTGGGTCCGTGGGTCCCCAGTAGAACCCTCCAGGATGTGCACCGGGTGAGCAGCATTGGCGGGAAATAGTCGCGCGGCGCGGCGGGGCATCCTGTTGGTGGCGCTCAGGGGTGTCCGGGACAGGAGCCTCTGGTCAGGGGTCCCTTCCCGGGCCACTGCGTCTCCCGTCAAGATATGTTTGCTTTAGGGATTGGGAACACTTGGCCCCAGGGACTTCGGAGCATGTTCTGGCCCAGGAAAAACTTTGCCATTGTCCCCGCCGGGGCTGGGTGCCTGCCCGCCACGCGCACCGAGGGGTCGCCCCTCCGCCACCGCCATCAGGAGCTGTCGGGCCACTGCCCCCATCCTTACATTAAAACCCGCTCTTTGGACTATAAGCAGACTCACTTGGCTCCCTTTTGTAGCATTTCAGAGGTTAAGTGTCTTATTTGTCACAGAGTATAGCGCGGAATGTCAAGAAGGCAAACCCCAGAGCAAGCAAGAAATAAGAACATGACATGACGACCACATAGAGGAAAACGTTGTTCAAGAGACGCTAAAGTTGTCTCCCAAGTTTATTTTTGCAATTGATCACATTTATGAAAATAACAGTTTTAATGCAAGTGAGATGTTTACGATGTAATGTAAAGAGCTCTCTCCATACGCTGTTCGACAGCTTTATTCCCGCTGAAGCGGGCGCTGTGACGCCCATAAGTTATTCTGCAGCAGCGCGGCTGGTGGATTATGTTACTGTGTGTTATTTGTCATAAGAATAACAATAATGTTGCAGCGTATTTATCGAAATAACCTAAACACAACTGGAAGAAAACGACTTCCCCTGCCAGGGCAGCTGTGTAGTTCGTGCCCGTCTTGACCACTGCTTTCGGTTGGGAGGCTGCTGGGAAGATTGTTCCGCAGCTGCTAGGCTTTCGGAGCTGTAATTTGGAGGAATAGGGCTGCATTTAAATGCTGTGGCATGGATTTCATTTTCGTCATTCCACGTGGCAAATGCTCTCTCCCGATGAAAAGGATTCTTCTGAACTCGAATTGATTCTTTGTTCCCGACATACCGGATACCTTAAGATTAGTAGATTCTTAAATTTCATGATGTGAATAACTGCTAGTTGATAATGTTGAAACCTGAGGTTTTAAATATTTATTACATCCACTTTTGTATATTTTTAAATTTATTTTAATAACGACCAGATGAGCAAACAGGCTTATAGACTTACACACAATCCCAGTGAGTGATGCCTGAGCCTAACATAACCACTTCCATTCTTACTGGTACTATCCTCTGCATAGGTTGATCTATCAGAAGTTGCTAAGCCTGCCATCTTTTTATTCTGAGAACTTTGCCCCTTGAAAGAGAGGACTTAAAGGTGTGATGGCCACAAATGACATGACATGGAAACTGTTAATCTGCAAATATAAATAGCCAATGGTATATCTGTGTGCACAGAGTGAGCGACCAAGATTTCTTCCAATAATGGCATTTCATATTGGCGTTCCATGGCATGGCCCATCCGTGTTCACACGCTGACATGGTTAAGGAAGCCAGTAAGGAACCAGCCAAACCTATAGCCCATGCAAGAGCAGGTACCCATTGGCATTTTATGCCAGTCATGTGTCATATCAATTTTATATTTAGTTCTGATGTCCAGCGGCCTTACCTTTATTGGGAAGTTTAATCTTGATGCCCGTTAATACTTCACAGTCTAGTCTGAACCTTCCAGTCCCTGTTTTTCATAGTCAACCTATTTACTTTCTGGATAGGTCTATGCAGCTTACAAAAACACATTGTTACATGTTATCAAAGATGACTGATGATATAAAACAACATTGTGTGTGGTAGGAATCTATGCACATGTGACAGAATCTGGAAGCCTAAGGTCTATAAAAATGCTTTAAGGAAAATGTACCGTTACCATTTGTATTTTTAAACTGTAAGTGTCATGCAGATTCTTACTGATATTTTCAGTGCTTTGGAAAAACCATGTAGAAATGGGGACACAGGAAAATAAAGTTGAAGCCAAAGAAGAGAAGAAACACTTATTGGATAAGAAAAATTCTATTTCATTTTGATGAAGTGTTTTCGAAGTCCTAGGGAGACATTTTTTTTCTAACCTCCTATGTTATATTTATCTCCTGTGCTTCGGAAGTAAGCAAAAAAAAAAAAAAAAGAAGATAAGAGGAGAGAACAGAGATATATTTTTCTTTTCTCCTTGAAGCCTGTTTCTTGGATACATATAAATGCAGCACAATGACCAAAAAAAAAAAAAAATCCCATTATAAGGGCAAGTGGATTTTAAAATAAAAGATAAAAAAACTTCTTTCCCAAGCTCTATTTCCAGCTCATCAATATTACAGTAGGTTTTTATAAAAAGATATCTTAAAAAATGAAAATCATTAAAACATTGCAGTGGGAATTTTGTGATTGCATACTATTATGTTTTGAGACCTCATAATACTGAAAATGTGCCTTTCTCATTATTTCTCTAAAACAATTTTATGGCGTTATACAAGTAAAAGGATTTCATTTTTCATGGTAAAAATGACATTAATTCTGGTGACCTGAATTCTACTGCAAGTTAGTTAACATTGAAAATAATGTCTATTTAATGTGCCGCTGCTATATTTATCAGCCCCTCCATCATTTGTTTTTCTGTCCATTCAGCAATCGTTTGGTAAATCTCTTTCAGAAACATGACATTTTGCTCAATGCTGCAGCTATAACACTGAGTTAATTATTTCCCATCCTCTAACAGTCTATGGCTTAATAAGAGGTGCTTGTTGGGGTTGGAAAAGTGAATAATTTGTCTTCTATCTTGTAGGACTTAAACATCTGTGAAAAGCGACCCCTTCCTTTGACAATTAAATGTCGACCCAACACAGCCTTTCTAAAGTCTTTTCTCCTCGGATTACTTAGGATTAACAGGATTGCCCTGATTTTTGTGGGCTACAATAAAGAATATTCAAATCTCATACTCCTGTACCTTCATTTTTTAGCATAAATTCATCTCAAGCTTTATTTCAAAACCCAGTTTGTCATCAAATTGTTGAAATGAGGTTAGCAATGAAGAAACGATACAGCTGATCTGTCAATCCATTTTTAATTCCTATTGTTAAAATTTGGCACATGTTTTTCTTAATATTTAGTTGGAATTTTTTTCTTTCTGGTACTCTGTTTCATATTTCTTAAAATAAATTTATATTAAAAATTGGAAACTTGGCAAGTCTCCAGCAAAAATGTTTTCACCAAGTTTGAAAATTATTTTTTAGGAAAAAATATACAAGCAGGCCAAAAAATGTGTTCAGCCTCTAAGCCTTGATATGTAAAACACTTTTAGAAATATTTACATCTATGTATATAAATAAAACTCTAAAATTCTTTGAGAGACAGTAGTAAATATAAACTTAACGGTTTAAAAGAACATGTTCTAGTTTATGAGTTTAATGTATTTTCTTTTGCTATGTGGTCTTAACTATTGGTGCATTATGGTACTTTGAAAAATTTAAAGTTCTTAGTATTGTTTCAACATCTGCTTTTGAGGAAATGTATCCTTTCCTTTTCCAGATATAATGCACATAAAATATCCCATCTAGGCTGAATGCCAGGGACGCACCATGCTTAAGTAATAAGCCCAATTATCTTGCTAATAAACAGCAGCTAGAAATTGAACTCCTGTTGGCAGATATATAGGATACTTAAACCACTAAGTGGGATTAATTAAACTCTAAAATGAGTTACATTATGAACACATATAATAATAAATTATATACAAATATTAAGTATAGCAATTATCTCATTTTCTTCTCTTTTTGGTTAATGAAGTTTATGTTTTTGAACTATCATGAGAAGAGGGTTTCAGAATTAGTGGAGAGCTTACTTACCTCCAAGGATCTTCTGAGATAGAAATGTCAGATTCCAAACTGATAAAAGATGAATGTGATGATCATAAATATTTCACTCCCACTGCCAAGGGATATGAGTGTGATATTCTTTCTCGAAGTTGGTGTAGGCTTTAGGTACATATGTGTACTATAATGTGTCTTGCAAAGTTTTTGAGGGGAATGTGGTGGAGGGCAGTTGTGATGGTTCAGGTCAAGCATATATGAGAATGAATTTATAATCAGTGCAAGAGGAAAGTGATGGGAATATTTAAAGTGTTAAAACAGATAAGAAAATATGCAAAAAAGAAAGAAATACACAACGGAGATTCTCTTTCCAGTGAAATTATCCTTCAGCAGTATAAGAAAAATAACATTAGTGAACACAATCCTTGAACTCAACCTATATCTCTATTTTGTTTGTCTTATTTAACTTAGCAATATTTTCAGTTTTATGTGTACAGATCTGGGAAATATTTTATTAAAATTATTTCTAAGTATGCAAATCAAAACCACAATGAAATATCATCTCACACCTACCAGAATGGCTATCATAAAAAAGATAAGAAACAGTACATGTTGGCAAGTGTGTGGAAACAGAAGAACTCTCATGCATTATTGGTGGGCATGTAAATTGGTGCAGTCACTATGGAAAACAGTATGGAAGTTCCTTAAAAAATTAAAAATGGAACTACCATATGATCCAGCAATACCACTTCTGAATATTTATCTGAAGAAAACTAAAATTAAAATACTAACTTGAAAAGATATGTGTACTCCCATGTTTATTGCAACATTATTTACAGCAGGTAAGATATGCAAACAACCTAAGTTTCTATTGATGGATGAATGAATAAAGAAATCATCTATCTATCTACATCTATCTATCTATCTATCTATCTATCTATCTATCTATCTATCTATCTATCTATTATCTATCTATCATCTATCTATCTATCTATCATCTATCTATCATCTATCTATCTATCATCTATCTATCATCTATCTATCTATCTATCTATCTATCTATCTATCTATCTATCTATCTATCATCTATCTATCTATCTATCATCTATCTATCTATCATCTATCTAATGGAATATTATTCACCCGAAAAAAAATTAAATATTGACATTTGCAACTATCCACAGGTTGACTTTGAGGGTATTATGCTAAGTGAAATAAGTCAGGCAGAGCAAGATAAATTACCATATTATCTAAATATGTGAAATCCAAAACAAACAACCAATCAAACAAACAAGCTAAAAAATACAGAGAACAGATTGGTTGTTGCCCTAGGAAGGTTTGGGAAAATGGGTGAAATAGGTGAAAGGCATCATAAGGTACAAACTTCCAGTTAAAAAATAAGTAACAGAGATATCATGTAAGGCATAGCAACTACAATTAATAATACTCTATATTTGAAAGTTGCTAGGAGAGTAAATCTAAAAGTTATAATCACAACAAAAAAGATTTAAAACTATGTAGGCAGAAATCAATGGCATTTTTATACACCAATAATGAACTCTCAGAAACTGAAAAAATTCCATTTACCATTGCAACTAAAAAAATAAGATACCTAGGGATAAACTTAACCAAAGATGTAAAAGACCTTTACTCAGAAAACTATAGGACACTGAAAAAAGAAATAGAGGAAGATATAAACAAATAGAAAAATATACCATGTTCATGGATTGGAAGAATTAACATCATTAAAATGTTCATACTACTCAAAGCAATCTATAAATTCAATGCAATCCCTATAAAAATACCACAGCATATTTCACAAATCTAGAACAAAGACCTCGAAAATTTATCTGGAACCAAAAAACACCCTGAATGGCCATGGCAATCTTGAGAAAGAAGAGCAAAGCTGGGGGGATAACAATACCAGATATCAAGTTATACTACAAAGCCACTGTAATCAAAACAGCCTGGTACTGGCACAAGAACAGACATATTGATCAGTGGAACAGGACAGAGAACCCAGAAATTTACCCACGCCATTATGGTCAATTAATATTTGACAAAGGAGGCAAAAACATACAATGGAGTAAAGACAGTCTCTTCAATAAATTGTGTTGGGAAAATTGCACAAGTCCATGCAAAAAAATGAAACTAGACCACCAACTTACACCATACACAAAAGTAAATTCAAAATGGCTAAAAGACTTAAATGTAAGACATGAAACCATAAAAATCCTATAGGAAAACATGGCAGCAAAATCTCAGACATCTCTTGTAGCAATATGTTTGCTGATAAATCTGCTAGGGCAAGAGGAACTAAGAAGAAAATAAACAAATGGGACTGCATCAAAATAAAAAGCTTCTGCACATCAAAAGAAACCATCAACAAAATGAAAAGGGAGCCCACTGTATGGGAGGACATATTTGCCAGTGACACATTGGATAAAGGGTTAATATCCAAAATATATAAGGAACTCATACAACTTAACAAAAGGAAGACAAACAATCCAGTTAATGGATGGGCCAAGGACCTAAATAGACACTTCTCCAAAGAGGACATACAAATGGCTAAGCGACATGAAAAAATGCTCAATGTTGCTAATCATCAGGGAGATGCAAATTAAAACCACAATGAGGTATCACTTCACACTTGTCAGAATGGCTCCCATCAGCAAGTCAATGAACTACAAGTGCTGGTGAGGGTGTGGAGAAAAGGGCACCCTAGTACACTGCTGGGGGGAATGCAGACTGGTGCAGCCACTATGGAAAGCAGTATAGAGTTTCCTCTAAAGATTAAAAATGGAGCTACCTTTTGACCCCGTGATCCCACTTTTAGGAATATATCCTAAGAAACTGGAAATACCAGTCACAACTTATGCACCTCTATGTTCATAGCAGCGCAATTTACAATAGCTAAGATCTGGAAACAGCCCAAATGCCCATCAGTAGATGGGTGGATAAAAAAGCTGTGGAACATTTACATCATGGAATACTATGCAACTGTAAAAAAGAAGGATCTTTTATCCTTTGGCACAGCATGGAGGGAACTAGAAAGTATTATGCTAAGTGAAATAAGCCAGCCAGAGAAAGACAAATACCACATAATCTCACTTATATGTGGAATATAATAAACAAACTAAACTGATAACAAAATAGATCCAGAGACTTAGAAGCATGGAACAGACTGAGGGATCTCAGAGGGAAGGTGGGGAGGGGGAATGGGTGGAGAGAGATTAATCAAAGAATTTACATGTCTATAAGCATAACCCATGGACACAGACATTGGTATAGGGAAGGCCTGGGAGTGGGATGGATGTGGGGTGGAGGGGATCAATGGGGATAAAAAGGAGACATCTGTAATTTAAAAATTAAAACTATGTAGGGCGGGATGGAATGGGTCACTGGGGAGAAAAAGGGACATCTGTAATATTTTGAACAAAAATTAAAAAAAACCTAAGTGTAAAACTATGCATGGTGATGGATATTAACTAAACTTATTGTGGCGATCATTTCACAATATATACAAATATCTAATCATGTTTTACACCTAAAATTAAATGTATGTCAATTATAGCTTAATAAATGAAATTTTTAAAAAATTTTAAAAATTGTTTCTATTTCTTAATTTTTGATGCTGTCGTAAATAGCCTATCTTTTAATTTCATTTTCATTGATTACTTATATATAGAAACACAATTGTTTTTTATATGTGAACCTTGCTATGAACATGCTAAACTTACTTATGGGTCTGATATATATTTTGTAGATATCACAGGAATTACTGTGTACATGATCATGTTGGCTACCTATAAATAAAGATAATATTATTATTATTTTTGTAATTTATATGCTTTTATTTTCTTGCCTTATTGCACTGGTCCAGACCTCCACTACAAAGTTGAACAGAAGTAGTAAATATTGACACTCTTGTGTCGATCCATCTTTTAAAAATAAACATTTGTTTCTGCCATTAAAAATGTTTTTAGCTATAGGTTCAATTTTAGATAGCCTTTATCGGTTACAGAAAGGTATCTTTTATTTATGGTTTGCTAAAAGTTTCTTTTACCATAGATGGATGTTGATTTTGTTATATGTTCCCTTTGCTTCTACTCAGCGTTAATATAGGTTTTCTTTTTTCTTATTGTGGTAAATTCCATTTATTGGTTTATAATAAGAATTAAATCTTACTTCCCTGAGATAAACCTTACTTCAGTATGATGTAATATTTAATGTATTATTGGATTTAATTTGATAATTTTTTCTTTGCCAATGTTAGTGAGAGTTTTGGCCTGTAATATTCTTTTGTTGCAATACCTTTGTCCAGTTTTAATATAAAGGTTATGGTTGGTCTCATGATATAAATTACAAAGTATTTCCTCCTTCTCTATTCTCTAAAAATTTTTGTGTAAAATTAGTATGCTATTTTTTCACAAGTAATTCACAAAAATCAATAATAAAACAACTGGGGCTGTTGTTTTTCAGTGAGGGTTTTAATATATTAAAATTATTTAATAAGCATATAGGCTATTCAGATTTTCTTGGCTTACTAAGGCAGGTTTAGTAAGTTGTATTTTTCAAGAACTTTTTTTACTTCATGTATATAGTCAAATTCATTGTCATAAAGTTGTGCATAGTATTATTGTATTATCATTTTCATGTCTGTGGGATTTGTGGTAATATCTCTCATTTCTGATATTGGTTATTTGTTATTTTCTTTCTTTTTTCTTGATCAATCTTGCTAGAAATATATTAATTTTATTAATAATTGAAAATATGTAACTTTTATCTTCATTGACCTTTTTGTTTATCTTTTTGTTTTTATTTTACTATTTTTTATTTGTATCATCAACCTCCTTGTACCTAATTTTATAGGTTATTAAGTTGGAAACTTAAATCATCAGTTTTAGTCTTTTGTATTTCTAATATAACATTAAAATTATAAAGTTTTTGTAAGCACAACTTTAGCTACATTCTACAAGTGTTGATAACTTGTGTTATTTTTTGCATTAAGTTCAAAATATTTTTCTAATTTTCTTGATAATATCTTTTGACATTTTGGTAGTTTTTGATCTATTGGTTATTTAAGGTGTTTTGTTTTATACGCTTCTACATGTTTGGTACTTTTCAAAATATCTCATTTTTATTGAATCTTAATTTAGTATGTTGTGGCAGAAAGCATATTCTGTAAGATTTCAATATTTTTGGAATTTATTAAGATCTATATTATGTCACAGCATATGAAATCCCATGTGCACATGAAAAGACAACATAATTTTGCCACTGTTGAGTGTAGTGTCTTAGTTATATAAATTAACTCAATTTTGTTGGTATTGTTTAAGTATTCTAGATACTTATTTTCTGTCTACTTAACTGTTTGATGATGTTGTTTAAGTTTTTTAAGCACTTTCTTATTTCTTGTCTGCTTTTTGTATCAGTTGCTGAGAGGGGAGTGTTGAAAGATCTAACTATACTTGCATATTTGTCTATTGCTTCTTTTAATTATGCCAGGTTTTGCTTAATATATTTTAAAACCCTGTTAGTAGGTGTATTTAGAATTGTCATGTCTTGTTGATATTATGAAATATCCCTCTTTATCTCTTGTAATAATTTTTGTCCTAAACTATTTTATTTCATCTTTATACATCCCTTAATTACATGATGTCTTTTTTTCTATGTTTTTACTTTGTTTTCATATTTAAAATTCCTTTCTTGTAAATAATATATAATTAATTCTTATCATTTTATCCAGTCTGATACTCTGGCTTTTATTTGGAAATTATAAACTTGCTTGAATAAATGTGATTATTTATGTGGGTGGTTTTAAAATCTCACAGCATGTACAATAATGAACTCAGATTTCAGACATAAATTTAAGAGCACTAAGTAGAATATTTCTGAAAGAAAACTTAGGAGCAAATCAAAGTGACCTTGCATTTGGCAAAGATTTCTTACAATAAGGTATAAATAGTGAGAATGATAATAGGGGAAAAACACCACAATTTTCATTTCAACGGGATTTAAAACTTTAGTGTTTCAAAAGTCATTGTTATAAAATAAAAATGCAAGCCACAGACTGGGAGAAACAAGTAAGGTCAGATATTTTTAAACCAATTATCTCACAAAGTACTTTTAGTTAGAGTGTATAAAGAGCCTTTAACTTTAATATAAGACTAACAAGCCAATAAAAAATGGGTGAGACCTATAAAGAGACAGTGGACCAAAGATAATATATAAATGTCACATAAGCAAATAAAAAGATGCTCAACATTATTAGGAAAACACTAGTTAAAACCCAATGAGAAAGAACTATAAACCATTTTGTCTAAAGTTTTTTAAAAAAAGACCAAACCAAATTGGGGAAGATACGGAGCAACTGCAATTTTCTTCCACTGCTGGTGGCATATAAGATCATACAACCTTATAGGAAACCATTTTATAGTTTCTTAAAAAGTTAAACTTATATCTACCATATGATTCAGCCATTACACTCCTAGACATTTATCCACAAGAAAAGAAAGCGTACATTCATACAAAGGCAGGCACACCAACGTTCATCGTCCCTAAATTTATAATAGCACAAATTGGAAACAACCCAAGTGCCAATCAATAGACAAAAGGATGAACCTATTTTGATATAGCCATATATAAAAGGATGAACCTATTTTGACATAGCCATATATAAAAGGATGAACCTATTTTGACATAGCCATATATGATGGAATACTCATTAGCAGTTATCAGACAGTGACTACTGATGTATGCAGCAACACCAAAGAGTACACATAAGATTGCATTCTATGCAGTGCCTCCTAGCCTACCTGTGACTGCAGGCCTGTGAGTAATCCCAGCAAAGCTGAGAGCCACCAGCTGTGCCCAGCTGTGCCCATATCCTCACCCAAGGATATGGTTATTGATTTTAGAGAGAGAGAAGGGGGGGGAGCAACAGAGAAACATTAATATGAGAGAGAAACATCAGTTGGTTGACTCCCATACATGCCCAACCAGGGATTGAACCTGCAACCTGGGTATGTGCCCTGACCAGGAATCTAACCTGCAACCTTTTGGCTCAGGGGGTGATGCTCCAACCATTTGAGCCAACTGGCCAGGGCAGCAAAAAAATATATTTTTAAGCTACTGAGTTTTAGGGCATTTTGTTACACAATAATAGCTAACACAGTTACATGCTAAAATACAGAGCAAACATCTATTCTCTCTGAGCGACATTTTCCTAATTTGTAAAATGGATGCGGGGAAATTGTACTACCTGTATATACCACATAAGGCAGGGTTTTGGTAAGGATCAAAAGAAGTACCATGTGAATGTTCAGTAAATTATAAGATTAAAAGTTACCCTGTGAATCTATATTATTTTTCTAGTATAAAACCTTTCAGGCATACTTATCAAGCATGGTTAAAGATAGAAAGTCACCATCTGAAATTTGGGAATCACATATTTTTTGGTCTTTGCCTTGAGACTTTCATGTAAATGGTGCCTATAATGATATAAATAAAACAGGCTAGTATAATAATCCAAAGCAGTTTAAATGAACAGAAAAAGCTATTGTGTTATTTTACGTCAGAAATGCTAATAATAATAAAACCAATTAAGCAGTGTTGTTTTAATAGAAGATACTTTCATTCAGTATTTAAAACCCTTCTCAGATCAAAAGGCAGAGCATGAAAACTATCAGTTATTGGGAAAAGTGAACAGTGAGGATTTCCATCAAATTTATTTCAAATGAAGCAAAACTTGCCTGAAAAAATCTTATATATGAGCAAATATAAAATAATACAATTTCAGTGTCAAAACACAAGTTTAATTTTTTATTTGAGTGAGTTATTTTGTTTCTAAGACATCCTTACGGAAGCTTCAGTCACTATTTTTCTGTGTAAATAATGGACACAACATAAAAACAGTCTTTCAGCTTTTGTTCAGAGATGAACAGTTTATGCATACTGGCTCTAAATTAAGCTTAGAAGAATACTTTGCATTTGCATAGCCTAGAATACTTAAAATCATGCTTTAAGTCATTAAAGTCCATTAATTTGTTGAGAACTATAGCTCATATGAGAACCCTTCAATAGGAAAAGAAATGAGATTCAGGCTCAGGCAAATTTACTTCCTCAATATTACATAGCAAGTAGAATTTACTAAAGGCAGTAATTTAGACCAGGTATATGGATTACTCCAGTGTTTTTCTTTGCCGGAAAGCTGAGTATGCAGTCACTCTTGTTATACTCATTTGATTAATTAATCAACAGGACTTACTAGGTTTATAATAGAAGCATTATGCCCTGTTGGCCTAAGCGGTACGTAGAGGACAGAAGCAGGGCCCCTGACGTCCGAGGGTCCGAGGATCCACGGCGCGATGGAGACTGAGGATGCAAACGTGAGCCGGCACGCAGCCACAGTGCAGAGCAGGGGACTGCCGCTCAGCAAAGCTGTCGTCTTCCCCTGGATACTGGGCTAGGTGGTATTTCTATACCCCTGCGTCTACTGGGGGCTACGTGACTGGCTCTGCATGTTAGAATGTAATCATAAGGGACACGTGCCACTTCTGCCTGGAGAACTGAAGAGACAGTATGCCTTTTCCTCCCTCCTCCCCCCCCCTCCCCCCCATTAGCCAGCTAGGTGTCATTTCCTAAACAAAAATTGGCAGCTACATGTTGAAAATCATAGTCTCTACAGTCCCTACTGATCTTCTTTGGATTGTTATGTGAGCCAGGAATAAATCTGTTTCTGTGTTAAGTCACTGAAATTTGGGGATGATTTATTAGCTCTTGGTCTACCCTGACTAATTCTTAAACAAATAAATATGCACTAAGCACCTACTGGGCTGGGTGATAGGCACTGTTCTGAGAAGTCAGGGGGAGAGGAAAGAACAAGACAGACACAATTCTGCATTCACCATGCATATGCATACCAGTGTGGGAGACACAAAACAGATGTTCAAATAATGGAAGTGTTACTGATTATGCCTTGAACCATGGAATAAGTCAACTGGGTTCTGCAACTGAGAGTAAATGAGGGCTATTTCAGATGGAGTGGTCAGGGCATGCTCGCAGAGAAGGTCATAATGAAGCTAGGCTGAAAAAATGAAAGCTACCAGTAAGGAAAAGAGTGTGGAAAACAAGACTCCAGAGGAAATATGGGCACAAAGAGCTGCATCTGGAAGAACTTGACATGCTCTGGAAATTGAGAGACTTGCGTAACTTGAGAGTAGCAAGAGAGGGGTTGAGGAATTTAGGTGGAAAAGCAGACAGTGGCTAATTCATATAAGATTTTGAGGGGGCTTTTATTTACTTTTATATTTATCCTAAATGTCATAGAAGTGCATGGAAGAGTTTTAAGCAAGAGAATGGCTTGGCTTTGTCTAATTTAAATGAGATAAGATTTAAATGTGACAATTGGTATCTCTTAAATTATAGCACTGGGTACTGCGGGGCACATGGGTGAAGTACAGAGGCAAGAATGAAACTAGAGAGACTAGTTAAGCGATCATGGTGTCCCAGACGATGATGTTAGTTTGACCTAATGTGGTAGAAGAAGAGATGGAGAGAAGTGGACAGGATCCAGATATAGCTCAGCAGTGAATGTACACCTGAGGAAAAGGGAGAGCTAAGCCTGTCTCCTAGATTTCTGGCATCATTGCTAAGAAGATGGTGGCATTTTATTTTTTAATTTTTAATTTTAGAATGGGAGAGAGATGAAATGGGAGTCAAAGATTCCATGTTAGACATATTCAACCTGAGGTGTTAGTGATACATCCAAATAGAGAGATCAGGCAGGCAGGGGAATATTGGAATCCGAAACTCAGAGTAGGGGTTAGGGATGGAGCCATATATTTGAAAAGTCTTAGTGAAAAGATAAGCTTAAAACCCTGAGACAAAATTAAATCACTAAGAAAATATTATGAATAGAAAAGAAAAGTAAGCCAAGAACTGGTCCTTAAGAAACCCAAGATTTAGAGATCTTAAATAAAAGGAGAAACACATATTAAAACTAAACACTATCCTTCAGTTCATGCCTACACATGAACTGTAACTGATGTAAAATCACTGTTCTAAATCTCCAACCAAAGGAAGTTTCTGAAACAAGCTGAGCAGCTCCATAACTTACAAACACTTGTGTACCTGTCCACAACCCCTTACCCATCGACGCCTGTTCATTGTGTCAGTCCCGGGGAGGGGGGTGCAAGTCCAGTTTTAGCCTTTCTCTTGTTTCTTGATGACTTCTTTCCTCTTCTTGTTACTCTTGACTGTCCGGTTTCTCTGCTCTCCAATCAAGACCCCAGAGGGAACCAGTCTATTCGTTTGGCCAAGCTAATTACCACTGTTCTGCTTATTGGAGAGAGCTCTTCCTCACGGTCCACCTCATAGGTCGCCAGCCACCGTAGGGCGGCAACCATCCTGTTATGATCAGTGCTCCTTTTGGCACGAAGTAGCCCAGTATGTTTTGCCTGAGCAAACGGTTCCTTGAGCTACAAGGCGATTTGGAACATAGCATGTAAATGACAAGTTTAAGAAAACAAACACTTACTAAATTGAAATTATTTAATTCTATATGTACCAAATCACAGCTCTCAGACTTTCTTTCCTTCCCTTTTTACCTTGATCACCTTTCTGAGAAGTGATTAGTGGGCATCATTCAGAAGTCTGCGGAGGCACAGAAAGAAATGGCAGGTGAGATGTTAACACTGCCCATGACTTCGCTCTACGGGGACACCTGGGAGCTTCATGTTTGGAACCTTCCTAATCTCTTCCCCTTTCATCTCTTCCCTTGGCTGGTTTTAGTCTGTGTCCTTCCGCTGTAATAAACTGTGTATGACAGCTTCAGTGATTTCTATGAGTTTTTCTAGCAAATTATCAAACTTGAGGGTAATCTTCGGGACCCCCTATCCTTATTATTGGTTTCAGACGTGAGAGTGATTTGGGGGATTCCTGGACCCTGTAGATGGTGTTAGAAGAAAGAGCCACACTGTGGACTGTTCCCCAACTTCCCAATATTAAATTTTATATACGTAAGTCATCACAGGCCTCTGGGATCATAGTATTACCAGATTGAGTGAAGTATAGGAACCTTACTTCCCTTTATTATCCTTCACCATTCTTTTTTTTTTTTTAAATATATTTTTATTGATTTCAGAGAAAGGAAGGGAGGGAGAGAGATAGAAACATCATTGATGAGAGAGAGCACATGCCCTGACCAGGAATCGAACTGCGATCTCCTGGATCATAGGCCAATGCTCAACCGCTGAGCCACGCCGGCCGGGCTCCTTCACCATTCTTTATAATTATCTTAACTATTTCCTCTGCATACCCTTAGAGTTCCATCAGACAGTTTAGATTTGCTTTAGCCATAAAACATAATTTAGAAACTCAGTAGGAAAAGGAAATTCTATCTTATTTACTTGTATTTTTGCTTACAGTGTGCTTTCATCCTTATGTTTCAAGCTCTTTTGTGTATTTTCTGTTTGGAGAATTTCCTACAGCAGTTTTTGCAGGATAGGTTTGCTAGCAACAAGTTCTCTTAATTTTCCTTCATCTGAGGATGACTTGGTTTTCTCGTCTATCCTTAAGGCTATTTTCACAGTGTATAAGATTCTGGGTTGAAAGTTTTTTTCTTTCAGTATTTGAAAAATGTGCCACTTTCTTCTGGCCTCCCTGTTTTTTGATGAGAAACCTAAGGCCATTTAAATTGTTTTCTCCCTAGAAGTATGGTGGTGGTCTAATTTTTTTCTTTCTGGGTGATTTTAAGGTTCTCTTTCTTTGTATTTAGCTTTCAGAAGTTTAATTATGAAGTTTTGTGTGCGTATTTATTGGGTTTAATCCTGCTTGAATTGCTCAGCTTTTCAAATCTATAGTTTTATGTCTCTTGCCAATTTAGGAAGTTTTTAGCCTTTATTTTTTATTTGTATTTTTATTATTTTATTTATTCATTTATTTATTTAATATATCTTTATTGATTTCCGAGAGAGGAAAGGAAAGAGAGAGAGCGAGAGAAACATTAATGATGAGAGAGTCATTGATCGGCTGCCTCCTGCGCGCCCCCAACTGGGGATCGAGCCCGCAACCCGGGCATGTGCCCTGACGGGGAATCGAACCAGGATCTCCTGGATCCTAGGTCGATGCTCAACTGCTGGGCCACGCTGGCCAGGTTACTTTTATTTTTAAATCCCAACCTCTTTTTCCTATAACTTGGGACTCTGATGATATGAATATTAGATCTTTTATCATAGTTTCAGAATTCCCTGATTACCTGTTCGTTTATATTTTCAATGAATTTTCCTCTGTCATTTAGATTAGGTTGTTCTGTTTTATCTTTCAGTGTTGCTGGTCCTTTCTTCTGTTTCTTTCATTCTAACATTGAACCCACACTCTGAGCCTTTTATTTCCATTATTGTATTTCTCAGTTCTAATATTTCTATTTGGCTTTTCTTAATACTGTCTCTTTTGTTTTTTGAGATTTTATATGTTTCTTTCTGTTTTTGTTGTTGTTGTTTGTTTCATTTCCTTCAGGTTTGCCTGTATTTGCTCATTAAAGCAGTTTCGTCATGGCAGCTTTAAAATCTTTATCAGGTAATGCTAACATCTGTGTCATCTTAGTGTTTGCATCTATCAAGGGTCTTTCTTCATTAAATTTTAGATTTTCCTGCTGTTGGTATGAGTGGTTTTTTTTAAAAAAAAACCTGGACATTTTGCTTTTTACAAAGCCTCTGGATCTTATTTACACCTTCTGCTAGCATTAGATTTTTAATAGAGCTCCATGAGGGAACGCAGAGAGGACAGTGTTTCATTAGTGTTGTGTTAGGGTAGACGTCCAGGTTTCTCACTCAGTCTCTGTTGATACAAGAGCAGGGTGCTCCTCATTACCGTGAGGGCGGAGGCTGGAGTGGGGCTCCTCTTACGGTCTCCGCTGGCCGTGGGCCAGCAGCCACTTTGTCACTGCTGGGTGATGGTGAAAATTCTCTCTCTGCTACAGTCCTCCTCTGATAATACCACAGTGGGAGAGAGAGCACAAGCCCCGACCCCCCCAGGTTCTTCCCTCTGACTATAAGGGGGTGATCTTTACTGGCCAGCCACCCTGTTGACCTTTTCTGACACTCCCCCTGCAGGGTATTGGGGTACCGCTTAACAGCACTTCACAGTCTACGCTCCCCACTCTTCCTTTGCTCATGTGGGTGTGGATAGGGCCACAGTTTTTACATGGTGTTTGATGGAAGTAAAGAAGTTCTTGTCTAGCCCGGCTGAGCGTGGCTCCGTGGTTGAGTGTCGACCTAGGATCCAGGGGATCGGGGTTTGATGCCCGGTTAGGGCAACGTGCTAGGCAGCAGGTCAATAAGTCTCTCATCATTGATGTTTCTCTCTCTCTCTCTCTCCCTCTCTCTGAAATCAATAAAGATATTTTTTTTTTTTAAAAAAAGAAGTTCTTGTCTAAAAGCTTTCTGTCTTTCTAGGCTTTCCTTGTGTTAGAGTTTGGCTAGATGGACAGGCCCTGATAGGCTTCTTTGTCTATGCCTGTTGGTATTTTGGGATTGCTCCCTTCTTGGGTGCCAAGTCAAGGATAATAGCACAGAAAGAAAACCCAGGGAAATTATTGCCATGGTTTTCTTCAGGTCCCTAACTCCCCAGCCACTCTGTGTTCTTTTCTCCACCTTTCAGAATTGAAACATTTTTGTTTTATATGCACTGTCCAGGATTTTATTTGTATTTATCAGGATTAATAGAGAAAATATGCCTATTCCATTTGCCAGTAAGCGGAAGTATCCAAGTAGATTATTTTTTAAAACTCCTTCCCAAGGCTTCCTTCTCGATTGGATCTAATTATGACGATACCGTAGAGAATTTGCTGAGCAGCCTTGGGCTTTCTTATAGATACCGGCCTTCCCAGAGATAAAAAGGGAATGCGTGGAGAGCGGCAAATGGTGTGCTCAGGCTGCTTTGTGCTCGCTGGTAAGTTTCAAGACAGGAGAAAACTTTTCTCTTGCGTTTCTGCTAGATTTTCAGCTTCTAGTGGGGTTTCTGGCATGTGTTAGAAACTCAATAAATCTTTTTGAAGGAATTATTTTTCTTGGAAATAGCAAGGACAGAGAAATGTGGTTCCTAATTGGTTTTTAGCTTGTTCCTCAGAAATCGGTATTGGTCTGTGGACCTCAAATATCCTTGAAAGGTCATAAACTTAAATTTGTTCATACTGAAGTCACCTTTATTGGGTGTGTTCTATAATTAAATTAATTACTTGAATCTCAAAGGAAAGATTGTTCTCAGAACCCAAATCTATTTCTTCTGTTCTGAGGATATTTTAATAGTTGTCTCCAAAAGATGTGAAGATATGCACGTGTGACCTGCTCTACTAGGTATTTTAACAGCAATCTTGGGGGGGTGAATTTGTGGGGTACAGCTCTTTTTGCCTCATTGCTGGTTCCTTCCTGACTTTATGAGGTAGTGGGAGGTAAGGAAGAGAAATTGGATGCAGTAAGATGTGCTGTGTTTTAACCAATTTCTGGCCCCAAAACCACCCTTGAAGACTTTTCATGAAATAAGGTAGGAAGTAGATGAGAAATAGTTAATATTTTTCCATAGTGAATCTTGCTAGTGAGGGAAGGAAATAATACTGAAAAGAACAGCAATTTGAAAAAATGGTTCAAACAAATGTGTTATTGGAAGCATGCAATTAAAAAAATTAAAGTGTTGAGTAAAGACGTGATAATTTATTTCTTACAGTTCCACCTCTGAACATACACACTTGGAGGCTCCTAAAAAGGACAAATGGGTTTTCTTTTTACTTAATTCAATCTCTGGGTCATTGGAAAGTATACAAACCCACACGCCATTGCTCACATGCCATTCATCTACGAAAGAGTGAAAAAATGGTTCCAAATGTTCCCCATCTTTGTCAGAGTCCTATAGCCTATTGACTGCTTGTTTCCAACAGATGGCTGATGAGCCCTAAACTCGGGAGTACTCCATTCCCTCTCTCCTGGTTGCTTTTCCTTTAACCACCAGATAAGTGGTAGATACATGCTATCTGCTTTTCCTGTTTTTGAAATGTTAGTTTGTAACCTTCATACCATCCACTTAGCTCTCAACAAAGATTTTTTTTTTTAATGAACAAAAATGAATATTTTGCATTTTAAAAATGTATTTAATAATTTAGAACCACACATGGGTTTCTGTTCTTAGAAACTGCAACCAAATCCCATATCAGTAGATTTGATTATTGACAACACAGGATAAAAGTTGCTTTGTAATGTATAAAAGTGCTGATGAAGAGCAGTGGAATGCTGTGTGGCACAGCTTTGATTTACAGATCAACTTGGGTGAATTATTAATACCCTTAGATCAATCAAAAGTTTTCTTGTCAGCTCGTCTCAGTTTGCATTTTCTTCAAAGAATGCAAGTTTTATTGGTAGGAACCCTGTGATTTGACCTCCCTGAAACCTAATAGTTCAAAATCCACCTTAGAAGAGAATCCTACTGCACTTTGATATTTTAGGAAAAGAAATAAATTCTCCTTGGAAGGATAGCCTTTCCCTTCAGTGAAGAATTGCCCCTTTGTATCAGATTCTTGTAGAATCCTGGTTCTTTTAATAAGAATTAGCCTCAATTATGTAACTGCCTTTCCCACTTTCCTTGACCATTTGATATCAGAGCTACTCGGGTAAGGGCATGTCCTTTCTTTTTTCTTTCTGATGTGACCAAGTTGTTGGGTGACAGTTAAAACCGTCCATATTTCACCCAAATAAAAACTTGAAATCACTTTCGAGTATGCTTTCCTTCTTACTTTTCATATACAATCATCAAATCGTGTTGTTTATATCCCTATAATATCTTATCAGCCTGTTTCCACAGATTCCAACTGTGGCCAACATCATTAAGCACTTGGAATAACCATTGTCTTCAGCCTTGGCTCTCTGTGATTCAGGCATCCCTCATTATAAACTTTCAGGGTTCAGCCACTGAAGTTAATGAAAAATGGCACAATGGTATATAAATCTCGAAAAATTAAATTACAAAAAAAATTCTCTAGGCTTTCAATGGTTTTGCTTGAAGTGAGCACCCAGGATTAATCAACATGGGTGTGGTGACCTGACTGGCCTGGCCTCCGTCACATGAGCCGCGGGCAGGGGTAGGCTGTAGGTGTCGCACATAATCCACATGACTGAGAGGTGAGAGAAAAGTGTTCCCAAGAGAGAATAAGGAATTCTGTTATGATACAAAAATGGGCAAAAAATAAAAACAAGAAGACCCCAGGATCGTCATCCAAAGAGGTTTACTACCCTGTCAACACTGAAGTTCCCCTACCCCTATAAACGCCTTTGCTCACACAAGTGTCTTTCGTCCGGTGTGAGGACGAGCCTCGTGTTACACGCCTGCCCGCAGCAGAGCTCAGGGTCGGCTTACAGGCTCCGTGCAGGCCCCTCTGAGCGGCAGCCTGGGGGCAGCGGGGGTTACACCGCAGGGGGTGCGGGGCAGGCCAACCACGAGCTCCACAGGCGGAGGCCCGTGAAGAGTTCTTCCTGGCGAAATTTATGACACTCGCGAATCCATAAACAGCCTGAGATTTTTCCTCTTAAATTGGCAATCTATAAAACCAAAGCTCCTGGACGAGGCCTGCAGGTAGTTTATTTCAATTGAAAGTTGTATTGATTTGAACATGGACCTATATTACATATATCACAATGCATAATATAAATATTGAATGAGCATTCGGAATACATTGAAACTATCAAATATTTATGAATAAATGTTCACACACTAGCAGAAAAATAGAATGCGTTTGTCAAGGACGGTGGTATTCTTTGTTGGGGAAACTATGATGTTTATCTCAATATTGCAAGGATATAAATGAATTTTAAAAAAACACATTTTTTACTTTAATGTTAATATAACACTTTTGTCAGATAAGAAATGACAACAAAGTAATTGTTATATAATGAGTTATTTTCTGACAGCAATGGGAAAGACTTGGTTCTGTGCTAACAAGTAAAATTATCTTCTGAAAGAAGAAACACTAACTCTACCTGGTAATGCAATAATGTATTTCTTATGCTCCCCACAAACTAGCACCAAGAGAAAGCCTGCATCCAAATGCCGGAGCCATACGGTGACGGTCACTGGCTGCACAAACACTATTGTCCAAATATAAGAAGGTGCTTTAGGTCACTACTCATCCAGAATCAGGGAAACAAAATTGAAAATCTCTTTTTGCCCCAGACATTTCATGTGAAAGTCCCCCAAGCAGCAGGGTATAAGGAGTAAAACAAATGAACAAAATAAATAAAAATAAACATAAAATTTTATCGTTAAAAATAAAGTGAGGGCAAATGCTCCCACCCCACAAGTAGGGCCACATTTCTTTTTCCTCTGTCTGTAACTGCATATTTATATATAGAAGTGAGCAAAAGTAGGTTTGCAATTGTTCGTGTGGAAAAAGACACGCGGGTTATGATGATTACAGTCGCTTCATCAGCTCAAAAGAGGAAACTCCGTGTTCCCTCTACTCACAAGTGTAAACCCACTTGTGCCAACCCCTCTATATCTTACTTTCTCCATGTCAGCCAAGCCCTGGTGCAATAAACAGGAGTATTTGTAGGAGTGGGGAAGTTTGGGAAAAATCATCAAGCTTCGCTATGTTTCCAGGGATTCCCGCCTCTCATATCTGGTCACTTACACTTCACCTGCATTTCTTTCTCTGTCCCCGCAGGACTCCTGAAAGATGCTCACTAGGGGAAGGGTTGAAGTCCGGGAGCTGTAACTTGGCACACATGGGATGGTGGGGCTGAACAGTTTCAGCTTAGTGAGTATTTGTTTTCCTGGACTTGTCAGTTGCAGGCTACATTCCCATCCTCTTGGAGCCAAAGCACCTGTTCTCTCAGGCGCAGGATGCCGGGCTGCCACATGCAGAAAGGAGCGCTGATTGTCACAGGCTGGTGACTGTCCCACACTGGCTGGGGCCTCAGGAGGTGGGCCATGAGGAAGAGTGATCAGAACAACGGTAATTAGCTTGGCCAGGGGATAGGCTGGTTTCTTCTGGGACCCCGGTTGGAGAGCAGAGAACAGTGGGCAGTTAAGAGCTGCAAGAAGAAAGGGAAAGGCATCAAGAAGCAAGGGAAAGCCTAGGAAGAGATTTGCCAATCCACAGGGACGGATGGAATGAACAGGCCTGGGTGGGTGAGGAATTGCGGACAGACAGAAAAGTGTAACTGAGTTACGGGGCTGCTCAGCTGCCTGAGAAACTTACACTAGTGAGGACTTGTGTGGCCATGAACTGAAGGATGGAGGTTGATTTCAGTATTTGTTTCTTTTATTAAAATTGGTACAATTTTCTAGGAAGAAAGTACACAGATTTTGACCTCATTGTCAGAGGAAATCTATAATTTAAAAAACACACACAAAAAACTCCACCATATAGTGAGCATTCCTGTTGTAAGCCATCTTCTAGCACAAAGCTTTAAAACTCTTTAGGTTATTATATGCAAGTCTGTATGAACATCCTGAGGAGACAGCTCACCGATGCTTCTCTGGTTTACTAATTCTATTTTGGCCACAGTGATCTCCCCTTTTTCCTGAACGTGCCTCGTGTGAATGCGTGCGATGTCTGTGAACACCTCCATTCACGGGGCGAACCTGGCCTCCTTTGAACGCCAGAAGGCCCCCTCTGTCTCCCATCACATTTTCACGTGTCTGTCGCTCATGCCCATCAGTACTGAGAGCGCAGCTCCCCAGTACTGCCCCCCAACCTCAGTCAGATGCCAAATGCAAGTCCAGGTTGTCGTCTGTACTTCTGACCAGCATGCTATGGATCAGCGGTTCCAATGACACCCTTCTCGGATTTGATTAATCCGCTAGAGCAGCGTGCAGAACTCAGAGAAACATTTACTTACTAGATCACTGGTTTGTTATAAAAGGATGGGAGAGGTGAGTAGAGCAAGGTATGGGGAAGGACACAGAGCTTCCACTGTCTCTGGGTGCAAGGCTCTTTGAATCTCTCCATGTTAACCAACCTGAATGCTTTCAGGACCCCAGTCTTTGAGTTTTTATGGAGGCTTCATTGCACACGCAGGACTAAGTCATTGGTCACTGACAGTCCATTAAGCCTCCGGAGGTGGGGGGAGGGAACAGGAGGGTCTGAAAGTTCCAACTCTACTCACACGGTTGTTTCCTGAGAACCAGCCCCGTTCTTGGCTGCTTTCCCAAAGTCTCCTCATTAGTATAAATTCAGGTGTGGCTGAAAGAGGCTTGGTATGAATATCAAGACACCTTTATGGCTTTTATTACTTAGGAAGTCCCGAGGGTTTTAGGAGCTTTGTGTCGAAAACTGGAATGAAGACCAAATACATATTTTTATTATAAATCACAGTATCACACATATCCTTTGGCACAGATGAGCTGTATGCTTTGAACACAGAGCCTGTATAACTTGAAAATCGTTATCTTAATGATTTAAAAAAAATTTATACAACGGAATATTACTCAGCCCTAAAAAGGAAGAGCATTTTACTGTTTGTAACAGTGTGGATGGACCTGGAGAATGTTATTCTAAGTGGAATAAGCCAGTCAGAGAAAGACAAGTACCATATGACTTCACTCCTGTGTGGAATTAGTGAACAAAGTGAACCAACAAGCTAAATAGAGACAGACTCACAGATCAAAAGAGCAGGCAGACAGCTCTGGTGGGAGCAGGTGTTGAGGAGTGGAGGGATTGAGCAAAAACGAAAAAAAGAGAGAAAGAACTCATGGATACAGACAGTGTGGTGATTGCATGGGGCAGGGGGTAGATGGAGGTAGAAGAGGGTATACGAGGGGATAAATGGTGATGGGGGAAAAATAAAATAAAGGGGAAACAATTTCCTTTACCCTATCTTAGTTTCTAAGTGCTTAAGGCCAATGGCACATTAAAAACAAAACAAAACACTTTCATATAGATCTGCTGACAACTTTTCAACATCTTGCTTAATCTTTGCATGCCTCAGTTCTCCATCTGCTCATACCATTGCAGTTGTTATCTGATAGCATTATTAGGAGATTCTGTGAGATCATGATACTTAAAACGTGCTTAGAATGCTTGGCACCTGTTAGTGATGTTTGACTTACTCGTCACTGGGGACTCATCTTGAGAGTTTAGTAAAGACCATTCAGATATAGCACTTAAAACAGTGCCTGGCACACCGTAAGGATTCAGAAATTATCGGTGAGGATGGGGGCGACAACGTGATGATGGCGATTACTACTAACTCTAGAAAAGGAATGTGAAGATTAGGACAAAGGGGTGCAAGCGAGAGCTGAAACCCAGCCCACTTCTGCTCATCAAACTGTAAGCCCTTGGGGGGAGCTGAGATGTGCGTCCCTAAGAAAGGGACACATTTTATTGATTTTCAACCCAGAGAGTGCCCCTTGTTGTGTTTTGTCCACCCGAAGGAAAACCATTTCATCAAATTTACAAGATGCTGTTGTGCAAGTTAGTGTCATCCTTGGAAACACAGTATTTGCGAATGTCCCCGGAGAGAGGGACAGACAGAAACAGGAAAGTTCCTGTTAAAAGTATCCAGGCAACAAAAAAGAAACACAGTATTCGCAGCCCATAAAATCATATTTGAAGAATAATTTAGGGAAATGTATATATTTTTTTCCTTCTGTATCTTCTCCCCTGCCACTTTTCACAAAAGCATCTAAGCACCTTTTACACTTTTTTGTCTCAGGGCAGGTTTGTATTTCAGGGCTAAACGCAGAAGTTTCCTGTAAGTCATTTTGCCGTTCCGGATTTTGGTTTCTAAAGGCTGAGCATCCTGAAAAGATGATGGTCTGTCTGTGTTGAGGACTGGGGTTTTGGAGGGTGCGCTTTAGGAAGAGGCTGGATTTTGGCAGGAATGAGAAGCAGTTTGGAGGTGGCCATCTAGAGGCTCCCATCTCAGCACATACATTCCATGTGCATTCATGACATAAATCAAAGAGCCGTTCAATTATGGGCTTGTACGGGGAGGGCGTCAGCTAAGGCCACAGCAGACGGCAAGATGAGGCCATTTCTCTGTAAATGTCCTAAGTGATGGGGGACACAGGGAAAGTGACATGCCCAGTAATGGCAAAGATGGGAATTTTCCACCAGCCCGATAGGTTTTTGAGGCTGAGACTTAAACATAATTTGATTAAATGAAATTAAATATTAATTGAAAATTGATAATTCTTACATATACTGTAAAACTAGATTCACAGCTTTCACCAGAGGAACTGGGTGCTTTTATAGGCTAAGTTTGTTCCTGTCAAGCTGTGATATGAGCCTCCTAATGATTCAGAAGGACAATTTAATATTTAATAATCTGAGCTCCAGGATCCATCACTTGTCATCTTATAGCCACTCACTGGAGGAAATGTGAGTGGCTTTTTACTAATCTTCATTCAAGGATGAGTCTTAAAGAGTTTTGGAAACATAAACTCCCAGTAGGAAATCCACTGGGAAAAGTGCCGAACAAACACACACTAAATAGTAAACTAGAAGTCACTTGAAAGAGTGAATTTTGCTCCTTTTGAACTAAAAATTCTAAACCCTGGGCTGGATGGTAGAATAGCAAATGAAACATCACTTGGTCACCACAGACTCCCTAATGAAGCGTAGGCCTTAGCTTTGTTGCAAGGATGGGAGTAAGACTGTTCTCTTAATGAGAGCCGCAGCCCAGGGGTGTTTAATCATCTCCTCCAAGGGTAAAATCTCTGGTGGTAAAATGACCTCCTCGTCTTCGTGGAGCTTAGGGACATTTACACAAACTTAGAGTCACCCTTGGCAAACAGGCTCTTTTTGATTTCACTGAACTCCAGGCTTTGCTCATCCAGCTCACCTCAGGGCACACACATTTCATTTCCATGAGCATTCAGGGAGGACAGTCCCTGTCATTTGCCAGCATCCCAGCCAACATCCACGTATTAAAATGCAATCACCATGTAACATGGGCTGAAAAACAATCCATCCTGTGTTTAATGAGTAACATTAGCATGCCCTTAAAAACACTAATAACAAGTTTAATTACTGTTCATTTTAGTGTGGATGGCAGCTACCCAAACGCTAACTTCTTACTAAGTTCATTTTAGTAAAAGCAGAAAATGATAATGATTGTAATTGCAAGTCACTTCCAGAAGTCAGACTTAATATTATAACATTAGCGCAGAAAATAAACACCTTTTTTTTTTTTCAGATTACAATTTTTTAGAGAGCCTCTCTTCTCTTCCCTTGACTTTCAAACTGATCTTGTCCTCAAATTAATTTTCGTTGTTTTGTTTTAATAGTGATTAAGTGTTCTGGACCCAATTTCAACGTGTGTGTGTGTGTGTGTTGGGAAAGGGTATTTCCCACACCATCAGACAGTTCTCAGCTCTGGATATAGTGTCAGATCCCCTAGATTAAGAGTTGTCAATGTAAGAACGTCCAAACCTATATAAAAAAATTTTTACAAGAGTGTATTTGTGCCCTGGCCCGTGTGACTCAGTTGGTAGAAGCATCACCCCATCCACTAAAAGGTAGGTTGCAGGTTCAATTCCCAATTGGTGTGCGAACGGTAGATCAATGTTTCCCTCATACATAGAAATCCTCTTCTCTCTCTCTCCCTTTTCTCCCCTCTCTAAAATCAATGAACACATCCTTGGATGAAGATTTTTAAAAAAGAGTGTATTTGAGCCAAACTAAGGACGTGCTGGAAAGCAAGTTCTCAAAAATGTTCCACTAATGGCAGTTTTGCAGTTCTTTTCATATATTTGGAATAAAAGGAGGGAAAGTAAGGAAGATTACATGAAATCCATTGGTGGTAGATTAAAAAGGCAGGAAAATCCCTGATTGGACAAAAAGGAAAATGGAGAGATATATTTCCTTTACACTGGTGGCTACAAGATAGTTACAATTTAACATTTACAGGGCGTAGGGATGGTTTACAGGCAACAGGATCACGTGCTCCCTTGAGGGTGGTTGCGCCTCCTAGGGGTCTGAAAAAGAAGATTATTGTGGCATTTAAGGTGTGTTACTTGGATGCACAAGAACAATGGACAGGGCTTGCTTAAGAGAGAGGTATGTACCTATTCAACAGTTCCAATATTTCAAGCATCTTAAATTAGCCCTTGGTTTCTTAGTGGCGACATGGTGCCAGGCGTTAACCGGCAGAATTGGACCTCAGTTTAGCAACCTCGGTTCTTGAGTTCAGCGAGGAAAAGAATTCAGAGCCAAATAACCCAAATACAAGCAAAAGTTTATTTAGAAAGTCACAGAGGTAGAAGGAGTGAGCCATTGAAGAAGTGAGCGTGCTGGGCTGCACAGGCTCAGGACACAAGGTGCAGAGGCAAAGGAAGCAGCTGTTACAGCGACCTGGTGCAGCCAGACTCTCAGTCCAGAGCCCACTGCTTCACCCCCACAAGAGAATCTGGAAAAGATTCTCTTCTCTACAACTGAACCCTGAATAAGACACTATTCGTACCTACTTCATAGATTGCAATTATTTTAGTGATTCAATGGGACACTTGCATATAGATTGTGTAGCCGAATGCCTGGCACAGAGTAGGTAATACATATTAGCTCCCCCCCCCCCCCCATTATGCCTACGGAAGTTCACTGTGAACCTGCCTGATAGAAGAATTAAATCACTTCGGTAGGCTTTTTAGTTATATGAAGGCTACGGGTGACTCAGTGCAGAAAGATGTACAGACGGTGTGTCATTACGGTAAAGGCAGAGAGCAGTGAACACCATTAGAGTCAAATGATCTCGGTTCATCTCTCAGAACTTATTGTTTGGCCTTGAGCAAAGTTTTCTGGGATTTATTTGTTCCATCAATAATGGGAAACAGACTGGGTTATCTCTGAGGTTCCTCAGGTTTTTAAAATTCTGAGGCTTATAGTCTCGCTTCCTTTGCTTCTGATTTTCAGTGATGATTTGAAACAGCAGCACTGCTCACTCCTTTAGATGACCTATTGTTTAAGGGGTGTGATGGCAAATGATAAAGAGATTTTCTTTTTAAAGACTTGCCTAATGCTTGCAGCCATAAAAGGTGAATTAGGCAATGCAAGGAAGAAAAAATATCTCGGCTATTGTAAATAATGCTGCAGTAAACATAAGGATGCATGTGTCTTTTTGAATTAGTGTTTTGGATTTTTTTTTCAGATAAATACCCAGAAGTGGATTGCTGGGCTATAAAGTAATTCAGTTTTAATTTTTTGAGGACCCTTCGTAACGTTTTCCATAGCGGCAGCACCAGTTTGCAGTCCCATCAACAGTACATGGGGTTCCCTTTTCTCCGCAGCCTCACCAGCATTTGCTTGTTGATTTAGTGATGATAGCCGTGCTGACAGATGTGAGGTGATCTCTCACTGGATATTGTGCCAAGTGAAATAAGTCAGACAGAGGAAGACAAACACCATATGATTTCATTTACATGTGGAACCTAAAAATCAAAATAAATGAACAAACGAAACAGACACAAATTCATAGATACAGAGAACAAGCTGATGGTTGTCAGATGAGAGGGGGGTGGGGGGCTGGGTGAGAAAGGTGAAGGGATTAAGAAGTGCAAATTGGCAGTTACAGACTAGCCAGGGGGTGTACAGTGCCGCATGGGGAACAGAGTCAATAATATTCTAATAACTATGGATGGAGCAGGTGGGTATTAGACTTATTGGGGGTAATCACTTTATAAGTCGTATAAATGTCTAAACACTGCTGTGCACTTGAAACTAATACAATATTGAATGTCAGCTGTAACTGAAAAATAAAAGTAAATTTAAATAGAGGTGAGAATGGTACATTGCATTCATTTTGGGGGGTAAAGGAAAAAGTTTTCTTAGTTTAGTTTGTTATATCAATGGGGTTTTTCAGGGTCACAGCTAGCGATTGTTCTAAAAACGTGAACCTTGAGGCCTGTTTGTTGTGCCTTTTGTTTCTTACAGTTAGAAACCTTGATTATAGTGCTGCAATTCAGCAAAGGTTCTAACGCTGAAAAATCTAGAAGATAATAGGACCTTTTAAAGGTGTAGGAATACATAGAGTCTCTGGCAGAGAAAAGCAGATTTCACAAAAATGTAATGGAAAAAGGTAGTTAGCTCTTTATAAATACATCTAACTGAAAGGGAAGCATCAGTGGAGGAAAGGAAGTTGTCCCCTGGTCTTATAGCTGATTGAGGTCTCGGTGGATGTCAGGAAAGATGCAAAATATCATGTGTTCTTTCTCTCTTTGTCTCTCAAAAATGCGGTAAAAGCCCATAAGAAAATCAAGGCTACCTTGTAGCTATTAAAATTGAACTTTTGAAAATGACATGGGTTTAAATTTAGATTGATGTTGACTAGTTGCTTTTTTAATACATATAGTGCTAGTGTCAATGTTTGAATCTGGCCCGTTTGGTTGCAAGGAGGAAAAATTCAGTCCAGTGATTTCAGGGAACAGCTGGTTTTGCTATTGTTGTAATAGATGTAGGGATTTTGACTGGAACTGGAAGGTTAGGCATAGAGACAAATACTTCTCAGCCGCTCTGAGTCTTGCTTGCTCTGAGTCCATCCCCTCTAAACCCTATTCCAGCCTATGGAGCGTGTCTTCTTACTCTGGTTTCCTAATCTTCATTGTCCAACTTGCTCATCTGCATATTTTATTTTCTCTAGATTATTTTTGTCCCCTGTCTTCCACACACACATTTTCTCTAACTTGTGTTTTGATATCATCTGTAAAATAGGAACCTTGCCTCTGTTGGGGAAAGGAAAGTGTTTTCCCTTTCTCAGCAGCTCCTTCATTTGCGAATATGTGACCAAAATGATTGAAGAAATTGGGACCTGGGCTTCTGATCACTCACCATTCATTCATATTCACATTTTCTTATTCTCTGTTTCTCAAAACTTTCAGTTCATTGAGAAAAGTGAAATCTTGATTTTCAGTTCCAAACTATATTCTGTTTTTACTAGAATGACAGCTATTAAAATTTCCCTTCTGATTTCTGTGTATATTGATCTGCTGGTTCAAGGTCCATAGGGCAGTGATTCTTAACAGGGAGTGATTTGATAGGTAGGGCACGCTTGGCAATGCCTTAAAGCATTTTTGATTGTCGGACTGGGAAGGAGATTCTACTGTCTTCTAGTCGGTAGAGTCCAGGGATGTTGCTAAACATCACATGATGCACGGGAAAACAATCCACTTTAAAAATAATAATTATGCGGGCCAAAGTGTCAGTATTGCCAAAGTGGGAAAATCCTGCCATAGGGAAAATGAAGGGTCTTGAGGTTAATTATTGCCTTTATACTCAAACACTCTTTTATTACCTTTTCTAACTATCTAATCTCTCAGTTACAGCCTTCTAGAATCCCAGGGAAAGATACGATTGGTGAGGCCTGGTTTTTGAACCAGCCTTTACAGAGCATAGACTTTTGCTAGGCTAAGGCTTCATCTTCCTTAGTCCAGTCCAAACGAGCATGAACCAGCAGGGCATGAGCTATAATGTTGAAACATGGACATATTAGCGGTCATCTCTAAAAAAGGGAGGGCCATTTTTAGAAAGGTGTGTGGTTGTGCGGGAATCAGAAAACATCTTTAGAATACAAATAAAATATAACTACCCCAAGATTTGATGAGTTTTTATTGATGACAAAAACACAAGTGGGCCTTCTGTCATGTATATTTCATAAGGGGATGTGATTCAAGAATATCAGTTTGGATATTCAGTTCTATTTGTGAGAACTCTTAAGTTTTATGAACGCTGAGGAAAACGAAAAAGCAGATGGCATAAAGGGGTGGGCAAAAGTATGTTTACTGTTGTGAGTACACAAAATGGTTTATTCGTGAATATTATTTATGAATTATTGTATTATTTATTTGTCTCACAACTGTAGACCTGCTTTTGCCCACCCTTGTATTACATTAATCTGTGTTTCCTGTCTCTTAGGTACCCTGGGGGTCTGTGAGCCTTATTCCCAGGACCTTTTTGTAAGCCCCCCCCCCCAAGGAGTGCGGAGGCAGGGCTGAGCAGCCCCTCACATGCTGTGCTCACTGGAAGAGGAAGGGGCAGGGGAACTGTTTTACAGGGAGGGGGGTTTCCTCCCCCGATCCTACGGTAGCTTTAATGGAACTGGTGTGAGTCATTCCCATCCAACCTGCTGAGTATTTGCCCCTGAGAATTTAGTAATTAAAATGAATGATGAGCTGGAATGAAAACACTCTCCTGTTTGATACTGTGCTTGTTGATTCTAGCTCTGTTTTCCCTTATGATAGGATGAAGCAGAAGGGAGCCACTTTCCTGGGGAGGCGGATATAAAGGTGTCCTCTTATAAAGCTCATGAGATATGTGGAAGAGCCCAAACCATGAATTTGGAAAGGATCATCTCAGAGTTGTTAGAAGAAAAAATTCCACAGACAATTTACTGATCTAGTAGGCTTTTATTCAGCAATTCCTGAATCAGGCAGTATACAGTCTAGCAAATGAAAAGGAGATCCAGAGAGCTATACGAAGAAGAGATTTCAATAGAGAAAAGCAAGAAAGAACAAGGAATTTATACCTGGCATTTGATAAATTGGTTAAAGCAAGGTTCCTTTTCTTACATGGAGCAAAGGGAAGTCTTGGAGCTGAATTGGGGGAGAAGGGGTAACTTGTGCTGAGCAATTAAAGAGTGATTGATTGACCTAGACCTTCCTTTTTTGGGAGAGCAGAGCACAGAAACATAGTCAAATTATGGTTTTGCTAATGTATGAGTGACTCCATCTTTGGCCTACTCTGGCTGCTGTAATAGAGTCTTTGGTCTCTCAAGTAGCCTTTGACTATGCCAATAGGGCAGGTCACTGAAGCATTTTGAGCCTTAAAATATGTGTGGGTTTTTTGTTGTTTGTTTATTTGTTTTATCTCAGAGAGAGGAAGGGAGAGGGAGAGAGAGATAGAAACAACAATGATGAGAGAATCATCGATTGGCTGCCTCTTGCACACCCCCTACTGGGGATCCAGCCCACAACCTGGGCACGTGCCCTGACCCGGAATCAAACCGTAAACCCCTGGTCCATCCGTCAATGCTCAACCACTGAGCAACACCAGCTGGGCAGCATTTTGAGCCTTAATCTTCATACCTTTATATTCAGGACAATACCTACTTTTCAGCATTGCAGCAACACTTTTAAGAACTTTGATCCCAGCTCCGCCTCCCAGATCTGTGAATGTGGTTGTGTTCTGGAATAGTATTGGGCCTCAGTTTTCTCATTTGTAAATTGGGGAAGATTATATCTGCCTCACGGGGTTTTTTTGAGAAGTGAGTGAGCTAATGCCTGCAAAGCACTGGTAATAGCACCTGTCACAAATGTTAGCTATTGTCATTAATGCTTGTTGAGTTTTTAGCACATTTCTTGACACCTGGCAATCATTCAATCTATGGTAACTATTTTTATACAATGCGGGGTGTTATTATTGTTGGAAACAAAGAAAAATAAGGATTTGTGGTAAGGTAGAATCCAATAAATGAGCTATGAAGGTCGACTGTTGCCTAAACCAACATATGGTTTGTGATCATGGTTAGGGTGGGTTGAGAGCCGTCAATCTAGCAGGATGGATGAAACAAATCTTTTCCGTAGACATGTGAATGATTCTAGTGAATTTAATGACACTTTGGCTGGAAACATAACTTGACAATAATTGAAGTCCCCAAATATCATTTGTAAAGTAAATCTGCCTTATTACTGTTAATTGGCAACATAAATTCCGGCTCTGTGGATATTCTGCACATTTGTGGATTCTGTTGCAGTGTTAAAGCAAATCAGCAGGATCCTTCCATCCCATTCAGTTATAATGCAGCCTGTATAGCTCCCACAGTGGCAAAATAACTTCTTTTCACGTACGTCTTACTCACAAAGCAGGGAGAGAGGTATTTTGAAACAGATTTTTTTAAATGGGGAAACAGAGATCAAGAGGTGAAGTGTTGAGTTTGATGGCAATGATATCACATGCTGGCTCAGGATTTCATTTCTCAAAGTGCATCCTCATGAATAATCTCCTTATATCTGCACAAATAAATAGAATGTAAGTAAGAATATGAGCTGTTACCTCCAGATTACATATCAGAAAGTTGATGTTTCTCTCTCAGATGTACTAAGCCTAGACTGTAATCAGCAATTCCAGCTCTCACTGGGATGCATGGTGGCTTCTCTTACTATCAGTGTTAAACCTAGAGTATTCCCCCAGCATGGATTTGAATCTGACCCCTTTAAATTGAACTCCTGCTATTCTTTCTTGAGTTGGATGCTGTTAGACCTAAGGAAATAATTCCACTTGCTTTGCTTCAACAGCCCTGAAGCTAGCAGTACCTGCAGCTCTCCCGAGTTCCCTTTTTCTCTAAGTCAGACTTTCCCTCAATAGGTCTGAATCTATCTGTCATGAATCCTACAACTTTCAACTCATCCTCCTCCAGAAAAATGTAGTTTATTTACTTTGCTGAGGGGAAAAAAAATGTATCAGTTAATTCATTCAACTACTATTGACAGCATTATAATCTTTTCTGTGTGTTTATGGGCAGCCATGAACAAAAAAAGATAAGATCGCTGAGCTTACTTAAGTAATTTGCATATTAGGGCAGGTGGTGGTCAAGAAATTAAATAATTTGAACCTTTATTCAGCAATAACTTTCTATAAAAATTAAAAAGTAAAATAAAAGAGTTCCCTGGAGCATTATATTACAGTGAATGGGGCAATAAGTCCTCCCAGAGGAAGTTGCCTTTAAATGACAAATAAGGAGCCAGACATTAAAATATCAGAGGCAAATGGGAGCCAAATAAAGGAAAAAGCTAGTGTAAATGTAGAAACCAGAGTGGTGTGTTCAGAAGATAAAGGGAATTCCAGTAAATATGGACTAAGTTTAACAAGGGGCAAATGGGGAGAACCAAGTTAGAGACATCGGCAGGGACCGATTTATGGGTCCTTACAGTGCAGGATTTGATTTTATTGTAAATCCTAATGGTAGCTATTGGTTTTAAACATAGGGGGACATGATATGATACTACAGTTTTAAAAAGATTAAACTGGCTTGGTTTCTGGACAATGTGTTTTGGAGAAGCAAGAGTGGACAGTGCAGACTAGTGAGGGGCTATCCAGTGAACCAGAACAGATATAATCTTCAAATTAGGGCTGATGCAGTGGAGTTGAAAATGGACCAATTCCGGTAAGTTCGTCAACTGCCAGGACTTGCTGATGCATTTTCCTTCCCTAGAGTTGGGGTAGATAGTGACCGAAAGAGAAGAATCAGATGCTTCCTCTTTGGGAATTTGAGTAGCTGTATAGATTTGGGGCAACAGGGAAGGTTTGGAGTCTGGGGTAAGAATGGATTTTTTCGTGTTTACTTCTCCAATTCACATTTTGTTTTGGGTGTGTTTGTGCTCACACGCAGTTGTGCCTTTATTTCTGTTCTATCAGCCTCAGGTTGCAGTTGCTTGTTTAGCAGTCGTGTGTAGAAAAAAATTGTATTAAATGAAAAAATGATGCCTGCTCCTTAGGTTACCCTTGCTAATTATTAGATTCTAGCTCTATTCATTGTCTTTGAGCTACTCTGCAACTCTTTGGAAGTCGCAGGTAACTGATTGATTTACAAACTCCTCTGTATCCAATAGTGATTTTAATTAACTTTCTCTCTCCTGGGCAAAAACCAGTTTTGCCCTCATTTGCAATTGAGCTCAACGTTCTTTTACTCCATGTGTTTTTTTTTTTGCTTTTTTTGACTTTTCCTTTGCACCAGTTAGAACATCTGTCTGGTTCACTCATAGCACGTGAGGAAAATGACATTTTTAACAAGTGCTCATTTTTATATCTGCGTGAGAGTCGTGGTTTTATTTTGTCTTGCAAATCACTTCTCACCAATGGCTCATACTGAACCGCATGCCTTTTTCATGGGAACTGTAGTCAAGTTTTGTTTCCCAAATCCTATATTTGGTAACATGACTATGGCACCTTTCATTTCATATGATGCCAGGTTCCCTGGAAAATTCTGGATTCTTATGTGAAACAGGTAATACTTTGTAAACAGGTAACTATTGAATACAAAATACTTGTATTTTGCCAATACAAGTATGAATTCAGAAGTCAACTGACTAGAATTATACCACGGCACCAAGAACATGGCATCTCCCAGGTGGAAGGGAACATTTCTTAGCCGTTCTAATCACCAGTCTTTGAGCTTCTACACGCCTTTTAGTCAACTTTCAGACACTCATGCACGACAGATTTAGTTTGTCGGTAAGGAAAAACACCAAGTGTTTCCAAGCAAATGTACATGCTGCCTCCTATTCTCAGAAGCATATACTTCAGTGACAAAGGTTCTGAGAGATTGTAACTCATTGTTTTTTAGAGAAAACCTACTTAAAGCTTCACTCTAAACTTATCATTTTTAAGAACAATTAGCTCTGACTCATAAATTGAAGTGGTTCATTTTTTGTCTTGTCAAAGAGGAAGAAAACAGACTTCACTGAAACAACTAAGAACAAACATTGTATCTTTGGCAAAAGTGCAGTTTAAATATTTAGAAAATTGTGATTCATAACAAAAAAACATAATGTTCTAATATTTCCAGGCCAGTAACAGGGTAAACACTTTTCTTAATCATATGACATTCATTGATTGTAGACTATCATTTAGTGTGTAAGTTATTAACATTTAAAATATTAAATCATGAACATTCAGTAAGGCACAATTAATTTATAAAGACTAAATTAATCTACCACTTATTTTATAATACATTTTCAAAATACTATGCCAAGCCTGGCATTTTTTTTCATAGACGTTTTAATACCTTATAAGTTAAATTTTGAATGTGAAATGTTACTATTTGAGAGGAATTATGGATGAAAACAGACTTTTTCCTGCAAAATGGAAGTGGTGAAGATCATAGGTTTGGTAATAGTATACCTAATGCACTTACGGCATCTATGAGCACCACTTGCATAAGTAGACTTGTAACATGAGTTTGTGACCACTGTTTTTGCTCTGACATCATGATAATGTAAACTCCAGTCTTACACAACACTTATTCTTAGAGTTGGGGTGGATGGGGATAGAAAGAGAAGAATTAGATGCTGCCTGGTTTAGGGATTGAATAGCTGATGGATACGATTGTCCTTACCTGAGGTAGGAAAGACTTGGGGTGAGAGAGAAGGTCTTGGGGCTGGAATAAGAATGGAAGTTCTGTTTCTAATAATTTGCTTCTTGGATTCATATTGCCTTTTAGGTGTGTTCTTATTTGCATGCAGAACAGGGTAACTCTAGTCTCCCTTGAACCTGACCCTCTAGTTCTATTATGTCAGTCTCAGGTTGTAGTTATTTAGCAATCATGTGTAGAAAAATTGGATTCATTGGAACACTATGCATCTATCTTAGGTTACCATCTGCAAAGTGCTAGCTTTAAACATCTTAGTTGAACCTGCTTCTTCAGAATGGGATTCCATTTTGGGGATTTGTTGAGCAATTCTGAAACAAAATATTTCTCTTGTCATTGAGAGATTATGGACTAGACTCGAGATACGGAGCTATCTTGACAAAGCCTCCCATTTGTGTTTCCTCACTTGTGAAAGAGAAAGTGTTTAGTTTCTGGAAACTTGGGGCTGCCTCCCCTCCTTATATTAGATTACACTTTGTATTGACTTTTCATTCTCTTCAAATAAAGCACCAAGCAATAAATGGGTATTTTCATACTCCTATAAGCTCTTTGCTTGAAGGAGAGATACCTTGTACTATTTTCCACTTTAGCTGCAAAACTACATTGTTCTGATGATTGCAGGTGGCTACCATAGAGGTCGGTGGCTTTGCCTTGCAAAGGAGTCTTTGTATGTCCTCTAGTTTCCAGGTACAGTTCCGAGGTCAAAGGCAAAGAGGTGGGACCCTGTTCCTTACAGTTCTCAAAAGACCCATGATGATAAAGGGTCACAACTCTCTTATCACATTTGGTGTCCTAAGAGGCAGATTTTTCTTCATTCTGTATGAGAGATAATTTAAAAGGAAGCAAACATCTCTAATGAAAGGAATTCCACAGAACTTACGTGTTCTTTCTTTTGGGGACAGTACATGAGGTCTCTCTCTAGAAAGGTGAACCCACGTCAGATCATGCGCTTCTTCCTTCGGGAAAAAAGTCACATTTGGTCAATCCTGTTTGCTTCCCACGAGGAGAAATTAAACCATTGCTCAGAATGTCCAGAGAGTCTCAATCCCGTAATGAATGTTTTATGGAAAATTTCTCCCCGTTGAAGATTGCACCGGGTGATGTCCAGTTTATGATTCAGTTTTAATAATCTCTGCCATATTTATTTTTAACCTGTCCCCAAAAGAGCAGTCACCTAAGTTGACTAAAGTAACATAGCAAAGTGTTTGTATTTGAAGGATCTGGGGAAAGGGAGAAATAAGAGGTGGTCTCACCTCTTCTTTCTGTTCCCAGCACTCGGGCTCCAGGCCAGCCCACGGGTGATGAAGAGGGGAGGGCGCTTTGTTTCTCTGTAGGCCTCCGAGCCTGTAGCTCCTCTGGAAGAAGAGGAGCTTATCTAGCCTAAATTTTGAGACTGAGAACACAGAGGAAAAGTAGTTCCAGGTTTCTAAAGATAACCCCCTGGTGCTGCTGTTGGAACAGAGTAGGTGCCTGGCCTCCCATGTGAGCTATGCCCTATGTCCCTATGCCTTTTGTGAGGAGAGAATAATTGGCAGCTTACCTAGTTCCCTGCAAACGACCCCAGGTCAGTATCTGCTGATCTAAATTAACATTTTTACAGCAGTTTTCCCAATGGCATTCTTTAGGGCATAAGTGGGTAGTTTGATAATGAGAACCAAGATATACTTAAAGATGGTTTGTACTAAAAAAAAAAAAAAAAAAAATCAATGATTTTGACTGTGTTTCCTAAATGTAGACAATACATGGGGAATATATTCAAAAGTAATCTTAATCTTCACAGCAATGAAATGGCCCAGGGTTAATTTGAGCAATGAGAAAATTAGACAGTGAGTTGTATCCAAAGAGCACTGAAGGCGTCATAGAATGTCAGTTTTTCCTTCTAGATGGGTGTAGGTTTAATCAGTGTGCATATGCATAATTAGCTTTTGAGACAGAGACCAAGAAAGTCAAAGAATATTATAAAAATATATATCTCATCTTTAAATTTCAAATGTAGTAATAAAAACTATGTTCCTCTTAAAAATTTCCCAGGTGGCAACTCTCGAAGATACTGAAATAGTCCAGTGCTGCAATTTTCAACCTTTTCATCTCAGGGCACATGTAAACTAATTACTAAAAGAATAACTTTGATTCATTCACACCGGATGGCTATTGTTGTGTTGGCTGTTGTCATTTTTTTAACATATCTATTTTATTGATTTCAGAGAGAGGAAAGGAGAGGGAGAGAGAGAAACATCAGTGATGAGAGAGTCATTGATCGGCTGCCTCCTGCAGGCCCCCGACTGGGGATCGAGCCCGCAACCCGGGCATGGGCCCTGACCGGGAATCGAACCCCGACCTCCTGGGTCCCAGGTCGATGCTCAGCCGCTGAGCCGCGCCGGCCGGGCAGCTGCCGTCATTTCTTCTCCGACAGTCCAAGGGAAGAGGCCCGGGCCCCTGGCCAGGGAGGCAGATGCTGCTGGTTTGAAGAATCCCTGCGGCGCCCCGGTCGAAATTCGCTGAGCCGATGCATCATAAGCACGGCTCGTTTACAGGCATCCTGAAACCTTCCCTTATCAAACTCACACCTTTCAGGGCCTGTATTCTAATATTTTACTTAATTATTGGATAGAGGGAAGTAGACAGTCTCTTGAACCAAGATCCACCATAATGTCCTCTCCGGCTGAACTGGTACTGAAAGCAAAGCCACGCGTCTCAAAGTGTTTCTTTAAACCTCTGAGAAAGAGCACCAATGGCACAGTGCTGTTGTCTGAAGAAGAAAAAAACAAATAGGACTTTTGGCATCACTTTCAAATTCAAATTTAGAGAACTGGTCAGCAACAATCTGGAACAGACTCATTTTTTATATTTTTTGAAAAATATATTTTTAATAACCTAACTAAAATTGTTGGCTTGGATTTGTTGCGATAATTCCACAAATGGACATTAGTCAACGTCCATATTCTTCTACTCAGGTTTGGGGAAATTTAGCCTCTTGTACTTTCCATTTATGTGATAGGAGCAATTGATATTTAAATACTTGTTTAACTGTGCTGGTTGCCAGGTATGAGAGGAAAATGCCATCCATATATATATATTTTAAAAGTAATATTTATTTTAAAAGTAATAACAATGATATGATAAGGAATAATGAGGAATAGGTGGTCAGATGCGAGTGTGATAACCATGAAGCAATCACAAAATGATTTTTTGGTAAATAAAAAGCATGAGAAATGATGCTTGAAGTATGAGAAATTGTATGTGTTGAAGCATAAAATTCTGTAGGCATTCATTGATAATGACAGCCTTCCTTTTAACTTAGTGATTTTTTAAAAAAATTATTATTTTGAAATACGTATGAGCACCAAAAATATCAGTTTTTTATGTTATCACTAGTTTGTAAAAAGCCTTTCTTTTCTATAGTTTTCCTTTGGGTTGTCACTTTTCCAGGGACAGAAACTCTGACAAATTATCCAATTCCACATAACCAAAGCCAGTCCACTGTTCCCTATTCAGTCGAAGGCACAATTCATCTACAAAGTGTTCTCATTGTGTGTTTCACGCAGAGAAAGAAACTAATGTGTCCTAAACGTGCTGCAGTTATTTTCCATTTCTTCTTGTTTCTGCAGCAATAAAAGGAGAGAAAGAGAGTTAAACATTTATTTACTTGTCAGACTGGACAAAATTCTTCAAAAAGAAAAATTATATACTACTTAGAGCACTTTAGCAATTTCAGTAATCTAAAAGAAAAAAAAGATTGATTTCTGTTTAGCCACTTTATTTTTTTTATTCTGTCGGTAATACTGTATGTTTTTTTTCTTAGACATTTCCCTCTCTCAAAATTAAGGGGTTATTTTAGAACCTTTTTGCAGTGTTTTTTGAAAAACTAAAGTTCTTTACTCCTAAAGTAAAGTTCTTTACTGCCTGTTCTGTACTTGAAGTATATAAGTTCTGGCTCTGTCTGGAGGTATTAAGATAATAGGTCCATTCTGTTTAAGTGCTTTCTCATCAGTTGATGTCCTTAAGCCTGCAAGATGCACCTATAAAGAACATGTAAATGGATAATGCACTCAATAAGCCAGAAAGAGGAGAGAGAATTACCTTTTTTGGCATTTGTGAGGTATAACATGGTGTTCACTTTTAAAATATCTATTAATTTACATCATTTTGAGAATCACTCACTAGTTCTAGAGGCAGAACAAAGAAAAGGTACCTTGCCTCCCTTTTAAAGTATTCATCTCGCTGCTGTGAAGAGTAGCTAAATAAAAGAAAACAACATTTGGACATGGGTGTGATATCTTCATGGCCAGCAGCAGTGATGAAACTTTCCAAAGAAGGGTTCTTCTAGTTCAATGAGGCTCCTTGCTCCTACATGAAAGTGTCCTTTCCTGCAATTTGCATTCTTTAGATAGTTTCAGCATTCTATGGAATTTGGGCTCTTGGTAAAATCAAATGTCAGGCCTTATTAATCAGACCATTTCTTATAGATTACCATCTATAAACACAACACATCTGTAACTGGGCCAATGTCATTCTGATTAAATTATCTTGACTATTTTCCTTCCTAACCATGGAAGGTGAAGACTCACATTCACAGGAGTATCTGAGTTTTAGATCAACATTACCCAAAAATAGCATTTCCAAACTGACTCTACAATAGAATTGGCCATGGCTTTCTAAAGTAGAATTCCAAATGCAAAACTGTTATCTCCAGGTGCCAAGTTCATCCTTGAGGCAAAGAACAGCAGATCACTTAGATGTCACATGAATAGTATCCACCCTGTATATCAGGGTGGGGAACCAATGATCTGTGAACCAAATCAAGGCTGCAGCCTATTTTCCTATAACCGATGAGCTATGAATGGTTTTTACACTTTATAAGGGTAGTTACAAAGCAAACAAAAACAGACAGACAGACAAAACACCTGAAAACAAAGAGTATGTGAAGGAGACAGTATGGCCTTTAATACCTAAGGTATTTCCTACGCGGCCTTTAAGAGAAAGTTCCGCAGACCCCTGCTCCGCCTGAAGGTATTTATACACACAAACATCCAAAAGATTCCTCTTTTGTAAGTCTCCGATTTTCAGCTCTTACATTTTTGCCTCAGGCTTGCAACCTATCACTCCTTTCTTGTCTCTGAGTCCTTTCTTTTGAGTCCACGTACATAATCACAGTCTTCTCCATTATAAATTGAGCGAGCTCTCAAACAACACGTGCCATGGGCACTAGAGAGGAGCCTGTTGCTGCTTATGTGTGTAATCAAAAGAATTCAAACGAATGTGCCTTTGGTTTTGCACTTCTCTATGGCTGTTGACTTAGTGACCTCTGTGAGTTATTGTTTTCATTCTAGCAGCATATATTAATAAACTCCTTACGTGTACAGTGAGTAAGACGTCACCTCTGACCTCGTATGCTTATAGTTTGTGAAGAAGACCGAAAATGAAATGGGAGTTACAATAAGGATCATAACTACTCCATAATGCTGCATAATATAGAGCAGGTCATATAGGGAGACAAAGTCCAATGGGGAGGGTTGTGGAAGGCATTGGGGAGGCTTACGCTCTGCATTCTGAAGGCCTACGTGAAATTGTCCAAATGTGGGAGAGATACAGAGAGGGAAGCAGCTTATGGAAAGTTAGGGGGGGAGCAGAGAAAGGGTCCATTCTAGAATAAAAGCAGCATAGGAACTGATTGGAAAGCTGGGCATTATAGACTCAAATTCCTAGCTTTATGGAGCCTTAAAGAGACACTGTGGTTATCACCCCACTATTTTAAAGAAAAATAACTTTCTAGTAGTTCTAGTATGTTATTGCTTTAAAAGAGAGAGAAAGATGTGGCAAAACATACATTTTCATGACAGCAAACCTTGAGACTTTTTGAAAGGCCCCTTTAACTGGGAAGTAGTTGCTCCATTTGAAAGTAAAGCTCACCAGCAGGGTCATTTGAAAGTATAAGCAGAGTCAGTTTTCTCCCCTTAGGGAGGAAATGGGGAGCCTTGCAGGTCTTAAGGACAGTAGCCAGGCACTTCAGACAGGGAGCCCTGGACACCAAAGAGTGGAATTTTATTTTATTTGTTTAGTAGGTACAACTTTATTAACTTGAAAATTAAAGCCAAGTATTTGGTTTCAATTTACTTATTATAGCGCTGCTGTCCCATTCAGTAGCCACTTGTCACATATGACTTTCAATTAGATTAAATTAAATTGAAAGCTCATTTTTTAAAATCACACCAGCCACAGTACAAATGCTCAATAGCTATAAATGGCTAGTGGCTACTCTATTTGATAATGGAGATATAGGACATTTTTATCACCACAGAACGCTCTGTTGCAAAGGACCTATGATTACATTAATCGCAGCAAAAGCATATCTATTACGTTCTCTAAATAGCAGTTATTTGCCATGTACCCATTCAGACCTCTTCTTTCTGTAATTGTGCTGTAAGAGTAAGTCTTTGAACGTGAGTTGTTCTTGTCTTAGCTAGACAGGAACTTTTCCAAAGTTTTGTTCTTCAAATGGGAGCCCATCGTGCAAAGCAGTTGCAATCCTAATTACGTCTCAGTATTCACATTTTAAGTGTTGCTTGTTTTTTTTCGTTTCATTTTGTTCTAATCCTCACGTGAGGATATTTTTTCCATTGCTTTTCAGAGAGAGTGGAAGGGAGAGAGAGAGGAATACCGATGTGAGAGAGACACATCGACTGGCTGCCTCCCTCCCTCACCCCGGCTGGCTGGGGATGGAGCCTGCAACTGAGGTGCATGCCCTTGGCCGCAATGAAACCTGGGACCCTTCAGATAGATTGAAAAAAAGAAAAAAGAATCATATCTTTACTATTGATTCCTAATAATAGAAGGTATCTGATACACAGCCCCGAGGCTCTGTTCCTTATCTGCATTGCTGTGACCACTCTTTCACCAGCAACTCTCTAACAATGTGTTGTTTTAGAATAGCCATCTTTAAGGAGAATGGACACTGCCTCTCAACCTTCATACACTGGGTGGACCATCTTGTGCTCATGGGGAGCTTTTGAAAACTGACCATCTATTGATCTCCTCTTGAAGGAGGTCCAGTTAGTCTTGGTGGCATTTCCGACACCCCAGAGAGAAACAGCTATATTTGAAACGATGAAGCTAGTGGCTGAGATGGATGCTTTTAGGAAATAACTCTTCTTTGAGAACTCGAGCAGCGACAGTCATATACAGTAGACAAGTTTATGTCTGTGTGTAAATTGATATGTGATTATCTTTCCCATACACACAAAACCTTATTTATTTTGACTACATTATACAGATGCTGCTATCTGTAGGATGCTGTGTAATATGTCAACCTCAACACCTCAATAGAAAGAACTTGTTTGCTCACCACGTTGTACATAGTGGGCCACATTTTTCCAGATTGCTAATCACTACCTGCCACGGAATTTCATTAGCTCCTTTGGGGTACCAGCACAGCAGTTACCAAGTCACATTTTTAGTGGACTAAAATTCTAAATCCTGAAAGTGACAGTTCTGTATTGCATCTCCTTACCTTTGTATTATTTCATCTCCTTGTCATCTCAATGAGGAATGGCTAAGAGTGTGAATTCTAGGGAGTAGTTCCTGGGTTCAGATTTGTTTCTCCACAAGGTATAGAATTCTTCTGTGCCTCAGTTTCCTTATAGGTAAATAATATCTATCACATAGGTTTATTGTGAGGATTAAAGTGATTTATTCATATTAACTACTTAGGACTTAAATACTAGTAAGCACTCAGTAAGTGCTAGCCATTATATTATCAGTGTTATTATTGTCATTAATTTAATGAGCTTCAGAAATAAATGTACATCTGCATTTCTTGAGGTTGAGACTGCATCTCCCACTAAAGCCTGGTACTCTCGGAAGTAGTAACTGACCCTAGGAAAACCCAGTTAGTGGACAAGAATTATGGCCATTAATTAAAAAAAAAAAAAAAAAAAAAAAAGAGCAGTATAGATAATCCCACTTCCATCATTTTTTCTCGTGTCATTCCATTTGAGCTCCTAGGAACATAACACTTTAGCTCTCTAATCTCCTGAAGTAATAAATTGTTTTAGCAAGGAAATAGCTGCAATTGAGAGGGTCCTGATTAGCTTTCTGGCTTTTGGCTTTATGGATGCAAATGCTGAGCTGAGATTTAGGAAAGCTATGTTCAAGACAAGTTCTGCCTCTCAGCAGAGTGACCTTGGGCTACTCGGTGCCTCTACCATTCAGATCGTTGGCCATACTGTGGAACTTGGGAGTCTCTGAGATGCCTCGGAGACAGCTAAAATCCTGTGATTGGTTCTGAAAGGAATCATGCTTTAGAGATTGGCGAATGCATTGTACTCTCAGCTCCTCAGGTAAACAAATCATTATAGTAGAATAAATTGTCAGGAGAATTATTCTAATTATACTTACCATTGAAGAGATAAGCCGTTGAAGTGTTTCAGATGGGGCATAGGTTGTCTTGGCAATAAGCTAATAAATAATACAAAAAAATTATCAGAAGTTAGCCACTCAGAGAATTGGCAGATGTAGCAAATACCAGCAAAAATTTGCTTGGTAGACAGTGTTCCCAGAGGGATCACCCACTCAACAATGTCGTTGTCCCTGGAAAGTCAGTCTTTCTAGCTTTTAGCAGCTCACTTCTTCGCCGCCAAGCTCTTATATTCAATGTGTGTGATGTCATTTGAGAAAAACTTACACCATAACCCGTTGAGCTCATTTCCGTGACTTTAGAGTATCTGGCACTTTCTGGTTCTTGAAACAAACACAGTGTCAACAAGGTCATTTGTTCATTGAGGAGAAAGGGGCAAGCTGTTGCCAGGCTTTGCGGGTAAACAGGGCCTCTGCTTTCAGCCTTCAGCTTCCTGGAATGGGCCGTTTACCGTGGGCACCAAGGCAGGCTGGTATCCCTTCATCTCTTGCTTCCACGTGGCTTATGCATAGAGACAAAAGGCTGCTTTCACCTGAACCTCTTGTATAAAGTAGAACAGTATGTTGAGAGTCCACTGGCACATTGATCACGGAGAAGCCCTGTCTGATGCAGCCATTAGGGTTTAAAGTCAGCAGTTGGGGTGAAAACCGTATCTAGTAAAAATTGCCCTTAGCAATCCATTAGGTTGGACATAAAGTACAGATTTATGTACAACTCTATGCAGTAAAACACGTATATGAGAAATGCATATTTTTACTCTAGAATCACACTCTGCACACCCTGCAAGATAATCACGCTGAGAGAGGTTCCCAGGGCCTGACAGTTAATTTGTGTCTCCCCGTTTACGACCCTCCTGGTGATACCAGTTCATGGAAGGGCAGGCAGAGTCACTCAAGCTACTTCATTTCCTGTTTTCCCCCTTCTCTCTGTGTGTCCCCAAAATGTACACTTAGAATATTGCATGGTAAATGCACAAGTGATGTGGCTTCTCTATAAGTAAGGTTAGTTCTATATTCATAGAGGGAAGAGATACATTAAAAGATGCTTCAATGATAAGCTGCTGGAGCAAAGGTTTAAATTACTTTTAGACACATAAAAATGACACACCATTTACCAAGCACTTGTTTTGGACTGAATGTTTGTGCCCCTGCTCCAAATCTTCATGTTGAAACCCTAACCCCCAGTGTGATGGTATTTAGAGCTGGGGGTCATTGGGAAGTAATTAGGTTTAAATGAGGTCATGAGGGTGAGGCCCTTGTGATTAAGGTAGTGCCTTTATAGGAAGAAAAAGAGATAGGAGAGCTCATGTAAGCATAGAAGGCAGCCATATGCAAGCCAGGAAAACTTCTTGCCAGACACTGAATCTGCTGGCACCTTGATCTTGGACTTCCTAGACTTCAGAACTGTGAGAAATAAATGTCTGTTTTGTTTCTTTATTGATTTTTAACGAGAGAAAGGGAGAGAGAGAGAGAGAAACATTGATGTAAGAGAGGAACATCAATCGGCTGCCTCCTGCACACGCCCTACCGGGGACTGAGCCCATAACCCAGATATGTGCCCTGACCAGGAATCGAAACAGCAACCCTTCAGTACACAGGATGACACCCATCCAACTGAGCCACATCCGCCAGGGCAAATGTCTGTTTTTAAAGGCATTGGTCTATGGCATTTTGTTTTGGCAACCTGAGCTACCTAAAACAATCTGTTTGATGTAGATTTTTATAAACCAGGAAAAAATTGTTGCTGCACATGAATGTAAACATGACACATAATAGAGACAGAGTATGACAAATCAGCAACAACGACAACAAAAATAGACTGGTAAATAAATAATCTGGGGACACTTTGTTATCCACATAGAAAATAATTAAACCCATGCCTTTCTAACACACAAAAATCAATTGCCTGTAAGTTAAACACCTAATTATGTAAAGAAAACATTAAAAATTTATAAAGGAAATGTAGGATAATTTTTTTTATAAACTCAAAATAGGGAAGGTTTTTTTTTTTTAAAATAAGATATAAAATTAAAAACTTTGAATAAAAGAGTTAATATATTGGTCTACATTAAGAAAATGTTCAACAAAAAGCACTAAGAACACTCAGTCAACTCACAAGCTGGTAGTAAATATTTGTAACATGTATAAATCGCATAGGATCCATATTTCAGATTTGTAAAGAATTCCTACATGTGAGCACAAAAAGGACAGTGACTAATAGGGAAGTGGGCAAAGGACCCAAGCAGGCAGTTCCAGACTGGACCAGTGGATGCTCCACAAGGTGCTCAACTTCACTAGAGCGTGGTGACGTGTCTGTGAAATAAGCAGGTAACGCGCCACACCTATGGGACTGGCAAAGCATTTCAAATTCTTACAGTACCAAGCCTAGTAAAGATGTCCGGCAAGGAAAATTCTTAGGCCCTATTGTCATCTGTAGAGCTTGCTAAACCCAATTTACAGAGCAGTCGTGTAGGATCTAGTAAGTGAAATTTTACACATTTTGCAACCCAGCTGCTCGGCTACTAGCTATGATCCAAGAAAAATCCCCAACATGTGAGCAAGGAAACATATACACGCTTCATGGTGGAATTATTCGTCTTAAAAATTAAATACAGCCCATATGTTTATTAGAAGGTCTTTTCTACTTGTTCTTTCATTGATTCCTTTATTTGGCTTACATGGTCTGCACACATAATCATTTTCAACCTCAAAATTATCTCATGTCCAAGAACTAGAACCAACAATGCTGGGCCTATTTCCATTATAAGAAAAAAAAGTACACCAACCCCAGTCTTTTCCAAAACCAGAAAGCAGGTCACAGGGGCTGGCTGTGGGCAGGGCGTCCCCGAGCTGGTGGCTGGCTGGCACGTGTCTCTAGGGGAGAGAAAGAAACCAGAGCTTTCAGGCAGAAAGTGCTGGGGCGGCGTGTGGCACATTGGTCCAGGAGAGCCCAGAACTACCTGCCTTAACGTGCGGGATCTCAAACGCGATGTGAAGAGGGAAGAAAAGCGTGCTGGCGCCGCAAAGAGAGTCACAACTGAGAGTCACAACACTTACTGGGCGCTTGTTCGTGGTTGGGCATATTGTAAATGCATTTCTGTAAAATTTAAAGTAACAGGTACAGCGTTACAGCATATCACTCAGGGAAAAATAATTTTGTAAAGGAACAACAATATAGACGGCAATGGTAAGCATAGCACTCGGGAGAGCGGGCGCCCCGGGAAGGGATGGGGGGGGGTACCACTGAGCAGCCGCGCACAGAAAGTCCTTAGAAAGCGTCTTCAAGCAGATCTGGCCGAGGGGAGCTGTGCCATGGGGAGGATGGAAATATGCATTTACGTTTTTCCCTAGGTAACTTCTGGTATTTTCCAAACATTTAGAAATTTAAACATTGCCGTCGCAGTTGTTTTTGCAATGCATTATCTTAGCGGCCCTGTGAAAGGAATGGCGACAAGAGGGTAAATTGCCCCTGTATTTAATATCTTCTATGACAGCAACACACAATTTAAAATCGCCACCCAGAACTGACCTCCATAAGCTCTTCAGTAGCCACATGGTTAAGTTCAGGACTTTTCTATTTATCAGCATTGGTTTGAATGTAATTCAGAGGTTAGAGCTAGGGGATTACACATCTGGGGAAGGCTAAGTGAACTAAGAGAACTCATATCATTTATGGATCATTGCATATTTACATTTTTATATGTTTACAGTAAAGAAAGTTAAGCTGCATAATAGAAGCATTAAGAAATATGCTCAAAACTTCCAGTTCAACAAAAAGTGCTATAAACAAACTTAGTCAAGTCACACATTGATTTTTAAAATCAATAAAGCTCAAGACATGATCTCCATTTTCCTGAGTTTAGTTAGGATAGCTGGAGCTACTTGATAAGAGTTTTCAGATTTAAATTGGAATAAAGAGAATCAATGGAGAACATGTACAAAATTTTAATAGATACCTTTCTTTATTTTTCTGTGGTTGCACTTAGGTACTATCTTATCAAAAAAAGCAAATACTGCCCGGCTGGCATGGTTCAGTGGTTGAGCGTTGACCTATGAACCAGAAGGTCGAGGTTTGATTCCCTGTCAGGGCACATGCCCCAGATGTGGGCTCGAACCCCAGCAGTGGGCGTACAGGAGGTGGCCAGTCAATGACTCTCACCATTAATGTTTCTGTCTCTCCTTCCCTCTCCGTTTCTCTCTCTGAAATCAATAAAAACATATTTTTTAAACAGCAGATACTTAGAATGGAAAACAAAGATTTTTTAAAGGAGAGAATTCATAACTTTATTATTAAATATGTAGTCACTTAAGCAATGGTTTATTTATTGAGCCTTTGCTCTGTGCCTGGTATAGTTCGAAATGCTAAGGAAGGAGCAGTGAACAAAATAGACAAGAAACCCCTGCCCACATAGAATTTCTGTTTTGCGAGAAGGGGAGGAACTTAGCTATAGTCTAGTACCCGTGTTCTAGAGCAACGTACTAAACGGTAACTGGGAATCTATGGTTTTAGGAAGAAAGGCTTGGGGTGGTCCACTGAATGGGCTTTCTTGGCTAACCTTTTTAAGAATTACAGAAAGAAACCACAAATTGGCTTTGCAAGTTACATAATGAAAATGTGTGTGGTGATTTTACTGGGAATGGCAGCCTGGAATGTTTTAAATGCACAAGAAACATAAATGGTCGCGCCTGCTTTTCAGGTGTGCGAAAGCTGCCTGTTTGACTATTTTCCTTGGCAACTCTGCTGATTTTTACTTGACTGATGGGTTTACTTCTTCTGTCTATTTTTTTTCCAAAAAAGAAAATTATTAATATCTTTATTCTGTAAGGAATCCAAATAAAATTCGAAGCCCTCTTTATTCAACCGGCTTTACTTTTTTATTAAGGCCTCCTGCGTGTCAGGCAGGGCGCGGGATCTGCGTTCAGAGCTGCACAGCGCCCCGTCCAAGGAGCCCAGGGCCTTACGGCGCCCCTGCCAAAGCTGGCTGACGGGCAGGGCTGGGTGCTCTTAGGGAAATGCACACACGGTTCCGAGTAAGCACTTCCTTTCTACCTGCGGTTAAAGAAGCTTTTTAGTTGAAAATTAGGTTTTTGTTGAAAGCTAGATTTTTGTTGGACCTTCAAAATCGAGTAGGAGTTTTCCAGATAATGAAGTGTGAGGCAGGCATTTTAAAGGACTGTTAACAACCAATGATGCATATTCATCACCCAAGGCATTCATTCCCAAAGGGGCCTTCACTTCTGCATGCCATTCCTGCATTTGTTCATTCATTCATCCATTTATTTATGCCGTCAAAATTAGTATATTCATAGGGCACCCTGTGTTGGCTCTTTGCTAGGTAAAGACGAGAAGGGTAAGCAGGATAGATGCCGTGTTTGCCGGCATTTTAGATGCCAGCACCAATGCCAGCGCTATTCTCGGGTAAGTATTCCATCCAAAGGCTCTGGAGTTGCGGAATATTTGAAGTGTTATAGTTAGGTGGGTAACATGATTTGGTTTTGAACAAAAGTACTCAGTCATATTCTAAACTGAGTAAGAGCATTTGGGGGTTATGTAATGAGTGGGGTTATAGTATAGAACCTGATCAGAAAACCAAACAAAAAAAACTCTTCTGGAGCTTGGTTTATATACTTGTTTGCACACCATCCAAATAATTCCCATTAACTGTGATTTGGGGAGAACACGACACTAAACAAAGCACTTTCAGATACGGTGCCTTGTTTGGTCCTGACAGCATCCTTGCGAATCACGGAAGAACTAGGAATAGTGTGTGGGGACCCTAAGTAGCATCTAGTGCCCATTCTACCTGCCCTAGTGGACCTGGAGAAAGCCCCACAACTCCTGGGTACCTCTAAGACTTCTTCTTTCCTTTTGATATATCTTTTTATTATTTTAAAATACATTTTTTTCTAATTTAGCTTTTCTTTAACCTGAAGGCAGGGTTTTCCTTTTTTCCCAGTAAAATAAATAAAACAGAGGGGTAATGTAGCTATCAATATAAAAATGCATGCTTCTACAATATGGTAGATTTGGGCAACCCATTGTGTGTGTGTGTGTGTGTGTGTGTGTGTGTGTGTGTGTGTGTGTGTGTGTGTGTAAATTTAACCTCAGTAAATTATATTTAGTCCAAATGCAAAATTATATTTTTACATATGTTGATATTTCACTTCATCATGTAATATAACCAAGAGCTGTAAAGGAAAATGAATTTGGAATTTCAAAGACACACACAAAATATAATGTCAGTGGTCCTAATTCTCCCTTGTTGGCGAACCCCTCGCTTTCAGGATATTTGCTTTTGCTGAAATCACTAGACTTAAGGCTGGATGATGCAAAGATATTTGAAGAATGTAGAGAAACCCGTTTTCCCCAGTGGAATAGATGGGGAGTAGAGATGAAGGGAGCAGGGAGTCATTCATTGACAAAAGTTAAGTGGCGTTGGGAGGGGCTTAATGTAACGGGGGAGATGGGCTTTCAGGAAGGCTCTGAAATCTGGTGAATGGAAACAAGCAGTTACTTAGCACTATGAGGAGGGTTCAGCAATCATTTATTAAACATGTGTTTCTACAAGACCCAGTGCTTGGTGTTGTGAAATCAATAGAGTTCTCAAGATTCTTGGGGTCTGAAAAAAACATGATCTCATTGAATGAGGACATGGTAAGAGCCAAAAAGGAAGAAGCTGAGCCTGATAGGTAGAGTAGAAATAGAAATTTAGGACTATTATTGATAACGACAGACTAGGGGCAACTTTCTGAAGGTTTATTAAGGCAAAAATATACTTTTTGGCTCTTTAAGAAAAACTATTGTACGGAAAGAAAGAACTAATCATGAACTCAGACCTAAGCATAACTCTTGGCATGCTATCCCCTTATCAGAACAACAGTAAATCGCAGGGAAGGGGAACAAAGATGCTAATCTTGTCAAGTTCAAAATGCCCCAGCAGCTGGCAAACAATGATAGCACATGTGTCAGTATTTCAAGCAAACTGCCTTGGCTGTCTTAAAGCCAGGCTGTTTACTTTAAGTCAGTGTTAGTTATTTGCCCTAAGAGAGCATTACACAAAGCAATTGTTTCCTTGTGACTGAAGAACAGTTGATTTATTTCAACTCACTTTTGCTGAGCATGTACTATGTGCAAAAACCAGTATCTAGTCCAAAAATCCTAGAGTTCTCCACAGTCATAACCACTAGAGGCTGCTGATGTTTCAGCTCACCACCTGAGGCAGTGAACCTTTACAAGCAAAATAATCCAGGCCACAATGAATCAGTAAAGGGTTTCTGGAACTAATGTTTTTTATTGATGTATAATTTATCTCCAGCGAAATACAGTTGAGTATTCTTTATGATTTTTTCCCCTCGAATTCTATGAAGCCAGGTTACCCTGGACTTTTTCCTACATCACTGGCTATTCCTCCTCTGTCCCCATTATGGTACCATCATGTTGCTTTTAGTGACCATTTGTATGCTCATTAGCACCTCATCTACATATCTAGGCTGTGTCTCCCATCTTCTCCATTTTTACATATCCAAGAAGCAATGGGAAATCTTCACTTAGTGGTTCCATAAGAACTTTAAATTTGTCATGTGTAAGACTGAACCCATTGCCTCTTACTACAGACATGCTTTTAATTACATTTCCCTTTTTGGCACTAATATCAAAACAATTCAAGCAATTGAGCACCTTTGTGTGACAAGGGGTTAGCCAGACATTACTGATTAGATGACCCTCAATTGGGGGAATTAATAGTCTAGCCATTTATTCAAGGCAGACCTGGACGTCATCTGCTAACTTACCTTCATCCTCATTGAACCCATCCAAAATCCAAAATTCCCCTCAAATTCTACCCCTACCCCCCACCCAGCTCATCCTGGCTCTGATTCTTCCCCCTGGAATTTCTCCAATCTGTCCCTTTCTTCAGTCACTATTTCTGTGAATACCTTCCTACTGTCTTCCCCAGAATCCCCACACAGAAAGTAGTGTTGAAACAGCTGCAGACTTGGTACCCTGGGCATAAGGTAAGGGAAAGATGAATTCTGGTTGGAGACGAGACTTTACTCATCAACCATGTATTGGGTTTCTATTAGGCATAAAATAAATACATCAAATACAAACAAATAGAATTGAACAATAAAGTAGATAACACAAGAAAATCTTCTGAGTAATAACTATTCATAAATTTTCCTTTTGTCAATTCTATGCTAATCTTCTAACTAGATTTTTAATTTTTAAAATTTATCTTTATTGTTGAAAGTATTACAGATGCCCCTCATTTTCCCCCCATTAGCCCCCTCCTCCCCAGGCCTTCTCCACACTACTGTCCGTGTCCATGGGTTATGGATATACGCATATTAGTTCTTTGGTTGATCTCTTCCTGCCCCCAGACTCGCCCCTTCTCTCGGAGAATCCTCAGTCTGTGGCATGCTTCAATGCCCCTGGATTTATTTTGTTTGTCAGTTTATTTTGTTCATTAGATTCCACATATGAGTGAGATCATATGGTACTTGTCTTTCTCTTACTGGCTTATTTCACTTAGCATAATACTCTCCAGTTCCCTCCCTGCTGTCCCAAAGGGTACGAGAGCCTTCTTCTTTACAGCTGCGTAGTATTCCATGGTGTAAATGTCCCACAGCTTTTTATCCACTCATCTACTGATGGCACTTGGGCTGTTTCCAGATCTTAGCTACTTTAAATTGTGCTGCTGTGAACATCGGGGTGCATATATTCTTTCTGATTAGTGTTTCAGGATTCTTAGGGTATATTCCCAGAAGTGGGATCACTGGGGTAAATGGCAGCTCCATTTTTAATTTTTTAAGGAACTTCCACACTGTCTTCCATAGTGGCTGCACCAGTCTGCATTCTCACTAACAATATTAACTCTTCTTTTCAGGTGCTGGTGCTGTGTGACTTTTTTCATACTAGTGGGCAAGCCTGGTTGATTTCATTAGTTTGTTTTTGTTCCCTCTTGTAAATAATGTGGTATCGGTGGAAATGGTCATGAATTCAGTCAGAAATTTTAGGGAAGGAACTTTAGAAATAACTCAGAACCATTTGTGAATGCCCCTCCTTAAAGAAAAAAATAGACTAAGCTAAAAAATAACACCAGCAAGACACAGCCCTTCTCCATTTGTCACTGTATTCAATGAACAATTGCTGGGCTGTGTATCATTTGAAGAGCCAATTTCACTACTCCTGTGCTCCCACTTCCTGTGGAAAGATTTCCATTCCCTTTTATAATGAATTCTCAGAAAGAGAAACTAAAAAACCAGTCCCATTTACCATTGCAACAAAAATTAAGATACTTAGGAATAAACTTAACCAAGGAGGTAAAAGACTTGTACACGGAAAACTATAGGACGTTGAAAAAAAGAGAAAGAGGAAGATATAAAAAAGTGTAAGAATATATTGTGTTCATGGATTGGTAGAATCAACATCATTAAAATGTCCATACTACCCAAAACAATCTATAGATCCTCTGCAATCCCTATTAAAATACCAATGGCACATTTCACAGATCTAGAACAAATACTCCAAAAATTTATATGGAACAACAACAACAAAAAAGATTGTTATTTTGATAATCACTCCTGATTCCCCTGAGTTCTGTCTGAGACTTAGACTCCCCTGAGACTATTATTTCCCTGGTTTTAGGCTATGTTGGCAGAGACATTCTCTAGGATGCCTTTCTAGCTGCCGTTGTCTTATCTCTGCCTTTCTCTCAGGTTGTCTGCCTGCCCATAGGCCCAAACTGCTGCACTTGAAAATCTGTTCATTTTACTTGGTGTAAATTAGAGGGATTGCTGTATTTGGCTTTTCAAGCCCACTGCATCACAAAAATCGTAGTGAACAGGAAGTTTTGAAGACATCTAGTTAAATTTCTGCTACTGAGATAGATCTGAGCTCTGAGATGCTATCTTTTTCTTAGCTCACATGACAAAAGAGGCAAAAATAGCTAAAGGATATAGCTGAGAGACATGTGCAAATCACCTAGTTATAAAAGGCAGTTAAAATAAGCCATATGCCTTCTCTGTTGCTCTCTTTTCACATTTGTTCATTTCTGGTGTTTCTCATCTCATATCACTGTAGACCATGGTAAACTTAGTACCTCCCTCCCCTCGTTCTCATGGAAGGGACAGGATTTTGACTCTTTCCCATTGGAGAGAGGTATCTGACCCCTTGTGCATTCCACCCCTCGTGCTTTCCACTGATAGAACAGGAATGAATAATACTGGTGAGAATCATTTGGTGGCCCCTCTAAAGTTACTTTCACTAGTGTCCTCACTCTCTTCTTGCCCCGCTCTTCATGGTATCAAAGTACTTATAGGTGGACTCGATTCAGACTCATGCCCTTTCCTGCTGACAGAGGCAGGCCAGAGTCTTCCAGGAGCCTTCGGATTCACTGCTCCGGAAGGGATCCCAGGATTCTGGATTTAAGGGTAAAGAAAATGTGGCAAGCCTAATTTTGGCCATGCTCCAAGGTGCATTCTCAAATCCAGCTTTACAAATAATGAATCTCTATTTTGACAATGGGGCGCCCTCTCCCTGTTGCTTATTGTTTCATTTGGGTTGGGATTCCAGGGGAGCCTAAGCATCATTCCTCCCCTCCGGATCCTGAACCAGCTTGGCCTGTGGGCTGGAAAGCAATGGGAGAGAGAGACAGAGAGATAGAGAGATAATCATAGAGATAGTGATAGATGATGATAGATAGATGATGATAGATAGATGATAGATAGATAGATAGATAGATAGATAGATAGATAGATAGATAGATAGATAGATAGATGATAGATAGATAGATGATAGATAGAAAAACAACCAACCAAAGTAAAGATCCCTATAAGCAACATTACATCAAACACATTAACCCATTCCGAGTTAGGACCCATAGATGCCATGTCCTCCACGGTTTATATTTATTTCATCTGCATTTACCTGAGCGATAACTCCATGATAAGCATTGTGCTAGGAACCGGAGATTCAACAGTGAACACAGGAATACATTCATGAGGCTTTACAATCAGCCAGATTTGATTTACAAGCAAATCCAGATTCCATAAATTATTAACTGTGGGAAAATACATTTGGTTGGTTATTTTCTTAATTATTTATCATCACAGGTAGCCATGGCTTAAGTAGCATTTCTTGTTAGAGAGTCAGAGCAGGATAGCAAGAAGGGCACTGAATCAGAAGGAGTTAAAAGACTTAAGTGCTAATTCAGTCCCTTGAATAGTGGTCTTTTGCCTCTGCACAAGTCATTCAGTTTCCTGGAGCTCTCTTTCCTTGCCTGTCCCTTGGAGAAATTCATAGTTCTTTGTGAAGATTACAGGGGATTACAGAGCGAGGTCTCGGTGCGTCCGGGCTGTGCAGTCAGTGTCATTCCCCCCTTCCTTCCCCTGGCCCATGGTGCCCCGCTGGGCTCCTCTGACCTTCTCAGGAAGCGGGTGGGGCCCAGGGATGTGGCACCGGGAAGCCTGTCTGTAAATGGGTCATTAGCAGGGGGGAAAATAGAACCTTTTTTTTTTTTTCCCAAGGGAAAGGATCTTGTGACACTTTTCACTTTTTTCATATGCCTGACAATGTTTTTACATCCACAGCTTCTAACATCAGAAAATATAAGCTGTGTCTAGATTTTTAAGGTACTTTTCAAATTGTAGCTCCTATTTAAACTAAATATGCCAAGCCTTTGCAGAAGGTGGACAGTATAATTTCATAATCAAACTATTTGATAATATAAATAAAAGAAAATATCTCTAACGTGCAAATTGCTGACAGTTGCCAGTATATTTGCAAAATGCCAGAGTAGCCAGAGGGAATTCGTCTATAAATGTTCAAGTAATAAATTCCTTATATTAAGCAATTCTAAAACATAGTTACTTGTAGGATCCTGAGGTTTTGCCTACCTGTTTTAACAAACGCTTCTTGATCCCCAATGTGGAGAGAAAAATGAGTCTATTTCAGTTGGAATTATTCATGATGTTCACCCAATTCATAATTCAAAAGGCCTATTGAGAAGCCTACACTTTCTGATATAATAGAACTTTATCTTACGGTATTTCATAGATGAAGTTATAAAGATATTAACTTATTCAGATCATCCTAGTACTCTTTTAAAATGATAGTTATGGAGAATTATTTATATTGTAGAGTTTGTTCTAAGGTCTATAATATAATTTATTTCTTAATAATCCTCATTTTGAAGTTGAGGGAATTTTCACTTAATGAGTTAAGTGAATTGACCCAAAGTCACATGTGTATAAAATAGTAGGAAAAAAGATAAACCCCCTAAATTTCAAGCTATTTCTGCCCTCTATACCATGTTGGTAACTACTTATAACAGTGAACCCCTAAGGTAAGTCAGTCCTAGAGGTCAATTTAAGTGTAAAAAAATCAGCTTAACAAAACTATGTACAGTTTACAATAGTCTCCTCTCTCCACAATCCAGATGCTCACGGATTCAGTCTAAGAAACCAGCACCTACTACGTGCCAGAGAGACAAAGCATGCACTTGAGACACAGGTAGGCAATGCTCCTTGATCTTCTGCACTCACCATTCTTGCCCAGTTCACTGGATGAACAGGTATGTTCCAATAATGAATTATATGGTATTAATAAAAATGAAGAGGTTCCACCTCTTGCTGTTTTAAATCACATTTTTGTTAACTTTAGAGGGTTGCTTTAAGAAAGTTTATTTCTTGTGATGAATATTTACAGTTCAGCATCCTCTCTTCAATATTGTCTTAAAGTCAAGCAAAACTAAATTTACTCTGAAATCATTGTGGAATGACCCCATTTTTACCTGTTTGATGATCTCTTTGTGTCTTTTTCTTTTTTTATCTATTTACCACTTCTCCATATAGTGATTCACAGGCACTATATACACATCCATTCACTTGCAATATATAAATTAACTTATTTATTTTTGTATTTGCATAAGCAAGACCTGAAATGTAAATGATATTGATAATTTTTAAAGTAAAAGGATTTTGTTGTCTTTTACTTTTTTGCATTTTGTTTTCATGATTACTTTTTATTTTAGTATTATTACAAAAAAAGCTATTTTTAAAAATACAAAAAAAGCTATTTAAAAAATGTAATAGATTTATACTACATGAATACCTACTTTAAATATTTAAATAATCAAATCTTTTTGAATTAATGAAATGCATATAATGTACATTCCAGTTAAAATATAAAAACTCTCAAGACCTAAATGGATTATAAACTCAGATGTAGGTAGCATGTGTAAAATAACATAAATATATAGAATATATACAACATAATCACTCCAAGTAACACTATAGTTTTAACATTTCTCTGTTGAAATATTTATGTTGTAGTAAGCAAATATGTACCACTTGTGGATTAAAATGAGGTTTTACTAAATTAGAAACCAGGCTAGTACTCTATTAATGACCAAGGTTTTTGCTTAAGAGTTAAATCCTAAATAATCCCAGAGCACTTTTCCTCCCACTCAGAGTAATGCTGATTATATAGATGTCAAAAAAGCTCTTGCAAGTTGAAAGGAATGTCTACATATTGGTTCTTAATAATCCTTATTTATTGAGCATTTGCTAAGTGTTAGGCACAATGCTTCACACTTTACAAAAACTTTCTCATGTAACCTCTTCACCAGTTGTACATAGTACATTCCCATTTTCAGATGAAGTAACAGGTCTTAAGATTTTTAAGCAGTTGTTCAAGGTTATACAAACTTGATAACTGAACAAGAGCTGCCTGAAGGCAGTGTTTGCCCTAGCTCTAATCTATTCCCCTTTCAAAAATTTATAATACTCTCCTAAGAGCCTGTGATGGTTAAATTTTATGTGTCAGCTTGACTAGGCGGCGGTGCCCAGTTGCTTGGTCAAGCAAGAGTCCAGCTGTTGCTGTCAAGGTATTTTGTAGATGTGACTAATGTCTACAATTAGTTGTGACTGGACCTCTTTCAATCAGTTGAAGGCCTTAAGAATAAACACTGAGGTTTTCCAAAGAAGAAGAAATTCTGCTTTAAGATTGCAACAGAAATCCTTGCTGAATTTTCAGCCTGCTAACCAGCCCTACAAACTTCTAACTCACAGCTATAGTATCAACTGAGTTTACAGCCTGTTGGCCTGCCCTATGGATTTCAGTCTTGCCAGTTCTCAATAATTACATGAATCAATTCCTTAAAATAACTTCCTTAGAACACACACACACACACACACACACAATTGCTTCTGTTTCTCTGGAGAAACTTAACTGTTATAGATTCTATACAATATTTTTTTATTAAGCTAGCTTATTTTAACTTCCTCAGGGTATCATTTTACTAATTAGTCACAAATAACTATTGTGATTTTGTTTATGTATGACATATTTGTGCAAAGTGTTAAGTCTCATTATTTCTGTAAGAAGCATATATAATCACTTTTGATGAATGCTTACAAATGGGAAAAGTTATAGGAAGTATTACTCTCTCCAATTAAATATATAAATACTTTGTGCATTTGGGTTATATACTTGAACCCAGCTTCTATTTTGTTGCTAATTGAATTAATCGAATTGTGTTACATGTGCATGTAAGTTGTAAATTTTTAAGGACTGGGACCAATAGAAATATCGCTCTCACACACACCTAGAGCATAATAAATTTCACTTTGAGCTTTAGAATTTTATAAATAAGCTACTTTCATTTATACTCTAGTTCAGCATTTCTCAAACTTTACTATTTGAATATTACTTTGTATTTTTTGCCATAACCGTTACCACCATTACTCTTATTGACTTAATATTTTAAAATCATCTCACATTGTATACAAATAAACTTATTAAAGAGCAAAACTTGTAATGCTGTCATAAAAGAAAATTTAGAATGATTTGCCATAAATAAAAGGTAAGGCTACAAAATGAATATGAAAGTAACAAACCAACGTGATTATGTTCTAGTGATTTATGGTTCTTCATTAGATACTCTGAGCCTGAGGACTGCACTCTCCTTGTTGTAAAGAATATAGTGTTAAAGTCATACTGGCCCTAAACTGAGTTGTTCATCAGTTGTCAGAATGCTCTCTCTACTAGTGAGCTAACATCTATTCCAGCACCCTCTCCATCTTAGACCAGCCATCTCTATCCAGTCCAAAAAGTCTAATCTCTCATTCATAAAAAAACCTGGTTCTTCTGTAACAACTCCATCTTTTCTACCTTACCCTTTCTCGTCCCCATGGCACTCACCTAGTTGAATTCCTATTAGGCTGCACTATAACCTTCCAAGTGAATAGCCTAGAAGCCAACATCCTTGGCAAAGAGCAACATCCTTGGCAAAGAGAAATTATTTTAGGAGCCAACAGTTAAAAAAGTTTTGTTTTGTTTTTTCCCTAGAAGAAAATCCATTTTTACTGTTTTGGTAGCATACTTTTTAGCTTATTATTTTAAGAAGAAACAAAATAATAAACACAAAAAGATTAAAAAACATCATAGGAGTCATCCAGCAGGTGATATGAGAGCATTTGCTACTCTGGAGTAGATATATCTTTGCTGTGATGGGTGAGTTTGGCAAAATTTAGTGCTCAGCTCTTGCTGGATAGCCTAGTACAGAAAAAGTGTTCAATAAAATGTTGTTGAATGAACACATAAACCCCATCATCAGATGAGTTTTTATTTAATAATGAATTTTATAATTTCCCTGTATGAAATACTGTTATAGAGAATTATCCTGTTAATTGAAGTGTGTGTGTGTGTGTGTGTGTGTGTGTGTGTTTTACGGTGGGAAACTAATTAAGACAAAGCTCATAACACAGGAGTCTACTATTGGCAATCACAGCAAGATGGGAGCCTTGAAGTGAGTTTGACAAACGAACTTTGCCTACGCGACAAAGCTAATGTCCCAAATACGAGAACCACTTGCCCAGATGAGCAAACGGTTGTTCAGATATATGGGTTTGTAGGAATTTACTGAAGGAAACAGGGAAGGTGTCGATGGGTTTACACTCTTAGCTTCCTCCTGGACAACACTGCCACGGGGCAGATGGTTAAGTAACGTTGACAGAAGTGTTCTCGGTTCTCAATCCCGTTAGCTTTCTGGGTGCAGATGGCCCCTGTGAAGATATTTGTAATTCCTTCTCCAACCCTTACTGCTCTCCGGTCAAACAAAACATTTCTTCTGGTGGGGGATGACCCTTTTCATTGTAACAAGTGTTTTCACCTTCTCTCTTGTGGTTATGCTTTAATTTCTTGTCAAGTATAACTGCACTTAGATTGCGTTTTCTCAGAGGATAGGGATAGTGATTAATTTTTCTTTTATCTCCACCTTTCAGACCAAAGCTCAACCTTACACACAGAAGGTCCTTAAAAATACTTGTATTGCATTTAAACTTGATTCCTTGTTTCGCTTTTCTGTGAGCCCCTTATCCTGTGTTTATCTCATATTCCTAATCTAGTCCTCCCTTAATACAACAAATGCTTCTTGAGCATCTATTTTATACCAAATATTATGTGAAGTCCACATGTTCTTAAACTCGAATTTCATTTGAATTACCCTTAGGACTTTAAAAATAAAATGCCAAGGAGCTTGATGAAGATACTGATAGATCACTGCCCAGAGCTTCTGATTTAATCGATCTGGTGCACGGCCTGGGCATCAAGCTTTTTTAAATCTTTCTGGTTATTTTCATTTTCAGACAAGATTGAACACCATGTGATTAAAAACATGAATTTGGTTTCAGGGGGCTTAGTGGAGGAAGAAACACTTTATACAAATAACTCACAGTAATAATTGTTTGAAAAAAAATGTGGTAGGTGCTACTAAGGAAGACTTCAGGGCGCTATCAGAGCTTGCAGCATGGGTACTGACATTTACTTTCAGGGAAAAGAGAAGGGGACACCCTGGGAAAGAGACATTTAGGGAAAGAGACATTGAGACTTGAAGGATACGCCAAGTTAACCAGGTGATAAAGGAAAGGAAGAAGGGAGAACATGCCTCGAGACTGAAAAGATCCTGAGTTAAAGGCTCAGAGAGCAGGCCGGTGTGGGTGGAGTCAGGACTATGAGCTGGTTGAGGTATAAAAGTCAAGCGCACGCAAGCAGGGCTGAGCTGTCCAGGGGCTGACAGGGCAGGGGATGATTTTTCACTTCATTCTAAGGGTAATGGGAAGCCATTGAAGGTAGGCAGTGGATCCAAAATGTATTTTAGGAAGCTCTCACTCCCAGCAAATCATAGAAGAGGTAAATTTTGGGAAGGGGAGATGGGCTAGGAGGGGCTGCGGAAGCTAGGATGGAGGCTGTTGCAGGCCAAGTGGGAGCCATGAAAGTGATAATGGAAACAAATGGAAAGATCTAGCTATCCTTTGGTGAGGTAACCAATAGGCCTTGTCAGTGGCTTGGGTGTAGCTCTTAATAATTGGGCTGATAGTGTGAACACCACTAATTCTACCAGCATTCCCCTTCTATAGTTACATCACTTTCATTTATTCAAAAAAATCTTGCATCACACACAATAAAACATGATCCAGGGTTATTTAAAGTTCTTGAGTATTCCAAATATCCCAAACACTTGGTTCAAGTCCATAACATTTTTTGGATGTTTTAGGAGGGAAAAAGGAGCTCCAGAAACTAAAACTCCTTATAAAGATCTGATCGAATTATGAACCTCCTTCTTTTCTTAATGCCAGTACCAAGAAAGTTGTCTCTTTTTTTATATTCATATACTCAAATTGAGCTGACCGGTGTGAGCGTGAGAGATTGCTCTGCCTAAGTGATTTAGCACAAGAGATTTTAGATTAATTAAGATCACTTTGCTGCAAATTAACCTCCTTACTTGAATCATTTTACTTTTAAGAAGAAAGCATAATGAAAAGGTCGTCCTTCCATTTGTAGCCAATATAAAATTCACTCTATTTCTTGCTATATTAATGTTCACAGGTCTCTAGTGAACAAAATGGTATTTACTAAAACAAATTAATATTAATATTTAGCATAGAAACTATTTAGACTCACTCTGGATGCCCATGGAAAACTCATTATTTATATGTTTGTGTGTGTGTACTTGATATTGGAACATCATATACATTTCCTGAAGCAAATTTTAAAAATTCAAATTATGTTTAGAAATCTATTGGTGGTTGTCAGAGGTACTAGTTGGCTAGTACTGATTGCTTTTATGAATTTTTATTAATTCCTCCTCAAATATTTCATTAACTCTATTGCGGCCCAAGATTTTTGATACCATGTAAAGATGCTCTATCTTCTAAGACAAATTCCAGTCAGATTTGCAGTTGCTCACTGAGAAATAGACTTTAAATGCAGGCAGTAACTATAATGATGGGTTCGTGTCATTATGCATTTGTCAAATTCCACAGAATGCACACCGAGGGTGAACCCTAATGTAAACCCTGGACTTTGGGTGATAATGATGTGTCAATGTAGATTCATCAATCATAACAAAAATACCGCTCTGGAGGGGGAAGAGGGGGCAGCTGCGAGGCTGACGGGGGTGAGGGGTGGTAATATGGGAAATCTCTGCACTCTCTGCTCATTTTTTTTTAATGAACCTAAATATGCTCTAAAAAGCAAAGTCTATTAAAAATGCAGGCAGTATTAAAATCCAAGTGCTCTATTGAAAACTTCGCTAATGAGGTGGAAGTCAGAACTAGCAAATGCATAACAGTACAAGTGTCCCAGGGAAGAAGTCGCAGGCGAGCCTTGGCCTTGTCCTCCAGAACGGAAGCCTGGTACACCTTCGTGGGAATGGTACTCCTGCCCATCTCAGGTTGCTTTTGTCTTGGCCCTGAATTTGTATTAAGAAATCCACAATACTTTTGACCCCTTTAGAGTTACGTTATTCAATAGAACTATGTTATACTCATGGAGAGGTTGGCACGGTATATATGTGTGTTCATGTATGGTGTGTGTTATGGTGTGTGTGCATGTATGATACACTTATGGTGTGTGCATGTGTGTGTGTATGTGTAAGAGAGATTTTATAAAGATCAAGAGAAAATGGCCTCAGGATGCAGACACTTTTCATTTCAAATCTCAGCTCTGCTATTTTCTGCCTGCTTCCTCAAGCAAAATTAGTTAACTTTGCGGACACTCTTTTCTCATATATAAAAGTGTGATGACATCACTACCTCTCAGGGTTGTGGTGAAGATTAAGTGATAAAATGCTTACATTTGACTTAGCACTGTGGGTGTCGTAGAATCAGTACCACTCACTGGGTGACCTTTGATAAGTCCCCTAACTGCCTGGGGTTTCCTGTTGTCCATCTGAAAAGAAGGTCACTGCACGGAATTACCGTTTGATCCCTTCCAGCTGTAAAATGTCACGGTTCTCCCTTTTCAATACTAACCGGACCTCAAGGGAGACAGTATTGTGGCCTATTTCTCATTAATATCATTTGGTGAACATCAGGACTACATATTCCACTAGGCTGGAAAAACCAAAACATCATTATTTTATAGGTAGGTTTCCGTTCTCCCCCTGGAAGTCTGGCAGATGCTGGAATATTGGGAATACAGAGTTACATTATTCAATAGAACTATCTTATACTCATGGAGAGGTTGGCATGGTGTATATGTGTGGGTGTATGTGTGGGTGTGGATGGTGTCTGTTATGGTGTGTGTGCATTACATTTCCTGCGTGGTAGAAGAGGGAGAGCTTATTCTACCCTTACTCAGATAATTGTGTGGGTGAAGCTGCCCAAATCCTAAAACCACACATGACTCAGGTACTGGGACTTCCAGATAAAATTCAGTATTCTCAGGTCAACTTGAATTTCAGATAAACAAGTAGATTTTTTAGTGGAAATATTTTCCAAATATTGCATGGGAAAGACACTAAAAAAATGTTATTTGCTTATCTGAAATTCAAACATAGCTGGGAATTCTGTGTCTTTATTTGCTAAATAAATATGATCACCTTATGATCACATGGCTGTTAATTAAAGCTTCCACCAGAAATAAAAAATTCATAGCTACCCTCAAATCTGGCCCTTCTTCTATATCCCTACTGCATTTTGTTAAGGTTGTGTTACAGACTAAATTTTTGTCCCCCCACCCTCAGTTCATATGCTGGAGCCCTAGCCCCCGATGTAATAGTATTTAGAGATGGGGTCTTTGGAAGGTAAATAAAGTTAGATTAGGTCATGAAGTTGTGCTCTTTATGATGGGATTAGTATCTCATAAGGAGAGACCAGGGAGCTAGCTCTCTCTCTTTCCTCTATGTGAAGCTAGACCAAAAAGGAGGCACCTGCCAGACAGGAAGAGGGCCCTCACCAGGAAGCCGGCCAGCTGACATGCTGATCTTGGACTCCTGGCCTTCAGAGCTGCAAGAAATGAATGTCCGTTGTTTAAGCCGCCCAGTTAAGGTATTTTGTTATTGCAGCCCAAGCAGACTAAGACGTGCTATATCATCTCTGAGGCTAAAATCCTCAGCAGCTTCCCAGTCTCTTTACTTTTATTTCGTTCTCCATTTAGTTTCATAAAAGTTTCTAATAAAAAAATGCAACAAAGATGATTTTTTTCCAGCCTGCATAAAATCATACTACATTGCTACATACTATATTGCACATTCATTAAGAGTATATAGAGGGTAAGTGGTTATGGGAGATCATCACATTTCAGCCGTCTGCCACTTCCTACCTGTGGGATCTTTGTTGATTTTTCTGTGACTTGGTTTTCTCATTTGTAAAATGAAAACAATAATACTGTCTAATATATGTGCCTGCTCTGGTGGTTGAATGAATGAAATATGTTGGTAGGTTGAAAATACTGAACACGGGGCTTGGCATACAGTAAAGTCTTAAAAAATATTAGCTGCCATGTCCTTTTCATAATGTAGTCATAGAATGCAATGCCATTTTCATAATCACCTGGCCCTTGCCTTCCCTCCTGCCACTTGACTGGACTTCCTAAGTTTATTTACCGTCTTGCCTCTCCACTCCAGGAACAGATATGCGTTTGCTATGCCTCTCGTTGCAAATGCTGCCGTCTCCGCCTGGCATGCCCTTTCCCCTAGAACTCACGCTTATCAGTCAGCTCGATATCATTTGTTTGCGAAATCTGACCTTGATCTTTCCTAAATATTAGTCACCGCCCAGAACTGCATGGCCCAAAATGTCTTATTGATCTCTAAACCTATATATGAGAGAAATAATTTAAGTCCTTTCTCTGAAATGTTCATTCTGGCAAATCGTCAGCAAAGTATAGAGTCTTTTTTCATTTAAGTTTCCTAGGCAGAGCCCGAGGCAGGGATTTGGGTGCATTATGATTATTGAAGTAGTGCTTTTCGGGGAAAACCCTTAAAGGGAGTGAAGAAAGCAGAATAGAGACGTAAATCCGAGAAATTATGTGGTCTCGCAGAAAGCCTGGAGGTAGTCTGATGCCCTGGGGCTGAGGGGCTGTACTCGAGAACAGTCGGTGCTGGAGGTGTTCCACCTTGAGGGGGGAGCTGGGCTTTGTGTCCAGTAACCGTAGGCTGCCTAGAGAGGGGGCATTTCGAGAGGAGACTGGCATAACCTCCCAAGGGGCATCTTCCCTCCTTGGCCAAGGGCCAAGAGAAGATCACAGATTTGAGCCTAATTTGCAGGTCATCTGGAGGATGGGATAAGGGTCTGAAAAGAAGGTCCAGGCAGGACACCAGAGATCTACTAGCATCTTTAACTGGAGAGTACTTAAGACCCTCCAATTAAAAACCTTTATTTTACTGCCAGAGAAATGAAAATCTAGAATGACTGAGTGATTTGTCCAGGTCCAATTATAAATTAATATCTGAGCTCGGACTAGAAACTGGATCTTTTATTTTCTAAGCCAGAGCTCTTTCTATTACAGAAAAAAAGAAGCGTTTGTTTCTATATTTTTATTATAGAATAATACTGCAGATCCATTGACTCACTGCTATGCCCTTGCCCAGATCCTGGGTGCCCAAGGCATGCTGGCTGACCTGTTTGGAAGGTACAGCCTGCGACCGTGGCAAGGAAACTCGACTACCCGGCATAAAAGAAAGTCAAGCTCACAGTGCACACGGAGAGTAGTTCAACTTGTTATTATTCCAAGGTTAACACCAACCAGGTTAATGAGGTCAAAATTGCGTTGGTCGGGTCAGAGAATGAAGTGGTGTTTAGATGAAAAGAAAATTGTTAGAACTGACAAAGAGAGCTAATGATAATGAGGTGTTAACGGTGTGATGTAGGACAGCCGGCTGGAGCGCTCTCTTCACGGGAGTTCAGATGATTTCTGCTGAACTTCCTAACTCCTTCGCTCTTGCATTATGTATGCTTTATCACAACTAAAACTCTCAGCGCAGTGGATAAGCCAGGATTTTGAAATATGCCATCAGATTTGTTATGCATAAGCTCCCTTTGCTCTTGAAAGTAAACATGGGTAGTATCTATCAGAAGCCATAGAGTCTTATCCTGCCAGTAATGAAATTTCCTCAAACGAAACCCTAGACCCAGACAGCACCCAGATTGGGTTCTAGCGGCTGTTTCTTTCATTTTAGTTGATTATCTGTCATTTTTCCTCCTCATGGAAAAACATAAATCGGGGGGCTCTGCTTAAATACTGGTCAGGTATCATGTATATCCTTTTAAAGCACTTATATCATTTTCACTTTTCCCTTTTTTCAGTTGGTCTTCCCATTTCAGATCTGCGTTTATGTTAATATTCCAGCATGCTTGTCCCTTGAAATACCCATATGCTAACTTTGTCCACAAGATCTCATACCGCTCTTCACCTGATCTTGTGGGATTTTGGTTGCCCAAATACTAAAGATGGCAGTGAAGAAAAAATCTCATTACTAAAATGTAACTAATAGCATTCTGTCAAATCTTCATTAAGGCACTTAGGGGAGGGTAGAGAAGAAAACACTTATTAACCAACTATTTGGTAGACATTGTTAGGCAGAAAGAATATATTCCTTTAATGTGTAGAAAACCTTTCGAAAACCTATTTTTTCTGTCCAGTTTCCAGATGAAAATACTTACAGAGAATAACTTGTTTATTAATATAAATCAAATATTTATTGAGTTCCTATTATGTACCAGACATTGTTCTAGTTGAAGGAAATACGTCAGAGAACCAAACAGATACAACCTTCCTACTTCTGCAGAGTTTATAATCTGGTGGGGAGAAGTCCAGCAAACATAATGTTTACATGTATATTAATATCACATGTTGTGTAAGGATGATACACGCTAAGAAAAAACAGAACCCTTAGGACAGCATGAAGGAGTGGGGCGGGGCCAGGTTTCCAGCATTAAATATGCTCATCGGGGCAACCTCAGTGAAGAGAGATTTAAGCAAACACTTGAACAAGGTGAGGAAGTAAGTCCTGTGTGTGCCTGGGGAAGGCCGGTACGGAGAGTCCACTGGGGAGACCACGCTAGCGCCTTTGCATGTGGCTAGGGAGGCGTGGCAGTGGGGAGGATTTTGAGAATAGACTGTGAAGTGAGGGCAAGAGTAAAAGCGTGGACAGCAGAAATCAGTTAGGTAAATTCTCCTTGCCACATGGCCAGAAGGGAGCGGAACTGAAATTCAAACCAAGACTGTCCCGACCCTCACACGCCTGCTCTTTCCACAAGGTTGGATCATGAACACATTGTTGCCCTTTTGTGCCAACGATATTTCTGACTTAAGGTTCGTAGCGTTTGAGGTGGGGAATGGATGGAAGTATTTCCCCACCAGATTGCACCTGCCTCCTGGTTCCTTTCCTCTTACCTCCCTGCTTCCCTCACCTTTCTCTGGTTTGATTCCCACAGGCCATAGGAATCTCTGGAGCTACTTCTTAATGGATATAAAAATTATACCACAAGGGAGATCTTGAGTTCAATTATCTTAGACTTCTCCATTTCAATCTGTGTTTTAGATTCCCATCAAAAATGTCCCAGCCGTCCCCTGTATAATTACATTTTCATATTCAAATATTGAACTTTATATCAATCCAATTGATTTTGTGGAGCCAAGCCCAAAGATTTTTTTTTCCCATGAGAGAAAAACAGTCTTCCTTTATTGTTATCTCTAGTGTCATGAAATAATTTAAAGAGAGATGTAAATGAAGTTCAGGAGGAAAACGTGGAACAATTGACTTTGGCAAAACACCTCTAATTATGGCATTAACTGTAATGGAGCTTTGTCTGAATTCTAATGTAGCTTAGGTGTGGGAGTTTCCTGATAGAATATACTCAGTAGAAAAATTCTTAGAGCCCTGAGGTGCTTAAGCTAGTATGTGGTTCTTAACCTTTTTGGCAACTCCTGCGCCCATGGACCACAAATTAAGAACCAATCCTAGAAGATCAGTTCTGGAAAGATCAAAAATGTCCTGTGTAGTTTGTTTATAAACTCTCTGAAATTATGTGAAAATTGCTTCTATGTGTACACTCAATACAGGGTGCGGCAAAATAGGCTTACTGTTGTGAGTATGTAAAATAGAAAGTTTATTCTTGAATTATTATTTATTAATTATTGCATTATTTCCCATATGAACAAGTGTAAGCCTACTTTTGCCCTGCCCTGTAGGGCCACAGATTTCATTAGTCTCTTAACCCCCAATAAGGAAACAATCACCAATCAGATAGTTTCCTTATGACTCACTACTCTGTGAAAAATAGTATTTTATATTTTTGTAGCAATTCTCAGTTTGCAAAACACTGACACGTATGCATTTTACCCCAGCGTTGAAAGAACCGTGTTCAGACATCACATTCTACACTTTTGGAATGGGGCAAATTGCATGTAATTTAAGGGAAGTATGTAACGACTTGGCTACTTACTTGTTGAGACCAAGACATTTATGTCAGGGTGACTGGATTTCCTGAAATAGAAATCCAGACTCAAACTAGTTTACCCATGAAAGGAGTGGGCCCAGGTAAGAAAAGCACAGGGCTAGTCTGCATGGGGTGTGCCTTCAGCCAGAAGCTTCTCGCGTCTTCAGGGCTACAGCTCAGCCGTTCTCCTGGCTTTGCAGCTCCAGTGGGTCAGGCCTGTTCTCAGGCTGGCACCTCTGGGAGCAGATGGGCATCGCACTTTCGCACACCGTGTGGTTTCCACACAGTGGAGAGGAGGAGAGCTCTGGGCCAGCGTCCCCTGGGCAGCCCTGGGACTGACGCTGTTGGGCCAGCACGTGGGTTCACATGCTCACTGCTGACCCAGTCATCCTGGCCCGAGAGCAGCGAGTGTACTCATTGGATTGCGTGGTCACATCGTCTGCTGGAGGAGCTGAGAGTACAGCCATCTCGCCTGGGCCTCGTGGACACCCACGTGAAAACGGGTGGTCTTAGGAAGGGGGGGAAAGGTGTGAATGCTGGGAAAGTGGAAGGTGATCATTCCTCTGAGGGCAAGGGCACGTGGAAAAGACAGAGTGTCAACAGCAAGGGCAAGTTAAAAAAGAATCTGGTGCTATAGTAATATTAAGGCCATTTTAAATGGGGAAAAGAAACCCAGAGAATAGGAGTAACAGCCTAAATGGGCACAACTGGTAAGTGGAGGAATTGGGACTCAAACCCAGACCAAATCTATTGCTCTTTCTATACTGTTACTTCCACTGATGCAAGTTCTTAGAGCAGCCGATCTGCAAAGCAACTGTGGCGGTGCCCGTGGGAATTAACTGTGCGCTAGTGTATGGCTTAGACCTTGACGGCTGCTGAAGTTTTAGTTTCAGTTCCATAGAGTGAGAGAGTTCCGAGAACGGTGTCGTTTTCACTTGTAGGGCAGGTACCGCTTTACTCCTTAGAGGCTGTTCAGCTGAGACTTTCAGAGGCGTCCACAGAGATGAATCATCTCCTACCTGATAATCGGGGAGCCAGAGGCAATGGGTGGTGAGTTGGCCAAGCTGCTTGTCCAGCTACTCGGAGAGCCTTGGTCTGCAATGAGAGGTTAATGACAGTTTTCTACTATAGATAAATACACACACACACAGGAGCCTGACTGTCCAGAGACCACAAGGTACCAGGGGAATCTTTGATTAATTTTGTTATGTCTGGAGAGAGAAAATAGAAAAATTCAGTACCAGAGTAAATTTTTGCTAACATGGTATTGCTGAAAAGTACCCGCGACTCAAGCCCGCAGATTGAATCCTGCTCCTGGTTTAGGAAGAATGTGACCTTGGGCAGATTACTGTTCCTCTGACTGGAAGATGAGGTGTCTGGAGGAGAAGACTAGGGGGGGCCCTGTCAGGTTTCAGAGCTTGTAATCTTTGTTTGCGATCTCCTATCTCAGCAACCGGATAGGAAACAAATGCTGATTCTCAGCCCAGGGGGGAGTTAAATGGCATTAGATTAGTGCTCCTCAGAGCTCTTGGCAGAGGGATTACTTGGGAATCTTGTCAAAATGCAGAGTCTGATTCAGTGGGGCTGGGGAGCCCAAGAGTCTGCATTTCTAACAATAGATACCAGTGTTGTGCATTTCTGGCCTATATTTTGCGCGCCTGAAGTAGAGAGGGGCTAGCGTTCAGCGTGTGTCTATCACAATCAACGTAGAGAAGAGAACAGAAGGTGAAGAAGGGGATGGAAGAAGTGATGACTCTGTCAGGAAAAAATTAGAGCGCTTACAAGTCACTTTCAGGGAATAAGAGGTAGGTGTTAAAGGCTCCCTGGGGGTCAGAGGCTTATTTTGCAAGTGGCCTAGGGTTGTGCTTCCAATTAGAGACATGGGGCGGGGCAAAAGTAGGTTTGCAGTTGTTCATATGGAAAATAATACAATAATTAATAATTAACACAAGAACAAACTGTTTGGAGTACCCTGTGTATTCAGACTTCTCCCTGGATTCCTAATTGCTGGCCCGGGGCTGTTTCCATTACATGCCTGTCCCTTTCAAACGAAGACATTTTTTTTCTGGGACCTATATGTATTTTTTGCTTTTTATGTTAATGGAATCATTATATTGTTACAATGAAATGCAAATCATTTTCCTTTTAGTAATAACCATGGTGATCCTGAAGCTCACTTATTTTTCACTGTAATTTCAGTAATGAGTATCAAAGGAGCTGGACACAAAAAAATTTTCAGGGAACACCAACAGAAGACCTCGCAGTGACTCGTTTCACAAACTATCCTTTGTTTCCCCCATTCTCGTTCCCGGTGTCACTGATGATCTCACAATGAGCCAAGTTGTAACCCTTGCTTGGTAGGTTCCTTCTTGCATGGGTTTCAATAATAATAGTAATTAGACCTTAACATAAATGGCATGTCCTAGAATGAATGGTCTGTCCTTTATTCACCAGACTGAAGTGTGACTCAAGATTCTCAGTTCCTTCGCTGCCATTATCACTCTGCGCACCCCCTTTCTTCCCTGCGATGCTGCATCGACCTGTCATGTTGAAAAGCAGTAGAGGAGGCGGCTGGCCAGGCAGGAGCTGGGAAGTGTGTGGCGTGAATGCCACCTGGCCCCCGGGCAGCGGGCTCACGCCCGGGCATTGCTCCTCTTCTCTCAGTAGCTCGTACGAGCACATTAGGTTACATACTGACTTATAATAGAATCGCCCTCACCCCCTTAATATGGAAAGGCACTGGGAGGAAAGTCATTCTATTGGCCACTTTGGGGTATTCTCCTTACCTTTTCCAAGTCAGTTAGATTCCAGGGGACCATTGTTTTGTTCATTAAAAACCATTATCTTTATGAGTCATAGGAAGATGCTTGGTAGTTCTCAAGTCCAGCTGAAATCCTTAAACCCGAATGTATTATTTAGCCCAAACCCTAACAACAGCAGTAATATTAATGGTAATGATAGCATTTATTGAAAATTTACAATATCCAGTTGTATAGTTAAAAATATTATCTCAATTAGTCTTCTCAGTGAAACTATAAAGCAGTTATTATTCATTTTCATCGCCATCATCATTATCATATTATTATTTTATCTCTTGCCTGACCAGGAAAGATACTTAGCCTCAGGGAGATTAAGTAATTTATGAAAGGTCAGGCGTTTATTAGTTATGAAACCAAGCTTGAAACTCGGCTCCAGAAATCATGCTCTTAAATCTCAAATTTGGGCTGCTTTGGCTTAAGGCTAGCCTCTCTAGTTCTATTAAATATACTGCCTCATCCCCGAGATCAATGGCCTTGACTTTGCTGTTCCCTATGGAAGAGTGCCTACCACATAGCAGGGACGTAATAGCTCACTGGAGAGAGATGAGGGGGCAGAGAGATAAAGAGGGGGGGAGGAAGGAGGTAGGAGGAACAGAGGAAACAAGAAACATGGGAAGCCTTGAATGGCAGGTTAAATTGGTTTCTGTTTGCTCTAAATATCCCAGGAAACCACTTAAGGGAAGGCAGAGAGAGGACACAGTAATGATTATGTTCGAGGAAAATAAAAATCAATTTGGAGACACTGCAGGCAAAACCTTGAGCGATTAGGTTCAATGCAGAGTAACATTCTATGAAATACTTATTTAAGTTCTGTCTTCTTAATTGGGAAGATATTTCGGAATGCTTTAGTTGTGATGTTGTGTATATATGTATATCATGGCGTTTTGATTAATTTATCTTAAGAGTAGACAAATAAGTTTATATCCTCACAAGTTGCAATTCTTTTAAAAATATAGCTAGGATGAAAACTCGAGTTGTTTTGTATGACATAAAAGTACTTTTATCATTTGACCATAACAGTCTCTGCAAATGGCCTTTCTTTGTTTCTTCCTTCCCTCCCTCTCTCTCTCCCTCCCTATGTACCTCCGTCCCTCTCTCTCTAGTAAATGCTTCTAGTGCCAATATAGACAATGTTGAAAGAAATACTGCTAAATGTAGTATTTAACCATACATAAGGTTTTTCATTAAGTTACAGTTGCTTCTCACCTCCCTGTTCCTCTTCTCCCTAACTCTGAAATTACAAGAAGCTTTCTAAGAAAAAGTATTTGGATTCACCATCCCCCAAAGCAAAGGGCAGTGAGCCTGCCTAAAACGCTCCAGAGTGGGGCCTGCTTAGGACGGGAAGGGTTATAAAGGATGCACATCTATGTGAACCCTTCCCTTGCTCATACCATTGGAATGTAATCTGCCCATAACCATTGGCTAAAGCAGGCCACAGGGAGACGGCGATCTAAAGAGTGAATTCGGAGAACATAAGCAAAACCCCACTTTTCCTCCAGTCGATGGTTGAGTTTATGGGAATCTGAAATATTTATACAATTGTATCAACTATCCAGGACCCACTTGCAGGAACCATAGAGAAAGAAGAGCATTGATTGAAGTGGCCAAAATGACATTTGAAATTATCTACCAATTTTATTTACACGTTTCGCAGATAAACCAGACTGCTTCCTCAAACTCCCAAATTTGATATCAGCCTAATTTGGTAGAGAAAATATTTTAATTTGCCTGATTTACTTTTAGTGCCTAGTCTGTACACAGGAGGATCTGAGTCTTATTTGAATGGTACTTTCATTAAAAATGTTACATTACACAAATAAAATGGTGCAGCAGTGCTATTATGAAGTCCGCTGCAATTTAAAGCCAGTTGACTTCGTTGTAGGTATTCTGCCAATAAAATTAAACTAATGAAAATGAAAACAAATTCAATGTAAGTTAATTGAAAATTATTTTAAAACAGTGTTAGCTCCTCCTAATTTAATGTTACCACTATCATAATATTTACCTTAATGACATAATTATACATAAAGTGTTTGGAGAATCCTATGAGCTCTTAGCAGTGTGTAGTATGATGCAGTAAAAGATATTTATGTATCCAGACCAGTGGACTGGTGAAACATATCAACACAAGAGTCTCCATAAAATATTTTATAAATTAACTTTTGTCACCATCTTAATACCATATAATTAGCGTTAACACCATGCACCACATTAATATGTAGTGTTTTAGATACATTCTCTGCCTATTAAAGAATCTTAGAACCATCCATTTCTTCTCTTGCAGCCAGGCAGGGTGCAATGCAGATCCAGCTGAAATGACACAATGTGAAAACAAGTATTCTAGGTCACCCTGGAGGGAGGAAAGAGAGGGAACAGTTACCCCAGACCCTTCTCCCTCTCTCCCTCGTCAGCCTCACTTCACAACGTATCAAAGGAATCCAAATAACATCTGTCTAGAGAAGCAGCCCAATGGGTTCTTCATACTTTCTAACTTATTTTACTTCTGTGTATCATTTAATCCTACTGACCATTTTACTTTATTTTATTATTTTACATTTCATTTTATTTTACTTTTTAATGATGAGGTTTTATAGACTTCTCACACACACAAAAAAAAAAAGGAGGCCATGAACCAGTCTCCCTCCCTTTGTTTTTTTAATTGAACTTATTGGGGTGACATTGGTTAATAAAATTATATAGGCTTCAGGGGGACAATTCTGTAATACATCATGTGTCTATTGCACCGTGTGTTCGCCACCCCAGCCCGCTGAGCATGTTAGCAGACACTCTTGGTTCCTACCTGAAACCTTTCCTTGTTCCAAACTTACTTTTTGTCAGAATCCCCATTTGGTTCACTTCTGCTAGACCTTGTGCCCAGACAAGATGATGGCTCTTTATCAAGTTGAGGTGATTCCTAGTGACATCTCTTCTTCCTACTCATTGGTTTGGGTGATAAGCATTTGACTGTGTCATGGCCACTGAGCAGTGGAACAAATGGAACCGGGGCAGCGGAGGGTATTGTGTCTGGGGGAGATTTTCGGTAAATAAAAAGAGACATAAATGAAACGCGCCTTTTTGCTGCTGGGCGTCATCACGTAGACATGTTACGTCTGGAGCATCTGAAACGCACCCTCCCATGCCGACGGCGGCAGAGGAGGGATTTTGCAGAACTCAAGCTGTTGCCATTTTGAAGCTATTTAAATAATCAGTTAAAGGACTGACCTCCGTGCGGTTCTGTGACACAGGACACAGTCTGCTGTTCCTCCTGAAGCCTCGGTTGCTGCTTCCTCTGTGCATCCCTGCGTTGCTGTGGGCTTTCTCCAGGCTTTTCTTCTGTGGTCCTTTCCTCTTCTGCTGGGCTTTCTTGATGCCTTCATTTACCTCGCAGCTCAAACTAGATGTTTTCTAAAGCGTGGACATATCAACTTAGCTTCAGGCTGTAATTTCTCCTTCTTATAAAACATTTTTGTTTGGGGTTTTCATAGATTTCCTCACACACGTCGGCTCTTGCAAGCGCTCGGGAGCTTTCCAGCCCCACGCTGCTTCCCTCCTGGCTGTGCGGGCCCCAAACCCCGCAGTCATGTCGGCCCCTTTCTTCCCATGTTCACTCTCTTCAGGCAATGAGACACAGCATCCTGGTATTTTACCTAAAAATGTTTTCCGAATCGATCTCTTTGATTTTATTGCTGCTGTTACCATTAAGTGGGTGTTGAAGATTCACAGGGTGTCGGGGGCACAGTTATAATATAGTCTGAAATGAGTTTAGTTTTCTTGCCTTTGAAATTCAACTTGATTTTTTCTGGTTGGTTGTTTTTTTTTTAAGATCCATGAGGTATTCTGAAGTGTCTCTAATAATGTGCCTAGATTTGAATTACCTTTTGTTTTTCATGCTTGGAATGTGTTTCACATCCTGAATCATAAAATGCCTGTCTTCTCGTCAATTCCATATCATTGTTTAATATTTGCTCTTCAGGTTCCGAAGTGCTTTTATTATTTTCTTTCCCGACAAGATGGCACTTGACATTTTTCCATTTCTACATACCACTGTATGAGTGTCCACTTAACATTTTCCTCACAATAATTGTATTTTAGTTAAGTGAAGTAAATTTATGAAAACCAGCCACAGGCAGAAATGCAGCATCAGGAGTCAGGACAGCAATAGCTGCCCCGGCAGTGCTCAATGTCTTTACATGTTAACACATTTTATCATCACAGCAGCCCTTTGTGCCACTGTTGACATCTCCCTGTTTTGTAAATAAAGCAAATTGGCACAGAGGGGTGAAGTCACACAGCTCCTGGTAGAATCAGCCTTTGAAGATAGGCTTCAGAATTTATTTTTTTTAAGGACTCCATTTACTGCTCACACGTTGCACTATTCTGATGTGTTCCTCTTTCAGGGTTCTCAGATATTTCTTTGTGAACTAAAGGAAGTCATTTAGAAACCAGAATTCAGTTTTACTTAATTGAAAAAAAGTAAAAAATGAATGGGTAGCACTGGGCTAATGAAGAGGTTTGCAGCGAAACTGGCTCAGTAAAAAAATCAATAAAATAAAAATCTGCTGCTAAAATGAGTAAAAGAGATACCTCCAGTTAGCATGGAGTTTTGTTTTTAACAGCGTTTTAGGAAGTGTTGTAGTGATTCATCTAGATGGAGTAAGGAACGCAGTTGAGTATCTTTATATCTAAAACATCGTCATGGTGAAGCACGGCTGAGGTGCACACTGAGGCTTATTGAAAGCCCTGAGCACTGCTGCATCAGTTAGGGATGTCGACAGGATGCTGCATCCTGCTTTGAAAATGCAGAATTATTTTTCTCCTTGGAGAAGGTTGAGTGGGGGCCCCGGTGGACCTTCACATAATTTTTAGAAGATGGGACACTTTCACTTCTTCCATTCATGATAAGAAAGGTGGTAAGCCGACAGAAACAATTTCTTTTTATTTACTGGCCATTACAGTTGTAAAATACTGCAGACATGAGCCTGACATAAATCAGTTCCCCTCAGATGAATGTGCCTTCCGAGAGGCTTTCTGCCAAGGTTTCTTCACCTCGGCCACATCTCTCTGGAGTACTCTTGTTCTGTCTTTGGCAGCCCTTCTAAATTTATTTTGTTCTTAATTCTCGACAATCCTCAATCAGGAGACAAATAGAGGCTCAGAACTTTAGAGTTGAAAGGGACTTTGGCGGTTATGTCAGTTAGATCATCTATGTCAGGATTGTTTCTGCAGCCAGCAACAGAAAACATGACTCAAACTCACACAGAAAAGGAACTAATGACCCCTGTGAATTAGTGGTCTGAATATAAGTCAAGCTTCAGGTAAGGCTTGATCTAGTGGTTCGAAAATCTCATTAAGGGCAGCATCACTTTCCATACCCCACTCTTTATTTGCATCATGTACTTCACTGCCAGGCTCTTTATGGTCCCCATCACGAGGAGATGGATGCATTGGTTTACTTTAGGTTTTTGGTTAGAGTCCACCCCTTTATTTGGCAGAACAGCCAGTCCCACCCAAACTACATGGCTTCTCTACCAATGGAGATTCACAATGCTGAAAGAAGTGGGGAGAATGGATGCTGGGAAAGAAGCCAAACAATATCTTCATAATCAACCTCATTATTGCACAGAGATGGAAGGAAACCACCTATTCCACAACTAAATTTATGTGACCAGAAATAAATGTTAATTTTATTAAGCCAGTGAGGTGTCAAGGTTTATCCCTAAGAGTGACAAAATGCCGATTTTGCCCATTCAGTTATCTTTTTAGCGTTCATTCCGGGATTCAGTCATTGAGCTGGGTTCTGGGGATGAACATAACCTCTACCTCTCACTCTTGGAGAACTCATGCTTTGACTCTAAACATCTCTGGTTTTTAGATTCCCGAGTGACTGACAAAGGTTTCTGCTCAGTAAAATGGGGACAGTGACAAGTGCATGTGATGGTGATTAATGAGACCGTGCATGCTGACAGAGCTACACTGCGCGTCCTTCTGGGTTGGGCACCTCGCTTCTCACCTACACCTTGAGGCAGCGCAAGGAAGGTTTGGGGCTTGTTCGCTTTCATTTGCTTTAACGCATCATCAGTGCAGTGCCATGCCTTTTCAGACTGTGAACCCGCCCTCAGGGAAGGTGTTCAGCAAGTATCTGAAGCTGTCAGCTTTTCCTGAATGGGACTCACTTACTAACTAATATTTATTGAGGGTCTAATATTTATCAGTCAATCTTCTGGGTAATTGGAGATATATGTGAACAAAGTGGACATAAATTCCTGCCCTCATTGTATTTACATTATAATGGCACAGAAAGAAAACAAATAAGTAAAATATATAATATAGCAAATGGTATGAATTCTATGGAGAAAATACAGCAGTAGAAGGAGATAAGGAGGGTGGTATGTAATAGACTTTTGCCACGTTTAAGAAGCTAAGTGACATAAATTTTCAGATAATAGTCTGGTTTAGTTGTATGATTCTGTAAATCTAGGACATAGCCTCTCTTTTATGGGAATTTAGCCCAATACAATGAGACCTTAAGGGTTACAGTGTCCCTAGGTAACCTTGCTTCTTCTTCAGACGATACCTTGGTGACTTCCTCCCGCTCCCTCTCCAACTCTTTGTCAAGGCGCCGCTGTTTCAGTGTGTGCGTGCGGACCAGTTCACGCACAGCGGTGTTACCTGCTCAGCATACTCCTCCATTCCCCTCCCCGCTCCAGCTTCATTCCAAAATGCTCGTCGCCTCCTAACATGCCACATCATGTGCATATTTATTACGTTCAACGGGTATTTTCTCTCCCTTCACATTAGGATTTAAGAGAGGGACTATTTGCACCATCTTATTGCTGTAGCCACAGCACCTAGGAGGCGCTCGATAAATATCTGTGGAAGGGAGACATAGAGACGCCGCAGAGCAGGCAGCCAGAGCACGCGTGTTGGAGACGGGCAGGCTTGGCCCGAGCGTGCCCTTGGGCAGTGCTTACAACCTCTCTGAGCCTGTTTATCGGCATTGTAAGATGTAAGTCACCCATACTGTTTCCCTGGGGGGGAGGACTGCTAGAGGGATGACACCAAATAAGTATGTGAAGCCTTTACCCTATTTCTTAACCTAACTAAATAATAGGTGAAGCTATTGCTTTGATTGTGTTCTGCTCATGCTAGTGTCTCACTATTTAACAGATGTTTCTTGGATGCCTAATATGTACTAGGTGCAGTGCTAGGCAAATGCTGAGATTAGCAAAATTCTAGGCCCTCTCCGCTGGCCCCATAGCACTGGAGCTCCAGTCCCCGTCCCAGAGGTTCGTTTCCAGTCATGGAATCTTCTACGGCAGTGAACTCAAACCTGGTTATGAATTTCAAGACCTCAGAGGATTTGTTGAATACACAGATCCATGGGGATGGAGAGGCCCAGGGGGAAATTCTTATAAATCAGATATGGAATAGAGAAGGGTGACCGCATACTTTTAACAGTTTGGGATTGAAATTTTTTTTTTAAAGCAGCTTATTTTTAAGATAAAGTTTTAAGAAACACTACCCTGAAATATACCTAATGATTGTTTTAAAATGGTCCCAGAAAAATTTATTTTCCCTCTGGCTATGAACTTCCGAGATCTCGATGCTTATTAGAAGCAAGGAATGAATCTTTAAGAAAACAAATAATGGTATTAGGGGGAGGTTTTTAAGGAAGTTACGGAGTAGGGAGAAGCAAGGTGTAGCCAACTTTCTAAACTCCCCAAATACTATTTGATAGAAGATTACCTTTTTCTGTCTAGTAATCTAACTATTGATGAATTTTGAGGATGTTTTCTCTTAACTAAAAGGAAAGAATTTCCAGTCCCTGTAAAAGTGTGCAGAGTTTGAAAGAGGCAAACCTTCCTGTTATGCCAAGTGAAAATCTTTTGTGCTCAGGCAGTTCAGCTCCAGGGCTGCCTGATGCTCTGTACTCTCCTGGACAGCTCCTGAGAACAAGAGAACTGAAGGATGTTGCCTTAACGTTTCATATCTTGCACTTAAGAAGGAATTCTATCATCTATCTATATCCATCTATCTATCTATCTATCTATCTATCTATCTATCTATCTATCCATCCATCATCTATCTATCATCTATCTACCTATCTATCAATCATCGATCATCTATCATCCATCTTTTTATAGATGTGGACATTAAGATGGGTTATTGCCTGATGGGGGAAGGTGGAAGTTGGGCATTCAGCTTTCTCAGAGGAAGGAATGAAATAATTTATTGAGGGGACAAGAACCTATTGGTAGGAACAAAAATAAATGAATATGGGATTCTTTTTCCATAAAAGAAAATGGGAACTTTGAAAGGAAAGATGAAGTTGATGCAGGTGATGAGATTAGGGAAATGGACTTGTGGCGAGATTACAGAACTGAGAGAAATCCCATAATTGAGCGTGAGAAGGATCTATGAAACAGTTATCTGGGTAACATTTAGAAGATGAAAACCAAATGCCAGGAAGATAAATAAAAATCTAATCACCATGATTGTGTTGGAAGGATTTAATAGTGATTTAAAGAAACGCACAAAAACTTGATGCCACTTCTGGAAAAATAGCACCTACACTGGGAGGTTATTACACTGTGGAGCTCCAATACTAATATGCTGAACATCTAGAGAGAAAATTACAGACCTACCATCTGTTTTCCTGAGGATGCGGACTCATTTGGACACTCCTATTTATACCAATGCCACACATTTGCAAGATAGGAGCTGATGGCTCCTACCTGTTTCCATGGCTGAAGCCAAGACAGGACTCATTTGGACTAGCTGGTTTCACCGATAAGAGGTCATACATCGTGCAAGAAAGATAGTGGCTTTTTAGAAAGGGCTTGACAATTAAGGACACATGATGGTTCTTAAAACATAAAGGAATTACCTATAAGAAGCAGCTTAAGTGTCTAGACAAGAAACTGGAAACACTGTCTTTCTTATTTTATTTGCTGTGTGGGTTTAACCCAATGGTTCCCAATTAATGGGGCTTTTTGGCCCACAGAGGACATTTGGCAGTGAAAGGAGACATTCCGGTTTGTACAGCTTAGGGAAGGGGGTTGTTACTGGCATGTAATCTGTAGAGGCCAGGGGTACAGTTCAGCTCCCACAACGAAAAATTATCTGGCCCAAAATATCAATGGTGTGAAGGTTGAGAACCCTGGTTCAGACTAACATTTTATTTCTTCTGAGTTTTTCCCCCAACCCTCACCTTATACGTGGCTAATTTTTATGGGGTTAATATAAAGAATTAATGAGATGACATTTTACTAAATTTTGAATATGAACCTTTAAACCTGCTCTTCAAATTAAAACATGATTCTAAAAAGTAGGTTGGAATAGTTTTTTTTTGAGTATAACAAAGTTGCCTTCATTATTCTAAGTGACACCGAACTGCACCATTTGAGGGAAGAGAATTATATAAGATACTATTTTATGTATTTTATGTATTTCTATAATCATTTTTTACTCTGTATCATGAACTAGAGAGTTTTATAAAAACTATGCATTTTTCCCAGCCTGTGTGGCTCAGTGGTTGAGGTCACTGGTTCCGTTCCCAGTCAGGGCACACGCCCAGGTTGTGGGCTCGATCCCCAGGAAGGGCGCAGGGGCAGCCGATCAATGATGTTTCTCTCTCATCCATGTTTCTCTCTCCCCCTCCCTCCATAAAAAACAACCACCATAAAAACATATATTTTTTAAAAGTGTGCATTTCTCTCCCATCACTCTCCAAAATGTTCCTTATCAAATATGCCTGGGCAATTATATATATATATATTTGGCAATTTAATATAAATAGATTTATATCATTGTAGAACATAACATTGTTTTCCATAAGCTAATGCTCTGCAGATGCTGGAGAGAGGATACAGTATTTTCCAAAAGCCATTAAGGCGGCACTGTTTTTCAAAATCTCTTAGCATCTCACATTAAAGTAAGTTATTTGAAAAAAGTTTGGGGCTTGCTGAGGCAAAGGAAGGAAGGAGAGAGAGAAAAAGGGATAGAAGAGAGGGAGGGGGTGAGAGAGAGGCAAACCAAGAACAAGAAAAGCAACAACCATGTCTGCGCGACCCAGGCGGCGGGATGCGGCCCAACGCAGGGCCCTGGCGGTCGCTGTGAGGGCCACGTCCTTAGGGCAGCCGCCGCCCCCGCGAGAGGAGGCCGAGAGGACGCCTGAGCCGGGACACCTGAGGGGCACAGGCCTTAACTGCGTTTAGTAATCGATGGAACACAGTGCCGAGAACTGCGGCTGGAAACAGGCTTCTAGAGAGTTCCTCACCGCGGCTGTCACCGGTTCTCTGATCACGTGCCTTGAGCTGAGCTGCCCTTGGAGGTCCCTCTCCGAAGCCTGGAAGCCTCCTCTCAAGGCGAGTCGGAGGCGTCTGCGGGGTTGGGCAGAGGGGCTCCCCCTCTCTGCTCCCAGGCTCCCCAGCCTGACTGCATACTGAAGTCACGGGGCATCATTACACAGCACTGAGGCCATCTCTGTCCCACCATCGCCAGCAGAGATTCCAGTTTAGTGACTCTGGGGCAGACGGGCCAGCAGAAGTTTTATATCACCCCCAAGTGATTCTGTGGGGCAGTGACCTAGTTAATGCCTGATCTAGATGCATAAAAACTAAAATGCAAAAAGAAAAGATTCTCTCCCCCCCCAGCCATGTTAAGGAGCTATGGAGACATTGACTACCTGGATTGGAGTAACTCCTAAAAAACCAATGATAATGAAAACAATATTATAATGGCTAACGTTTACGAAATACCTGCTCCTTTCCAACTTTGTAATTTGGATTTGACCGTCAATAATCCATGGAAATCCTCCAACAACTCTGAGGTAGATGTTTAATGCTTAATGTGGGACCACATCACCAGGTGAGACAGAGAGGTTAGCTAACTTGGGGATGCCACTCTGAGACACACACCAGTCTTCCAGATTCTGAGCTCAGAAGTCTAGAACTCAGCTCATGGGGATACCAGAACCCACCTTAACCAAAAGGTCCAGTGGTTCTTAATTCTGGATGTGCACTAGAATCTCCTGGTGAGCTTTAGAAAAACACTCTGGCTACTTTTTAGGGTAGGAAAATATTCTGTATGGTATTCTGCTGGTGGATACTTGACACTGTGCATCTGTCAAAACCCACATAACTTTATAGGTCAAACACTGAACCTTAACATACGCAAACTTAAAAAGTCAATTAGAAGTTCTGAGAATCCCAGGAGAGAATGCAGACTGCAAACAAAGAGTGTAATTGCATTATGAATGTGTAATCCCACCGACAGAGTGGAGGAAAAGGGAGCTGCGCTAGGCATATGGAGCTGAGTAGACATGAAAGACTAAAGGCAATAGGAATTGTTCGTAAGTCCTGCACCCTATTTGGTTAGATCAGTTTTTGTAGGGACACAGGTTAGCAATTCTGAAACCACTATAAATGTATGCTGAAATCGAACAATTAATTAAATAGATGATTAATGGTTGGAGCCAAGTTTCTCACTGCTGGAGGAGGAACTTATAGATAACCAAGAGGAGAAGGCCAGGACGATCCACAGGGTAATGGGTGAGATTTGGAGACATTAATATGAACTCATGTTGAATTTACTTTAGCTCCATGTATATTTATGGGGTAGCAATACACACATATTTTCTAGCTCTGTCCTCTGAGGGGCCTAGAAGCAACAATACGTCAGAAGCAACAAGCACACTAAGTTCCCAGATATTGATTCCTAATACCATTCTCTAATAAAAGGAACCTGGGCTCCTTGGAGAAATGGTTGATTCTAAGGCTAGGACAGCAAGTCTGCAAAATGAGCCTGAAGCTCAAAAAGCAAAATGATAGGGTATGTAAAGTGGGCACAGGAACCGCCAAAAGAGCTCTCAATAGCCCACTTGCAACAATTTGGGCAGCAAAATAAATAACGTAATATTAGAGTGTAACCCAAAGTGTAAAATAAATATCCATGAGGCCATCCTGATATAAACGATTGAATAAGTAAATAAATAGAGAGCATAGAGAAATCTCCTGAGTAGAAGAATTACAAATAATTTATGTAACTATTTCCCCATCAAGGAGGTGAAAGATAACGACCTTCCCCATAAGTGGGGGCTGCACATAGACTTCCTTTTAATCAGTGCATATCAAAGAAGGAAGACGTCGTAACTCTACAGTGGAGAAGCCCAATCAGCACTGTCTCGGCCAAGGTCAAGGTCAAGGTCAATATCAGCAGTGATGGCATATTAATGCATGTGCTCTTGATGTGACATGATGAGAATGGCACTTCACCTCTGTGGCCTTTCTCCCAAAAGCTCATACTCTCAGTTCAATCATGAGAAAAAAAATCAGACAAATCTCAACTGACGGATATTCTACAGAATACCTGACCAGTACTCCTCAAAACTATTAAAATAATCAAAAACAAAGAAAGTCTGAGAAACTCACAGCCAGGAGGAGCCTAAGGAGACACCATGACTAAATGTATTGTATCCTGTGTAATAGGAGAAAGGCATTAGGTAAAAACCAAGAAAATCTGAATCAGGCATGAGCTCTAGTTAATAATCATGTATCAATTTTGGTACACTAATTGTAACAAGTGTATCCTATTGATGTTAGATGATACTAGTGGAAATTAGGTGTGGGGTATATAGAGATTCTCTAAATTATCTTTGAAATTTTTTGTAAATGTACACTCTTCTAAAGTTAAAAGTTATATAACAAACAAAACACACACACACACACACACACACACACACACCACATCCCCCCCCCCCCCCCCACCACCAGTGTCTTGGGAGACTCAGATTCGGTTTGCCTGGGGTGGAGCTTGAGTGCATGTATGTTTTAAAGGAGCCCCAGGTGGTTCTAATAAGCATCAAATGAGGATTGAAATCTCTTTGAGGTAGTCCCAAGGCACCACTCTTTGTTTCCAACAGATCCTAAAATGTGCCTTTCAGTTCAGAGATCTACACTTTTCCCTAGAGGTTCTTAAGTGGTCAGCAAAAGCATCTCTTTTTTGAATCAAAGTTTCTGAGAATCCAAGCGTGAGTGCTCCGAGAAAACTCAGATAATATTTCGATATTTGATAGTGTGCCATGATGTCAATTAACTGGAAAAAAAAACCCACAACAAAACAACAACCATGTAGTTTCTTAAATTAAACAAACGATTTAAAATTTATTAACTGAGATTATGGCCCAGAAGGAAAATTCAATCCCAGAATTATGGGGCCTCCAAAGTGGCAATTGAAATAACTACCTGTTTTAGTAGTACAAGTTACCTGTGGCAAACTTTGTTTTTTTCCTGTGCAGAAGTCTGGTTTTAAAATCACAGCAGATCAATATAACAGACAGCAATGAAAGGGACAGAGTCATAAACCTCTGAGATTATCCAGTCTAGTGGTTTTCTTCTGTGCCTCATTTTTTGGAAGGCTTCCTTGGTGTTTAGGTAGGATGAGTTCCATAACTCCACTCCGGTTCAATCAAGCAGCTCCAATGTAACCTGTTTTATTGTTGTCATTGTTGTTTCCACATAGTATTTCATTTTAAAGAAGACTTCTGATGCCAAGAAAAAAAATTAAGCCACCAAAGTAGTCCAGGTCCTTGGACTTGCAGATGAAGTACCTGAAGCTCAAGAGTCAGGGCACATGGTTCTTACGCTCCGCTCTGTCTACAGGACGCATGTAATAACTGTAACCTTAATCTCAACATGAGTATCAATGGCGGCAGCCAATGCAGACTTTGTAATGTCTTGTATCCATGCCTTTCTGATAACCAAGTGAGCTCAGTTTATGACCTCAACAATACTCAAAAGCTAACACTAAATTCTTTTATTTTTGTCCATCTTTCTTCCCTCTCAGGTATGAGATAATGTCCTTACAGGTCAGGTTCCATTATATTTCTTTGGCGGTGGATACCTGTTTCAATTGGATGTTGGACCCAATTGAAATAAGACATATGAGTATGTATGTGAATCCTACATATCTGACTGTGTTGATTCCACCAGTAAAACAGCCTGAAGTCTTCCTAGTAGTGCCTGGGAATTGGTTGGGAGTGTGGAGCCCAGGTCACGTTCCTCTCTGTAAGGAGACATCCTTTAACCACTGCTCTTCTGGAGATACTCAGAACAGACCTAAGCCACTTGGTTGCACAGTTGTCAGTATATAGTGCAGAAAACTCTGGGCAGATGGCATCTTAGAAATGTTACCTGTTCAACACAATAAAGTATGAAGCTAATTAACTCCGATAAGATGACTGAACTCCTGGCACTCAAGAGTCCCCTTGGTTAACTTTTAACAACCATACCAACGCTCAAAGAGCTTTGGCCCGTCTGGCGGGTACCCTTCTGAAAGCTTTAGTGCTTGAAAAGCCCTCTGCTGCACTAATACAGCCATGCTTTTATTATTACCAGTTTCTGTATATGGCTGAGGAGAGAAAATGCCGCTGTATTTCTTTAAAACCCTGTGATAAAATAGAACTAGCAGATAGGATATGGCCCCGAGGTGACTTAACTGTATAACTCTTTTAAAAGTTCTCAAGACTAAATTACCCTTAGTCTTTGACTCAGCATTTTACAAGCTAATACCAGAACATCTACTTAGACTTTATTAAAAACCCTTGAGAGAACCATAATCGTGTTTCTGGAAATTTTTAAAAGAGTTTAAAATGTCTGGAAAGAAAAAATACTGGGCACTGTAAGTACATTTTGTTGAAAATCTCATTTGATTTTACTCAACATGAGTTGAGTTGTAACTTAGAAGTAAAAATTAGTGAGCAAGTAGAGAGAAATGGCAGTGCTTTGATGCTTCGAAAATGTGCTCCCACATGTGTGGGTTTTCCAGATGTCTAAGCCTTATGCCCTTACACATTACTTTTTCATCCCAAATAATTTTGGTATAAAAGGACATCTGCATACTTTCTTAAAAAAATATATTTTTTTATTGATTTCAGAGAGAGGAAGGGAGAGGGAGAGAGAGATAAAAACAGCAATGATGAGAGAGAGTCATTGACCGGCTGCCTCCTGCACGGCCCCGGCTGGGGATGGAGCCCACAACCTGGGCATGTGCCCTGGTCAGGAATCGAACCGTGACCTCCTGGTTCATAGGTCGATGCCCACCCACCGAGCCAGGCCAGCTGGGCTGCGTACCTTGCGCAGAAGGTATTCATCACGATTATACCATTAATATGTTGACCGCAGGCTCTCATGTCAGAATGTCTGGGTTCAGACTCGAGCTCTAACTTGCTAACACTGTGAGCTTGGGCACTTTATTTACCTTCTCTGAGCATTTAGAATCTTCATGTATGAAAGGAAGTAATTATAATATATATCTCACAGGTGTGTTATGAAGACAGGGATAGAACAATCTATGCAAACTACTTAGTCCTTGTATATAATATATCAGCATATAGTATAAGAGAAACATGCAGTACATATTAAATACAATTGCTGTTGCTATTTGTATGGTTATGATTTAATATACAGCCCAACTCTGTCTTTACCTGTCTGTCAAACTGTCAGCTGTTGCTTTTTTATTTTTATTTTTCGTTTTTCATCATTCCCCTCACCTCATGTTGCTTCCCCCAATCCTTCTGGTCCCTTTCGTGCTCCTGATCTTCCGTGGATTGGAAAACTAGATAAGAACGTTCCCTGAGTATAATAGACTCTAAGTAAAAGAGTTAAGCCTTCGGCATTAACACAGGAGTTCAGAGCAAGCTTTTGGCTCTGAGTCAATTTTTATTTTGGAGAATTTGGGAATTTATTATATGGAAGTTGCTAGAAATCTGATTTGTTGTTAAACGTGCTTCATATACATATACTTATGAATATACAACTTAATTCTGCACGCTTTCTCATTACACATAGCCTACACATTTTATTTTAGCAATATAACACTGAGCTGCTCGTTTTCTTTTAGTATGGAAAATTACTTATGGTTGTAAAACAATTGTATTATACCAAATAATATGTATTATACAAAACATTTTTAGAGTTTTCAGTAATATTACAGAGTTCATTTTCCATGTAAAAATGAATATTCCAACGACTTTTGAAATGGTTTGACAAATGAGAGAAAAGCCTTCCCACTAATTTTACCATTCTAACACATGGATAATTTCTGGTTTCATGCATTCTATTCTAGCTCTTTTGCATAAGCACATAAACTCATACCATTTTGACAAAAGAGCATAAATTTATAAAGGCTAAGAATATCATGTCTTTCTCACAGTGTCTGAAAAACTTTAACCCAAACATTATATATTTGGACACAAAGGATGCTTTTCAACCATGAACTCAGTACTTAGCCAACAAGAGGTTCCCTTTCCAGTGGATTTTTTATTCAATTCCGGACAAAGAACAAAGAGTAAGAGAGACATGATGGTGACAAATATTTCAAATGAAATCATATTTAGAACTTTTTCCCTCCAACCATTCTCCTGTCTGCTTATGCATACTATAGTCACATACTGAAACCAATTATTCGATAAAAGACCAGAAAATCCCTTTTCTTAGAGGCTATTAGCATCACACAGTATTTAGTCAAACAGTGAAATAAATTAAGACACCAGAACATGATTCTAGTCAGCTAGCACATATACACGTACATACATAATACACCAGAAGTTAGAATTGTGTCAAAATACTTTTTAATCTGATGAAATTCTGTAGTCAGCTGAAAACTTTGTTTTCCCCAGTAGTCATAGTTTATTGTCACTGAGTTGGGAATGGGTTTGGCCTGAGTACCTGTGTTAGTAGCAGTCTCTCTGAAGTACTGGATGTTCTAGACGGACAAAGCCCTGACCTAGAAATTCCCATGAGTGTACCAAATGGAAAGGTAATGGGGCATGCCACTGTGCTAGGTTGAGAGGTAAGTGTTTGTGAAAATAGGAGATGGAGGGTCTCATTTATTTTTAAATCTTGGAGCTTTCTTAAATAATTAATGATTATTAAATGAAAAAAAGAGTAAGATGATTTATATAAAAACTATGAATGATTTAGAAGAGCTGTTAACTAAATGTTGCATCATATTATAATCATGTGTTTAAAATAAATAAGCTCTAAACACATTTACACATCATATTAGCTATGTTCAGAGTCTCATTTGTCCTTATTTAAATAACTTTGTGCCTTAACAGTTGGCATTTAGGTGGATTTAATTCCACAAATTACCAATGTCCATTACTGTCCAAGAGTTCAGAGCAGGCCAAGTGTTTGCCCTGACTCTTACTGATCATGAAGAGTTGTGGACTGAGAAGTATTTGCTTTTCTCCTAGGAGTCAATGAAGTATACTTTCTTTCTTTAAAAAAAAAAAAAAAAAAAAAAAAAAAAAAATATATATATATATATATATATATATATATGTATATGTGTGTGTGTATATATATATATATATATATATATATATCTTTATGGATTTCAGAGAGAGGAAGGGAGGGGGAGAGAGTAGAAACATCAGTGATGAGAGAGTCATTGATCGGCTGCCTCCTGCACGCCCCCTACTGGGGATGGAGCCCGCAACCTGGGCATGTGCCCTGACCGGGAATCAAACCGCGATCTCCTGGATCCTAGGTCGATGCTTAACCGCTGAGGCACGCCAACTAGGCAATAAAGTATACTTTCTCCCTGCCTCTCCTCCCAGTTTCTGCCTTCCCCTCTTTTCCCTTTGACCTCCATCCTTCTGACTCTGGCTTGCCTGCATCATCTTGACCATCTTGATTCCTGACTGGGTCTTCATTTAGAAGTTTCACTTTTTTGATTTTAATTCTGAATTGTAACCATGTCAACCAGTCATCACTGCTCAAAGTGAAAAGCTGCAGCCCCTCCTTTTAGCAACTTTCTTCTTTAAATTGTTCATAAATCTATTTTCTTCTTTGGGTAATAAGTGACATAAAAATCCACTTGTATCCCTGAAGCTCACATCAATGATTCTCCAGTCCAGCTGAAAACAACTCTCTGGTTCACTATGATAAATCCATTAAGCAGGCATATTTCAGGTCATAAGTTTCTGATAAAGTGAGTCCATGATGAAAATATAATTAGACCTGACTTTTTCACACTTCTGAGCCATCTATACATATAAAACAGCTGCTTTTCACAGCTCCCAGTTCTCTACCTTTCCATATTGGAATTGACATCTGCTATACAGTCTACAAATGCAATATCCAATTTTTTATCACATCTATTCTTTTGGGTGTTGACCAAAGAAATCCTCCATTAAGCATCATCACTGGCTTGGCACTCACAAAGGCTAATTTGATTCTTTCTTCCAGGTCACTATGCACCAGCTCATCTCGCCTTGACATGGGGGTTACTAAAGGAATCAAACTATCAGGCTCTTTTCCCCCTCACATTTTATTTTAGAAATAGTTGCTGGCGGTAGAGATATAAGCACATTTATCTCATGATTTCTTTTCCTCCCGGGGACTTAATAATGCAGATTCTACTGCATTTTACTCTCTTGTTACTATTTAGCCGTTGCTTTTATTTTCCATCTGACTTCTTTGCTTATTATTTCGTACATTCTTCGTGTCAAAACCATTTTACAGTCATTTATTGTTCTGTTAGTACCAGGATAAAGTGGACAATACAAGACATGACTGAAACTCAGAGAATAAATAAAACTACTGTGTTGGGGAAGATCACTGGACCCGGCTCATTGAGTCTTATTAGAGTCCAGGTAGGTATGTGGAGCACAGTTAGAGGAGAATGCAGTGATGGGAAATAATCAGGTAAAAAACCTGACATCTGAAAGGGCTGGCATAAGTGGTAAGAAGCAAACCGTGGAAACTGGGTTTGGAGGATTGACTTCTATATTTAGATTGAGTCATGGCCATTTTGCAGGAGAAACTAGTCTCTCAGAGCATAGCGTCAAGAAATACGATCTTAGGCATGAAATAAAATTTTAAAAAGAGTGTGATGGGAGATGGATTATAAAAATGGCCACAATTATTTCTGCATCCCTGTATCCATGCTGTCTACAATGTGATTCTTCACTTCTCCCGTTATGAATTAGAGTTTGCCCTGGCCAGTGTGGCTCAGTTGGTTGGGTGCCATCCTGTGTGCCAAAAGGTTGCCTGTTTGATTCCTGGTCAGGGCACATGCCTGAGGTGTGGGCTTGATCCCTGGTAAGGGGGTGTGCAAGGAGGCAGCCAATCTGTGTTTCACTCTCACATCAATGTTTCTCTCTTTCTCTCTCCCTCTCCCCCTTCCTTTCTTTCTAAAAATCAATAAAAAAGAATTTGAGTTAATTTCACCATTTCTTGAATCTGGTCTGGCTCTGAGTCTTGGGACTTGCTTTGACCAGTAGAGTATGGCTGAAGTGACAGTGGGCCTATTCTAAACCTAACCATCCAAAAGACCTTTCATGTTTCCCCTGCTGTATTGGATCCCTGCATACTGCCAGGTGGACAATTCTAGTGTAGCCTTCTGGAAGGTGAGAAATGATGTGGAGGAAGGAAGCTGTGCCTAGATTCATCCAGTCTCAACTGAGCTGAAAGTGGATCCCATACCCATTAGTAAATCTAAGACTAGATGAACCATGTATTTCAAATTGCCAACTTACAGAATCATATGCTCAATAAATGGTGCTTTTCCATATGCTTAAGAAATGGCCACTGAATCACTAACTATAAGATGATTTATTATGCATCATAGCTAACTGCTACAACTCCATTTACTGAAACGGGTTGTACACAGTTTGGATTCCATGTTAGAAGATAAGATACATTCAACATCACGATGAGACCCAATTAATATTGACCAACTAAAATATAGAGCAGGAGTCCATTAAGTTTTCCAGAGTATTGGACTTGTTCTAGATTTAGAATGGGATTACAAGGCACTGCTCTAGAGTCTAGAATGTGGAAGAAATCATAGAGATTGTTACTGGAAAATGTATTTTGAGAAAAGCAAGTCAATTAACCTACCTTCATTTATTAAAAGCTGTGTATTAACAGGGGAGGTGGCCTAAAAGAAGTTAAATGGTAGAAGCTTTTACTCCAAGATTTTAAATATTAGTTAAGGGTTTTTGCTAACCAAAAATTTTTATAGAATGAAAGATAGCAGGTTTGGCAAGGATGTGGAGAAATTGGAATGCTTGTACACCATTCTTAGGGATATAAAATAGTACACCCATTATGGAAAATAGTACGGGGATTCTTCAAAAAATTAAAAAGAGAACTACCATATGATCCAACAGCTTCACTGCTGGGTAGATATCCAAAAGAACTGATATCAGGATCTTGAAGAGATATTTGCACTCTCTCATGTTCACTACAGTATTGTCCACAATAGCCAAACTATAGAAGCAACCTAAATGTTCATAGTCAGATGAATGGGTAAAGAAGATGTGGTATATCCATACACTGGAGTGTTATCCAACTTTTAAAAACAAGGAAATTCTACCATATGCAAAACATGGATGGACCTGGAGGACATTATGCTAAGTAAAATAAGCCAGTCACAGGAGGACAAATATAGCATGATGTCACTGATATTAGGTATCTAAAATAGTCGATCTCATAAAAATAGAGTAGATGCTGGTTGTCAGGGGATGGAGAGAGGGAAATGGGGAGTTGTTGTTCAATATTATAAAGTTTCAATTATACAAGATGAATAGCTTACAGAGATCTGCTGTATAACATTATGCCTGTAGTTAACAATACCGGATTGTGCACCTAACAGCTTGTCAAGTGGGTAGTTCTCATGTGAAGTGTTTATACCACAATAGAAAAAAGATTGCAGAAGAGGATCAGTATAAACTAATATGATTTTCAGTTGATTTTTTCCACATTACCATAAATATATGAGGTTTAACAGTTGTAAATATGCCATCATTAAATTTCATAATAGAAGAGAATCATAGAGATTATGTGGTACAGTCCTAATTGCTGCAAAGGGCCCTGGGTAGATCCTGTAAATAGTACATGGCAGAACTTACTGCAACTTTCGCTCACTTCTCATTTGGTGCTTTGCCTATATAATCTAATGAGTTCTTTCAAAAGTTAAATTAGTAGAGAGCATTTACCTCCAGGCCAAAGTCAAAACAGATATGGGTTTAATTTTACAAAAATTGTCAACCTTGAAATTTCTCCCACTTCCTCCCCAGGCGTGATTAGTATTGCTATTCCGATAGCATATTCCATTGCTAAGACATTTCCCCCCTACAATATTTTTCAGAGCCTCAGGATCTATTGCTTTCTAATTAGTAAGAGAGCCACAACTTAGTCTTGGGAAGAAAACAAAACAAAACAGGAAAGTCATTACGATTTTTATTTTCAGCCTAATGAAGAGAAAGCTGATGGAGTAATTTAATAATGTTCTTCCAGATCATAAAGTGTTGATACGTTAGCATTGGTGACCAAATTTTGTCCACTTTTGTGTGTGCAGAGGCACAGTATTAGTGCTCTCTGGTAACTTGTTATTTGTGGCATGAAGACGTAAACACAGGAAAGAAGTGTGCTACTGTCCTGGTCAGTTCGGGCTTCTATAACAAGATACCATAGACCGAGGGGCTTAAGCAACAAGCACTAATTCCCACTCTTCTGAAGGCCGGAAAGTCCCAGGTCCAAGTGCCAGCAGATCCGGTGTTTGCTTCCTGGCTTGCAGGTGCCTGTCCCCTCCGTCCCCTCACGTGGCAGGAGCAGAGATCGGCAGCAGGCTCTCCGTCTCCACTCCTTAGGACACTCACCCCACTCATGAAGGCTCCATTCCCACGGCCCGGTTACCTTCCGAAGGTCCCACCTCCCCACTGCAGGAGTCAGGATTTCAACATATGAATTTTAAGGGGGACACATACATTCAGTCTGTGACAGCTGCTACATAGAGCTTTATATACCAAAAACCTGAAGGGCTGATACAGGATGACACCATGAGATTGACAGAACCTAGAGTAGTCTGGGAAATCCTTTATTTTTGAAAAAAAAAAAGTGGGGTTTTATTTTTTTTTTAAATTTGTAATCCTCACCTGAGGATATTTTTTCCATTGCTTCTGAGGGAAAGAGAGAGAGGAACTTCGATGTAGAGAGACGCATCAATTGGTTGCCTCCCTCACCCACCCCGACTGGGACCGGGGATCGAGCCTGCAACCGAGTTACGTACCCTTGGCTGGATTTGAACTTGGGACCCTTCAGCCTTCGGGCTGAGGCTCTAACCTCTGAGCCAAACCGGCCAGGGCAAAGTGGGGTTTGATTTTGAAGGAAGAATGGAGAACTATCATTAAGGAACAAAGGACCAGAATGCAATTCCGGGAGAAGGGCAAAGAAAATGAAAAAGTTTAGTCCGTCGCTGCTGAGTATTGAATGCGCTAATAGGGACAGCCATGTCATGGAGCACGGAAGGAGAAACACTGTCAAAGCAGAAGAATGGACAAGGTTAACGGGACATTTCCATGCCAGCATGAAGAATTAGGATATAATTTTATGAGCAAACATAACCTGACCAAATGGATGCTGTGAGCCAAGTTAATGCAGACGAAGAGTTTCTCACGTCCAACATACCCCAAGCTTCAGTGATATTTTAGTCATTAACAGTGTGGCAGTTTATTGTTCTGGCCTCATCAAGCCTAACCAGTCCAAATATAACCCAACCGGAGGGCCAAGGCCCCAGGGATAACTAGCACGTAGACTAGCTGGACCGTCTCCCACGCTGGACCGTGATCCTTGCCATAGGAGAGAATCCCCTTATTTCGAAAGGCCCCTGGTGGAATTCCTTTAACCTGGGCCAGCTCTCACCTTCATGAGTCTAGGAAAGCAGATAGTTCAGATTTTCCAGGTAGCTCACTGATTCTTCCATATTTTTCACTGACCTGCCAGTTCTTCTTTTCTCTGAACTCTGGTGCTTTTCACTCTCCCCCCAGCGACACAGAGGAGACTCCCGGGCTGCTGCGTGAGGAAGCAGGTGAACCCCGCCGAGGCTCTCTCCTGGGAGCCGCCGAGGCCCAGCAGCGGGCTGGGTGCGGGCTGGGTGCGGGCTGCCACAGCCAGGCCCCGTGCGTGTGACGACTGCATCTTCCCGGCCCTCAGCACGTCGCTGCACAGATGGCCAAGGCTCATTGGGTGGTTGTCAAGCTGAATCTGTTCAGTGACCTTGGGATATCAAAATGTAAGGAAAAGAAAAGTTGACCTTTTCCTTAATGAGCTTTAAGAATAATATTACACACAGGAGCATCATTATGTATTTAAGCGGAGTAAGTTCCTTTTATTAAGTGCTGAAGTAATTATCTGGTTTATCGCAGATATTTATCTCCCGACCATCTTTGTCTTAATGCTTTGAGACTCCCTGTAATAATTCGTAGAACTACAGGAACAGCTTACTGGAGAAAAGCAGTTTTTATTGTGGCAGAGCCACCGAAGCCCGCCTTTCGTTGCTCCTTGGCTTTCCCGAACAGTCCCTCCACTCTGTGCTCTGCCCTTCTCATTGCTCTCTCTAGACTCATGAGTCAGATGTTCTAGGTGACTTAGGGTAGCTAATGACTCAGTTTCTGAGAGGCTCAGGGGCAGGTGAGTCATCTGGTCACATTATGTCTTAACATTACGTCCCACAAACCATAGGCCCCAGGAAGAACACCAAGCTAGGTTCTCTGTGCACTTGGACATTAATATTTACTCTTGATTTGAGAAGAGCAGGAAATGATGCAGATAAAGCCTTCCCTGATGACCTTGTGTAGCTACTGCAGTGACATAAAATTATCACGACTGGGAGGCCATGGAATGATCTTATAGTGAGGAGCAGGATAGTGTCACAGTTAAAAATGGTAACTGTTTCAAAAGTTGAATTGTCATTAAAAATTAAGTTTAAAATATATTAGTTACATGACCTTGAGCCAGTTGTTCAAACTCTTCAGTTTCTTCATCTCTATAATGGGTACAGTGATACTTGTTGTAAAGACTGAACAAAGTGTTTGGTACATATTAAGCACTCAGTAAATGCCAGCAGGTCCTGCTTTTAGAACCTAATCTCCAATTAGAATTGCTATGGCTTTAAAGTCAGAGAGGCCCAGGTTGAGATCCTGCTGCTACTTTTGAACTTCATGATTGGTTTTGCACTCATAGCAAAGGTGAGCACAGGCTGATTTGCGTAGTGTCACCAACACTGAATTAGAGATGCACACGTTGCACGGAGTTATCAGGGTGAGTGTTCTGGCCAGGCCACTGGATGCGCGAATAGTGAATGTGTATCGTCAGCATCCATGCAGGCTGGTCAGTGCCCCTTGCACTGATTATGTAATAGTTTGACTGTCACATCAAGACAATAGGATCTAAGTGAATGTTGATGATGATATTATATGGAGAGCAATGGAGACAGTCAAGAAATTTCAAAGGAGGAAAAAAGTTATTGTGAGGGTACCCACAGGTGGGAAGCTGCAGAAATGAACTAACAGTTCTATGTCCGGCTCTTCTCTTCACTTTTCTCTCAGGACACAGGTGGATTTTTTCCATGGAGTGTCTCTATTTTCTTGACAAGCTACCTGCTTATCATGGCTTTCTCAGAATTTTTGTTTTCTGTTTTCAAGAGTATTTTCTGTTCACTCTTCTTCCTTTATGTCTTTTTCTTCCTTTAAATTGTTTCGATTCCTTTGTTTTTTAGTTCAGATTTCTGGGGAGGTGATCAGAGAATCCACCTTTATTTCTTTCAGATGCTGGCTGATCAACCTACAGGTAGCTCATCTTTTGTTAACTGCTCACCTCAGCTCTGTAGCTGAGGCCAGGGAGTCGGCTGAGTCACAAGGTACACAATGTGGCCACCAAACAAGAGGAGGACAGGCAGAGCAGTTGCCCCCAAGACCTGTGTGGCCCGAGAAAGCATAATGGCATCTGGAGGTTGGTGATGATGCCCATGGGTGCCCTGGCTTACTCTGGTTGATTGGTTGACATTTTAGTAGTTTACTTATTTCAGCAGTTCTGTTGAAAAGAGTGATTGCTGGTTCTTGTTGAGGATCGGATAATTAGAACCCAGGAAATAAACCAAATTAGGCACTATATTAATGGTCCAGTCAGAGGAAACATCTAATGAGAATTTTGGTCACTTCCTGTAAAATACTGTTAAATTTAATTAAAAGAAGACACTGGTCCAAGAATGGCCCTTTATGTAACAATGGTACAGTATCAATACTGTTCATGGCACGGCAAACAAAGCCAAATACAATGAACACACAAACAACTAATTAGGATATACCATTAGACAAAGCAATTTTGACATGCATATATACATTTACTGACCATTAAAGAACACTTTTAATTGTTCAGAAAGACTTAGCTGCAGTTTTGTAGTATATCTGTAAGACAATTTTGCTTTTTCTTCTATTGAAAAGAAATTCTGCTGTTGTCATATGCTAGCATTGCATGTAACAATCAGTAGTTTGAAATATTTAATAATGAATGCTAATAAAATATTGTTTAAACCATGGAAGAATGAGAGCCAGGTATTCTATTTCTGTGTAGTTCTTTGGGTTGGGCACACTAATTTGTTAATAAATTTACCTCCTATTTTTTTTTAGCTTTAAATAAACTGTTGTCGCCAAAGTGGGTGTTTGGGAATTATGAGGATACTGAACTTCCCTGTTTGACTCCCCAAAATTCAGCAAGGCGCCAAGATAAGTCTCATGCAGTTAGTTAATAAAAGAATAAATAACTCCATATTTTTCACATCTTTGAAGGTAGTAACGTGTAGATTCTTTGCATGTTTAGAAAGTATTAGGAAAGCCCAACGCCCCAAAAGTAAATGGAAGAATATAATAGGTCTGTGCACTGTGTTGCATTATGAAGGTCTTGGCCATCACTGATCCCATTGTGATGATATTTTTGCCCCTTTAGGATTTAATTTTCAACTATTCTAATTACTGAACTTCATAACATCCATGGTTAAGATGGGCTTCCTTGGCGTCGAGGACTGACTTCAGTTGTGTCAGATTCATCAGACAGCCTTGGGGACGACCCACTGAGTAGAATGTTTACCCCTTTAGTTCACAGCTGATTGTAGGTGACACCCAGTTGTTTAGTAGTTTTTCGTGCTTCACACAATGATCTACACACATATGGGTGTCTTACACACATTAATTTGGACAAAAGTTAAAATTAAAACAAGAAGCTTCACACTAGTCTTTTGATGTCTTCCAAACAAAGTTTTATGTATTTTCATATTTCATCATAAATAACTTGCCTTATCTGATATGTCCTTGGCATTCTGTCTGTTTTATTTGACTCTTTGGAAATTTTATTTTAATTTTTTATTTGTTATCTAAGCCAAAAAAGATACATAAATTATTCTTAGTCTTTATACATCTGGTGGTTGAAATACGAAATACTTAAGTGCTTTTCAAATGTTTTAAGTAAATAAGGCAGGTGGCCTGTGCCATGAGAACCATAGGAGATCACAATGTGGTCATAGTCCCCGGGAGTGGCCTGGATAGGGTTCAGCAGAGTTAGCAAAGACTAGAAGCATGAAGCCCAACCTAGAGGCTTTTTCAGACATTATGTAGTTAAGGTTTGAAATAGACTGAAGACACATGAATGGGAGGAAGTTGGGATTCTAAGTGTCTGTGTGGAAGTTTTAGCATAAGATTGCAGATATATCCAAGATTCAAGCTTAGGGGAATCTCAGGCAACACCTATTAAGCATTTAGCCCTAAATGAATGTGGGATGTGCATGTGTGTTTGTGTGTGTGTGTGTGGGGGGGGGGGTGTACTTTACAGGACATGACAAATGACGAAAAATATCACCATAAATTAATGTTTAGCTCTGTTATACTTGGATTCTAGCACTTGAGATCAAGGGAGAAGGCTGTGACTTGAGCTTGACTTTGAGTTCAGTGGGATACGGATAGCGTAGCAAATGCTCCTCAGGGGACCTCATGTGACTCCTGTGAGTGCGCATAGAACTGGTGACTTCCTGGCTTCTAACCCTCAGCATACAGCAAAAGCGACGGGATGTCATTGCGTATGTGCGACCCTGATGTCTCACTTCCTCTTCACTCCTGAACTGATGTAATTGCTGCCGCTTCATGATGTCTCCATATGTAGTAGGACAAAATCCCAGCCATTATTCTGCCGCTTCAGGATTATTATGACTGGCCTGGTACATGTATCTTCCTTTCCTGCTTCTCTGGCTTTCTGAAGTCCCGGACCTCTTGACAAAATCCACAACATGCTTTCTAGCCTGATAATCTCAATCGAAAATACAAATGCATTTGGAGCTATTTTCTAAACTCTAGGAGACATGCAAATGTAAATTGTGTACACCTTGTTGGTAGTTGCGTTTCTCTTTAATTCTCACTCGATTTAGGTATAAGAGGGGAAAGAAATGTAACTTTCATATATTGTCTGTAACTATGTATTTCCCTCCTACAACCCCATCCACAGGTTAATTAAAAACTTACCCAATGTGTCATCTAAGACATTTTCAAATTATTTAGATAATTTGAATATAATTTCCTACTCTCCTCCCAAGACTGCTCTACCCCACACCTCCTGCTTCTCTCCTAAACATGCTGTCTGGGTGCAAGGAGAGGGACGCGTGGGCTTCCCCTCACCTTCCTTTACCCTGGCCTGCAGCGCAGTGCCCTTTGCCCATCTTGGAGCTGTTAGCATCTTTCCTCTGGGGGTGCACAGGGCCACGCGATGCTTCCCGGCTATCTCACCACCTGAGCTCCTGCTGGTGCCACCCAGCCTGATTGTCTGACCGTGAATCCCTTTTGAGTTGCAGCTGTAGGAGCAGAACCCCTAAGGTGAACTCCTGCGCCCAACATCTCAGCCAGATGCTCGGCGGCTCTGCACATGTCCTTTGCTGCAGGAGAAAACCAGGGGACCAGCGCCCAGCAGCCCTCTGCTCTCCACATGGATGCGGGCGCAGCCCAGGATGCAGCCGCCTCCCCGATTAATGAGTGGGGAGCAGAACGAGAATCCCTGCCCCCCACGATCTCCTGAATTATTAGACGTGCTTCCCCAGCGGGACGCCCACATCTGTTCGAGCGCTTCACACGCTCTCCTCCCTCGACCTTCCCTGACACTTGCACCACCCAAGGGGCAGCGGAAATTGTTCCCCTTTCATCGTTTGCCACTCCTTGACTGCAGCTGAATGTAGCGGAGGGCAGAACTATTTGTCGCGCACTCTTCAGACTGCATTCTGTGGCACGGCGTCCCCTGGAGAGGGCCGGGGAACACGGCGAGGACGGGGCCTCCTGGAGCTGTGCCACTCGCAGACTTTGATCTCCACGTAATGGGGGACTTTTGCAGTGAGTCCAACTAGGTCACTCTTGTGAAGCTCAAAGAAGACAGAAAACGATTTAGCACATCTCTCACGAGGACAATAGCCCGGTTTTCAAGGCGGGCGGCCTCCTGAATTTTGAATGTCAGCGGTGTCTTCCTTTTGGCATTTCTTCTGTATAAATCCTGTCGGGCAGACAAGGCCTAGAAAAGGAGGACACTGGCCTCGAAGTTGTCGTCACTCAGGGCCTCGGGTTTTGTATGTAGAGGGAGGCGTCACCTTACCCCTTCTCAGTCCTCACAGGATGACACAATGCGCCTGGAAAGTGTCCTGCAATCTCTCAGGGGCCTGCACCATTAATCAGATCTCTAGTCACGGTCTCCTCGTCGCTTTTGCATTTCATCTCAAAGACTGATTTTTAAATTTTGTCTTTTTTTAAAAAAAATGTCTTTATTGATTTCCGAGAGAGGAAGGGAGGGGGAGAGAGAGAGATAGAAACATCAGTGACGAGAGAGTCATTGACCGGCTGCCTCCTGCAGGCCCCCGGCTGGGGATCGAGCCCACAACCCAGACATGTGCCCAGACTGGGAGTCGAACCCCGATCTCCTGGATCCTAGGTCGATGCTCAACCGCTGAGCCATGCCGGCGGGGCCAGAGACTGATTTTAACCACAAATTAAAGATAAAAACTGTTCAGTTAAGATCAATTCATATTTCTGGAGCCACCAGAGGTTGAGTGGCAGGAAAAAATAAAATTAACAGTTTTTGGAAAGCTATCTAATGACAGAGAGGGCTTGTAACTTTCCATGCTTTAGCGTGGGTAACGTGCACGGCAAGACTCACCCCTGAGCCACAGACGGGGAAACCGAGGCCTGAAGGACTCTGGAAATGTTTTCGTCTCATAGACTGGGAAGCTGCGGGGACGGAACTGAGCCCCAGCCATAACGAGCTGCCGAGCCGTTCCTGTCCCTGAGGTGCTTGGTACTACTAAGAGAATGTTTAAACAAATTTAAAAAGGCACCTCCCTGCTCGTTAAAGAGTTCCGTGAATTAGGGGTGTGAGGGGTACATGTCATGCCGCCGTATGGTTCAGTATCAGTGGATTTTTGGCAGTTCCAGTTCCTGTGGGTTTTGCCCTAATAACTTCAAGGCTGGGCGTGAGAGTGTGTCAGTCAGTCAGACTGTTTTACGAGCACAAGTGTCTGCTGGTTCCTTAGCTGTGTTTTGCGGCTGCCAAACAGCACACCTCCTCTCCTTCCCCTCCTGTGTACACCATACCGTGGTTTGAATTTCCTGACGTCTGTGTTCTCACTTCATTTTGTGTTTAACCTTGGCTTAGATCTTAGTTATTTCCAGGGAAAATGTGACACACATTTCAGGAACACCGAGCTAGATTTCGGAACGATGCATTGCACGTTCAAACTCATTTAATATTCAACTTTACCTGCGATCTAATTCCCCTGTCACCTCCCAATACGTTGGGTGAGCAGGACTGTGTAATCTGTGCCTCCGTTTCCTATTTCACACTGATCCTTCTGGCCTTATGCATCATGCTTCGTGTTTTTGTTACATCTTATCGGACCTGATCTTATCACAGGATGCTTCATTTTCTCCTATAACTAAGATTTACTGTGCCCACGGGTTCTCAAATTTTAGATGCTATTTCATTTTAATTTTGTGTGATTTTTTGAAACAACATTCATAATTACGTATGGAGCCTTGCTTTGCCTGAAATTAAAGTTTGTCATTAATTTCCTTTTGCAACTGGGCCCAGCTTGTCTGACACCAGGTAAGTGGTTACGTGAACAGTGAATGTCTTATTTGAGTCCTAAAAGCAAAACCTTTGTTGTTAAAAAGAAAAAAAAAAATCTGGTACAAAAGGAAATAATGTTTTGAGGTTAGCTGGGGTCACGTTCCTTAAGTGCAATAGCGATTCCATTTTTACTTGAATTAATTCTTACCGGGTTTTGTTTAGAGAACAAGCTTTCTCATTGGCCTCTGAACTCTGAGTTAGACATGGCTCTTCCAATGCTTAAGAGCTGCTGAAATAAGACTCGTTATAGATATAATGGGCATGTGTGCAGATCTATTTTTCATACCCCGTGGAAGTAATTTCCAGTAACGGTGCTGCTTTTTTAGCTAGCAGAAGGAGCCATAGGAGTCACCTGCTTAAGGAACAATGGCAGACTTTAAAATAGGAAAAGCAAGAGGAGAAATAGTTGTGTTCATGACAGTACTTCTCTCCATGACCTCAGAATCCCACTTCCAGGAATGTCACCCAGAGGAATAATCGCAGAGACACACACTCAGCGATGTGTTAAGAAATTCTTTGTGGCTTTTTCAAAAATATATAATATCAAATACATTAGAAACAGTAAAACATCCAATAACAGGAAACTGATAGAATATGGATTCTCCACAATAAGCTCCACTGTCCTTAAACATTATGAGTCTGATGAGAAGAAATAACATGGGAACAGAAGGTGAAGGGACTAAGAAGCACAAATTGGTAGTTACAGAATAGTCACAGAGATGTAAAGTGCAGCACAGGGAATATAGTCAATAATATTCTAATAACTGTGCACGATGCTGGTGGGGACTGGAAATAGCGGGGGAACCACTCTGTAAAGTACATGATTGTCTAACCACCCTGCTCTCTGAAACTAGTGCAGAATAATATTGAATGTAAACAGTAATTGAAAAATTAAAAACCGACCTGGGAAATGGTACACAGAGTCAAGATTAAAAATATAAAGCTGCAAAGTAAAATATGAAAAACAATTAAAACTGTCTACAGTTATAATACCAATTAAAAAAATAGTTTATGCAGAGAAAATAGATAAAAATGTCACCCCCAAATGACAGTAGTTGTGTAGAACAGTTGGTGGAATTAGGAGTGAATTTTAATTTTTATTAAATTTGGGAAGAAACAATGTCTAATGTTTTCTTTTTTTTTTTAAAACAATGAAAACTATACTGGGCATTTCGCAAAAATCAAGGGTGACTCTTTTCTCCAGAATAGGCTTAATTCTTAGTTTTTGTTTGTTTGTTCGTGTTAAGGCAGGAGAAAGACTAAAGAGAACACCAAAGGTAATTTATTATGCCTTTGTTCTTTACTCAAAATAATACTCTTCTACCCTTCTGGGAGACTACCCAGCACCCACACATCCTATCAGATGTGAATCTCTCTCTCCAGGGAGACTCCTGTGCCCCCAGTGGCTCGTGTCCGAGGGGAGGACCTGCGGAACAGCCAAGCTGTGGGCTAATGTATAGAAGTGGTGGCATTCAGGCACTCGAGGAGGCTCCCATGGCAGGGCCTTCTCTGCGCCTTACTGCCATTAATTAAACAGTAGAGCAGCACCGTTTGCGAACCCAGAGCTCCCAAAGAAACCTGGAAAGGATTATCCCTAACTGCATTTGTTGCATAAAGTGAAACTGAAGTGTTTTTAAAGAGTGCGCCCAATTCTTGACGCAGCTTGCTCGAGCAACGGTAGGTTGTAAGCTCTGAACATTATTTTCAGGCCCAGCTTCCACTCCTCTCAGGCGTCCCACCCCAGGCCCCTCCGCCGCACCGCTGGGCCAGAAGCCTTGCCTGCTTGTCCTCCACGCTGGCTGACTCTGAATGCCACCTGCCATTCCCCTGGGCGCCTGCCTCCCCGCAGACCTCTGCTGTGATGGATTTCCCTCCCACCTTTTTACAGCCTGGGACCTGAAAGGGGGGTGCATCTCCTCTCCCTTCTCCTTGCCCTGCAACTAGACCGTGTTTTCCTCTCAAAACTCCTGCTCCTCCCGCTTTTTTTTTCTTCCTGTGAAGGGAATGTAACCCAGGACAGCACCTGCCCCATCTTCCCAGCAGTTTTTGGAAAGCTTCTGCAGCTGGTCCTCGTGTTTTCTGTTCCTTCTTTTTCAGTGCAGATTTCATGGCCCGTCAGAATAAGCTTTTTTCTTTTGCATACACCTGCCATTCCCTTGCACTTCTCTGCCGTGTTCTAGCAAAATCCCAACCCTCATTACGTCTAAATTCCTCCTTACTCCGCGTCTGCAGCTGAGCAGTGAGCAACTTGGCTGACTGATGTCATTTGAATTTCCACTGTGGGTCTCAACTGCGTCCTTAGATGTCACATTTTTTCCTGATGGTAACCTGCTCTCTGGAGACAAACCGGTATCTTCTCTGCCCTCCTCCTGCACCTCACCTCCTCCACTTCGACCTCATTGCCCCCTCACCAGCTCTGCCCGGGCGCCTGCCTCCTCCTGCTCTAATGGGTGGCTTTCTCCTCGCCTTGCCCCACGGAAAGACACCGTTAATACATTGCTCCTGTCCCACTGGCTTATTCAAGGAATGCTGTGGCCTCTCATTCTTGACTCCTTTTATCCTCCTATCAGCATACAAACATAAAGAAGAACTACCTCTCGTGTTTAAAAACAAATCCCACTCTAAGCTCCACGAGCTCTTCTCACTGCTATCTCATTTCCCTGTTCTGCTTTATGATAAAGGTCCTTGAAAACGCTGTCCCCGCTCACTCACGCCTTCTTTGCTTCTCAGTAACCGCCAGAGAAGCTGGCCTCCTCCACTCTACTGAAACCACTTTTGGCAAGTTTAACAAAGAAGGGTTGTGTGGGATTTTTTTTGCCCTGGCCACTGTTGCCCAGTGGTTAGAGCATTGGCCCGCACACTGAAGGGTTGCGGGTTCAATTCTCATTCAAGGGCATGTACCTGGGTTGTAGGTTCGAATCAATGGGAAAAAAAATCCTTGGGTGAAGATTAACAAAAACAAACAAAAAGCAAATGAGTTAGTTGTGTTTTTTTTTTAAAGAAACTAGGATTTGGTGCATATGTATTACTAGGAAACCTCCTCAGATACACACACAGACAAGATGGAATATTGCCATTTGCAGCAACATGGATGGATCTTGAGAGAATTATGCTATGTTAAATTAATCAGATGGGAAGGGGGGGAACCATAAGATTTCACTCATATGTGGAATATAACACAGAGAGCAACACACGAGAAAACAAAGGGAACAAGCTAGTGTGTCTGTGCAACAGCAGAGGCTCCTCCGAGAGGGGGGAGGAGAAGGGAGGGTGCGGAGCGGGAAGGGGGCAGATGTGTGCTGTTGGAAAGGGGGCTGCTCGAGGGCCTCCTGGAAGAATCCTCTCCTTTCCTTTTCCCACCACGGAGACGAAGAGTCAAGATATTATAAAGTTAATATTATACTTAACCTATTAAAGGCAAAACGAATATAGATAGCTAGTGCTCGTTTGTTCTAAGCTTGAGTTTGGTGGCAACAGCCCACAGTGTACGATGCAGAAATGACCAGACTGTAGTTTCCTGTCACACTGACAGTTCCTAGGCAGGGGTTTTTAAGTCTCAGTTTTACTAGTAATTTGTTCAGTCTATTTCCTTATTGCTGGGATTGTTTAATTTTTAATTTTAATAATACTCCATTTTGTGGAAGTTACGTTTTTGCCAAGTAAGTTGTTTCATTTCAACTTTATCTAGATTAAGAGATTGAAGAATGTACTTAATACCACTGAGCTGTGTACTTCTAAAAAATGGTTAAGATATTAAATTTTATGTTATTTGTGTTTTACCGCAATAAAAAAATTAAGAAACAGAAAGATTTTATAAGCTGAGAGATTTTTTTTCCTTAATCAGGAAATAATTAGCATATAGTCTTTAGACTTAGTATTGTTTTTAGTATTTTTATTTTTCTCTCCATCCTGTGAATATATATTTTTTTCTGTTCATAATGAAGTTAACTTAATAAGAAAGTTAAAGAGGTAGCTAGACAAACTCCATATATATGAAAATTTAAAAGAAACTGTTCAGTAATCCATAGGTGAAAAATGAATTTTAATGAATATTAGAGAAATTTTAGCACTGACAGCAAGGTAAAATAGCACACAGAAACGCCTGCAGCATGGAACTGAGGTGGCATTTAAAGGGAAATGGATGGCCTTACATGCTTATGTCAGAACAGAGTAAGGTATAAGCAGTAACGAGGAGAGTAAAGCCACAACTACACAATAAAAGGGCAGACGATCAGAGTTATGCCAGCGATTTTTAAAACTGAGATTAAATAGGCACATTTCCCCAGGGGAAAATGACACCTTACCAAATGTATCTTAAAAGAGAAATCAGAAAACCAAAAAACACTGAAGCAGCAAAGGAATGGAATCGATAGCTTAAAAACTTCTCTCGAGAAACACTAGACCCAGAGAAATCCAGAGGCAGATGTTCCCAAATACGTAAGAAAGGGGTCATTGTAATGTTACTCAGACTCATCCAGAAAATAGAAACAAACAAAAAGAAATGTGTCCTCAACAGCTCACTTTAAAGGACAAACACAGCTCTGATAACAAAAGCAAGGACAGCAAATGAGAAGAAAATTGCAAGCCTCTCGCAACCATGGACATGTATGCAAATCAAGCAATGTATACAAGAGATAATATAACAGATGGGTTTATCCCAGGACCGCGAGTTTAGTTTAATATTAGAGATCAATTAATGTGATTTATCTCAATAACATATTAAAGGGGGGGAAACTATCGGATAATCATAATAGATGTGGGAGGAAACATCTAATATAATTCAACATCAATTCATAGTAAAAATCTTTCCACAGATGGGGAATAGAAAGGCACTTGCTTAACCTCATGAAGGAAATACACACACACCCCCCTTCAGTAAATGTCATTTAAAAAAAAGTTATTGAGTTTATTGTGGTGACATTGGTTAATAAAATTATATTGGTTTCAGGTGTATAATTCTATAATACATCACCAGTCCTGTGAATAGAATATTAATATGTTGATGACTATTTAGTGCATAATTTATTACTTCAGTTGTTTTGACATAGGCTTTCTCCCTCTCTCTTTCTCCCTCCCCTCCCCTCCCCTCCCCTCCCCTCCCCTCCCCTCCCCTCCCCTCCCCTCCCCTCCCCTCCCCTCCCCTCCCCTCCCCTCCCTTCCCTTCCCATCCTTTCACTGCCAGGCTTAGTGCATCATCTAGATTTGGGCAGCTTAGCTGTTTTCAGTGGATGCTGTGGTCCACTATGATCTTTATCTAAACTTTAAATAACTTTCTCTCTCTTAGGAATTAGCAGTATTGAAGCAATATCCTGTACCAGTGCGATGTGTGTGTATTTGTATCAGTAGTATTTTCCTATTGATTTTCATGTTTTTTTCCTGTCTCTTTATATTAAAGTTTGTTCGACAATTGCTTTAACCCTTACCAAGGATATATCTTCATGATCTGAGAGAGAGAGGAGGGGTGGGGAGAGAGGAGACAATCAGGTTATAGGGACCCTTAGTTTACTTAACATGTAATTTTCAGGTTCCTGGCACTGATGGGGAAAAAAATTCCCTACCACCCTCTGCTCTTTAGGCCATGCTTCCAAAGGGCATCATTTTCTGTCAGAAATCACTTCCACTCTTTTTTTTCTTTTTGATTTCAGTAGAAAGGGGATTGAATTTCAAGAGTCACCGCTGCTATGCTGCTCTCAGAAACAGAAGCAAACAAAAATCACATTGCGTGTTGTCTGAGGAGAAAGAGACGGGGGAGGGGGGGGAATGTGAGTTGGGTCAGATGCCCGGGGCGCTCACTCCCACCCGGATCCCTGGGCCAGGCACGGTGCAAGGAGCTGCCTGGAGCTCAGCAACGGCCTCAGCTCCAGCCAGCCTTCTACCTGGCAGGAAACAGAAATAATAGCAGGCAAACAAAATCTTGAGAAATCATCACAGAGAAACCTAAATGGGCTTTTTTGTATCCTAAAGCTTTTTCAGGTGACAAATCAATAAAGTGCATTAATATCTGGTCTAAAAAAAACTAGAAGATACATATTCAAACTATTGAAAAAGAGGATGATGGAATATTTCTTTTGTTTCTAAAAGCATTATTTATTTGCTGCTTATCTCTTATGATTTTTCCCTCAGGAAGAAATAATACAATTTTGAAAATTATTTGAAATTTGATTTTAAGCAGAGAAATGAGTTGCAGGATAACGTATTTCTGGCTGTTATTTCAAAGATGGATTTTTGGGGGGATAAGATTGGAGTCAGGGATATTCATTTGGAGGCTGTTACAGTATTTTGGGTGGACTGTTGGTATTGGTGTGTTTGTAAAGTTTTCTTTACTGAAAACATGCTGTGCAGGCCAAGCCAGACACGAGGAGGGCAGGGGGCTTCATGTAATTAAATTTGCTCCTTATGTCCCCAGGGGCAGGGGTATGTGTCATTTTCATTGGTCGGTTGGCTGGTTTTTTCCTAGTGCTCGGTTCCCACCGGCTAGTGCAGTGCCCGCTTGGAGGGGGCTCTCGGTAACTGTTGGGGCGGTGGACACAGAACTGCAGTGAGATAATTTATAGATGGCAGAGTGAAGATACCTCCATCTTTTTCCATCTGAAACAGCTCAGAAAACCAAAGAGGCTAAAAGCCAAACGAGCAGGTACTTGAAAATCTCAAGTGACAAAAATCAGCCGGGATTAGGAAGGGGGGCCCTGGGAAGAAAGGATCCCTGGGCTGCGGGAAGGCGCTGGAGGGGATCCTTAAGGCAGCAAAAGCTGGCACGGCACCCAGCCCCCAAATCCGAGGGGGCCAGACAGCAGTACTGTTTGTCACAAAAGATCCAGACACGAAGCCACCTGCGAAGCTTTCTGTGTGGCACCTTGGCACCACAGAACTGCAGGGAGTGGAGGACAGGGTGAGGGGGTTGGGTAAGGTAACAGGGCAGGGACTGTCCCTAAGGTAATGTCTGGAGGGAAGATTTGGAATTGTTGGCAGACCTGAGGCTGCAAATTTCTGAACGTCAGGGCTAAGTGAAGGCTGAAGTAATTCCCTCCTCCCTCGCTTTCTCTCTTGCTCTCTCTCTCTCAAACACACACGTGCACTCGTGCGCCCGCGTGTCCCGGGGGACCCCACTCTGAATCGGAGGCGCACTGCACGTCTCGCAGGAACTCTCCATCAAAGTCCAGAAAAAAGCTGACCCAGAAGGGACTCACCCAGTTCAAAGCGAACAATGTTTCAGAAGGAACCGGCATCTCTGTGTATCGATGAGAATATATTTTCCAAAAAAATAAAAAGAGGAAGGAATGGAGCCAGAAAAGCAAAAGGCAAACCCAGAAAACTACTGTCATGGGGTGGAAGAAATATTGTGACCAAAGGCATTGCCATGAAGTCAAATGTTTCAAAGAAATAATCCTAATTTCTAACATGAGTTTGGTGCAGAGACATGATTGCAGGTAAGACGTTATGACTATGTTTCAACAGAAACAGAGGAAAACTGAGTAGGCAGAGCTCAGGGAAAAGCTGGAACAGAAGAGTAAAGCGAGCACAAAAAACGAAGACCCTATTAGAAAAAGCAGAACAAAACCACGCAAACAAAACCCCTTAGGGACTGTTTAAAACACAATAAAAAAAAAAAAAGAAGATGGGACAGATGGAAGAAAGTGAGCACAGAAACCAGAAACGCATAATAAATTAAATAGGGTTATAGGGAAAAAAGAGAGAGACACTGAAAATAGCCAAAGGATCGCCAAAATACATTTAGCATCCTCAAATTTAAAAAAAACACCACAACCACAAAGGTGGTAACTGAAAATGTGTTCTGAAATATCATTCAAGAATACGTTCTAAAAGTAAAGTATTTGAAACCACCTCATGCCTCAAGAAAAATTAGTAAGGGATGGTTAAAACTGAAACACAACCTTGTAAGGTGGTGATGCATTTCAAAGATAATATAATTTGGGGGGCATTCCAGCAAGAAGATGAAATAAGTTCTAAAAGAGAAGTATCAGGCTGGCCTCAGAGTTCATACAATACACATCCTGAGGAAACTGGAGGGAGATGCACAATGCTGCGGTAAATAAAACATGAGCAAAATGTCACTGCGAGAGGAACAGTCGGGATTGAAAGGCAGCAGCAGTTACTTTTGATCATAGACACATTATAAGAATGTATTTCCTATAAATCCACTTTGGAGAAACCGTTAAAAATAGACCTCAATTGAACACCAGTGGAATAGAAACGGGGTAACAAAAGAACAGGGGTGTTAAATCCATTTAACTTTAAAACTAAAGGAGAAACAATTCTTGGAATCACACACAGTTCCTGTGAATACTGTGAATTGAATGATAGTGAAAAAAACAATGCGACTAGGGAAAGCTGGGATGGAAATCAGAGCTGTGTAGAATATTGTTTCATCTTTCATAATCGGAAGTCTAAAAGCCTCCTTTATACCTGATAGTTAACAGCATCGGAAATGCAGTCAATAATATTGTGATGACTCTGTGTGGTACCAGGTGGGTCCTGGCAGTATTGGGGAACATTTTGGAAAGTCTGTTTATCTAATCACTGTGCTGTACACCTGAAACGAATACAAAATAATATTGAAAGGAAACGGTAATTGAAAACATTTCACGTGTATCTAAAACGTTTGAGGACTGGGCATAGTTTAAGGCAGCGTTTTTCAGCTGGTGTGCCACAAGAATTTTTAAAACCTGACTATTTCGTCAAGGGCACTGACCCCTGTGACGACAGCCAACACAACAACAGCCATCCGGGTGAACGAATTTTTGGTCCCAGAATTTTAGTAATTAGTGTATGTGTGCCAGGCGACGGAACAGGTTTGAAAGCGTCGGTTTACGGTGTAGGGTAAGCATTAGAGTAGCTAATCGTGTAGCAGCGTCTACCAAGCTGCTTGTCGGAGAGAAGCAGTTGGCGCTCCGTCAGTGCCTCCCACGAAACGGAAGATCAAGGATGCTGAATGCTGCTGTGGGCATGAAATTAAACACTAAAATGACCCAGCACAGGAGAACAAATTTCCAAAGGAAAGGTACCTATCCAACCCCCACACAAACAAGCAACGACGTTATACAGAACACAGAAAAAAAACAAAGCAATAAAAGAGAACGCATAACATAACATAGGATGCTGGAATGAGCATGAATTATATATTTTTAATATAAATGGGATACAGTTATTGGGGAAAAAGAGCCTCAGACTGTATTACAAAGCAGTGCCTGTAGTGTTGTATATACAGGGCGGGCATACGTTGGTTTACAGTTGTAATACGAGTAAACATAATAATGAATAAATAATAATAAAAGAATAAACTCTGTGTTTGCCTTATTCACTACTGAACCCACATATTTTAAAGTTTATGATTTTAATATAGGCAAGGATAAACTGGGGCAAAAGGCCTTTCGTGTTATAGAGAAGGTTCTGTGGGTTGAATTGTGTTCCCCCAAGAAGATACATTCAAACCCGCACCCCCGGTGCCTGTGAATGTGACCTTACTTGGAAATGGATCTCGCGGGTGTAATCAAGCTGAAATAAGGTCGCACTGGATGAGGGTGGTCTCTAATCCAAAGGCCCGTGTCCTTACGAGAGAGAAACCTGGACAAAGGCACACAGAGGCGTGTGTGAAGCCGGGGGCAGGGACTGGAGACGCGGCTCCAGCCTCAGGGGCCCCACAGGTTGGCCCGACTCCCAGAAGGTCGGAGGAGGCCGGGGCGCGCCCTCCCCTGGAGTCTTCAGAGCAAGCCTGGCCTTGTGGACACCTTGATTTGGGACTTCTGGCCTCCTGAACCAAAAGACAACACATTTCTTTTGTTCCAAATGACCAAGTTTGTGGTATACTTTGTGAAGTTTGACAATATGCCATGTGCATGTATTACCCATCAAAAAAGGTACAGAAAAAAAAGATAACCTAGGTGAAAGAACTGTAGAAGACACTTCACACAGGTAGTTTATACTGACTTAAACAGTATAAATTTTTTCTTCAAAACTTTAATATTACACTCTGGCCCGTGTGGCTCAGTTGGTTGGGCATTGCCCAGTGCACTGAAAGGTCACGGGTTCAGTTCCCAGTCAGGGCACATTCCCTGGGTTGCGGGCTTGATCCCCAGGAGGAGGCGTGCAAGAGGCAGCTGATCGATGTTCTACTATCACATCAATGTTTCTCTCTCTCTCTGTCCCTCTCCTTCTCTCTCTCAAAAAAAATCAATTAAAAAAAACCTTCAGTGTTACGTTATTTTGTGTATTAGAATAGTTCCATTTACTTTTTTAGAGACTAATATACACACTGAATTTACAGATACGCTTTCAAAATATGTAGACTAAGTCAGAAAGTCATCAGTTCTTTCGCCATTGACTTGGTGGCCCCTTTATGCTTAGTTCAGGCATGAAAAATTCAAGATAAAATTTTTCTAACTTGCAGTTGTCAAGCCATCGTTTCCTGTAGGCTTACCTATTTATACATTTGAAGCAGAACTGTTGACCTCTGCCCATTCGCATAGGTCAACTAATGAATCCTCCAAATATTTAATTTATACCCAAGGTATATCTAACCCAGAGGCTCCGATCTATTTTGATTTAATTTGCCATTCTACTTCTTTATTTTAGAACAGCCTGAATATTGACTACAGAGATTGTAGTTTTCATTAAAATTCCAACATGGACCTTTTCATTCACTCAACAAATATTTACTGAAGCTCTGGGCGTATGTAGTTTGGGGATATTTGTATAGAAGATAGTGGAAGAGAGAGCCACATGTTCTGAAATGCCTTATAAGCTTCTGGCATTTTGCTGAAATGTAAAATCTTTATTTACATTTACGTTCAGATTACATTTATTGAATGACAGACATTAGTATATAAAAGTAAATGGTTACTAGGCTTAGTGCAGTCATCACATCGTCAGGTATAAAATGCTGAATCGCTATGTTGTACACTTGAAATTAATATAATATTTTATTGTACTATATTTCAATAAAACATGATAAAAATAAATACATGGGTCATGGTCACTGATCCATCTAGAAGTATAGAGAGATAAATGGGTTTTTGATTGTAACGCAGTGTGGCGAGTGAGTTTATGGAAAGGTTTATATGAGGGGCGTGGAGAGCGAGGGAAAATCTTGCTGGAGATGGTGATTCTGAGTCTGAAGAGATGACTCAAACTTAACTGGGGCAAATACAGAGAGTCCTGCCTGCTGGTGAAGCGCTAGTTCTGAACCCCGGAATCCACACCTTGCTGGCTGAGTGACCATGGGCAGGTTGCTCAGCCTCTCTGTTTAGGATGGTGCATCATAGCCCAGGCCGCCAGTGTTGAATGCGGATTCAGTGAGGTAATTGAACAATGCCGGGAGTGTAGTAAATACAGTATAAATGTAAGTTATTATTATTCTTATGACTAAGTAGGGCCGAGAAGGAAGGGGAGGGCAGGCAGGGGAGTGACGGGAGTGAGGGCACAGAGACACGGAGAGAAATACAGTTCTGCTGTAGGACCAAGTTCAAGGGAGGAAGACAAGAGCAGATGCTGCAGAGGCAGGCAGCGACCAGATCCCTGTGGCCCTGAACGTCATCTTTAGGCACCTGGAAATCATGCCGATGCGGGGACATTGTCTGCAGAGGGATCTTGTGGAGAGAAGGCGTGGGGCCCTGGGTCCCGGGGGTTCCAGCTTGAAACCAGGTTTTGATGGTGATCGGCAAGGAAGGGGACATTCACGGCACAGAGGAGATAAGTGGGGGAGCAGGAGCTAAATGCCATCCTTCACAGCCCCTTGCCCCATTTTTTAAAATCCCAAATCTCCCCTTAAACAGCTAAGCCTTGCAACTTGCTGGGTTGAGCATTACAGAAAATAAAGAGGCGAAAGAGCGCCCCCTGACAAATGGTGCCCCCCTCCAAGTAAAGGAGCCCCTCAACCGCCCTCTGTTCCTGCGGGACTGGCCGGGAGCCGCGCAGCCTGTAATGATTCAGTGTCCACGTCAACTCACAAAATGGAAGTGACAGGACAGAGTCTCACCCGATATTCCCAACGTTCACATCTCATTTCCAGACATCACTGAACCTTCATCCATTACAAGAACATCGGATTCATAGAAATCGAGTCTTTCTCTTTCTGTTCGACTTGATGCGGCATTTTGAAGAGATCCGGGGCGTTTGCTGTCTCTGCTTGGACACATTTGAATTCTACACAGATGCTTTCAAGATCTTAGTTGCTGAATCTGCGTTGTTAGGATGAAATCCTGAGCCTTTTTGATTTAATGTGAGAGCCTCCACATTCTCAGCTGTGTTGTTTGGTGCCTGTGTTTCTTTTGCCTGAAAAATGCCATCAGGATGCATCAAAATAAACAAAATTCTCTTGAAAAGAACTTTCTGTCCGAGAACAATAGGATAAGTAGCTGGAAGGGGAACAAAGAAGCCTAAAGGGGATGCACAGTATAAGCGAGGGACTGAGCAAGAACAAAACCCGTGCCTATTCTACGCCTTTGCTAAACTCTGTCTCATGGCAACGTGGTGGGATATTTGGAGAACGCCCCCCACCCCCTTCCCATAGAAGAAGCGTTTGGATTGAAGACGTGAGCTCAGTTTCCCTTTTTAGTGTGTGTTTACTTTGCATTTCAAAAAGTTGCATGGGCGCTGATTCCTAGGACATCCGTATCTCGGTCCTTCTGTACTGGCTACAGATGGAGCAAACTGAGTATATCAGGGCACGTGGAGCTAGCATCCCGTGCAGCTATACCCGTGAAATCAGGATTTGAAATAGAAGAAAATACTTCCTTTCCCATAGCACGATCTTACTATTAGAGTGACTCAATCATTAAAAAAAATTTTTTTTCAAGAAGTAGCCTGGGAGATTACCTAGGACATATATTTTCATTCCGGTGTCATGCTGCACTGGGATTAAATTACATGGAAACATAGTAAGAAAAATGTTCCCGTTTCAGTGCTCTGTTGGTGGCTGTGTTTACTCCCCGGCAGTGGTGTGGAAGCTGCCTTGCAAGATGTCACAGGAGCTGATTGTTTGCATCTCCTGTCATCTTTGTTCAGACACGTCACCTGGGGAGCTTGAAATTGGCCATGGGCGGAGTATTTACGCCACAGAAATACAAGTACTGCGAGTCACCCCCCTCCCTCCGAGGTGGTTAAGCATCAGCCAGCAGCACATCCCCGGGGAAGGGAGGGTCCCCGGACTGGAAGGACTGGGACCCGGGGCTCAGGGCCTTCTCTGGCAGGTAGACTCCGAGCAGCATTTCCCTCTCACTGCCTTTAACTGTAGAGTCTCATTTATGCCAGAATGATACTGGTGGGGCCTTTACAGTAATGAAGTGTGTAAAGACAGGAAGTGTCTTTCTTTAAATATATTTATTTAAATCAATAAGAAGGATGGGCCCAGTTTTTTAATAAGTGACAATAGTACAGACAGTATGTAGGTAAAGCAAAATCAGGAGGGGGCACTGGTCCATCTAAACGTGGGACACACAGCTCTGAACAGTTTCCCAGCGTTTATTACCGTGTCGTCAGTGGGTCTTAGTTCCCAGCCACAGTTTCCACCCTGATGAACAGCCTGGAGGAGTGAAGCTGGGTATCAAAGGAATATGCTTCCTTCCTCTTTGTCTTTCATTTTCTTTGGCTTTCTTCACCCCGCTGCAGGCTTCTGTGGAGACCCAAACGGGGATTCCTCTCTTGCTGCGGCTGGCCATCTCCCGCAGGCTCTTTCTCAGTGTTTGCGGTCATTAACTTAAACACAGAACTCCTTCTTTCTGGTTCCTTTGTCAGATCCTAGACACCTTCCCAGGGCTTGTATGTGAGGGCTGGGGAAGGATTGATGGCCGGGGAGGGGAGACATGTGAGCAATTTTGTGGCTTCAGAGGTCTCCTTTGTGATTTGTTTTTCGATTTGTTTGCCCGGGGAGGCAAGCAGACGGCATGGGGTTTGGAGACTAGACTGTGGCGAGTATATCATCACTGGAATGGTGACTTTGATCGCCTCCTTTCCACCGTTTTATTGATATCTAAGATATATAAACAAGACCAACGCCTTCCCATAACTCAAACCGACCGCTGATTTATATGGCCCTCTATAGTCTCTCACTGACATGAGCATCAGTGGTTTGAAAGAAATGTGTTATTTAACCCCTTCTCTGACTGTCATTCTCTTCAAAGACTATTTCTGGGGCTATATAAAGGTGAAAACATAAGAAGATGTGTAAAATAGTTTTGAAATCTGTCAATGTTCAATACAGTGTGTGGCAAACATAGGTTTACAGGTGTGAGTACGCAAAACACAGTTAATTCTTGTATTATTATTTATTAATTACTGTATTATTTTCCAGACGGATAACCATAAACCTCCTTTTGCCCCACCCTGGATATAGAAGCCAGGAATTTGTTATTTCTCCTTTCCAAAGACATTTTTGTCTTTGGCATTCAGTCTCCTAGAAAAGTCCAAAATGGAGAAAAAATAATTTTAAAAGAGTTGAACTAGAAGATAATGTGAAACCATTGCTTGAATGATTTTTAGAAAGCAGTAAGTTTTGCTGAAACATTCCATCTAGATTTCCATTTGTTCTTCATGTAAAAAATAAATCGAGGTAGATAGGAGTCGAGTCACCACTCAGGCATAAGACACTTCACATTGTCTTTCAAATACAATCACTATCAAAATGACAATTACAGCATAGAAAATGCTTGTGCTTTTTGTCCCTGTTTAGCAGACAGCTGTAGTGTGTGTGTATTACTGTACTGTGACATCAATTTGCTTTTCTACTACACCACCACCAAAATCCCCTGTCCTTAACAAGAAAAACAGCTATCTCAAAATAAATATTCTATGGTCAAGATTTTTTTTAAAATAATGAATGTGGAGAAATCCCAAGTGGTCATAATTTTCAGACACCCAATGTGTTTTCTAAAACATCATCCAAAATTCATATCTTGAATGAGAATTTTATTAGGGAAAGGAGGAATGGAGACTGAGTTACAGGGAAGAAAAGAAAGGAATTAATTATCTGATTCTAGGGTCATTGAGTGTTACATCTTACTTCATATCATGTCATGCATAATGACATATTGCTGAAAGAGTATTAAGAAGTCATAACCTCTTCCTTTTATAGAAGACACTGGGGCCCAGAGCAGAAAGTAACTTGCTCAGGCCACAAGTTCTTCATAGGCCTGCCAGGAGAATCCAGTTTCCCCCATCCTTTCCCTGTGGGTATTTGGCTACCCCCATGTATAAAACAAAAATTTAATGTGATCATAACAAACATCAGGTTGTATATGTTACTTATAATTCAACAAAACATATTCACTGTAAATCTACTAAAATAGAAATGTATTCTCTTTCACTTTACAAATCTTTGCACAAATGAGTGTTCAGAACATAATATTAAAAGCCACTTGCACTGGCTCACACACATATTAGATGTTTAAAAGAATTCATACGCTCGGCTGTCCTGTTTGCCCTTTCATGTATGAAGGTCATGGCAAGTGTGGACTTAAGGGGGCATTTTCAAACTGTGCAAGTGTGGGCTCATACTCTCTCCCTATACATCTTCGAGAAGTAGTCAGAAACGTTCTGTAGATGAGGGAGGTCTGACTAGGACCGCTCCCCAACTGAGACAGGCCGGGAAGCAGGGCAAGTGGAACAGGGAAACTGAGACAGATAGCTGAACAAACTGAGGCATTTACAGCCAGACAGAGAAGGCTACTTCCCTGGAGATAACAGCTAGGCCTCAGTTGTATTTCAGCTCCAGGCCCAGAAAAGCAGCAAAACCAGGTAGGTGAAGCCAAGACCAGCTGCAGTGACTGAGGACCCTCTGCCCTGGCACCGACCAATCAGTAGAGACCATGAACCTGCAAGAGGACACCTGGAAAGCTGATGAATATCCATTGAAACCCTTCCTTGAGACCTCCCCTAAGATTCCCACCTGCCAGAGAGAGACAAAAGCCTCAAGACAAAGGACCCAGCACGTGCTCTAGATACTCCCTTCCCCCTCCTCTTCCCCCACAGGCAGGCATCTCCTAAACTCGAAGGGACCTCAGGAGACTTGCAGCCAGGGGAGCAATGGACAGCAGCAGCTCGTCCCAGGCTAATCCCCTGAACCTGTCCTCAAGGCCCCCTGTTCTCTGACTTCCCTGAGAGATAGGTCCCGCCTAGGCTCTCTTGTGGCTTCTTCTATAGTAATCCCTTCTGTTACTTACCTGACTTTACTTCAGGTGGTTTTCTTAACCTAGGATTCCTGTCCCAACACTTATTCATCTGCTCTCCCCACATCCACCTTACAGTACCTTCTCTAACCTCAGAAAATGTCTGGTCCTTTAGGGTTCAGTCCAAGAACCCTCTCCCCACCCCTGATTTTATTTCAGCTTCCTGAATAACTTCCTTAAAATGAATTATTTCCTCTCTGCTCCCACAATGCCCTTGCTTGTACCTCTGATTCAGAAGGTCTTAGCTTTGGTCTTGACTTTGGAACAGAGAAGCCTTTGGGGGACTGTTCTGCATTTTAGGATGTTTAACAGCATCTCTGGCCTTTATTCCATAGATGCAGCCACTTCCCCTAATAGTGACAATCAAAAAATGTTTCCAGACACTGTCAAATGTTCCCTGGGGAGCAAAATTGTTATTGGTGGGGAGCTCTCTGTGTCCCCACCTGTTACTGGTGGAAGTGGAGCTCTTGGGGTGCCAAGGGGAAAGGAATTTCCTGAGGCCGCCACAGGAGGATGAGGCATCGTGGAAAGCTTTACTGATGAGGTAACATTAAGGGAGTTCCCCTCCAAGGTCCCACCTCTCTGTACAATGGAAAAAGTCCAACCTTTTCTTCAGGGCTGAGATCAAAGCCACTGCCCAGAGTTTCTGCGCCATATCAAAGCACAGTCCAGTCCAGCGCCTGGCTAGCTTAGCCTGTGCCCCCAGCTGCAGCCCAGTGTGTGTGGGGTCTGCATGGTCATGGGTCATGCAGCCTCTAAGGCCACATGGCTATGGAGGGAGGGCAGGCGAGTGCAGGTCACGGAGCAACTGAGAAACAGGAGCGTGAGAGCAAACAAGCAGGAGAGAGAAAGCTTCTTTGTCTTGGGGTTATAACTAGGAGCTTAGCCAATTATCCCTTCAGGATTTCATGCACTTGCAGTGGCTCTCCCCCCAGCCAATGATCCTTGTTCCCAGGTTAGACTGACAGGCAAATCCCTTCCTTCTGTCACCCTGACTTCTGGGCATGCACCCATCTTCCCTTCCCCCGTGATCTGCAGGGAATGGACCAGTCGTTCCCTAGGGAGTGTAGAGGTGCTGTTGCTGGGGAAGCTGCCCAGATGGCCATGCTTATTATAAATGTCTGGTTTCTCCTTTGCTCTCCTCCTATATTTCATATTAATAACTAGAGAGTTACGACAGTAACAAAATCACCTCTGATTGAAAGGTATTTGTCTTTTAGCCATTGTAACTGAATAACCCCATTTTTAAAAGGAGTCCCATACCTGAGCGAATAGTTACAGCTTTCAATTTGGAAGATATTATTATATTTTATGTTTCTTAAACTTTTACGAGCATTGAGGCACCTGGGAGGCTTGTTAAAACACAGATTGCTGCCCCCCTCCTCACTGTTCCCCAAGATTCGGATTCAGTTAGTCCAGGTGGGGTCCAGAGACCACCTTTCTAACTTTTCTTATCCACGTGATGTCCATGCTGCTGATCTGGGGACCACGCTGAGAATTACTGTCAGTGCCGCCGCTCGGCACTTCTGCCTCGGCGTTTGCTGGTTAGATGCCTGTTAGGCTGGACCATGCTTCCTTTGTTTCTGTTTTGTTTTCTTTGTTGTATCTCCCCGACTCTGTGCTTTGCACATAGTAAGCCTTCATTGAATTGAACAAATAAATCAGAAAGTGCCTTACAAAGGTTAAAGGGATTTACAGATGTAAAGTGTCATTCGTAAGGTAACCAACTATGCACGATTCTTGGGTCAGGCTTCCAGAAGCCTTTTTGACACGAGCTGAATGAAATGCCTCCAGCGAATCTGAATTCATTGTGAGTCAGACAAAGGGTTGCTGTAAATTATTCTGTTGTCATGGCCTGTCGAGGAAGCTGATGGATAAAGGGACATGCTAATGAGACTCTAAGTGACAAGAGAAAATGAAATCAACAGTCTCCACGAGACTTCTTCTGAACACGTTGGGAAGGCATCTATTCTCATCATTGCTGATTATCAGGATCACTAAGCTTTCTAGGAAGTGCATTAACTTGAAAAGATCTTATTCTTTTGGATCATATCTGCTCAGATATTGGGGGGAAAAGTGGTGAGAAGCCATTTTGGGAGCACAAAAGGTAAGAGGAGTTATCGGTCATAATGAGTTTTACTGCTATGCATTCTATAGCCACGTTTATCTTTTCTAAGCATTTTTATGCCTAATGCCTTCTGCAGTCACCATGTAACCCATTGAAGGTAAGCAAGACAATGATTTTTTCCCCACTTTTTTTTTTTTTAAATATATCTTTATTGATTTCAGAGAGAGGAAAGGAGAGGGAGAGAGAGAGAGAGAGAAACATCAGTGATGAGAGAGTCATTGATCAAGCCCGCAACTGGGCATGTGCCCTGACCGGGAATCAAACCCCGATCGCCTGGATCCCAGGTCGATGCTCGACCCCTGAGCCACGCCCGGCTGGGCTCCCCATGTTTTAAGAGAAAAAAAGAAACTGAGGCATAGGATCTTTAATTAAGTGTAAAAATAAAATTTTAAATGAAACACAACTATTCAGAAATAGAGCTAAGGTGAGAAAATAAATGTGTTGGTTCTTAAAAAGCTTCCTTCTAAGTGGACCACACCATGGACACTGAATGCATGTTCATTTCTCAGTTAAATAACTTATTCCTTCTTTCACTTGTTACTCCATCCATTCCTTTCCTCAGGCATGTCCCAGGCATGTCCCCTCTTTTTTTTTGTTCTTTTTGTTAATCCTTACCAAAGGATATTTTACCATCGATTTTCCATCGATTTTTTTTTTTTTTTAGAGAGAGAGTGGAAGGGAGGGAGAAAGGGGGGTAAAAGAGAGAGAGAGAGAGAAACATCAATGTGAAAAAGACACATCGATTGGTTGCCTCCTGCACGCGCCCCAACTGGGACTGGTGATCACACCTGCAACCCAGGTACGTAAATTGCACCCTCGACTCTTCAGTGCAAGGCCTGGTGTTCTAACCACTGAGCAACACCAGCCAGGGCTGGCTTGTTCCTCTTTAAAGCATGGAACCCTCTTGCCTAACTTCTCTGAGACTAGTTCTCTGCTATTCAGGTCTTTGCTCAAATGTCACCTCGTCCCAGAGGCCATTTCTAAGCACCCCCTTTTAAGTCTCACCAAACCCTTTCAGATCAATCCCCCTGTGTCATTCATTCATAGAGCTAATCACACACTGACACTGGCTTGTGGATTTTTTCTCTATTTATTGTTGGTCTCTTGGGATTGCCAACCCCTCAAAGATAGAGGCGTCCTTTGTTTTATCCACTCTGGTATTAATAGCATCTCAGCACAGGGCTTCGACATTAACAAGCCCTTAGTGCATACTTGTTAGCTGAACGGAATCCCCCCGCTTTGTGTTCCTGCCTGGGCCATCCAGCAGTAATATTAAATGCAGTTGTTGCCTCAAAGGAACTGATCCTAGATGCCTTGAGATTATCTTCCAGGTGGGCCCAGTCTCTGGCTGCCTCGTGCTGCGCATTAGTCCTTTCTTAATTCTGCATTAATAATCTTGCAGCATCTATAGGGATGCCGGTGACCAATAAACTCAGTTGATTTAATAAGAGACGATAGAGCTTAATGACTAACAGAATGGACTGCTGAGCAGGATTGCTCGGTTCTGCCATTTGCTACCTGTGTGCCTTTGGGCAAGTTACATAACCTCTCTGAGTCCCACTTTCCTCATGGAGATGATAATATCCATCTTTGTTCTAAAGATTTACATTAATATGTGTGAAGTGCTTAAAATAGTGCCTCAGCTATATTGAGCACAGCATAAATGTCATTCATAATTATTATATATAGCCACAGATTAGGATTCTCTTTAAAATCAGGTTCCCTATAAATCAGATTCCTGAAATTCAGGCGGTAACCCACAAAAGCCATGATCACCACTGAGAAATGTAAGGGTTTCAGGGTGAGGATATTTTAGACATATGAATGTTAAGCTAATATATTTTGCCTTTATTTTACCCTCAAACCCATTTAGATGACATATTGAGAACATATTTCAATTTCAAGGTAAACAGAGTGAAATTAGGGAAATTAATAGCGTTTATAAGGTGTCGTGCACCAGAGCATAAAGTGGCCTCGGATAAGTCTGTGCTGGAAAGAGTGATGTATGATTCTGTGTATGCTAAGCGTGCCTTCATTTAAACACACTCAGTGTTTCATCACAGCTCTAACAGCCCAGGGAGGAATAAATGAAGAGAAGCAGCCACATCTCAAGCAGGTGCTACGGGCATATGACAAGTGCTGTCATAGCAGCAATAGCATTCGGCTCAAAGGATTATGCTGGAGTCACTGAGAATCACAACCAAACAGAGAAGGAATCAAGTTGGAAACTCAATATGTGAGCGGAAAGCAATTGGAAAGTGGAAAGAAAATGCACTGCAAGAAGATTGGTCAGTGTAAACACTAATAACCCCATAAAAGCAAGAAATGATTCCACATGAAAAAAATCCCTTTTTAAAAAATAGCAAAGTCATTTTATATTACTTTATTTTGTTAATTCACTTCTGACAAGTGAAAATATTTGACACAGCTAATGAAAAATTAAGGGTCCTGGAAAAACATAATAGCAATAATAAATTAGTTTATACAGTTATGCAACATATAGTGACATTATGGTCAATGATGGACCCCATATACGATGGTGCTCCCATAAGATTATAATGAAGCTGAATTTCCTGTAAAATATGGAAGGATCTGTGGCTCAGGAGGAATTTGTGTGTGTGTCTAATGGTAACAGTGTCTGTGGGGGCTGTGAGTTCCCTCATTTTGAGTGCACAGGTGACATCGGGATCAGTCAGCCACTGCCCTGTTTCAGCACAGAGGAGCCCGTCCCCCAGCGCCACCTATTCAGAGGGCGCTACAGCCCCCCAGATCCGGCTTGATGGTTTTCAGAGTACATTGCTGTAAAGTCTTTGTTGGGGACCTAAGATCCTCCTATACAAGGACACAGGACCACAGGAGCTACCATAACAAGCTTTGAGTGCCATTGCAACTTTAGTAAAAGCTTCCTGTGACTGCCTGGAGACAGCCTGTCCCTGTACTTTGGAAATATTTTCAGGTCGTAGTGATGTAAAGCATAGGTAGGTTTTAGTTCTCCCATCAATGCAGTGCCGGGGAGCCCTTTGTGCCCGATAGGGTCAGTGGAACCCAAAACAAGTTTCCAAAGTCAGAATATTCAGCCCTTAATTCTACACCTCCTCCATGTTAAACACACACTCTCTCTTTTTCTATGAATACCACAAAGTTCCTTGATCTGACCACTGCTCCAACATACAACCGCCCAACCCACATTGCCATGACAGTCGCCTCTGTCCCTCTCTCTCTCCATCCTCACTTCTTGTTGCAACTGATTCTCAAGCCACCTCTCACTGCCTCCTGAGAACCAGTTTCTCCTTGATGCCTCCAGTCGATCCAGCCACATTCGTGTTCATGAAGCTGCACTGGTAGCTTTGGTGTTCCATTTCTGACCTCGCTGGAAGGAAACGGGAGAGGGCTTGTGGGGCAGTTGTTAAGGTTTATGGTCGTGTGCAGGAGTGTCCTCGGCCTACGCACACTCACCACTCGCTCCCTGCCTCACCCCAGCGGCTTCCAGCGCTGCGAGCTCCATTCATGGGAAGCGCGCTATATGGGTGTGCCATTTTTTTATCTTCTATACCGTATTTTTATTGTACTTTTTCTATGTTTAGAAACAGATGCTTACCATTGTGGCATAATCGCCTGCAGTGTTCAGCACAGTGACATGCTGTACAAGCCGGTAGCCTAGGAGCGACAGGCTGGCCCACCCGCCCTACGATGCTCCCACAAGGCCTGCGGTGCCTGACGACGCATTGCTCAGACGTGTCCCCGCCATGAAGTGGCCCACGCTGCACAGCGTAATAGCACTGCATTTGAGATGTGTGTGTTCGTATTGACCAGAGAATCCGTTTTCTGACCTGAATTTTGCACATAAAGTATCTATTTTGGTTAAATGTTCCTCAAAACCTTTTTCAGATTGTTAGAAATCATCATGCTGTAACTTGAGCTACTTAATCTCGTTTATTCTCTCTTTATGTGGCAGCCACTAGCTGCCCCCGCTTTCTCCTTTCCAGACCTTTCGCAATTACTGCCGAAAAGCAATCCATTTGACTGCCCTGGCCTAATTTTGCTCCGTGTTCCTTTGTTATCCTGCTGCGGAGGAGCTCAGACTGCTCGCTGCATCGTTTAGGTCCGTCAGCCTCCAGAGGTTTTGCTCTCAACTTTGTCTAGACTTCACCGTCTACCCATCCAGCCTCCCAGATGTCATCTTTTCTTGCTCTCTGAAAATCCCTCACTTGTCGTTTCTGCAATAATTTAACCTAAAAGTATACTATGTAATGGCCTGTCTCTATTTCCTCGTTTATTTTTCAAAGAGAAATGTCAAATTATAAATTCTTGGCATGGAGAGATATCAAACACCTAGTGTTTTAAGAAGATCAGAAAGCATTAAGGCATTATGGAGAGTGTGAGCGTATTTTTCTTAAAGTTAAAAAAGGTATAGTTTGTGCATCATAATACTAATGGTTTAGGTAAGCCAATTCACTGGTTATCTCTTAGAACTGAGATTTTTCAGGAATTTTCTATTTTTGTATATTTTTCTATACTTTTGTTCTTTAAAATTTATCTTCATTGTTGAAAGTATTACAGATGTCCCCTTTCTTCCCCCATTGATCCCCTCTACCCTGCATCTACCCCACCCCCAGGCCTTCCCCATACCAATGTCTGTGTCCATAGGTTATGCATATAAGCAGATAAGTTCTTTGACTAATCTCTCCCCACCCACTCCCCCACCCCACCTTCCCTCTGAGATACCTCAACCTGCGCCATGCTTCTATGTCTTTGGATCTATTTTGTTCGTCAGTTTATTTTGTTTATTATATACGCAGCTGTAAAGAAGAAGGATCTCTTACCCTTTGGGACAGCATGGAGGGAACTGGACAGTATTATGCTAAGTGAAATAAGCCAGTCAGAGAAAGACAAGTACCGCATGATCTCACTCATATGTGGAATATAATAAACAAAGTAAACTGATGAACAAAATGGATCTATGCTTTTTGTTAATTGCCAATATGAACTAGTTTTGTTTTATTGTCAGAAAAACAATAAAGACTTGTTTTTCTATTGACAAAATGAACAAAAGGATCATATCTATTTTACTCAAAGAAAGGACATAAATGTGAGATATTATATAGGTTTGATGGTGATAAACATTTAGAACCAGTTATCTATAAGTCATAAGAGTGACAGACTGAAAAGAAATGAAAGATGGGATGCAAACCTTAAGGTGCTTGGCATTAAGCTAGACAGGACATTCAATGAATGATTAAAAAGTCATAAACCTTATTTATTTATTCATTCAAAAATATTGGAGCCCTTTCTAGTCAGTGTCAGGGACTCTCTTGGCATGGAGACGCCCTCTGAACTATCAAATCCTTTTATTTCTGCAGCTAACATTCTAGTGGAGGGGACAGGCTACCAAACATGAACACACTACCTGGCAGTAGTAAAGAAATACAATGCAGGGTAAGAGAGAGGGTGACAGAGCAGTGACACTTCAGATAAGGCATTAAGTAGAGGCTACTCGGAGAGATTTTAGCAAAGAGGAGACTTTCTCTGAGAACAGCAGAGGAAATCACCAGTGCCAAGGCCCTGAGGCAGTGCATGTGAACAGCATTTGAACTACCCCAAGAACCATTGTGGCTCCTGGAGAAAATCAAGAGGTGATGTGATAGGGAATGAAATCAGAGCGATGGGGTGATATGGAAGACAAATCATACAGAAACCTGTAGAACAGTGTAAGGATTTTGACTTTTTTAACAGTGGTTACAGGATGCTATGGAAAGGTTGAGGGAAATGGAGGGAAATAATTTTATTTACAGTGTAACAGAGTCATCTGGCTCTCCTGTGGAGAACAGTGGAGATCTAGAAGGAAGAAAGGTGACCTGTTTGTTGAGAGATGATAGTTTAGACCAATGTTTGGCAAACTACTGCCCAGGACCACATCTAACCCACTAACTGTTTTTGTTGTTTAGTCTGAAAGCTAAGAATAGATTTTGCATTTTTAAATGGTTATATACGTGCCTACATACTATCCTTGATTTTGCCTCTTGACCTGCAAAGCTTAAGATATTTACTATCTAGCCCTTTGAGAAAAAGTTGGCCAACTTCTGGCCTAGGCAACAATGTTAGATCTTAGGCCCATGCAACTTGTTTATTATTTTTCCATGCAAAATTTATTCTGGAAAGGAGAGGAAGGGAAATGATGATTTTCAGATAGAATGAAGGCAGAACATGGAAGAGAGAAGTATTTGGATTTAGGATGTATTTTAAAGGCTGAGTGACAAGATTTGCTTATGGATGGAATGTGACGTGTGAGAGGAGTCAAGGACTACTCCAGGAGTTTCGGTTTGAGCGACTAGGTGGATGATGGCGCCCATTTCTGAGCTGGCGATGACAGGGAAGGAAGGAGACGGGCCAGGGTAGGGGGAACTGAGAGTATGTTGTTCGGACATGCTAATAGTGGGATTCTTACTAGACGTCATTACAAACACATCTAATGGATGCCAGTAAGGTGATGCAAACAATATGTGCTATGGACTTTCAGAAGAAGGCCGAGGACATGTAGGTGGCACATGAATAAGAGTAGCAATTATAATGAAGATGGTAGTAACAATAATAAGGCCGTCATCTATTTGAAGCATTGCGCAAAGTACATGAGCGTGCACCTGGCACAGCTCCAATGACAAGGAGCATAACTGGTCAAGGGCCCCGGAGTCTGATGCCTGGAATCCATTGCCCTGGTCTGGAATGCATTGCCCTGGCCTGGAATCCCTTGCCCTGGCCTGGCATCCATTGCCCTGGTCTAGAATCCATTACCCTGGTCTGGAACCCATTGCCCTCATTTGGAATCCATTGCCCTGGCCTGGAATCCATTGCCCTGATCTGGAATCCATTGCCCTCATTTGGAATCCATTGCCCTGGCCTGGCATCCATTGCCCTCGTTTGGAATCCATTGCCCTGATTTGGAATCCATTGCCCTCATTTGGAATCTATTGCCCTGGCCTGGAACCCATTGCCCTGGCCTGGAACCCATTGCCCTGGCCTGGCATCCGTTGCCCTGGTTGCACTGAAGCCACATGCCCCGAGGACGACTCAGCGAAGAGCAGGCTGCACCGGGATCCTGAGGCAGGCAGGACTCTGAGTGGCTGACTGTGTCTAGCTGACACTTGCTGAGGCTGTTAACTGTGCAGCTGTTAGGGACACTTGTCCTCCAGCCTTCCTCCCGAGCCAGGCTTGCGTCTCGATCCCAGGACTCCCCTTTCCCAGGCCCTGTCCCCTTCTCTCTCTCACAGTCATTTCCTCTCATGAAATCCTTGCAACTTTAGCTCCATCTGATTTCTGCTTCCGATACCCAACCTCAACCCAGTACTTGACATATTATTTCATTTAAATCCCATTATAGGCCATTTAAACGACTTTTTGAAAATAGGTTTTTATTCTCATATTAGAGACCAAGAAACTAAGGACCGAAGAGGTGAAACGATTTTTTATAGCTCTCAGCCTTTTTTGTCACCAGTTATTGTTTAATGCCTGCTGTCGTCAAAACCAGGGGATAGGGCTTTCTCACTCTGAGGCCCATGGTTACCAATCAGCTGGGGACAGCTTTTCCCAGGGGGTATCCCACAGTGTCTGGAGACATTGCTGATTGTCGCAGCGGGGCAGAGGGGGTGCCACGGGCATTTTGTGGGTAGAGGCCTGGGATGCTGCTAACCATCCGATGAGGCACCAAGCGGCGCTGCCCGCGAAGGCTCACCCAGCACCCAACAGCGACAGTCCCGAGGCTGGGAAAGCAGCACCTCAGAGAGAAAACGGAGCCCCGTCCCCAGGATGTATATGAGTAAACGGAGAAGCGAGGACAGTGGGGGCAGAAAAGTAAAAACAAACAAACAAATAAGCTCACTCTCGGTGTCTAAATAAAGGAGCAAAAATAAGGTTAATGAATTAAACGTTAAATGTTTACTGTGTGAAAAATCTCACACTTGGCTTGACCAAGGGGACTCAGATCCAGAAAAAATAATTGGTTTGTGCTAATTTTAAGATCAGTTGACTTTAGCTGAATAAATACCACTTGAACATTGCCTAGAAAAAAAATACTATATATGTATTTACGTGCTTAGTTATGTGCCAGGCATTTATGCTAAGCATTTTACAAGATATATATAGTACTATTATTGACCTCACTTTAAAGATGAGAAACTGAGGCTTTGATTTAGAATGTAGTTGAACTGGAGTAGAAGCTAGGGCCCGAACCTGGAGCCCTGCGCTCTAAAATTTTATGCCTGTGAGAGATGGAAGTAAGTGACTTGGTTAGTAAGGACATTCCTTACATTTTAAAGAATTGATATTAATAATTCACAAGTCAGCAGTCATTTAACTAATAACTATCCATTACTTTGATTTCTCTTTGTACCACCATTTTTCTCCCACTTTTTTGTACACAATACAAGGCGAATTGGGGGTTTTATTAAAAACAAGCAGGCGTAATAAAAAAGCAATGAGAAACGGACAACCCCAGCAGTTTTTTAAATTTTAGCATGCATATGTGTTGTGTTATATATATTACATATGAATAATAATACACTATGGGTTAAAACTTGGTGCTGAAGTGTGTGGTAAAAGTACATTATTTTGATTAAATTTATGTTTTTGAGACCCCAACATTTTTTGTACTACATGAAAAATACAGACTGGCAGTTGTTGTTTTTTTCATTTGCAGATATTAGTTGGTTAACAACAACTTCCCACTTACTCTATTACCTCTGTTGAGATATGCATTTTATTGATTGAATCCCTGCTTAAGTATTTCATGAAACCATCACTTTCTGCAGGAAATCGTTTCCCTAGAGGGTTCTAAAACTCTCCTTTTCAGAACAATAAACAATGGCTTTGTCATTTCTTGTTGTAGTATTTGATAGTATTTCCACTGTAGAGGAAACTTAATAATCATTAATACAGGTATTTGCCAGGACTTTCCTAGAGAATTCACAAGCCATTTGAGAAAAATCAATATCCAGCGGTGAGGGAAATCTTCTGGTCATTTCTTTCTGGGTGCTTTCCCCCTGTTACATTAGGTGCTTAATTCTCCTGAATGGGTTTTATTGGATGTTGTGCAATTAAATTCCCATGCACATTCCTTGGAAAGTACACTGTTTAGTCCCATGCAATTTAGACATACAATATTTTTTCAGACTATTATTTTTTCATTTGGGGGAAGAAAGGGAAAGAAATGAAGACTAGCAAGTTACACAAAGGGAAGAAAACATTCTGAAGAAAGTTCTACTATAGACTATTTAGAAATAGGCTGGACTGACAATGATAAATGTTAGCCACTGTGGTTAGTGTTATCGAGCACTCTCTCTGCTAAGCATTTCACATTCACTGAGTCCTCGCACCACATACCCTAAAAGGTCGGTTCTAAACTTGCCATTTTGCACCTTAAGAGGTGCAGAGTTAGGTTGAGTAACTTGTTCAGCTAGTGACTGACAGAGGTGGGGTCAAGCCCAGGTGACCTGGCTCTGGATCAGAAGATCTTGACCACAACACGGCCCGTGAGTCTGCCCTTTTCTACCACGTCTCTCATCGGACCCCATACAGTGTGCCCCTTGGTTAATGCCAACTAAGCAGGAGGACACACACCAGCCGTGTGGCGTGAAGGACCCAGGAGACTGGGCTCCCGCCCACTGGACTAGGAACTTTGGGGGGCAGTTACGCTTACTTTGGGTTTGAGGACGGTGAACTGTGACACTGATAGGCTATATTGTATAATCTCTGAAGTCCTTCCTCGGGAGCTCAGAATAGCAAAGGAAAATGTCCTAGGGCTCCATGATTCTTCATGTCTCTTTAGGTGCATTCGGAGTGCACAGATCTAAAGTCATTCTTTGAAACAAATGTGTGAACTGTGAAGTATGTGGAGCTTCCCTTGTAGACGGGGTGCCCTTCTGGGCCGTCTGTTAGGAATAACAATTAAGTATCTGTTTTGTTTGGGTCACACATGGTTAGCTTGATGCCAAAAGGATAAATTAAATATAAATTATCAGGGGCAAGGGCAATACATATAACTTATTTAAGTATAAAATTCGTCTACTTCTCCTTCATGATGTGTGCCAGGACATCGTGTCACAGAACATAAATGACAGTGGCTACAGCAAAAGGTCAGATTTATCATGTGAAGGAATCTTCCATGTGCTGGGCACCTCACGCTCTCTTACGGTATAGTCACATTTTTATAAATTGAACCATGCAAGTATAAAATACTGAGCTACTTAAGGAAATCAAAATAGTCTTACCTTATGTATAAAAATTGAATAAGGAAAATTTCCCAGAATGAAAGTAGAATCTTATCATTCACAAACTGGTGAGTCAAGTCCACTGGAAACTGGTGGCACCCTCTACCATGTGGAGCTAGTTTAGCTGGTAAAAAGAAATACCCGTCTCGCTGCCTTACAATTAGCCCTGATTTATTTGACATCATCAGGACATGTCTCTCTAAGGTGACAGTCTTGTATCTTACTCAGTCACAACATGAGCCCCTGACTCTATGCCTAGGGATTTTTCTTATATAACATGTTCTTGTTTCCATCCAACGTTGAAACTACTAGTGTCCATCTGTGTAGGGAAATGTGTTTGAACTCATGCATGTGGGCATGAAGTTTATGTGCGTAGGATTTAAATCCAACACTTGGCACAGCCTGGGCTAGCTGCTTGCAATTTTTCTTGAGGCTTGTACAAGACCTTATTTAAACTTGCAAATGACTATCTTAAAAGCTAAAATTTACAGGTGAAAACTGAGCTACAACATGAATTACCTCTTCGGCATGATGGTGAATAAACATGTTCGAAATTACATAAAATTGCTTAGTGAGGAAGGAATCCCATAGCAGCATTCTCGTACAGTCCCATCTCTGAGAAACCGTTCTTTAAGGGCCTGCATTTATCAAAGTATGCGTGCTTCCATAAAAGCTACATTGGCCTTTAAATGCAGCTAATTAAAAATAAACTAGAGATCTACTTGCTACTTTTTCATCCTTAACATTATTGACATAAAAATAATTACTCAGAATGCTCATAAAAATTGCTTTCCCTGTTTCTTATGACTAAAAGCAGTTTCTCAGCGAATGGATTAATCATCCTCAGAAACGTTTGCCCGAACTTTGAGATAAAAAGAAAAACATTCTTATTATGTGCCCCTCTTGAGAGAGCAGTAGAGGCAAGATCTGAGTCCAAAATTATTCATTTCTACTTCTCTTTCTCGAAGCCTTTTCCGTGGCTGTGATATGCAAGAAATAGCTAGAGAATTTATATCTCCGCCCCCTCGAGTAACAAAAATCATCTGCTCTCCCCCTTTCTTTTCTTTCTTTTTTCTTTTACAAAGATGAAAGAGGAAAACTGTCCATGATGGCTTGTGGAGAGTAGGTGTGTGTGAGATCTGCTGTTTCCATGGTTAGTTCAGAAGCTGGTGTCACGATTGCTTCCTACACGACAATATGGGAAACCACATTAGCAGCAGGAATCCCAGTTGGCAGAATTGCCAATTGTACCTGTTAAATAGACAGCTATTTGCGGGAGGAATCCTCAGGACACCTCGGAGAAGTCAGTCACTGTTTCATTTAGAAATCAGAAGCTCCTAAAATGGGATGATACATTTCAAAGTCTTTAGGAAGTAAAATGTAGCTCAACAGTAAACTGCTTATTATAATAATTATTATCATGTTTTTTTATTATATTCTTGTAGCTTGGTATAAGCCTTTTAACAGACACAAAAAAGTTTGTCGGAAAGCAAGAGTTTTGTTCAACACGAATGAACATTAACATTAAAAAATTAAATTAAACATTTTAGAAGTTGCCTGGAGAAAATTTGGAGTAGGTAATGATGACTTGAAGGTAGATTGGAAAGGGGTAGTCTGGGGTTGTGAGGGGATCTGAGGTGACTGAGCATTCTGTTGCTAGCAGGCCATTTTACTGGTTTGGCATTGACATTGAAATGCCCGCCCGTAAGAGTAGGTAATGTGTAGAGGAGACTACTGGTGTCAGTGGGACAGCGGCAGGGTCAGTGGTTTGAACAAACTCTAGGGGATCCACTTACCCATTTGTTTATTTCCGAAAGTACCATGGAAGAAAAGGTGCTAGAAAGAAACAGCAACTTGGAAAGACCATCTTGAGAGAATTTTCATCAAACCAGAGTCCTGGTCTACAAGGTGTGCACTGTGATCAGTGTCATTTGGTCCTTGCTCTCACATCACCTTTGTGTAGATGCCTTTTCTCCCTTTATTTTACTATGTTATGACATCAAGTGGATCTTCCAAGGTGTCCAGCTCCCGGATGCTCATGGAGGCTGATTGTCTCTTCGGAGAAAGTTGGCAGGTTGTTCTGATCCAGCCAGTTTGTCTGTTGTAACAGGTCATTCCTAAATTTAATTTCCAGGTAATCATTCAGGAGTTTCAAGTGCTGCCCACTGGTTCCCTTGGAGGCCTTCCCTGGAACTGAGCATGGCCTGAACTTGGGAACTACTCATGTTCCAAATTTAGGTGTTATCACACTTCGTCTTGACTGAACAATCTTTAGTTCAAAGAAGTACTTACAAAGATGCCAGTAAATAAAGAGGAAGAGCTGCTGTTGCTGAGTTTGGGAGGCTTGTCTGCCCATTGTCTATATCCACCCGTTGCCTTTGCTTGTTCCACACTAGCTGCTGAGGAACTTCTATTGACCATCTAGGGCTTTGCCATATCCAGTGTAAAAAACACTGCTTAGCCCAGACAGTGTGGCTCAGTGATTGAGCGTCAATCCGTGAAACAAGAGGCCACTGGTTCGATTCCTGGTCAGGGGGCTTGCAGGAGGCAGCCAATCAATGACTCTCATCATTGATGTTTTTCTCTCTCTCCCTCTCCCTTCCTCTCTCTGAAATCAATAAAAACATATTTAAACACACACAAAAAGCTGCTTAGACAAAACCTTTTTGATTGACTTTGACTCAATTTCTGGATATCTATTATTAAGTTATCTGAAAATGTTCCCTCTGCACTCTAAAAATACCCTCTGATTCTAACTCAGTCTAAAAACTAGCATTGCAGTATCGACCTGTGCCTGTAGAATTGTAGTATTCAGGAGTCTTAAAGCAAGTGGCAGAAAACCCAAATCGATCTCACCTAAAGGTATTCTGGTGGGTGACATAATTGTAGCACAGGGTCAAGCACAGCTGGCCCCCAGGCTGAGAGAGGCGAGGCTCCATCTCCCATTGTCTCTCTTTTCCTGCCACTCACCTCACTTGACTGGCTTTGGCTCTATTTATGGGCAGGTGTTCTCCATGTGGTAGCCCCCCATAGTCTTTAAGTTGCTTTTCTTTTCTAGTAACACATTTAGAATTGTGATTCATTGGACCAGTTGTTGTTTTTAATTAATACGCTTTATTTTTTAGAGCAGTTTTAGATTTACAGGTAAATTGAGCAGAAAATTCAGAGCTCTTTTTTCCCCCTACACACAGCGTTCCCTATTAATATCTTTTATTAATGTGGGGCATTTATTACAATGAATAAACCAGTATTTACACAGTATTATTAACTAAAGCCCATAGTTTACATTAGAGTTCATGCTTTGTGTTGTACAATTATATAAGGTTTAGCAAGTGCACAGTGCCATGTACCTGCCATTACAGTATCATAAGAAATAGTTTCACTCCCCTAAAAATCCCCCCTATGCCTACTTGTCCTTTCCCCCCTCCTGCTGAACTTCTGACAGCCAGTGACCATTTTCCTTTATACAGAATGTCATAGAGTTGGAATCATGGAGTATTTAGCCTTTTCAGACTGGTTTCCTTTCTTTAGCAAAATATATTTAAGGTTCCCCATGTCTTTTTGTGGCTTGAAGGCCCATTTCATTTGACTGCCAAATAATTTTCCATTGTATGGATATACCATAGTTTATTTATCCATTCACTGATTGAAGGACACCTTGAATGCTTCCGAGTTTTGGCATTTTTTAATAAGGTTACTCTAAATATTTGTGTGCAGGTTCTATGTGTATGTAAGTTTTCAGATCATTTGGACAAATAACATAGAGTATAATTGCCAGATCATATTGTAAGATTTTGTTTAGCTTTGTAGCTGCTAGACTGTTTCCCAGTACCGTTTTTGCATTCCCAGCCTCCATAAATGAGAGTTCCCATTTATCCACAGCCTGGCCAGTACTTATTGTTTTAGTGTTTGGGATTTTAGCCATTCTAAAAACTGTGTAGTGGTATTTCATTGCTTTAATTTGTAATTTCCTAATGAGGTTGGACCCGTCTTAATTCGTGTGCATCCTTGTACCAATCTATGTGGTCAAAGGGATGGAATAGGTTATTACTCAGGTCCATTCTGAGGCCCGTCACTCAAGCAGACCAGAAGATAGGGAGATACCTGCAGTTACCAAATTTGCAAAGGAGAAGTGATTTGCTGTTATCTAAGAAAGAGAATTTGATGATACCGCGATAAACACATCAGGCAGACACACAAAAGATAAGCCCTCCTGACAAAAATATAGTAATATTAGAAGGAGTGTTCATATTTAAATAATTCTCAGATGAAAATATGTGGTGTTGTTTGAAAGGTCAAGGAGAGAGGTGGTGTACGTATGGAGTTGGAGGTTGGAATAAGTGGCTGTGGAAGTATTGGGCTTAATTTCTACAACTTAAGAAAAGTAGGATAAAATACATTTATTTTCAAAATTAATTCCTTGTTGTGCCAATTCATTCATGAGTATGTGTAGCTCCTTTCTGTACGAAACACATCACAGAGTGAGAAGAAATAAACGACCCACTGGAGGTCTTTCACAAATTAAATTAAGCTATTATTCAGTGTAATTACTAGCCTGAATGTTTTAAAGTTTCTCTAAATAAGAACTATGAAGGCTGTTTACTCTACAGAATGGTTCATTGAACTTATGAATAACCAGCGCTGACTGAGCGGATGGCATAGGGTACGTTTTCTCCGAGAACGTACTTTTGGCGATGGATGTACAATACCTGTTAATTCAGTCAGAGAGCTTTTTACATACGTTGATTCAATAAGGGCTCTCTGCAAATGAATATATTACCCAGTTGATAGGTTGCCACTCTAAAGGCAGCTGAGGAGCCTGAACCTCGAAGCGGGGAGGAGTGAGCACGGGCTGGCGTGAGCTAGCGATGCGAGGCCGGGAGGAGATAAGGGAGTCGGTGCGGCCATTCCGCAGTTTCGTGATACCTGTCCAATCACGGATTTAATCTCGGGATTGATCATGAGCCTCAGGGAAGCCATACGGCAACTGGCACGTACAAATGCGCTTTTATCAGCTTTATGCGCGAGGACAGCAATTTAAAGATGCAACATCCTGTACGTTTTTAATACAGGGTCCTAAAGGCTTCACTCAGTAACAGTCCATTGCTGGAGAGATTCTGCTGCGCAGAATGTCCTACTGTGTAGAATGTCCTACTGTGTAAGAACCTTTGTAGTTTCATGAAAGGATCGAGTTAAAAGTTGAGGATAGGCTCATTCCATTCAACGAGCTGTATTTGTTTCCTTCGGGGTTCTGATAGCGTCAGCAGTTGGTGCTTTCTGGAAGTGCAATGGGGGGGGTAGAAAATAAGGATCTATTTATATGGAGAATATAGATTCTAACGTACTATGTGAAAAAGCTGATTCAACGTAAGTCAAATGGCCAAGAAGTGATGGAGTTTGCTAAAGAGAGAAAATCCTATATATTTTTATAAATCCCATCAATATCTGTCTTTGTTTTTAAATGTATTGATATGATAGGATTTGTGAAGGAAGGTAATTGACGGAGCTGCCCATTCCACTGAAACCTACCACAGTAGTTATTGGCTTCATCGGCCTGCCTTTGTATTTGAAAGAAACAAGCTGTTTTTGCCTCTATAACAACAAATATACAGCAAAGGACCATATTTTCTGCTATGAGCTGGGGAACTTAAGTTTTAAGTTTATCTGTTCATTCATTCGAGTGATTTAAATTCTAACTTAACTATGATTTAAGATATCATTTAACTGTCAACATCGAATAATGTTAGAACTTTATTATAATGTTTTATTTTATTTTATTTTATTATTATAATATTTTATTTTATTATCATTTCATTATCACAACTATTGCTGTTCTAATTGCCATCATCAGCATTTCATTTCCATAGCATTTTATAATAGCCAAATTGCACGTTGCCCAAGATAGTCAAATCAAACACGCTACCATGTTTTGGTGAAAAAAATTGCTTTTGGTTCTAAATTTACCGGAGAGAGAAAGGGAGCATCTGGATTGAAATTAATTGTTTTAAAGATGGAATCCTCCATATATTACCAGAATAGTTCATTTGGATGACTGTGTTTTATGGTAGGTAGAACACTGGATTGAGGGAAAGTATGGCTTAATCATTAAGTGATTATCCAAAATCCACTTAATTATCCGGAGCCTTTGTTTCCTCAGCGGGAAAACTGAAAGAGCAGGGTAGAATGAAGGCAACGCAAGCACTTAGCTCATGGTGCCATTGTCTTTCAAAACATGACTGAATTGCCTCCGTGGAATGTCACTTCACTTCTTCCTGACATCTTCACTGTTTCCGTTTCTGAGAGAGTTGCCAACCATCTGCCCAGCTCTTCCCACTCTACTCTGGGTTAGATAGCAGCCTGGCCTTTGATTTTCTGTCCAGGACGAGATCGATTATTTTTTCCTTGGGTGTTTTATTTTAGAAGATTCCAGCTATGGAAAAAGACAAACACATATAAAAAGACAAATCAGATAACATCAGAATATATTTTTTAAAATGTCTCCAATCATAAATGTTGCTGGAAAAGAGTGCTCTTAAAACTTGCTGCTGGCATTTACCCATCTGCATTTATTCAGTTTGGTCCAGAAAGGAGGGAGCTTGTCATTTTAAGAGCAAATACAGGACTCAATATTTCATTTATTCAGAAGGGGGCACACTTGTGCTTTTAATAGCAGATGTATTCAGATTTGCTAGCATATGAAATTTGTACATAAATTTTTAGAAAATAACAGAACTATTCCTCATTATTAGGGTTTCTTAAAACACACACGTATATATGGGGGGGCTTTTTTTTTTTTTAAGTCCAGAGTCCTATTAAGTTGAAAACTTTATAATTTTGTCTGATAATTATTTTAAATGATTAGCTTTGCTATTCATGAAGACTTTTGTGACCACGGAAATAACATGGTTTTGACAACATCTGATTATTTTAGTTTATCAGAGTTTAGTGTCTGAATTTTGTCAACCTATAGCCTTAAAAATATTTTCCTCACTGGTCTTCAGTGATGGTGTGTCATCTTTTGTGTGCAAAGGTGAAAGTGGCCTGCTAGGAAGACGAAGACTGATGCAGTGAGTGATCTTTCTACCAGTGGGCTTCCTTGTCCCGAGTCACAGTCCTCTTTTTTAGGAACACGGCACTGTGTTTACCTAAGACTAGGAGTTGGCTCTGAAGCTTTTAAAAATCATGTCTACCCCCCTCAGTCTTGGTATGCTCTACCTAATTGAAGTATTTGGTCAAGAATGATAAAACCCAAACAGTTTAAATCATACAGGAATAGCTGTAGTAAATACAGAGGGCAGGAGAACATAGGATATAATTAAATTTTGCCTTGAGGTTCCGTTAAAAATAATCTTGGTTGTAATCACTATGACAATATAGATGACAAAGGGGCATATACGTAATATATAAAGAGCTTTTGCAGGTTATTGATAATATTTAAATTAATACAGTGAAAAAATGTGCAAAAGCAAAAGATGGTCATTTGACAATTCACAAGAAGGAGGAGGAGTGGAAAATATTGCTATCTATTTAAAGTCTCTACAGTATAGACAGTCTGTGTTATAATCCAAAAGCTGCATGTTAAACAATGAGATTGAGTTTTGGACCTGTGAAAATGACTATGATTATTTTAATACTAATAAGAAATCTTGATCTACAGGTGAGTAAAAGAACATATGTGTAAATGTCTATATACCTATACAAAAATATATATTATAAAGTAGAAATGTGTTTCATGTATGTTTAAATTAAGATTTTTAATTAAATATGAAAAAAAAAAAAAAAAAGAGAGGTTTCTTAGCTTTTGGTTCCTAGTTGGGTATGAGCCCGACCTAAGTAATTTCTCTCCGTTTCTTTTTTCTTAATCTTCACCCGAGGATATTTTTGCCATCACTTTTCAGAGAGAGTGGAAGGGGGAGAGAGAGACATCGATGTGAGAGAGACCCATCGATTGGTTGCCTCTCTCCCAGCCCCGGGGGCAGGGGATCAAGCCTGCGACCGAGGTACGTGTCTTTGGCTGGAATCAAACCCAGGACCCTTCAGTCCATGGGCCGACCCTCTAACCACTGAGCAAACCAGCCAGGGCCCTCTCCTTTTCATTCCCAGCTGGTGTTTGTCACTTCTCTCCTTCCTTCAGTATATTCTCAGTCTTCTGCCTTCACACTTTTCTCTCTCACGTTGATAATGGCGATGCAGATGTCATTGGAACTATCTTTATAGGTGATCATATGGCAGTATGTATCACCAATTTCCATGAGTATAATCCTTGGCCAGTCCTTCAACATCTCTCTTGAGGAAATAATGGGGCATTTTAAAGAGATCAATGTACAAACACATTTGTTGCCCTGGTGCTTAAAGTAGTGAGCATTTGGTAACCACTAAGTGTCCATCAAAGGGAATTAGTTAAGTAAATTGTGCTGAAACTCTTCAAATGAATATTTTATAACTGTTAATACCATAAAGGATTAACATATATTAATTTAAAAAGTCCAAATATGTTGTTAAATCAAAAAAGTAGGTTGAAACAGAGATTATGGAGTAATTTCAATGATATGAGAAGAAAACATGCGATTATGTAGGTATGGAATAAGTGCCTGAACTGCAGGCTCCAAAATGCTCTTCAAAGTGATTTTCTTGACATGGTAGGATTACATATGTTCTTTATCATCTATCCTATTCTGATATTTTAAAAACATGTCTTTAACTTATATTCAGAAAATATAACACAATTGTTTCTAAAATACAACTTATCATAAACTTGAATTGCTTCAAGTGTTCAGGGAGAGGAAACAGACTAAAAAAATGAACTTTGTAGTGACAGGAGTGATGAATGGAATGGCGTCAGGAGAGAGGAGGGGAGATGTGAGAAGTAAGAATTTAAAGGCCCGGATTCTAGACACACATAACACACAGAGTAACGTGTTTTAGAAAGCAACTTACATTACTCCCATGTTTAAAGCCTTCCAAATTACTGATCAGAGCGATTTGAATAAACCTAAATCTTAACGTGCCTAGAAGGTCCCATGTGATCTGGCTCCTGTCTACCTCCCTCTCGTCACATCATTCGCATGCATTGTTGAGAGCAGATCTTTCTGACCCCTGCCCGGAGCTGACTCTCCCACCTTCGGCTTTCCAGTGGACCTTTGCTCTGCCTGCGGGTCACCTTTCTGAGAGCTGTGCATGCCTCCTACCTCTAATCATTCGGGACAGAGCACAGATGCCACTAAGAAAGGCCTTTCCCAGTTCTAGTGTAGCGTCTCCGAGACACCCCGATTGTATTCCACTGCTCTGTTCGGTTATCTTCATGGTGCCGTTTTCTCTCTGAATCCCACTCATAAATAAGCTTGCTGAAGACAGGGACCTGCGCTATCGTCGGCGTCGCTCTGTCCGCATTGTGTAGAGGACAGTGTGCTTTTGCATAGTTTTGTTGTTGTTGTCGTTGTTGTTTTTAGGCTGAACACCTCTCGCTGAAAGGTCATGGGATCACAAGGATGCCTCCTGAAAATTAGGAAGGAGACTGCTCTTTGATGAGAAAGGGCATACAGATCAGCAAAAGCAGCCGAAGGGAATATAGGGATGAAAAACTCAGGGCAGAACTTGGCCCACTGGCCCAGATGGTAAGGGAATAAACTACTTGTGCTGTTTAATGTGAAGCTATAGAAAAGTTAATAGGTTTGTGAACAAACGTCCCAGACCGTCAGCTCAGGGTATGATTTCCCAATTCAAGAAACTTTTCTACCCTGAAGGTTAACAGTTTTTACTCGGCTGTTGTGCAAAGGAACTGCCACTATTTCATACTTTCTTTTCTTTTTCTGTCTCCTTAATAAAAAACATTCAGTATTACTTGGTGGGATGCTGCCCTGTTGTTTAATATGATGGCACTTTCCTCCAGGCAGTTTGACGTCTTGTCATGGGGAGCCATTGGTGCTAGTCGGAACAGTGTATGACCAGGGAGCATGCTAGTCCACTGAGTCGTATCTCACATTCTTACATAATTCACAAACCAGCTAGTTATTTTTTAGGGTCTTTTGTTTTAATGTATTTGTTTTTATATGTGGTTTCTCATTGCTGCTGGAGCAGTCCCGAAATAATGCTGAAGATGCCAGTCTCATATTTGCAATTCCCACCCAAAGAGCTACCTTTGATCTAACCTGGAGCCCATGTTCTGGGAGTCTTGGGGCATAAAAATCTTTCCTTGCTACTTCCTGGCTGTATAAGCGCGTCTGATTCGGGGGCTTCATACAAAATGCCTGTGAAGTCTGTGAAGTCGAGGCTGCCTTGAAGGAATCTGGTCAGCTGTGACCTTCCTGAAGGAATAGGATATGCAGAGAATTCTTCAGAATCCACATCCACATCACAGTTGTGAGGTCGGAGGGCGTGAGGACACTTTTGCCTTCAGGGTGCCCCATCTCAGCCTTTGGGGACTGGTACTGGCCTGGGCAGGTAACTAGTCTGAGAAGGCTATGCTTTCGTTGACTCCTTCAGGATGAACAGACAGGGTGGAACTTGTAATCATTTTTCTCAGCAGAATCTGCATCCCAGCCCAAGTGATTTATGCCTGAGAAGAAGAATAGTGCCTGGGCACCTGCAGTTTTCAATTTGGCACCTCATCTTCCAGTGCCAAGTGTTCTGTCAACCCATGTGAGTACTGTAACGTCAGGAGGTCCCTTCCTGGTTTCACATCAGACGGTGGGAACCCCCAGGTTAATTGTCAGTTTACTGACTACTGTACGTGCCAGTGTTGACTCAATACTGCATGTGCCTCCTGTCCTTTAATCTTCATAATAACCCTGCGAAGGAGGTAGTATTGCTTCCACTTAGTAGTTGAGAACACTGGGGCTTAGAGAACATTTTGCCCCAAATAATGTGTAAGTGGTGTTTGAATTGGATTGACTACTGGTTCTAATGCATCCCGCACCTTGGTCCAGAGCTGAACTTGCCATCAGGATGGCCACTGAGGGAGCAGGCATGAGACAGGCTCCTAGGCTTTGAATACTTGATTTTATGCATACCCAGGCCAGGCTTCCGGCTGAGGAGACCTGATGCAACCCCCCAGGAGAATTTGCCTTCTGGATTCCAAATACAGAGGTTCAAAGGGGTCCGGTTCTGCTTTCAAAGCCAGCATGCAAATAAATGAAGTACCTTGAAATTTCCAGTGAAGAGATCACCCCAAAATCTACAGAGTAGAGTAAAAAGCATATGCATTAGATAGGAGGAAAATGTGTTTTAAAATAAGGAGCTATCCATTATAGCTTCTTAAATGCCATTTATTAAGAGAAGGCGAATCGACAGGGATAAAAGGCCTTGAATAAGACTCTTTTTCATGTCTATTTAAATAAGAATTTTATTCCATTTGTGGCACTATTAAATAGCTTAAAATTTAAAGTGGCATTCTTGTATCCAAATATGTGAAAACAATTTTTCGTGTAATTTATGATGGTTCATACTGAGGTGGCTCTGAAATTGTAAACACTCTTTCTGTGATACTTTTCCTTAAAATATTACTAAAGTTATACTTCTCCATTCTTTTTTAAATAATACTTATCCATCCTTAAACATTCAAATATTATATAAAAATAATATGCATAGTTTCATCCAAAAAATTAGAATATAATTTTCCAGCCTTGATTTTAATTCTAATTATATGGAAGCTAAAAAGGTAAGGTTTTAACATGTTTTTAAAGTTTGTGACTTATTTTTGAAAAGCCATTCAGCTGTCAAACCATCCAGTAGGTATATATTGGTACATTCCAGGCTCAGGCCACTTGGTTCCATTCTCCATTAAAACCAGTGGAGGAAAAGTTAGGTAAACTGAGACTTCAAATGCAGTATAATCTGTGTTATGATGGGGTCAGTGTGGAGTATTATGATCATACTTTGCAGGATTATCTTATTTGAACGTGTGTGTGTGTGTGCGTGTGTGTGGCTGGGAAGGGGGGGGTCAGAGAAAGTTCCCAGGGAAGGTGACATGGAAGACAACACCTAGTATATTAGTGAAAGTCGGCCAAGTAAAGAGCTGGAGGGAGGAGAAGCCTCCAGTCACGGGCTAGAGGCAGAAGAGGATCTGAGGTCCTTGGAAGAGCGAAGAGAAGTTTGATGTGAGTGGAAGTTAGAATTCCTGTGAGGGTGAAACAGGAATGGAGGGTAATAGCGAAGGCCGAGGAGGGAAGCGGGGTGGCGTCATGGAAGGTCCTTTCACATCATAAGCGACTGGGCCTTCCTTCCAAGAGCCCTGGGTTCCACGGTAAGGTTTCAAATGTGGAAGCGGCCTGGTCACGTTTGGATTTTAGAAAAGTCATTTTATTGTGAAGAAAAGGTCACGGACAGATGAGGACGGCAACACCGGAGGCTGAGGGGCCCGTCTTAGGGTGAGAGGCGCTGTCGGCATGACCTGGGACGCCCCTGAGCGGATGGACAGAAGCAGCTGGAGTCGTCACATTTTTGGATTCAATCGAGAGGGCTTCCGAGACGTTTGCAAGTGGAAGGGTGGGGGGTGGTCAGAGGAGCTAAGTCGATTTCTGAAATCTACAACATTGGTAGCTGGGTTCCACTTCCAAAGAGAAAACAGCTTTGAAAAAGTGAAGTTAATGACATCATTTGGGGCACAGAACATTTTCTCTTTCTCTGGAAGTCCAAATGAGGTGGCGGGCGGAAATTTGGATCCATAGATTTTGAGCTAGAGAGATAAATTCTAAAGTTTTCAGCCGGGAGATAGTGGCTGCACACAGGGAAGTGGACTGCATCACCCAGGGGAGATATGTACGAACGACTGTCTAACTTTGGGGTCAGATGAATCCTGATAAAATTCAGAATCCGGGGTGCCGACTCCAGAGTGTCTCCTTGAGTGGGTGTGGGGTGCAGCGCACACGCCTCCGTTTCTGACACGGTGGATCCCGTCCCATTGTGTTGAGTTAGATGGTCCCCTGGCCTCATCTTGGAGTAAGAAGGGAAGAAGATCCTGCGTGGAAGCCGGAGCGGTTTCAGCACCCAGCAGACGGGCAGAGGGAGAGAAACCCAGAAAGGGGACTGAGGAAGTAACCAGAGGTGCTGGAGGCAGCCCAGGAAGATAAAGTGTCACAGATCCGCTGGAAAGAGGGGGGGCGACGAGGAGGAGCGGCCCACGGGGTCAGCAGTGTTGAGAGGTAGAGGCGGAGACTGAAGTACCCCACCAGACGCAGCAGAAAGGAGGCCATGGCAAAGCTGGCAGGAGCTGTCGCAGGGGAATAATGTGGGCTGACGCCAGATTGCAGTGGGCCGAGGGCTGGATCTGAGATGGGGAGGAAGAGGCAGGAAGCCGAGACGAAGTCTTTTAAAAGAAGCCAGGCTGGGAAGGGAAGGAGGGAAGGGAGGAGGGAAGGGAGGCGGGAGGGAAGGAGCTGCTGCAGCCCAGCGCAGGGGGCCGGCGAGCGCTCTAGGAAGCGAGCTGCTCGAGTCTGCTCCCACTGACACGCTCCATCCCCAACTTTTTTGGTCTTTTTTTTTTTTTTTTAACAGTTTTATTAAAGTATAACTTAAATATTATACCATTCATCCACTTGAAGTGTACATTTCAATGGCTTTTAATAAAGTTAAGGTGTACAACCTTCAGCACATTCCAGTCTGAAATACTTCCATCGCCCCAAAGAAACCCCTCATGCCCGCAGCGCCATGCCCGGCCTCAGGCAGACACTCATGTACTTTCTGTCTGCGTAATTTTGTCTGTTCTACATATTCTATATACATTGTATGACGTGGTTTTGCGTCTGGCTTGTGCGACTTAGTATTTTGTTTTTTATTGCTGAATTGTCTTCCATTTATGGGTATATCACCTATTGTCTATCAGTTCATAAGCTGAGGGACATCTGGTTCATTTCCACTGTTTGACTTTCACTCATGAATGGTGCGGCTACGAGCACCCACATGCAAATGCGTACCTAAGAGTATGTTTTCATTTCTCTAGGATGCTTATCTAGGAGTGGGATTGCTGGATGGTATATTAAATTCATGTTGAACTTCCTAAGAAACTATCACTTTTCTAAAGTGGCTGCAATGTTTTCCATTCCCACTCCCACCCCAGCCTTACTAAAGCTCATACTCCATTTTTATGTATTTATAACTGCATTCATTTAGTTGGCCTAGAAGGAAAACGAGCTGTGCTTCCTTTGGAAAGTGGGGAGCAAAGTGAGGTGCTGCCTTGTGTTTTGTGCGTTGCGGTTGTGCCCAAAACTATTGAAACAAGTCTGAGTATCATCCTGCCCCCTAGTGGTGGCCTAGATACATGGACCGAACTTGGAAATGAGTTTTTTCTGCCCTTTCCATCACATCCTCTGCCTCTCCACCTCTATCCTTTCTTGCAAATCCGTAACAGTAGACAGCTGGTTTAAGTATGCCCAAACCAGTGTAGGTGGTGTCCTAGGGGTCCAGTGGGGCAGGAGAATGGAAGTCCTTACATCCTGCCGTGTACTTGTGATATCAGCATCTGCTGTCATAGCTGAAGGATCACCAGCTAGGGGATGTTGGAAATGCTCTTGAACCCCAATTAAACTCCGCTTTCTCATCTTTACAATGAAGATTAAAATAGTACCTCCCTTAGAGGGATGTTGTGATAATTAAATGAGATTGCATGTGTAAAGCACCTAGCACATTTAAAACCAGAATCGGCATTCAAGAAAATTGCAGGCATTCGTATTTTATAATAATAAAAATGTTCAGGAATATAGTCAAAGACTGCAAAGCAACTTTATTCATAAAATTGATTAGTTTTTCTCATTTGGTCATGCTCCATGTTACTGTTCTCTATTTCACATTGAAACCTCTTTAAATTTAGGACTAGATTGTTTTTATTTAATATGGGTAAAAATGACAATACCAAAATAACGTTTTCCTTAATTTAGAGTAACAGTATACCTGGACACTTGTTAAACTCTTTCTTATGTAAACTTAAATGCTGAGATGGTTTTGTGAGGTAGGCAAAGATCTCAGGCGGTCTGTGTCAGAGGAAAAGTTTTCAGCTATGTCTTTCTTGCTCCACCCCTACATCTTAACTACCCGCTGTGCATGGTCAGTGGGAATGATAATATCAGTTACAGCTGGTTGATACAGAGACTAGAAAATCTCTTGAGATGTGGCTCAGACTCAGTACCTTATGAGTTTTTATTGCTCCGGCAGAGGGAAGGGTCAAGAGCAGGAATGGCCTATGTCTGATGACTGCTACGGTCAGCTCTTCTGCAGTTCAAGAGAGTTGCAGCCTTCCCCCCACCCTACCCCAGCGCACACTTCCTTCCTTTCTTTTAAAAAAAAAAAGCAATAGAAATGTATTTCTCACAGGAGGCTGGGAAGTTCATGATCAAGGTGCTGGTAGATTCAGTGTCTAGTGAGAACCTCTTTCCCGGGTCATAGACGGTCATCTTCTTGCTGTATCCTCACATGGTGGAAGGAGCAAGAGAGTTTCCTGGGTCCTTTCTTACTTTAATAGGTGAATTTTGCCCTAGAATACTCAAAGGCCACTTTCCACAGTTTGTCCGGGTAGATTTATTTAATACATAGGCTTTCTCATTTTATCTTTTTTTAAAAAATATGTCTTTATTGATTTCAGAGAGAGGAAGGGAGAGGGAGAGAGAGATAGAAACATCAATGATGAGAGAGTCATTGATCAGCTGCCTCCTGCACGCCCCCGACTGGGGACCGCAACCCAGGCACGTGCCCTGACCGGGAATCGAACCTCGATCTCCTGGATCAAAGGTTGATGTTCAACCGTGGAGCCACACCGGCTGGGCTCTTTTTATCTTTTAATAATGCTGCAGACTATGTTTTTTAGAATTTATTCTTGCCCGGCCGGGCGAGGCTCAGCGGTTGAGCATCCACCGAGGATCTAGGAGATCGCAGTTCGATTCCCGGTCAGGGCACATGCCTTGGTTGCGGGCTCGATTCTCAGTCGGGGGCCTGCAGGAGGCAGCCGATCAATGACTCTCTCATCATTGATGTTTCTCTCTCTCTCTCCCTTTTCTTTCCTTTCTCTGAAATCAATAAAGATATATTTATTTTAAAAAAAATTTATTCTCTGATGGCAGTTGTTCAGTCACTCATGTATTAGGGTGTTTTAAAGCATTAACAAGAGAGTCTCCCCCGAGCAGAGAGCATGTCTCTAATACGGAATCAGTTGCTGAGGAAGGACAGTTAATGAAACACTGTGGACGGCCCGTCGTAGTGTTCAGACACAGCGGAGATCATCACCTTCGGACTTAACGCGACATATGCCTCAGGACACATGGATTCCCTTCAGCACTCAGTGACTTATGGAGGGAGATGTGTAAATTAAAATAGTGACAATCGTGTTAACATATATGTTAGGCAACAAAGTAGATGGCACTGGTGCAGATGGTGTTACAAACTGTATTTTCAACTTGGGTCTACATTTGAAAATATGTTTCTACTATTTTCTTCAATGTCATCAAATTTAATGCTTTCTATTCCATCTAATTTTTTAAAGCTGTAAATATGTTCTAGAATTTGAAAAAAATTTAACGTGATTCTTAATGCCAGAGACGGAAACTAGTCTGGTATGCCAGCAAAAGTAGTCATCAGTTTATAGATATGGAAATTATAGGTCCTCAATTCACCCATAATTTGGCCTAGAATTCTTAAACTAATAGAAATCAATGTGATAATATGACTTTAAGTTATCTGTGAGCAAGCATATAAATATCAGGGGATTCTTTAATAAAAATTTTTATTTGGGCTTCTCTGATAAAGGAAAGGTTTTGTTTGAAATGCTGTCTTAGATCTGAGTAGGAATACACACTTATACTCTCCTACTTGCTCGGGTGCCCCAGGTCACTTTTGGCTTTTGCTTAGTGTCAATGGATATTTAATCTACTGAAATATTTTAATCCAATTTTAAAACATTTTTTTCCCCCATGTAGAAAATTAAATCTAAATTTAAAGATGCTTTCCTAATACAATCCAGCCAAAACTTATAATTCATTTGAAAGGTAATTTTGAGCCAAACCTAAAAGTGTATAGATGGTGTGGCAAACACTTATTTATTCCTATGCTACTACAGAAATGATTGTACTCAGTGAATATTAAATGCTTACTCTCAGGTGCTATAGTTTACGTGTAGTATCTCATTCATTCTCACAACAAGCCAGGAAGGACGTGCTAAATGCCATTATTAGTTTAACAAGGTAGAAACAACCTGAGCCTCACCGAGGCGTGTGCATGGCCCAGGGCCACAAAACTTGCAAGGGGTCGAGCTGGGAAAATTCTTTCTCAAAAACCCACAATCTCGACCACTCACTCTCTTACTCTGTATCACTCTGACATTTATATTCTTTTTGTGTGTGTGCTTCTTTTTTTAAATTTTGTTTTCCCATCACCATTAACCCCTCTATACCCTCTTCTATCACCACACTGACATTTATATTCTAAACTACTGTCGTTTTTAAATATATCTGTAAAATTGTTTTAAAATATTTTAGTTTTATTTTTTTGTTAATGCTCACTTGAGGATATTTTTCCCATTGTTTTTTTGTTTGTTTGTTTGTTTTTATAGAGAGTGGAAGAGAGGGAGGGACTGGGGGTTGGGGAGAGAAAGAGAGAAACGTCTATGTGAGAGAGACATGTCATAAAAATATTTTAAATATGCATACTTAGAAACATGTAAGTATATGAATATGTATGTTGACATAAAAATATCTGTCCCCATGTCCCCGTTTAGGTCACCAAGGGTCGTCTTTTCATGAATCATGCATCAAAGGGGTCAGGCTGGGTAGCACTCTCCCCCGGTATTTTCCCTTTTTCCCTATTGTAAATGAATTATGTATACACCCTGAAGTAATTAGCAGACATGCTGTTGTTCAGCTGAATTTTAAACTAATTAATCTGACCTAATTCCTGTCAAAAATAATTAGGATAAAATATGTCTTCCCTAAGCCACGCTTTCAAGCTAAGATGCTAAAGCGCAGCATCTCCTGTGCCTGCACTGGGACCGGATTGAGCGGCTGTTTATTTAACGGTTTCAGAGGAAATGGAAAAATGCCACTTTGCCTGAAATGCCACCCAGATATCGCCCCCTCGGTTTCCCTATCTGAATGAAAACAAGACTCTGCACTCGCAGCGGGGCTCTGACATGAGCAATATCAATGACCCCTAAATGCATTGGGGTTTGCAATTAAAATTTAAAAACCGGTCTCTCCTCTTGTAAAACGCTTTCAGACGAAGACGCGTGCTCCACTTTTCCGCCCATTCAATTCCCTTAATATAAAAGCTATTTAACTGGCTTCTAATTCTCTACCCCGATCCCTGCCTGTCCTTTTTAACTTAACTAATTTTTAAAAATGTAACATCCTTAGTGACTAACGAATGGGAAAAGGTCGTGTGTAGTGGTCAAGCCCCAGGCCCTAAGCCTCTGGAAGGCAGCTCGGGGAAGGGAAGGCGGCGGGCTCCGGCAGGTGCGGCTGGTCAGCAGGCTGCGGGGGGCCCGCGTGCGCCGCCTGCGGGCCTGCCCGTGATGGCCTTTGCCACCAGGCCTTGCTGGAGCCTTCGCCACCGGCCTGCCATCCTGCGGCAGCCCTGCTGCGTGTGCTCCAGCCTTGCTCTCCTGATGTATTAAGGAGCTCCTGGGAGAGGAGAGCACTGCAGAACACATATATCACATCCCCAAGCAGTTCAGAGTTAATAATTTCTTTATTAAACCTATGAACCCTTCATGTTTTGTAGTCCTCCCTCCCCAACCCCCTTCCAACTTAGTTTCTAGGCAACCAATAAGCACTGAATTGCATTAAGCTCTTCATTTCAAGGCTGCGGTTCAGGATTCTGCTGCATATTTGTTGGCTCATTTATGGAGCCTGCAGAATAATATTCATTAATTCCGTTTAATCGTCACTACTTCGGTGACTTGGTCCTAAACTGCATTACCTGCACCTGTTTTTCATGTTTTAGTCACCCCAGTTCTGTGATGCTATTTTAAATGTTAATTATGCCAGAGGTTCTGTGAGCTCTGATTTGGAATCACCGAAGGAAGCAGAATTTCCATAATTTCTAATTCTTGGTGATCATTCAACACTTTCCAGTAGCCCATTAGGATATGAAATTTTTCAAAATTTCCTGTCTTGAATGGCCAGTGTGTCTATAGCGGACTTTTAATAAGAAAGAACATACAGTTTAGGACTAGTCTTGAAAAGTAATAAGCATATACAAAAGGAAGGATATTGTTTGTTTCAATAAATTAAGGTTTCGATGTGAAAGGGAGCACTTGGAAACATTCCTTTATTGATGTGATTCTAGGAATTGAGGTTGTAATTTCAAATTTCACCCAGCACTACATGAGAATGAAGATTAATCTCCCAGCAGGATTGTTCTCTCTTTTGAATGTTGAATGCTTTGAGACATTTCTCTCAAAAACTCAAAAACTGCCTGGCCGGCGTAGCTCAGCAGTTGAGCATCGACCTAGGATCCAGGAGATCATGGTTCCCAGTCAGGGCACATGCCCGGGTTGTGGGTTCGATCCCCAGTCAGGGGCGTGCAGGAGGCAGCCAATCAATGACTCTCATCATTGATGTTTCTCTCTCTCTCCCTCTCCCTTTCCCTCTCTGAAATCAATAAAGATATATTTTTCAAAAACAAAACCAAAAAACTCAAAAACTCTGAGCAATCTCTTTCTCTTCCCCCCTCGCACCTACATTTAGATCCTCACAACTGAGCAAAACATAAATAACATGTTTGCTCATGCTCTAGTTTTTTAAAACACAAAGTAATTAACATCAGTCACACCAAAGGATGGCTTGGAAAGGAGGAAACTAAAATCCTTTGAAAAACCAATCCAGTCTCTCTTCCTTTTCCTGCTTAAACTCTAGCTAGTGGGGGTGGGTATAGAAGGTCGGGTAAAAAACTGAATAGTCATGTAGCTGGCTCACCCAGCTGTCCGCCACAGTCCCTGTGGGCAAATCTCTCAGAAGGTCTTATTTCCAGCCAAGGACTGCACTGCCCAGCCCCCTTCACATCTCTGAGGTGCCATGTTGCAGGGTTTTCCACGCTGTGGGCAGAGGGAAGTATGCCACTCCCAGGCTTGTCCCACAGAATCTTCCAGTATGACCTCCCATGTGCCTCTTTCATTCTCCTCTGCCAACTGGGTATCAGTAACCCTTCAACCTGGGATACACGTAGATGTCGTGGCAGAGCCTCCATCCCTGATGACCACATGGGAGCACCACGACTCCAGACCCTGCCAGTAAAACCATTGTTAATCACTGAGGACTTGGCTGTATCTGTTCCAACAGCTAATATTACCTTAACTTACTAAAGCACCGTGAGCTCCGTGGCGGGATGACTCCGGTTAGTAGAACCTAACAGCCTGCTGTGTGCCAGACACAGCAGATCCCAGGACTCAGCCGTAACCAAGACGAGAAACTGCCTGAAGCCCATTCAGTTGTTAGGCTGGCAGGAAAACTAGACATAATTCAAACTATTGCAATGAATTAATTAATTACATACATGTAAAGAAAGGCAAGATGGGAATTCAGTGGCTCTGCCACATGGTGTAGTAAGACCTACACTATCCTAGCGTTGACAGATGCTTTTTATTTATTAATTATTGTTTCCAAATGTTAGTTTGGACAAAAATAAGTCTGTATTTCATGTTATACTCAGCAAACTGAGTCCCAAGTGGACTTGAGACTCGATAGGTTAGGGTAAATTGTTTCTTAAAATAGATTTTCCCCTCTTTGAGCTAGAAGGGCACTTAGACAACATTTCACTTAATCCTTTCTTTTACAGATGAAGAGAAATGTCTTTTCAAAACTCATAATACCATCTGCTTTAATAAATGTAATATTTAGTGTGTGCCAGGAGCTATGTTATTCTCTATTTTTAACCAATATTTTCATTGCGAAATTTAGCAGCCACATAGATGAGTCTGCCATACGAGATATATGGGTCAGTGATTTATCACAAAAATAATATCCATGTAATGCCACTCAGGTCAAGAAATAGATCACCTGCGCTTCCAACTGCTTCCTTGTCACCTCCCCATGGCCTTTCCTCTTCCGGTCATGGTTACACTTTCCTTTTCCTTAGTTTTACCAAATTCACATGCATCCAAAAATGATGTGTTTTAGTCTATTTTAAGTTCAAATAAACTGAATCATAATAGTATGTATGCTTTTGTTTGTCTTCTTTCACACCAGTCTACATCTGTGATATTCACATTCTTGTTTGTAGTATTACTTTGGTTATTTTCATCTTATTGTATATATGTCACAATTTATTCTACTGTACAAATATCCTAAAATGTATCTATTATAGAATGAACAGCATTTAGTGGTTTGACTGTTATGAATAGTGCAGCTCTATATGGTCTTGCACCTGTTTCTTGGCAGACACGTACATGTATTTCATCTCCTAATTCTCAAACTTGGGCGTCCTATCAGGCATTCATGTTTGTGTAGGATTTGAAGGTATTTTCTCATGAAAAAAAGTTGGGAAGGAAGAGCTGAAATAACATAATAGAACCAGATATACTGAATCGGTTACCTGATGGCAGTTGCACAGATTTTTAGTTCCGTATTTAATGGGTTAATCTGAGTTCTGTCATGTATCATTGAAACAAATGAATAGAGAAAAGAGATGATCATGTCCTCTTTGGAATGGCATCACTCACTTTTTATTTAACCTTTGGTAACATGGATGAGATGCAATGCCTTCTTCTTGCTCTCAAGTGTGGCTTTATCACCTTTATTGCATTATTTCTGTTCTTTTGTCAAGCCAGATTTTGGTCACATCACAGCATATGCCGTTCCCTTTGCCTGGAATGCTTTCGTTGTGAAGCTTGCGTGGCTAGCTCCTTTTCTTACCACGATCTTTTCAACTCAGAAGCCTTCTCTGACAGTCCTGCCTGCCCCCAGTTGCTCTCTCTTACGTTACCTTTTATAATTGCTGTTAGAGAATTTATCACGATTAATGATTATCCCGTTTCTGTGTTTTTCTGGTCCCTCCTTTCTCTGCCTTCCTAATATATACACACCAGAGATCCGATTTCTTTTTTTGAACAAGCTAGCTCCAGTGTGTCGAACAATATCAGGTTCATAATAGGCACTCAATAAATGTTTAATGAGTAAATAGATGAAAGGAAGAAAGAGGGAGGGAGGCCAAGCAGTAAGAGGCTATCCCCATGTTACAAAAATTCTGTAATTCTTCATGACACTCTATTGAGAGGAGGTTTACTGCAGATAATCAGTAGTTCACCAGTCCAATGCCTGAAGCTTAGACAGAAGCAGGAGGCCCAGCGTTTCCACACAGGGAGGCAGACTGAGGCAACAAGGGAAACCAAAGACCCGAGACAGGGGGCGGCCGTCGTTCCAATTTCCTCCATATCCCTGTGCCGTGCTGTGTATACATGAATTCTTAACTGTCTGCCTAATGTTCGTCTCAAAGAAACACTCTGAGTCAACGAGACCTCGGGGTTACTAGCCATGGAAACAGGGGAGAGAGAGTGTGGTCATTAGATGCTCTTGTCAAAGAACAAAGGAGGGACAGAAAAGCAGAAGCCCGGCAAGCAAGGGTCGGTCATCTCCCGCCTTTGTGGGGAGGAAATTGGCTGACATCCAGAGTGCAAAGCGAGCGTGGCAGTTGGGTGACCCTGGGGGAACCAGTCTTCTTGGGAGCTGTGCACAACTGCTTGCCTGTCACTGTTGTAATAACAGATACAAAGGGTCCATATTTACAAAGGCCCGTGAGAACGTGCAGTGAGATGAGCCTGGGAGCGAGGGCGGGAAGGCTCATCGCAGAGGTGGACATCCCAGGAGTTGAACAAACTTAGCGATTAGATAGATGTGTATTTGTCATATAAAGAGAAGAGGGCTACCTACTACTGTAAGTAGATTCAGTGTAGAATAGTCAATAGATTGCAGAGTGGGGGAAATGTGAGCATTTCTGAGCCAAAAAAAAAAAGACTTTGATATGATGACTATGACACTTAAATGGAGCAAAGAATCTGGGGCAGAGATCCACGCCTCTCATTTGTGAGAACTCAAAGGGGGAGAGCTGCCCTGAGTAATTTTGCTTGGCAATCAATTTGATATCACGCTTCTCTTCCCCCAATTAAAAAAAACACCAAACCTGTAAAGTTAGACGAGGTAACAGAGCTCCATCGTCCCCCCCCTAACGTCCACTCAGCTTTGCACAGCGTTTACATATCAACTCTCAAGGACTGTGATATGCAAAGCTGAGTTCATTTCGCTGCCTTGCAAGAGAAGCTTCAGCTTCCCACGTCTCGTATTTGTGCCTCACGTGGTGAGCAGGTCCTGGGTGGATTACTCCTGAGGAACAAAGAGACCCCAAAAAGTAATAATGTCATCCCAGCCCTGACCTCTGTCTACCCTAAGAACTGCCAAGCCCTGTGGGCCTTGAAGAGCTTCCTATTTCCCCACCTGTCACTAGAAACGTAGGTGTGACTCTATCAGCTGGTGTCCCTCAGGAATCTGGAGTGTATGGTCTGTTTTACCAGAGCAGCACAGGAAGTCCCTAACTTTTCTTTTTTTTAATATATCTTTATTGATTTCAGAGAGAGGAAAGGAGAAAGAGAGAGAGAGATAGAAACATCAATGATGAGAGAGTCGTTGATCGAGCCTGCAACTGGGCATGTGCCCTGACCGGGAATCGAACCCCGATCGGCTGGATCCTAGGTCAGCGCTCAGCCACTGAGCCATGCCCGGCCGGGCAGGAAGTCCCTAACTTAAGGAAAGAAGAAGCCAGTCTCAGTCCAACCCTGTGAAACTTTTTCTTTTTAGTCTGGGGATAGGCAACCATTGAATGAAGATCCTTAGTTCCAGCTTCACTTAGAGCAGTTCAGGTCAGAAAATTGTAGAATCCCAGGGCCTAAGGGATATATTCCTGACCATCTACTATAATATCCTCACCTTCCAGGGAGAAGCGATTTATATAATTCATTCCTTCATGCATTTATGTATCATCTATTTACTGAACACCAACCACACAGTGCCAGACGCTTCATTAGTGGTTATCCAGATAAAATAGTGACTGAGACTTGATTTTTGCCCTCAGGAACTTGCCAGCAATTGGGCAGTTAAGATGATGAATTTGAGAATGATAGGCATTGCCATGGCCTTAAAGAGGACAGTGTGCTTACTGGCTGAGAGGGGAGGCTGTGGCTCTGCCTGGGTGGCTCAGTTGGTTGGAGCATCATTCCATACATCGAAAGGTTGTGGGTTCGATTCCCAGTCGGGCGAGTACCGAAGGCAACTGATCAGTGTTTCTCCCACATCTATGTCTCTCTCTCTTTCTCTCTCTCTCAAATCAATAAACATATCCTCGGGTAAGGATAACAAAAAATTTAAAAAAAAAAGAGTTCCGGCTGCAGACTGAGGCCATCTGAGTTCAAACACAACAGCGCTGTTCACGTGTGGTATGGCTGTGGGCATTTCACTTCGCTAAGCTTCAATTTCTTTTTCTGTGAAATGTTGGTAACATTAGCATTTATCTTGTAGGGTTGGTAGGTGATTAAAAGAGAAAAAAATACATATACAATGCTTAGTAAAATATTTAAATTAATAACTGATCAATGAATGCATTCATAGAAGTAGTTGTAGTAGAGTAGTAATATCATTATTATTATTAGAACCCAGACCTGTAAGTTAAAATGAAAGGTTCCCAGCAGTTTGATGAGTAGCTCAAGATTTTAATAAGGTTTAGTTTGAAGATGATTCTGGCAAAGGGATTAAATCATTTTCTGGGTTTCTGGTTCTGGCCTCCCTGACTCTATTGCTGACATTTTGGGGCTTTCTGAACTCCAAGTTTTGGCCTAGGCCATAACTGCACTACACACAACTCTATGTGCTTATGCTTATGATGATCTTAGATTTATATCCCGTGTTCCAGTAAATGGCAGTAAAGTAAGTACACGAGGAAGGAACAGCTCTTTCTGATTCACACAAAGGTGCTGTTTCCATTGGAAGTGTGGCTTCCTGGGGCATTTTTTCTTACCCACTAACCCAAATATGATGAACTCTATAAAAGCACGTGCATTCATAATATGTAATATAAATGCAGGTTGGTCACATTTTCTGTCTTCCACTCTAAGCTGTAGGTGCTCAATCTTGGATGTATCAGTTATTTATTGCTAAGTAGCAAACCACTCCAAGACTTAGTGACTGAAACAGCAATAATTATTGAATCTGCAGTTTGGTCGGGGCTCAATGGGGATGACTTGCTCTGTTCCATAAAGCGTCCCTGGGGAAGCTTGACCAGAAGCTGGGCCTCCACTTTCAAGGTGGCTCACTCAGAGGGCTGGCAAGCTGGCAGTGAGCTCGACCGAAGCCAGGGCCTTTATTTCCTGCCCCCTGTTTATTTGGGCTTCTTCACAGCAAGGCTGCCTTAGGCAGGCAGATGACTCACACAGTAGCTTAGGGCTCCTAGGTGAGTGTCACAAAAGAAACTGAGCGGCTCTTTTGGATCTAGCTTCAGGATTCAAATCACATTAATTTCAAACCCGTGCAGCTTCATGGGGCAAGAATATAGCCCCTCGTCTCTCTATAGGGGAAGTCTCAAGTTACATGATGAGAAAAGTATGTGGGTGTGACCATATTGAAAAGTACAATCTGCCAAAAATGCCACTTGGTCGTTGCCCACCGGAGTGTCCAGCGTAGTGTCTGACATGACATCGGTGCTTAATAAATATTTGCCATTGAATGAATACTTTCGGTGAGTGAAAATAAATGAATAAATTGGTATTATCACTTTCATTTCTGCCCCTTCCCAGCTGACACTGATTTTTGGAGTCAAACTTGGCTCCTGGCTTGAAATGTACTCTTTATTCTGGGCATTTACTTTTGTATGTCTGCACTTGATTTTGAAGTTTTAAACTCCTCTGGGAAATAAGGAAATGATTACAAAGAAAGATTGGTTGTGCCTTTGAAGAGTAGTCATTTGAATAAATGAGGTGGAATTTGATTGTAAAGGTTTATCGAGTCATCAAAGAATATTAGGAGAAAAATAGCTCTGAGAGAGGAAAATAATTGGTGATGAACCAGTGTGGTCGCAGTGAAGGACACAACGTGATGACAGTCACTTGGGCAGCTTCTAGGATCTGCAGCAGCGACGAGAAGCACCAGCAGAACTATGTTTAATTAATGATCAGTAGTGGAAGAGGGTACTCTAAAAAGATTAGCGACAGCAATCGACACTGTGCCCCCTGGGAAATATTGGATGACTGAAGTACTTCTGTGTGGGATGTGATTAAAATCATCGAGAATGTTGAACAGTGAATCGTGAATTTAAAAGACTTCGTGTCCCTATCTAAAGCTGTAGCAAACGTCAAACAGTAATTCTGATTAATCCTGGCATGTGGGGAAGGCCCCCAATCTAATGGCTGTTTTCAGAAGTCACAATGGAAGTGTCTCATTCTTTGTCCATAGCTACCCGATATATTATTATCCATCAAGATTTTAGTTCTGTGCCCTTAATATGAAACACAGACACTACTGAAAATTGCAACTTGAACTGTGTAATTTAGGATAAGTTCCAGATTGGAAATTTCTCCTCTTTCTTGTCTTAATTGCTTTTATTGTTAATGAAAACAAGGAAGAGTTTGTGTAATCTTGTTATTAAGTGGAAAACCCTCAAACTTCAGAATAGGAAAATATAGAACACTGTTGATCATGCCATTCTTGGTTATTTCACCAACATCAAGTGCTTCCTGGATTTTGCCAGAAGGGTTAACATTTTCCCAACTTTGATTGAAGTTAAGGGAAAAAGAATCTGCATTCTTGATTCCCTTTTTTTTTTTTTAAATTATTTATTTATTCTTTAAAATATATCTTTATTGATTTCAGAGAGAGGAAAGAAGAGGGAGAGAGAGAGAGACAGAAACATCAATGATGAGAGAGTCATTGATCGAGCCCACAACCTAGGCATGTGCCCTGACCGGGAATCGAACCCCGATCGCCTGGATCCCAGGTCGATGCTCAACTGCTGAGCCACGTCTGGTCGGGCTTGATTCCCTTCTTATCATTGTTCTCTAAATTTTTGCTCTAGAAGAAGAGTCCGACACACAGGGATTTAGCTACCAGGCTTCTGAGTGTCACAAAATAGTAAGAAAGTGATGTCATTCCCGCATCTTCTTACTGAGCCAGTCTGCCCACTGCCATCGTGAGAATGACTGATAATTACCCCGTTAGTTTGTTTTCTCCGTATTGTACTAAAATAAGTACATGATGTGGCTGAATAGGCTTGACAGAGAACATGCTTTTTAAATATGTGATGAAATACACATTTATGTATATATTAGTATAGGATTTGGACACCATAATTTTATCACTGGCTTTAAAAAATACTTAAACTGTTCTTGATTTAGCTTCAGATTTGCTGTGAGAGACTTGAAATGGAATATGTTCTAAATTCAAGGGCTGAGTAGTGAAAGACATTATTTAAAAGTTTTCTTATGTACTTTAAAGATTTTACTTTATTTTTTCAGAGGGTGGAAGGGAGAGAAAGAGAGAGAGAAACCCAACGTGAGAGAGACACATGGAGTGGTTGCCTCCTGCTCGGGCCCCCACCGGGGCCACGCCCGCAATGGAAATACGTGCCCTTGGCCGGAATCGAACCCGGGGCCCTTTGGTCCGAGGGCCGGTGCTCTAACCACTGAACCGAACCGGCCAGGGCAGTTTTCTTACATACTTTAAACTATGCTCAGATTGATATTGTTTGCTAAGTAGAGTGAATTTATGTTTTGTTGTATATAAATAAGTGGGAATTTTAAAGTAAACATATGTCTTCATTGGCATAATTCAGACTCTCAGATTAAGGATCTGAAGCACCCTGTCATGAGCCCAGTGGTGGAGATTCCAGATATGGCTAAACCCTGTCCACAGATCAAAAACCCGAGGACATGCCTGGGGGAGGAAGGCAGAGAGAGAGAAACATCGATGTGAACGAGAAGCTTCCATCCGTTGCCTTCTGAAGCCGAACCCCAGGTACGCGCCCTGACCCGGATCGAGCCGGCAGCCTTTCGGTCGGCGCGCTGGGCCATCGCTCAGCTAACTGAGCCACGCCGGCCGGGCCGCCCTGGCCCCAGATGTCACCACTTAGTTGGTGAAGGTCATCACCTGAAAGGGGGAAGAGAAGTTCAGGTGCGGCCGTGGCTGCGCAGCCAGATACTGACCCACCCACCTAAAGGAGTTTCTCCTCTTCATTCTCACCAGCTCCTCACTTCCCACCAGCACTTTTGATGATAGTCCTGATCATCGCCTGTAATTAGATTTTTATTTGTGCATTAATATACTTAACTTCTGTCTCCTGCACCAATGCGGGGCTCCTTGAGGAGACTATGAGGAATCTGTGTTTCCCTATGGAATCCTCAGTGCTCAGTTCAGGACATTTGCATACAGTAGGCACGTCAATTAATTTTTATTAAAGGATTAAAGCTGCTGCCGTTTGGGGAAAGGGATTTCTCATCTAACGGTAATCAGAGCAGCACCAGGATCAGTCTCCTACACAGATCTCGAGGCCTCCATTTACACTCAAATACATGTGAAGCCACCAGCATTGCCTGCTGTCTGGCAACGGTCATGAGTTTAATTCAGAATCTGTTTTCTTCTTTACATTTTCTTTTTATATGTCCCATAGAGATGTTTTTCCTTTAAAAAGCCTTCATCTCTCAAGGTGATTTTCATGCCATAAGTCCTTGATAGAGTCTTGAGGCATCTGATAGAAAGGTCTGACTAAAATTTAGCAATAATAATAATAATAATACAATCTAGCAAACCATCTCGTCTTTCAGTTAGTGGAATAAACCTTCAGAGTAAAAGGTAACATTTGGCTGGACCAGGTTGTCACTAAAAAGGAGAAAAAAGAGCTTTCTTTGTTCAGTTTAGTTTTCTCTCTTTAGAGACCTCTGATGAAGGTAAGATTAGACCCACCATTACTGGACTGTGAGTGTCTTTTTATCCCGTGTGTGTTACAGCCTCTGGTGTGGTCCTTTGCCCATTGAAGACCTTCAATAGTGTCTAGAAACTTGAATTCACCAACTTTTTTTTTGAGTCACTTGGTGGTAGGGAATGACATGGGGGGTGGGGGGGAAGTAATGGAGCTAGAAGTTCCCACTGTTCATCCTTGAGTATTTAATGCTGACAATAGCACTTTTTAAAGAATCCCACCTGAGGATATGTCTCTTTTATTGATTTTTAGAGAGAGAAGAAGGGAGAGAGGGAGAGAGAGAGACATTGATCGGTTGCCTCCTGCACATGCCCTGACCTGGGATAGAACCCGAAACCTAGGTATGTGTGTCCTAACCGGGAATGGAACCCACAACCCTTTTTGTGTAGGGGAAGGAAGCTAACCAACTGAGCCACCCAGCAGGTGTAATCTTGGTTGAACTTTCAAAATCTTAGTTTCTTCATTTACAAAATAAGATTGCTGTGTTTGATAAGATAATACAATCTTTGCAAAGCTTCGGAACAGTGCCAGCATAGTGTCTGAGCATATATACACTCTCGCCACAAATAATAAATGATTATTTATTAGCAAATGCAAGATAAAATTTAACTCTCTAAAATAATCTTCTAAACCCTCACAAACTACCAAAGCGAGTAGAATCACGGTCCACTACACTCCCCCATGACTTTAGCATAAAAAGGCAGGTCAGATGTGGCTGAACCAAGTCACAGAAGGTTTACCAATGATAGTAAGAGAAGGCTCAGAGCCCCTTGTTTCCTATGGTAGCCTTTCTTATCCTGGACGGCATTATGGAAAGACTGTATATTTGGTGCCACTCAGGACTTTTTTTTAAAAGGTGTTTTAAAAATATCTATTTTTTTTTTGCAATGTCCATAACACAAGAGAAGGCGAGACTCTTCACAAGCTTAACAGCAGAAATAGATCAGAAAGTGTTTTTTTTTTCTAAATAAGGATCTTATTTTCATGGTGCCTGGTTTCTTTGACCTAAATTGCAATAAGTCAGTATGTGTGAAATTACCTTTTCTAGGACAAGAGATCATAGCAAAAAAAAAAAAAAGGTAATAGATGGCAAGAGAAAAGAATATAGAATATAGGCAAGAGTTCAGGCTGCTGACAAAGAGCCTGGGAACTAATGAGAGACTAAGTAGTTATAACAAAGAGAACTCTGAGAGGCAACAACTAATGAGATGACTAGCAATTATCTCCGCTCGGCAGCCATGATTAGGGGGGTGAGGAGGCCTTTTAAGAACTAAAATAAAATGATGTTGAGGCCAAAGAATAGCATTTAATTGAGTTCTCTATTTCTGGGGCCTATTTTATTAAACTTTTTTATCATTTTCAAGTTCATGGTGATGGCGTGGCAGATTTATTTCTGTAATTAAACGGATTGTTATTTACCAGCAGAAATAAAGCTGGCATGAAAAGACACATGATCAGTAACATAGTTCAGACTTTATGAATTATTACTGAGGGCTGATGAATGGTATAATTATTTCTTTCCGTAACAGGTTAGTGAATTGTGTCTCAGGTCCGAACAAACACTGGAAACAGATCAGAAAAGACCAATTACCAGCAATTCGTGACCATCCATGGGGTGTGTTTTTTTTCCCTCCCCTTCCTTTGCTTCAGAATAAGTCATTAAAATATTACAAAATAGAATCTTTCCATAGTGCTGTGGTCAGCGCTTGAACAATGTGAGTTACAGTCATAATATTGTTGCTGGCAGGTGTCGTGTTGTGGGCTGGGTTTTGTAAGCCATGACTTGATGTGTGGGAGCCTCCAGCTTGGTGTTGGAGTTCCACGTGTTAGGGGTGGGTGGTGGGTGAACAGACAGATTCCAAGTGAGTCAGCCTCATGCAGGCTTAGCATTTTCACATGACTGAGGAAACTTGTGAAAGATAATAATGACTGATAACGATAACTCTCAAGGACCTTGGAGTATTATTACATCTAAAAGGGTCTCTACTTGGGCTGGAAAATATCATAAAGGGGTAATTCAGTCTTCATGACAGGGAAATGGGATTAAAACAGGAGAGCAGGGCACAGCATCAACAATAAATCACTGCTGAGCTTTTACAACCTAGGCTATACCTTCAGAGTACATATGTTTAAATGATACTGCTCGTGAAATCTACCCAAATCAACCAAATTTAGTTTAAGAGTGAGGGATAAAAGAACATTCAATTTTCAGTTTGAAAAGTTAAATAAGCCTCTAGCAAATTGTGTGTAGAATAAGGTCAATATCTCCCTTTTCTGTAAGAGCCAAGTCACTAGTGGGAGTAAAGCTTTAGAGCTTTATATTCAAAGAAGAGTGAAAACAAGAACAGGACTATTGGTAAGATAGTCATTTTGCTAATATAGTTCTCATGCCAGTCAGAATGGGTACAGTCATGCTGTGTTAACAAACATCCCACAAATGTCAGTGGTTCAAAACAACAAAAGTCTTTCTAGGTTTTGTAAGTACATCTTGGGTTAGCAGGAATCTGCTTCTCATTGTCTTCACTCAGGGGCACAAGTTGATGACCCTCCATTATTTGGAATATCATTTGTCACCTTGGATAATGCAAGGAAAGGTAAAAAAATTGTATGCCAGCTCATAAAGACCCCTACTCTTACATTATAGGCCTAAGCAAGTCACCCACAGGCCTGACTTCAAGTGTAGTTTGAGCATAGGCCAAGAATGAAGAAAATAGGAAATGCTTGGTAAAGAGCCACAGCAGAAGACCCATCTTTCCTTTATTAACAGTGTTCCTCTGGAAATAATATATTTTAATATTACCCAGCTACCCACCTTTCTCCCTTACTATTTGAGGTTGTCCCAGCAAACATCCCTGGGCTGGATGAAGACTAGTTTCAGGAACACTGAGTTTCGATGTTAAAGAGATCTTAGAGGATATTTGACCCATCCTCTCACTTTACAGATAAAATTGATGAAGAAAAAGTGACCTAACTATTTTAAACTACTTACCTAATTTCACAGAGTTAATGTCGAAGTTGAGTTCTCATTCTTAATCAGCATCTTTCCTGTTACATTGCCAAATATCCTTTGGGATACTATAGTAATAACTGAAGTTGTTGAAGAGTTCCAACAGGGATTTTAATAATATTCTACATAGAAAATAAAGCATTTTTATTTTTTGTTTTTGATAATGCATTGCACATGTCTCCATGCTAGCACTTACAAACCCTCTTTGTCATAGATTCATGAGAACAGAATATTTGTATTTCATTAACTATTAGATTCCCAATATGTAGAATAGTATCTGGCACAGAGAAGGAATTTAACTCATATTTATGAATTTTTTATTTGTTTGTTTTGTGAATGTCCGTTTACCCTGCTCTTAAGTGAATTTAAGAAGCAGGAGTTATTTATTTGTGTACTATCACTACTAAACATTATGCCTAAGCAATCACATGTAGTTAAATTTTATGATGAGTTAATAAATAAAAAGAATAGTAATCTAGATTAGTGGAAAGGCTAAACTAAAATATACTTTTCAAATAAATCTTATTTAATTCATAAATGATAAAGCTAATGCTACCACCCAAAGGACTCTCTTTCTTGAAATTTATTGCATAAATGCAGGGATTTGCCTGCCCATTTGTGAAATGAAGTTCTTATAGATTATCTAATAAATCTGCTTTAAAAAAAATATTATCTTTAGCTCATATCTGAAATAATTGCCATCAGTCCCATTTCAGACGTGTTTAAACAATTTGGAATAGTTAACCAGATTGACCATTGGCTAGCAAGTATATAGGTGGACTTAATTTGAACTTATTGTACTTACCATGTTAACATTCGTCTTTAGCTGCCGATTTACACATACTTAAGTGTAGTGTTCTTAAATAACTACTACAATTTTCTTTTCAGTATTTTATTTTCAAAGTGTATAAACTGCTCATTGCTTCTTCAGCAACATATAGCTCAAGCATTGGACTGACAATATACAGAAGATTAAAATATAAGTGTAAATCTCAAAGCAAACACTCTCTTCAGATGAGTCTTCCACATTCCCCACCTTATTTTATTTAGAATTTCTTTGACATCCAGCAGATTTTATGTAAAAACTCTGTGTTTCCTGACCAACCTGGTTCCATTAGGGATGTGTTGGTTTATTATTATGGTGTACTGAAATGTGTGTGTGTGTGTGTGTGTGTGTGTGTGTGTGTTAGGGTGGAAGTGGGTAGGGAGGGTGATTTGGGATTTTTTATTTCCCAGTTGCAGAAAGTTAAAAATCAAAAGCGCTGATATAAAAGGCACATGAGCCTGACAGCCTGCAGCGAACAGCACTGTTAGCATCTGTAACCAGAACGTGACAAGCTCCTGTCTCCCCACCTCAGAGAAGCCGGCCTCGGCGTTTTGACATATTCTAGGAACAACCACCTCTGTGTTAGAGAGAAATGGATATTTTACTGCTTCATGAAGGCCCATGAGAGACAGTCTATATCAGACCCCTCATGGCCAAACTTTATAAAAACATCCAAATTTCCTCCTGATTCCCCTCTTACGTCACCTCCACACAAACAGTCCTTTCGTTTTCCTTTCTCTCAGCCTTTGCAGTCAGCCAAGCTGGTTTCAGCTTGCTTCAGCCTCCCGCCTCTCTTATGCCCCAACACACACACACACACACACACACACACACACACACACACACACCACCACACACAACAGACAACACACACACCCCACCACACACACACCCCCACCACACACAATACACACACACACACACACCCCACCACACACACACACACACACACCCCACCACACACAACACACACACACACAATACACACATACACACACACACACCACCACACACACCCCCACCACACACAATACACACACACACACCCCACCACACACACACCCCACCACACACACACCCCACCACACACAACACACACACACACAATACACACATACACACACACACCACCACACACCCCCCACCACACACAATACACACACACACACCCCACCACACACACCCCCCACCACACATAATACACACACACCCACACACCCCCACCACACACAACAGACAACACATCCCCCCCACACACACACAACACACACACAACACACACACAACACACACACACACCCCCCACCACACACAGCAGACAACACATACACTCACACCCCACCACATACAACACACACACACACCCCACCACACACAACACACACAACAGACAACACACACACACACACACACACATACCCTGCCTGTTCTTATCTCAAACAAATTCCCTCCCCTGGCTTCCCCCGTAAGGATTCCCATCTTCCTCCCCCTCAGAAAGGTAACACATCTGTCCTTCCAGGAAGCAAGAACCCTGCCTGCAGCAGAGAATGTTTTTCCCACGGCGCCCACATGGGAACCGGCACTCACGTGGGAAGGCGCAGTGTCACACTCTGTCCCTTCTTGAATTAACATATTCATTCATTGAGTCAACAAATATTTACTGAGTGACTACAAGTGCCAGGCATTTTTCAGAGGATGAGCTTAATATTTAATAACGATTCTCAACTTTATGGTTTGTTTAACCGAAACACATTCACGTCGTTACAGTAAATGTTTGCTGTTTGGTGGTCAGGGAGCATCCCCATGGGTGGTCCTGGGAGGAGGAAGGGATGCTTATGACACGGAGGCAGCCGGCTCTCTGGGACCTGTGCAGCTGATAGAAGGAACTTTAGCATAATAGACATAGAGCCTAAATGTCCGCTTTTGCCTTTGGATGCTTATTTCTGGCCTGAGAGTGAAATTTCAGAGTTTCAAGGACATTAAAGAGTAAGTGAACTGAAGCAGCAGACTAAACAGGACTATCAGGAGGTGAAATTGGAATGGACCTAGAAATTATACGGCCCGAAGTCCTTTTCATGTTTGAGGGGACTAATGGGTACACAGAGAGGGGACAGTATTGTAAGGCAAGTCCTCGGCAAGGATAGCCAGCCCCCCAGAAGTCCTGGAAAGCTAGCAGTCCCTTAATGAATCATGTTCCGCTCAAATTAACCGGTAAAGGTTTGCGTGGTGGAGGCTTCAGAGCCCGGGATGCAGGGTGGACTGGAAAGAGCATAAACTTTGATGTCAAAAAGTCATCTCACTTTCCTGAACCTCAGCTTTTTACACTATGGAAATTGGAATAATAATTATTGTTTCACAAGGTAATAGTGAGAAGTATGTGGTGTGATAAATTGTAAAGTTTGAAGAGCTATATCTGGTGATGGAAAGAGAGCTGCATACGGTCCCTACAACCCAAGGATTTCTTGAAGAAAATAATCAAAGTAAGTGATTCTTCACAAATTCTCAGAGAAAATAAAAGTTAAACATCAATTTTATTTTGTAAGCAGTGGATTACCAATCTCTTTCTGACAAAATCTGCTTTCAGAAGGTCTACCTTGGAATTATCTTTTACCAGCAAAGTGATTTCTCTATTCCTAAAATGTCATTTCTTAATCAATAGAGTCCTAGGGTTGAAGTCAGCATTAAGGAGCATTTATTGAACGTGAGCTCTGTCACCAGAAATTTTACCTGTCATTCAGTCCAGTCCCCAAAACCCCATTTATTGAATTAGATTCGAAGAGGTAAAAATGTCCTGCTGAAGTTTGTAAATCTGATCAGCAAGGGTGTTTGAAGCCACGTCTTTGATTTCAAGCCCAGAATCCTTTTTACTACAATGAGACAGATGTGTCCACCGCCCCTTTCCCGGTGTAAGGGGCCGAGGCGTCAGTCAGTCTCCCTGAGATGCGGGGGTCACTTCACTCCTCTTTGAACATGGTGTATGTTTATCAGTTTGATGTCCTGTTTAGTAGTGAAATAAACTCAGGAGAAGCCAAAAGAGGAAAGATATTCTCTATTCATTTCAATTAAGGCAAGCCTAAATAGAAGTGTTTAAAAAACATTGAGTTTCCCTCTTTTACCATAACCTCTTGCCTTTATGGATGATCTGGTAGGTCACAAGCACACCATTTTCCTTCAAACAGCTGAACAGTTTCCTCATCTGTAAAATGAGGGTAATGTCAGCCCAGACCTCATAGGGCTTTTGTAAGAATTAAATACTACAAACAGTTCTATATAGTGTGAAATATTTACAAAGCACATAGTGCTCAAATCATGTTAACCTGTATTTCTACAAAGAAAACAATACCTGATTTCAGCAAATATATGTATATATAAGGTTTTCCCCACTATTTGAAAGGAGAGCATTCCTGTGAAAGCTTCTGTAAGCCAAAATAGCATAAAGCAAAGAAGCAATGACCTTAGGACACATCTTGTGAGCGGATGTACAGCATAAACCGAGACAATGCACAGACAAAGCCCAGCGCCCCGTCCTGAGGGTCTGCTGCTGAGATTCCGGGGATCCTTCCCAGCGAAGGAGCTTGTGGGACCACAGTCCAGCTCAGGTGCCCCCAGCTCTCTAAGGGCTCCCAGCACAACAAACCCTAAATGCTAATTTTGCTTTCTGCCTTTCTCCCTCCAAGCAAAAATCTTCATTTCTTTCCGTTAGCGGCAACAGGTGTCAATGCTGCTCTTTTGTAAAAGTGAAGTGTCATAAAGCGAACTTTCGAAAAGTAGGGGATACCTGTAATACAAAAATATTGCATATATTTAATTTTCATAAGTAAGTAATTTTGTACATAATTTAGTATAGTTATATATTTAGTATAGTTATATATTTGTGAAAGAAAAGCCCTTGTGAAGGTGGCTGTCCAGGGCCCCTATGGCATCCTTCTAGGGTCCACAGTACATCCGCTTCTCTGCTTCATAAACTACAACTTTACTGGTGGGGCCATTTGTCTCTCAGAGCGCAGTCTGCAGTCCTGTCACCATCAAAAACGATTGGCTCTGGTTACATAAGCAAATTCCTAGGCCCCAGCCAGACCTACCGAATTATAAAGCCTGGGGTAAAGCTTGGCAATTTGCATTTTTCATAAGACCCAGTGAAATAAATCTAAAGTGCCCCCCCCTCCCCGTTCTGGATCTGCTGGTTGCCTTGGGCAAGTCGTGTAATCCTTCTGTGTCTTATGATCTGATAGAAAAAAACCTTTGGTCTTGGAGACAGAGACCCACAGTCTGTACTTGAACCTGCTAGTTCCTCAGGGTGCACCTGTGCCTTTGAGAAGAGCACATGGGGCCTCTTGGTTATCATGCAGAAAGTGGAAATATCAGTGCCTGGTCAGCCAAACATATGGTTATTATGAAGACAAATTAGATTAAAAGAATTAAAGTAAAATTTTAAACTCTAAGGGCTAGAGTGATGAGAACATTTTTATTTTCAGTAAAATAGAAGATAAAGGTTTTCACAGGTGTGATGTGAGGGCAAATTTTAAGATTATTTAGGAAGGAGTTTTAATTTTTTTCCAAGGTAGGTGTTTCTAAAAGGAGACTGTATCACGGACGAATTACCTATAACTGTTAGGTTGTGTTATTTTACATGGGAGAGTGGCAATAATTTATTAAGTGGTCCAGAATTCTCAAATGAAGAATATTATAAATATCCCTATGTTTCCCTTATAATTATAACCCATAATTACTAAATGCATAATAGTAAAAATAAATGGCATTTTGGCATAATTGCCTGTTAATGGCACTGCACTTTTTATGCAGACTGAAATAAAGGACAACATAAATGTTATTATAATTAATAATAGCCTGTGCAGGTTGAATGATAAATCTTACTTCACATTATTCTACCCGCTTCCTGCCTGAGCATGGCACAGGGCCGGAGGACTCTGGGCGACTTTACCAGAATGGGAGCCAACCCAGTTACTAATCCTAACGTTCTCTACAATGAAAAAGAAGTTTTCCTTCCATTGTTCTTGGGATTAGACCAGATTAGGTAAAGATTCCTCTAAATCTATTTTTATACCAGGAACTTGACTCGATTCTCTCAAAGTCACTGTTTTATGAAAATAATCACAAAAATGCACTGGGAAGCTCAAAAAATAGGAGTGGATGTTCTAGCTATTTTGATATTATCAGCTGGGCCACTAATTCCATAGTTTTTGCTGTTGCAAATGATTAAGGATCCCTGGGCAAAAAGGAAATTCAGGGTGAGGAAATCTCAGGTCATCCCTCAGAATTCATCTGAGACACTACCTGTGGCTGGGGGACCAATGGCATCAGGACATGGAAGTTGATAGCAGTACATTTGTCACTTACTTCGTGTTCAAAAAACAATTATTTTTGCCCCCGAATTCCCTTTCCCTTCCCCTCCCAACCCTGTTCCTTCTTTCTTTCCATTACCTTTTTATATTTCATTTTTTCTTTTCCATTCTCTATGGCTTCCTCATTAGAAAACAAATTCTTAAATGTATTCTCAATACAAGCATGTATTCCCTTGGTTGAAAAGATGTAATGACTTTAATTAATCATAAATTGTAAATGACTACTAGCAGATCCTTTTCAGAGGGAAGAATTTTCAGGGTATTTAGTAGGCAAAGGGGCATTACAACCTAGTTAGAAAGACAACTTCAGATAAAACATAAAATCTAGGCACCTTTCTTGCAAGCAAAGAATGTTTTTTTAAAGATTATATGTGATTATGAGGTCTCTAACTCAAATACACTTGGACTTATACTTTTTGATTCAAATTGTCATTAACTTTGAATCATCCCAGGCAGACGTTTCAATGATATTGTCCAAGTTAATTTATCTTGCAAAAAATCGAGGAAGGCTGCACATTTCTGGTGAATAGGAAATTTCCCAGTTCCTAATGGAAAACCACCCACAGGGACTTGGCTACTCCCTTCAACAAATGAGAGGGAACACACGAATTTCTTAGCTCCTCTCGGGATATGTGACAGAACCACGAATCAAAGGCTAGAGCTTTGCTTGATTCAGTCACCAAATGTCACTCAATTCTCAGTGTCAGATAGCCATGACACCTGGATCCCTGCCCATCCTGACTCCAGCCAAGAGATAATTGCTTATAGTCAAGTCTAGGCATGCAGCACACATTGGCCTCCTGGGGGGAATCACAGTGAGAGAGCGTGTTAAGAATTCCAAACTTTGATTCTAGTAGTGTCCCTCCCTCCCCCCTCCTTTCCTCCCTCCCCTCCCTCCCTCCCCCCTCCTTCCCCCCCTCCCTCCCTCCCTCCCTCCCTGTTTTGTAATTCTTGACACCAGTAATCCCTTGCTCTTTGCACTGTTTGGAATAATAAGAACCTATGTCATAATTTATTAGAAATCTTCTGTACAGAGACCCATAGACTTGGGCACAGACAAAAACAACACAGGCAAAGAACAGGTACACTTTCTGGGCTCTGTCTACTGTTGGCTCTGTTTGTATTTAATTTATCTCTACTGGCAATTTCAAATACATATTCTTTATTGCACATCTGCAATGAAACTGTTTGGTGAATCTTGACCCAGTTAAGACTTTGAAAAGGTTTATCTGACATTGGAAAATAGCTTATGCAAATCATTTGAAGGAAAAAGGATGAGAGATACTGTCTCCAAAAACTAAATGTCTCCATTAATAGAAGTTACAGCTACCTCACTCATCTTTTAGTAATCTGGCCTAACAAAACAAAAGTAACCTAATGAAATACATAGTACTAAGCTCCTGTGCTTATTAAATGTAAATATGATTAATAAATACAAAGGACTTTCAGACTCATATACGGGTGGGGGCAAGAGTGGGTTTATAGTTGTATGAGAAACAGATTATTTTTGTATTATTATTTATTAATTATTGTATTACTTTCCATATAAACAACTGTAAACCTACTTTTGCTTCACCCTGTATTTTACAATTATCTATAATGATAATAAAATAAAGATGAAAGCCTTGGTTGATTGAACTTTTATGAACCATAAGATTTAATAGTGGTTGCAGTTATTGCATTTTGTTTTGTTTTATTTTTCTCAGAAACAGGTTGAAACCTCTAATTTAGTTCATTACATGCCAGATTTTTTGCAAAACACTCTATGAACTCATCGTGATTTGCCCCTGACCAAAATTTTATATATTCCTCAGAAATGAATTCCACTTAAAAGTTTCTGATTAACACGATTATTTCTGAGGGTTCTTGACAATAATTTAATGTAATTTAATAATCTCTGCTTTAGGAAAGTGAAATTTGGAAGGATGAAAAAAATAGTAAAAATCATTACTAGAGTATAAAATAGGTTTGTTAGTTTACCTCAAAGAGGGAGGAAGATTGGACCATGACTCAGAGTTCATAACAGAGGAGAAAGACTGATACAGAAACAGTCGTTACCACTACAGGAGCGAAACGTGTTGTTAGAACCCAGGGCCTGTGACTGTTATGGGCCCCAGTTAGGAGAGTGGTAGAGTAGATCTGGAGGTAGGTGGCCCAAAGTAAATCTGGTGAACTGTATATGTCAGGTTCTTGCACCTCCGAATGTTCTCGGGCCTCTTGAAGATAACGATGCTACTGGTTGAAAAAAACACACTCTGCAGTGCTTGCACCGTGGGCATCTGAATTATTAGCAGTTGGTAGGAATGGCATCAACTGGGCAGAGTGAAGTATGTGACAGAGGATTCTAGTAGTTTAGAAGGCAACCTCCTTCCTTCCTTCCTTCCTTCCTTCCTTCCTTCCTTCCTTCCTTCCTTCCTTCCTTCCTTCCTTCCTCCCTCCCTCCCTCCCTCCCTCCCTCCCTCCCTCCCTCCCTTTCTTTTCTATTTTTCTATCTCTGTTTCTCCTTTTGTAATTAGTCCCTTCTCACTTTCAGGTCCCACCTGATATGTCACTTACTTAGAGATGCTTGTCCTGTCCTGCCCACCTCAACTAAAATAGGTTTTCCTGTCTCACCCCCAAGTACTATCTGCCCCAATTTCTTATTTTCATCTACGAGCTATTAAAATGAGAAATTACTTTTATTTATTGTTTACATCTTTTCATCTCTCTCCTCTATTAGAATGTAAGCTCTGTAAGAAACAGAATGGTTTTCATTTTATTCAAGGGTGAAGAAACAGTAAGTGGGGGAAATTGAATGTATAACTTCTGGTGGGAAAAAAGAAAAGGAATTATTGGATTTAACTGTCATAGTGAGAAGCAAGTCAATAGAACAAGCCGTACTTCTGTGCTATCCCAGTGACCGCCGGGGAGACTATGACTACCTGGGAAATGTGGTATTAGTGAAAAGGTAAACCTTTATTTCCATATTAGATCAAGGAATAAAGTGTGTTTGGAAATAAATTCAAACTTAAACTAGAGAATGTTGTATCTACTGTTGTCTAGAAAAGTGGATGACTGATAAAAAATACAAAGACCATTCCTTCCAGCAAAATTGACTTGGTTGGAAGGGCTTTACTTCCTTTGGATTTTTCTGGAATTAATCTGGAATTCTCACTATGCCAAATAGGATGTAACTGACTCGGGGTTACATTATCTCCTAGAAAACAGGCCAGCACTATGAAAATAAAGGCTATGAGGAGAAAGCGATTATAGCCAAGAGATTCTTCTAAAAGAGGAGCACATCTCTCCAGTTTCTGAGTTTGTTTCAAATCATTGCTGCCTTTCTCTGACAGTATTATATGGGGGATGTTTTTGGAGGAAATCAGTGGGTAATTTAAGAAGAAAAAGAAAGCCAAGCTGGGGACTTGAACATGGAAGATTTTCCTCCGACACTAGAATAAAATCTAATTTTTGTTTTCAGATAATAGGTAATCAAAAAGAAAATAATTTTAGGGAAAGATTATATTTTCTGTACCATGATGATAGAGCTGTTGATTTGCCAAATATATGGTCTTTAAAATGTACTTTAGTGCTCACGTAAAGCCAGGGTCTGATTCATTAGGACCAATGTGACACATTGTAACAAAAACAGAACTTTTCAATAAAAGGCCTCCCTATAATATGGTGTTATTCTTACTAAATGTATTGGCCTGATTCATCAGCTGTGAGCTTTAAAAAAGAGAGAAAATGAGACCAAAATTAATCTCACACATAAAATAACTCTCCACAGCTCTAGTGCTTCCATATGTTTTTAGGCTATTGATATTTACATATATCAGAATAATTAACTCTGGGGCATGAATTCTTATGACTGTCTAAAACCATTCTGAGGGCGTATACTAAAGAGTTTCTGTTTTTCAGAATGGCTCATGAGTCATTTTAGCAAGTGAAGCAAAGACAAGAACTACACATTTTCATTCATTGCCATTTTCATAGGATCAATGGAACAAATTACTTTCTCTGCACAGAGATCAACATGGTTTTCCTCCCAGATACTTTTGTTTTCTATTCTAATTTTTGCATGTATGTATGTTTGAATGTTTACATGTATATGTAAAACAAAAAAATGTATACACTCCCACTCAAATGTGGCAAGAATAAAATATGGTGTCCTTCTTTATCTATAAGTGAATTTCGGTGACACCTGAACTTCCTAAGGGAAAGTAACTCATCATGAGGTGGCTAAGCCATCAGGTCGGCCACAGTCCACACTTACTCTCAACACTGCTGATCCCATCTCAAAGGGTGCTCCACCCTCCCCTTTCAAAGGCCCCTTTGCTCCAGGTGCGCAGATGCCCCCCTGTGCCCATAGATTCGGGGAAGGGGCCTCCGGTCTGCATGCCCTTCTCTTTCTGGCTTCAAACAAATTCTGGGCGATCCCTAACTCACCTCCACTCGACTGAGCCACTGTTGCACATTTTGCTCCCCTGCTGCCGGCGTGTCTTGAGACTGGTGTCACTCCCGGGCTCTTGCCTTCCCCAGTTACTTGGCTCCACCTGGGTCCTCAGTGATGCTCCAGAGCCCGCGAGCCCCAGAAGTGCCGCCACCCAGGCCCTGGCTGGAGCTGCTCAAGTCGAGGCCCCCGCGGCGGCGCTGCGACACCCTCACGGTGGGGTCGGGGGGCCTGGCAAGCCAGAGGCAGAGTGGGGTGCCTGCCTTCCTCCCCCGTCCTGCGCAGGCCTGGCGCTGCCTCCTGTCTGCTCTCCTCGGACAGGCCGCACCCCTCTGTGTCCCCGGCTGCCAGGGACCACGAGCAGATCCCTTTCAGAGGGAGGGACTTTGCCGGCGTTCAGCAGGCGAAGAGGCATCACCGCAGGATTTAAAACGCAGGCCTCTAAAGCAAACACGTTTCCTAGGTACCTCTCTTGCAAGAAAAAAATATTTTTAAAGGTTACCTTTAAGTGACAATGAGGCTGCTAACTAAAATACGCCTAATCCATATGGTTTTTTAAGAAATCCAACGCCGCCTTCTACCTTGTTAGGTACGAAATTCATTGGAACTTTGAGATTCTGGTATTGTTGTTGACACAGGCAGAGTAGGAAGCTAAGTTTCTCCGTAGGAAAGAAAAGGCAACATTGAGGCCCGAAGCTGAGCAGTGACTGTTATTCTGGGCTGACCTGGCCCCATTGTCACTTGAGATGATGAACTTCGAGACCGAGTCTCCATGGAAGATCGGATACAAAGAGAGAAGCTGACTTACCAGTAGGAGGAGGTGCCGGGAAAGTGTTTTAAAAATAGACTCCTGGTATTACATTTTATGCTAGGTTTGGATAGAATAGAAGTCCTCTATGTACCATGACTGGTCTGATTGGTCAATTAATGACAAAATAACTTTTTTAAAGGTTTAATATAGATGTACTATTTTAACTGTCATCCATTTTTCCATCCAATATTTTGAAGTAAGGCTACACTTTGTTGTTGTTTTTGTCTTTTGTTTTTGTTTCGTTTTACTTTTTAGCATGACTTTGCTGATCAAAGAGCTATGTTCCTTATGCGTATAAACTATAATGTATTGGCTTTTCTTTCCAGGTTGTCTTTTTTCAGTGACATGAGAACTCAAACATATTTGCAAAACAGCCCAAGACTAGAATCCTCGTAGAGTTTACATTTCCCACCCAATCTTTATTATTTGCGTTTTCCTATACATAATTCAAGACTCTATTTTGCAACTTGCTTAAGTATTTTGAAACCATTAAGCATAGTTTCAAAAGAACTGCTCTCATTTCATGCTCATATTCCATCAGGTGGTATAAATAATGAAAGAAGTAATAAAAAGTACACCTGAAAAAAATAGATTTTTTAAAAACACAAATTATTCTTGGTAAGCACAAAGCTTATCTGGTGGCAGCAGAAATGGAGACTATTAGACCATAATTTAGTAGCCTTGAGCAGTCCTTGGGTGATATATACATAAGTTATAAGTTTTGCAAAGAAAATTGAAATTCTTAGTTAACCCAAAAGGTTAGTTAAGTGTAGGCCAGTTAAAGGGGCTCCTACCATATTTGCACAACATTTTTGGGGGACAGAAATACCAGTCACGCATATATTATGTATTTTTCTTTTCTTTTCTTTTTAAGCTTAGTTGAATTCAATAGCTTCTGGAGCCCTCCTGATGGACACATGCTCAGGGCAGCACTGGGAAAACCAAGGTGAACAAGGCCTCGACCCTGAATGCAATGAGGGTCTAAAGGGGGATGGTACACGCTCCTCCGTCATTTGTGTGTGAAAGCTCACTAAGCACGAAAATGAAAATACGCGGCTTCATCTATTGGAAAGAGGCCCCACATTATTAATTTTCATGTCAGTTTATTTTCCAATACTTGATGAGATATTCTACTGCATAATTTAGAGTAGGTTTTAAAAACACAAAAACAGCTGGATAAAAGTGTGCGACCTCATCACTAATTGTGAGTCTGCATCAGTCATTAATGTTTTTAACGTTCTTCACTCCAGTTTGAGGCGGGTTAAGTTTACATCTTTCTCAATCTCCTGAGGTTTCTGATGCGCGTATGTGGCTCAGGACGGCATCCAGGGAACTGCTGCGTGCATATGCCTCGTCCCCAGCCTCTGTTGACTCTGAGAATAAGTGGATGTCATGATTGGGTTCCAGCATTGATATTTGATTGGGAGCAACGATTATTTTCGCTCTGAGTTCCCCTCATCTTTTCAAACTTTATAGCAAACACGAAATGAAATACTTATTTAATGGCTAACATAGTACCATTAAATTAAAAAAAGACAACTGTTCCCCCAGAGTGGCTCAGTAGGCTGGCATCGTCCTGTGCACCAGGGTTGCCAGCTCGAGTCTGAGTCGCAGGCAGGGCACACGCCCGGCTGCGGGTGCGGCCCCCGTCGGGGCCTTACAGAAGGGAGCCGGTCGCGATGTCTCCTCGCGTGGATGTCTCCCTGTCTCTCTGTGCGTTTGTGTGTGTGTGTCTGTGTTTGTGTTTGTGTCTCCCTCTCCCTCTCTCTAAGCATGTCCTCTAGGGAGGATTAAAAAAAAGACAGCTTTCTAAGTGTTTTTAACTAGGATCAATTTTACTCTCAGTTTCAAAATTATGAAAATATTTTAGCATTCAACGTGTCTGTTGCGGTTCCCTTAACAGTGAATCTAGTAGTTTTTCAGGTCACTTTCCAAACTCCTTTTGGTTTTGATTAAGATTTGGTGAGACATTTTTTAAGCTCATACATAAAAGAATATAGGACTTTTAATGGAAATGCAAATCACATACGTTAGAATTATCTTTCTGCTTATACCTAGTAATTTTTATTCGTCTTAATATAATTGCTAGCCTGGTGCCTGACACATATTTGGCACTCAGAAAAATTTGTTAAATTAATGCATTTGAGGTGAAATAACTCTTTAGTTGAGGCTTCTCTGTTTTAAGTGTTTCTTACAAGATGTTTTCCATTTTTAAAGAGACATAATAGAGAATTTTAGAAATAGAAACGTAGTGCTACTAAGAACCATAGCAATTATCTAGTCCATTTTCTCCAATTTTCAAATGAAAATTACAGTCAAAGAAATTATGTGATTTAACCAATGGCAAGTTAAAATGATTTCAAGCTTTTAGATGTATTACTAAGCCATGTAGTTTACTTGGTTCAAAGGACTGATTTAATCAGCATGCATTAAGTATGTGTAATGATGAAGGCACTCTGATAAGTGCTGAGCTTTAAAATTATTATTTTTTTTAAAAAAGGAACAGAACACGAAATTCCTACCCACAAAAACATGTGTAAACTCTGGTTTGGGGACCACTGAAATTTGATGCTCAGGCTCAGGCCTGGAGTCTGGCCTGGAGATGCTGAGCTCAGAGTCATTAGCATCCAGCTGTTAAAACTGAAGGCATGTAGTAAATGAGATCCCACAAGCAAAAGAAATAAAACAAGTGAAGTGATAGGAACAAGGATGGACTCCTAGTAGAAACTTATTTATTAGCGATACAAAGAGAGTCAGGGGGGAAAGAGGCATGCAGGAGAATCAGAAAATAACAGTTTGTTGAAAATCAAGGGACACAGAGAATCAAGTAGCGAGTGACAGGTGGTTTCATAATCATTGCAGAAAACCCAGTTAAGATGAAGACTTAGAGGACACCACTGAAATCAGAAATTCAGAAACATTGGAGATTCTTGCAAAAGCCCTTTGCTGCTGAGGAAGTAAGTAGTATAGTAAGGACCACAGGGTAGATTGCAAAAGATTTTGAAAAAAAAGGAAAGGAAGGGAGATACAAAGGAAAGACCAGCATTCCCTGGGATGTGTTCTGCCAACCTCACAGCTTTCAACTGCTAGTACGTGAAAAATACGAAGGAGGCGGTAGGGGCAGAGTTCAGTTGTGAAATATCTTGGGGAAACCATTTAAAAGGGTAATTTTGCTGCCGGACTTCTCAGAAAATTTATTTGGCAGGTGGGAATGGAGAATATCCACAAGGGGCTGTATTTGGTCATCTACTTTCTAAAAAAAAATTTTTTTTAAGAGTACATTTTGGGATTCATTTTCTGTATCAGTCACACGTCACATTTTGTTTTGGAATAAAAATTAAAAGCAAGATATTTAACTCCAACAGAGAGAGAAGGAAAGAGCAGGAATAAAAAAATACCTGTTTCCCATTTTTATTGAGATATAATTGACATGCACCATTGTGTACGTTTAAGGTGTACAATGTCTTGATTTGATACACTTATATATTGAAAAATGATTACCACCATAGGGTTAGCACACATCTTCACATCCCATAACTACTATTTTTGTGTGTGTGGTAAGAACATTGAAGATCTACTCTCTTAGCAACTCTGAAATACATTGAACAGTTTTATTAACTGTAACGACCATGCTATACATTAGATCCCCAGAACTTACTCATCTTAAAACTGGAAGTTTGTGACCAACATCTCCCCATTTCTCTCATCCCTCCGCCCCTGGTATCCACCAGCCATTCTAGTCTCTGTTTCTATGAGTTGGGGGAGGGGGGCGGTTAGAATCCACATATAAATGATATCATACAGTATATGTCTTTCTGTGTCTGACCTTTTCGTTTAGCATGAAGTCCATCCATGTTCTCACAAATGGCAGGATGTCCTTTTTAGGCTGAATTTTATAGATGCCTATAGGTATCTCTCTCTCTATCTCTATCTCCATCTCCATCTCCATCTCCATCTCCATCTCCATCTCCATCTCCATCTCCATCTCTCTCTATCTCTATCTCTATCTCTATCTCTATCTCTATCTCTATCTCTATCTCTATCTCTATCTCTATCTCTATCTCTATCTCTATCTCTATCTCTGTCTCTCTCATCTTTCAATCTATATCTATATATCCCCACATTTTTAATCCACTCATCTGTTGAGATGCATTTATATTGTTTCCGTACCTTGGCTATCATGAATAATGCTGCATAAATGAGTGTTTCATTTCCTTTAGATAAATATCCATATGCTGGGTCCTATGGTAGTTCTGTTTTTAATTTTTGAAGGAACCTCCACTCTTTGCCATAGTGGCTGCATGAATTTACAGTCTCACAACAGTGCATGAGGGTTCCCTGCTCCCCACGTCGTCTCCAAACTTGTTATTACAGTTTTGGCGATAGCCATTCTAACAGATGTGCCCTGATCCCTGTGACTGTGATTTGCATTTCCCTGATGATTAGTGATGCTGAGCAGCTTTTCAATGTACCCGTTGGCCATGTCGATGTCTTCCTTGGAAAAATTCAAGAAGATTGCAGTCCTATCGAGTACTTTTCCTTGACCACAATGGTGTAAAGCTAGTAATCAATTACAAGAAAAAACTGGGAAATTTACAGTTATGTGGAGATTAAACAACAGGCTACTGAGCAACCAATGGGCCAAAGGAAAAATCAAAAGAGAAATAAAAAAATATCTCGAGACAAGTGAAAATAAAAACAGAACGTACAAAACTTATGGAATGTTGCAGAAGCAGCTCCGAGAGGGAAGTTTATAGTGATAATTGCCTATATGGAGAAAATAAAAGCCTGCAAATAAACAACCTAACTTTATACCTCAAATAATTAGAAAAAGAACAAACTATGCCCCAAGTTAGTATAAAGCAAGACAAAGATTGGAGCAGGAATAAATGAAGCAGTGAGTAAAAAGACAATAAAAACATCAATAAAACAAACAGCTGGTTTTTTAATTGAATTTATTGGGGTGATATTGGTTAGAAAAGATAAACAGAATAGACAAACCTTTAGCTAGACTTACCAAGAAAAAAGAGGTGATTCATCACAACTATAAATTAAAGAGGAGACATTATAACCAATACCACATTATGCAAAGGAACTTAAGAAACTACTGTGACTAACGATACACCAAGAAACTGGAGAAGGTAGAAGAGATGGGTACATTTTTAGTAAGTACCTTTGCTGGTCTTACGTTATTGCTCATTTTCTGGGATTCCAAATCTTATCAGAAAATTTTGGTATAAACATTGTGAGAAGAATGCACTGGTTAACAATGAAAGTTTTGTCTTATAATTAAAAATTTTTTTATTAAGCTTGGAAGGAATTTGTCGGGAGTCATCTTCCTTCACTTGTCCCGTCTCTGGAACATGGTGTGTGGTTTGGCATTTTAGAGCTGTCCCTCTTAGGCCAGTCTTGAATAAGCCATCTTCTCATATAATTTGACAGAAGCCAAATGCTACCCTCACAGAAAATGTCACCTGCCCTAGATTGGCATTATGCTGGAGATTATAAGAATTAGAATAATTCCCAAAGAGCTTTCTTTGGGTTTGTCTCTGAAATGTTACTACCTGATGGTAGATCTAAGAGGACAGACTTGATGATTTTATTTGGTCAAGCTTTAATCCTTGATAGAGAGCAAAGTATTATAAAAATGGGGCTTAGGACAGATCCATTTTGTTTTAGTCATTAAACATCAGAGCTGGAAAGGGCTGCTGTTGACTTCAGTGAAAGGAACTTAGAAGAATCCCAGTTCCAGGGCCATTTTGGTGGGAAGAATAAGCTGAATCAGTAGAGTTCCTGGTTCCTCAGGTTTTTTCCTCCATAGCATTTCTTCAGGTTTCTTTTTGCACTGTGGTCTTCTTTATTAGACTGAAAAATATTTTAAAACAATTTAAATTTTCCATATTGAAAAGGTGCAAAATTAGTTCCTAGGAGACAAAATGATTTTCCCAAGTCATAGCTCTAGTAAAAGATATCATTAGAACTAGGACTATGGTTTCTTGAGTTTTAGTGCATAGTGCTTTTTATTTCACTTTTCTATCCTATTAAAGATCCGAGAACCCAACTGGAATGCCATAATAGAACATGATGGCTTAAACAGTTGAGAGAATGAAAGAAAAGGCTTATAAAGAGGATTGAGATCATCAATGATTATCCTTGACTTCTGAATTTTGCCTTTATATAATTCTTTTTACACCTGTTTGAGTATATATGGATATTGAAAGCAACAAAGAATTAAAATAATAAAATAAAATGTTGTCTAAGATGCATGAGGTTATTCATGTATATCAGGGTTCTCAACTCAGCACTGCTGGAATTTGGGGCTGGCTCATCCTTTGCTGTTTGCTCTCCTGTGTATTACAGGATGTACAGCAGCATCCCTGCCCTCAACCCACTAGATACCCAGAGAGGTATCTGTCACGACAATCAAAAGTGTCTCCAGACAATGCCAGATATCCACTGGGGGGCAATATCATCCCTGGTTGAAACCATTTATCTAGCTAATGTAGAATCTAGATCAGAATTGAGAGACCTAACTGGACGTATCTTACCATATGTTAGTTTTTGTTTATGGGCCTTTGTTCCAACATTTTAAGTAGCACATTGAGATATTTGGGAAACCCTAAGGGAAAAGATTGGAGCTGTGAAAAGTGAGGCAGGTGTGGGAGTCAAGGCTTCGAATAAAAAGATGGTGGGCTGCATGTGAGTTGACTGTATGCTTGGTGGGTGTGGTGCGGTGAGTCAACAAAAATATTCAGTATCGTCATTTAATAGATAACTCAGTTCTTGCCAACTTCTATTTGTGGTCCACAAATAATGGGCAGAAAAGAGTTAAATATTTGTCTTTGATGTCTGGGCGAGGCAGTCAAACTCTAGCATAGAGCATGGTGATGGGGATTGGGTTCTTTAATGCTTGCTAATTGGATCCCTGGATGTGTCTTGGAGTGGAAAATGGAAAAAGTCATGAAGAAAGGGCTGTCTTGAAGAGTGGCCTACAGCATTCTATGCAACTTCCGTCTTAAACCTGTTGTTTTACTACCAAAACCAAGGAGATCTGTAAATCAGCTTCCCACAGTTACAGCAAAAGGGACTTACTTGTTGGTTTATATTTTAGTTGTTTTTACTTTGTATTCAGCTATTTCCAGTGTGGAATTACTCTCTCAACCACAGTGGCTGATCAGTTGTTCATGCAAAACATGACGCATTTTTGCCCAGTCAGATTACTTTTACGATATTTTTTATATTTGTTGTGATCATTGGCATAAAAAATCTCTTACTTTTGGATTTTGACCTTTGAAGATTCGGTAAGGGGGGTGGGACTGCGATTGTCTTGCCTGCCAATACAAAGAGCCTGGGCCACAACGGGAGAGCTCAAAGTCAGCAAGCAGAGAAATATAAAGGCAAATAGGTACTGAAAGGCAAAGACCCCAAGACTTCTACAAGCACCTTGATCAAGTCATATCTGAAGCTAGATTCCCCCCCTTGGACATCCAGCAACAAGAGTCAACAAAATTACCCTTTTCTGATTGTTTCATATAACCTGTGTTAGGTTTCTGTCACTTACAAATGAAAGAGGTCTGCTGAGCATAGTGAATATTCCCATTTAACAAACGCGGGCTGCGAATTGCAAATGCAAAGACATAGCAACGTGACAGCTATAGAGACGAAGGCCAAGAGTAAAACCACGAGGGTGGAAAGCCTCGTGCACCCGCTGCAGGAGTGGGAACAGCGGAAGGGAGCGTGCAAGTCCTCCCTCAGTCCTGTTTCCCGGGACAAGCAAGGCATTGGAGAGAAATGACCTCCTCGCGGCTTGAAACAGGCGGTAAGGGAGGGTAAACGTGCCCGAGGTCAAACCAGAGACTTTGTCCTTGTAGTCACCTGCTGTTGGCACATTCTGATGATGGAGGACCAGTAGTTCAACTCACTGATGTGAGAACTATGCAGTTTATTTATTCAACAGACTCTTACAAATCATCACCCAAGAGGGAGGATTCTGACTTGATAAAGACCAAGTCTCTGAACTCCAGTCTCTATCCGAGATTGTGGCCTAGGGAGGAAGGAAACTTCAGGAAACCAGGCAGGGGATGATAGCTGTTGCAGTGTAGGTAAGCGCAGAAGCACCCGGGAAGCTCTCTATTGCCTGTGGCTTCGCTGTGACAGAGAAGAAACTAGTCAGACTAGCTTGAGGAGGGGGAAAGCTCGCGTGGGGTGCCTTCAGGCACAGCTGGACTCCTGGGACCAAGCCCTGGCACCAGAGCTGTCTCTCTCCGCCTCTTGCTTTTGTGTGCTTCTGAGCCGGCTGTATCTGTCTGCAGGGGATGTCCTTCCACAGTGTGGCCTTGGCAGCTCTGGGCGAACATCCTTAGAAGTCATGAGTCCAATGTCATCTTCCCCAAATGACACTGACCGACGCTGCTTTAGTCTCAGGTTCGTTTCTGGACCCATCTCTGTATCTAAGAGGATGTTTCAGCCTTTTCCATGTTCCACGCTGCAGCTGGAGGCTGGGGCCATGAAGAGAAGGCAGAGCGAGAGCGTTGTCTAAAGGACAGGGAGCTGTGTCGTCAGTTAGGTGACATCTGAGCTAACTATTAAAGCATAAGTGTCCATAGGGTCACCACTAGGTTAGGATGGAAACCGAGAAGACACATTAGTGCAGAGGATTCGGCGTAATTACATAGGCCTGCTTTGGGAAAATTCACTAACGCCTATATGTGCTCAAACACTATCTATCATCATTGAGTATTGATTATGTGCCAGGTATGTGATCATCTCATTTAATTCTCCCAAACTTTATCAGGTAAATTTTACTCACTTTCTCAAATTCAGATAGTGCTCAGTGAGGTTAAATAATGTGCCCAAGGAGCACGTGGCAGAGGCTGGGCTGAAACACAGGAAGTGTTGAATATTTAATATGACTGTACTTAAGGTGACCATACATTTCAGTTTATGTCTCTTGTTCTGATAGAATTATTAATAATATCCCTTTCTACTAAAAAAAAATGGCATACGGGGACAGTAAAATATATGATCATTGGAACACTGCCTCCTTCATGGACATATATGAACTCCCATATATTTTACATACATGTCTTGCATTCAAAATGATTTAAAAAACATTTTTAAAATTTTATGTGAGGAACTTCAGATTTATAGAGACGTTGCAAAGTTAATAGAGAGTTCTGATGTACCCCCACGCCCAGTTTTCTTTATTATTAGTATCTTATATTAATTTGTCAGAATTAATTATCACATTGATACATTATTAACAAAAGTTTATACTTTACATATATTTCCTTAGATTTATCTAATGTCCCTTTCCTGTCCCAGGACCCCAGCCAGGACACCACACTACATTTAATTGTCATGTCCCCTTAGGCTCCTCTTAACTGTGACAGTTTCTCAGTCTTTTCTTGGTTTTGTTTTGTGTGTGTGTGTGTGTGTGTTTATAAATATGTTTTTATTGATTTCAGAGAGAGGAAGGGAGAGAGAGAGATAGAAATATCAGTGATGAGAGAGTAATAGATTGGCTGCCTCCTGCACGCCCCCTACTGGGGATGGAGCCCAAAACCCAGGCATGTGCCGTGTCCAGGAATCGAACCATGACCTCCTGGTTCATAGGGCGACTCTCAACCACTGAGCAACACTGGCCGGGTGGTCTTTTTAGTTTTGATGACATTGACACCTTTGAGGAGTACTGGTCAGATATTTTGTAGAATGTCTTTCAACTGGGATTTCTCTGATGCTTTTCTCACAATTAGAGTGAGGTCATGAGTTTGGGGGAGGAAAACTGCAAAAGTGCCAAATTTATCACATCACATCAAGGGTTTATACTATTAACATGGCTTATCACAGTTGATATTAACCTTGATCACCTGGTTGAGGTAGTTTTTGACATATTTCTCCAACTTAAAGTTACTCTTTTAAAATGGTTACTGACTTATTCAAGGTATGTTTATATGGAGAAAATGCATACATTTTAAGTGTATGAATTTATTACTTTTAACAGGTAATGTAACCATTATCCCAATCAAGATGTTGAACATTTCCATCGACCTTCTAAAGTTTTAACTTCTCTTAATTAAATTTTTTGATTTAAAGAATCCTTTCAGTTATAATTGAATCAGAAGTGCCCCAGCGCTAGTAGACATATCACACAGTGTTGAGACGTTCCAAAAATAAATAGCTGTGCTGTTAACTACACTTGATTCTACCGGACCACCTTGCATAGATTGGCTGTCTATCATTCATAGATCTTCCCTGAATGGAGTAACTAGGAAATGCAGCCTTACCATTCCATGGACTTAAAAATCTTGTCCCAGAAGTAGAAACATAAGAATGAATATTGTGCCATAAGTAGAAACATGAGGATGAACAAATCTCCTCAGAAAAGGAAATATATTAAATATATTTTAAAAAATCACAAGGCACCGATAGCTTCCTTTGTAACTGTTGGGAGTGTAACAAGATGTGAAAAAGCCTGACATGACTTAGACCAATCTGGCATAGAGAAGACCATTTTGGATAAAATCATGGGATAGCACCTTCTGAAGAGCCGGAATGTGAAACAAGAAAATCAAGTGGTATTTCATAGTCCAAGGTTTCTAAGGAAAGAGTGGACCTGAAGTAGGAGTGAGACAGGCGTGATCTTAACATCCTAATTAAGGCTTTACATTAGTGTTGGAAAGAGAGGTTTCTATAGTGCTTATGTCAACGGCTTTTTGAAAGTATTAGTTATAATATTAATCACTGTTAGGTTTATGAGAAAAATAATGTTTTATAAGAAGCAACACAAATATGTGTAAAAGTTCATGAGGAGTTATTATGCAAGTTTACATTTTAACAATAATTATAAAGATCATGGCATGAGTAAAAAACATCTTTTCAGTTTATATATGATAAAAATGGGTAAGAGTTCAGTAATTTGCTTGGGTTCTGATGTTTTAACCTTTTTTATCAACTTTATTGAGATAATTTAAATAAACAAAAATGCACACATATTAAGTGTATAGATTGCCATGTTTATTAATACATAAATGAAGCTTAAAACTTTATATAATAAAAACACCACAGTCAAGTTATAGAACATTTCATTCACCCTGGAAAGGTCCCTCATACCCCTACTTACTCAATCCATTCACTATACCTAGACCCAGGCAGACCTGCTGTTACTATACATTAACTTTGACTTTTCTAGAATTTCATGTAGAAGGTGTTATGACACACACTCTTCTTGGTCTTTCTTCTTTTACTTGGTATAACATTTTTTGAGATTTATCTGTGTTGTATGTATTAGTAGTTTGTGTCTTCTTTTAGCTGAATTAAGCATACCACAATGTGTTTTTCCTTTTGATGGGCATTTGGGTTTTATCTTATTTTATAGTTATTTTGAATAACTCCACCATAAACATTTACACAGAAATCTCTGTGGATGTACATTTTTATTTCCTTGAGTAGAGAAACAGAAATGTTGGTTGCATGGTAAGTGTATATTTAACTTTATAAGAAACTGAGAGTTTTCTAAAATGGTTGCACCACTGTACACTGACTAGCAGTGTATAAAATACTAGTGGCCTTGTATCCTTGCCAACACTTAAAATGGTCAATCATTTTAATTTTAGCCATTCTAATAGGTAACAGGGTCTCACTGTGGTTTTAATTTGCCTAACCCTGATAACCAATAGTGTTGAGCATCTTTTCATGTTCCTGTTTCTGTGTATCTTCTTCAGGAACATATATATTCTTTATTCTGTGTGTGTATTATATAATTTTCTTATATACAAGTCATTTATCAAGTATGTGTTTTGTGTAATTTTCTCTATTTGTGCTACCTTCTATTTTCTGAGTCTGTGTGAAATTGATATTTTTCCTAAAATTTTTTATTAAATTCTCCAGGGAAGCCATATGGACCTAGAATTTTCTTTGTGGGAAGGCTTTTTTATACATTATTTTGTTTAAACAGCTTTATTTAGATTCATTTTTCTTATAAAATTCATCAATTTCAAGTGTACAATTTAATCATTTTTAGCAATTTGGTTATCAAGTTGTGTAACCATCAACATAAATTCGTTTTAGAGCACTTTTATTCCCCTAATAAGATTTTTTATGCCTATTTTCAATTAACTTCAATTTCTACCACTAGCCCCATGCAATCCATGGGAAGGTTTTTAATCATAATGGGAATTTAACAGATATAAACCTTCTTATATTTTTCTTTCTTTTTGAATCAGTTTTCATAAGTTGTGTCTTTCAAGGAATCTGTCCACCTCATTTAGATATCAATTTTTTATATAAAATTTTGCATGACATTATCTTTTCAAGAATGTATGATCTAGAGTGATATATATTTTTTCTTTTTATATTGCGCATTTCTGTCGTCTTTCTTTTATTTTAATCTAGCTAGCTAGACATTTTCAATTTTACTAATCTACATAAGGAACAGCTTTTGGTATTAGGTGATTTTTCTCTTCTTTTGCTCTTTTCAATTTCAATGATTTATGCTCTTTATTCTTCCTTCCTACTTACTATGGGTTTAATTTCTTTTATCTTTCTAGTCTCTAATGCAAAGTTTAGATGATTGGATTAAATATATATTTTTCTAACATAAGGATTTAAACAATAAATCTCTCCCTAAGATCTGCTTTAGCTACACTCAACAATAGTTGGCAGCTTGGTTTTTCTTTTTTATCAGTCATTTCAAAATATTTTCTAATTTATCTGGATATCTTTGTTTGAATTGTGTGCTATTTGGAAGCGTACTGTTTAATTTTTAATTATTAGGGGATTTTCCAGTTCTCATTTTGTTACTGATATGTAAGTTAATGCCATTGTTATCAGAATGAGTTCAGTATTTTAAAATGTATCGAGACTTGTCTATGGAACAATATATGGTCTATCTTGATCAAAGTTTTATGTTTCTTCAAGTTCATCGATCTTTTGCAGTGTGCAACCTCTATTACACACGTTCACTAAATTTTAGACAATGTATTTTTCAGCTCCAGACATTCCATTTGGTTGTTTTATATATTCTACTTCTCATTGTGTTTACGTTTCCCTCAAATTCTTTTTATTTATTTTTTATTTTTTATTTTTTTAAACATATCTTTATTGATTTCAGCGAGAGGAAAGGAGGGGGAGAGAGAGAGAGAGAAACATCAATGATGAGAGAGTCATTGATCGGCTGCAGCCCACAACCCGGGCATGTGCCCTGACCCGGAATCGAACCCTGATCGCCTGGATCCTAGGTCGATGCTCAACCGCTGAGCCACTCCTGGCCGGGCTCCCTCAAATTCTTGAACATATCTACCCTAGCTAAAATCTCTCCAATAGTTTTCTATTGCTGTGTCGCAAACTACTGTACTATCTCCAGTAGTTTTCTATTGCAGTGTCACATACTACCACAGATTTAGTGGCTTAAAACAGCACTCATTTATCTCACAGTTCTGTTATTCATAAGTATGGGTGGGCTCAGCTCCGTTCTCTCCTGAGGCTCTCACAAGGCTAAAATGAAAATGTTAGCCGGGCTGGGCTATTATCTGGAGGCTCTGGGAAAGAATCCACTTCTAGGCTTATTCAGGTTGTAGGCAGAATTCAGTTCCTTGCAGCTGTAGGACTGATGCCCCTGTCTTCTTGCTGGCGGTCATCGAGCACTAGGGCTCCTCTCATGTCCTTCCATAAGGCTCCCTCCCTCTCAGCAATAGAGATCCTCCCTGGGGTCAAATCCCTCTCACATTCAGGATCTCTCTGACCTACTCTTTTGCAGTCAGCCCCCCAAATTCTCTGTGTTTAAAGAACTTATGTGATTAGGTTAAGCTCACCTAGATAATCTCTCTCAAAGTCAACTGATTAATAACCTAAATTACATCTGCAAAACTCCTTCCACCGTGTAATGTAATATGATGATGGGGGCTATTTTGGAATCCTGTCTACCACACTGTTTTTATTGTATTTGTCTGCTGATTCCAAAATCTGTCATTGTTATATCTCTTTTTATGGACTACTTTTTCTCCTGCCTTTTCACAAAACACCCTATAATCTTTACTGGACTCGACACAGGGCAGATGTAACATGGTGAAGATCCTGCATTTCACTTCCTTTAAAAAGTGTTCAAGTTTATTTTGGCAGTTATTAAGTTACTTGCAGATCAGCTTGATCCACTGGAGGTTTGTTTTTAAGACTTTTAAGGGTTGATATTTAGCTTTTCTACTAAAATGAAACCTTTCTGGGTGTCTGCTGAATGCTCGTAGTATTCACCAAGATCTGTCCCCTCTGGAGGGTCAGAACTCCAGTGTCTCCCAACTCTGTAAGTTGTGTCGCATTGTCCCAATAGTTGTTACATGCCTGGGGTCCCAGCTCCTCATCCTATGTTTTCACAGTTTATTGTTAAGCCAGAACTCCCGGACCCTCATACAGATTTCTGGCCCTCTTTCATCGAGCAACTCCTTGCTTGTACTCTTCCCTGCAAAGTACACCCTCCTTAGCCTCCCTGGGCTCTGATCTCTGTCTCCTCAAATTAGCCAATCTACCATGCTCAGCTTGGGTCTGAAAAATAGCACCATGCAGAAAGTGAGGACATTCACAGAGCTCTCCTCATTAGTTCTCCTTCTTCAAGGGTCACCGTCCTGAGCTGCTGGCTCCCAATGTCTTAAAAGAGTTGTTAATTATATTCTGTCCAACTTTCTAATAATTGGCAATGAGATGGAAAGTCTGGGACCAATTACTCCATCATGGCTAGAAGCAGAGGTCCTCAATCAAGATTGATTGGCTGAATGAATGTCTATAAAAGCTTAGCTGCTACCTTCTCCCAACAGAAATGAGACTTATGGGTGTGCTTTTCATGGGAGGAGGAGGGGGGAAGAGTGTCCTGAGGGACCAAAAAATCAGAATATTTACAGGATAAAGAACTTACATGGCTAAGGCACTAGTGTCAACTTGTGTTACATAATTTCAAGGTAGATATGATCATGAGAAATCCCCCCACATCACAAAGAATCAAGGCTTGCAAAGAACACGAGTAATTACCGTACGGAATATTGTTTGAATATTACTGAGATGTGGAATTGGTCTCATAAGACATATTTAGACAGAGAACTGTCCAATATGGTGAACATTTTACAATAAATTTATGACATCTCCGTTGACTATGTTGAAGGACACAGAAGCTCATTTGGATGGCCATGTTCAGATATGGTGAAAATAGAGATATTATAAAAGAAAAAATACTCAACTAATATTTACCAAATCAAAGCATACCTCAGTAGACGGGCTAAAGTGTACACTGAGACCATAATGAAAGAGATACTTGGGAACCAGGAAGGAAGATATGCCCTTGGCTCACTCCAAATGAGGTGTTGAACTTGAACTTGATTCAGGTACGTACTGTACTTGGCAGTTTCAGGGTTTAGGGGTAGGAAGCCATCTGGTTGGGAGTGACAGCTCAGTAACTACAATATGATATGGCATAGGGAGAGAGTCCTGGCAAAGACAAGGCAGCTTGTCTAAGACTGTGAGGTACAGTAGAGGTATCTATAGCCACACAAAGACCTAGATGGCTGGCTGAGAACGGACACACCCTAACTCTAGTATGTACTGTGCACATGAGTGTGGCCAGGGGAAGAAAGCAGGCATCGGACAAGTGAGTACCTCTTATTCACTGGACATGCCCTGAACATGCTTCACCTAGGAGGAATAACCCTAGAAACACTCTGCTGTTGGGGATCAGGGTCTAATACACAGACAGGCAACAGAATACAGGAGTTAAAAGCATGGTTACTGAGCTTAGACATGAGTGTGAGCTCTGCCTCTGTGCCCGTGAGCTGGGCGAAAGAGTGGTTGAAATATGTAGACTTTGGAGATATACTTTCTGGCTTCAGATTCTAGTTCTGGTGCTTCCTAGCTTTATGTGCTTGGCAAGTCTCTTAAAACTCTCTGCCTCAATTTCTTTATCTGAAAAATAGATGTGATGAGATAATATGTACCTTATATGAGCTGGGGATTAAATACGTTATCGCTTTATTATGAGGATTTAAAAAATCAGCATGTGCCAACCGTTAGAGCAGTAAGTGCCAGATGTGTTCACTATTATAATTATTTCTTGTGTAAAATTAGGATTAAGAACAATAATAGTCTCTCTTTATAGGTTTTGATGCAGAAGTTAAATGAGTTACTTACTGCCTATAAACTGCCCATTCTAGTGCCTAATGGACAGTAGGTGCTCATTGCAAAAGAAAACACTTCACATATTGGTCATGGTTAGTTCAAGAAATCATGAGGTTCAACCGGCAGGTTCAAATGCCTCCACGGCCCATAGACAAGCAGGGCTCACGAATAAAGTGGTGTGAGTCTTCCCAATGATAAAGCAAACTCTACTGCTTTAGAACTACTTTTATATGGGTGAAATATTACACCCTATATAGTTCATGTATCTTATATACGTATAAAAACCTATGCTATTGCTGTACTTGTTATTATGAGATCAATGTAAATTGTGTTTTCAAGACCTTTTAAAAATCTATTAGTTATACTCAAACTATCTTAATTTTTAATTTTACTTTCCACTCAACTGGTCCTTTGAAGTCACTGTCATTTGATATCATGCGCTCAAGGTCTGGGTTCACATCAAGCGCTAACTCTAAGTCTATTACACTCTATGTCATAGAATTTAAAACTTTTATAGTTCATTCTCATGGAATCCAGAAAGTAGTACCTATTTTTCTTTTGATTATCTGCTTATCTTTAGCAGTAACAACCTAAATCAGCATCCTCAGTTTGAAAGACCCTACTTAAATGAACTGCTAGTGTAAGCAAAGAATGGAATATATTTGGGTGTCAAAACGTAATGTTCAAAGGCAAAGCAGCTTCAGGCACTGCTGGATCCAGGGTGAGAGACAGCCTCATCAGGGCTCTACTTTTCTCTGTGCCTCTGACCTGCTTCCATGAAGGTTGATTTTATTCTCAGATCGGCTTTATTCATGTGGTGAGGACAGCTACTGGAAGCCCCAGTTTCTATCCCCATAGATAAGAATTTAGGAGGAATAGTTCTGCCTTCTTTAAGCATCAATACATCAGCTTGCAGGTTCTCTACCTACCCTTCCGTGATTCAGCCCCAGCAGGGGAAGTGACCAGCCCCGCCACCCCTTGACGTGTGCCTAAAGTTGAGTTTGGGTGTGTGAGGCATTGATATTGACGGTTCCATCTCAACTCACGGACACTGAGAGGGGTTCTTTCCCATAGGAATGACCGATGATGCTCCCAAAGGAAGAGCAGGAGCATTTCATTCCCTACCAACTTGGGGGATGTAGAGAATTAGAGTTTTTTAACAAGATGGGACCAGGAAATAGATGTTGGGTAAGTGACACAAGATGTCTGCTACAAATAACTATGACAGGAAAACATGACAGATGAACCACAAAATCTTTTCTCTTTCTGTCGCTCCAAGAAAAAGTGGCCTCCACTCAGCAGTGCAAGTCAAATGTAAGATTGTGTGTGTGGGCCCCGGCGGGGGGGGCGCGGTGGTGGTGTCTATGGATGAAGATCTGCATGAAGGGCGGGAGAATAGCCCGAGTATATCAGCCACGGGCGTCACAGCAATAAAGGAGGACACCTGTTTCACCACAGATTGGATTTAAATAGAGAGGAAATTGGAAATTGAAACCTTTCCTGCAGAAGATGATGGGCAGGGGAGATCAACAAAGGAGGGAAATAAAACTGAGATGATTAAGGAAGCACAATACTAAGAACATGAATTAGGACCGCACCCTTAACTGTAGTTACACATTTTCATGAATTCCTTCTAAGGACAGATGACTGACTACACAGAACCCAGCCTGGGAGCACATTTTATAATAATGTATCATTGTTGTGCCTAAAACTAGATTTCCCTCCAATTAATATAACACTAGAACAATGGCCCAGCTTTAGGTTAGCGATTCTCACCCAAAGATTTTCCATTCATATAATCTCAAACAACAACAACAACCCCAATACTTTTACCTATTAAGTTCCAGGTCCTAGGCATCATCTTCCCGTTGATCTGGTTGCAGGCCTCTCTCTCCGCCTGGTTCAGGTGGTGCTAGTGCCTGGGTTCTGACCTTCCTCAGCCTGTCCGTGGTAATGTCCCCAAGGACTGGCCCAGGAATGGCCTCAGGAATGGCCTCACTTGGAGCCTTCCTTTAGAGTCCATCAAGAGCTTTAAGGTTAGAGAATTTCAAACTTACGCAGTTCTTGTAAAACAAAGTTGTTAGTAAATCTACTCATCCTCTACGCTCCAGAAACTGCGTACTGTGACTAAGAGGACAGCAATGTCTCTGCCATCGGTCCTGCTCTGCCACTTTATATTTTAGTCACCGTCGAATGAAGGCGACGGGGAATGGCGAAACCAGTTCTGATTCATCCAACGCATGAGTGCTTCTTGGGTAGAGAACAGCACTCTAAACATTGTCCAGTAGAAAAGATAAATAATACCCAGCCCTTACCCTCAAGGATCTTACAACCTGGCAGGGGAAATAAGACAAGCTCACAGATGACTGCAAAGAAGAGAGGAGAGCTATCGCTGCCAGATGTTTGGGGAGAATGAACAGAGCAGAGAGAGCAGAGAATAGGGCGGGTTCAGAAGTCAGCCATGATCTGTTCACTGAGCAGTCACAAGGTATGAAATGGAAACGGAAGGGCAGAGCATGGGCCAGACGTAAACAGGCAAAAAAATCAAGTGACGTTGCTTGCTACCCCGCTCTCGAAATATTTTTGTCACCGGGTTCCTAATAAATAGCCTTAACTTTAAAACCTAATAAGGATCTAGTCTCTGTCAAATACAGCCTGAAGTACTGATGCCTAAATATTAGGATCATAGTACTTGTGTTTCCAAGTAGGCCTTTCTATTGCTCTGTTTGCTCTTTTTTATATTTCCAAGTTAGCTGATGCTACCTTAACCAGTTACCTATTTCAGCTGTCGCACCCTTTCTGACCCGGTGCGCTGGAACAGGTGAATTAAAAGAGGGTCTTTTTGTCTTCAAACAAGAGAAAGAAAATACTATATAATTGGAAAAAAACAATCCCGAGGCAGTCTTTCAGGCAAGGCTGAATCCAGGAGTTCAAATCTTTTAATCAGGCCCCTGCTTATCTCTACCCCCATTCCTTCCTCCCTTCCTTTTCCCTCTCTTGTATCTCCTGTGATGGGACTCAGATATCTCCCTGTTGATGTGGAAGCCCCTGGCCCAGCTACAGGCCTATTATCCTCATAGCTCCACAGCATAAGGTTGCACAAGGTATAGCAGGGCACCTCATCTAAAAGGGATCGATAATGTAGCAGGGCATCTCATCTAAAAGCGATCGATAATCGCATTGTATACATGGATAGATCAGTATATTAATTACAGCACTGTTTTCTTGAAGATGGCAGTAAAATGTTGTTCTTACAAAATCAGAATAGTACAACATTGCCCAAAAGATAGAAAGTGTTTTGAGGCTGGGGACCCCTTTTTTCCCCAACTCATGTGCAGACTGTCTATTGGACAGCGGTAACTGCGTTTCTACCTGCTGAGTTACTTCAGCAAATCCAGGGACTAGCCTTGGCTGGCTCTCCATGAGTTCCATTCTCCTCCTTAATCTCATCCTCACTATAGCTAGAAGGGTACCGTGCTTTGACTGGCCAAGCCTGGGTTATGCAAAGTGCTATTTTTCTCAGACCTTAAGTATGGAAATAGGCAGATCCAAAAAGAAATTGATGGACTCGACTGTCCTTAGAAGAAAGAGGAATAGATGGTGGGCAAAAATAATAAAGTCCTCTATACCAGGAAATGTTTCTAATATTCTTTGGATATCAAAAAACCGGTCTCCTAAATATAAAGCAACGGAGTAAATTGGCCTCAAAAGAGCACCATGGCCAAAGGCTCACGGCCTATTTTAACAGAGGATTTGGGAGTTAAAAGATAACTTGGAGAGCATCCAATTCAATCTCATCATGTTACAGATGGGGAAACTAAAACCTAGGCAGGGGAACAGAAATGCCAGGGGGCACATAGTTGGTGGCAGGGACAACCAACTGCCTGTCTGCTGACTTTTGGGGTTGTGTGTGTGTGTGTGTGTGTGTTTTGTACAAGGTAATCTTTCTTTAGTACATTAACAACAACAAAAACTATAGTCTTGTTTCTGGTTTTCTCTCACCCTTGTATGTGCCCAGCAGTTTTGCTGCACTCCAACAGAAAGCCTCATGAAGAGAGGAGTTAACCTTCCTAAGTCCACTCTGGTCCCCAAGGACAGACATCACCTTTCCTTATATAGGAACTGGGCCACTTGTTGCTTTAATGGGCCAAGTTTGTGCTGGGCCTGCAGGGGCATCTTTGAAAAAAAAACAGCTTTTTAATTGCATTGCAACCTGCTGTGGCATCCTTTTACCCCCACATCTGTGCCAGAGAAAGAGAGAGTGGCATCTGGAATCACCCAGACTTCTGTCTGGTCCCCTTTCTTCCTCCTCCTGGCACCTCTTTTCTGCTGTTTCCTGCCCTCCAAAACCTGTCACCAGCCCAGAAGCATCTCTGGAAATGGGTAGGAGGGAGCCAAACACCTGTCAGCGCTGGAGAAGAAAGTGCGCTCTGCAGAGTTCAAGAAGAAATGGGCCAGTCTGAGGTTTCCACCAAAGCTTCAGTGGTACTTCGGTCGGTTCGTCTGGCCCTGGCCCCAGTAAACCCTGAAGACCAAGAAAGCACTTCCATCCCCAAGGGTTCTCGGCGTGTTTCCCTGCGTGCTAGCCGGTGCCTGGCCCCGGGGAAGGCTCGGGGTAGAGGTGCTGTAAGTCATCAGTCAGGATCCTGGGCGCCTGTACGTTTTTCTTGGGAAAAACTCTTACAGACGGATCAGCAATGGAGAGGAGTCTTTCCCTTGCCCTCCCTCACTGGTTTCTCCACCTCGAGACTCCCAGGCGTTTTCCGGGAGCTGACGGCCGGGGCTCCGGACCTCGGGGCTGGGAGCTGTCCGCACCAGCCATCCCCGCCCCATCCCGGGGCTGGTGCCACCCGCGCGCGTGGGCGCAGGCACGGGATCAAGAGGCTTCTCCAGAGATGGGGGCAAGAGCTCACCCCTCGCCGGCGACCTGAGAGCCCTAGATTCCCTGGGGACCGAGAAACTCCCAGTCGCAGGCACTCCCCCCACACTCCCCTCCAGCCGCCCACCCATTCCCCCCCCCTTTCCCCAGCACGCAGCCCCTCCCTGCGTGATGATGCAAACCAGTGGGGAGGGCGGGCGCCGGGAAGGGTGGGGAGAGACCGCGAGCTGGCGAGGCAGGGAGGGAGGGAGGGAGTGGGAGGAGGAGAGGGAGCCGAACGACCATTTAAAGCGATAGCAATCCGTGCCCTCTCCCCAGCGCCGGGCTGCTGGAGAGCGCGAGCAGCCAGCCCGAGAGCGCCCGCGCGGAGCGCCGGCCGGCGAACCCGAGAGCGCGCGGCGCCCCGAGCTGGCAGGCGCTGCGGGACCCCCCGCACTCTCCCGCCGCCCCTCCCCGGGCGCCCCCACCCTCGGTGCCAGCAGGAGCCCCTGGGCTTCCCCCGAGGAGCTCGCCCGGAGGAGCCCGGACCCCGGCGAGCTCGCTCGCGGACCCTCCAGCGCCGCCGCCGCCGCCGCAGCCGCCCGAGCAGCATGGTCCAGCTGGGGAAGCTGCTCCGCGTCCTGACTTTGATGAAGTTCCCCTGCTGCGTGCTGGAGGTGCTCCTGTGCGCGCTGGCGGCGGCGGCGCGCGGCCAGGAGATGTACGCCCCGCACTCGATCCGGATCGAGGGGGACGTCACCCTCGGGGGGCTGTTCCCAGTGCACGCCAAGGGTCCCAGCGGAGTGCCCTGCGGCGACATCAAGAGGGAGAACGGGATCCACAGGCTGGAAGCGATGCTCTACGCCCTGGACCAGATCAACAGCGATCCCAACCTGCTGCCCAACGTGACGCTGGGCGCGCGGATCCTGGACACTTGTTCCAGGGACACTTACGCGCTCGAACAGTCGCTCACTTTCGTCCAGGCGCTCATCCAGAAAGACACCTCCGACGTGCGCTGCACCAACGGCGAGCCTCCGGTGTTCGTCAAGCCGGAGAAAGTAGTTGGAGTGATTGGGGCTTCGGGGAGTTCTGTCTCCATCATGGTAGCCAACATCCTGAGGCTTTTCCAGGTAGGGGGGCGCTCCCGCTGGGGCAGAGCGCGCCGTACCTCCCGCGCTGTTTATCCTAAAAAGCTGGCTTGGACTCCGGGGGTGCGGGGTGAGGTCAGCCTTCGCACATTTCCACCCTGGAGCGCCGGCCGAATCCCTTCCACCCCACCCGAGGAGGTGCCTTCCCCGCCTGGTTCATTTTCCCTTCCATCTCTCCCCTGTCCGCGCTCCACTCCATCCGGCTTGACATCTTGGATTTATGGCCCCATTTGCAAGAAGCAACCTGCGAAAAACAAGGCGATGATTTAAATGGGTTTGCATTAGAGTGAAATATGGTCCGAAAACCAGGCTTGTAAAAAGTGCAGGGCTCCTGCGAGAGCCGGTGAGGCGCGTGGAATGTGAAAGATGAGAAGACGCCTGGAGCCTGGGCATCTCTCAACTCCCAGCCTCCCAGCCCCGGCCGGCCGGCCGGCGCGCCGCGGCTGCCTTGGGAATTCTCCAGAGGAGCTAGGGAGCCGCCACTTAAACCGAGGGCTAGGTCGTCGCCTCCGCGCGGATGTTAATGGCCCACCTCTCCCGGGTTGGATTCCCCGACCTGTAGCCTGTCTCCGCGAGGCGGAAGGCAGGGGACGCTCCCCGAGCGGGGAGATGCCACCCACAGACGTGACCCCCCGGGGGTCTGATGTGAGCCCGTGTGGGCACCGTCTAAATGGCATTTGCAGTCCGGCCCCTGGCAGGAGCTGGGCGACCAGCTTTCTACTCCTGCCGCTGGAGAGCCAGAGATGAGCTCATACTAACTGCGAAACAAAAATCGCTTTTGCTGCTTCATTCCTCAGCCCGTCCTTTCCCAAGACCCCTCCCCTAATGCACCCCCCCACCCCCCACCCCCCACCCCCCGACCCCAGCCCTCCGCTCCCAGGACCGTTCCCGGAGCCGGGCGAGGAGGCGCCTGGAGCGAGGCGGTGCGGGGGGCGCGCGGGGCCAGGCCCGCGGTCCTCCGGCTGCGGGCGCAGGGCGCGCAGGGCCCCGCGGCGGGGAGCGAGGCGGGGGCCGCTGGGCCGCGGGTGGTGGGCGGGGGGGGCGTTCCCCCGCAGAGCTCCCTGCGGGCCGCTCCCGCAGCGTCTGCCCCGCGGCTCCCCTGCTGCTTGGCTATGAACGGATGGCTTCGGGTTAAGAAATTGAGTTTCGGGGTCTGCGTGAATACGGGCTCCCTCCTTCCCGTTCCCCGTGTTTCTCCCTGTGCACTTTCCTGGCCTTTCTCCCTGCTTTGTTGTTTTTTTCTGTTTTCCCTCCCTTTCTGCCCCTCTTTCCCCTCTCGGCCCCCACCTCCGGGTTTTGTGCGTCTCCGCCTTGAGACGACCGTTTCCTAATGCACAGCGCTCTCCCCGCCTGGCAGCTCCCAGACCCAGTTAACCCCTTCTCCAGATGTTCCGCTGACTCTGGTGCCCCTAATGCTCCCTTGTTAAAGAACTGGCTCCCTCTCCAGGGCTTTTCCTAAGGGTTTGGGTTTCTGGAGGGGACTCCTTGTGAGATTGAGGCTGTCACCACCTCAGGTCCCACCAGTGTGAAGTTTGCTTTTGTGCCAGAAGGAGGGGTGCCTTCCGAGGCCACAGCCTGGTGTGGCCTCTGATGTCTGAGCCCCCCCAGCACCTCCTGAGGATGCCATGGGGAACACCCCTAGATGGTTGCAAACCCCAAGTGTTTGGGGGGCAGCCTTCACTCTGAGGCGAGGCTTTCAGGAAGAGCTGGGGTCGTTCAAAGCAAAACCCAGAAGCGAGTGCTTCCTTCACCCCTGAGCCTAAAGCTAGAGGACTTGAGGGGCCTGCGCTGCGGAAAGGATGAGGTCAGAGGTCACCTGAGACTCCCCAGGCAGTTCCCAGGCTTTTCTGGAGCCCAGGGGTTGAAGGTGTGTTTGGTGTTTAGCATTTTTAAATTATTTCGCTGCCTGTTTCTGTCTCCACTCAGGGCAGGGCAGTACTGCAGATGGGCCTGTCAGGAAAAAAGAGGGAACCGTTCAAGTCAAGAGAGAGATTGCGGACTAGGTGGAAGGACTGTGTTTGCCGGAAAAGATGCCAGGGGGAGCTGGTTCCTCTTCTGGTGCGTGAACCTGAGGCACTTGTGAGGGAAGGAACAGCTTGCCTGACACTTGGTTCCTCCATTCCCTGGGCTGGGAAGGAAAGGAACCGAATGCCAGTGAGAGCAGTTGGGTTGGGAGCAGAGCCATTCAGAGAAAACACTGTCATTTTCCTCTAATTTGCAAATTGCAGCTATTCATGCTGGATTGAACAGCTGAGGGGAAGAGAGCCCCCAGTTTTCACCTGCATTTATTGAGAAGAGGCTGGTAGGAGGAGGAATGCACCAACTTGTAGCTTGTGCTGCAAGCAGTTATCTAACTGGCGGCGTGGGCATCCTGCGTAAACGTTGCCCACGCTGGAATAGATAGCGGCCTCTCTTGCATGTGACCTTAGCGGCTCCTGGCACGCACGCAGTCCAATCCCCAGGCCCCCAGACCCCCAGACCAGGTGAGCCTGCAAAGCAAGTGGAGAGAATAGTGGTGTGCAGACCCACTTTTCAAACGCACAGTTAATTTAGGGAGAGAGGGAAAGCACGGGAGGTGAATCTTCCTGGGATTGCTGGGTTCAGCTCAATTAACACTGCCCTGTAAAAGAGAAACTCCTCTAAATTATGGAATTCTTAGCTCTCCAGAGATTCTGATTCTCTTTTCCCCAGTCCCTGTGGGTTGCTGTGGGGACCATGCCGGACCCATCATTTAAGGTGGAAATGTAAGGTGAGATAAGCTTCTAGGCTTGGGGAAGGGCACTTTGTGACTTAAATGGGGGTTGCTAAGCACTGAGGGCCAGGAGGGAGTAATGAGATAGTAACAGATGCAACAAAACAAATGCTGTTGCCGCCAGTGAAGCCTGGAATGAAGTTCCTCCCTGACAGTTAGGACCTGGGCAAGAATGACTCCTCAGATGTAAATGGTGTCTGCGACTCCAGATTCTCAGTTGCCTGCTGGTGTAGCAGACCAGAGATAGAGCTGAGCAAGCCTCTCTCTCCTCTCTCCTCTAGCTGCACACTGAATCGGTTAGTAAGTGACATGTCTGAGGACAGGAATCATATCCAGTGGGCCTTTCAAATCCAGGAATTTGAGGCTAATGAAATTAGTGTGTGGCCAGGGCTCTGCCAACTACAATTAAGTCACCGTAACTGCCCTGCAATGCATTTTCAGCCTGAAAGAAGCATCGGGGAGGAATTTCTGGAGATTTTTTTCTGAGCCTGTACAAAATAATACTCTCTGATGCTAAGAAAGATTAAATGTAAATTAATATTGACTATGAGTAACATATTTTGAAAATAATCACAGAATGGGGATGGCTAAAAGTGGAGAGCTTATGCAATACGGTGCCCAGAGGCTAAATCCCCTGACCGCTGTTTCACGGGCTATAAGTAAGATATATTATAGTGGAAAGTAATGGGAGCATTTTTATTCAAGGCTTCTCTGTTATTGACTTGAGCAAAAATACTCTGAGAGTATAAATTATTCTTGCTACATCCTGGCTCTGAATGAACAATATTTCATGTGTAGTGTCATAGTTTGAGCTATAGACTGGGAATTGAATGGCATCTGTTGCAGTTTTGTTCCCTCAAAAGCAACTGGATGGAAAAAGTGGTTCACTGGACCCTTGTTGGGGCATATTGCAAATCTATACTGTGGCCCTTATACTATAAATGAAATGCATTTGCAAAGCGGTAAATGTTTTCTTTGTCTGTTGAAGCTTGAATATTATCTCAAACTTTGGGGGCAACGTTTTATGTATAAGTGCCTAGTATTCTTTCTTCCTTGTTTCTATCTATCTGTCTATCTATTATCTATCTATCTATCTATCTATCTATCTATCTATCTATCTATCTATCTATCTATCTATCTATCATCTATCTATCTATCTATCTATCTATCATCTATCTATCATCTAATCTATCATCTATCTATCATCTATCTATCTATCTATCTATCTATCTATCTATCTATCTATCTATCTATCTATCTATCATCTAATCTATCATCTATCTGTAATTGGATAGAACTGGATACCTGGTATGGCGTGGTGTTACTATAGTGGATTTTTTAAAAGGCAATTCTAACCTACTCTTTTTAAAATTTCATAAATATCGGTGTCAGTGCCTTTTGGTATAGCCTCTATAACAATCTCTGCCTCCATGTCTACTGTGTTTCAGGACATTTACCTAACAGATGGTGAGTGGGAAATTTTTAAAGGGACATTTTTTAAAAGAGCAGAGAGGGAAGGAAGAGGGACAGGCACATACTATATTTGAAGCTACCTCCACGTGTATTTTATGTGTGCAGACTCATCCAATCAGGATGTCTTTGGACATTTTTCGTCAAGAATCATTGAAACAGTGGATGCCTTTAATGCAACTTTATAAACACTTAGAATTTAACCAATCATAAATGCTCTATTTTTTGCATCTATAGGTCTCATCATGGGTTTAAAAGACTGTATGTAGCCAGATTACACAAAGTATGCTCTAGCCTCAACCCTGCCGTTAATTAGCTGTGTTATTTGAATAAGCCACTTAATTTTTCTAGGCCTCCTTTTTCTCATCTGATTTTTTTCTTTAAAAAATGTAATTTCTATAAGTCTTGAATCTCTTTGTGTCATAGTTTAGCTTGGAGAAAACCTGCTCTTGTCAAAACCTCATAACGTTATATTTCTAGCTCCCACTTGGAACATTTGAATGAGTTTGGGGGGACATTTTAAGGATAAATTTTGACATAACCATCTTAGTAAATATTAGTCTAGCTGATTTCCCACATTCAGACTTTTCTCTTATTATTTTACCAGGGTGCTCTTTAGTGATATATATTAAGGCTTTAGTGATGAGGAAAAGAACTCCTAGGTCAACTTACTGCCTGGTTATGAGCTGGGCCAGGGAGTAAGAATGGTGGAGTTTAAGGCAGCAGATGCAGCTCTCATTATTCAGTGTCCTATCCCCTTTCATCCTGCAAAAATACCAGGCTTTTCTTTTGGAAAACTGCAAATAATGACATACTGCCTCCTCCCTGGCCCCAGGGATGGTTGGTTCAGGTGTAGGCATCTGACCTTGGCTTGGCCTATCAGAATCTTCCCCAAGGCTTTCCTTTCAAAAAAAAAAAAAAATCAAACTGTCTTTTCCTTCTGGAATTTCTAAGCTGGAGGGATAAGTCTTTGGGACTCCCAGTGGTCATCCAACACAAGAAGAGACTTTCTCTAGAGAAAAGTCATGCTGTGGTAAGCAGGGCTGAGGGATGGAGAGAGCCGGAGCTCTGTCAGTGTTCTGGAACTCCCAAAATCCAGCCCACTCTAACTGCATCCTTGAATTTCTAATACTTGGTTGTTGTTTTGTTTTTTAAGATTTCCTTTCAGCCACGTTGAAAGCAACTGAAAGCATCATAGCTACAAGAGCCAGTTTCCTTTGTTTATTATGTAAGGCCCGCTGACTGGAAATCAAGTGACAAATGATATCTGATATTTTCTTTACTTTTAATATAATTCTTCTAGCTCAGGTTTGGGATATTCAAAGCTTTGCATCCTTCCCCACTCCCATCTTTCCCATCTTGATGCAGCTGAGAGAGAGGGCAGGCACTTTCTGATATAAACTGTGGCCTGTACGCCTTCCATTTGGAAGCTTTAGAATCATACTTGGTTTCCTTCATTAAAACAAATCTTTTGTTGATGTCCCCAGGGCACAGAGGCATTTTTATGGCGTAATGGAGTACGGAGTCCAGTAAACTCCTGGGTCACTCTACAGGAGGCATCAAGCCTAACTCCACTCCTCACCCTCTTTTACTTGAAGGCAAAAAAGGAAAGTGGCAAACACATTTTCCCAGCCACTAACATGCACATATGAGATTGCTACTTAAGAGGACATTTGTGTAACGCATAGCCAGACTAATTAATTAATGGACCTTGTGCCAATTGGCAGAGTAAACATATATGGTTTATACACTCAATAAAAACACAAAACAATAAAATCTTTTTACAAGTAAATATTTACCTGAGAAGAGTATTGTGCCAACACACTTAATATTATGTTATTTCCATGTTTGACAAGTAACCTCCCTTCAGTTATATTTACTACTAAATGTTTCTTGGATCGATATTATAAGGTCGAAAATAAAATATATGAGATTATAGTGATGCAGGACACATACCTTATTTTAGGAGATCAGAAGCTCTCATTTCTTTTCAATAATAGTACTAGCGACCATAATAATAATAATTGAGCCCTCACTCTGCAATGTATTGTAAATACTTCCTCTCATTTAGTTTTTACAATAGTCCCGCAAAGGGCATGTTTTCATCCCTGTTGTACAGCTGAAGAAAGTGATTCTCATAACCCAAAATCACATAGCAGGTAAGTGTCAAAGAGCAGATTCAAACTCCAATTTTTCTGACAATACCCAGGTTGCTAACCACTAAGCATACTGCTCAGTTGTTGTACAAATGCAGAAATGCTTAAAATGATTATAGCCTTGCCTTCCCTGGAATTACAGTGGCTTAAAGACATCAAAGTTGCTGATTGCTTAACCACATCTGTGTATAGAAAGATATAATATTTTCAGTCCTAAAACAAAGTTAACTCTGTGGGCCCACAGAAACTTGAGCACGGCAATCCTCACCCCCAGTGAAAGAGGCTGCCTCCTCCTCATTCCACAGGTAGCCCCGTGTGCGGGCAATAAATATACTGTAGGCTTTTCAATCAAATAACGAGAAAAGATGGTTCTCTTTGTCCTGATTCACTGCCCATCATTATGGCTTATGATGGCTCTTCCTAAACTTTATTTCATTCACTCCACTCTTTCTACAGACCTCAAGAGGGGAAATCCATCATTCAGATATATGTGCAAAGTGAGAGGATTGTATTAATACAATTGCTGAAAGTCAAGTTGAAGAGCACAGGAAATACATCCTAATAAATGCAACATTAGTGTTTGTGTGGGCCGCAGAGTGAGGAGCAGGAGAATTTTCAGTGTAATGGATTATTTCGCCTGTTGCTATAAAAGTGCCGCAGTGTAATAGTTTTATAATTGGTCATTTACAGAATTCTCCATCTCCGGGTGTTATGCTTTCTACTTTGTGCGGCTGCTGATTTTTTTCTCTCTTAGTCTTGATGGAACATAGCAAGGAAGCCACTTCCAAGGGCTCAGACTGCTTTTCTGCATTATCGTTTAGATATAAATATGTCCATTTATTAAAATACCATTTTAACATTTTTGCATGGTTTAAAAGGGATTATGTTCTGAAGGTATTAGCATAGGCAGATATAATGGGGGATTTTTTTTTTAGTAGAAAACTTGTCAAGGACTTATCAGAATTTTCATGTAGGGGTTAAGCGTAAAGTTCTGGACTTGGACCTGAATTTCACTTCACACCACTTACTACCTGTCTGACTGTGATCATACATGGACCACACCTCTCTCATCAGTTTCCTACGCTTTGAAATGGGGATAGTAAAAATGTACCTGTCTGATTGAATAACTGTAAGGGTTGCACAGAACATGCATGGAAATATTTTAGCATAGAGTTTAGCACGTTGTAAGTGTCGCCTACATTTAAAAGTTATCATTTATTTATTATGCTATCGTTAAATGTCACTATTGCTTAAATGTCACTATTGCCAGATTTGCTCTAAAATTGCTATAATAATCACTTTTCTGTTTCTTTTGTTTAAATGGAAAATGTACACACAGAGAGACAGCGGCCACTTTAGTGATGCTACTGAGTGGAATGAGAATTCCCATGGCACTGCTTAAAGCAAATCATGAAGCCTGTGGACCTGAGATAGCAGGGAGGCTGAGAGCGGCGGGCTGTGGAGTTGGCCAGCCTCAAGTCTGAATTTCGTTGTGACCCTTTCTAGCTACAGAATCTTGAGGAAGTTACTTAAACTTTTTGACCTTACTGCTAGCTTCCTCATCTATATTTTTCCAGAAATATTTATTATTAAGCATCCCCATATGCACTGTTCCTACATGCTTGGACCTGTCAGTGAATAAATACATAGATTCCTTCCTTCCTTCCTTCCTTCCTTCCTTCCTTCCTTCCTTCCTTCCTTCCTTCCTTCCTTCCTTCCTTCCTTCCTCCCTCCCTCCCTCCCTCCCTCCCTCCCCCCTCCCTCCCTCGTCCCTCCCGCCTCTCCCTCTCAGCTTACACTGTCAGGTGGAGACAGATGAGTGTATAAATGAGTCCTATGGTACATTGGAAGCTGATGAGTGCTATAGGCTGAGGAAAGGAATCTGGAGCGCTGAGGAGTGTTGGGTTCTGAGTGCTGTAGGGAATACAAGTGGGCTCTAATTTTAAATAAGGTATTCAGGATAGATTTCGTAAGGTGCCATATGATCAAAGACTTGAAGTGAAGGATTTGTCAGAGGGATTTGAGGGAGATCACACCCTGAAAGCAGGAGCGGCCAGTGTCAAAACTCTAAGGCAGAAATAACGCCTGGCAGGCTAGAGGAAGGTCAGGGAGGCCATGGTGTCTGAGTCAGTCAGTGGGGAGGAAGGGGCAGCGTGAGGGCTTGGGGTCAGAGATGTCGTGGAGTAGATGAGTAGGTCCTTGGAGGCCATCCTAAGCGTTTTGTCTTTTACTCTAAATGCAGGCAGCCCATAGTAGGACCTTGGCACAGGTGTGCCACGACCTGTCCCTCATTTGGAAATAATAAGCCTCCCTGGGGTGTTGAGCACAGGGAGAAAGAGTGGGATCACATGGAATCTCAAGAGGCGATTACCGACGTCCGCAAGATAGATGTTGGTAGCTTGTGCCAGGATATTAGCAGCAGATGTTCCAAGAAATGGCAGATTTGGAAGGTCATGACAGCATTTCCGAGGAATGGAATGGAGACATGAGAGGAAGAAACAAGACAAGGGCGAATACAAGATTTGGGTAATGGGCCACTGAACAGGGGAAGTTACTGTCGCCTGAGATGGAAGAGACTCAGGGAAACATACATCTGAGGGGCTGAAGGTCAGTTTTGGAGAGAGAGAATTTGAGATGCTTTCTTGATATCCAAGTAGAGATGTTGAATATGGAGTTGGATGTGCAAGTCTGGAGTTCTGAAGAAAGGTCTAGATAGACTAAGGATACCTTTTAATAAAATGAAGATACTAAGAACGATTACATGGAAGTGTCATTATAAAGATTAAATGAAATAATGTGATTAACACTGTGTGTTCTCAAAACATTTAATAAGAATTAGCTAAGAATAATTATCTGAAGTGAGAAAAGTCCTGTATAATGGACCCTTGAACAACATGGGGGTTAGGGGCGCCAACGCTCTTGCACAGTCCAAAATCCACATATGACTTCTGACTCCCCAAAACTCAATGTCCCTTGCAGATACCAAAATCCACAGCTGATCAAGTCCCTTGTACAGAATGATGTAGAACAATGCATATAGTCTGCCCTCCGCCTCTGTGGACTCTCAATTGCAGATCAAAAATACTGTGTTCGATCAATGATTGGTTGAATCTGCAGATGTGAAATACCTGGATACAAAGGGTATATTTATTGAAAAATATATGCCTATACATGGAAACGTGCAGCTCAAACCCGAGTTATTCAAGGGTCAACCCTAGTTTGCTTTCACAGTAAAACTGAACAAAATGGAGTCACATTATTTTAATAGTGTTTGTGACACACTTGTTTCAGTCAAAACACCCTAACTGCCAATATTTAGAGTCAACATTCCAATCTCCTGCGTTTCACTCTGATATTGTAGCCACACCCACATTTTGTGAGGTTTAAGTTAGTTGCAATAGGGCATCTCTTTTTAATTACAAGTAATTGTGAAGAATCTAGTTCAGTGCAATTATATATATATTATTTTATGCCTCATCAAACTCAGTGGAGAATTTGCATCCCTGAAATACATCAGAGTTTAAGCAGGAAAAATAATGTGCTTGTCTTATACTAACCATATGGATAGCTTCTTGGAACAGTTTTACCAGGGCTTTCAAATCTTTCATGCCCTTTGCAATAGAAAGCATGGCAGTGAAATTTTTACTCACTGGGTTTGAGCTCCCTTTAGATATTTGCAAGTCCTTAAACAACCTTTGTAGTTAAACCAAAATTCTGTCCATATTCATCTGACTACCAGCTATTTGTGTAAACATGTACTTATACTTAAAAAAAAAGGCCCTGCCCAGCCGGTGTGGCTCAGTGGTTGAGCACCAACCTGGAATCCAGGAGATCGTGGTTCGATTCCTGGTCAGTGCACATGCCTGAGTTTCAGGCTCGATCCCCAGCAGGAGGCAGCCGATCAATGACTCATCATTGATGTTTGTCTCTCCTCCCTTTCTCTCTCTAAAATCAAAGAAAATATATATTTTTAAAAATGTCCCTGGAAAGTGTTGCTCAGTTGGTTGGAGCATCATCCAGTGCACCAAAGGGTCACGGGTTCGATTCCAGTCAGGGCACATACACAGTTTGTGGGTTCAATCCCCAGTCCAGTTGGGGCACATACAGGAGGCAACTGATCGATGTTTCTTTCTCGCCACCCTCTTCCTCTCTCTCTAGAATCAATGAAAAACATTTTTCCCAGTGAGGATAAAAAAGAAAAAGAAATGCATGACCACGTTGTCTCTGCACATCTACAATTTCATTTTAACACTATCATTATGTAAACTATATTTTAATTGTAATTATAACAAATTTTATATCAACACATCTATTTCTAGTGTGCAGGGGGAGCAGCATGTAGTAAATTTTATCAAAATACAGCATCTGAAGAACAGAATTGTGTAATTTCGTATTCATTATAATTAAATTCAGTAGAGTTTGCATAATAGAATTACGATAAAAAAATACAAAACATTGAGGCATCATGACTCCCTCTCCTAACACAGAGAGATTTATCATCTTTCTGTACAAACTGGAGAAAGGAAGAGGCCAGAGCATGAATCACAGGCATGAGAAGAGTGGAACTATGAAAAGTGCCATGAAAATGAAATGTTGCTTTTGCCTTTGGTAGGTGGGGAAAGTCTACTAGTAGGTATGCCTACTGGGGCCACGTTTTCCGAAATACTTAAGCCCAATGTCAAACATGCTGTCCCACCTTCCTCCTCAACAGGGACACACAGTCTTTGCCTCCTGTTTCTTGGTAATTGGTTGAGAGTCATCACAAGAATTGCATCTCATGAGCAAAGAACATTGTGCAGAGATGACGGGCACTCCCTGAGCTCCACTCTCCAAGCTTGCTGTCGTTGAGTCCCGGATTTATTTAAGTTTGGAGTGCAGGAGTGGGTTATGGGGAAAGATGGTTTGAGTTTCTCTGTCTTCAGGAGGTAGTGTAGCGTAATGATTGAGACTGCAGGTGCTGAGCATAGTTCGAATCCCTGCTCCCCACTCTCTAACCATGTAAGCTTGGGCGATTTACCTGATTTCCTGGGCCTTGGTAAAATGATCATAATGGTATTTCATCCCCATAGTACTGTTTTCAAGGTTAAATGAGGGTACCATTACCAAGCACTTAATCCAGGGCCTAGAGCAGAGTGAGGGCTGCTCATCATGGTGTCGTCATTATCATTGTCATCATCATCACCCCAGGCGCTAGCGCTGTATTTCCTGTGCCTTATGCCATTAGTCCCCAACCCCCATTCCTGTCGTGTTTCTGTGCAAGGGTAGAGTTGTGACAGAGCATTGCTTCCACCGGTACCTGGCCCCTAGTCATCAAAGTGGCTTTACCAGGACACACCAGTAATTACTGCTCATTTAAATAATTCCTGTTTTGAGAAGGGAAGTTGGATGTTGAGGCCGAGCAGGGTCTCTCCCAGGGGAAAAGTGAAGTGTTGAAGCTTCAGAAGGAGAATCGGGCAAAAAGATAAAAGTTTCATTGTACATTTTTGTGGTTAACAAGCCACACAGATTGAGCTTGAGCTGGTTGCCATCACCCGCTGACAGTGCGATCGTAGGGACTTACTGTCAACTCTCAGCCTCACTGTGCGTCAGAAAAGGAAGGGGTTATACTGTTAGAATCTACTACGCATCGTTGTGAGTAATGAATGAGCAATTCTTTCAAAGCATTCAGCACATCATTTGGCATACAATAAGCACCTAATAGTTTAGCTGCTATGCTAATGTTATTAAGTATTGAGCAAATCTGAGGCCCTTTCTTTTCTCAGATGGCACATAATCATTTGGACGGCAGCTTACATTGATCAAGCATTGCTTGTGTGCAGAGCCTCCTGAGCCCAGGGGCTCTTCAGCTGCACTCCAGCCACAGCCAGTTCTGGGGGGCGGAACCCATGCCACCACCGCCCCGCTCAGCACTGCCGTCATTGTCACACTACTCTGAGCACTCTGTGTGCCAGGCGCCAAACTTAGCCCTGTACATGCAGATATTCTGTTGGTGCACATTCATCATCCCCATTTGACAGATAAAGACACTGAAGTATTGAAAAGATAAGCAACTTGAAACATAGCAAGAGGTGGAGCTGGGCGTTCAAACCCCTATTTCTCTGACCTCAGGAGCCCCTAAATACAGGGAGGGCAAAAGTAGGTTTACAGTTTTGAGTCCAGGAAACAGTTTATTCTTGTATTATTTTCCATACAAACAATGGTAAACCTACTCTTGCCAACCCCTGTATTACCATACCACACTTGAGTGAGAAAATCTTCCAGCCAGTAGAGAAGATTCTTGATCTTAATTTCCCTCTATTCCCCTTGCCTCCCTCGCCTAGTTTCAGGAAGGGAGAGAATGGGACCTTTTCAAAGGCCCAAAGGAACCTACTCCCTTCCACCTTTCCAGAATCAGCTAACTGAAATTTTATTTTCTTCTTAAGAATCGCAGCGCGTTCCTTTAGGCGCTCACCTCGGCCTCCTTGGGTTCTTACGTTCTGTACATGACTCATCCACTCTATTTAATGTTAATTTGTTTGAGGTCAAGTAGAGTGTCTTACTCATCCTGAAGTTCAGTTATCTCCTGCAGCGTGTGGCGTGGGCCTTCTGCAGTTACTCATTGGAATTTTGTTGAATTGTGCTCAGCAACAAACAGTACATTAAAAGTTTTACAGAAATGTGCTTTCTTGTAAAGGAAGACTTTTAATTTATTTTATTTTTTTTCCCTTTTATTGAGCTTATTGAAAAACTTAAAATGAATCTCTAGCTGGTTATTTTTTAGGATTGTTAGAGAGGTTCTGGATCTTTGGGTAATTTTTTTAGGTTGAGTACGTCATATTACCTTATTTTAACATTTAATAATCAACCTGAGCTTTCTCTATCAAACCTATGAGGCTTCATTGGCATTTAACTTAGGCTGTTGATTATGTGTTGGTGACATTACCATTTACAATGATATCATTTGATCCTGGCAGGGGTGGGCTGGGTGGGAAGGTGCATCTTAGAGCTATTAGTTGGCTTTCTAGAGAAACAGCATAAAGAACTTGAGTTTTTTCATATTTCTGCAGAAGTAATCAATTGTTTTATTTGTGTAATCCATGCATTCAGCAGGTATGAAACCACTTTCAAAGTGTTTATCCTAATTTGTTCATGTTCTTCTCTTTAGTCTTAGTTGGGAAGAGAGTAGGTTGAATGAAAGACAGTCATTATGACCACTGGGACCACCGGGGTAGGAGAGTCAGTCCCCTGAGTTTCGTTTTCATCTCTTCCCTATTAATATTAATTAGCTAATGTCTTGAGTGCTTGCTTACGAGGTGCAAAGTACTTTGCTGGCCATTGTAAATGGATTGTGTCATTTAATCCCTTGGTAGTCATATGGTAAAAATATGTGTTACTATGATCCCCTCTAATGCACATGTGGAACAGAGCCTCGGAAGGGATCGTTTGCTCATTAAAATATGGTAGTGGTGGAGCTTGGACTCGGGTCTCTCTGACTCCCAAATCAGTGATTTTTCCCATTAAATTAAAGTTGTATAACTCTTTGGGAGTACATTAAATAGTTTCTATAATTTTCTAAACTGTAACATTTTACAATTGTTTGTCTGATTTCAAACTTACAGGGAAGAATTTCAGCCTATTGAATGGTATTTTTTTCAGATAAGTATGAGGTCTGCTTTATGACACCAGTTCATTCATTCATTCATTCATTCATTCATTCATTCATTCATTCATTCATTCGACATGTGTTGAATGTCCACTGTGTACAAGGAACCATCATAGTAAAGTGAGTGCCTGTCCGTAGAGTCTCCTGCAGCGGTCAGAGAAGCCTTACGCTGGCTTGCCTGGCGTGCATGGGGCAGGGGTTTGGTGCTGAGAGCCTGTCTTGTCCTATCTTGTCCTACACCAACAAAACCAAGACATCCTCACATTAGTTACAGGCATCTTGGCGTCATGGGACAGCAGCGCACTTGGATCTCACTATGTTTGCCTGGAATTAATGCTAGAAAGGCTTTGGGTTTTGATATGGGAAGCGGGTGCAATCATGGGCTTGTTGGTAATATATATGGAAATCATGTATCATCAGCCTGCAGCTACCTGCCATCCCCAACTACTCCCGCTTTTTACAAACTAAACAAGTCCCTTCTTGTCCCTCCTATGGATCAGCTCTTGAGGAAGGCTGTAGAGCCTAGCGTGCCCCAGTAAGTACATCACTGGCTAAACAAATGGTTTTTCAAGGAATGCTCATTAAATGACCCAAGAGGTAGACTAACATTCCACTGCTAAGAGTAGAAAATAGTGTTCCTTTACCATTCATGGGGAAAGGCAGGCCACTGGATATGCTTTCCTCAATTTAAAATTGCTTATATACAGATATATGAAAAATGTATTCTATACATATATTCCTCAATTTAAAATTGTTTACATATATATAAACAATTATGTGTGAATAATTTTAAATTGAGGAAATATGTATACATACATAAATTTTTACTTCTGCTAGCAAGTAACAAATGAAATTATTAGCAGACACACATTCACCCAAGAAAATAGTCAAACAGATTTAATTAAGTAACTTGCTTTTTTGTAGATTTGTGGTTATTATTTTATATCTGCAGATGTATTTGCTGAAGGAAATATTTCTTTCACTTCACACAAAATTGAATTCATTTAATACCCATACAGCATGTTTGAAACGTCTTAGTAGAGTTTTAATCTTTAATAGCATCTGAAGTATGGAATTGCAAACAGAGCAACAACTCATTTGAAAGTTTAATTATTTAAATTTCACTTACACCTGTTTACTTTTGTGAAGGTTTGAAAAATAAACATTTAATTGTATTTATCTGTTTCTTTCTGTGTGATTGAAGATCACAAACACTGAAACACAGAAAGTTAAAATTAAAAAGGTATTATTCAAAATGATCAAAACTAAGAAAATGGCAAGGAAATTCAAAGAATTAAACTTTCAAAGGTGCTTTTTTATTTATATTTTTATTGATTTTTTTTGGGGGGGAGAGAGAAACATCGATGAGAGAGAAACATCGATCGGATGCCTCCTGCATTCCTCATACTGGGGAATGAGTTGCAACCTGGGCATATGCCCTGACTTGGAATGAAACCAGTGACCTATTGGCTCCTGGGCCACTCTGGCTGGGCTCGGGGGTGCTTTTTGTGAATGTGTAGTATTTCTTCTCTGAAGAAATTAATCTTGAAGCTCTACTAAGACCTTCGAGATATCTGTTTAGTGAGCAGCTACTTTGTGTCTGAGAGTGCACTTATACACTAGAGATTCTATAATAAAAATAATAATAATAATAATACACACAACAACACATCATCACAGACGTTCCTTGCAAGGCAGTAAAGTCCACTGGGAAAACAGACCAGTGAACACACATTGAAAATGGCAGGCATTCTCAAACTGTGTGCTGAAGGATCCTGGCAGGCACGAAAACCAGGCAGATTCCTGGGCCCCTTTCTCCCCTTGGACAGGCTTAAGATTCTGGAAACTTCATTTCTGGTGAACTTCTGCAGGAGAGTCTGAGATGGATGGATGAATGTTCTCAGTTGTCCTCAACCTTTTAGTGTTCATCAGATTTGTCAGAGAGTCTTGTTAAAACACACATTCCCGGGCTCCCCCCCCCCCCCCCCCCCGGAGACTCTGGATCAGTGGGTTTACACTTCTCACTATTCTCTGCATGTTGCTGACATTGCTGGCCCAGGGACCACACTTTGAGAGCCACTTGTTTTTGGAAAACACCTTCTGAGAGTCTACAGCCTGGGACTGTGCATGTCATGAATGAGACGGGCACAGGGAACCACAGGAGGGCAAAGGGGCGATACCTTAAATTGCTGAAGGTAATAACAGTGGCTAGAACCGATTGACCCCAGAGAGATGGCAAGAACTTTAGCTGACTTAACCCTTTTTATAAGGAATGCAAGTGCTACTAAGTGTCCCCGTTTTGCATGGGGAGCCAGAGAAAATATTAATTTGGTCAAGTCCTAAATTGCTATGGCACAGCTTAGGAATTCAAGCCTAGGAAGTCTGGTCCAGAGCCCATGCTGTTAACGGTTCTGCTTCTAGAGAACCGAAAGGTTGTCACCGAAGGCTTCCCGGGGGGCCTGGCCTCTGAGTGTACATAGAAGGATGAGTGGACATAAATATGTGTCCACTGTTCAAGGTTAAGGACACTACTCACTTTTTTTTGGAGGAGTGAGTGAATATCTGGGCTTCCAGAGGAACCTGCCCACCCCACACATCTGCCCTTAGCAAGTCTGGTTATCAGGGGTCTAGAACAGGGGTAGGCCTATGGGATACCAGTCAGGGTTCTAGCCACCTGAGGCTAGAATTCTGTATCTGTTGGTAACGAGTTTGGCTGAACTAACAGAAAGTGAATAAGACTTTCCTCATTTTTTGCATGCAACAAGAAGTTTGGAGATGGTCCCTCTAATGTTAATTCAGCTGCTGAAGAATGTCAACAACAGATAGGTGCCTTTGATCTTCAGGCCCCCACATCTCTAGCGTGTCCCTGTGGTCCCCTCCTTGCAAGATGACTGCTGACTCTCCAGCAGTGTTCCAGCCATTTGGCAGGGCGGGAGGGAGCGAAGGAGGGAGGGTGGAAGGAAGGGTGTAAATCAGAGAGCAAATTATTTGCTGCAAATAAGGAAGGCGAGCGTGGTTATTAACGAGGCAGCTAACAGTGTCTGCACGGACTCCTTCCCACTATCCCAAACAAATACCCCCAAACTATTTTATTTCATGTATTTTACTTTAAAGAATGGTAAGGAAAGTTTACTTATCTGTAAATAGCCTCTTAGAAAGGGTACAATTATATAATTATACTAACCCCCTAGAGAGCTTCTTTCTTCTAAAAACTCTTTGAAAACTGTTCAAGGTTAAGGACATTTTGATCTTAATTTAGTAACTTGCTCTTGATTATCCTGGAATGACGTCCTCTCTCTGCAGATGTTCTGGCAGGCTTTAGAAATTTCTGGAAGAAGTGGACAGAGAAGTTTTATGGTACACGTATAAGCGATGCGAATCTGTTTGAAACAAAATCCATTTAGGGACCAAAAGGCATTTCATGTCTTTGCTATTTTTTCCCCTCTCTCTACATTTTCACAATTTTTTCTTTCCAAAATGCCTTTGAACAAATCTGTTAGATATCAGCCATCCATTCCCCCTGTCTGAATTCTTTATTGCTAAACATTCCTCAGCATGCTATCTCTCAGTCCCCTTTGTCAAACGCATTTCTCTGGGCCCTCACCCCTTCTCATCTCATATTTGGACTCATATTTCAAACTGAAGCAACAGCCTGCCATGGCTTCTCCATCACTTGAAGAGCCTGATTTTGTGGGGAGAAAAAGTAGACTTTACTGATTAGCTTAAAATGTAAGCAATATGTGGGGTGTTTCTGAGAATTAAAAAAGAAGATAAAAATATAAGCATTAGAAGAAACTTAGAATTGATCACGTTCAAATATTTCATTTTATGGATAAGGCAGCTGAGGTCTACAGAAAAAGATTCATTAGTTAAGCCCTAAAAGATAAACCTTAAATTGCCACAGTGTAACTCACTGGAAGTTCACCTCTTGCTCAGTACTTCAGTAAGCTCTTCGGTGGCTTGGGGGTCAGCTCTCTGCTCATGTGACTCAGGGACCCACTTTCCTTCAGCATACGGCTTCTCCGTTCGGCTCAAAAAGTAGAGGAGAGAAAGTTGCAAGCTCAAATATCAACTTATTGTCCTTCAAATATAAACTATTCACCTCATTTCTGGTCACATTCCTTGGGGAAAAACCCCAGTAATGAGGTCACAGGTGGATATAGATGCACGTGGACATGGGGAATGTTGTCCCTGGCTCGGTTCTAGTGATGCCTCTACAAGCTGGAGAGCTAACCAGAGTCTTTCGTCAACAGTTGGTCATTAGCCTAAGGCAGTGTGTGTGTGTTTGTGTGTGTGTGGGTGTGTGTGTGTGAGAGAGAGAGAGAGAGAGAGACAGAGAGAGAGAGAATATATACACACATACACACACATATATAAATAGACACATATAAAGGTATACTTTAGTCATATGCTAAACACACACACACATGTATATGTGCATACACATATAGGTATAGTCTATGTGCATTAGTATAGGCTCACACTTGGGGCTTCTATCTTGTAAAAAGCTTACAGACCCAATTTCCTCTTGTTCCTCTTTTCTAGTTCAAGATCACTACTATCTATTTCCCTTCATCCTGCTCCCTCACCCCCAGCTCAGTATCAGATGAAAACTGTGAAAGAAATTATTCTGAAATCTCTAGTGCTTTGAAAGGTAATACAGTACTGAAATCTTAACAGTATTACTCTGTGCAACTCTTACCAATTTCAGGTAATGAATTTGTAGGAGGTAAATTTAGATTGATACGAAAAAAGCTGATTTTTCTTTTACACAAAGGCTTTGCGCCATGATGCAAAATAAATGGAAAATTAGAGAACCCTAAGCCTTCTTATTGAAAATTAAAATATTTTTCATTGTAATAGTAATGCAGACTCATTGCAGAAACTCCAAAAATTGAGAGGATGTAAAGAAAAATAGTAAAAATAAGCACAAAAGCCCATTCTGACAAGTCATCTCTGTAATATTTTTGAGGATTTCTTTTGAGACTCTTTTTTTTTTTCTTTCATGAGAGAGGTGCATACAAACACAATGCAAGCATAAAATATCTTTAATTAGGTCAAACTATAAAATGGTTCTGTAACATATTTTTACTCTGCTATATATCATGAGTACGATTCCATATCACCTAATAAAAATCTGTATCATTTTCATGGTCGAACAGCCTCCTATTATTTTTCGAACCCGTCTTCTCATGCTCAACATTTAGATTATCCCTGGTTGGCTCCGCTGAACAATGAGAGAAACGTCCTGGCTCATATGTCTTTGAGCATTTGTTCATTTATTTTTTTCTTAGAATGGATTTCCAGAACGCAAACGGCTGCTTGTCAGTTTGGGTGCACACTGACATCCTGTCTTGCAGAGGGCTTACGATGCCTGAGTTTTCTACTAGAAATTTAACATCCTGTGTGGTTCCTTACTCTCTCAATAACATCATTATCAATGTGTTTAAATCTTCCTCATTCTGATGAATAAAAAAATGACACAGACTATTCTTAATCAAAGAATATTCTTATAGCAAGCATACAGCCTCAACTGCCATTGTTATGTATTAGGCTACCACCAACGGAGTATGATTTATAGACTTTACTATATATTGTCTAACCCCCTCTAAAATCTCCCAGGACTTAATCAAAGAATAGTCTTATTCTTTGATTAAGAATAGTGTGATTAAACATATTTTCATATACTTCTTAGCTATTTATAGTTCTTCTCTGGGGACTTCATGACCTCGACTCATTTTTCTTCTCAGTTTATAACAACTTTTTCTATATTGATGTGTTTACTTTGCTGTATTATTACAAATAGAGTTTGTTTTCTCTTAATGTACTAATTTTTATTTTATGTGTGTACAACTTGTTCAGTGTAATCAAGCCTATTCAAAGCGCTTTCATGAGCACAGACATGGGGAAAATGATTAGTCATTCTTTCGCATTCTGTAATCAGTTTATTTTCTTTTGGGCAATATGGGAATGTAAATCCTTATTTCATGTGGTTGGGAAGAGTCTGTTCCCTGTGGGAGGGGTTATAGCCTTCATAAAGCAGTCCTGGGAGATTTTAGAGGGGGTTAGACAATGTAGAGGAGAAAAGTCTATAAATCATACTCCGTTGGTGGTAACCTAATTTATAAAAATGGCAGTTGAGGCTGTATGCTTGCTATCAGATAAGAAAAAATAATTTTCTAGACTGAAATGCTAATATTAGCAAGAACAGCCTAGGATAGGCTAGTGGCAAGAAGGGAGGGTTACTAGAGTGGGAGCTCACCCCTGTCCCCTCCAAAACAACTAGGACTTCAAACCCTTTGGGTGTCTTGACCCGGTGAGCCTCGCTAGTAGGGGTTGTCAGGTGCGGGAGCGCATTAAGAAGTTCAAGGGTGCCCCCTTGAACCTGGAAATGAGCAGAGCACTGTCAGGCAGATGGGACCAACCCGTGGTCTGCAGGCGTGGAGCGGGCCCCCATAGCCCTTAAAGTCAGTGCGACACAAAATGACAACACAAATTATATTGATGCCGGTACCAATGAGGTGACATTTAGTCCTTTGAGTGACCCGACGTGTTTTTGCGGTGTGCCATCTATTGGGAAAACGGGCAAAGCCATTTGACAGATCTGTCTGGTACAATGAATGAATCTGACACTCACATTTTGAAAAACTGAAATTGTATCCATTTGTCAAGAACAGCGGTTGCCTGCTCTGCTTTATTCCCCCAGGTAGAACACTGTAGGCGGTAAGATATCACCCTATTTCACCCCTGGAGCGGCCCCAAAATTGAGCTGCCTCATCAGGTAGTTAGCTTCTTGTCACCCAGAGTTTTGTATGATCTTCAAATTAAAGAGACTATTTATAATTTCATAAATAGTGTATTTACTAGGGCATCCAAGTTATCCTAAAGAAATTCTAACAATATATTAGGGTAGTTTTGAATATTTTTATTTGATTAGTCATAATCTTCTGGTTATGACATTTATCACCATTTTGACCGTTAAAACATGTCCTTTTATGTGTCTAACCACTATGCTGTACACTTGAAACTAATATAATATTGAATGTCAACCGTAATTGAAAATAAATTTAAATTGAAAAAAATTTCAAAATATAAGTTGTAAATCAAAACAGAAAGTGAAAGTAACCTGTGACTGAGCAATCTCACCTTTTGTTAAATACCTAAGAAAAACTCTTGTTTATGTATAGAAAGAAACACATATTCAGTAAGTTATTTTTCAGTGAGAAATTGTATATAACCAAAAAATTACTAATAAAAGGCCTAAATATAAAACAAACAAACAAACTCATGTCCTTGTTGTCTCATAGCCTAGCTCTGTGGTCTTGGACAAATCACTAACCTGCTTGGACACAATTTTCTTTTTTATAAAATAGAAACAATATTATAGGCTTTGAAGGACTGCAGAAAGATGGCTGGCAATATTTATAAAGTGGCTAGTAGATAGCCTGGCCTGTAGTAGTTACTTGGTTAATCGTAGATGTCATTAATGTTATTTACAAACATTGGTGTGTGTGTGTTTTAATGTCAGGAACTCTAAAATTTATTCTGAGAGTGGAGAGCTTCGGCAACTGAGAAAGCTGTTTGGACTCCCCTGGTGTTATATGTATACCTCACTTCTATGCCTAGATCATTTATATTAATGGAATAAGTGATGCTTTTGTGATGACTCCAAGGTGATGAGGAACTAGGTGACGGTTCGGTACACACCTGGAAATGTAAATGGATTTTATGCCCGGTGCAAATGTGGGAAAGGCATTATTGCCACATTTTCTTCTTCAGGGGAAATTGAAGCTCAGCAAGACTGGGCAGCTTGCTTAAGATACAAACTCAGGTCTGAAACGCTCCACATAGATGCTCTTAACTACTTAATGCCTATAGTTCCACATCTGACTTTGTTATTGCTGTTTTTCACTTCTGAGCATCCGATCTGAAGTTCATTTCTTTATTTGAAAAATGTTCCACTTTGTGAGTATTGGTGAGAAACAGAGCCTTCCTCCCAATATACAGGCTGAAAACACCAGGCCCGTGGTTTACTCCTTTCTTCAGGCTCCCCTGCAGCGGGGGGCAGTCAGGTGACCTGGGGGTGGCCACCACGCCCGCGGCCTGGATTTTGAATGAGGAACGAGTGAGCCGAGGAGCCGGTTCCGCAGCGCCTGGGCGGCCTCCTTGCCCTGGGCCGGCCTGGTCAGCCTGGCGGCGGGACGTGTGGCGTCACTCTGGCCTGATTGCACAGTTCCAGTAGGATGGCCTCGACTTCGGGGAGTTGAGCCTGCTTCTAGCTACTGGGACCTAACCAGTGACCTTTCAAAGACTTTCTGCTCGAACCAGCCACCTCTGATTCCTGTTGCTTGCAGGTGAGAGCGCCCCTGACACCCGGCGACCTCCGCAGCCAGGCGGAGGCAGCATATTCCTGTCAGGGGCGGGGGGCGGGACGGTTCCCTGAACACCTGAACGTGGCCACAAGGACCTGAGAAGGAAGAAGTTAAGCCGGTTCCGCGTCGCAGCCCCGTGCTAAGCGCCATGTCCTCTCACCTGTCCCAGAGAAGGGGGTGAACCCAGGCTGCCGCCAGAGGCCCCGAGCTGTTCCCCGGACGGCCTGGGAGGCGAAAGGCTTCACTCCGGGTCTTTGTCACCTCACACTACGTTGTTCCTCTCTTTGGAAGGCAGCTTCCTCTGTGTGACAAGAATAAGTGGTCAACACAAGTCTAGTACCCATGTGACACCATGCGAGTTACTACAATATTATTGACTATATTCCCTGTGCTGTACATGACACCCCTGTGACTAACTGGTTTGTTTTTTAAAGAATAATGTATTGAATTTTTAAAGAGAAAGGAAAGAAGAGGGGGAGAGAGAAACATCGATGTGAGAGCACACTGATCAGCTGCCTCCTGCACGCCCCCCACCGGGGATCGAACCCGCAACCCGGGCAGGTGCCCTTGACCGGGAATCGAACTGGCAGCCTCCTGGTGCACGGACGACTCCCAACCAGCTGGGCCACACTGGCCAGGGCCTAGTTGATTTTATAAATGGAAATTTGTGCCTCTCACTCCCCTTCACCTTTTTGCTCTTTTTACCTGTAGTTTAGTATTTATATTCTATTTTAATAACACTAATAACTATAGGCTGATGACAAACTCATCAGGCTCTACACTCTTATTCTCAAATCATGAAAATAAGGTAGTGAGTGGAAAACGTACATGTATTTTTTGATTGCTGGGATGCGGGCTAACCTTCACATCACGCCTTTAGCATGGCCTTTAAATTGTTTATTGTGCCTTCAGTGAATGTGAGCGACTTTTATTAGGATGAATTGTATTCTTGAGGGCAACCTAAGGAGAGGAAAATGGAAAATTTAGGTTATGGTAAAAACAAACACATTTTTTAAAAATTCTCCTTGTAAAGTTCAACACCTTAAGTTCCATGGTGAAAATCTTTCCACTTATAGATACAACTTCCCACAAAATTCCATGGAATTTCATCAGTAGAGAGTGGTGCCAAGCACACCTATTTTATTTTTCTCTCCCTCATTTCTTTCTTTCTATATTGATGTTAAAATCCTTAGTGGAATCACATAGTAAGAAGTCTAAGGAATTTTTAATTTGATCTAAATCTTCAAAGTAAGTTTTAGATGGAAATGCTGTCAAAGTCACATGAGGAAGAAAAAATCTAGACTTTTTTTATGTTATCAAATATACAAAAATAGCAAAAGCAAATCTTATTTCTAGCTAATAAAGTATCATTCCTTAGGTGATGTTATATTATGGCAGAAAAGAAATTTATACGTCTCCTAACCCTATCCAGAAATGCTACGGAGTGGGGACTAATAAACTAAATTAATTGTTTTGGATTCAAGTTGTAGTTTTTAGTAGCCGTCCTTCTTAGTGAGTTTACTAATGCAAATGTAGTTCATTAACCATAAACCTATGACATTATTCTGGGTTTTTTTGGAAGATACAATGATGTATATGACCACTGCGATTATAAGGGGTCCAGTTTGGTTAGGAAGAGAAGACACAGCTGTTACAACTTAATGTAACAAAGAAACACACACACATACATGTGTTTATATGTAAAGTATAATTTCTGAAGAAGATGAAGTTGTTTTCAACATAGGACCTCACAGCAGTCTTCTCAGAGAAGGTAGAATGTGACCCGGGAAGGATTTCAGTGAGTTTATTTGGTTCTCTCTGTAGAATAAAATCAGGCATTTTCACTGGTCTTCTGACCTTGATGGAATAGCATTTTATCTGGAGGGAACAGTATGACCTAGCACACAGTGACGGAGATTGCCCAAGAGTAATATTTTAGTACCTGGAAAGCACTGAAACATCTGCTTCATTTCTGGAAAGGCGGATCTCAAGTGAAATGCCAGTGCTCTTTGCTTTGCACAGTGCTTTGAGTCTATGACATGCAACAGTGTTTAAAATGGTCATTATCCAAGCGGCTTCTTAGTAACAGGAGCGAAAAGAAAGGCATCTCTTCCTGTGCTTCTGCCCTCTGCCCATGAGCCAGAGAAGGTGCCAGGTCATCAACCTTGTCATAAGTATCTACAAGGGGGATGTCAAGACTCGTTCTAGTAAAAGGTAACTATAATTCCAAAGAAGGGCTCCAAAGATATGCTACAACTTTTGTAAACCTTACACACCTGGTGCAACCAAGATGTCAGCTCAGTGGACCCCTCCGAAACGCCAGTATGCTTTCTCTGGTGTATGGCAGAACTTCAGAGAGAAAACTGGGATAAGAGTGGGGAACAATCTTAAAATTTTAGCTCCTTGAACAGGGCCTAATGCACAACAGGTTTCCAATAATCTTAGCAACCATACTCATAATAAACCATTGGAATAACTCCTCTTTTATGCCAGAATACATTACCAAAAACGCATTTCCACATTTATTTATTTTTCTTCAGCTTTACAACTTGAGTTTTATTATTATTCTCATTCTGCAGGTTAGGAAAATGAGGCTCAGAGATCCCAAGTCAGTTGGCCAAGTTCGCACAGCTAATAAGAGAGAAATTTGCACTCTTTCGTAAGCTTCTACAGACCACATTTCCGAATATGCCTCAGAGCATTTTAATGGATTAGTAAATAAGTCCTCATAGTCAGACTGACCAGATCATCATGTTAGGTTTAGCAAAGTGGGGAAATAGCATGATAATAGTTGGGTAGTTAATACTAGAGTTTACTTTCATTGAATTTTCTAAATGATGTTTAGCTGATGGTTTTATGATTACAACCATTGAATAGAAATGGGCATATTTGGTGACTGGAACAAGATCTCACATTGAGTGAAGTATATATTTATTCCTAGACCAATATGATATGAGTAACAAATGACATTGAGATGCCATCTAGAAGTGCTCCCTTGTAGTTCATCATGTCAGCTCAGCCAATAATTTTAAAATGTTCAGGGTTGATAATCTATGCAGCCATAAAGCATCTTTCTAATCAATGCAAATAATATTTTTTCCTATGCTAAACTCAGAGTTAAATTATAACACCCAGCGTAAGATTAATGGGCCATTTTTTCATCCTGCCTTTGTTAAATTGCTTAGTTTGGAAGCCATTCAGAAGGGTGTGAAATGAAGCTGTGCTGAGCAGTTGGAATGAGATTGGCCTGTGATGAAAGTATTTCCACCCATGACCCCTACTTCTTGCTTCCTGGGAAAGAAGGGAAGTTTCCGTTTAGAAAAAGTCACATGTTTATAATCTCACTCATATAGTATGTATGAGGGACTATTATGTCTTCTAAGGAAAACTTATCTTGGCATGTAAAATAATTTTGAACTACCAGTTAATAAAATGAACACTGATTCTGAGGTGAGGTCTCTTGCTATTTGACTCCTGGATCATCTTTGTGAATATATTTTGCTTGAGACTAAGTTTGAACCGAATGTGTTATCCACAAGGCAGTGTATCTAGCTGAGGTGCATAATCTAAATGCAGGCTCCTCGCAGGCACTGTATCTGCATCATTAGTGTAACCCTGCTGCTGAGCTCAATGTCTAGCATTTAAGAGGTACTCGGTAAGTAGGCACTTGTGTAGATAATGTGTGTGTGGCGAGCAAAGGTTAGCGTCTGGATTTAGAGAGGCAGGGAACCCACACTTGTGTTCTGGGAACATTCGGTGCCAGAACTTTTGCTACGTTACTACTGCTCTTCATTTCCCTTGCAAGTTTCTCAAAAGGGCATTTCCTGTCCTTAGACATCTTCTTATCTGTTTCCTGTAGAGTAACGCTTTTAAAAATATTTAGTCCCATTATTGCCTCTTTCAGAAGGAATTTATTACCTGCCCATAAAGAGAATTTATTTCAAATGTGCTCCACTGATGTGATACACACACACACACATATATATTCGATTAAAACAGTTAACAGTCATCATATTGTATTATACTTATTTGTTTACTCAAGGTTTCTTGATCAGAATGAAGTCCTAATCATGGTGCATTTATTTTATTTTATTTTTCAATTACAGTTCATATTCAATATTACTTTATATTCATTTTAGGTACACAGCAGAGTGGTTAGACAATTATATCATTTACAGCGTCATTCCTCCAATAATTCAAGTACCCACCTGGCCTTGGTGCATTTCTTTTTGACATTTATCACCGGAAAATTATTCTACCACCTAAAATGCTGGCTGAATGGGATCACATTGTATTGACAATACACAGGCAATGTTCCTTTGAACTTCTGACTTGCAGTTAGGAATTCAGCTGGACACAAGGCCTAAAATGTGTGTAATTCATACTGTTGAAGAGCTGCTTAAGCCACTGTACATGGAAAGCACTGCTGCCTAAACTAGTGGCTCTCAAAGTGTGGCATCCAGACCCACACACCAGCTTCTCCCGGGAATTTGTTAATACTCGAACTCTTGGGCCCTGCTCCCGACCTACAGACTCAGGCACTCTGGGGGTGGGCCCAGTGTCTCTGTTTTGCCAAACTCTCCGGGTGATGCTGATACACACTTAAGTTTGTGAACCACCGGCTTAGGCCTAGAACTTAAGGTTTAGGCTTCAGGTGGAAATGAGTCCTAAGCTCCACTAAGCCATTGGGGTGACCATGAGCAAGTTACTTCTGGCAGCTTCTAAACAATATTTGTGCCTTACTTAGCTAATAGTGATTTAATTAAATTAGACTAATACATGCAATACGCTCAAGAGAGTGAGCAAGACATGGTATGTGTTCAATAAATTCTGGCTGTTACCATTATCCTCAGTCAGAGCCTATTGACTCATCCTGAAGACACTCTTCTAATAAGTGTAAATAACGTGGCTTGTAAAATCAACAGCGTAGGAGAGCATAGTAAGACGTTCCTCAGACAGGGTCTCCGCAGGATAATTTGAGCAGCATGTAAGAAACAGGAGATGGCGCAGCACCCCGGGTTCAGTAAACGCTTGGCTTCTTTATCATCTAGGCCAGGAAGGGAAAGAGAAGGGAGGCATTGCTGGGGAGGGAGGGCCTCCCCGTGGAAGCTGTGACCACCCTCGGAGAAGCTGTACATTGAGGGGGACAACCAACCCTCAGTAACTTGGCAGGAAGGGACCCAGAGGGATTAACATCTTGGCTTCAATCTCCTCCTTCATTGTCTACAGTCTCCTGTTGCTGCTTTTCTTTGGTGAAGCCAAAGAGGAGCCAGAGCAAGGACGCACGTGAAGGCGGTCCATGGAGGCCAGCCCTAGCGCAGGGCTGGGCGGAAAAAGGATCTGGACGGGCACGTAGGCTATATTTCCCACGGGTGCTGAGCAAGCTGTCAAGTCACTTGCCACTCTATCGTGACTATCATCGGAGAAACGGGGAGGAACAAGTGGTTATTTCTGACTAGGCAGGTCCAGGAGGCTTTGGGGCAGAAGCAGCATTTAAGTTTAACCGTAAAGGAAGATTTGGATTTTATTTCAATTACAGTTTACATTCGCTATTATTCTGTATTAGTTTCAGATGTAGAGCATAGAGGTTAGACAATCATATACTTGACAGAGTGGTCCCCCCATTATTTCAAGTACGTGAAGGTTTGGATTTTAACGCAGAGTGTGGAGTAAGAATTGGTAAAGAACCAAGGGAAAGGGAGCGATTCATTGTAAGTAGGGAAAAAGCAGTGGAGTAAAGACAAGAAAAAGCAATGCATATGATAGAAGTAGCAGTTATTTTGTGGATGCCTGGAGCACTGAATGGGTGTATGGAAGCTGGAAGTTAAGCTCACTTTCCCCCCCTTTTCCATCTCCTAAGTCCTTCACTGAGACTGGGAGAGTAAAAGTGAACTTTCCTGGGTGGAATAAGAAAAAGAGGGAAGATAGAAAGCTTGGTAATACTTCGGTGAAGCCGGGTAAACGACGGGTAATGCTGTCACGTCAAAGCATGCGCAGCGATCGTGACAAATTCAGGCTCGGCCCTCGACCGTGTGACTGCGGCCAAGGTGCTTAAACCCTGCAGGGTGCGGGCTGCCAGCCTGTGGGCGGGGGCAGAGTGCCGCTTCCTGAGGGGTTGCTCTGCGCGTCCACTGGAAAACGTGGAAGTAAGAGTTGAGTCTAGTAATGAGTTCTTGACACACATCAACTAATGCCATGATGATGGTGATGATGAGGATAATACAGCGGCACCTCGGTTTCTGAACGTTTCCGAACTTGAACCGCCTCTGGAATAGATTACATTCGGAAACTGAGGCACCACTGTAGTTCCCACCCATGGGACGCTTGTCATGTGCCCGACACTGTGCTAGTTCTTTTAAGTATCCTTTCTCAACTAGCTTTCTTCTCTTTTAGCTCGCTATAGGCAAGAGACAGTTGATAGCTCAGTCATGAGGCAAGTATCAGAGGAAAAATAGACTAGAAAGTTCATTCTTAATGAAACTGCCGGCCTTCTAACGGGGCATGTCAAATGTCTGAAAGACCTGTGCTTATAGTGCTCAGTTTGGGCAACTTTTGATCAAGTGTTAACTTAAAGAATAGGCACAAACGAGCTGGGGCTTTTGAGAGAGTGTATGGCAGTATCAGTGTTGTCGTGATGTCCTTTGAAAGCTCCGTGGGCTCTGGAGGTCAAGAAGGGTACCAAGAAAGGGCCAGAAGCTCTCTCAGGGAGCTCTTGAGAAAGCCAAGCTGCTAAGGCTGCAAACGGGGAGCCCAGGAAGAATCCCGGCTACTCACAGGCCGTCTAAGAATAAGTCCATGGGAAACATTTGTAACGACTGGATGTCAGCATAAAGGAAAATGCTGGTTTTATGAATGGTCATTTATTTTAGACGAATGGACCAATAATAGAGGTAATGACAATTTGATGAACTTTTGAAAGTCTCACTGACCCATCTGAGACTGAAGAGCATCAACAGCGAGGCTCATGCTTTTACTGAGCTCCTTGTAGCGCTGAGGAAAAAGAGCACCTGCCTGGTAAGGGGCTAAGTTTTACCCAGGGCCGCACGGTCACGGGGCGCTGGGGACACAGCCATTCCTGAAATTCTCGGCTCTGTATTCTTTTAGCAGTCAAATGTTTGCTTGTCGAAAATAGCGTGGACTTATTTTCCAGGAAAACTGCCCGAGAACAAAATAATTTGGGCAATAAAGAATCCTGATGCAACAGCTAATCTAAGCATCCAGAAATAGAGGTAAAAAGTGAAGCAATTATTTGTTAAAAGAATGTGTAAATCTGACTGGAAAGGGGGGATGGTGAGAGCTGGCAGTTGGAAAATGACGAGTCACCAAAAGTAAAAGTTTAAATTGCAAGCAGTTTGAGAGCCTTCGAGAGAGATTTTATAGACTGAACAACAGCACCAAGTGAAGAATAAAATATGAGGCTCGCCTGTGGCCTGCGGCCTAGGAGGAAAGCCCTGCAGAGGGCCTCGTCAGTCCCGACCTGCATTTCTGGATGTGGATGGATTGGGGGGCACTGAAGCAGCCACTGAAAGGCACCGGGGTGAGTCAGTCAGCTGGGGAGTAATAGGAGGTGCTTCTGCACTTACATTAATTCATGTTCATAAATAGCACTTTAACAATGAACAAAATCCATAATTTTGATACTAGTATAAAGAATGGAAAGATAACCTTTGCCTTGAGAAGGCAAAGTAAAGATGAGCACAGAGCAATGTAGAGAGATAGCATTTTGGAAAATTGTATTAACATTTATTAGCTGCTATAATTTTGAAATGTGATAATTTCAAGCGAAGGAGACTATTGATTTTTAAAAGGTAATGTGTTGGTTTAAGAAGACGGGAACCTTGTAGAGACCTAAAGTGTTCTTTTAAGGATATATTTCAATGTCATTTCAAAAAATAAACACATTTCCCATAAAAATGCAGTGAGGTTAATGGAATAATACAGGTGAAAGCTTTTTGGCCCCGAGGAGTTCCATCAGGGGAAGGTATTATTGTTTAACACACCACGACCCAGACCTGTGGGTGCCAGACAGTGGCTATTTTTACATGAGCCAGTGTAACATTCACAGTATTTCTGGCATTAGCAATAGCAAGGATCATTCTGTTTGTATTTTCGTGATTGCCTCCTCTATTGGAACTGGATGATTCCTCCTCTCCTAAACTGGAAAGCAGTTTCCATTCAATAAAACTAAAGTTTACTCTCCAGACCAAGCTTTTCCAATTCTTAGAGGTCTAAGTTAATGATATGAAGCATACTATATTTGTATTTTTACTGAGGTGATTTATGCAATTAAACCTGAGTTGCATGGCAGATGCCAAATTTAATTATCGACTAACAATTTTTTTGAAATCATATATATTATAGAGCAAAATACACCTAAGAGCTAAAACTATAAATAAGCATAGATTTAATTGTTTGAAGAGAATTTTTCTTCCTATCACTTTAACAATAAGCAGTTAGTAGGACAATTTAGAAGAAAATGGTTTTGGGGATTTTTGTTGTTGTCTTATTTTAATTTGTGATATTTATGTGTACTTTTGGCAATCCAGGGGTTTTAAGAAGTAAAATTAATGAGTTTTTAAATTCGTATTGACTTGTATTTTTGTTTTTATTTTTTTCTTTCGGTTTTAATCTTTACCACCTCCATTGACTTTTTCATTTGGAAAGAATTTATTTTCTCAAGATTGCAATCTCAGTGAAATCTTCCTAAGTTACTGTTTGTTGGCCTTTCCCTTAGACTACTTCTATGTTTTTGTTTAGTTCTTATGTTTCTAGTTTTCTACCCATTTAATGAAAACTTTTCTGGCTTAAAAATTCTTCGTATTTGCTCCTTGGAGGCAAGATGTATTGGGGTCCCCTTGGGCTTAAACTGGAAAGAAAAACTAATTTTTAAGTGAAAAGGTAAAGGCTTTGTCACAGAGTAAGTAAACATTATATGTATATGTGAAATAATTTACACATTTCAACAAGACCACCCAGCTCTTACCCTCCAGATTAATGTCTACTAGAAAGTACCCATTTCCAGTACATGGCATTGCCTGTGTTACTGCACAACCAGGGGAAATTGTGTCTTCTAGCAAAAGGCATTAGTTCTTTGCACATTGTGTGTGTGTGTGTGTGTGTTAATGACAGCTAGCCCAAAAGCAAGCTGAACATTTGTACATGAGGAAAATGCTTTTATTTAGATTTGTAGTTTTTTTGTATTCAGACATTAATTCATTATTGATTTTTGGATATTGCATATGCCTTCTACCCAGTGTTTTTAACACTGACTTTGGTGCCCTTTATTGTATACAAAGCACTAATTTTAATGTAGTCAAATTCATTCATTTTGCTTTATACAATATGTGCTTCTGGGTTTTTGATTTTTCTTAATCTGTTTCCTTCTTTACCCTGAAATCATAAATATATTCTCTTGTAGTTTCTTTCTTTTAGATTGTACCTTTCACATTTAGTTCTTTCTAAATCATTTTTAGATTATTTTTTAAATTTATTTTTCGGTTACAGTTGACATACAATATTATATTAGTTTCAGGTGTAAAACATAGTGATTAGACATTTTTATACCTTATGAAGTGAACACCCCAATAAGTCTAGTACTAATCTGACACCATACATAATTATAATATTATTGACTATATTCCCTGTGCCGTACTTTACATCCTGGTGACTGTTTTTATAACTGGCAATTTGTACTCCGTATTTACTTCTTAGACCTATTGAATTTGAGTTTTATGTGTGGTGTGGGGTTGTACAATATGAAGGTGAAGAGACTGAGCTCTGAGGATAGACTGCGGGGTTTAAGTTACAGCTCTGCCACATGCTTCTCAGGCTAGTCGCTGTATTTCCCACACCTCCGTTTTCTCGCCTGGAAAGTGAGGATAATAGCTTATGCCTCATGTGATGTTTTTATGAAGATTAAGCGAGCTCTATAGTACTGAGCACAATACAGGGGTGGGCAAAAGTAGGTTAATAATAATAAATAATACAATAATAACTAACTAAATAATGCACAAATAAGCTCTGTGTTTCAAGTACTCACAACTGTAAACCTACTTTTGCCAACCTCTGTACAAGTGGTATCATTAAGTTGAGATCGAGTTTGATATAATTTTATATAGTGAGCCTGGTTCCCCAAAAGCTGTACCTCAACTTTCTCCACAAGATTCTGAAGCTGTTTTTTTCATTGCCAACTCCCATCTATATTTGGCCGCCTGCTTGGGTGTGTTTCCTTGTTTGCCAATTCTTCCAACAGCATCACGCATCACACTGTTTTTACCCATCACGACTTCCCAGTGAATCTTAATATCTAGTAGGGCAAGTTCTCCATCTTGGTCTCATTTTCAAAAACTGCTTTAGCTGTATAGAGAAATTAATTCTTACATATAAATTTTAAAATCACTTTTTGCATGCTCTCCCTCAAAAAAAGCTGGATTTTAATTGGAATTGCATTTAATTTATAGATTAATATAAGAAAATTGACATTATTGTAGTGTTATGTCATCTCATTCATAACTGGCACATATATTTCTTTTACTCATGTGTCCTCTGATAGAGTTTAAGTTTTCACTATGCAGACTTTTTGCATTATTTATTAGATAAATTCCTATATGCTGTAGTGTTTGTTGCTATTGCAAATATATCTTGTATTTTACCTTGTTATTGTTGCAATTGGGGAATACAATTGACTGTAGTATATTGATTTTTTTTTTAGCCACTATGTTGAGCTCCTTTCTTAGATTTGATAACATATTTGTTTTCCTGACTTTGCAAATAAATAAATGATCAAAGCAATCTATAAATATGATACTGTAATCTATATTTTTCTAAACTGTCTCTCTTTCTATCTCTCTATATACACTTTTTTGGGGGGGAAGTTTTAAAAGATAATGTACTGTGGAAATCTCTATCTTGAATCTCTCCGTAAGGCAATTGCTGTTTTATTTTATTTTATTATTATGTTAATTTTATTAATTTTTTATTGCTGACAGTATTACAGATGTTCACCCTTTTCCCCCCCTTTGTACCCCCCCACCCAACCCCCCCAACTCAAGCCATCACCACACCATTGTCTTTGTCCATGGGCTGTGCACATATGCATACAAGCTCTGGGTTAGTTTTATTTTTAATTGAATTTATTGGGGTGACCTTGGCTAATAAAATTACATAGGTTTCAAGTGTTCAGTTCTGTGACACATCATCTGTATATTATATTGTGTGCCCACCACCCAAAGTCAAATCTTTTGTTACCATGTATCTGATCCCTTTACTCTTTACTCCCCCCACCACCACCCCCGGCCCCACCATGCCGTTGTCTGTGTCTATGAATTTTTGTTTGTTTGTTTTTCTTGTTTGTTCATTTGTTGCTTTCAGTTTTATATCCCACATATGAGTGAAATCATATGGTTCTCAACTTTTTCTATCTGACTTATTTCACTTAACATGATATTCTCAAGATCCATCCGTGTTGTTGCAAATGAAAGCATTTCATCTTTTCTTATGGCTGAGTAGTATTCCATTGTATATATGTACCACATCTTTATCCAATCATCTATCAAAGGACACTTTGGTTGTTTTTATCTCTTGGCCACTGTAAACAACACTGCAGTAAACATAAGGTTGCATATATCTTTGTGAATAAATGTTTTCAAAAGGGAACCCTAATGCACTGTTGATGGAAATTCAAAATGGTGCAGAATTGTGGAAAACAGTATGGAGTTTCCTCAAAATATTAAAAATGGAACTGCTGTTTGACCCAGTGATTCCACTTCTGGGAATATATCCTAAGAATCCCAAAACAACAATCAGAAAGAATATTTGCATTCTTATGTTCATAGCAACACAATTTACAATAGCTAAGATCTGGAAACAGCCCAAGTGTCCATCAGGAGGTGAGTGGATAAAAAAGCTGTGGAACATTTACACAGTGGAATAGTATGCAGCTGTAAATAAAGAAGGATCTCTTACCCTTTGAGACAGCATGGATGGACCTGGAGGTGATTATGCTAAGTGAAATAAGCCAGTCAGAGAAAGACAAATACCATATGATCTCACTAATATGTGAAACCTAATAAAATAAACTGATGAACAAAATAAACTGATGAACAAAATAGAACCAGAGACATGGATACATGGAACAGACTGACAGATGTTAGAGGGGAGGGGGTTGGGGGGACTGGATAAAAGAAGGTGAAGTGACCAGTCAAAAACATATATGCATAAGCCATGGACACAGACGACAGTGTGGTGAAGGGCAGGAGAGGGGGGCCGGGGGCTAGGTGGAGGTGAGCAATGGAGGGGTGGGAGGGGAATGGGGGACATCTGTAATAGTGTCAACAACACAAAAAAGCAAAATTGCGAGAAAAAAAAAAATTGGGGGCTGGTGGTAGATATCCAGAAGAGGGGTTGGTGGGTCATATGGTAACTGTTCTTCATTTTTTGAGGAGTGTACATACTGTTTTCCACAGTGGCTGTACCAGTTTACATTCCAGCTAGCAATGAATGAGGGTTCCTTTTTCTCCACAATCTCTCCAACTCTTGTTACTTGTGTTCTTGATAACAGCCATTCTAACAGGTGTGGGGTAGTATCTCATTGTAGTTTTGATTTGCATTTACCTAATATCTAGTGAAGTTGAACATATTTTCATACATCTGTTGGCCCATTTGTATGTCTTCTTGGGAGAAGTGTCTGTTCAGGTCTTCTGCCCATTATTAATTGGATTGTTTTCTTGTTTTGTTTTGTGTGAGTTATATGAGTTCTTTATATATTTTGGTTATTAACCCTTGTTGGAGCTGTTAATGTTTTTAAAAGATTATTAGAATTATCATTTTCATTAATATATGCATGAGCCATTTATTTTTGGTATAGAGACTTGATCAAGGAAAGATAGTTTTTATCTGGTTCTAGTTCATAAAATGTTACCCACCCAATAGATTTTGAAATTCATCAGATGCTTTTTATCTTCTACATTTAATAAAATGATTATATGATTTGCTTTCTTTATTAATTAATATAGTGAATCACATTGATTGATATTCTGATATCGAACCAACCTTGCATTCTCTGGGATAAACCCACTTAACTATATGAAGTTAGCTCTTGGTGTATTACAAGCTACCTCAAAACTTAGTGGCTTAAAATAGCAATCACTTGGCAATTTGGAACTAGATTCATCTGGGTAGTTTTTTGTCTTCTGGTTTTATCTGGTCTCATTTCATACAGGGTCAGTGAGCTGATGAAGCAGCTGAATGAGAGCTGGTCAAAAAGAGCCACACTCATGTTTTGTGGTTGCCTTGGGCAGTGGGAGGGCCTCATCAGTTTATTTTTAAACCTAATAGGCTAGTCCACGCCCACTGAAGTCACACTTCTTTGCTATTGTCTCATTGTCTAGAGCAAATTATATGCCAAAGCCCAGAGTCAGTGCTGAAGTGGGTGACCCAGGAATAAGAATGCAGGAAAGGTGTTTCATTTTTTAAACATCCTATCAAAATGTTTTTTATACAGTTTAAAACTGGATGGAATAGTGTAGTCAGATATTGGGTTTCTATTTTATAAGGGAGATTTGACTATAATTTTTTTAAATATTGTCCCCATTCAGTATGATGTTCTTCTTCTACTAGACTCTAACCCCATCATTCTAGCTTAAGATAGTTAAATGAATTGAAGGAATAGAAATTAGTATTAGATTTTAAATCACATAGTCTTGTACAAGTGGTTCCCATCATGCACTGAGGATGTTCAGAAGGCTTTGCTCTCACAGTGGGCTGTAAACCCATATGTGTACCAAGCATTTTCAAGGGACATAATACGCAACTTATTCTTATTAACATTTTCCCTGTGTTTTAGCAAACATTGTACAAGGAACTAAAATTTATTGAAAAGTGTCTCTAGGGTTAAAAAATGGTATTTTTGAGTATACATTAGACTTTTACCTTGATACACTTTTTATATAACCAATAGCTACTTAAAGTGGACTGAAGACATGTACAATTCTTGTGCTGGGTTCTTTTTAATTTAAAAAGTAATCAATGCTTGAAGAAAAATTTTTAAAAAAATATAAAGTAAGGAGGAAAAACTTTCTGTTACCCATCTCTCACCCTCACAGGGAAAATTGTTATAAAGTTAAGATGTCAATTTAAAAATATTTACAAGATGAAAGTGATTCTAAAAAGTCCTTGGAGATATTTGACCACTGAGGGATTATCTTGAAGAATGTAAATAAAAATTTGATCTCAGATCCAAAATATATTGGCAAAAAGTAAAAATATTGCTCTAACAACATGGGCACAAATCAAAGAACTATATTTAGAACTAAAGAAAAATTTAGGATCATTGGTTCCAATTTCACATTTTTCATATGAGGAACCTGAAAATTTATGAATCGTTGAAAGATCTCTATTTACTTCCAAGTAGTTTCAGAATGTTATGTTCTCCTACTTTGACCGTGAAAAGAAAGAATTGAGAGAGAGGAATAAATTCCTTTAGAGGAAGAATAAATTGCTTTAAAGAAGGAATAAGGCCATTTTGATTTTAAGGAATCGTGGCACGATGAAGGTTATTCTTTTATAATTTCCTGGCAGATAGAGCTCTTCAAAGATTATGTCTCATTAAGGAGGAGAAATACAGGACATTATCTAGAAAATCACATCCATCCACTTCCAGTCAACCCTCTTCTGGGTAAACGCATCTTTGACTTCATTTGTGTTGTATAGTATTTTAAATTATGAATTTGTTTCATCTTTTCAGATCAGTTTATTTTAGCCCTGTGTTTTTTTCTCTTGTTTATTCCTCCCTCTTTTCCTTTCTTCTTCCCTCCCTCCCTTACTCCCTTTCTATTAATGAATTAGAAAGAAAATTCCCGTACATATGTTTAACAATGCAGTAGCAAAACCCCTAAATATAACATATGTTTTCTCAAAAGATAATAACTAAGAAAATATTATAGCAGCAGAATCTGACCTTTTGGTCTTTTCTGTCTTAAAGTAGATTTGGAAAGCTCTCTTTTCTAATTCAGGGATGGCAGTTGGGCCTTTGTTTCCAAAACAAAACAAAACAAAACAATTAGCTTACATAGTTCTTTTACAAGGTTATCTTCATCTTTCAGAATTAGTAATGATGAAGAGAATGCAATGTACTTAGGTAATGTCTTCGTTTTTCTCATGGGCTCAGTGCACTTCAGTTTACAGCCCTAACCTATTTAATTCTCCAACAAACCTGAGAGGGAACAAAGGGGCACGTAGTTCTTTCCCTCATTTCACAGATGAGAAAACTGAGGTTCAAGAAGGTTAACTGATTCAGCCAAGGTTATTCTTTGAAATGATGCCAGAGCCAAGAATAGCACCCCTATCCCCTCCTCCTCTCTGATATAATTTCCATTCACTGGTCCACTCTGACTGCAAAAATGCACTACACCTGTCCTCACACCGTCCCTGAAATGTCTTTTTATTATCACAGCAAAATAACGATGAGAGTGACCAAACAGAAGGAAGGCTGCACAAAAGGAGCAGCCTTTTTTGTTGACTCTGTCCCATAAAATTCCACAGCCACGCTGCCCGAGAAACAAGGGACATCCATTACGATCATGTTCTCATTAGTTCCAGCTAGAACGAGATTTTGCAGAAATTAAAGATATGTCTTGTGGCTTGACTGCTAAAATGAGTGCCTCGGGAGTCAGAGATGCATTGCTGCTCAGGTAAGTCAAGAATGCCCTTTGCTAATTGTTTCTCCTCCATTTCTTAGAGGATTTAAATGAGTGATCAGCATCATATATTATATACTTCAGTACTATTCATCATCCAGCTTGCACATATTTGCAGGGAAGAAAGTTGCCCAAGTCATTAAATCCTCTTATGATTCAAACTCTTATGACCTTAGGTGGCAGTCCAGTAGGTGGCTTACTAGGCGCATTAAATCATCTCTGTTGCGGACCTGCAAGAACATGACCTTCGGCTTCCCAAGCTGTTTCTCCATGAAATGAAAATTAAACTGAGGTTAGGGAAAACTTTTGAAAGTGTCTGGCTTTTGCAATCACTTAACGAGGTCTTTAGCATTTCTAGCTGCTTAGCTGGCCCTTTGATTGGTGGTGACTCAAAAAATCAATGATGATAAAGCTGTCCCACTCTTCCGAGATACTTTTCTATTTTCTGCCTCTCAAATGTGTTATATAGGAAACGGCCCATTTGGGCCATTATCTCGTGTCAGTTATTGTTCAGGGATAAGTAAGTCTTCCTCTTTGAGCTCCCTCAGGAAAGACCTGGCATCTTATCTTTCACTGCCTTAGATAGATAGCACCATCCATGGCACAGGTTAAGTACTCAAAAATGTCAGGTAGGTAGGTGGGTGGATTGTTGATGTCTTGCAGCCCACAAATAACTAAATTAATATTGTGAGTTTTACTGTCTATAACCAGGAAATGACTTAGGTCAGGCTAATAAATGTCTAGTCCATGTGCCACCACCTGCCCCTCTCATGTTCATTACAGTACTTGATAATCTGTCATGACATTCTCTCTCTTTGGGTGTAGACATGACCTCAAGAGCCTTGTGGATAGTATAAACCATTCTTTACTGTTTGACTTGAGCTGAGAAACAGAAACAATTCTATTTTCTATCCATGACATTGACATTAGGAAAACTAGCCAATTTTACGTAAAAATATAGATTTGCAGAATAGAAAAATTCATTTTCAAGAAATGACCTGGTACAGCTTCAGAGGAAAAATATGTCTAATTACTTATAGAGATTAGGTTCAGCTTCCTCAGCTTCCTCTTTCAAAAGTCATATCAATTTTTATTTTAAACCAACATGTGAACCAAAGGTACAGCAAAATAAGCTAAAAGCTGCAGAACAGAGCCCTTCTAGATGGGACCTCTTCATGGCCAGATGTCTATACAGAGCAGCAGATTTTCAACTTTTTTCATCTCATGGCACACATAACTAATTACTAAAATTCTGCAGCACACCAAAATATATTTTTTGATCTGACAAAAAAAATAGATATAATTTTGATTCATTCACATTGGATGGCTATTGTGTTGGCTATTGTCACTTTTTTATTTGACAATCTAAGCGGGGGAAAGAGGTCAGTATCCCTGTCTAAATAGTCAGATATTGCATATTTTAAAAATTATTGCGGCACACTGGTTGAAAATAGCTGATATAGAGGGATAGTGTCAGCTTCCTTATTGGTTAGTTGTGCTGGAGGAAGAGACAGAGATTGTCTACAATGGATAATTCTTGGCCTGCAGAGTCATCAAGTAGTATGTGAAAAATTATTTCTGGTAGGTAGAGTAAATGGACAACAAATCTTTATTTCCCATGTCAGAGGCCAATGGATCAGGTAATTCTTTCTTAGCAGACTGCCTTTAAGTAGTGAATCAAGAACCCATACCACTTCTATCTTGTCTTTAATACATGACCTCCCAAATTACAACAGAAAGGAACAGGTCTCCTGGCAGGCCTGGAAGTGGTGGACTCATAGAAGAAGCACTTGTTCTGTGTGTCCAGGAAGAGAAAAATGAAATGCATCTCTGTCTCAGTCACAGTTGAGCACAGGTAGATAGTGTCAGAATTAAGCTGAATTCTAGGACACTAAGCTGACATTGAAGCTTTGCTTGGAGAGGTAGCATCAGATTCTACTGGTTTAGGACTTGGTCCCACAAGACTACCCCTCCTTCAGATGCCAGTGGCCTGTGCTTCTGACCCATGGGCTGTAGGTCAGAAGGTTCAACAGCCCTCTCCTTGGGTTTGGTTCATTTGCTAGAGTAGCTCACAGAGCTTACAAAAGCATTTTCCTTACTAGGTTAACTGGTTTATTATAAAGGGATATAACTCAGAAACAACATATGGGGAAAGAGCATGGAGCTTCCATGCCCTCTGTGAGTGTGCCAGCTCCCCAAATCTCCATGTGTTCACCGACCTGGAAGATCCCTGAACTCTGTCCTCTTGGGTTTTTATGGGAGCTTCATTATACAGGTATGACTGATTCAATCATTGGCCAGTGGCCATTGTACTCAGTCTTCAGCCCTTCTCCTCTCTGGATCTCAGGTGGATGGGACTGAAAGTTCCAACCCTCTAATCACACAGTTGACTCCACAGGCCACCAGCCCCCATCCTTAAGTGGTGTCCAAAGATCTCCATATTAACATAACAAAAGACACCATTATTGTAGCCATCACTTAGGAAATTCCAAGGGTTTTAGGAGCTCAGTGCCAGAAACAGGACAAAGACCAAACATATATTTCTTATTATAAATCACAACATCACAGTTACCTAATGCTCATACCATCTCAAGCAGGTGGTGGTCACCAGGGAAAATAATCTAATATCCAATCTTTGCTATTTATTTTAAAAATCAGATTTAAGAAGAGATATTTCATGGCTAATAAAAACTTCTTCTACTCATTTATTTTTAAATTTTTAGTTTAGTTTTGAAAATCATCTTAAGTTTCTAAAGGTTAGAACTAAATTTTTCAAGGCAAATTTTCTTTTCTTTTAAAGGGAGATTATTTTAGATTTACTGAAATGGCTCTGATGCGAGGAACATGTGACAGTCGTGCTTATGACCTTTTTGAAATGATTTGCATTATCTCAGCTAATTTAAATTCAGCAACTATAAGCAAAAAATAAATCTCATAATTATGGCAATTTTTCAGGTTAATGTCACTAGATTATTAAATAAGATCTCAGACTTAAACCAGAATTTCCCCTAAATACGTTCCAAAGAATACGTGATTTCACAGCCATTCTCATTAGTCAGACAGCCACCTAATTGTTTAGTGTCTTCATCCTAAGTTCGTTAAATATTTTGAATATGCTTCCATGGGAAATTACTTGCTGTTAAGTGAAAGAAAAAAAAGGTTTTCGTACTAAAATAAATTTGAAAAATGCTCTATTCAATAAAAGTAAACATGTTTCTTGAACAGGGACTTTTGAGATGTGGAGTGAGCTGTAATGTGCCCTGTGAATTTACATGTTAAGTAGAATTTGGTGTGAACTGTTTTTAAACTTTATTTGGCTACACAACCTTTTGTCCGTGGAAGTCTTAAAGGATTCTTATTTCTAGAATTTAGAAAATGCTATTCTAGCCTCAGCTATGCCCATTGAAGTCATAGCATTTGAAAGGAGCCCACAGATAAGCTTATCCACTTTCTAATATGGGAATCTACACCCTATCCATGCTATAGGGCTCATTGGGACTTGGAGGAATATTCAGCTGATTCTATAGTTGGAATGCTCCTCTGTTAGAAAGTTTTAACTTTTAAAGTGCATTTTACTATTAGAAAATTTTCACTTTAAAATTTTTGTTTATTGGACCTAGATCTGATTTCTGGATTAAGACATATCCTACTCAAGTAAAAGAATCTTTAATTTTTAATGATTTTTTATACCCGAAAACAAAAACAATTCAAATTCACAAACAACATTTCAATAGAACTTGAACATTTAGTGACCAGCATTTAATTGAAAATAATTTTAAAATAATTTTGATTTGAAATCTATGTTGAAATAGGTTGTCATTAAATGAATAAAACCAGTGAATTTTCTCTTTTGTCTAATAAATTTTAGGCTAAACGATGCACAACTGCTAGAATGGAAAAAAGAATTACATGTTGCTTTGAGTGATTTCCCCAGCAAAACTGGGTTATAGCACAGTGCCCTACCCTTTGCTATATGTTCAATATTAACAGCTCAGTCAAGCAGGATGATTCTGGTAAAAATTCATCTAAGGCATTCATCATTTTTTCTAAGGCCTTTTCTCAATTATTTGATATACAAATAAATTTATTCTGCAGTCCTTATTGTGTCCCTTTCTATCTTAGAATTGTTAACTATATATTTCTGCCAAATCCTCATTTATCAATGGCTTTATATGTTTATTCTAGCAGATTTCTGATATTATTTACAATGGCTTAATGGCACTCTATCTGCATGATTTAGAATTTCACTTTGCAATTGATTTGAAATTTATTTCTATTATTTATTTGTATATATAATAGAAATTATATTATATATAATAAAAATCATATATAATATTATATTATATGTATTATATATTAAATTATATATAATAGTTGCCTCTGTGTGTGTGTGTGTGTGTGTGTATATATATATATATATATATATATATATATATATATATGTATGCAGCTTAAAACCACAAGGATGTAGATGAGTATACTTGGATATCAAGAAACCCCTGTTATGTGAAAATAGGTGTAATGAACTTCCCAAATGAACTTCTCTTCTCTGTTCGTTCTTTCCTCCAGTCCTTTCTGGAAACCTTAATTCTCTAGTCAATACTGAATTCTTGACTATTTGCAGGCCTTTCATCACCTCCTCATTTCTAGGTCCCTGTTTGATGAATCTTTTGGTTTCATCTTTTATTTGTGAAGTGGTATCTTAGTCAGGCCCAAAGCTTGTTCCATTCAAGGTTTAGAGCTTCAGTAGTTTTAATCATAAAGCTAAGGATAGGTTGTCCTCAACCAGCACAGTCTTCCACCCAACCCTTCTTTTTTAAAAAAAAATATATATGTTTATTGATTTCAGAGAGAGGAAGGGAGAGGGAAAGGAAGAGAGAGAGAAACGTCAATGATGAGAGTCATTGATCGGCTGCCTCCTGCACGCCCCCCACTGGGGATCGAGCCCGCAACCCGGCATGTGCCCTGACTGGGAATCAAACCGGGATCTCCTGGATCATGGGCCGATCAATGCTCAACCGCTGAGCCACGCTGGCTGGGCCACCCAACACTTCTTTTCAGCAACTTCCAACAACAGAAAGATAGACAACCAGATAAATGATTGAATCTATAACTATCCTAGAGTTTACTTCTCAACCTTGGTTTCCTGGGCATGCCATTCTTTTGCTCAAAAGGAGCGTGCCAGAGAAGATCTCAGTTCTCTAGCTTGGCATTCAAGATAATGCATACTCTAATCCCCCCAAATTTACTTCTAGATGTACTCCTCACTTCTTTCTTTTGCACACTAAATATCTATTCATCTGACTGCATTCAGTTATCTGGAGTACAAGTTCTTTTCTTTTTCTCATATTCCAAGGTAGCCCAGTTTCCTTTACCTAGAAAGTCCCTTCAAATTCTTCACAGTCCTAAATCCTACTTGGCCTTTACTTTACTACCTTTACTTTTTGGCCTTAAGAAAATGTTATCCTTTCCAGGATCAGTAAATCAATCAATCAGTAAACCATTAATATGGTCATAGGTTCCTTCAACAAAGTTTTCCCCTCAGTCCAAATAAAGTCAACTTTTATTAATAATAGCTATATTGCTATCATAGAACTATGTTTTAACTCACTTATTTGACTGAGTGCTATCTAAAATGACCCTATAATATTCTTCATTGTGTTGGTTATTTTTACCTGTTTAATGTTTCTACGACATTAGCAGCTGGCAGTGTCAGCTCCTTGAAACCTTAAGTATACATTATCGATTTTTCCACTCCCCTGATGCCCTGCCTTGTTTTACACTTAGTGAGTGTTCAATAAACTTGACTTGGACATTTTAGAAGGTGAAGGAAACTTTCCCCGATCCTACCTGTCTCTATTCAAGACAAGTGTGGGTCCTCTCTCTCTTTGCTCAAAATTATTCTTTTACAGCAGCTGGTCAGATGTGTTTGACAGAAATGCAAGAAAAAAATTCTACATGTTTTAAGACCTGAGCAAATATGCACAGTCACGTGCACTCCTTTTCCCACATCATGACTGTATTCTTAAACGTATACAGTGTAGAATTGCGCTTTTAGGATTTTATGATGAATTGTGTAAAATGGTCCCCAATATTTTAAAATACTTTTTAGAGTACAATTTTTTTCAAAGTTTTATTTTTAATTTTTATGAATATGACAATTGTATAATTGGCTCATTTTACAATTAAAAAGATCCAAATCATGACAGTTGGTTTTTGTCTTTGTCATTCTGTTTGCTTTATACCATGTTATATTTTGGAGATAATTGGGGCTACTTTTACTTATATTTTATAGTGTACATATGCATAATGTTTTTAAAACCTCATGTATAAATATTGAATTTTACTATTACTTGGATGCCAGATATGAAGAAATGTGATTCGTTGAAACATTTTTAATTTCCTGATTTTAAAATAGGAAGCACTTTCTCAAATGTTCATCTCCTCACACAGTCATCAGCTTTCCATCGTCAACAAAAGTCACTTGATTCTATGCATGCCGATGAAGCCGAATGTTAAATTTACAAGTTCATGCTAATGCGTTCTCTACTAAAGTTAGGAATTTTTTTTCTGTGTTTCCGTTGACATTTCACTATTCATCAACGTGGTATAAATGCTTGGGCGAGTTTGACCAAAAGGCGTCAAAATTCATGGAAATTAATGTGGAAATGGGACAATAGAATGAAATACCACAACTAATGTGCTTGATGATCTTCATTCTTTACTCGAACATATTAAACGTAGATTTTTTTTCAAACTAAGTCTCGGTTTTATATATATATATATAGTTCAGCCAGCAGCAGAATTATTTCTAAAGCATCCTATCTTTCAACCCAACGTGCCGGCTTCAGCCTATATGCTTAATGGCAAAGTGGGACCCTGACTGGCCTTTCTCTGTTCCAGTGGGCAGGGCAGACCGCAAACGGGAACCCAGTTAGAGTTTCCAGTATACACATTTAACCCAGGGTAAATGTTTAACAGGCGGCATCATTGTTTATGTTATGATCAAACATATGTATCGATCAGTCATTTATTTACGTGATCTTACAAAGGCCTGTATTTCCCGTATACTTCCCGTGACCCAGATCCTGAAGCTGCAGCGCTGAGCAGATCAGACACACCGTGTAGTCACAGATCTCACCTTTCCGAAGGCGCCCAGGACTAAAAGCACCAGCGGGAAGAGGGGTTCAGAACCAGTTCAGCAACCACACACACGCATATGAAATGAGTGTAATGATAGTAAGGGGGCAAGCAAAAGGAGATCCAATATTTTCATCTTCAGGAGGTCCAAGAAAGACTCCCCTGTGGCAGTGCCATCGGAACTGAGATCAGAGGGATGTGTTACCCGAACAGTGGCAGCGACTGGGAGAGTTTGAGAAATGAGCGATGCAGGGAGATGAAACTTTATTAATTCAGAACCTGCTATGTGCCTATACTATTCCCAGTCCTGAGCTATAAGGAAAAAAAAGAATTCCAAAAATCTGGAGTGGCAGGTGGGTGGCGACAGGGAACATGGCAAAACAAGGCTGATTTAAGGAAACCACTGTAAGTAGCACTCGGGATCTCCCCCAGTTCAGACCTGGCTGTCTCCTTTTGCCTGGGAAGGGGTTGCAGAGATGCCCAGTGACTCTATTCAGAAGAATCCCAGTGATGCCAGTCACCAGTTGTGTGACCCCTGGCAGATTACTTAACCACGTTATACCTCAGTTTTCTCATCTGTCAAATGGCCGGGTTAATAGTACCTTATAGAGTTTTGTGAGGAATTGATAAGAGTTTACGACTATATCCAGCAAATAATCTCTATATAAATATTAACTATTGCAGTTATGTGGCATTTTTTGCCTATAGTTTACTAAATTAGAAGTTGAAGAAAATAAATGTAACTAAACAATGATGAATGTCGACAATCATATTCATTCAAAGTAAATTGCAAGCGATAAATAAAAAATTCCACACGAGGCCAAAATTCGGAGAGAGAGCCAGGAAAATGTTGAAAGAGGCAAAACTGATGATAGAAACTGCTTCAAATATATGCATTAGAAAATGACACCTAGGAAAACTGGAAATCAATAGTTTTGTTAATTGCTATTTTTTGGAAAGGGAAGATGGATGTTTGCAATAAACTTAAATGGAAGATTTTTAAAAAATGTTCCCTGGGAACAGAGAGACACAAACAAATGCTCATGATTTCATGGCTTGGGCTGAAGCATTTCTCAAATGTCCTTGAAAGTTCCCAAAGACAATCATCTTCCCTTAGAAAAGTATTTCTCCTGTGAGCAAATAATGTTCTTGCCTAGAAATGAAATGTAATAATATATTACATTGCAACTGAACTGATGGCAAGACTGGCAACAGAAGTTCAGGAAAATACATCGCATTGCAATCTAGAGTTCGAGGCTCTGTGTCTAAACTTCCTCAACTTCTTAAGGGATGTCCTTCGTCTGAAATCAAAATAGTACGGAGAAGAAATGTGCCTACTCTTTACTTAACCATTAGTGGGATTTCTTTGGAATTACTATTTATCATGAATCTTTTGCCTTAAACTTTTTACGGTTTTGCTGCACAGTTGATAAGCTGAGGTTTCTTTTCAAGGAATCCTACAGCAATGACATTTAAAATATTTCCTTGCTTTTGAAGAAAGCTTCATACTTTCCGAGGTGCTTTCTATGTGCATCTCTCTCAGGCAGGTAGAACAAGACCTGGTAAGAGCATTTTACAGAAGAGGAAACGGAGGCTGTAAAGGAAAGCTGCTTGCTTGTTCAAGGTCACTCAGTGAGTTAGACAAGGGTTGGAGCAGAGGGATATTCCAAGTTCAGCAGGGAAAGCTTAAGGCTTCAGTCCATCTTTTCTCAAGTGCTTTTTTGCATACATTTTTTATTTATGCAAAATGAAGTGCATTAGGTACTTAGCACCTCCCTCATGCTACTTAGGGCCTAGTGAGGTCCCCTGGTGCAGATGACTCCAACTGTTCTGATGGTTGATCACATGGCCTTTACAATTTGAATTCTACCTCCATCACTTACTCGAAAGAAGTTTCTTAACCTCTCAGGGCTTGTTTCTCCTTTCTTTAAATGGCAATTTTGATAGCTTTGCATATGTTCATTTATTCACTCAATAAAGCACCTACTATGCATCAAATACTGTGCTGAGAATGGTTAATTCCTCCAGGAGGCTGGAAGGCATCTTGCAGTGGATAGCAGAGGAGAGTTTAGAGTTAAGGCTTGAGTTGACCTTAGGAGAAGCTGAAAGACCCAGATGACAGCTGAAAGAGAAAAGACTGGAGACATATATTGTGACTTTGGACAGACACACCACACTTTCAGCCTCAGTTTCCACATACTGAAGATAGGAATCATTATCAAACAAATCTCACAGAGTTCATTGGTAAAGATTAAATGAGGGTTATATAAGCATGGAATGTGGCATAGGGATTTCTAACTTGTTTTATATGAGTGTATGTATAAATAGAATCAGTCTCCATGATCCCTCTCCATGCGAGTGATCACAGCACTCTAATTTTCTAGCTGAGTCTGGACATGGACTGGTAATTTTATTCAGCCATCATATCAGGCAGCCCTTACTATATTGACCCGTTAGAAACTCTTGTCCCTCTGCTGTAATATAATTTAATTTTAATTTTAGTTCTTTAGTTATGTGGGAATAAATAGCAGGAAACAGATATATTTCAGAGTTTTAATTCAAAAATGTAGAAAACCATTCTCTTATTATTTGTCATTTTACCTTTTGATACACTAAGCAGCTACTTTTTCCTCTGCACCCAGGCAAAGAGACTCTGAAGAAAACATTTTAAAAGTTTAATTTCATATATAAGACAATGGAAGTCTCTTCCTACTAGATCTAGATATATGCTAACTCTCAACTTTAGGGGGGTACTACAGACAAAGGTGATTTTTAGAAGATTCTAAATTATTTCATCCCTGGTACGTACTATACAGACCCATAGTAAGAAATTAGGATTCTATAAAAACACCCTCCTTTCCTTTCTTGTACCTTAACTTGTTCAAAGAGAACTCGTACGTGCTTCACCTTGAGTTTCTCAAGTAGTTGAATGGTTACACTCAGAGATGAAGGTTAGTTTCTGCTGATTTCGTTTACTCAAAGCTGTGATTATTCAGCAAACATTTACTGTGACTTTTTTTTTGAAGTTTAAAAAAATATAAAAATACATGATTTTATTTACTCATGATGCTAGGAATTTTTACATATATACATGTTTATTTCCTTACAGCAGTTTTAGGTTCACAGTAAAATTGAGCAGAAGTATAAAGATTTCCCATACACCCCATCCTCTGTCCCCGCCCCCCCCCCCCCCCAGTCTCTCCCACTGTCAACATCTCTCACCACCGTGGTACGTTTGTTACAATCAGTAAACCTACGTTGTTACTTCATTATCACCCAGAATCCATAGTTAACCTTAGGGTTCACTCTTGGTGTTGGCTCGGGCAAGTTTATAAAGACATGTATTCAACATTACAGCATTGTACAGAGTGGTTCACTCCCTAAGAATCCTCTATGTTCTGTCTGTTCACCCTTCCCCCCTCTAAACTCTGATAACCACTGATCTTTTTCCTGTCATGTAGTTGGAATCATACACTATGTAGCCTTTTCAAATTGGCTTCTTTCACTCACTAATATGCAGTTAAGTTCCCTCCATGCCTTTTCACATTATAAGCTTTTACAGAAGGGAATATATACAATGCGTAAAAGTCAGACAAAACTTTATTCTATTTCTTGGCCATAGCAATTAATTTTTTTTTTATTGACTTGAGAGAGGGAGAGGGAGAGGGAGAGAGAGAGATTTGTTGTTCCACTTATCTAAGCGTTCACTGGTTGATTCCTGTATGTGCCCTGATCCAGGATTGGACCCAGGACCTTGACGTATCAGGGACAACACTAACCAACTGAGCTACTTGGCCAGGGCATATACCTTTTTAATATATAATATATAGCCACTAAAAGCTATACAGCATGACATCAATGTAAAGCATAGTTTTCTTGTTTATTTTCATTTAAATACATGCACACTCTTCATTATTTAGAGAAGATATCTGAAATTACTGAACTATAATTAGTGACATAGCAATAAAGAAATTTTGCCAATCCTTAAATCAAGAAAACTAGAGATGGATGACTTTCCTCACAAATTTGTAAGATAATGTTTCTGTGGATCAAATTAAACTAGTTTACTGTAGCCTCTCATGAGTTGCCAGGCTTAGTGGCCACTTACTTTCAATCACTCTAATACCCATGATTCCCAGCACTTAGAGCTGGGCCAGTTTCTCCCTTTGTTTCCCCAACCTGGTTGAGTTGCCTTTCATGTGCTACTCATATGTGAAAGCCCCAGTCCTATTATAGTCACATCTCATTTCATTTCGCTTGATTGGACCCAGACATGGTCTCAAGAATCATATATTCCCAAGAATGTCATCAGCATGTGTCTTGCCAATAGAAAGAACATGATCTAAAGATACTTCTCAGCTGATGGGAGCTTTAGAAAAGTCTAAAGTGACAGATGAATTTTAAATAGCAGCATATAACTTCTGGAGACTGGCTGACATTCTCACGCAAACCAGAATGAAAATTCCTTCCAAAGGCAGCCATCACCTTAATTTAGAGGAGACTTCCTTCGGCAAGTGCCTTAGCCCATGCTGCATCCCTACTTTGGCTTGTCTGGGTGGCTCAGTTCTAGCCCCCAGCAGGAAAAAAGGCTGCCAAGAGGCAACTTGTTTGGCTTGGGAGCCAGCCCAACATGAAAAGTGTGCAGGTGGAATCAGAAAGAGCAGCTGCAGGAGGAGAGGTGGGGGTAGATGACAGCTAATGATTCAGAAAGCAATTTGCATGAGAGCCTTCTGCTTAACAGGAGGTAGCCTGTGCCCAGGCACTGGTTTGCCATCCACCACCAAGCTGGCTTCTGCAGCCTGAGTGCTCATTCAGTCAATGCCCGAGTCCTGAGGGAATGCCCGGCGCACAGCTTCTACTTCCCCGAGTTAACACGACCTGCCAGCTAGAATTTCAAAGAGCTTTGCATTTATGAGAACACAGGGATATATTTCATCCTGAGGCTCAGGACGCCCAGTCCCACACAAACTGATTTAACAACAACTGTTTAAGTACAGATTCAAGGCCATCTAGCTACTATCCATCAACAACTTTGTGTACCAGGCTCTGCGCTGTGTGCTTTACATATTGGATCTTTTTTAATAACAGACCTCTGACGTGGGTGTTTTTTGATTCCTGCCAAGGCCTCTGCATATAAGGAAAAATAGCCACTTAAGACCAAAGTATTATTCATTAATAGTGAGCTGGCCCCTGTTACCTCATTTTGGAATTCTAAATGAAGTCCTTTGCCTTCTCTCTCTCTCCTCCAAATCACAGATGACTAGATCACAGGACACACTTACGCTAACATGCTTTATTCTCTAAATCAAAGGCTGAGATAACTGGGAGAGACTGTGGGACATGTTTGTCGGTTTCCAACGCAATAACTCTACTCATTGGTGATTGACCAATAACATTAGCAATTCCTTTTCCAGGAGTAGGGTGGAGAGGGGAGGCACCTGGTCTCTTATTCCTTCTCAAACATGTGAAGGTTGAAGCATGTTGGGAGGAGAAACATGTCTTTTTGTAACATGTTTGATTCCCGGTTTATTAGATGTGCAAAGGGAAGATTGGAGAGGCCGAGTCACTTGTCCATGTGACCTAGCCCATGCTTTTAACCTTTCTATTAAACTTATTCCTTCTCACCGGCCAATCTGCCTTTTATACTGATGTCCTGAGAAACAGACCACAGTTCAGGATAGAAATGAACAACCATAAATAAGCTTAAAATGCACTTTATTTCCATTAGCTAAGAGAGTCACATGTTTCTTTCAAGTGAGGTCTTCCACCTTTTAGTGGCCATGAGTAACTTAATGATGTGCTTCAGCTGATTCAATAGACTAGAATTCTCCAAGACTAGAATATTCCATATAAGAATCACGTATTTATTTAAGTCCTATGTGTGCTTCTAGAGTTTAGAGTCTAAATCAAACAAGTTTCTGTTTTCCACAAAGGAAATGAATATAGAATTTTACTTGAAAATTTATCTTTTTTTTTTTTTTTTTAGCTATAGGAAGTGACTACTCCTAGGTTGTTGGGCATGGTAGATAAAGTCACACCCTTCAGAAAAATCACAACATTTAGGAACTCTAGAATGCATGTAGCTCAGAACTGTGAGAACAGGCCAAGACTAACATTCTTGAAAGTATATTACAAATCAATATTGAAACAGAGCTTAACACATAATTCATCTGGAAAGAAGTTCAGAACATGATTGCCAGTTATTTAATATTCTGTTGTAAGATGATGGAAACACTGTTGAAACAGGGCGTTCTGACTGCCATTGGAATTGTCGGATTTCAGACAGCAGTGCATTAGTTGTGCTCAAATGGGTAGAGAACATTGAATAATTAAGTGAAGATGAAATAGGAGACCTGCATTCTAATCTCGTCGTGGCCACCGACAGGGATAATGTTGACTTCAAGCCCATCACACAATCATTCACTGCCTTAGTTTTCTTACCTGTCAGTGAGGGAGTGACTATAGTTCTTTAATAGTCCTTCATGATCTTTCGTTCTGTGATTCTAGAAGCATCTTGATTTAACACGTTTTGAGGATTTATGCCTAAACTCAAGCAAGAAGAAAAACGTTCTTTTATTTCTAAAACGGCCTTGACATTGCATTAACATAGCAAATGAAATCTTTTGAGAGGATTGTTCAAAGAATCGCCAATTTAGAATTCATCGCCACTGTTGGTTTTTATTGTCTGTTTAACTTTTACTAGATCTATAATAGTTTTATTTTTCCCCTCTGCACCTGGACTAGCAGACTGGGTGGTTGGAGAACCACATCAACACTTATTTTAGATGCTTTGTTATCAGGGCCAACTCTGTGATCTTTGCTCTGTCTATGAATTATTTATTTAATTTGATGTGTTTTTTTTCCCTGGACTCATGGAATTTCCTTTTGTCATGATGTCGCTTCCCGTTGATGGGACTGTAAATACAGCTGACTAAACCTCTCTAATGGCCGATCACATAGCAGGTCTTTTGTATGAAGGATGCTAGCTATTTTCCTGCTCACGGGCCCACTACATTTCCATTCATTTGCTTTCTTTCTGCTCACCCATGCCAGTAGTGTCTTAGAGTAAATAAAATAATGATACCTAATATTAATTTAAATTGGAGTCAGAAAACTTGGCCTTTTCCTAACTTTTTAAATTTGTTGACTTCTTGGCAATGCGCTCCTCTCTTCCTTTCTCTGAATCTCAGTTCACCTTCTATATTGGAATAATTATGCCCATCATACAATATGGTAAATGTAAAAGAAATTCTGCCCATCTGCTACAAGGTTGGGGAAAATAATTGAATTTATTTTCACCAGAATTGGAGGCACATGTTTGCAATGGTCTGTTTGAACATATTGACTACATGGAGTAGAGCAGGACACTCTAAAGGCACCTCTAAAAGGTGGACAGATACCTCCCAGAGTATCCACAACTAAAATGAAGTGAGAAGCATTTTGACTTCTCATCAAGAGAAAGGTGATCTGTGGTATTAATGGTTCTTACCTCTGGCTATCCATTCAAATCTCCTGGGGCACTGTTAAAAGTCTTAATGCCCAGGTTGTAATTTACATCAATTAAACACGAATATCTGGGGAGTTGGACTCAGGCATTGGTGTATTTTAAAATTTGCAGAATGTGATGGTTAATATTGTGTCAACTTGACTGGATCGTGGGCTGCCCAGAAAATTGAGTGAATGCTATTCCTGGGGATCGGTGAGGGTGATCCTAGATTAGATTACTATTTGAATCAGAAGATGAAGCTAAGCAGATTGCCCTCCCAATTAGGGGGCCTCATCCAATCTGTTGAAGGCCTGAGTAGAATAAAAAGGCAGAAGAAGGAAGCGTGCACTCTCTCGGCCTCTCGGCCTGAGCTGGAACATCGGTATTCCCCTGCCCTCCAGGTCTCAGAACTGCACCACTAACTTCCCTGGGTCTGCAGCTTACATTTAATATACATATATGTTTAATAGCCAATCTAGAATACATGCTTAATATTCATTACATATATTAAGGTAATTACATATATTACTTTATGTATACACACATATATATGTATGTATGTGTATATAGCCTATTAGTTCTATTTCTCTGGAGAACTCTAATATAGAGGAGGATTCTGATACACAGTGAGGATTAAGAGCTGCTATATTTGTTAAAATACTATGGCACAAAAGTGGGCACTCTAATGGCAATTCTGCTTCTTACACAGACGGCTCCATGAGGCTGAGTAGCAATGGGGACTTTTTTTCTTTTTAAATGATAACCAATAATACATATCAAACACATGGGGAGGCTGCAAGACACTAATTAAAGGAACTTATAGTATGTGAGCATGAAAGCTCCATCTCCAGCACGCTTCGTAGTGGAAGGGATTCTAGACCTGTGATATGGATACCTCCATACCTGGATCATTGGGCAAGATGTAGGGAAGACCCCCGAATTACTGAAATTTTTGAAGAACCCTTGTAACCCTTTTGGGGGTCATGATATCAGAGCTCATTGGGCCCTGGTTCTTGTTTTGTGATATAGGGACCCACAGTTCTATAGGAAATTGACACCTAAACTTCTCAGCTCGAAGTGGAAAGGACAAATATCTGTCACTGCAGAAAGGAAAGAGGTGCGAGTGGGGAAGACAATAAAGGAAGAAAAAGCAAAAGTAGCCACTTAGGGAAGACTTGCTCCCGAGCAAGCCCTGGCCCTAGAAGCAGCTGTATTTCCTGTTTCAGGATACATTGCAGGCTCTACTCTATGCAAGCATTTAATGATTTTTCTTACACGTATTTTAAGTTCCGTTAAAGAGATTCACTTCTGCCAGCATTTTGTTCCGTGGGATCCCAGGCACTTAGCACAGTCCCTCTGTAAGTATTTATCGAATCAGTGAATCAACGAACATGACCCCACACTCAGTATCGTTTTCAAATCAATCACCTGCTTTATACCACAATTGACAAGGTTATATTGTTCCATTGTTAGGTCTCAAAGGGAAATATGACCTTGCCTTTTTTTTTTTAAACATATCTTTATTGATTTCAGACAGAGGAAAGAAGAGGGAGAGAGAGAGAGATAGAAACATCAATGATGAGAGAGTCATTGATCGAGCCCGCAACCCAGGCCTGTGCCCTGACAGGGAATCGAACCCCGATCGCCTGGATCCTAGGTCTACGCTCAACTGCTGAGCCACGCCCGGCCGGGTGGCTTTGATTTTAGAAGTTGACTATCTTCTATGAAATCAAAGTAAACATTTACTCGATTAAAGTAGGCTCTGGTCATCTAGCCTCACCTTGAGCACTTCTAAAGAGTTGAATGCTAGAGTTGGTGAGTTGTCATCCTAGATATGAGTAGCTGTAATTTCTGTCAAGTACTTTCTTATATCTGCCTCCCTGAAGCATCCACCCATTGATTTAACCTGATAGAATTACGGAGAAAAATATTTCCCTTTCAAGTACGCTTGTTGGCGGTCTAGATATTTGTACTCTATTATCACATAACTGAAATCTCCTTTTCTTAGGACAAATATTCCGTGTTTTTTCTATTAATCTTGTGAAAGTATGTACAGGCCCATCACCATCTTGTTTATCAATGTTTGCACTTGCTTTTGTTTTCTAAAATTACTCCACAAAAGGGAGTGCAAAGAACTAGATCTAGTGCTCCTGTCATGGTCCATCTGAGACAGAGGGAGACACACACACACGGAAAACTACATTTCTATTAAGTGTAATTCTTATATCACAATATGCTTATTTCAAAAATAAAAATACAGAATAATTCTTTCAGATCCATTCATCATTCTCTTTCTTTTCCTGTATTTTGTGTGTGTTTATTTGTGTGAACATCACACACACATGCCTAATACATTTTACCTAAATAAAAATAGTGTTTTAAACCTATTTTTTAAAATTTAATACAAATATGGGACATTATTACATAGCTATAAATTTAGTTCTACACCAAAGTTTGTAAACTCTTAGCTGATGGGTGAATTCAGCCCACAGACATCTTATTTTCGCCCAGGACTTGCCCAGAGTTTGAAAAGTCTGGACATCTTGCAGCTCCTCTTGGACACCCTGGTAATGAGGGTGCGTGGCCTTACATGGATGTGTTGGAAGCCCAGTTTCAGGTGCTTGCTTTATACTGGGCAGTGCTCTCCAGTGCACTTAGTTATCAGCATCGCCTGTTTCTTACAGAGAATCTGTAAGAACAGCCCCTCTAGGCTGAGTTTGCATTCCCTGAACATCAGTATTTTAATAGCTGCAGTACTATAGGAAGATCTTGATATAACAGACTAATTCGGGGGAAAGGTTGTCCGTTAAAGCTGAAAGTCTGTTACATAATAAAGTAGGTTTTCCAAATGCATATGTTTAAAATTTGAAAAATTTGTTTACCTGTTTTTACTCATGCAATAGACACATTTGTGTAATTAAAGTTAAGTATGTATTAAAAGTTTAATTTCACAGAAAAGCTTTCTATATGTGTTACTATAATTTTTAATTTATACTGAGTAGGTCTAGTAAATGCGTGCATTGGCCAGTCACCCAGAATAAACAAATGCACACAGTAGGGCGTGGGAACGTTGGCCGGCACCTGTGAAAACTGCTGCAGTAATTGAGAGAACCAATTACTCTCCATGCGGTGTGATTACATGCTAATCATTCCCCGAACATTGTTTAAGAGCCCTGACTCTTGGATTTAAATATGTAGACTATAGTTGTAGATATGTAATATTTATTTATGTTGGCGAAATTACTAGTGTTTTTCCCAACATATGGCCTAGTCTCTAAAATTTGTTAAAAATAAGTTAATTAATAACAAAAAGTAACCTGTTAATTTAATTATAAGCAAATCTTGGTTAAAAGCACTTTAAAATTAACAGGGTGTTAATTTTCACATATGACATAAGGACCAGAAATTGTGTCTGTTAAATCTGAAGTCCGCTATACTGAGGTCTGCAAACTCAAGGGCTTACTGTGCATGCAATGGACATACCACAATTCATTTCATAACCCCCTTTTGGTAGACGTAATATCGGTTCGTGTTTCCCCTGTTGGAAACAGGGTGGCAGCAAACGTCTTTTGTACAGTGTATTCATCCAGTTGTTGTTCATCTTATGATGAACTGCTAGACAAATATGAAATTGTTGGGCCAAAATGGACTTAGAGGCTTTATAACTTGTTTTAGCCTTGCAAACATCATCAGGCCCACAAAAACAGCCTATACACTTCATGCTGTTAAGCAAAAACTTGACCATTATATATGTAAAAACAAATGTAAAAAATAGAATTGTTCAAAAATATATAGTAGTTAAATTAATACTTTATTGTAGAAGACGGTAAAACACAAAAAATATAAAAGAAAAAATAAACATACATATACTTCCAGGACTTTGAGTTAATTATCTTTCTCGCTTCTACATTTTCCCACTTAAATGTACATATGTATTTATATGTGCACATATATTTACATACACTAATGTTTTGTGCGCACATTATTTAATAGGGTTAAGATGTACTGTTTATATAATTTTTATTTCTCATACATTTTCACCTAGCATATATCATGACTATCTCCCATGTGAGCTAATATTCTTCATTTGGATAATTTACAAGTTGCTACATATTTCAACATATGGGATCACTTATTTAAATAACCCCCTATTGTTGGACACTTACATTGTTTTCAAGTTTTCTTTTTCACAAATAATGCTCTAATCAGTGCCATTCACATAAATTTCTGCGACTTCTTCAAGTTATACTTTTTAGGGTAAATTTTTGCAAATTACTAGGTCAAAAATCCAACTTGTACACATACACACAGTTTTTAAAAATCTAAATTCAGACCTTCACATTCACAGTTATATCAGTTAACTTATTTTATTTGTTTTGCTCTTTTGCCTTTACTCTGTTGAAAGGTAGGTAGGTAGATGATAGATAGATAGATAGATAGATAGATAGATAGATAGATAGATAGATAGATAGATAGATAATAGATAGATGACAGATAGATAGATAGATAGATAGATAGATAGATGATAGATAGATAGATAGATAGATAGATGATAGATAGATAGATAGAGAGATAGATAGATAATATCTAGATAGATAGATAGATAGATAGATAGATAGATAGATAGATAGATAGATAGATAGATAGATAGAGATAGATAATATCTAGATAGATAGATAGATAGATAGATAGATAGATAGATAGATAGATAGATAGATAGATAGATAGATAGATAGAGATAGATAGATAGATAGATAGATAGATAGATAGATAGATAGATGATAGATAGATGATAGATAGATAGATGATAGATAGATAGAGATAGATAGATAATATCTAGATAGATAGATAGATAGATAGATAGATAGATAGATAGATAGATAGAGATAGATAGATAGATAATATCTAGATAGATAGATAGATAGATAGATAGATAGATAGATAGATAGATAGATAGATAGATGATAGATAGATGATAGATAGATAGATAGATAGATAGATATGATAAATAGATATTTTAATTTAATACATCCCTCATTAATCTTGTTGCCTCACTTCTCTGCCTCCTCTAAACACTTTTACAAAGATGATAGATAGATAGATAGATAGGTAGATAGATTAGATAGATAGATAGATAGATAGACAGACAGACAGACAGACAGACAGACAGACAGATAGATAGATAGATAGATAGATGATAGATATAGATAGATGATAGATATTTTAATTTAATACATCCCTCATTAATCTTGTTGCCTCACCTCTCTGCCTCCTCTAAACACTTTTACATAGTTTTTCATTAGATGATAGATAGATAGATAGATAGATAGATAGATAGATAGATAGATAGATAGATAGATAGATAGATATAGATGATAGATAGATATTTTAATTTAATACATCCCTCATTAATCTTGTTGCCTCACTTCTCTGCCTCCTCTAAACACTTTTACAAAGATGATAGATAGATAGATAGATAGGTAGATAGATTAGATAGATAGATAGATAGATAGACAGACAGACAGACAGACAGACAGACAGACAGATAGATAGATAGATAGATAGATGATAGATATAGATAGATGATAGATATTTTAATTTAATACATCCCTCATTAATCTTGTTGCCTCACCTCTCTGCCTCCTCTAAACACTTTTACATAGTTTTTCATTAGATGATAGATAGATAGATAGATAGATAGATAGATAGATAGATAGATAGATAGATAGATATAGATGATAGATAGATATTTTAATTTAATACATCCCTCATTAATCTTGTTGCCTCACTTCTCTGCCTCCTCTAAACACTTTTACATAGTTTTTCATTAACTGGGCATTTTTGCCACAGTCAGTTCAGATTTCCTCAGCTAGTTGTCCAATACTGCCCCCTCCTCAGGTACTAAAAAATGCAATTTCAATTGTTAACATTTGTTACTATAGACAAGATGAAGCCCCACAATGTTCCTATCGTAGCTTACTATTTGGGGCTGCTTTCACAGGAATATCATATCATAGCTTTACTTGCACAGTGAAGTTGCCTTGACATTCCATATATGCATCACAACATATGAGGAAGCAAAATCTGCGGAAGTATTTGAATATAAAAATAATTATGTAAATTATAAATATCACTTATTTACTATAATTAGTAGTTCTTAAGCAGATCCTTTTTTGCCAAAGTGCCATGTACCTTTCAAAAATGAAGGCTTGTGCTCAGCTGGCGAGGCTCAGTGGTTGAGCATTGACCTAGGATCCAGGAGATTCGGGGTTCGATTCCCAATCAGGGCACATGCCGGGGTTACAGGCCCGATCTCCAGCAGGGCACGTGCAGGAGGCAGCCGGTCAATGACTCTCTCATCGCTGATGTTCCTATCTCTCTTTTTCTCTCTCTGAAATAAAATTAAAAAAAAAAACATTTTTTTTAAAAATGAAGGCTTTTAATTAACAATATTTAGATGAGGGAATGAGTTTTTCTTTTTTCATCATAGCCCGGACATTGCCAGGCAAACCACTTGACAGGATCAATGGAAGCGTGGTGCAGCCGGTGGCATTCCCCTCTTGCCCTCAGTTCGTCACTCAGAGCTTTCCCACGGATGGCCGTTATTGCAAGGCTGTCACTGTAGCCTCCTGCCGCATCTGCCATTTGAAAATTGCCTCTTCCATGGAGCGCACTGTGCCAATAAGCAGTGGGTTTGCGAGCACTTGCTTGTCTTGCACAGTAATCAGGTTCCCCCGTATTTGAACTGACGCATAAAACACCAGTGACAGCGTTTTAAGGTGATTTTCTACCTGCCTCTCCTGCGAGGCGCTTCCTTTTGGTGCTCGGTTACCGTCTTGTGGCACTTGGCCTCCGCTGGCAAGTGGAGAAGCGGGACCCCAGCCTGCTCGCCAAGCTGAGGAAACACTGGCGCGGGCCGGGGAGAGCTGCAGCGCTGTCGGTCTGTTCCATTCGGAGCGATACGGTTATCATAGCACATGCTGAGCTGCCAAGAAAAATCCGAGTCAAAGCATTCCAGGGACTGTAGGGAGGGGTGGGAATGGGCTCATTTCAGCTCTGGAAAGACGGTGCATCTGTTTGGCAAGAGGGCCCATGTCCATCCTCAGTAAGGCACAGGGCTTCCTTTCCTCTCTCCTTCCTCGCCCCATGGCTAGTCTGTTTGGGGCCCCCGCCTCCCTGACCGCCTCCCCCATCTTGCCAGCTGCTCCTCTCTGCACTTGCTTTGGAATATCTACCGGAGACAGCACTGAGAGCCCAGGGCCTGGTCTCTGCAAAAATGAATCAGTCTTTTCTGAGCCGCACAAAATAAAATGAGAATCAGGAACCTAGTGAAAGGGTGGATGAGCTAAAATTGAATAATTATACTGTGGTACCCTGTTTAGAAAGATGATACAGCAGACTGCCTGCCATATTATCACCCAGCAGGTGCGTGCGTGTGTGTTTTTCCAGGGAAGAGAGAACAGATATTGTCAATAATTGTGAGATGAAACTAGGGAAGGCTATGGATGAAGCATTTGGTATCATTAAGGTGAATGGAACAGAAAATGGGCCCTACATCTGGCCTGTTTACAGAGAGAGACTTGTTAAAATGAGCGTCTATAAGAAGATAAAAATTGATTAGCATCATGAGTAGCCATAGGGACGGTGGGAGGTGCTGATCACACACTTTGCTCTGGTGCTGTCAGAGTGATTTTGGGTGTGATGAGAGTCTATGAGCCCTCGATCATTCTAGCGTCAGATGGGAGCAACTCTCCCCCACAGACAAGCCACTCTCGCCCCTTCTAAAAGGCAGGCCCCTGCAAATGTTGTGTCCGAAGGGATCACCTAATTTTCCCAAACCCTTGTGTGGCTGTGCAATGAAATAAAGCTCATTCGCAGGCAAGCAAAGGGTAGTAAAAATGATATGAGCTCTGGAGTGAGAGAGACCTGCATTAAGATCCCAACCCTACCATCTATTTAGTTATGTAAATTGAACAGGTTCCTTAAGTTCTTTGAACTGCAGTTGCATTGTCTATCAAGTGGAAATAGGGTCAGTCCTTGCTGGGTTATCGTCTGCATTATACACAGTATCTGTAAAAGGCCTAGTGCTGACATGAAACAGACACTCAACGTGGTGACCGTTACTATAACTCAGGGAGAACACTCTCTCCAGTGTAGGCAGTCCTGAAGTGAAACAATATATAATAAAAACTCATTCAGAAGAACTTCTGAGTAAGCAAAGTCTCAACTGATTGTGTGGCTGGGTCTCGAGACATCAATCCATAGCCAAGGAGATTCACAACGTGTACTGTCGGCAACACAGTTCCAATTAATGTCATCAGAAGAACTAAACCTTTGTAATTCTTTGGTTTCTGAGTGTTTGATTTTTCAAGCTTAATAATGCATTAGAGTACTTCTGAGTCTAGCTCTTACTAAATTATAAATGCTATCACTTTATACCTAAGATGCATGGTTTGCTCAATGCAGGTAGGGAGGAAATAAATGTCTTAGGCTGGCTGACTCTGGCCTGCCGGGGTTCTGCTCTCAGTGCACAGACAAGGGGGTGGAGTGAGCAAAGCCAATGGGACGGGGTGGTCATTTCTAAATGTACTAGCGTCAGATCGAGATGCTAATTTCCAACTGCGTATTCCATTTCAGGTGGTCTTCTTTGCTTGAGTGAAAGGATATGTCTTTCTGTGTATTTTTGACGGCTCTGCTGTCTCAAATAAAAACCATGAAGTCACTCAAGGGCACTCAGCGCATCCCACTGGATCATCTCCCATCCCACTAATCTCAACTGCTAGCTGCCACCAGATTCTGGAACACCCATATTTTTCTACCATCATTACCTTCACCACCACCACCATTTATCACTCCTATCAATTCAGCACCTATAAGAACCCAGGCTTCATATCCATTACAGTGCTCACTGCTTTATATATAAATGCGCTCCATTTGCTAGCTCTTGTCTCCCTCAAACAGATACCAAACCCTTTCTTTACCTACCCATTAGATAAGAATGGTATTAACCACTTAGAGGAAATCGGTATCATCTTGAGTCCTGTTTGGAGAGATTGGTCGTGGCCCCCAGAAGCACCGAGTTAAGAGAAATGCCCGGCTCTGGCTAGGCTTGGGGGCAGGGTGCCATGAGTGCCTGGCAGCGTCTGCCCTGGTGGAAGAAGAAAGGGCAGAAACAGGAAGATGGCGCGGGACTGAGAGGACAGCGCTTCTCAGGCTCCCTCAAGCTCCTTGTCCTCGGTGACCTTTCTGGAGACGGGAATAATGTGGCCACCTCCCGTCATGTGGCTGCACAGCTCATTTCCAGACCACTTATTCATTGCTTGCATCTTCCATGTATTCCCGCTGAGTCCTTCCTGACTCAGAAACTTCACACGCTGCACCCCTCAGCCCGGATGCTCTGCTAAGCACCCCACACCCCAACGCGGCCTTGCAGGGCCACCTCCCCTGCGTGGCCTACCAACCCCCCCCCCCCCCGGGTTATTGCATGTGGCCATAGCCTCCTGCTTTAGGCCATGAGGCTTATGTAAATTTGCAATGATTTGCTGGGATGTTTCCTTGTGTATTTATTGTTTCCCTCTAAACTCTATGAGTTCCAGAACCATCTCTCTCTTTTTGACTAGTCACCTTGTACCGAGCACACACCTCGGGGAGAGAGTAGACATTTAATGTGCATTTGTTGAAACAATGAATGCACTAAATTTTAGAGATTCAAACTTAATAAAACAGGGATCCTGGCTTCAGAGAACTCATATTCTAGTGAAGGAGGAAGTTGATTAAGCAACTAATTATGATGCAATGTGGCAGCAGAAATACGGCTGGAAGGGAATACCACAGCCTGGGCTCGGGGACAGGTGGGGGCAAACCTCCTAGAGGTGACGTTAAGAGTAGGCTTTGAAAAATAAGGAGTACAAATGGACCGCCACAAAATTGCCACTTAAAAATCAAACCCTGCAACTTGCGCTATTTGAAGGATATGTTCCACCATTAAAGTTTTTAAAAAACCAGATGCCAGATATATTCACATGTACCTATAGTATTGCCTGCAAAAGCATATTAAAAGAAATATATTGAATATCTTGCCTATGGAAGGCACACAATTAGGCTTTTCCCTTAAGGATGTTCTTGGTGTTGACCCTCTATCCTGTCTTTTACTTGATGTATCCAGGGGCCTTGATGGAAGTTCTTGGTCCATTTTCCAAAGGGCCAATGTGGACTACGTGAGCATGAATCTTCTGAAATTTTAAGCAGAAAATGTCTCAAGCATCTCCTATACTTAGGGAACGTGGACTGATGCAGAGGAGTGAAATTGCATTTGCCTCTTTAGATTTAAGTTTGTGACTTGGGAATAATAAAGGAAAAGTCATTACTAGTACAACAAGGGATAATTAAAGTAAACGATAGTTGTAGGTACGCCAACAACTTTCTTACGTCTTCAATGATAAATTGTCAGGCATTGTATTGATTGTAGCAGGAGGTAACGTGCCCCTTTGCAATTGAGGCCTTTTTTGGAATAAGCTGAAGTTTTTTGGCTTGATCATTTGTTTATTTTTTAATAAGACACAGAGGAAGGAAGGGAGGGATAAATTAAGAAAGCATGGGGCAAAACATTTCCTTAAATCACATTTCAAATAAGATGGAGTTTAATAAAATATAGGCAGGAAGACTGAAAGGCAACAGTAAATTTAAAAAAAAAAAAAGCTCTTATAATTATATTACAGCACTTGAGAGAGCTGTAGTGCCTTGTGTAAGACTCTAAACTTTCCCCAAAACACGTTCATTCACCTTGACTCAAATCATGAGCAAAGAAGAGTTTTCTTGTTGGGTCGGTAAGGCAGGATCATACTCAGGCACTAACTGGATCCTAGCATGATTGCAGTTCTCTTTGGAGCTGTATGTCATGTACTGACAGATGCAGAAATAGTGCTTAAATCAAATGGATGCTGCTTACTCTAAGATGAAAGCAATCCAATGCGCTTTACATTCAAGTGGAAGAATTTATGCAACCTCAGTGCCATCTGCAGCCCCTGTTTTATTTGGAGTACAGGAGGCCATTGATGTAAAATGCATCTTCCGACTTGCCTCAGATCAAACTAGAGCAGGATGCAGGGAAGTAAAGCAACGGGAGGCTCCACGTGCAAAATCCAACAAAGAGTTAGCCCAAGTTGGGGCCATGGATAAAATTACTAAAAAAAAAAAACCCCAATAACAACGAACAGGACTGTAATTTGATGAGCTCCATCAATTCATAGCTGGCTCCAGAAATTAAGCTTGCAAATGAACCTTGAGGCAGTAATTGAGGAAGTGGAAGGGAAACTGGGAAAGTGGTGTGAAAGACGTCAAGAAGAAAGTGCTCCCTGAGGAAGGAGATGTCCACAGTGCACCTCATCTGAGCAGCCAGAAGATGAGCTAAAATGCCTGCTGGCTTTGGGGAGTCATTGGACTTGGTGATAGCTGTTTGGATTCAGCAATGTCTAGGAGCCAGAAGAGTGAGTGGGAAGTAAGTGAATGGAGTCAATAAATAGGAAGAATGCTCTTCATATTAGTTAAGACTTTTGATTTTCCCTTTGATCAAAAGAGAAGTTTAAATATAAGGATACAGAGGCTGTCTCAAAAACCCAAGGTCATCGATGCATCCACATATCAGGAACTTACAGATTCCGGGGATCAGAGCATCCTCTCTCCATTTCCTTAGGACTCTCCTTGCATGCTGGCTTCATGCCTGCACTGAATTTCTTTGCCTCTTTGTGCACACGATAGAAAGTAAAAACTGCCATCACTTACAAGTGTGTCTCTTCTTTCAAAAGAACAGTGAGACTGGTATGGGACCACCCAGGCCTACTTCCACATGCCCCAGGGCTCGTTTTCAACAGGTCAGGCCCAATCACCTGCAGCTAGGAGCATGACAAAAACATGGCTGTGCCCACCAAACCGCAGGGACAGAGGAGGGGGAGAGGCTATTCTAGGAACAGGTAGCCTCTATTAGACAGACATGCCTGCACTTGCCTACAGCATCCTATGAAGAACTTTTCAAAATTTGATTCAGAGCCCCATTGCATCAGAATCACTGGGCATGCTCCTAAAAATGACAGATACCAGAGTCTTACTCCAGTTCTTCCCACCATCAACTCTTCAAGGGGAGCCTGGAAATCTTCCCTTCTAACAAGGCCCTTGACGGCCGTAATTCACACTGACGTTTAGGAATCTGCTCTAAAAGGGAATCTCGTGTTAAGTGCCTATCCGCCACCTTCGGATGTCACACCCATTCTTAGAACTCCCTCCTCTGCCACATGGGTTACAAACCTGGCATCTGAACCCCGAATTGCCTTTTTCCCCCATGTGTGGAAAAACTCCAGCCTGAAATGATAAGGAATGTGGGAGATACACTCCAGAAACATTCACAGGCAAACTGTCATAACGAATACAGTTTGTTCCCTGAAGTGCTCAAAGGTGAATGTAATATTAAGCAGAGAGGTCTGTCTTTTGTATATTTTCATACACCATGTATAGCATCCATAGATAGATGCTCGATCATAAAATCGGCAATGCGATCAGCAGTGTTCTCTTCTCTGTTCTTGTTCCTCTTGCAGGCCTGACAATATACCCATCCCCATCCCTTCCAGATGTCCTTACCCAACCCCTTAGAATAAGTCATGTAAAGACCCTTGCTCACCCTATCTCCCTACCTTATACTTGAAATATAGCTAAAAGGATAGTGTCAATTAATTTAGCCCCCTGCTTTGTGGTAGTTTCTTTCATGTTTCCTCCACTGACTTAGAGCATCATTCCTTAAAAGGCTTAGACCTCACTTTCTCCCTCCCAGGTACATTTAAATTGAAAAGAGTCAGGAGGCAACCCACCTCTCTTCAAGGTTCAGTGCACATCCACGCTTTGAACATTCTGGGAAGCTCAGTAATATGTAAACCTTTTCACTTTTGAATCATTTCCCACACTTATTTCACCTGTACCCATTCTCCCCAGAAGCACCTACTAACACCCCTAAAATATACATCAAACATGGGTGGTTTGGAGAACTAGAACTTGACCTGCATTATTCCTCTGGGTAGAGGAGGGTTTTAGGTGATAGAACGGAAGGGAACTTGAGAGAGAAAAGTCAATGATCCTTTGCTCTTGATCCCACAAAACGAGGTTAAATGTGCAGCATCCACATCGCTCTTGTGCTTACACTTTCTACTGTGAGTAATTAAATATAAAGTAAAAGTTATTGAATGAATATTAAGTTTTTTGGGTAGCTGAGTTGTTAGTTTTTTTAAAAAAAATTAAGGAAATCTATTTATTTACATTTAATTGTGGAAATATGGCAATGCTCCAGGAAGAATGTGAAATTAACCTACAGTTTCCCACCCAAAGATCCGTTGTTAGCCTTTTAATATGTACTCGCTGTCCCAGTTTTTTATTTATTGCCTATCACATCTAAATTCACCCATTTTTTACCTGCTCTGTGAAAATATGTAAGGGCCCTTTACATAGTTTTTCCTTACGTCGCCGGTGTAATATTTGGCTTTACTAACAGGTGGCACTGGAGGGATGTTACAGAAGGAAGGGCTTGTCCAGATGCTGGTGTGCTTGCTTGGAGGGCCCTCTTGGCTTCTCCAGTGTCTGGCTCTGCAACATCCCTGACTTCCCCAGCACCCAGCTCTACAATGCATGCGTTCTCTCCAGCCCCCAGGGTTTCTCCAGCACCAGCTCCTGCAGCTCCGAGGGCTTCCTCAGAGTCCCTCCTCCAGTGCCCACGCTTCTCCCAAGACATCTTCAGCTCACACAGCGGCCAACAGCTTCCCCAGCACCTCCCATCAAGCAGTTTTGTAGTAGAGTGTCTCCGGTGAGAAACATCTTATGAGCAGCTTTCCCCGGAACCCTAGGAGGTGTATTTCCAGCATGTCACAGAGGGCATACTTCCAGAAAGTTTCACCACCAGGAAGCACAGCACCTCTGCACCATCCAGTAAGCCCTGCTCTCTCTAGCCAGGGCTGAGCCTCAGTCCTGTGGGGTCGGGGAGAGACTTCTTTCTCAGCTCCAGAGTTAGTAGCTATTCCTTGTATCTGCTCTCTCTATTTTTTAGAGTTCACTTTACTTGTCACTGGCCATTCTTTCATTAAACTAATCCCCTGTCATAGTTAATTATTTTGTTAAAATTTTGATGCTCAAATTACACTGTTCTCTCTCCTGGTTGGAGCTAGAATAATAAATGATAAGTTATTGAATCTAATATTGGTGTGTGTATTATTGTTTCAATTTTAAAAAGAACCATAAGCCCCTCTTCACAACATTCTAGGAGTTTCTACATCATTACTTCAATTGCTGCACAGTAGCCCATATAGTTGTAGATACTTCTTTTTAAAATACATATATATCTTTATTGATTTTAGAGAGAGGAAGGGAGAGGGAGAGGGAGAGTTGAAACATCAATGATGAGAGAGTCATTGATCAGCTGCCTCCTGCACACCCCCTGCTGGGGATCGAGGCAAAACCCAGGCATGTGCCCTGACCGGGAATCGAACCTCAATCTCCTGGATCCTAGGTCGATGCTCAACTGCTGTTGTTTGTATGTATATGTGTCTGAGGTTTTCATTTTCCAAATACTAGGCAGTGCTCTGGTGAACATCCTTTGCTCATATTCATGATTTCCTTACAATTAACTAACATCCTTTGCTCATATCCATGATTTCCTTACAATTAAGTTAGTCATTTGGACATTTTAGTCAGAGGCAAATGATGCACTCACCAGGTAAAGCGCATCATATACTTCCAGGGGAATGTTGAACATATTACTTAGTGTTATAATGAAACATCAGGAAAAAGTGAGAAAATCATGGTTTTTATTGCCAAACTTTCATAGCAGGAATCTGAAAAATCCCTCGTGTAACACAAGAACTGAAGCTAGATTTGAGATTGAGCCGTTAAATATCAATTATCCTAAATCACTTCTAGCTGTTTTTCTGATTGAATGTCTTCCTTGTGTTTTACAATTGGGGAACCCACCTCATCAAAAGAATGGTAAGTGGGAAAGAAGTACATGATTCAGAATCTCTTGGTTGTTCTTGGAAGGGAGAGTGTTCTGAGAAAGCGGTGTTCACATGAACTTCTTATACAAATTGAGCCTGGCTGATTTCCTGGGCTTCCAGAAAAAGCACCCCTGTGGTTTCCGCTGGAAACCCCACACCACTGGTTCAGTTGTTGCTTTCTTGAGATTACTGCATCTCAGGTGTAAACAGTCTCAGACACTGAGCTAAATGTACCTGAACTGCTGAGGCTCTTTCAGGTTAGACCCAACTAGGGAAAGATCCTGATTGGTAGCCGTGGAAAACTCCCTCCCACCAGGAAGCACATGGGGACAATCCCTTCTAGAACCAGGCGTGCTCCTGAGAGTGCTCATCTTAATTCAGTGTTTGTTTCCGATTTGCTCGTAGATGTTTCCCAAATGAGCTGGTGGAAATATTAGTACTTAGTGAGCCATTTGTTGGTTTGCAAGAGAGGCTGTGCTAATCTCGGAACAAGACGTAACATATATTATGTATAATCACAACATAATTATAACAGCAGACATGTGGCATCATTGCTGTCACGATTACTATCATCTACAGCAAAATCACTTTCACTTATTGAGCACCTACTGTGTAGACAACATACCTCTTGTTCATGGATTAGTTTAGTTAGTACTCACAAAGCCCTTAAGAAGTAAGCACCAATGATATCCCCATTTTACAGTTAAAGACACTGAGGAAGAGAAAAGTTAAGAATTTGCCTATGATCACACAGTTATTCATCTGTGCAGCCAAATTAGACTGCCTGAGTCCAAGATCAGGTGAGTACAGTGGCCTAAGCACTATGCTTTACTGCTTCCCACATATTTAGGAGCTAAAATAAATTGAATAGTTGACCTTAAAGGGAATCTTCCTTCCCATTTAGGCAAGTCCTTTCAGCTTTGATTTCAATGGAGTCTCTGAGAGACTTAATGTATCATCTGGTATTATCAAATTAAATGACTGCATTTTCCTCCTTAACTCACCATTTTGAATTGAATTGCTTGCCTTTATCATATTTTATAGTGCTATGTGATTTAGCATAGCTATTATCAACTCTTTCCCACCTGATATCTCCATATATGACAAATGAACACATGCATGACATTTTCTCATGAGCCTCTCCAAAATTAATATGCGAATCTGCGAAGGCAAGAGTCTGTAGTTTTGTACAGTTTCTTCCAGGCCAGCTGTTGCTCCACACCTGTGTCTCCCATGTGTCCTAGAGACTGCAGTTAAGGACCTACAGTCTAGAGAAATTGAGAGAGAGATGTTGGCTTGAAAATATATCTTGAGCCCCTATAACGTGCAAAGAGCCAGATCGATGTGGTGGGCTTGTAGGGGATTTAAAAATAATAAGACACCCTAGGAGTGATAGGCATTGACATCATTGACAAATATCAATTTAATCACAAGGCAGTCAAGAGGGGCCAGCAGGGACTGTGAATGTGGCCCATTCTCAAGTTTCTTAATTGGAATTCTACTGTTTAAATGTGGGCCACTTCTGGAGAATTCTGTACCATGGAAGTTTTGCTCAGGGTTAAAAATTTTTTGGCAAACCAATCAAGGGGACAGGAGGTAATAACAGATGAAGCAGATAGTAAATCATAAAGTTGTGTCTAAAGAACAGGGAAGGCCAGTCCAATCTCCCAATCCCAAAATCTATTGATATGCCATAATATTATAGAATTGTTACAGTTGCACTTGCTGTTGATTTATTAGTAGGCAGCATGGCATAAAAATCAAAATAACTCAGGGTATTCAAAGCCACACTGTCTTTGAATTGTGGCTAAAATAACTACTCTAGGACTCTATACATTTTAATATTTAGTTTCTGCAACAAGTTGAACAGGATCACAAAATCACATGATGCTCAAGGGAACTCAGTAAATATTTAATGCACACCTTCATTCTAGAGATGAGGAAACTCCAGCTAAAATAAAAAAGATGATGTGATTCATACTCAACCAAAAAAATCTGTAAAGGAGTTGTAACCATAAATACCCGCTTGTCATACCTCCTAATTTTGTGATTCATCCACCTCGCCATCAATCAACAAATCTGATTTTTCAAATACAGAATATATTGGCTTGGCTTCACAGAGTAGAATTTTTTAAAAGTCAATGAAGGAACAAATAGTAGCAAAAATTAAATAAATCTGGCATTTAAAAAAAAATAACCAAAGTTATTCACATTGTTATTTTGAGCTCAGGGCAATAGACTGATACCACATTTAAATGGAAAGCATACTTATTCCATATTTATAAATCTTTAGATTTTGCATGTGTCATGAAAAATATGTTTTACAATAGTGAGCTCGATGAAATTAATTTTTATTCTGTGTCAAAAAGCTCCATGGTAGGCAATTAATGCACAACACACCAGCAATCGTTGCCCTTAGGGCTGCGTTGCCAGAAGAAATTACAGATCTCGAATACCATCACTATGCTGGCATTTGTTTTTTGTTTGTGTTGTCTAGGGAATATATAATCTTAGATTGAATATTTACCTGATGAACAGGCTAAAGGTGACTTCTGGTTTCTGCCCCCTTTAAATTTAGAACAAAGTATCTGGCTGTGAATATTAATATGTTGCTCATATACTAGGGCATCACTGCTCACTGTTTTCACTTCATGGCACACTTATAAAATATTTATATGCCACACTAGGGTAAAATGGAGAGCTAAATCGAGCTTGGGAAAAATTATATATCTTTCTTTATATTAAACAGTGATAATAAAAATAAAACAACTATAAGATAAATAAAATAAAAAATAAACAACTATAATAAACAACTATAATAAACAACTATAATAAACAACTATAATAAAAAGTAAAGTATTGGGGAAAATATTAAATACTTAATTTCTCAAATAATATTTTAAATTTTTTAAAGGGAAATTTGTGCTTGCTTCCAGAAATGTATTTTTTTTTCAATTAAATCTTATACTTTAAGTGGGGACTATAATTCTAACCGAGATGTTTTAATATCATCTTCCAATTTTTGGTAATCACCCTTGACAAGAAATGTTTAATCATTTTTACAACCATTCAAAAATTTACAAGTCGATCATTTTTTAAAGAACCTAGTTCCTTCTTGCTTTCACATGCAGGAAAAAAATCATTGAAATACCTTCTGACCGTATGTATGAGACTGAATGCAATCCAAGTGTGTTGTTGCTTTTATGAGTATGTCACAAAAATGATGGTGGGGGGCACAGGTGTGTTAAAGGCCCCGCGTCTACTAGGCAGATGTGAGGACAGAGATGCGGGGCAACTACCTAAAACCGCGCTGGCAGGCCCGCCCTGAACTTCCGCCCCTGGCCGGCTGCACCTCTGCCCTGGGACATGAGCTGTTTTGGTGACCCCGGCAGCCCCGAGGTCACTGTGAGCATCCGTGTGCTCTGCAGCTGGTTGGAGCAGAAGTTGATGCCCAGTTTGTTGAATGTTGAGCCAATTGTGGTGGATCCATGGGTGTGTGTGTTTGTGTGTTTGTTTTATTGTGCCTGCCTTCTGGGACCCCTTTTGACACCTCTTATCACTCTGTCTCTCTTGAGTTACCGTCCTGGGAAACAATGCGAATCGCTGCAGGGGTTCTGGGTGACCCAGGCTTCACCTGGCAGCCCCAAGGACCGAGGGGATCATTGTCACATGTCCCTCTTATAGATATTAGATTCACAACTGTGGACCTAGGCGGACGGGTCGGGCCCTTGTGCTTTAATATGAGACTTAAAACAGCCTTGCAGAAAATTGAAAGTAATACCGAAATGACAAACTTCTCTGTTTTACTTTCTTTATCTAGACTAACACTGCAGCCTCACAGGAGGTGAAAACAGACTTTTCATAATGAAAATACAAATTTATGTTTTGTCTTTGGTTTAAGATAATCAGCAGGAAGGTAACACACTTGGAACAAAAAGGGGTAATTCAAGTTTGCTGCTTTGCCTACGCCAGAGGGGCTTATGGAGAGAAACTGAGGCTGAATGAGTCCAAATAGACAAACTTTTTCTTTCCCTGTATTTTTTAACCTCTAATCACTTGACTTAGTTTTATGATTTGAATGATTTTGAACTGATTTAGACACAGCCATATTTAAATATAAGCCCCCAAAGTATTCTAAAGAGAGCAGCTTGTGTTGCCTTGATATGGAAATGACATTTTCGTTCTGTATCTACTTCAGCCTCTCCATTCATGTATTCATACTTGTATTCACGCAGTAACCCACTTACGTGTTCATTTATATATTCATGAAGCATTTGTTATTGCCGACTCCACACCTGGGTCTAGGTGTTGGGCTAGAAAGGTGAAAAAGGCGTTACCATTACCTTGAGGGCTCTCCCGACTTGTGGGGAGTCATGGAGAATAACACAATTATTGTGCAATGGTCATATGGAGAGAATATTGGGAGATAATTACCTCATTCTTTTTCGTTATGTATTTGAACATTTGTAGAACAAAGTTCCAAGATGGAACTTCGTCTAATCGAGAGGGTGCTTTTAAGGGCACAATTCTTGTCTTAATCACTTTCGTTTTATGTGTGTTTCATTAGATGCTTTGCATACAGCCAACTCTAGTTATTTCTCTTTATATATTTTCAGCTATTTCTTATGATCTCTCCTTATTTTCTCTTTCCCTAGAAGTATTGATTTTGTTTTTGTAAAGTGGTAACACTGCTTCAATTATTGGCAGTAAGATTGTGAAGATTAAAAGAAATAATGCATTTAAAAGCCTGAGTTTTAACAGCTTTTTGAGGTATAATTGGAATAATGTAAAATAAACTGCACGTAATTAAATGAATGTGATAAATTTTAACCTATGTATAAATCTATGAAACTTGTTACCACAAATATGCAACACTCACAAAAGTTTTCTCATGCATTTTTCTTGTTACTATAGATTCACTTATATTTTCTAAAATATTATTAAGGACTCATGCATTCAGTTATTGTCTGGCTTCTTTCGCTCAGCATAATTATTTTGAGATTTATTCGTGTTATTGCATGTATCAATAGTTGATTCCTTTTAACTGCTAAGTAGCAGTCCATTGTCTGGATGGTACCCCTTTGTTTATTCATTCACTTATTGATGGGAACTTGGCTTATTTCCAGTTATTTAAGCTATTGAAGTAAAGTTGCTACAAACATTTGAGTACAAGCCTCTGTGTGGGTGTATACTTTGATTTCTCTCAGGTAGATACATGGGAGATTATTGGTTGTATCATAAATAGGGGTATGCTTAACTTTTTTAAGAAATTGCCAAACTATTTTCAGAAGTGATTGTACCATTTTATATTTCCACCAGCTGTGTAGGAGAGTCTCAATTACCGTACACTCCCACCAGACTTTGTATAGTTAGCCTTTTCAATTTTTATCCATCTTAATATATATGTAGTGATCTCTTACTGAGGTTTTTTTGATTCATATTTCCTAATGACTAATGATTTTTATTATCTTTCCTCCATTATGACTTCTTTCTTGATTAAGTGTGTTTAAATCTTTTTCCATCTTTTAAGTTGTTTTCTTATTGTTGGGTTTTTGAGAATACTTTGTATACTCTAGAGACAAGTTATCTGTCAGATGTATGCTCTGAAGATATTTCTTCCAGGCTATGGATAATCTTTTCATTCTTTTAGCAATGCGTTTCGAAAAGCAGATTTTTTAATTTTATTTTATAAAGTCCAATTTATTTATTTATTTTTAATTTTATGGTTCACGTCTTATGTGTATTGTCTAGGAAATATTTGCCTAAACCAAGGTCCCAAGGCTTTCTCCTATGTTTTAATGGGTTTTATAGTTTTATGATTTACAATTAGGTCAATAATATATAGTTATTTTTTGTACTGTGTGAGGGATGGGTTAAAGTTTATTATTTTGCGTACGGAAATCCAGTTTTACCCGCACCATTGTTGGGAAGATTTTCTTTTCTCCATTGAATGGCCTTTGTCAAAAATCTGCTTCCAGTATTTGTGTGGGTCAATTTATAGATTCTATATTCTGCTTCCTTGGTGCATTGGTTTATTTTTATGCTAATACCACACTCTTTTAGTTACTGTCACTGTGTAGCAAATATTGAAGTCAGATAATAAAAATTATCTAACTTTGTTCTTTAAGGTTGCTTTTGGTGGGTAATAAGGTATTTCCATTTTTAATTGAGAAACCTCTATACTGCTTTCAACAGTAGCTGCACCAACCTGCATTCCCACCAACAGTGCACGAGGGTTCCCTTCTCTCCACATCCTCTGGAACACTTTTTATTTGTTGAGTTTTGATGGTAGCCATTCTGACAGGAGTGAGGAAACATCTCATTGTGATTTTAATTTGCATTTCCCTTGTGATTAGTGACATCTAGCACCTTTTCATATGTGTTGGCCATCTGTATGTTTTCTTTGGAGAAGTGTCTATTCAGGTCCTTTACCCGATTTTCAATTGGATTGTTTGTTTTTTTTGCTGTTGAGTTGTATCAGTTCTTTATAAATTTTGGATATCAACACTTTATCAGATGTATCATTGGCGAATATGTTCTCCCATTCAGTATGTTGTCTTTTTGTTTTGTTGATGGTTTCTTTTGCGGTGCAAATCTTTTTAGTTTGATATAGTCCCATTTGTTTATTTTTTCTTTTGTCTCACTTGCCTGAGAAGATATATGATAAAAAACACTGAAGGGAGAAATGTCAGAGATTTTACTGCCTGTGTTTTCTTCTAAGATTCTTATGGTTTTAAGTCTTACATTTAAGTCCTCAATCCATTTGAGTTTATTCTTGTATATGGTGTAAGAAGGTGGTCTAGTTTCATTTTTTGCATGTATCTGTCCAATTTTCCCAACACCATTTATTGAATAGACCATCTTTACCCCATTGTATATTTTTGTCTCCTTTGTCAAATATTAATTGACCATATAGTTGTGGGTTTATTTCTGAACTCCCTATTCTGTTTTATTGATCTATGTGTCTATATGCCAGTACCATGCTGTTTTGATTACTATAGCCTTGTTCTTCTTTCTCATGACTTCCGTGGCTGTTCAGGGTCTTCTGTAGTTCCATATAAATTTTTGGATTATTTGTTCTAGTTCTGTGAAAAATGCCATTGGTATTTTGATAGGAATTGTATTGAACCTATAGATTGCTCTGGGTAATATGGATGTTTTAATGATGTTAATTCTTTCTATTCATGAGCATGGCATATGCTTCCACTTATTTGTATCTTCAGTTCTCTTCAGTGTCATAATTTTTGAGTATAGGCATTTTGTTTTGTTTTACCACCTTGGTTTAAATTTATTCCTAGGTATTCTTTTGTCTGTAATTGTAAATGGTACTGTTATCTTAGTTTTCCTTTCTGATAGTTCATTATTGGTGCATAAAAAAACAACCAATTTCTAGATATTTATTGTGTATCCTGCTACTTTACTGAATTTATTTATCAGTTCTAATAGTTTTTTTGGCACAGTCTTTAGGGTTCTCTATTTCCAGTATCACGTCATCTGCAAATAATGACAGTTTTACTTCCTCCTTTCCAATTTGGACGCCTTTTGTTTCTTCTTCTTGTCTGATTGCTGTGGCTAGGACCTCCAGTGCTATGTGGAATCAGACTGGTGAAAGCGGACATCCTTGTCTTGTTCCTAGTCTTAAGGAAAATGCTTTTAGTTTTTACCCATTGAGTATGATATTAGCTGTATATTTATCATATATGGCCTTTATTTTGTTGAGATATGTACCCTCTACTCCTACTTTGCTGAAAGTTTTTGTCATAAATGGCTGCTAGATTTTTTCTGTATCTATTGATATGATCATATAATTTTCATTTTCATTTTGTTTCCATGGTATATCGCATTAAATAATTTGCAGGTATAATACCAACCTAATGTCCCAGAAATAAATCCCACTTCATCACAGAATGTGATCTTTTTAATGTATTGCTGAATTCAGTTTCCTAATATTTTGTTGGGAATTTTAATATCTATGTTCATCAGGGATATTGGCCTATAATTTTCCTTCTTTGTACTTTCTATCTGATTTTGGAATTAAGATAATGCTGGCCTAATAATGTGAGCTTGGGAGTCTTCACTTTGGGTATAATTTTCACTTTTTTTTTTCCTAGTCTCTTAATGTGAAACCTGAGGTAATTGATTTGAGATCTTTCTTCTTTTTCCAATATAGGCATTTACTGCTATAAATTTCCTCTTAAGTACTGCTTTAGTGGCATTTCACAAATACTGATGACTTTTGTTTTTATTGAAACTTAATTCAAAATAGTTTTTAATTCCCCTTTTGATTTCTTCTTTTGCTCATCAGTTATTTAAAAGTATGTTAAAATTTACAAGCATTTGGAGGTTTTCCTAGAGACCTTTCTGTTATTGATTTCTCATTTGTAGAACTTGAATCATTTCTTGAGGCTTATTTTGTGTTGTTTTTATTGTGTGTTTTTTTGTGGCACAGAATATGATCTATATTGACAAATGTTCCGTGTGTGTATTATCCGCTATTGTTGGGCGAAGAGCTATTTAGGTCTTGTTAGTTGATAAATGTTAATTGGGTTAAGTTAGTTGATAGTGTTATAAAAATCTAATACATCCTTACTGATTTTTCTTTCTTTTTATTCTTTTGACTATTTTGCTTCGTGTCTTTTGTAGCTCTATGGGTTTGTTTTGTTTTGTTTTGTTTGTGCATTAGATATTTAGGACTATTATGTCCGCTTGATAAATTGATCCCTTTATCATTATGAAATGATCATTTTTTAGCCCTGGGAAATTTCTGTGCTCTGAAATCCACTTTGGCTGAAAACCCCTCAACTTTCTTTATTAATGATTATTAATGTCATTAGGTTTAATACCTTGCCAAGTGCTTTCTATTGCTCCAGTCTGTTTTATATCTTAGATTTCAGATATTCTTGTGCTTTTTTCTGGGGTCACTATTAGTGTAGGGCTAAGTATTCCACCCAACTGAGGCACGTTCCTCTGAGTTATGTACCCAGTATCCCATGAATTATGTGGTTTTCTAGCCTGGGTAGTGGGAATTGGCACTATTCTACCCTGTGTGTACCAGGCTCTGTTACCACTAATCCTTCACTGTTCTTTTCCTGCTTTCTAATGATTTCTTCACAGGTCTGGTCTAATCAATACTCTGCTAAACATACGAGGAGGCCCCTTTGAAGATCACTCCTTTCTAGTTTTCTATCAGCTAAGCAGCCTTATCTCTCCCCGCCTCAGCTCTGTTTCTTTAACTCAAGGAGACTGCCAGTCATCATTTTATTTCCCCTCCCTGCTCTGTGGTCTGAAAATCCTACCAACTCATTCAGCTGGGGCAATCATTGGTCTCACCACATTTGTTTAATATCTCTTAGGAATCACTGACCTTCATTGCCCGATACTCAGTTTCTTGAAAATTTGCTTCATACATCTTACCCGGTTTTCTTTCTTTGTTCTTTCTCTCTGTCTCTCTCGCTGTCTCTCCCTCTACTTCCTTTTTTTAATGTTTTGAATAGGAGGGTGAATCAAGTCCTCATCACGTATTCCAGTATTCCATCTTAGCTAGAATTAGGAGTAGTGAGCATGCAGAATTGAATTAATGGCACCATATGACGTTCCTTCCTCTATTGCTCTGTTACCACATTCTCATGGTTAAAATGAAGTTTCACGGTTCCCTGTGGATTTCCTCAGTGCAGTCATGATGCAAAATTCCAATGACAATGGATAATAGGCTGCACAATACACCATCTGTTCTTAATGAAATAAAGAAGATTCACATTTCTACCCTGTATTAGTGAGGGTAATGAGAGCTGGTATAACAACAAATCTTTATTTGTTAGTGACTTAACATAAACAACAGAGGTTTGTCTCTTGTTCACATAGAAATCCAATATGGTGTTTCCGATTTGCTGATGACGTTTCTCCATGCAGTGAATTAGGGACCTGGCTTCTTCTATGTCCTGACTCTGCCATTTCCTAGAGGGCCTCAGAGCCTTTAGAATACAGCTGGAAAACAGAGGAGAAGAGGGTCTATAAGGCTCTGTTCTCAATCACCTCAACCCCAAAGTGACATTCATTGACCTCAGCTTACCTTTCATTAGCAAGATCTAGACGTGGGAGGTGCTGAAACAAGCAGCCCTGGCAAGCCAGCATCTAGCTACAACTTTACACAGTGGAAAGAAGCAGGCTCTTTGCTAAATTGCTCACCATCTCTTGACAAACACAAGGAACTTTGTGACCTTTTATTTCCTTCTAAGATGTTTGCTTCATTTTTTCCCCCACCTCTCCAACTCTGATCACGGACAGCAGCCTAAATATCTGTTTTGTGTTTCATCCGCTCAGGCTGTCCAGGGAGCCTGCTTCTTTTGCACACTGGGAGTCTTCCCATAGCACATTCCCCACATTTGAATCACAGCCATGCCTTCCACATCACCAGGTTACTGCTGAATAATCTCAGAAATGTGGCGTTCACATGAAAGGAAAAGATTATTAGCTTCCAAGATGTTTGTGGGCCAGAACTGCTCTGCTCACTACTCCTAACCTATTAACCTACACCTAACTAAGTGGGTTGGTGCCTGTTGGAGTTCTTCAGGCTTTGTGGACTACACCTTGGTTGTGAGGCCTAAATGAGGTATTTATTTATATATGTATTTTAAAGATATTTTTTGTTTGTTTTTGGTTTTTGTTTTGTTTTTAGAGAGAAAAGAAAAGAGAGTGAGAGAGAGAGAAACATAGATGTGAGAGCAAAACATCATCCGGCTGCCTCTTGCTTGCCCCCCACTGGGGATGGGAGCCTACAACCTGGGCATGTGCCCTGACTGGGAGTCCAGCCAGCAGCCCTTGGCGCACAGGGTGATGCCCCACCAACTGAGCCACACTGGCCAGAGCTAAAGGAGATATTTATTGTAAAGTGCTAAGCATGGTGTCAGGCAATATAAAAAGCAATCCATATTGAGACTCTCATTATTATTAATTAAAGATAGGATATCAAGCAAAATTGAAGTATGCTTCTTGTGGAGGGTGATGATACTTTGAAAAATTTAAACCTGTGTTATTTTCTGCAACTACCTTTCTGGTAAGGTTTCAATGTGCGCTTGCTGCCTGGTTCTTCAAGAGAATGGGTATTTCTCCGTATCACATCGGCATCAGCTAAATAAGGTCTGAATACTTGTAACTGCATTTCACCACCCTGTAAGAGGCAGCGATGAATATTAATCAAGGGCTTTGGTTCTAAACTCAGAGTTCAAATTCTAGCTCCAGTGCTTACTGCCTGAGCAACCTGCTTCCGACCTGTGGATTTTAGCCAGTGGCAGTCCTCCACCGGGCCATTATGAGGAATAACATACATACTAAAGATTTAGCAGGAGAAGTGGCATGTAGTAAATACCTAATGCATGTTATTATAATCAGCATGATTATAAAGAGGCAGTATAATAGACAGAATATCAGCATGGAGATCGGATGACTTAAATTTACATACATAGTCTTTTTCTTTTTGCTTTTAATCACGATCAACCTCAGTCTCCTCATCTATAAAATGGGGCCGGTAATATTCTCTTCACAGGCTTGATATAATGCTTTTAAGTGTGTGAACATACAAAGAACCTTGTCTAGAGCTTGTAAAATTGCCCAGAATATATTAAAATTATGTCCTTTCATTGATAGTATCTATGGCTCTAGGCTAATTGACCTTCCTCTTAATTAAATTATGCCTTCTCCTTGGCCTACTATAGTTAATACTTAAAAAACAAACCTTCAAGCAGCTGTAACTAGTAGTACTGCATGTATTATTGTTATTTAAGAATAGAATGACATCTTTTTCCTCAAGGATTTGGCCACTGGAATTATGCAAGAAGACCATTGCTGGATTTATTTGTTTGTTTGTTTGGTTTCTTTATTATTGAGACCATTACAGATGTCCCCCTTTTAGCCCACTGGTCCCCTCTACCCTGCATCCATCCCACCCCCAGGCCCTCCCCACACCAGTGTCCGGGTCCATGGGCCATACCCATAAACATACAAATTCCCTGATTAATCTCTCCCCACCCACACAGCCCTCCCAGCCCCATTGCTGGATTTTTGTGGTGACATTTCTGAAACACATGAGATGACATGGATTGCTCTCATTAATATCTATGATTTTATCAGTCCCACCCCAGGTTTATTTTAAGATCATTACTAAAGACTAATTCCATTTGGAAATTTAATACTCTGCTAGAGGATCTCTCACTACAAAAGTTTAGAATAGCATAAAAATAAATTTATAAACAAATCAAACTAGCCTATGCCATGGAACAGGGTATTCCCAGGCAGGCCAAGTCTGAGGTCTGCAGTCAGCAAGGGCTCTAGTGTGTAAACAGTGTCTACCCTGAGTATTGGTGGGGGAGGGAGGAGGGTGCCCCTGTTAACCCTCCTCTATTCTGTGGTGGTTCCTAATTCAGATGAGATCATTGCATCATTACAGAGGAGCCCTGCTACCCTCACATCTTTTTTCTCTGAAACTTGGAACAAACTCAGGCACCATAAGAATTTTTTTTTTTTTTTTTTTAACAAGGAAGAAACCTGGGGCTTTCTCTAGTATCTCTCACCCTTTCTTTCCCTGTGGATGCTCTATCTTACATCACTCCTCCTATTCTAAGAATCCTTCAGGGATACCAACTTTATCTAAGAGGTTGCCTGTTCAGTACTGTCCACATAGATCTCTCTTCTCTCTGAACTCCTTGAAACGATGTTCATATCTTTCAGTTAAGTGTTAAATCACAGAATTTCTTTCATATTATTTAAGGATGTTACTATGATTGGTCGAGTAGCGTAGGGGGCAGGGAATGCTATTTGAAGGGAGAGGCTAATTCTTGAAGGCAGGCATTGATTATATAATTACAACTTGCAACTCTGTGGTACTGAACACATTGGCTAAGTAAATACAAATTCAATTAGAGTGACATGCAATGATGGCTTTATAAAAGTGCTGTTGAGAATAACATCAAGTTTGCATCCAACCCAATATCTAAAAATAGCTAGATGATTAACTTTCCCTTTACATGTACCCATATAGTGTAAGAGTTTGCTCACTAGAATTTTATTTCCCATGGAAGGGCGTTCCAGATGCCTTAAGTGACACTATGAGCATCTTTTTAGTGTAACCTTTGGACCCTGGTATTATATTTTGGGACTGCCACCATGTGCCACCCTAGAACTTTTCATAAAATCTCACTCTTGCTTTTATTTCACGAGCTGTTTCCATTTAGTTAATCTCTCAGCTGCAGGAATATTTCTCAGGACTCAGAGCTCTCCATCCCAGTTAAGGTGCCTAACCTGCCAGCTTTCTGAGGACAGTGAGCTCAGAATGTAGCTGGATGGTGGCGGAAGCCCAATGTGATGTGTGACATCTCTTCATTCCAAAATGGGTGTTCCCTGAGGGTTGCACCTGCATAGGCATAAAAGTCCCCCTCTGTACTTGCATTGCCAACACTGACCATAAAATACAACTGTTATTCTTTGGTGTCCCAAAGGCAGAACATCTTGCATAGGATATTTTTAAGTGTAGATTTTTAAAAAAATATGTTTTTATTGATTTCAGAGAGAGGAAGGGAGAGGGAGAGAAAGGTTAATGATGAGAGAGTCATTGATCAGCTGCCTCCTGCATGCCCCCTACTGGGGAGCAAGCCCGCAACCCGGGCATGTGCCCTGACCGTGACCTCCTGGTTCATAGGTCAGTGCTCAACCACTGAGCCACGCCAGCCAGGCAGTGTAGTTTGTTTGCTTGTTTTGTTTTGTTTAAATATATCTTTATTGATTTCAGAGAGAGGAAAAGAGGGGGAGAGAGAGAGATAGAAACATCAATGATGTGAGAGTCATTGATCGGCTGCCTCCTGCATGCCCCTGACTGGGGATCGAGCCCGCAGCCCGGGCATGTGCCCTGACCGGGAATCGAACCCCAATCGCCTGGATCTTACATCATCGCGATGCTCAACCACTGAGCCACGCCCAGCCAGGCTGTAGTTTGTTTTTTTACTGGTTTCTGAGTGTGTCTCAAGTCATTGTTTCCTGCCAATCTCACCCCCACCCCATTCCTGCTCCCATCTCCCACCTGCATAGCAGGGCAGGATAAGTGGACACCTTTCCTCACATTCACCATCGATCCATCCCCTTTTGCTCTGTCCTCAAAGATCTGACTTGACAGGAAAGGAGATTTATTTCTAGATACTTACCAGCACATGGGAGACTATCAGTGCTTCATCCATTCATTGAATGTGCTAAGCATTGAGGAAACACTGCACAAAAGGGGCACAGTCTCTCTGCATGCAGCTGACAATGCAGAGAGGAAGGCGGACATTTGGCAAACAGGTATGCCACCCATTAGAAAACACACTGCATGCATTTTATAAACGTAAAGCGTTCTGATGGGACATAGGGCGAGGAAGAAGAGCTCCTCTTGTTTGGAAGCAGGTGATTGAGGGATAACAGGTCACTTATATCATTTTATTGAGGTATACCATATACAATACATTGTACATATTTAAAGTATATTAAATTATATGACTTTTGATATATGTACACACCCATGAAACCATCATCACAATCACACCACCAAATTGTTATCGTGCTTAATGTTTTCTCATGCCCCTTTGCAATTCCTCCATCCCTCTGTGTCTTATTACATATTAGTTTACATTTTCTAGAATTTTATAAAAATGGCAGCATGTGCCCTTTTGTCTGGCCTGGCTTGTTTTACTCGGCATAATGATTTCGAGATCCATCCATATTAACTCATGTATCAGTAGCTGCTCCATGCATTTATTTACTTATTTATTTCTTGCTGAATAGTATTCCACTGTAAGGATTTATTTGTCACCTGCTGATGGATTATTGCCAGTCTTGTCTATGATCTGTAAACTGCTGTGAATACTTGTCTGTTAAATCTTTGTGTGGACGTTATACTTTCATTTCCTGTGGGTAATTCCCTGGGAGTGGAACTGCTGGCACATGGTATCAGGACTTTTGACTGATGCAGGAGAACAGCACAAGAAGTCAGAGCGTGCATAGAAATGAGTCTCTGAAGGAGAAGAGTTGGGACATCTGTTGGTCCCTTGCCAGCTGGCTGTCTAGTTCAAAGGTACCTGATATTTGGCAGGTTTTAGTTTTAGTTTTTGATGTTTACTTTCAAATATGGTCCCCTGTCAGTATTCTTTAGTTCAGTAAATGGCATCATCATTTTCGTAGTTGGCAACACTTAAAGCCAGCCTTGACACTTGCCCCCTTGTCACCTCTTTAATGCCTACAGTTTCCCCTCATGAAAACCTCTACCATTTGCACTAACAATGCCCAAGTATAGGTCACTGCCATCTCTCCCCTGGACCACTGGTCCCCCATCCCTTAACTTGCTCTCTTCACCCATTATCTGCAGTTAAGACAATATGACCTTCAAAAATGTAAACCTGAGTGTTTCACTCTACAGACTGAACCTTTTAATGCCTCCCATAATAGTGGAATAAAGCCTAAAGTGTATACCTTGGTTTTGCATGCCTGCAGAGCCGTGTCTCTGTTTAATGCACACTCTAGCATTATGACTCCATATTATTTTATCCCCTATTCCATTTTATATTTCACTCATAATGAGCTTTTATTGAGGTAATCAGACTTGCCAAGTGCTTTCTCACCTCTTGACTTTTACACTCTCAGTGTCCCTGTCTTCACATTTATTTGTCAACTCACTTTTTTAAAATATTATTTTTATTGGTTTCAGAAAGAGAGGAAGGGAGAGGGAGAGAGAGAGAGAAACATCAATGATGAGAGTCATTGATCAGCTGCCTCCTGCACGCCCTCTGCTTGGAACCGAGCTCGAAACCCGGCCATGTGCCCAGACTGGGAATCAAACTGTGTTTTCCTGAATCATAGGTCGATGCTCAACTGCTGAGCCATACCTGCCAGGCTATTTGTCAGCTCTTACCTAATCAACTTAAATATCATTTTTCCTGGAAATGGTCACATCTAGGTAAAGTAACTTTTCAGCCTGATACTCCATACCAATCTTAAGTTATTACCATGGTCAAGATTCTGGTTAACATCTCTAATTACAGGTAGGGCCTATCTTACTTATCCTTGCACCCCTAATACTTACCTTAGCATGGTAGCCCATCTTGAACACATTCAAATTGAATACACAGCTATGACAGTGACCTAGACCTTATATAACAGATGCCTGACAAATATTTCAGAAAAGAAGCTGAGATAAATTCAAGAAGTGTTTACCAATAACCAATATGGGTGTCACCAATTTCATACACTAAAATCCATGCTGTTGCTTATAACAGAGTCCCTCTGGCTCTCATTTAAAATCATTTTATACTTAACATTATATAGTTCTAGTAAATTCAGGTGCCATGTTTTGTTTTGTTTTGTTTTTTAATATGTTTTTATTGATTTTTTTTTTAGAGAGAGAGGAAGGGAGAGCGAGAGAGAGAAACATTGATGTGAAAAACATCGATCAGCTGCCTCCCGCATGCCTTCTACTGGGCACTGAGCCCACAACCCAGGCAGGTGCCCTGACCAGGAATTGAACTGGTTACCTTTGGGTGTATGGGGCAATGCTCAACCATCTGAGCCACACTGGCCAGGGTCAGGGGCCATGTTTTTATAGCAGAGTACATAAGAAGCAGAAAATCCAGTGGTTGAAGAAAAAAATCAGTGTAGATATGTGTAGGCACACACACCACAGCAAAGAGTGAAGATACTGATACATATGAAATTATAATTCAAAACCTCAGTAATCTAGGATAATTTTGTCCAGGTCATAGAACCTTATCGTATTATTTGATTAAAGTAGAGCAATTTTTTTTCAAACATGGGGACAAAATTGCTAATTAAATACTAATATGATGAGGCTATTAATATTAATAGGTATCCTTGATTGTGTTCTATGTGCTAGAATTAAAGCTAAGCTCTTCCTATGAATTAGATCTTTAAATTCTAGTAATCACCCTATAAAGTAGGTATGGGTATATTTTACAGAAAAGAAAAGGAAAGCTAAGAAGTTTTATAACTTCGCCTTGGTTACATAGCTTTTGACTCTAGCCTGCTTAGTCTAAGTAATCAAGAAAAGATTAAATTATGTTATTTTATCCTGTTTAAAGAAATAGTACATTTTAAAAGAATTCCATTAAAGCCAGATATAATTCTTTAAATTTTGGATTCTCTAGGGAGATGTTGAGTGGTCTAAAATAGTACTTAAGGTAGAAACATTTATTTCCCAATCATACCAAGTAAATGAAGTTTTTCTGTAAATGATTTCCAATGATTACATTACACTTCATGATTACCTGTGAGACTATGAAAAGATTCTAGCAAACAGTGCTTCCTGAAAAGTGGCAAGATGCTTTGCCAAAGTGACTCTGTTAGTTGAGTGTCATCCTATGCACCAAAAGGTTGCGGGTTCAATTCCAGGTCAGGGCACGTGCCTGAATTGTGGGTTTGATCCTTGGTTGGGATGCATATGGAAGGCAACTGATGGATATTTCTCTCTCCCTCTCTCTAAGCTTGTCCTTGAGTGAGTATTAAAAACAAACAAACAAACAAAACCTACCATTTCCAAGAACCCAGCAAGAATTTAGGCAATTGCATTAAAATTACAGACAAGCCCAGCTTAAAAAAAAAAAAAAGTGGCAGGAGCGTGCTGCTAATACTAGACAACGTGTTATCCCATATGCGCTCATTAAGGGGCCTGGTTATCACCTCTAATTGCAAAGAACATATATCCGTCAAACGAGTCCATAGTTTTTTAATAAGTAGTAGTAGGATTATAAATAGAACCTATTACTAGACCCATTCACAATCCATTTGTCTTTATGACTCTATGCATTATGGAGCATCAGCCCATGATCATACCCCATCAACGCTCATCTTCCTTATGGCAACTTTAAAACCTGGTGCCTGTACGGGGGGGGGGTTAATTTTTTTTCATACTTGTGAGTGATAGACTCCTACATTCCTAAACGCATCTTGCTTGAAGTAATTAATTCTAGCTTTGCATTAGTCAGGCGCGGACTCCACGGCTCTCTTAAGGAGTGCTTAGCTCCAGGCAGTGACTCAAGGTCAGCCTTCCCCCAATCCGCTCCCTGACTTTCTCTGACCTCTTTTTGTTGGCTGATTCCCAATCTCCCCACTTTTTGATATATTTCCCTCTCCTGGATTTAAGAAATGCCCGAAGAATCCCTGTGGTCCCGGTGTAGGCTGCCCCACCCTGAGCCATGACCTCACCGGCAGCATTTTGGAAGCCTGAGAAGCATGGTGTACAATCAACACTCCACCAACACAAGTCATCCTCTCTCGGCATCTCCTCCATTCTCACATCTCCCTCCAAAAGAAGCAGACCTAACTTCCTCATGCCTTTGCTCCTTCGTTTTACTCCGTAACTACCAAAGTCCAAGCATTCCAGGATCTTTAAATACCCAGATTTTATCTCCAGAGCCCTTTACATCTCTTAAACTCACATTTCTCCCATCTCTCTTCAATCCCTCATTTCCCAAATACTTTCTAGGTATCCTCTGGAACATATAATCAGCTACTACCAAAATTCCAATCTTCAATATCGTCTCTTACTGTTTCCTTCATCTTCCGGCTTAAATAAATAATACTGATACAAAATAATATTGAGTGTAAACTGTAATTGATAAGTAAAATTAAAATAAACTTAAAAACAACAACGGACTTCCCTGCTGATGCACAGCTTTCCTTACCGCCCGCTAAGAGAACCCTTCCTCCTCCGCCCTACCTCCCCTAGGGCTTTGAGAGTACACTAGGTTGTCATCCTCCTTCCCCCTCGTTGCTCTTTCTAAGACATTTCTTCTAATTCAAAAAACTCAGCTTGCTTGAAGCAATGTCAACAACTGTACTACCCTGGTTGTCCTAATCGTCTGTTAAGTCGCATTCATTCCCTGAATATTTTTGCTTGCAGCCTTCTGCCTGTCACCATTCCTGTTACTGTTTTTGGAATTTCAGAATTCACATGGATCACCTGCCCAAATCCCATTCTCTCAGTTCCTCGGACTCTGCACACTTGGCGATCTCCTCTTCCACCCAGCTTCAGTGTCTCATACCTTTGGACACATCCTAGAACTTATCACCATCAATAAGTTGGTGGTGATTTCCCAAACCTCAGTTGCTAGCATCTCACGTTCCCACAGCCACCCGCTATCTTTCAGTACCACACAAATACTCGCACTCTTTCAATTTGCTGACCCCTTTCAGACCTCTGAGAACCCCCGTTGAGGCCAGCTGCTCCTTACCGGTTTAATCGCTGCCGTCCTTGTCATAACCATTGCCTTGCTTCTGCCTTCAAGCCCTTTGCCCCTTTCCATCTGTCCTGCTTTCCTTGCAACCCTACTCTAACTCTTCTCCCGCTCGATCCCTGAGGCTAAAGAGTAGAATGTGCCTTGTGAAAAATGCGCAAGTGTTCCCACTGGTCTCACAGCACTGTCTCAGTGGACAATGGACACGACAAGGTTCAGTTAGCACAAGTAATCTGACTAGGGTCACGGAACTAGTGGGATCAAGATCGGGCTTTAAACCCAGAACTAACTAGGATTCTTGCTCCTAGTCACTGCGCCACAGCGGCATGGATGACATCCCCCAAGTCGTGGAGGGGGGAGTTCAGACTTCATCAAGAAGACAAACAAACCAATAAAAAATAAAGTGGAGAGGATTTCTTCCTTTAAAAAAAAAAATGCTGTAATCACTTTACTTTTAAAATTTAAGCTGCTTCCTCGTCTCCAGCTATTATCAATCATGAAGTGCTCGTGAGGAAGCATACTTCAAGGTTAAACGCAGGGGAAGCTTCCTTCAGCCCTGGGAAGCTGCCAGAGGACCCAGTTCACTTCGTTCTTCCGCAATGTGCAATTGCAGCTTTTTATAAATAAGATTAAAAAGACTCTCGATCATCTCGGGGAGCCCTTATTTTCTTTGGAGATACTTTTCGGGTGGCTAGTGTTCTGCAAAGTGGGCATACCTGCTGCCTCAGCATAAACACGAAGCTCTGCAGTTTTGCTAGGAGAGAAGCAAATTATTTGCCAAAATGGGGCCATGTAGAAAACTCAAGAGTTGGAGGCACTTAAGAATGTTCATGGGCTGATAGTTCTGTTTTCTTGAGCTCAACAACCTCACAATACCTACTTTATAATTGAAAACAGCATCTGCGCAATAGCACTGCCGGGATCCAGATGTTCTGGAGCTGTAACATGACAGGGCTGTGTGGGTGGACCACTGCACACGAAATACACCCCTGGAGAGGAATAAAAGTGGTGATCCTAATGCTAAACGGCATCCATGAGCATTTTAGCATTTCTGTAGTCAGGGGATAGCTTAACAATTGATGCAGGTCATAGTGTAATTGATAGTGTTTTTTCCTTTCTTTTATAAAAGAATGGTGTGGTTTACATGGATGATACCCTAACTTGGATGAAATAAACACTAACATTAAGGGTAGTCTCAGTATGAATAAGAAAATATAAGCTTATTTTTTTAATTTCCATTGGGCACCTCAGATTTTGCTAAGCTGAAATTCTATTGGAGTTTTCTCTACAGACTTTTTTTTTTGGACTTTTCAGTGCTTCATTTCACCACTTCTGCAAAAGACCATCTGCATTTACTACCTGCATGTCCTCACTACTGACTCACAGCGTCACCTCCACCTCCTTATGCTGTGCTTAAGTGAAGCTGGTCTTTTCAAGGTCAATAATAGCCTCTTAAATTTCATTTTTAAAATTTTATTTTTTATTAAGGTATAATTGACATACAATATATATTAGTTTTAGGAGTACAACATAATAATTTCATATTTGTATATATTGTGAAATATGGAAGAAAGAGCTTCTTAATCAGCAAATTTAAAAGCCTCTTTACATGCCTGGTGGGGTGGCTCAGCGGTTGAGCACCAGCCTATGATCCAAGAGATCGGGGTTCGATTCCCAGTCAGGGCACATGCCCGGGTTGCGGGCTCGATCCCCAGTCGGGGGCGTGCAGGAGGCTCTCTCATCATTGATGTTTCTCTCTCTCTCTCCCTTCCCCTTCCTTTCTCTGAAATCAATAAAGATATATTTAAAAAAAGAAAGGCTCTTGAAAGCTTTTGACACTCCTAAGCATTCACCTCCTCTTCAGCCTTCGCCTCGCCCCCTATGTGATTCTCCCGTTTCCCCTCCGTTCCTGGTGCCTCCTGTGGGGACCCCACTCCCCCACACCCCTCCACAATATAGCCGTCCTAAGATCCAGTCTTCAGCTCGCTCTCCGAGTAAACCCGCGCCTCTCCCTCCCCTGTAGCCTCACTGAAGATTGGTTCCTGCCACTTCCTTCCCTTGGTCTCTGGTCTGTCTGCCAACCGTTCTCAGCCTTGGCTTTTACATCAGCTGACAAACCCATCACGCTTCTCTACCAGCTGCCCTCCGGACTGCTCGGTGCCGCGTTCAGCACCTCGGTGTGGGTTTTGTGACCCCCTTTCTCCCTCCCTGACTTCATGGCAGCTTATTCACTGGGTGCCCCTGGGTGCTTTCTCCCAAATGCCTATTTGACCTGGCCTTCACTTTCTGCTCTAATTGTCACCTCTCTGGCCCAAATCGGTGCTTCTGACCAATTCACCCTCAGGGAAATCTGGGTACCAGAGAAGGAGCGCGAGGCCCCTTCCCCTCCCCCCTACCAGCCAGCCGGGGCACTCCTGGAGGCAGGGCCCAGCTCCGGGTCTGGCACGTAGGAGTTAGTGCCGTTGGTCTAGTTGAACCGAATTGTGGCACGCCCGCCCACAAAGGGGAAGGGCACTGGGCGACAGGAGGGGGGCGATGGTGTTGCGGGAGGGACAAGAAGTCTGGAGGGACAGCTGGTGCGAAAGAGCCGTGATGAGCTTGATCTCGGGTGCAGAGGGAGCCTTGAGTCAGAGAAGGGGTGGGCCCCTTCCCCTTGCCTTCTCAACGCTGCTAACGCCACTTTCTTTGTAATTTTCTAGATGCCAAACGTGATTGTGTAAAAATGTCAGCGTCTTTGTGTTTCAAGCCCTATCAGGTTTTTAGCCAACTTTAAAAAACTTTTAAGAACAATTTATGAAAAGAACTCCATATTTGCAGTCAAAGATGTGAGGTTTCGCTGTCAATCACAAGCTAGATTTTTAATTTAATTTTTTTCAGCTTTATGGAGCTATAATGGACAAAGAAAAATTGTATGTACTTAAGACGTACAACATGGTGTTTTGCCTACATATACGTTGTGAAATTAGTACCGCAATCAAGCTAATTAACATATCGCCTCACAGTTCCCTTTCTTTTTCAGTAGTGAGAATGCTTATGATCTACTGTCAGCAAATTTCAAGTAGACAACATTTTATTAGCTATAGTCACCATGCTGTACATTAGGTTTCCAGACCTTTTTCATCTTTTTTTTTTTTTTTTTTTAACCCTCCCCTGAGGATATTTTTTCCATTGCTTTTCAGAGAGTGGAAGGGAGGGGGGGAGAGAGAGATCAATGTGAGAGAGACATCGATTGATTGCCTCCTGCGTGTTCCCCGATGGGATCGAACCTGCAGCCGAGTTATGTGCTGGAATCGAACCTGGGACCCTTAAGTCTGCAGGCTGATGCTCTGACCACTGCACAAACCTGCTCGGGTTATTCATCGTATAACTCAGAGTTTGTAGTCTTCGGCCAACATCTTCTTATTTTCCCCACCCCTCCGCTCCTGGTAACATCTATTATTTCTGTTTTTATGAAGGTCTGGGTCAGGGGGCAGGGGCGGGGTGGAAGGGGTCAATGGGGGGAAAATGGGGACATCTGTAACACTTTCAACAATAAAGATAAATTTTTAAAAAAGAGTTTAACTTTTTTAGGTTGCAAATATAAGCGAGATCATGCAGCATTTGCCTTTCTCTGTCCGGCTTATTTCACTTAGAATTATGTTCTTCAGGCTCATCCATGTTACTGCCTGTGAACAGCTGCTTTTCGTTGCTTTCTGGGGCACTAAGTTGTGCTTGTGTCAGTCCAAGGGGCTGCTGCTGAGGGACTGAAATGAGAAGGGAGTGAAAGAGCTTTGCAGCTACTCACAGCCACACGGGGGTCGGGAAGCACTGTCCCCACTGGGCGAACCGGCTTCTTATGAGTTGTGTCACCACGTCCTGTCGTTTGCACCAAGGCGGTCTGAAAGGTTTTCAAAGCTGCGAGAATTATTTTGCAGGAGTCTTTTAGAGAAAAGGCAAATATCGTTGGTGGTTCTATCACATGCCCTTTAGGTTCCCCCCCAGCCCAGGTTCCTGTGATGTTAAGAAGAATTTACTATGATTCCACAAGGACTAGCTAGATTCAGGGAACTGTTAGTACTTCTGGAATTTATTTTATGTGTTTTAATGGCATCATTTTAATCTCCTTCTCTATCAGACCACATAATTAGAGTAGGCAGGAGGTGAAAGAATTGTGACAATATAATTTTCCTTCGTAACTGGCTCTTCTCTTCTGCAGATCGGAGTAGAATAACCTTACCTCGGAGGAGAAAGATGTAAGGATGCGCAGCTGGACGAGCAGCACAGTGACCTTCCAGGGTGGGGGTTTTCTGGGGGGTCCAGCTATAAAGAGAAGCTATATTTATGCATTTCTTGCAATGAATACATATTCTTAGCGAGCAGAGCCAGATTTTACCAATGGGTGAACTTTCCAAAGATTGCTTATTAGCTTTGATTCAGTAAAGAGTTTGTACAACCATTTCCCTGTATTCATCCTACAGGACACTTTTAAAAATCAAAATCCCCGTTTAAGTTCAATGTGTGTGATAAATCAGTACATTTATTAGAAAGTTCCAAACTTAGCCATAGTGAAAAACACGTCAAAGAGAAGAGGGACATCCTTAAAGTCAGATATGGAAACTGTGGCAGTAACGGATCTATAAAGCAAGAGAGTTTCCATAATTGCTAATAAACAAAATAGATGAAGCCCAGATGCAGTGAGAACAAGAGTTTTGGAGAAGAGATCTGGGGGTATAAATTTTGGCCTTGCCATTTATAATTTATCTGACCCTTGGCCATGCTGCTTAACCTCTTTCATCTTCAAGTATCTCACCAATAAAGAAAATAATAATAGCTTAAAAATTATAATGAGGATTAGAATTGATGGAATAATATTGGATGTGTGAGTGCGTTGTAGTACACACACTGAGGGTGTTTATTGGCTCTCAACCAAGATTGGTAACCTCTATAAGCATTGCTTTGGGTTGCTCGACTATAAGATCTTAACAAGCTCTCCCGGATTTCCTATAATGAAGTGACTTACTGTTATACACAAATGTATTCTCACTTTATTTACCAAAGTTGAAATGAGTTTATGTAACCATATATTATAAATCATCATTTTTTTTTTATTTTTTTTTTTTAGTTTTTGCAGGGAGGGATATAGTTTAGGGAGGGGGAGTATTTTTTATCCAATTAGGATGGATGAGGTTAGATACTGGTGTAGGACAAATACAAAATAAAATCTTGTTTGTCCTATGTAAAATGTAGAGCGTTAGTTCATTATCTCAATGCCAGGTGTGGGGGCCAGGCAGACATGAGTTAGGAGCCTCATTCTGCCCCTTCCTACAGTGGTTCTCACGCCTGGCTGCCCATCAGAATTCCCTGTCAGTCCCACCCCAGGCCATCAGTCAGTGTCTGAGTGGGGAAGGGGGGCGGTAGGAAGATCAGGGCATCAATATTTGTTAAAAAAAAAAAAACAGAAACAAACTCATGACAGCCAAGTTGAGAACTGAATAGCTACTTGAGGAAAGACCACTTGTTTATCGTCTCTGAAACTTATTGTATTAGCTCCCTAGGGCTGCAGTAACAAAGCACTACAAACTGGGCTGATTAGACCAACAGAAATGTATTGTTGGCTCATGTTCTGGAGGCCAGAAATCTGGAAGCCAGGTGTTGGCAGGCAGGCCCCCCCCCCCCACGCCCGAAGCCTTCGCCCTCCTTAGCTTTCAAATGGCCATCGTTTTCTCCTGTGTCTCTTCAATTGTCTCCCTTCTGTATATGTCTGGGTTTGGTTTTTGTTTTTGCTTTTTATTTCTGGTGAGCCAAAATTTCACAGTTTAAAGCACAATCCTTCTCTTTTTATGGTTGTTCTTGTTTTTGAATTTCTGAAGTTTATAATTTAAAAGTTGGCCCCGTCAGCGCAGGGTAGGTAGTAAGTTATAATAATGTCATAAGAACTGTATATGCTTGCCTGACTGAAGTAGGTTATTATATATAAATATAGCCCCTTGGCAATTCAGATGAATGTCTGTGCCTACATAATCTGTTTTCACCTCAAAGTAGCCATGGGAGGTAGTCACCATTCTCTCTACTGTACAGGTGAAGACATTCATTATTCAGAGAGGTTTATGAAGAAACTGCCTGAGGTCACAGAGTTCATGAATGGCTAGTGAATTTAGGAATATAGACTTGAACCCAAGACTTTTAACTCTATACCAGTGTTGTGCCCACTGTGTCTCATTTCATATTTAGAAAATTTTAAAGAGCAATGGGAATATCATAGATTGCAAGACTTGTATTTTTGACCTAACACAATAGGTCATGAATTAATAAATGAAAGGGTTGGAGAAAAGCAAATGCATCCGTTTATGAGGATTCATGGAAAACCTGTGTGACATCACCATGGTTTCACCCTGACCACTCCTTCTCTTGGAGAGGTGACAATTCCAACCCACACTGAGCTCTTTGAAGATAGAGGGTAGTGGTGGTGGTTTGGGGCACCGTACGTGTGCATCCCCAGCTGTGGCACATTGTATTTTCTAGAGCAGGAGGGAGTTATCCAGCAAAGCAAGGGCTGGATGTGATGGGAATTGCCAACTCCCATTTCCTTAATGCCACCTTCAGAGTGTGTGAAGCAGAAAATGCATGTGTTCTTTCCTAAGAAGTACAAGCAATTTTCTCCTGCCTGAGGTGTGAAGGAGCACAACAGACACCCCCGTCCACACACACACACCTCCCCCAACACGAGGCTAGCAGGTACCTCTGTTGTAAAATTGCAATTCTAGATACATCTTCTAAAGGAGATTGTCTCTGTACCACCTGGTTTCTAGCCACCAGGGACTTAGGACATCTTTCAGCTCAGAACCATCACCCCTCCCTGACCAGCTCCAAGACTTTCCCTTCTGTTCTATAGGTTAGAACTAATGTCTGAATGTCTGCAGAACAATTAGGGGCTGATAACCCACCAAACCAGAGAAAGCTAGGCCTCCCAGTTTTATCCTTGTGTTCAAACTTACTATTTTTTCTCCAAAAGTAATGGCTTGAGTTTAAAACAAACATCAAAACTAACAAAACAATTTGTTAATTGGCCCTGATCTGGATGCATATTTTAAAAACATTGGCTTAAAACCATGTGTATCAACAAAGGAAAATGCAAAAATTTGGTTGATATTTTAACTGATAATTTTGAAACAATTCCAAACTTGCAGAAGTTTTTCCTGACTCATTTGAGAATGAGTTTACCTTTTTGATACCCCTCAAGCTTGAAGATTTTAGTGCACATTTTTTTACAAACGAGGACATTTCTCCCATAAGACCTCAATACGACTGTCAAAGTCAAGAGATTGACACTGCAACATTACCGCTGTCTAATCCTCAAGCCCAATTTAAGTTTCACCAGTTGTCCCAAAGGTGTCTTTTAGAGGAAAAAATACCTAGTTTGGGATCATGTATTGCAACACGTCTGACTTGGATACACTTTGGGCAGATTAATACCAGCTTCATGTTTGCCTGTGTGCATATGTAGTCTCGAATGCTGCTTGTTTTCTTGCTGCACACTTAAGTTTTTGCATTCATTCATTTACTTCATTGAGACAGAGATAATGTGGCTGAGGAAACCCCTTAAAGCCACAAAGGAATAAAAGTCACACCTAATAAAAGCCAGGACACTGACATAACTTCTTACAGAGTTCATCGCAGGTGTTTTACTAAAAATAAAGTAAAACTTAGAAATAAATATGATTTCAAAGGACAACTTTTATTGCATTTTGTCTAGTGTAGAATTAAAAATAATAGCAAGTAATGTTCACTGAGCATTGTGTGAAGACCTTTACAATGAATTGTATCATTTAATCCTCACACGAGCTAAGAAGTAGGCATTATTATTGTCATTGTCTCTGTTTTGTAGCTGGGGTCTTTGTGTATCTGTCATCATCTCCAGCTACATGTATAAAAGGGAGATTTGTAGTATTGGCACAAACTCCTGAGGCTGTTTGGGTTGTATTAAGTGGTGTTCTCTCACCTCACTGATATCAGGATGCACAGTGCCATTTCCTTTCGAAGTGTGTTTGACATCCCAGGGCAGGAAGGCGCTCAGCTACAGAAAGACTCTAGTGGTTTTTCTCTGAGTTAGATTTTGAATGCGCAGGCCCTTTCTCAAACTTCTGCAGTCCTGGGGTTTTTCTATATGGAGAGAGTTCTGATTTTTTCTTGTCCCTAAGTCTTCTGATAGAAAACAAAAGATAAAGGTAAGGAGGAAAAATAAAAGGTCCCCTTGCAGGGTGGGTCAGAAATATATGATAGAGCACAGCTGGTGAGGTCCCTCATTTCACGCGCTTTCAGCCCAGTGCCATCCCTAGGGTCCCCTGGCTATCCTCTGGTGGTGTGGATTTTCTGGGGGTGGATGCTGAGATGCAGACAGTAATGCGAATGGTCTCTTACAGAGGAACCTGTGAAAGGAAAAGAAAGGAAGCGTGACCGGGCAGGGGGAGCCCTTAGACTGTGGCTGAGATCAGAAGACGTCTCTTCCAGGCCAGTGGGCAGCTCTGGAGCCAGGGTGAGCGATCACCTGGAAGCATCGTGTGTCTAGCAGCAAGGGCCAGGCACCTGTGCTACCTCCTTGCTCAGTCACTGGCCCCCAAGAGAGCTTGACCTCATCTGAAAAGCTGAGAGGATCCCGACGAAGCCAGCAGCAAGGCTGTCAGCAAATCCCTCTCCTTGCTGCTGGGCAGCAAGTCATTACGGCGGGCGGGGGGGATTTCAATCAGTGGCCAGTTTCCGTGTCTGCCACAGGGCAGTGCATTTACGGAACATTTCAGGAGGAACTAGAACTGGAAGTAGAGCCAGATAACGTGGTTGTCAGCTTTTGTTTCTTTGTATACTGGCTGTGGCGCTTTGAACCTTGCTTCCCTTCGGTGTGAAATGAGAACGCAATGTGTATCAACCACAAAGAGAGGTGGGAAGGCAAACATGAGCTAATGCAGATGCTATTGTGGGATATATGGATGCCTTGAGATTTTATTGTGCTTCTGTTATTCCTGCTGTTGTCTCTAAATAGCGCTCTTTCATCAATTGAGTGACTCTTAGTTGTGCATTTACTATGTCCTGCACTCCTTTTAGCACTGAGATTACAGCAGTTAGAAAATCGGGCAAAATCCATATTCACAAAGAGCTTGCAAGCCAATGGGAGCAAATAGACAATAAAAAAATAAATACAGATATGTCAGGTGGCGATAAGGACCTGGAAGGGAGTAAAGTAAGACATGGGAGGAAGAATGAAGGTCTCATATTACATGGGGCGGTCAAGGCAGATCTCAGTGATCCAGTGAAATCTGAGCCAGATAGAAAGTGAAGGCACATCGTCAGACTATTTAGGAAAGGAACCAGGAGGCAACCAAAATAGCAAGTTTGCAAAGGCCCTGAGGTGGAAGTATGCCTAGAATGCTCTAGAAACAAGGCATCAGATGTGGGTAAAGTGAGTGAGCAAAGGGAGTGTAAAGGGCGATGAAGTCAGAAAGGGAGATCCTATGGAGGCTTAGCAGCCATCGTGAAGTCTTCAGTGTTTATTGATGAGCAGGGAAGTCATTGTAGGAATTTAAGCAGAGTTCGGCATGATCCAATGGACCAGTGTGTCAAAAGTGGACTTTATGAGGGAAAGGGCTAAACAGGGAGACCAGCTACATGGGCCTACTGAAACCCAGGAGAGAGATGATGATCGTAGCTCAGACGAAGGCGCACATTTTAACTTTGATGTGATTGGTTTCCGGACATGCGTTTAATGTAAAGTCAGCAGTGTTTACTGGTGGAGAGAATGTGAACTATGAAAGTAAGAGAGGAGCAAGGATGGCTTCCTGTACAACAAGAAGAATAGCCATTTGCAGAGGTGGGAGAAGGTGCTATAAGTAGCATGTTTGGGAGGCATTGAAAGTCGTCTCTGGAGAAAGATGAGGAGCTCAGTTTGGGACAGAATTTTAGATGTTCTATTAGTCGTTCTAGTGGAAACATTGAATAGACAATTTAGTGATAGAGTTCTGGAGACCCAACTGAGACGATCAGTTTGGGAACCACCAGCTTACAGGTGGCATTTAATGGTCTAAGATTGCAATTGTTGAGATTATCCAGGGAGCAAGCCTGTGCTGAAGATGATTTACAGGGACTGAGCCCTGGACATCAACATTTAGCAGTCTGTAGGATGAGGGGGAATCAGGGAACGATACTAAAAGGAGCCTCCTGTGAGGGAAGTAAAAGGGGTATTTCAAGGGTAAGGAAGTGATCTGCTATGTTAAGAACTGCAGCCACGTCAAGCAAGATGGGGACTGAGCACCCCATCAGAGCTATCACAGTGAAGTTACTTTGTGACCAGGACAAGGGCTTTTTGGAGGAGTGGGAAATAAGGTGAAAACTGGATTGAACTGTTTTTGTTTTTGTTGTTGTTGTTTTTATGGAAAAGAAGAGGCGAAGAAGTGGGAATTGTGTAGAGAAGTCATTTGAGGACATTTTTCTGGAAAGGGGGGCTGAGGCCATGGCAGAGGAACTGGTGGGATGATCACGCTTCAGGGACACATTGGGAACTATTAGAGCATGCGTCTATGTTGATGTGTCTGATCCGATAGAGGCAGATATCATGCTGCAGGGGAAAACGGAGGCATTTTTAGTAGAGGAATTATTGAACAAGCAGGGGGGCAGGATTTAATGTAGAAAGAGGGGGTGGCATTAGGGGAAAAGTCAGTGCATCTCCTGGAACACAGAGTTCGATGGTATAAATGCATGTAGATGAGTAACCGCAATGGGAAAATGTGTGGAGACTCCCCGACGTCTTCTGTTTACTCAGTAAAAATTCATGAGCGGAGAATGGGTGGTGGAACAAGGACTTCAGATTTGAGAAGAAAAGAGAAAGAGAATGAAATTTACCAGAAGCTCTCAAACCCTAACCTGAAAAATCCCAGGGGAACAGCTCTGATCATAGCTCCTTTCTGAAAGAAGAATCTAGTCGGAGACTTTCGAGGAGACTGAAATGAATTTCAGCTTGAGTTCTAATTCTCTCATTTTCCACCTGTGTAGGATTTGGAAAATCAATTCACTTTTTTAGGCTTCTGTTTTCTTGTCTATAACTTGTAGGAATTAGATAAAATCTGGGCTTTCACATTTCTTTGATCGCAACTCTCCATAAGACACTTTACATAATGACCCACTTAACACATGCCTACACCACACACACGCGTACTTGCAAAACCAACGTTTAAAAAGCAGTGTTTAGCGTTCCTATACTGTATATGATGCTCTCTGAGGTTTTCTATTCTGCGCTAATCTATTTTGTCCTAATGTATTTTAGTTAGTTTGTTTATAAGCCTGGCAAATATGACTGTGAAATAGGTTTCACAGCCCACTATTGGGTCATGAGCCACAGTTTGAAAAGCACAGTTTTAAAAGACACCCCCGTAAGTGTCTCCCAATCTCTAATTATGAGATTCTGTGCACTGTTGGAGTCAGAGGGATAAAGTAATCTCCATCACAGCAAGCATATTACGGATATGTGATCAGAAACTGGAGCTGGATGATAGGCTGATTTTGTTTTTTAAACAGTTAATTACCGCCCTGGCCAGTGTGGCTCAGTTGGTTGGATGTCGTCCCTTGCACTGAAAGGTTGCCGGTTGGATTCCCGGTCAGGGCACATGCCTGGGTTGTGGGCTTGATCCCCAGTAGAGGGTGTGCAGGTGGCAGCTAATCGATGTATTGCTCTCACGTAGATATTCCTCTCTATCTCCCTTCCTCTCTCTAAAAAAAAAAAAAAAGTTAGTTACCAAGGTTTTAAAATGGGGTAATTAAATCTAAATTAGAGGGGAAAAAATAGAAGAATTAACGTGCCTATCCTTAGTCCCTCCTTGAGTTCTCCAGTCTGTTTATTTCCCTACACTTGATTCACTTATTCATTGAGGCCCCAACCTCTAACACCACAAGGATACAAGTTTGCACCCCTGTTATAGTCTAAGAACAATGCCAACTGAGGCGCCTCCTTAACTAAATTTTAATAAGTCAATGTTTATTAAGCAGTAAATGTTATGATCAATATTATGCTAGAAGTTGTATAGAAAAAATAAATTTTAAATGAATTCCTTCCCGGATGTTATAATCCACTTAAAATATTTAACGAAGAGCATAGACTTCTCATGGATAAAAAAGAAATCAGGCACCCAGTTGAAAGTCAGACACCAGAAAAAAAATACTGACTATAAATGGAGAGGGCAGGCATCTCACTTTTCCGGGGACAGTCTCCGTTCACACCTGTCGTTCAAGTGTAATTGTCAGTAACACTACCCTTTCACCCTAAAAGTCCCTGTTTGGACAACAACTTATATGATCATTAATAGAGATCTATAGATTAATATTTTTATTTTTATTTGTTTTTTAGGGACAACGCTGAAATCAGTGGTTGTGAGTTTGGTCCCCGTGTTGGGCAGTTGAGGAAAGGAACTCCCCTCATGCTCACCAACAAGTGTTCATATATGTCCAGACTGCTAAACCTTCGGGGTCCTGAGTTTGTTAATTCAGCATTTTCATCCTCACATCCCTGAGTTTACTTTTCCTTTCACAAGTGTGCCCAAACAAAACCTAGCCCAAGCCCTGAGTACATGGGAGAGAGAAATTACAGGACTATTTAGAAGGACAGTGCCAACAGCGGGAATAAAGTCCATCAGGGAATCGCCTCGGGCTCTCGGGGATCAATCCTCTTACTTCTGACTTCTTTGTCTCTTTCAAAAGTGAGGTAATCCGGCCCCTAGAAGGCAGCCGAGAGATCCTTGGACCCCCAGATTGCCAGGCGGGGGCTGGGGCTCCGGCGTGAGGCGAGCATGAATGAATCTATAGTCACTGACTGGGGGACTCCGACTTGCAGTGACTCCTGGCCGTCTATTCATCGATCTCCCCGCGGCGGGCGGGCCGGGCCCGCTGGAGAAACCAGCTGCTGGCCGAGCAGGCGGCTACAGGGAAGGTCTGCAGCTAGTTGCTGCCCTTTGCTGCTTTGCCAGCATCGCACGTAAGCAAGGGAGATTAGAAATTACCTTTACGAAACAGAAGAGTGCTTTTAGTCTGGGATTAATCTTTATTCTTTATTTTGTGCTGGGATATTTCCCCCATACCTATAATGGCGACACTAAGCTGGTGGGTGTGTGTATGTGTTCTTCATACAGGATGAATGATTAAACTGGTCTTTAAGATCACTCTATTCTATTATGCATCACTATAAACTCCAAATTTTTTCTTCTCTTTAATGTCAAGGGTTGCAGAAAGATGAGGCATCTGAATTTAGATTCAGCAATAGCAATCCACCGTTAAGCCGAGAGAAACCACCCAACCCACAGACTAAAGCAAAAACAAACAAGAGAACCAACAAACTAAACACAAAAATGATTTAGAAGACAATCCAATGTTTATTCTTTATATTGTGGATAAATACCTTGGTAGATTTTACTAGAGTGAGCCAAGATAGTGACTGACAGGGGAGATATTAGCTGGACTGAAATATCTGGACACTGCCAAATGCTGGACTCAAACACAACTCGGTGAGTCAAAGAGCTATAAACTCTCGCAAAAGTGTCCTTTAGAGTAGTCCTACATGGTATTATTGAGTGACTCCAGGAAGATAAAATACTTTTCTGTAAAAATAAACTGGGAAAATAAAGTTCTCTCTCATTCTATGTTAATAAACTTAATAACTTTTATTTTAAAGGCCCCAGGTGAGCAAGAGTGGTGGGTTGAATGGTGGCTCCCAGAAGGATATATCAATGTCCCTACCCCCAGAACCTGTGAATGTGAGCTTATTTGGAAAAAAGATTCTTTACAAACATAATTGAGGATCTCAAAATGAAATCATCCTAGATTATCTGGGTGGGCCCTAAATCCAGAGATGAGGGAAAACATCTTATGACAGAAAGACAGAGGGCGATTTGACACAGACAGCAGGGGGACACAGAGGGAAGAGAGGGCCAGGTGAAGACAGATGCCGAGAGGAAGTGATTCTGCCACTAGCCAAGGGACCCCTGGAAGCACTGGAAATTGCAAGAGTCAAGGAAGGATTCTCCCTTAGAGGCTCTGGAGAGAGTATGGCCCTGGCAACGCCTTGATTTTGGACTCTGGCCTTCAGAACTATGACTGGATGCATTTCTATTATCTTAAGCTACTGAGTATTTGGTAAATTTTTTTTTTTTTCCATTTGTCTGGCTGCAACATTTGGAAACTAATACAGCAAGGGCAATGCTAATGATTGTTTCAGTACTTTCTCCCCTACTTGATCCAACAGTTAAATTGCTATTGGACACCGAGCTTCATTGTTTTCCAGAATAATTTTCTACGAACAGAGCAGAGATGCTATCTAGTCAGATGAATGCTGGGTTAGGTGAAACTGCAGAATCAGAATGTTTTATTGCTGCTTTCCTTGATGGGGGTGAGTGGGGGAAAGGATAACTTATCTGCATTATTTCCATTAGAGGAAAACACAGTAGCACGGCAGAAGATGGAAAGACCTCTTAGAACACTTTTTCTTCTTAAAAATAATGGGAAAGGCATTGTTAACAAGTGGAAACTTATTAGCCCAGAGTTCATGTGTCTGTTATAATTTGTTTAGCATTGTTCTTTTAAGTTGGGAAGGCAGACTTCCAAATGCTTCCAGAATAATCATTTATCTTTGTTAGTGGCTTAAAATAAAGGAGACCTAGAGAGAAGAGTTCACACAACTGTTTTTCACTCTCCCCAGTTCTTCTAGTCAGAAGTTGCTGGGAGAGCGTATACATGTTTCAGAGTAGCCTCTCAGCCAAGTAGGAAGTGTGGAGATAAAACAGATTGCTGCAATATACCTATTGCATTCTCAAAAAAACACCTAATTGATTAGCAGGTATCTATGCTAAAATATCTCCCAGTAAAATCAACCAAAAAGACCCACCATTTCACTTAAGATTTTCTAATGAGAAATCCCCTGTTTTCTATTAATCTAATAATAAGGACATTGATCTAAACATTAGCAGGGCAGCTGGGCATGCCAGTAGTCATGATCTCAAGTCACACTATGTCCAGGGGAAGAACTGCCTGGGCTGCCTGAGAGCCAAGATTTTTCTGACAATGGGTAGAGGAGCACATCTGGTATCTCAGATGTTTACCATGAGCCTCAGAAACCAAGAGGCAAACATTTCAACGACCAAATGTTTTGTAAACTTTCTGATACAACAACCACATTCCCAGGGCTGATGGTGATCATGGTGATGCATGCAGATTTGTCTTGAGCATGTTCATCTCAGTGGTGTGTACTAATAGCTGAGAAATCATAGTCAATAATATTGCAATAACAGGTATGCTGCTAAATAGGTACTAGACATCATGGTGATCACTTCAGAAGGTATATACATGTCTAATCACTATGTTGTATACCTGAAACTAGTCTCGTGTTGCATGTCAACTATAATTAAAAAATAAATTTAAAAAAATAGCTGCAAAGTCAAACAACTTAGCATCCTGATATAGAAATTAATTAATTGCCTGTTGAGATCACAGAATAATCAGTCCATTTTTTAAAATTACAAAGATCTCCACTTAGTGAGATATGGGACTGACTGCTACATGAACCAGCCTATGTGATTAGAATGTTGGAACTCTCAGTACCCACCCCCACCCCCCTCCAGGGAGGAAGGAGATGCTAGAGGTTAAATCGATTGCCAATGCCCAATGACTTAATCAATGAGCATTATGCAGTGAAGCCTCCATAAAATTCTGAAAGGACAGTATTCTCAGAGCTTCCAAGTTGGTGAACAAGTAGAGGTGCTGAGAGAGTGGAGCCTGGAGATAACATCGAAGGTCTGTGCCCTTCTCCTAAACCTTGCCTTATGCATCTCTTCCTTCTGACTGTTCCTGAGCTTTTTTATTTAATAAATCAGTAATCTAGTGAATAAAATATTACTCTGAGTTTTGTGAGCCACTCTAGAAAATTAGTCAAACCTGAGGAGGGTGCCCTAGGAACCTTTGATTTATAACCAGTCAGTCAGAAGTACAGGTAACACCAACCTGGACTTGTGATTGATATCTGAAATGAGGAGGGGCAGTCTTGTAGGACTGGGCCCTCAACCTGTGGAATCTGATGTTGTCTCTGGTAGAGAGTGTCAGAACTGAGTTAAATTGTACGTACCCTGTATGAATTGACCCTGAGAATCAGTCTGGTGCCCAGGGAAGCTTCAGCAACTCCAACTTTCCCAGGTCATCATGGACACTCTTTCAGGAATTAACAGCTGGACCTTGTGGGTGGCCATTAGGAGTTCCAGCAGGCACCAGATGGACCCAGTGTTCTCTAAGAATGCTGTTCCTTCACTAAGGGAATTATCTTTCTTAATTTTTTAAAAAATATGTTTTTATTGATTTTATAGAGGAAGGGGAGAGGGGGTAGAGAGAAATAAACATCAATGTGAGAGAGAAACATCAATTGGGTGCCTCCTGTACCCACCCCAACTGGGGACTGAACCCCTAACCTGGGCATGTGCCCTGACTGGGAATCAAACCAGCAACCTTTCAGTGCACAGGACAGTGCTCAACCAACTGAGACACACCGGCCAGGGCGGGAATTATCTTTCTTAAAGCACTGTATTTCTTTTCCTATTGACTGAGTCTCACAATGGCAGGTCTAATGTTACCTTTGTAATTATTAAATCTAAAAGCTTAGAGAATCAATACTTTGCAACTCTAGCTCAGGTATACACTGTGAAATATACTTACTTTTTAAATTTTATTCCTTTTTTTCCATACCAGAACTTCATGATATTTCATATCATTTCCTATTTCACATGGAGGCACTAGAGACTGAGGTCTTAAAATTCAATTTTCATTTGTAAATCTTCCAAACAGCATATAGTCATACTGTGCCAAATTTTTCATTTGAACTATAAGTTCCAAATCATTCATATTTTCTATTTTTGAATTGCAAAACCATCATGAAAGTTGCCTATTTCTTCACTCCATACACACCGGAGGTAGGATTATTCTTAGGCTATGTAAATAAGTGTTCCTAAGGCAGTGTTTTCCAAAGGCGCATGTTGATTTTTGAGACATTAATAGGTATTACTGTCAGAAAAGTTTCTGATTTTCTATCATTTTTTAATGGTAAGTTAAACAGAATTCATTTTCTTTAGGATGGGATTTCTTAAATTCTTTTATAATATAAATGAATTATGAGGCTCTCTCTAAGGGGTGGATAGACTGTACCATATTTCTTAAAGCAAATTGACAGGAGACCCCTTTTAAGTACAGCTTCTAGAGTAGTGGTCTGTGGAGTACACATCAAGAGAGATCATGTGAATGCATTTCTATGTTTAAAAAGCAGTTTGGAAGGAAATTCTTTGGTTGCAGGTTTGATTCCCGGCAGGGCACATACCTAGGTTGCAGCTTCCATCCCTGGTTGGGGCTCGTACAAGAGGCAACCGATTGATATCTGTCTCTCTCACATCGATGTTTCTGTTTCTCTCCCTCTCCCTTCCTCTAAAATCAATAAAAAACGTCTTCAGGTGGAGATAAAAACAAACAAACAAAAAGAGTTGGTGTACAGTTCTCCATGCTCTCTTTTCCTGCTTTGGTAAATCCATGTTGCCATCGGAAGCAGAGGAAGATTCCTTCATCCTGGACTCCTGCATGACTCCAATGAGCATAATCTCTCAGCCAACCTATGCTCTTCATGAGATATGAGTGGAAACAAAATCTGTTGCTAAAAGCAATAGTCACCAACCTTTTTCTGCCAAGGACGGGGTGATAAATAGTTTAGGCCTTGCAGGTCATATGGTTTCTATCACGACTACTCAACTCTGCCATTGTAGTACAAAATCAGTCACGGACAGTAAGTAAATAAATGAGCACAGCTGTGTTCCAACAAAATTTTATTTATGATAGCAGGCAGCAGCCAGATTCAGCCCGTGGGCCATGCTTCACTGACACCTGCTGGAAGCCACTGAGCTGTTGAGGTTGTTATGGCGGCATAACTGAGCCTATACTGTCTCATGTAACTACTGCTACACTTGATCAAGCGATTTGAGAGCTGAAGATAAGCAGTGACAATGTATGCTTCTCTGTGAGAATGTTTGTTAAAATTGGACCATGTAAACTCAATTTGAGTTCAGGTCTTTATTTAATCTGACTGAGTCATGTCAGGAATCTAGAGAAATACGGACATAAAATCTACTTAGGACAACTACTTAATAAAAAATGGGTCATACATTCAGAAATTTTTCTCAAAATTGAAAAACATAGGAAAAAACACCAAAAGAAAGCCTCTTTGAGAATCTGTAGCGACGGCTAGAGTAATATTACCCAGGAAAGTTATGTTTAGGCAGGGGTCCACAGGAACATGCTTTCTGAATTCTTCCATATCACATGAACCCTAATGCAAATGAAAGTAGAGTTTAAATTATAATTGTTGAGGTTTAGAAAGAGCAAAAGTAGGCTCTAGGAAATGTGTAATTCTCTATTTTCAAAGTCAGGGACAGTCGTCCTGTATAGATGTGCTCATTTTGTGAAAATACATCCAGCTGTATATCTGCAGCGTGCACCCTTTCTTGCATATATGTTACATTTCAATAGACAGTTTTTAAAACTAATTATTCAAAAAACTAAAGTGAGGAAAATCACTTCTGAAATGTTACCTAATAAATGCACAGTCTGGCTTCAAGGGTGATTTGTAAAGTGTGATTGTTACATCAGCCAGTGTCAGGTTTCTGTGAAACAGTCAGTAACTCCCTGTGCAATGCTGTGTTTGTGAGCTGGTTCCTGAACTCCCTTATTTTCTTAAAAAAAAAAAAAAAAAAAAAATGCTTCTCTTGGTGAGCCTCACAACTATGGGATATCTCTTTGGCGAGCATATGCGCCAAATCTTCTCTCATTAGCAGTGGGGGCATCTCAGCTAAATTTGCAGTCCTCACAGTTTGTCTCTTCAGCCTTTGTGTCTTATCTCTGGCCTGTCATTGTTGTGGCTGATTTCCTGCTTAGTGCAAACAGAAGCCCGAGCCAAGGATTCTTTATGGGAGCTGAGAGGGTCTTACTCACCAGGCTCAAATCCCTGGCAAACAAATCTGGGGAAGAGAAGAGCACAGAGGCAGCCTAGAAGGAACATTACCCTCCTGATTCCCTGACCCACAGTCTGAATCCAGGTGAAATGCTTCAGAAGGAAAAATGATCATGTCCCTTCCACATAGGAAGAAATTATGGTTGAAAAGCAAAACCAGATATGTTAATAATTTTAGAATCCTACTTTTAATTATTATTTTTTTGCTCACTGTATGTGAGAGTAAAAATTGAGGATGAATATATGTAATTCATTATTCCATAGCTCTTTTGGTTTTGGTTTTCTTGTTTGTGTGGGTTTTTTTTTTTTTTTCATTTTAAAATTAAAGCTGGTTTTATTAGCTATGTTGGACAATTAATATTTTCTTGGGCAGGTGCCATGATTGAGGTTGCTTTCCAGAGAGATAATTTATTTTATCTTCTTTTAATATAAAATTTGGCTTAATATTTTAATAACAAGAAAATATGATTACTTTCTTTGAAATATAAAAAAGTATTGCTTTTGTTTTCAAATCAAACTTCAGAACATAAGGTGTACTTTTAATAATAAATTGCATTGAATTTATTATATGCTATATGGATGTAGTAGACATAATAGTTTTCAAATTTGTTCTCCCTTATGTTAAATTTTTTTATAATACTTTTTTCATCGACATAAATGTAGCTGCAGCAGTGATACAAGATTTGACATTTTCCAAAGTCTTTACATTCTGAGATTTCCAAGTGTAATAGGAAAAGCAAGGACTAGAAGCTGAGTCCGTTAGAACTAAGTTTAATTTCCATCTCTTCCACCTTGCTCTGTGATTTGGAGCGACTTAATTTCTGTGAACCTGTCAGTTTCTTTATCTGCATAATGAATACAAATTCTTACTTCACATAGCATTGTCTGAATTAAATGGGATAGTGGGCTGTCAATAAATGTTCATGTCTCTTGTCTTCAAAGATATCTCATTTAGGCTGCACAGCAGTCCTGTTGGAAGATGATTGTTTCAATCAACTGCTTTAATGGACAATCCTCAAGTCTTACTGCACTGCAACCATAGGTATATGCCAAAGATAACTGTTGTGGACCGACAGATGCATTTCCATGTCTCTTTCTGAGACTCAAGCTCAAGGGTTTGTTGCTAGTTGGGACAACTATTTGGGACCTACCATCGGGGAGTGAGGAGAGCAAGGGACAAGCCAGACCTCTGCTTGAGCATGGCCTGTGGCAATCCTGCTCACATTTCATTGGCCAGAGCAGGTCACATAGTAGAGTGTAACAGTGGTGCAGGGACATGTACTCTGACAGGAGTCCTCCAATATGAACGTCAACATGTCAATGGAGAAGAAAGGGGGAAACAGTAATTGGAAATAACGTAATGTGCCTCAGTGGTATTACTTGGAAGACATTCAGTGCATAATGGCCTCTTAGAGAAAGTCCTAAAGTCAGGTTGGTGGTAACTAATAAACTAGTCTTCCAACATAATCCAAAATAAAACAATAATAATAATAATAATAACGTTTAGAGGATTTATATTTATGAAAAGCTTTATGCAGGCTGTTTTTGTGTGCATGTGAAAATGGTATAGTTGGGGGAGCATACATGTTAACTTTATGTGTATGTAACTTATAGATTAACTAGTCAATCATGAACTTGTTTGTATATCTGTTAAGACCAAATGAAAAACATATGTATTTCTAAGCTGGAAAATAGGCTCTTCCCACATATAAAGAACAGCTTGTTTCAGAGTTGAAAAATATAAAAAGATTAACTTTTAAATTGAGTTGATAAAAGAGTAAGTTACAAATAAATTGAATTACTAGAGTGTTTTCACTTTTTAAAAACTCAACTAAGGGCTTTGAAATTAATTTATTTTTGAACAAAATGTGTTCAATGAAAGTTTTGTTTATTAATTTGGCTTTGGACTGACTCTTTTGAATGAAAAACAGTTATTTTAAAACTTTATTTTTCACATTTATGGCTCTGCATCCAACTTTCCTCTGCAATGAACATGAATTATACACCACTTCCAGGAGGAACCCCGTCCACATGTTGCTTCATGTTCTATGAACTCTCAGTACACATGCATTAAGTTCTCCCAGCCAATTACTTATCTGAGATATTTAATTTATTTTAATCTTTAAGTATATAATTTTGATGCATGGTGGAAATAATCTTAAGTTAGAGCCTCACTATTTTATTTTAATTAATGAGAAACATTCCAGGCAATTTGAGAGACTTACTCACATATCTGTTGTTTTATTTATTTGTTTTTAAGTCAAGTATGAAAAGGCAAATGATTCTATTTGAAGATTGGATCATTGAGAACTATGAAGGGAGGCTATTATTATCTTGAGGGCATTGTCGTTAGCAGCACGGGCCCTGACCCCGACAGACCTGCCTCATTTCTAGTCTCACTCTACAACTTTTCAGATCTGTGTCTGAGGACTTCTGCATTGTCTTTGTTAGACTCCAGATCCTCATCTGAAAAATGGGGTAATGGGAGGGTTGCTCTGGTAATTAAATTGGAGCTAATGTGGCCAGGAAATAACGTCACTCGTAAAAGCATCGCTTTTATAGTATGCGCCATTAAACAGATTACATATCATTTAAACATGACGATTAGTGACAAAGAATTATTAACATTTGCATATGAGGTGCTTAGCTATGTTTTGAATGCGTAAATGAAATAATATTATTGAACACCTACTTTATCCTGATCACCCTGCTAGCCACTAGGGATGTAGAGATGTGCACAAACAGGAGTGGTCCCTAGTCTCATGGGAGAGGCATTAAGAAAGACCACTGCTGTACAACGCTTTAACATTTTGGAGTGGCCCACGGGCTCATACTATACAAAACTCTGAGATGTTGATGGGAAACTACTGTGAATTTTGCTCACTGCGGCGTATGTAGAAATGAGTCACTGAGTGAGCCATGTGAACGAGTCCAGGTCTATGTCAAGCACATGCTTCAGTCTTGTTTTATTTTGCAATATTAGCTAAGTGCCGGATGATTGCTACTATAGTGGTAATTAATGCAGTGTAGTACTATAGTAGTGATGTAATGCAACGGTGCTTATAACAATTTTCCCCTTAAATGTAGCAGCTTAAAGCAACCGTAAACGTTTATCATCATCATTATTATTATCATCATCAGTATTTCATACAGTTTCTGTGCATCAGGAATAATTAGAGCTGCTTAACTGGCTCAAGTCCTCTCATGAAGTTTTAGTCAAGATGCCAACTAGGACTGAAAGCTCTACTGGAAAGGGGAGAACCACTCCCTAGGTGGTGCATTCACACGTCTACCGAGCTAGCTCTGGTTGTAGGAAACAGGTTTCAATTACTTGCTTTTTGGACCACGATGTAGGGAAGCTTGAGTGTCCTCACATCATGGCATCTGGCTTCCCCCAGAATAGGTGATCCCATAGGGCTCAATGCAGAAGCCACAGAGAGTTTTATGACTCAACCTTAGAAGTTAAGGTTAAGTCACACCCCATCCTTTATGCAATATCTCCTAGTTGTCTAGGTCAGCCATATGGAACGAAGAAGATGACCGAATAGGGGAATGAATAACAGGAGGAGAGGCTAATTGGGCCCCACCTTAGAGCTGGCTACCATAGTAAAAGGGAAAATAAGAGTCACATGTGTATAGTGCGCTGAGACAAATAGGAAGGAATTGAAAGTGTTCAAATGAGATTTGGTGAAAATATTAATTTTTAATATTACATAATTTTGGTTAGAATTATAAAAGTAGCAGGACAGATATGAAATATTAAATTGGGTAAAACTTTACAAGAAAATCTACTTGTTATTAATTAGAAACTTGAACATTTCTTTGAGGACAAAACTAGTTTTAAAAACTAGTTTTATGCTTGAAATGGTTACATGAAATTTATGAACAGTACTTTTTTATGATGATATCTTCCAAATCTTGGTAAGCATCTTTGACAAGAAACAAAGTAGATAATAAAAACTTAAAATCATTTTGTACCCATTTAAAATTATATGAAATTATGTTTAAAGATTATAACAGCTCTCCCTTTTCAATTTATTGTGATAACGTGAATAGATTTAAAATTTAATCAACTTTTTTTCCATGTCAAGTGTTTTAAAATAATGATGAAACTCTAATTTACAAAATGCACTGGGTTAGTTAGATTAGGAATCCTACGAGGAGCTTGAATTTCTGCTTTTAAAAAAATCAGACAAATATCTCTAAAAAATACATCAGACAATAAACAAATCAATAGACAAATACAAGAGGACTTAAATTTCAGGCTGCTGGGCTGGAGTTGCCATCCCCACACAGGGTCCCCACTACAGGCTGCACTTTAGCTATTTGCCAGGCTTGTGACAAGCTTGATGGTCCACCTTGTCCATATGGGGCAACCCACATTCATAATTTGGGTTTTTGAAGATACATTAAAATGTGCTTCATGAAAACATTTTATACAGTAGTTTTCTTTCTTTTTTAAAATATGTCTTTATTGCTTTCAGAGAGACGAAGTGAGAGGGAGAGAGAGAGAAACATCAATGATGAGAGTCATTGATCGGCTGCCTCCTGCACGCCCCCTATTGAGGATCTAGCCCGCAACCCGGGCATGTGCCCTGACTGGGAATCAAACCTCGATCTCCAGGATCCTAGGTTAATGCTCATCTGCTGAGCCACGCTACGGTTACAGGGCCACAGTAGTTTTCCAACTCAGGTAATGGTGAAACTCATCTGGGAAAGTTTGTTGTGATTTAAAGATCCTGATGGTTAGGCCTTGTTAGTTATAACTCTTGTAATAGCAAGTACCAATAATTCAATTTAAATTTTGAAATCCAGAATTACTTTATATAGAGGAGAATCTAGGAGCACCAAAAATGACACCAGGACATTTGCTGGCACTTAGCATTTCTCTCTGCGGATTCTATTTGTAGGCAGTAGCAGGCTTACTTCCTATCTTCACACTATGCTTAGCACAGAAAGGGTGCCTATCTCCTAACAAAAGTCTCCGCGGTGGGTTATTTCTATGTTTCTGAGCCAGGCAGCGTGGTCAGTGGATAGAAATGCTTTGACTGGCCAGAACTGTATCACCTGCCTACTCATGGAATGAAGGATATACAGCCAATTCCATTCAAACAACATTGCCGAGATATAGGAGAGGCATAGTTCCTCAAAGGACAAATGAGATACTCTAATCAGAAGGGAAAATAGATACTTGCTAACCCTCCCACTCTCCCACCTCCAAATCCATTCTATCTGCTAGCCTGAATTTCAAAGGAACAGAGCTTTGGATCTTTATTTTGAGAGAGTTCCCCAGGAATTTAGGAACCACTGGTCCACTGTGTATCATAACCTTTATCGTTGATAGGATAACAGATAGCAAATTAATTGGCTCATTAATTCTTACTGAAACTCAGTAGGTATCCTGAGCTTCAAAGTCACGCTGATTAGATCACCAGAAAGTGTGTGCAGAACATGTCTGTATTTGCCATGAACTACAGTCTAAGAAATCCATAGAGCCACTTAGTATGAACGCCACAGGATAAACTGCTGTGAAGAGCATTTCTTGATGAGTTGATATGCTTCTTTCCATCAGATCATAGAAATTGCCTGTCTAATTGTCTTTGCCTTTTTACTCTGGAAAAGTGGTACAGGGAAGCTCAAAGAAAAGTTATTCTTTGCCATAGCAATAATAGTAGCCTTTGTGGCTATTACATCTTTCTTCCCGTTCCTCATAACTTTGTTATTTAGTGTCTAATTTTACAATAATAATATGAGCCTCACTAAATCATATTGGGAGTAGAAATTAGAAAATTTTTATTAAATTAATTTTCATAATTGGAAAATATTTTATAAAAATGTAACATTACATATAACCATGTGTGTGTGAATATATACATATAGTGTGACTATATATGTGTGTGTATGTATCTATACCTGTATATATGGGTATATAGACAAATAGGACATTGATTTTCATTTACAAACTTGAAGTACTTCTAGTGAATTTAGCTAAACAGACGCTAATTGAGAACCTACTATGGGTTAGGACCTGAAGGATATAAGGGTAATAAAGAGGTGACTCTCCTTTGAAAGAGTCAACAAATAACACTGATACTTGAAGCACATGTAAAAAACTTCACAGTACAAAATATCTCAAGGGGTATAAGAGGGTCTGTTTATTAAGAATAACAATAAATCTTGACAGAAAGCTTGATAGAGCTAACTTGACTGTTACTTCTGGATAAATTGAGTATACTGGTCAGAGGTATTTCTACTTGGGTCTCCAGCTTAAATTGGATTTCTGAAATGATTAGTGACAGTGGCTTAGGAAGAGAAAGCTCAGAACTGGGGCAGGTGAGCTTCTTTGACTTATGGCTCTGCCATTTAGCAGCTGCTGTGTGTCCCTCATCAGGTTTCTTTGCCCTTTGAGCTTGTTTCTCCATCAATCAAATAAGAATGATGGCTCCTAACCTACAGGGTGGCTGCAAAGACTAGATGCTACAGTTTATGTAAAATAGAGGAGGCGTCAGTACAAGCATTAGTTACTGATGTTGTCATCGGCCTTAGAGATTTTCTGTGTACTCTTAACTCTTCTGTAGCAGGTATTACATCTCAAAAAGAGAGGTAATATCTGTTATCTTGCTAACTCACAGAGATTAGAGAAGCCTATTAGCAAATGTCTCTCAATATTTGGCATAGTTCAAGGTCTCTGGGCACAAATTACCTCATGCTCTCTACTTTCTCAGTTCCCAGCCACTGTACCTGTGCCTGGAAGTAGCCTTATGGTCTAAAATAAAAAGTTCTGAATTACCAACTTTTGTTTGAGTTTCTCTGTCCTGGACAATTGGGCTTATATTTTCCTCATAGTAGGAATTTTGATATTATTAATGAAAGAGTTTAAAATGATCTGATGACCCACAGAAAGTTCAAGTTCAACTATAGGTTGTTCCTTTCTTGAGGGAGCAGGCACTAAATATGTGACATACAGTAATTAGCAATAACTTCAAATAAAATCCAGCTGAAAGTGCACATAGGTTAGACAGATTTCAGTATTAGAAAATAGGCCATTCACCCATTAACTGACTGTTGACACCAAGGACATTTGTCCTTGGCCCAACTCTCTGCAGAACTAGGACTAGGAAAAATTGTTCCTGAACTCTCCCTCTTTCTGTCCTGCATTGAAATTAAGGTAAGTCATAATGTTTTCTTTTTTTAAAAAAAATATCTTTATTGATTTCAGAGAGGAAGGGAGAGGGAGAGAGAGAGATAGAAACATCAATGATGAGAGTCACTGATCGGCTGCCTCCTGCACGCCCCTGACTGGGGATCGAGCCCGCAACCCGGGCATGTGCCCTGACCGGGAACTGAACGGAGATCTCCTGGATCCTAGGTCGACGCTCAACCGCTGAGCCACACCCTGCCGAGCAGTCATAATGTTTTCAAAGCAAAACGTTCTAACATCTAACAAGGAAATGAAAGACACTACAGACCTGCTACATGACAAGATGGTACAGTGTTCATTTGGATGATGTCTGTAAATAACAATGAGGATGCAAATTTTTAAAATAAGTATGCTATCCATAGGGGTCTTTTCACCCTTTTATTGAGCTCAATTAAAATGAATGGATTCTCTCCTAGTGACAACCTACCTGTCTAATCCAGAAGTAGTTACAGTGCTAATTGGCTTTGAAGCGTCTATGGAAGTCGTCTTTCCAATTGTCTATTTTCTTTATCAAGGATAGCCTACTGATCCTGTTGAGAATTCAAGCTCATCTGTGTTTGGGGGCTGGTCCTTAAGGAAATCACTTGGTATTCAAAGCAAACACTCAGCACTGATGGGGACTGAGATGACAGCTCACATCATCCTGGGAGCCCTTTAGACACTTACTACACTGATTTGCCAAATGTGTTTACATTTAATTAAGAAAACTCTCCTCAATCAGGAGAAAGTTGCTGAATGAGAAACTCAGTTGTTTGGAAATGTGCATCCCTCCAACAGCAAGAGAAAAAAAAAAAAAAAACAGGAAGCAAAATTAAAATACCATCTTGTTAAAGGAAAATGGTTTGCAAAGAAAGAAAAAGCAAACTAACTACTGGATGATGATTTTGTGTTTCCCTCAAATCCAAGTAAATCTACAATTTAAAATGAAATATTCATTTGTTTAACTTTATTTTAGAGCCAGAAATAACCTTCAGAGCTTCAGTAGACTTATCTTTTGATCTCCTCTAGGGTCCTAGTCCTCCCTCCCTCCCTCCCTCCCTCCCTCCCTCCCTCCCATCCTCCCTCCCTCCCTCCTATCCTCCCTCCCTCCCATCCTCCCTCCCTCCCTCCCTTCCTTCCTCCCTTCCTTCCTTCCTTCCTTCCTTCCTTCCTTCCTTCCTTCCTTCCTTCCTTCCTTCCTTCCTTCCTTCCTTCCTTCCTTCCTTCCTTCCAGTTTAGAACCAGTGAATAGACTCACGTTCTGACTGTGCAGCACATTAACAGCATGAATTTAAATAAAAGTGCAGGTGGTAATACTGACAACCTCAGAAAATTCATGTGAGAATTAGATGAGATAATGAATGTAAAAGGACCTTCCCCAAAATTGTATCTTTATTACTAGGACCTAGTAACATCTTTAAAGAAATTATTTCAATATTCATTAATTTTTTGCTGTCATGAAGGCCTTTGTTTATCCCAAGGCAAGTAGATTCTTCTTTATTTGATTAAGCCACTTTCCTACCATTCTGTCCTCAGAAATAAAACAACTGGTGCCTAAACTTTTCCTCATATTTTCCTTTATTTTATTAAGATTTATCATGCCATGTTGATAATAATATCTGTATCACCATATCTCTGCCATTTCGATAACATATTGAGTATTTACTTTCAATTCAGCATTAATCTACATAATATAATTAATTTATCTAATTACTATGGCAAAAGAACTAATAATAAAACCACTTTACAGATGAGGAAATTGGAATTTGTAGAAGAACTTGTCCAAAGTCATACAGCTGGTAAGTGGCAGAGCCTGGTCTATACCTACTTCTGTTTGCCTGACCCTGTCAACATTGCCTGCCTTCAGGTGTTAGAAATGGCTGTCATCTTTTGGACAGTGTATATGGAGCAGTCTTTTGATGGGCTTTGGGAATCTGAGAAATCTCTGGAAATTAATGCAACATGTAGTAGATGAGTAGTTTACAGACTCTTACATCTGACTCCAAAATGTTAGGACCAAAAAGATAGTCTAAATTACATCTAACAATTTGATCTTTAAAAAGAGCACTCCTTCCCTAGAGTCAGCATTAAAAACAATTAGTTTCCAGTTGTACCTGCAAACCCGGATTTGCAGCATGGGGTGAAGACTGGAAGGGAAGGAAATATTTTTCCAAGGCTCATTTGCTAAGTCTCTTTCTTTGTAGAGGAATTATTGGTCAAGATTATGGTTATCTTGGGACAATAGAAATGCCAGAAAATGCAAAAAGAAACAACCCCCCCAAAAACAAACAAAAAAGAAACATTTTTCCCCCCTTGTTACATTGGACAGTCAGGAAAATCATTGAGAAGCAGAATCAGGGGGAGAAAGGTCTTCCAGGCCCCTCAAATCACCTGGTTGATACCTGGTTTAAGAGAAACAGGCAGACTCTAGAGTGAGGTTTACCCTTCTGGTTAACTCTACAGTTTTTGAAGGTTAACTTCTCATAGCTTTGGTTCTCTTATCTATCAAAAATGTTACAGGGAGAGGGGGTAATAACCATAACTAATTTCTAGGACTGTTATGTGAATTACATGAGATGATCGATATACATGCCTGCAATGATATCTGGCATATACATAATGTTATCAATAATAATAATAATTAATATTATTAATGTAGACATAATTGAAGCCCCACATATAAAAGAGCTATCCATAAATATAAGAAAATAACCCTTATTTCCATGAGTTAATTGATCAATCTCTAGTTTAATGTTCTTAGTGCCAAGTTTTCTTTTTAAAAGCATTTATAAGTTGGTCCATTAAATGCCTTCGTTTTTAAATGATCATTTTATGTTTTCTTGGTGGCATATGATCACCATGACTCTGGGGAGTCATTTTTAGTCTTTGCAGTCATTTTCCCCCAGTTTAATTCAGAGAACAGAGTCAGAGTAATTATCTCCTAGCTTCATTTACATAGCTGTCACTCAGTGGCAATGGTTTTAGCAGTGCAAACTGTTTTATCCAAGATGGAATCCATTTAATAACACCAAGAACTTATTCCAATTGACTAACAATTGAAAGCAAATCTAGAAACAGGAAAAGACAGTTACCTATACTGAGAGCCATGTGTTTGATAATGGGAATCTCTTCAGTCTTGAAGGATTAAAAAGATATATTGAAGCATTAAGTGAATTTGTAATAAAACAGTGGGAAAGGTATTTTTTATATTTGAGTTTCTATAGAAGCTTTAGGAAATAGCAAATCAGTCATTTGGGTATATGTGATTTTTTTTTTCTGTCCTTTGTTTTGCAAATGGAGTTTCCTAGAAGAGAGCTTTCCTCTAAAATAAAGCTTTTGAATTAACCTCAGAAAGCAGTTTCCTGAGCTGCATTTTCTTCCCCAGCCACTAGAGAACTGTAGCACACTCTGGGTTCTCAGGTTGGTGCTGCAGAGAAGTAGAGTTTTCCTACAGGTCAACGCATTGCGTGCCCAGGGAAATACAGTACAAGAGTGAAAATATCAAGCAAAGATAATAGAAAGCAGTTGGGGCCATGGTCTGCTTGAGGCAGGGTGGTCAGTCTAAGGAGCGGTCTCGGCCTTCAGCTCCAATTCCTTGTTGTCCGATGCTTGGATTTTAAAACCTGGAATTCTGTGTGAAATCTCCCAATGTAAAAAACTGTTCACTATCTTCCAATTACATAGAACAGCAGAATATAGTATTTAGTAAAACCCATATACCCATCATCCAGCTTCAAAATTTATTAATATTCATGCTCTTTTTTTGTCCTACTCCTTCCTCTTCTTTAAAGCAAACTCCAGATATATTATTTCATCTGTAATAATCTTAGTAGATTTCTCTAATTGTCACTCTTAAAAAAACATAAGCATAATAATCCCTCATCATTATCAAATATATAGTCAGTATTCAAATTTTCCTAATCTTTTCATAATTTTTCTTAGTGGTTTAAATACATATCTATTTTCCCCCCTCTCTTTTAAGAATTGTTTGAGTTGAGAGCCCCAGAGTCAATATTTTGCAATTGGTTGCTATGTCTTGAAAGTCTTTTATCTTTTAATCTATTACTAGTCTCTTCCTTGTTTTATGTATTTCTTTTTCTTGTAATTAACTTGTTGAATAAACTGGATTTTTTTTTTCCCTGTGTATTTTCCCATAATTTAGATTTTGCTCTTTGTGGTGGTGTTTTGTTACCGGTAATGTTGGCGATGAAATTGGGCCTCGGTTCTTGAGTTCAACGAAGAAAGAATTCAGAGCTGGGAACTTAATTTATGAGAGAATGTTTATTTAGAAAGTTACAGAAGAGTAGAAGTGAGCCAGCTGGGCTTCGTAGGCTCAGGAAACAAGTTACAGAAGAGAAAGAAGGGCCCTTGGAGCTTAGGAGACAAGAAAGCAAAAGTAATGCCCTAGGGGGAAGAAAGGGGGACAGGAAAGGCACAGAGGTGCTCTGGAGAGGGAGAGCCTGCTGGATCCCTGAGGATTTTAAAGGCTGGGAGTTTAGGGGCTGGGGTCTTAGGGGAGGACCTCGGTAGAATATTCATCAGCTTTATGCTGACGCACCAAAATGAGATTTATTCCCCTGACTTGCAGCCGTCCTTGGGTGTGGTTCTCACAAATGGCATTAATTGGATTGCTGTTATCTAGTTCCCCGAGTAGGGTGATTTAAGCTATTTACACTCCGGTTGGGGAATAGAAGTATAAACCATTTACTCTTAAGTGCCCTTGGTTAGGGAAGATAGGATTTTGCAATGAACTAGTTGGCTGTGAACTGCTTGGCCATTTAATTATCTGTCTCAGTTTCCCTATTCCAGTTGTCCTCGCTTACTAGCCTGTCTCAGTTTAATGTGTTTTTTTCCCCTCCCTTGAATTTTCACTATATCAATGATACAAAGTTTTAACCAAATTCTGGTATTTTTGTTTGCTTGTTTTGTTTTGTCTATTTTGCAAGAATATGTGTATAACCATTGTGATTTTTGTTGCCTGTCTTTTAGTAATATTACAGCCTTTGATAATCATTACTTATATCTGTTTATTTAATAGAGGATAAAAGAAGCAAAAAAACTCTGGGAACTGCCATTACTAGCTTGACTCTGCCTTAGACTTTCTTGCTTGCCTTGCACTTGGGAAGGGAGTAGGTCTAGTTTGGCTCAGTGTGATTAAATCAGCAAAATAGAATTCAAACATTTAATATAAGCTAAGATTTTAGTTTATTTCCCATGTTCTGCCTCAAGTCCTGTATCAGATATTTATTGAATATTTGTTCCTCTTAAGACTTGCCTCGACTGTAAGCTCCTTAAGGAGAGGGACTGCATCACATCGAACCCTTGCATCCCCACCATCTAGAAGGGACACTTGACACATTGTATGTTCTTGGTAAATATTTGATGGGTAGATGGGTGGATGTGAGAATAAATGAGAGATTTAATGAATAAATGGACTAATACATGCTATTCTCAAGGTAAGAAACATCTAAACCTGTGGAGAATTTTTGAAGAGTTTATTTGAGCCGAACTGAGGACATATGCTGAGGAATAAAATCCCAAATGCTCCAGAGAATAACAGTTTTGCAGCTTCTTTTATGTATTTGAGATTAAGGAGGGGGACATAAGGAACATTATACGGAGGTGAGAAAAAACAAGGCAGGGATTAGATTGCAGAATAGGTAACAAGGTTATGAGCTTTCTTGAAGGTGATTATGGCTTATTTCAAAAGTGTGTTAACTTAGATGCACAAAAACAATGGACAGGGCTTGCTTAAGGTAAAGATAGCCCTTTCACTAAAGAAGTTATAGGCCTGGGGTGTGACTTCCCAAAGTGACCTGCCCAGTTAGGAATTTATGATCAGATCATCCTGTGAGGTCACTTTCCATAGAACCTCCCTCTTTTTGTCTACATTATGCTTTCAGTCTATTAGAGAACACGGCTATGTAAATCATGTGTTAGTCATCTCTTGTTGCACAAAAAATTAACACAAAGACTTAGCAGCTTAAAATAACAAAAATTTATTTTCACATAGTTTCTGTGGGTAAGGAATTCAAGAGAAACTTAACTGGGTAGGTTGCAGCAAAGAATCTCTCAGGAGGTGGCGATTAATATGTTTTCCTCAAATACAAGTTTATAGCCATAATAGGTCCCTCGGGGAGCTGTTAGCAGGAATCCTCATTTCCTAGCCAGCTATTGCTTAAGTGTCCTTGACTTGTGGACATCTCCATAAAGTTTCTTGGGTGTCCTTGACTTGTGGACATCTCCATAAAGTTTCTTGGGTGTCCTTGACTTGTGGACATCTCCATAAAGTTTCTTGGGTGTCCTTGACTTGTGGACATCTCCATAAAGGTGCTTGGGTGTCCTTGACTTGTGGACATCTCCATAAAGTTGCTTGGGTGTCCTCCAAACATGGCTCTGACTTCTCCCAGAGTGAGTGGTCATAGAGAGAGTGAGGGAGAAGCCACAGTGATTTTTTTTTTTTTTTAATCCTCACCTGAAGGTATTTTTTCCATTTCCTTTTCAGAGAGAGTGTAAGGGGGGGAGAGAGAGAGAAAGAGAGAAAGATCGATGTGAGAGAGCCACATCGGGTTGCCTCCCCCACGTGCCCAGACCGGGGCCAGGGATCAAACCTGCAACCGAGGTACATGCCCTCGGTCGGAATCAAACCCGGGACCCTTCAGTCCATGGGCCAACACTCTAACCACTGAGCCAAACAGGCTTGGGCCCACAAATTTTTATGACAGTTTCAGATATTATCCACTGTCACTTCTGCCTTATTCTATTCATTAGAAATGAGTCGCTAATTCCAGCTCACACTCAACCATTAGGCTACATCTTTTGGAGAAAGTGTCGAAAGATTTTTGCACGTATTTTAAACCACCACAAGTAATAATAAACATAGAGTACAGCAAAGGCTCTAGTAGAGAGATGTCCAGAGTGATCTAGAAGTAACTGGAATGCCTCTGCAGAGGAGTGAGCAGTGAATTAGGATTTAGAAATCTGGGTTAAAATCTGGCCTAGCTCTACTAAGAGGTAAACATGTGATTTTAGGCAAATTATTTTCCTCCTTTGGGTTGCACTTTTGACAGCTGAAAATGTATGAAATTGAACTAGACTATAATGATGATAATAATAAAATATAGAACTTTAAAAACAAGAATAAATAGACCAAAAAAAAAAGAAACTTAAAAAAAGATCAAACAAAAAGTAACTTTTATTGGGTACCTACTATAGCACCGACATTCTAAATGAAACACATAAAGTACCTCTCATTCCTCATGGTAGCTACTACTGTTTTGTTTTAGAGAGGAGGAAATGAGGAATGGGGTGATTGAGGGGGTTGTCCCAGGTCATTCACTGGTAGAGACAGAATTCGGATTCTGGCAGTTTGCATTTCAATCTATATCCTGGGCTTTAAAATTTGCCCCTCAATTTCCTGATTATGGCTTAGTAGCATCAGCATCACCTGGGGGCTTGTTGGAAAAGCAGAATCTCTGGCTGCGGTCAGACTGAGGAAAGCAGAACCTACATTTTCACAAGAGCCCCCCAGCTGATTCACATGCACATTAAAATTTGAGAAGCTTTTTCTAGAAACTATGCTACTGCTATCTACAAGGAAACTTCTCATCATTAAAATAGTTCTAAATTCTGTACACCTAATAACCATGTGAAAGATATGTACATAAAAGAAAATGAAATTTTTGACTTATTACTATAGTGAGATTGTTGGTGTTTTAACATCTCTCCTTCCCTGACAATTTTCAACAAAATCAGGAAGAACCGTTCAAACTTTATAAAGAGGGGCCAGTTTTATAGTGTACTTTTAATAATTCTCATAATAAATAACTAAGACAGGGGTTTGGAAAAGTCCTCTCCACACCCAGGAGAGAATGAAATTTATAGTTTAAGTTTGTTGAGTATCGGTACCTATGAGCAACAAGTCAACCTTGCTAATCAATATCAAACAGCATCATACAGGAACTGAGCAAAATGCCATAGCCTTAGATGCTCAGAAGGAATTATGTGGAAGGTAGTGATACTCTCACAGTCTGTCATTAACTGTCATATGTCTCCTGATTCTCCACATGCTACACATTACAATCATCTGGGAAGTTCCTAAAAAATTCTGATGCCTGGGCCTAACCCTCAGAGATACTGACTGACTTGGACTTCGTGAGGCTTCGTCACCAGAATTTGTTAAAACGCTGCTCACATAGGTCTAATTTGCAACCAGAGTTGACCGAAAGAATAAATGTGAGCTGTGATTTGACCCTGTGCTCCCTGATTACTCAGTTAACGCTGCTACGTTCAACAAAAGTCTCCAGGCTAGGACTTCTCCTGGCAGAAAGGGCCTGCTGAGCTATGTGCCAGCCAGAAAAAGACCAGGACCTGGGGCACAGCCTAAACCACCAGCAGCAGGGCGAGGGGGAGAAGACAAATCTGCTCTACGCCTTGGGGCTGATGGGCCTCTTTTATATGGTGAGTTTGGGGGGAAAGATGTAAATTGTATTGAAATAATTTACATTTGGTACCGATAAAAGGGGCGGGAGAAGGTGAAGTGGGATTAGCTCTGGGATAGGTCCATGTTCCATAAGGAGATATATTTGCTGCTTTTGGGTTGGCTGTGGGCAGCAATCTGTGAGGTTCACGGGTAAGCAAGATGCGGCGGCTTCTGGGGGTCGGCTCTTCTCGCTAGACACTCTCAGAAACGGCCCCTTGGGAGTTAGTTCAGAGCGAGTTCTAGCATACATTCGGAAACTAAGCAGGCTTTCCTTAGAAAGGTGCTCGCCTGTGGGCTCTGTTAGCTGATCAGCCTCTCTTGCCTCTCCTTCCTGCCCTCCAGCCTTTTCGACAGTAATTTAGTTTTTGGGACATCTCAGAATTTTTCTCTTGTCGGCTAGTTGAATGAGCCTAAGTGGAGATAAAATGAAAAGTTACATAGTCACCTCTTATCTGCTGGCCTAGCAGATAACACCAGTTAGGTCCTTTGATTCCAAGCATTCTAATCACAAATATTAAAGGGGTGGGGCAATTTTCTGAAAGGATATGGGATAGTTCATGAAGTTGATGACAGTGCTGTCCAACATAAGTGTAATTTTAAATTTCTAGTAGCTATGTTAAAAAAGGTAAAAACAAACAGGTAAGATTTTGATGTTAATAATATATTTTACTTAGCTGATGAAAGAAAAAAACCTCTTCCATAATCCACTGTACTCTCTGTACTTCTGATATCAGATGTGTGGGTTTTTTCCGCACATCAAGCAATTCTCCAACAGATTAACCACCTGCAGTCAGCATAGACCCCACAGGTTAAGGGCTCAGGCCCACAAGACTGTCACCAATCACATGTCCACATTGAGTCCATGTTGTCATTTGTGCTACTGACCAGCCAGCTCTAAAGCGGATGTTCCTAAACCCTCTCAAGTTTGATAGTTTGCTAAAATGTCTCACAGAACTCCGGAAAACTGTTTATTTACTACATTATCAGTTTATTATTTAAAAATATAACTCAGGAACAGCCAGGTGGAAGAGATATATAGGGCAAGGTATGGGGGAAAGAGTGTGGAGCTATATATCTAATTTCTGAGGAAATTCAGGAGCCTGAATTTTAAATAAGCTACCAACACAATTAGTAAACCCACTGAAGTTCGAGAACCACAATTCAAAGGAATGCAACTGTGAAATCTGTTTATAAAACCTCCTTTTATAGGCTGAATACAACACTCTACGCATCATTCTGGTGATCTTGTATGTAAATATGGAACTTTAGTTTATTTGTGTTTCATTTATGCATTTATTTAGTTCTCTAATCTTTTTTGAGGGCATCCTGGCTATGACTGTATGGGACCATTTAGGGAGGAAGGAGACCAGATCTGTATTTAAAATGACACATGCAAAGTGGTTAGATCAGATCACCTTAATAAACCTGCCAGATTGTGTTTCCTAGACACACTTTTTAAAATGATCCATTGATAATATGCATATGAAAATAATGAACAAATCTTTATTTGCAAGCTAAAAAATATATGTGTTTTCTCTCCCTTCCCAAACATATGGTCCTTAAGTTAATGAGTTCTCTATTTTCATTATGTGTTCTCAGTGGCATTTAGGCAATGTATATAAATGCCCGCGTTGTCCAGCTGACTCAAGGAATGTTCCTATAATATGCAGTAGAGTAAGTTCACCTTAATGGAGGAGAAGCCACTGATTTAATCTCATATTTTTCCGCCTTGGGGTGGGGATAGATGTAGCCTGTTCATAATTGCCCACTGAGTACATCAAAAAGAACCTTAAGTGAATGACCTTTAACTTTTCCTAGATTCTGAGTGATTGAAATGCCTTCCTTAACCAAGTTAAGGTCATTTGGGTGGTAACTGCTAGAAAGTCAAGAAGGTGAACAACTAGAAACACTGTGGGGCATTATTATTGAGTCTAAGTCCCTAACAGGACTCTCGGGAGGAAAAACATTCCTGGTGAATGAATTAAAGAGGTGAATCCAGCCTGGGAAATATTAGAGCAACACTTACCTTAAAAGGTTTTAAGAAAAAGAATGCATATTTTTTTGCTTGTTAATATGGTGGGCAACTATTTGTGGAACATCTACAATTCGTGATATTTTTTTGTAGCATTTAGCACTGCTTGGCACTTGGTGTGACCTCAGCACTGTCCAATGTATTATAATACTAAGGAGCTTTCATATAGAAATAAATTATACACAGTGCTAACTGTATAGTTTAGCCAAATGTAATACAATCTAAAAGAAAATGAAAAAACAAAATAAAACCATGTACTGTATGGAGATGTCACTAACCACTGTCCCAGCTCAAAGAGCACCAGTTTTGTCAAGTTCTGTGGCAGCCAGGACTGACTTATTCGATAGGAATAAGTGCCATCCCCAGAGTCCACATACTTTTAGGAGCCCAAGAAAATCTTTTAACTTCTTTTAAAATCAGAAGGAAAAAAAACACTAAACTTTTAGGTTAAGGAAAATATTTAAACATATAACATTAATACATTAATCTTTATCCCAGTGCAGAAGAGGTTGTGTTTGCATGGACCTTCAAGGACACATTGAAGATTGCTGGGCACAGGGAGATAACTGTTGGAGCAAGTGGGTGGGAAGACATTCCAGGCAGAGAGGACAGTGTGAATAGAGACCTAGAATGTAATGACACATGATGTGTTCACACAATAACAGTCCAGACTGTATTGGGTGGCAGAACCAGAAATGAGCCTAGAGAGGGGACTGTTAGACATTCTTTTACTCTATATGAGAATTTATTGAAAATCTCTCCCTAGAAGAACCTTTGCCCTAGGAAACTTATGACATAAAACTGACATTATAATGTACATGCCCATCAGTAGAAGCAAGAGTGTGTGTGTTTTCCATGGCTGCTGTAACTATCACAAAGTTATTGGCTTAGAACAACATGAAGTTACTATGTTATGGTCTGGATCTCAGAAGTTGAGTGAATCCCAAAGGGCTAAATTAAGATGTTGGCAGAGCTGTTTCTTTCTGGAGGCTCTAGGGAAGAATTGTTTTCTTGCCTTTTCCAACTTGTAGAGGTTGCCCCCCTCCTTGGATCATGCCCCCTCCCCCTGCTCCCTTTATCTTCAAAGCCAGCAATGGATGGTCCAGACTTTCTCACGTTGTATCACTTTAACACACTCTCTTCTACCTCCCTTTTCCACCTAACAAGGTTCTTGAGATGACATTGGGTCCACCCAGATCATCCAAGATAATCTCCCCATCTCAAGGTCAGCTGATTAGAAACCTTAATTCTACCTACAATCTCAGTCTTCAAAGAAAGCAAGGATATACATGCCTGGGGAAAGGTTAGGGGGAAAGGTTCCAAGTGCTTCAGAGAGAGCATGAGCTGGGGAAAGAAGGGGTTGGGGAAAGATGTGGGCATGCTAGAGAGAAAGAGAGAGATGACTTGCTTTGCCTACATCTATCATCGGCTTCCTGCACTCCTTTAGAAGCCTCATTACCCAAAGATGTAGTGGTTAGAGTAGATTAGCAAGTGACCATGACTGTAATTTTCATTTAAAAAGCAAATCCCACTCTGTATAGGAAGCTACTATTTAGGTACAAGTAGTAGGAGTATCCAGCACCAGAGTTAATGCAGCAATGTATTTATATCTCTTATATTTCATGTCCACCTACCTTATAAAGCCTTACATGGCTAAGAGAATGCAGCTAGGTGGCTTACCTGTGACTATCATCTTCCCACCCCCTGACAATGACTAAATTGAAGCTTCTCAGGACTGATCACTTACTTCATACCCCAAGCAAAGCAGGTGGATGCAGAGGGAATGGATTATGACAGGGTCCCATCAGTCCCATCAGAGGGCATATGGTACCTGACATAACCTGGGGACTTGGGAAACATGACTTATGCAACCTCATCTAAGACAAGATGGGTTGCACTGTGGACAGTAGGTGAGGTTGCTATGTATTAGGGCCGTCTCCAAGTTGCCAGGCACCTTGTGGACAGTAGGACCCGTTGTGATGACTCAGTGCTTGACAGATCTCTGCTGTTTAGAAGAAATACTATGACATGGATAGCCTTCACCTTCATAGTCCAAGGAGGGTGACTGAATCCTGAGTAACATGCCTATTTTAGGTCCCTTCACTTACTCCTGCTTATAAATGCTACTAGGACAAGAGGATTTGTGGCACTGAAAGATCAAGGACTGGGAGTATTCTCTGCTATGTTTTTGAAAAGGGATTAAAATCGCCTGTCATAAAGCACTTTGGAATCTTTAGTATCGTGGCACCGATCTAATAAAGAAACCTCCTCCTGGCATTCGGGAGAGGGGGAAAAATGTTCACGTATGAAGATGCATACCCAGAAATTATGCCCATTAGGAATAATCACTGATCATAACAACTCAACTTTTCTCCAGTAAGTTCTGTCTTGCCCTTCTTTCAGTGAAGTTAGATACCTAATGCAACGATTTCTAACAAAACAAAATTGTTGACTCACGACTCCCTGACTATATCTTACCAGAAAATATGGGGTTTGATTGCAGCATCTCTGGATTGGATTCCAAAGCTGCCCAAATTAATGTATTTGACCTCAGTCTACCTTCCCAGCTTGATTAACTTCTGCCCCATTATCAAACTCCTGGTGCTGGCAAGATGACTCATCTTCCCCCAATATCTCTCGAGCTTTCAAAACTCACAGCATTGGCTCATATCATGCTGTCTCTTTAAAACACCCTCCTCATTATATTTTTTCCCTTAGAACACACAGTCTTCAAAGCCAGCACACATCTCACCTCTTCCATGAAGCCATCCTGAGCCCATCAGCTGTCTCCTTCGAGCTTTTATTCAGCCCCAGTCACAACACTTAACATTCAGCCTCTCTTCGCAGGTGCCCACCCTCATCCTGTGGATATCTGGGACTACAAACTCTTGGTCCCCAGTGTTAACCTTTTCCACGGACATTCTGAGGCATCCACTCAACATTTAGAATTAGGCCTGGCTGAGAGTGGCTCAGCGGTTGAGCGTCAGCCTAGGATCCAGGTGATAGGGGTTGATTCCCGGTCAGGGCACATGCCCAGGTTACGGGCTCGATCCCCAGCCGGGGGCGTGCAGGGGGCAGCCGATCAATGACTCTCATCATTGATGTTTCTATCTCTCTCTCTCCCTCTCCTTTCCTTTCTCTGAAATCAAGAAAGATATATTTAAAAAAACAACAACACAACACATTTAGAATTAGGATAACTTAAAAATCTTTATGTCTGGACCCTTGAAAAAATTTTAACAACTGGCAACACTGGGCCTCTATTTAAAGTGGCAACAATTGGCTAGAACCATTTGTAGAAATAGGTCTTTTAGTTTGCTGAAGACCACACCATTTCCTTTTAATGATATTCGGCAAGCGTTCCTCATGTCTGTTCTTTTATTGTCTCTCCAAGGGCTCTGCTGTAGCCCACAGACTGGCCTATCTCTTCTCCTCCTCCTCCTCCTCCTTCTCCTTGTCCTTGTCTTTCTCCTTGTCCTCCTCCTTCTTCTCCTCCTTGTCCTTGTCCTCCTTCTCCTCCTCCTCCTCCTTCTCCTTGTCCTCCTCCTTCTCCTTCTCCTTGTCCTCCTCCTTTTTCTCCTCCTTCTCCTTGTCCTTGTCCTTGTCCTCCTCCTCCTTCTCCTTGTCCTCCTCCTTCTCCTTGTCCTCCTCCTTTTTCTCCTCCTTCTCCTTGTCCTTCTCCTCCTCCTCCTCCTTCTCCTTGTCCATCTCCTTCTCCTTGTCCTCGTCCTCGTCCTCCTCCTTCTCCTTGTCCTCCTCCTCCTTCTTCTTGTCCTTGTCCTCATCCTCCTCCTCCTCCTTGTCCTTGTCCTCGTCCTCCTTCTCCTTCTCCTTCTCCTCCTTCTCCTTCTCCTTCTCCTTGTCCTTGTTCTTGTCCTTCTTCTTGTCTTTGTCCTTCTCCTCCTTCTCCTCCTTCTCCTTCTTCTTCATGATCCCCCACCCCCTTCCCCTCCCTCTTCCTCCTCTTTCCCCTCCCCCTTCTCTCTCCTTCTCCTTCTCCCCCTCCCCCTCCTCCTCCTTCTCCTCCTCCTTCTTCTTCTTCATTTTTCCCGCCTACTATTCACTTTCTGCATAGAAGCTGTGATAATCTTTTAAAAAGGAGTAAAAAATTTTTAAAAATTAAAAAAATAAAAAGGAAAAAATGAATGACAGAAATAAGAGGTGGTTATCACTCTGTTAGTTACTGCCCCCCCCCCAAGATTTTTCATTGAATTTGGAGAAGTGCCCTATTCCTATGACAGCCTCCCTCACCTGAGACCCTCCTCCCAGCTGCTCATTATGTGTCAATCACGTTGTTCTTCCTCTCCCTTGAACACGCCAAGTCGTTCACTTACACATTTGCTTTTCTTCCAAATCTTTTTCTTTCCTTTCTAATTGAGATATAATTACATAAGCACAGTATAAGTTTAAGGAGTACAGAATAATGTCTGGACTTACATGTACTGTGAAATTATCACAACAGTAAGTTTAGTTAGCATCCATGCTTTCATATATAAAAAAAGAAAAAATATGGTCTTTTTGAGATAAAAACTTTTAGAAGTTACTGTCTTAGTAACTTTCAAATATACTATAGAGCAGTGTTAACTATACTGACCATATTGTACATTATATCCCAAGTACTTATTTATCTTATAACTGGAAGATTGTACTTTTTGACCACCTTCCTTCAACTCCCCCTCCCCCACCCTCACCTTCACTGTGGTAACCAGGAATCTGATCTTTTTCTATGAGTTTTTGTTTGTTTGATTTTAGATTATGCATATAAATGAGATCATATGGTGTTTGTCTTTCTCTGTCTTACTTCTCTCACTTAACATAATGCCCTCAAGGTCAATCCATGTTGTTGCAGAAGGCAGGATTTTCTTTTTTATGGCTAAATAATACTCCAGTGTATATGTGTGTGTGTGTGAGTGTGTGTGTGTGTGTGTGTGTGTATCTCTACATTTTCTTCTATTCACCTCTTGATGAACACTTAGGTTGTTTCTGCATCTTGGCCATTGTAAACAAAGCTGCAGTGAAGATGAGGGTGCGATATTTCTTTGAATAGTGATTTTATTTCCTTTGGATACATATCTAGAGTACAATTGCTGGACCATATAGTTGCTCTATTTTTAATTTTTTGAGGAACCTTTATACTTATTTCTATAGTGGCTGCACCAATTTACATTCCCACAGACAGTGCATAAGGGTCCCCTTTGGGCCACAACCTCCACAGCATTTATCTCCTGTCTCTGTGATGATAGCCATTCTAATAGGCATGAGGTGATACCTCATTGTGGTTTCCATTTGCATTTGTCTAAGGGTTAATAATGTTTTGGCTTTTCTTCCATATCTTCCCTGGCTGGTTTCCCCCCATCATTTAGGTCTTAGGACTGACTTGACTACCCTCATGCTTCCTCCTCATTCCTGGCTTATAATGTCATATTATAGTTTTGCTTTTCCTTCACAGTGAGTTTATAAGCATCTTATAAGTAAACACCTGTCTGCTAATTTTTTGAAAACACAAAAAGTACAAAGCAGTTAACTCTTTATAGACATTTAGTAGACACCTGACAGTATGTTTATAGACTGGTTCAAGAGTGGATTTAAACGGCCAGGATGAGAAAATGTATTAATTATATTAATATTAGAGCTTTCAGATAATAACAACCTTGGCTTATGACTAGTAAATCCAGGCTTCCAATTCTGGCCAAGATAAATTAATAGGTACCAGATTCATCCTCTTGTCTGGAAAAAGGCATTAAAAAATTATTACTATTTTTAAGTCACTGAAAATCAGGCAACTAAGGGCAGAAATTCCTCATGGATGGGAAACAAGGCATGATTGTGTCAGCTTAATGCACAAGTAAATGCATGAAAAGATGCTCAAACAATTAGTCATTTGGCAAAAGTAAACAACTGTGAAATACCACTACACACCTATTAACATCTCTTAGAATGATTTAAATGTAGGGGGGGAAAAAAGGATCATACCAACTGTTGGCATTGATACAGAGAAACGGGGAGTACTAGTTGGAACTTACAATAATAGAACCAGAAGGACACTTGACTTGCGGTGGTGAACACACAATACAGCATACAAATGGTGTATTATGGAACTGTATACCTGAAACCTATATGATTTTATTAAAAAAATGACATTCAATACATTCATACATTCAATAAAAAAAGAACAGTTTGGCAGGTCTTTTAGAAGTTAGACATTCAGGAGAAATTGGAACTCTTGTACATTGCTGGGAGTATAAGATGTTACAACCTCTGTGGAAACCAATATGGTGGTTCCCCTAAACACGGAGTTACCACATGATTCATCACTTCTATTTCTGGGCGTATACCCCAAGTATTGAAAGCCTGTACTCAAACAGACCTTTGTACATCAAGGTTGACAGCAGTCCTCTTCACAATAGCCAAAAGTGAAACAACCCCAATGTCACCAACAGATGAATGGATAAGTAAAATGTGGTACATGAAATTCTGACACGTGGTCAACATGTATAAACCTTGAAGCATTATGTTAAGTGAAATAAACCAGACACAAAAGGCCGAATATTGTGTGATTCTATTTATATGACATGCTGAGAGTAGTCATATGCATACAGAAAGACGGAGAATGGTGGTTGCCAGAGGCTGGGGGAGGAGGAATAGGAGGTGTTTTTAATGTATACAGAGTTTTATTTTGAGAAGATGAAAACATTCTGGAGATGGATGGTGTTGATGGTTGTAAAACAAAAGTGTATCTAATGCCACTGAACTGTGTACACTTAAAAATGGTTAAAGTGGTCAGTTTTATGTTACATATATTTTACCACAAAAAGTTAGACATTTGCCCGGCCAGTGTGGCTCAGCAGTTGAGTGTTGACCTATGTATGATCCAGGGTATCATGGTTCAATTCCTGGTCAGGGCACATGCTCTGGTTGTGGGCTCGATCCCTAGTAGGGGACATGCAGGAGGCAGCCGATCACTGACTCTCTCTCTCTCTCCCTCTCCCTTCCTCTCTCTGAAATCAATAAAAACATATTTTTTAAAAAAGTTAGACATTTACTTACAATATGAACTAGCCGTTCTACTCCTAGGCTTTTACTCAAGAGAAAAAATGTATACATCTGTACAAAGACTTGTACATGAATGTTATGGCAGTCTTACTTGTAATAGACAAATACTGGGACAATCCGAATATCCATCAATATAAATGGATAAACAAACTGTGATATATAAACTGTGATTGATATATATATATATATATATAGAGAGAGAGAGAGAGAGAGGGAGAGAGAGAGAGCTAAGCACTATATGTGTGTATATATATATATATATAGTGCTTAGCAATTAAAATGAATGAACTATTAAGGCACACATTAGCATTGATGATTATTAAAATAATTATGCTGAGTAAAAAATCAGAAAACTTTAGAAAATGCAATATAATCAATATGACAAAAAGCAGATCAGTGATGGCCTACAGATTTGTGGAGGCGGATGGGGGCAGTGGGGTGGCAGTAATCTAGTCTGGGTGGAGGGGTTCCAAAGAGCCACTAGGAAGCTTCTGGAGATGATGGATATCTTCATTATCTTGATGGTGGTGATTTTCTAGCAGATATATACTAATGTCAAAACTCATCAAGTTGAACACTTTATGTGTAGTTTGCTGTATATCAATCATACGGAAATAAAGGCTCTTAAGTAGTGAGTCACAATAGTATACTGAACACAATAGTAATTCAACAATATCTGCACGTGTAGATTGGCCTTCTGATCCAAAAGCCACGGTTATTTATGAAGGACACAAGCCAGGACCTGACTCATAGCCACAGTAATTTGATCAAATGGATCCTTGAAATCATTGACTTTAAGAGATGGAATGTATTTAGTGTCCATGCATCTTAATGAAAATTAATGATAATGATTTGGAATTTAATGGATTCCTTGCAGTCTGATTGAAATTTAATAGAAAATGATATAGTGTAATTTGAAATCAATTTAAATTATCCAAATGAATAATTAATATGTCTGCCATAAAATTGTCTAACATCTATTATTTAGAAGCAAATGATTCAGAATCAGGTTTACCCAAAACTCTCTCTCTGGAAGTGTAACGTAAAACCATCCTCTCTCAGTGCTCTGGACAATTCTTGAAACAATAAAGAAGAGACTCTATGTTGTGTTATTGAAAAAAAATATATGCTTGTAGTAAAAACTGCCTTCTTTTGTATGACACGTATAAGGCATAACCATAAACATCACATTATTCCTTAGGTAAGAAATACCTGAAATATATACCCATGTCCTGTTTTTATAGATTTAAAATTTTTGATATTTGCCCATTAAACTCAGGATTAAAAAAAATAAATAAATTGCTTCATCCAGGGCCTTTTTCCTCATTTTTTAAACCTTGGCATGTTTGCCTTCTTCAGCTTCCTTCAAAATGCTAAGTTCCTTCCCATCTAATATTTCTAGGAGGCTTTTCCCTTGACTTAGTTTGGATGTTAATTTCTTTTTTTTTTTTAAATATATCTTTATTGATTTCAGAGAGGAAAGGAGAGGGAGAGAGAGAGAGAGAAACATCAATGATGAGAGAGTCATTGATCGAGCCCGCAACCCGGGCATGTGCCCTGACCGGGAATCGAACCCCGATCGCCTGGATCCTGGGTTGACACTCAACCGCTGAGCCACACCCAGCCGGGCTGGATGTTAATTTCATGTCCTCAGAGTGACCTTCCTTAAATACCACTGAATTCTGTACCCTCTATTAGAATGTTACTCCAAATACATTTCCTTTATACATTGCTAATATTGTGTGCTAATTATGTATCAATGTGTTAATAGTAACATATAACTATATGACTTTATTTGTTTAATTTCTGCCTCCCCAGTGGACCATATGCTTTGTTTCCAGTTTGTTCACAAATTTGTCCCTAGTGTGGAGCACAATGCCTAGCGAAAACAGGCATCTAGTAAATATGTTGAAAATAAATTAATCAGAGATGTAGAGAAGTAAGTGACTTGGCCAGAGACACTTATTTTAAGACTATGAACAAATTCTTTTGACCTGTGCCCTCTCCATTAACCTGTTTAGCCTCCAACATTGACCAGGTGTTGAGGGAAATGGTAATCAATGCTTCTATGTCTAAGGGAAGGATTTGCAGATGAATATTACATTTGAAGCATCTGATCTTCTAAAATATGTAAAAGACATCTCACATAGATGTCAGCACTATGGGAGCTAATTTGGTAAGCCAGCTTGTGGGACAATATGTTCTTATACTTTAAATGATGATTTTGCTTCTAAAATGTATGTAGGCCTTCTGCTGGAGAGAAATGTAGAATCAATACTTCATCCCCAAACGCATGACTGATTAAGTAGCTGTGGGAAATTGTGGCTTTCAGCCCAAATTGTGCTTATATGCCCTGGAATTTATCCTATGAGTTATTTGGACATGAGTAGTAAAGGTAGGCAACTCTGTAATATTTCATTTCAATTTCATAAGGTATGAAGACTAAAAGAAATAATAGATAGAAAGCACTTATTTGAGTAAGAACCTACTAAGTGCTCAGTAAATGTTTATAATCATTCCTGTCACACTTAGGGAAAAGTCAGCTGGAAATATATTGTTACCATGCTCAGGCCCCACGTATAGGATGTGTGATTTGAATATCTCATCTAATAGTCATGTTCGATTTGATTAGATACACCTTGCTCCCTGCTACGCTGAAGAACCGTATAGAAAAATGTGGGAACTGACCAAGGGTAGGCTAAGGGAAAGATTTTCCTCAGGGTAAGATTATATCAGGTTCCTTGAATGATCTCATTCCATCATTGCTCATTTGTTTTTACATTGGGCTCATTACCCAAATCCCATGGGGAACATTTTTTTGGGGGGAAAAAAAGATTCTCTGACCTCATCTCCAAAAGTTAAACAGGTCTCTGGTGGGGATCAGAGATCTGCATTTATGAAAAGCTATCCCAGGTGATTCTGATAATCAACCAAGTTTGGGTTTCAATTAAACCACTGAAATATTTGGCTTCCTTTTGAAGGATCAAAAAGGGGCCGTCCCCAAAGCACTGACTGGACAAATAAGTCTCGCCAATAGAAGCACCACTACTTGATTACAGATACTCCAGGATGAAGCATACAGATGATAATAAACCTTGAATGTTATGACTTGCCTCCACACTTTTGTAGTCATGTAATTTGAGAACTATAAATCCATCACAAATTATGCTCTTTTCTGAGCTTCAGCAGGTATAAACTCAGGAACCAGGAGTGGATGCTGTGATAAAGAGCAATAAAATGTCAAGTGATCTGTGTACAGTAACCAGAACCCAAAGTGAGTAAGGGGTGACTGGCCGAGTCCACTTCAGCTGCACACAGTTGAAGTCTGTGTTGATTCCTTTCCCTCTCCCGGCTCAGGAGGGACATTGTTGTGATGGTGGCTGGGCCACAGGGTGGCGGCATGAAGGGATTGCTCAAACTTTCCGAAAGAATCTGGCCCAGGAGAAAAGAAAAGGAGGCAGAAGATACAGGCTGCATGGGTCAGGCTTGGATGGAGAACATGGCTTCGTGGCGGTTGGCGTTTGCTGGGTCCTTGGCGAGGCCTGTACGGGGTTGGCAGGAGGAGAGCAGGTGGAGGGATGAGCCTCACCGCCCTCTGCCTCTGGGGGCCTTGGGTTTACCCTCAGGCACCTGTTGACAGAAGGTTCCTCTTAGGCATCAGAGACCTGTAGGACCTGAGATGCCCAAATGGCTGAAGAACTGGAAGCAGAAAAGCCAAGTTAGGGCTTCTTGCTGCTCAGTTAGGAGAGAGGGCATCTCAGGTACTCAGTCACTTAGGAAGAATTCCTGTTGGGATGCAGTGTAGTTACACTGAGGGTAGGGAAAGTAGGACAAGCTCAGAGGAAAACAGAGGCCAGAAAGCACCCTTTTAAGACCTGGATGAAGAGCTGCCTAAGGAGGCTGCGGCCTGCAAGAAGCAGCCCGCACGGCACTTTTTATTTCAGGTAGAATTTAAAAGGAGATATTAGATAAGACAATGACCTGCCTTTTCATGAGCCTATAGACATGTGAAAGTGAGGAAGTGTCAAGGGTGTGGGGACATTCTAGAGACAAGTCCCAGAGTGACATTTTTAAAAAATATATATCTATATATCTTTATTGATTTCAGAGAGAGGAAGGAAGAGAGAGAGCGAGAAACATCAGTGATGAGAGAGTCATTGATCAGCTGCCTCCTGCACAACCCCCACTAAGGATCGAGCCTGCAACCCGGGCATGTGCCCTTGCCAGCAGGTCAGAGTGACCTTCTTTGCCCTCTTTCCTTGGAAGTGTTCATGTGTTCTTTTAGTCTATCTAAGACACAAATGTGGCTTAAGTTTGCCTTGGTATTTTTCTGTTCACTAGCCTTTTATTGAGCATATACTATGTGCCCAGCTCTGTTGCTAAAGTTATGACTTTGAAGGAGAGGAAAAAGAAAGTTTCCCTGTCTCCTTCTGAGTTTGTAGCTGAGATCCCTGTAATAAAAGATAGATCAACAAGGGGGGGAAAACAAGTAGAAGTTTGTTAACATGCACACCTCACATATGCATGGGTAATACCCAGGAAGAGAGTAACTCTAAGAGGTGACTTCAGAATGCAGGATGAAATACCATCTTAATAGGGAAAGGGGGCGATGGATGGTAGCCTCTTAAGCAATAGTAAATGGTTTTTAGACGAGGTGAATGAGCCATTAGAAGAATCAATGGAAGGCATGATAGTTTGTGACAAAGTTGCCTGGTTGTGGTGTCTACTTCCAGTCTCCTCTCCTGCAATGATGGAACTCCTGGGGAGGAGATTTATGACAACTGAGTTCCTTTTGGAAGATTTATCTTTAGGCAGACAAGGGAAATTCACAGAAGGCCTTTCCCTGCATTTGCTGTTTTTCAAGTGACCGCAGCTCAAAATATTCAATATGCCATAGTGACATACTTTAGGGTGGTGTGTCCTGAACTCCTACAGTCATATTTTGTGTGGCATGTTCTGCTACCCTTCAACTTGCATCATTTAGTTTATTCTTAACAGCACATGAGAGTGTTTTTATTACTCCATTTTACAGATGAGGAGACAGGGACTGAGAGAGATGAATTCACTTGTTCAAGGTCAGGGAGCCAGAGAAGGACATCACTGGGGTGTAAATCTAGGTCTGTCCAACTCCAACCCAATCGTTCATCTAGCTCATGCTGTAGAGGTTATTGTATTATGATTTATAGGCTGTGTAGTAAATATCCCTGCAAAGGGGAGGTAAAGCAGGGGCTGAAAACTGAGCACGGCCATTGGCTGGGAGCAGGATTATGAAGAGAAGGGAAGAGGAAGAAACGTGCTACAGAGCGATGGCATGAAAATGTAATTTCCAAGGCCAGTTTTATTTATGGGAGTGAATTTATTTTACTTACTTTGTGAAGTGAGAATGTGCCTCATGTGTTTTTATTTTTATTTTTTATTATTATGGCCTGAATGAAAATTTGGAAAATGGGAGGAGCCCAGGAGGTCATAATTTTCAGAATAGCATCCAGACAACCAAGATTAGAGATAACTATGTAATCTGTAAATTGTACATCTAATTCACTAAAAATATCATTTTGGAGAGATGAGAAGGTAGAGTATAATACAATTACAGTTCAATGAAGAATGAATTGAACTATAAAATAGACATTTCATTGGAGTGATTTTTTCCTATAAAATCTTATATACTTTAATTTCACTGAATGTCTAGAAAGGGTTCCTTATTTATTAAATGTCTTTATTAAGGAAATTTGATCAAACTTCATTTTCTTTTGCAGTTTAAATCACTGTTCTTCTAAAGACTTTGGAACATCTTTATTGCTTTTTAACACACTGAATAGCAGTTATAAATTAAGTCACACATTTTGAATAAAATTTAGGGAAATCATGTACACTTTGTGTTTCAGGTTGCTCCATCTACAAAATGGGTCTGACCACAGTGTTTCTTGAAGTTTAAGAAACAAAGAGGCCATGACAGAATACGTGGTCTGTCTCGAGTCTTCAATATCTCCATCTATGAAAGAAGCTAAGCACCTTGCCCCCTGAATTTTCTGAAATAGAGAAAATTACCAGCATGAGTAATCGGTAGATGAGTGTCTTAGAGTGTTGGACTGTTTATTCATGTTTCTAACGAGGCTTCGCCAGGTACCTAGGGATACCTCTGGCCTTGGGTGAATTCCTAGAAATATTTAAATATCTGTATGTATTTGTCCCAAACCAGAAAGGGAGATATTGATGTTTTGCATTGTAGTTTACTAGCTGACTCAGTCCACGGCTGCTGATGGGCTTTGCGTGGCCTTCATTGAGAACCGAGTTACACCTCTCAGGCTGGAAGAAACATACTCTATTATAGCAAAGTTATGAAGGAATCAGGACACCAGACTGCGTGAGTTTAGAACCTGGTTTTGTCACTTACTAGTTTCCTCCTCTTAAAAATAGGAATGATGATTCTATGTCCGGGGCTTGTTTTAAAGATTAAGTAAGTTTAAATTACAAAAAGCATTGTCCTAGTCGGGCAATTCAGTTGGTTAGAGCGTCGTTCTGTTCACCAAAAGGTGGTGGGTTCGATTCCCGGCTGGGGCACATACAGGAGGCAACCGATCCATGTTTCTCTCTCTCTTCTTTCTCTCTCTTGCTCTCTAAAATCAATAAAAACATATCCTCGGGTGAAGATTAAAGAAAAAGAAACTGTAATTTACTTGGTAGTACTTTTCTCACCTTAATTGGGACTGAGATGCCTTTCTACAGAGACATAAAATATTTTCCACACCTCTTGAAGAACTGAAAAGAACTTTAAACATACTATGTCTGATAGAACAAAGAAGCCAACAAGCATGTGACGTATTCAATATTGTGCTAATGCCTCTAAGAGCAGGAAAAATATATTTAGTACAAATATTTTAATTTCCTCAAGAACTAGAACCTGTTACTGCAGCAATAGCCACACATCTGACTACTGCGAGTTCATTAAATAAAGAGGAGAGTAGTCATAGAAACCACCAAGGGGAAATTATACTCCAAGCAGATTTCCAAGTCTCTGGTTATTAAATAATAAACTGAGACCTAATAAACATGCAAATGTATTCTAAACGTAAAGTACTCAATCTCTACTCTACTAGTTTGGCTGAAGTCAAATTGCTTTCTAGAGTAAAGAGATAGCCACTATTTTTATCAACTTGCCACTCTTTTTTCCTCTGATGAATTATAATAAATGGTATCATTTCAGTCAATAAAAAGTTATTAAACTAATAGAAGTTTTCTTTTCACATATAGAAGTCCCTCTGTTCACTAAAGATGTGTTGATCCACTGTTCTGTGCGGTGCCCCTAAGACATGTTGAGGATATTTATTTATTTATTCATTAAAATCTTCAGCTCTCTTGGGTCATATTTAGGAAAGATCTTTGCTTGACCAGTTTCCATGCATTCGCCAACCCACAAGGCAGGCTCCAAGGTGTATGCATTAACACACGGCCTTACAGGTCTGTCTTCTTAAGAACCTGGATCTCTTCTCTACCCCCAGATTCTTGCTATCCCGAAAATATTGACAGATTTGCTTAATTCCCCTTTCCGTTTCTTTTGGCACTGCACTTAGATTCTGTCAACAGGTGAGAGAAAGCAAAAGCAAAGCTCATTGATTTAGCCACTGATTAAGAAAACCCTTGGCTTTGAGGGTCAGAGCTCACGGAAACTGGGGAGTTTTATAGAGTGAGGAGCTAGGAAAATACTTGCCTGGTTACAAGACCTAGGATACCCTTCCCAAAATGTCACCTGCCTATATGATTAACTCCTATTAGTGACAATGAGTTGGTAATGATTATTTATGTCTAGAGTCTGGCATGCAAAGATAAACTTGTTATAAGCACATTACTCTATATAATTTCTCATCAGTAAAAAGACATGATACAATTATTATTACTTTATTGATGAGGAAGCTGAGACTTAGGGAATCTTAATAACTTGCTCAAGGGGATTGTAAACCAATCAGAAGATGATTAGTTGAGACCCACACACTCTTTTCTTTCTTTTTTTTCTAAATACCAACACCTATATTCTTAACTTTTATGCCAGTGGCTCTCAAAATGGGGTCCCCAGAGTCCTGCAATGGCATCTTTTGGAAATTTGATATTTCAGGCTCCATCCCAGACATCCTGAATTACAAACTCTGGGGTGGTGTCCAGCCATTTGTGTTCAACAAGTTGTCCAGGTAATTCTGGTGCAGGCTAAAGTTTGAGGACCACTGCTTTATGCTACACTGCCTCATGAGGAAAAAAAAAGCATATACATATATATATATATATATACACACACACACACACACACACACACATACATATGTGTGTGTGTGTGTGTGTGTATCCCTCTGAAAGTATCAGAAAAAAATGGCTTCATAAACCCAACTAAACTTTCTGGCTTTCTTATTAGCCTGTGATTGTGAAATTTGCATGGTTCCTTTGAAGAAAGAAGTTGTGAAGAAAAACTTGGGGAAAACCCAAGACTCCCAAGTTTTCCAAATACCTGTCATGCTGTAGCATCCTACTTAACGATGCTAACTATAAAGGAAGGCAGGCGACGCGGAGAAAATTGGCTTAGTCTTAAATGAGAAAGTGTGGCTTTTTTAATGTTTTTGACAGGTGTTCTATGGATTAAGAAATTCCATTTATGTCTTTATTTCTCTAACGAAGTGCACTGAAGTGGGGAGTGACTTACCTTCCTTATCCTGAGCATTTGTGACAGTTTAATCCCTTTCAAGGGATTAGAGCAATTCCTATGCTAATAACTTATGGTGGCATCATTTTACTTGCAAAAATGACAATATAGCCAATGCATGTTACATGTGTAATATTGGATATGCCATGATTTGAGGAAACCAGAGACACATACTTTCCACCTAGGGAGTGTCAATCAATACACAGTTGAAATTCAGTTTAGGGGAAATGTCATTCTTGGAATATTCTAGCAGAGTAACAGAAAAAAAACTCAGAGAATTCCTAGAAAAACTGAACTCTGTGCCGCTAACTATAGATCTGATGTGTTGTTACTAATCTGTCTTTCACGGCCAAGGGGCTCTTGTAAATATGCAAACTGGTGATTTCCTATTTTTTCAAAGTTTTGAAGTGTTTATGAGTAAAATGTATCTGTTTTCTCTGGTCCTGTCTGTGGCATTTTTTTTAAATTAATTTTTTAAAATCCTCACTGGAGTACATATTTTTATTGATTTTAGAGAGAGAGGAAGGAGAGAGAGGGAGAGAGAAACATCAATGTGAGAGAGAAACATTGATTGGTTGCCTCCTGTGCATGCCCTGACTGAGAATCGAACCCACAACCTTTTGCTGTTTAGGACTGTGCTCCAACCATCCGAGCCACCCAGCCAGGGATCTCTTTTTTTGCTTATACTTTGCTCCAGGTGTCTAATTTTGGAGATTACTAATTACAAAGAAGTAGCATGATATTTGGACCAAAATGTATGTATGAATGAATGAATGTTGGCCTATTGTTTAATTGCTTGACTTTTTTTTTTTTTAATTTATCTTTATTGTTGAAAGTATTACAGGTGTCCCATTTTCCCCCCCAATTGACTCCCTCCACTGAGCTCCCACCCCCTCCCCAGGCCTTCACCCCGTTATTGACTGTATCCATGGGTTATGCATATATGCATATAACTTCTTTGGTTAATCTCTTCCCACCCTCCACCTCCCTTCCCTCTGAAATATGATCGTCTGTTGCCTGCATCACTATTTCTGGATCTGTTTAGTTCATCAGATTCTTTTGTTCATTAGCTTCTTCTTAAAGAAGACCCTTCAACATTTCCTGTAGTGCTGGTCTGGTGGTGATGAACTCCTTTAGTTTTTTCTTATCTGTGAAGCTCTTTATTTGACCTTCAATTCTAAATTATAGCTTTTCTGGGTAGAACAATCTTGGTTGTAATTCCATTTTTTTCATCACTTTGAATATTTCTTGCCACTCCCTTCTGGCCTGCAAGGTTTCTGTTGAGAAATCAGCTGACAGTCATATGGGTGCTCCCTTGTAGGTAACTAATTGCTTTTCTCTTGCTGCTTTTAAGATTCTCTCTTTGTCTTTAACCTTTGGCATTTTAGTTATGATGTGTCTTGGTGTGGGCCTCTTTGGGTTCCTCTTGTTTGGGACCCTCTGTGCTTCCTAGACTTGTAAGTCTATTTCTTTCCTCAGGTAGGGAAAGTTTTCTGTAATTATATTTTCAAATAGGTTTTCAATTTCTTGCTCTGTTTCTTCCACTTCTGGTTCCTCAATAAAACAAATGTTGGGCCCCTTGAAGTTGTCCCAGAGGCTCCTTATGCTATTTTTATATTTCTGGATTCTTTTTTCTTTTTGCTCTTTTGGTTGGGTGTTTTTTGTTTCCTCATGTTCCAAATTGCTGATTTGATTCTCAGTGTTCTCTACTCTACTGTTGATTCTTCATTTCAGTTTGTGTATCCTTCATTTCAAATTGGTACTTTATTATGTTATCAGTTTTCTCAGTTATTTCCCTAACAGTATGCTTAAACATCCTTATAAACAAAATTCTGAACTTTGTATCTGTTAGCTTGCTTGGATCTACTTCATTTAGTTCCTCTTCTAGAGATTTCTTCTGTTCTTTCCTTTGTAACATGTTTCTTTGCCTCCACATTTTGGCTGCTTCCAGGTGTTTGTTTCTATGTATTAGGTAGAGCTGTTATGTCTCCTGGAGTTTGTAGAGTGGCTTTGTGTAGTAGGTGTCCTGTAGGGTCCAGTGGCTCAGCCTCCCCAGTCACCTGCCCTGGGCCTTCTAGGTGCTTCCCTGTGTGGGCTGTGTGCACTGTCCTCTTGTAGTTGAGCCTTGGTTGCTGTTGGCATCACTGGGAGGAATTGACCCCCAGGCCAATCAGCTGTGAGGACCAGCTGCAACTACAGCCAGAGAGCTGCTGTGCTGGAGACACCCCTATGGAGCAGGATTTACTTCAGTGGGGCTTTGGTGTTCACCAAGTGCGCCCCTTGAGTGTCACTCGTGGCTGTGGTAGGGTTGTAATCCAGCGTGGTCGAGTCTGACCACCAGGTGCACTGTCTCTGGGGCCTCCCGGGAGGTGCAAAGTCAGCCTGTGCCAGTGCCTTGCCCAGGGCCACCCAGCATGAGCTACACAGCAAACCATAGTTGGCTGCTCCTTGTGCTGGGCTTGGCGGTGCCCAGGAGAGGCCAAGCCATGAACCAATGCAGGCTGCCGCTAGTGCCAGGCCTGGGGCCGCTTATCAAGCTGTATGGGGCCCACTGCTGCTTGTTTGAGAGGTTTTAGGAAAGTCCTAAGCATGAGGCTCCAGAGGCCACTTGCATAGCAAAGTCACTGGAAACGGCTTGGATGAGCCTGCAGGTAGGAAGGGGCGGGGCCTTCAGGGAAAAACGGGGCGGGGCCAAAGGTGTGAGTCAGGTGCTGGCGATTCCAATATGGCGCCTGCCGGCTGTGTGCGGGGAGGACTCGCCAAAGGAGCCATGGCCTCCGCCAGCCCTTCTGCCTGGGAGGAAGCCGCCCCTCCAGCTCTCGCCCCGACTTCAGGCAGGTTAGTTCCTCCCCGAGTGTCCCAGGTCCTTTCCAGTTGTTGCCCGGTGCTGGGCTCAGAGGGAGCGTGTCCGAGTGAGTCCGTGCCGGCCCTTTAGAGGAGCTGCTGGGGCTCCCGCAGCCTCCGCGACCCTCAGGGACAGTCCCCGCTGGTTTCACAGCCCGGAGTTGTGGGGCCGTCTCTTCCCAGCTCTGGAGCCCTGGGCTGGGGCCTGCTGTGGGGCTGGGATCCCTCCCTCCTCTGGGAAACCTCCGCTGCCGAGATTCCCTCCCGGGTTTCAACCGCGGCACTGGGTGTGGGCCCGCGGCCGCGTCTCCGGGATTCAGCCCCGATCCGCCCGTGTCTCCGCCCCTCCTCTGGTCTCGGTGCTTCCTCAGCTCCCTGGTTGTGGGCTTCTGTGCAGCCGGACCTCAGGAGGCTCTGAGTGCGGGTGGTTCTGTGTTTAGCTGTGGTTCTGATGTGGGTGTGGAGGCGGCGGGTGCAGCTGTGACCTACGCGCCATCTTGTTTCCTCCCGTTGGCTGGACTTTTAATCTGGAAACGTCATCACCTAAGTGCCCCTTGCTGGTCAGAACTACCTGCTGGTCGGAACAATCATGCCCTGCTTAACAGCAGTACCAAAAAGAGGTTTCGTGTAATAATTTATTCATTAGACTTTTTGAAAATTGTCCAAATCTAAGCATTTAAGAACATTAACTTTCAGACTTTGATTTTTTTGTTTTATTTTTATTAGTTGAGTTGAAGTCTAATTGACATACAAAACTCATCACCTTAAGTATGCTTTGAGAAGCCAAATCACCATCGCAACGGAAATCTAGAACTTTCCCATCACCCCCCAAATTTCTTTGTGTGGCACTTCCTTTGAGTTTCGTCTCCCCCTCCTGTCCACAGACCCTAGAACCACTGGCCAGCTTTCTGTTGCTACAGGTTTGCCTTCTCTATAAATGAAATCAAGCAGCATGTCATCTTTGTGTCTGACTTCTTCCATTTAGTTTAATACTTCGAATGTTCATCCATGTTATTGCAAATATCAGAAGATTGTTTCTTTGTATTGCTGAAAATTATTACATGTTTTCTGATACGCCAGTTTCTGTATTCCTAGTTGATGGGCATTTGGGTTCTTTTACGATTGGGGCTATTAAGATAAACCTGTCTTAAACACTTGAACAAGTATTTCAGTTCACATAACGTCTTAATTTCTCTCGGGTAAGTACCTGGTATTGTACTGCTGGGTTTTATGGTTAGTGTATGTTTAACTTTGTAAGAAACTGCTCAACCGTTTTCCAAAGTGGCTGTATCATTTTGTATTTCAGTCAGCACTATTATAGAAGGATACCAGTTGCTCCATTGGCGCTTGCTGTCTCTGTTTAATTTAGTCATTCTAGTTGGTATGTAGTGGTATTTCATTGTGTTTTTAATTTTTATTTTCCTAGGTTTAATGATGTTAAGAATCTTTTCATGTGCCTATTTGCCATTCATATACCTTTTCACTATCTCCACGTTTTTACTCTTTCCATGGTGTCCTATGCTTTGAATTATATAGTAGATAGTCTTTTCAAATTGGCTTCTTTCACTTAGTAATGTGCACTTAAGTTACCTCCATATTTTATCATGGCCCGATGGCTCACTTATTTTTAACCTAGAATAATATCCTGTTGTCTGGATGTACCAAAATTTGCTGATCCACCTACTGAAGGACATCTTGGCTGTTGTTTTCAAATTTTGGCAATTATGAGTAAAGTTGCTGTAAATATCCTCATGCAGGTTTTGTGTGTGTGTGTGTGTGTGTGTGTGTGTGTGAACATACAATTTCAGCCACTTTGGGTAAATACCAAGGAGTGCAATTGTTGTATCATATGGTGAGAGTATGTTTAGTTTTGTAAGGAACTGCCAAGCTACCTTCCAAAGTACCCCTCCTGTTTTGTATTTCCACTAGCAATGGATGAGAGTTCCTATTGCTCCACATGCTCACCAGCATTTGATGTTGTCAGTGTTCCAGATTTTGCTCACACACTAATAGGTGTCTAGTGGTATCTCATTGTTGTTTCAATGTGCATTTCCCTGATGACATATGATGTAGAACATATTGTCATATCCTCACTTGCCATCTATATATATCTCTTCTTTGGTGGGGTATCTGTTAAGATCTTTTGTCCAGTTTTTTGGTGTGTTTTTTTTTAATCATCACCCAAGGATATTTTTTCCGTTGCTTTTCAGAGAGAGTGGAAGAGAGAGAGAGCGTGGGTTTGCCTGTGTCTTCCCCTTTCTTATCCAAGAAGAATTGTCAGTTTTTCAGCTGTTCCGATTTTTACTTATTACGACACAGTGGTGACTTCCAAGTTCCCTACATGTAGAACCAGAGCCTGGCTGAGGGTAGGTTTATTTTCGTTTTTAGTTGTAGGGATATTCGGGCTGTCTGTTCCTTCTTGAGTGCATTTTGGGAGTTTGGATTCTTTAAGAAATTTGTCCATTTCATAGAAGTTTTCTGAACTGTTGGCATCAAGATGTTGATCATTCCTTCTTACAGTAATTTTATTGAGATATAGTCATAAAACATAAAATTCACTCCTTTAAAGTTTATAATTCAGTGGGCTTGTTGTATGTTTCATTACTCTTTTAATGTCTGTTGAATCTGCACTGGCATCTTCTGTTTTATTCCTAATATCGGTAATTCTGTCTTCTCTCTCTTTTCTCTGTTCAGCGTGGCTAGGGGCTTATCAATTTTATTGACCTTCTGCAGAAACAAGCATTAAGTTTCATTAATTTTCTCCATTTAAATTCATTGATTTCTGCTCTGATTTTATTATTTTTCTCCTTTTTTTTTTTTGAGAGGAAAGGGTTAATTTGTTTTCTGGTTTCTTCAGGTGGAAACTTAGGTGCTGAAATTGATATGTTTCTTCTTTTCTGATATAGGTGTTTAATGCTATAAATTTCCCCTCCAAGCTTTAGTTTATTGGCGTGCATGCCTCAAACTTGTAAGGACTATCTTTTCATTTTTATTTAGTTTAAGGAATTTTAAAATCGCCCTTGTGATATCTTCCTTGACCTCAGTATATTTTTAGAAATGTGCTGTTTAATGTCCAGATACTTGAGGATTTTACAGTTATTTCTTTGTGGTTTATTTTTTCTTGTTGTTGTTCTAATTTCTTATATATTCAGAGTATAAACTTTGTATGACTTTAAGCTTTTTAAATTTACTGAAACATCATTTTGCCTTAAACATCTAATTACCTTTTGAAAGTTTAAATAATGAAATAAGTCTTTTACATTTACTCTCCCATTTACCATTCCTAGTGCTCTTTGTTCCTCTGTCCCTGTTGAAGTTCAGGCCTAGGGAATGAAATGTCTCAAATTTACTGTCTTTGTCTCACCATTAGTTTAAAAAATATTTTTGCCTGGTATAAAATTTCTCCTTCCCCTACCACCAGTGTTGTATTTTAAAAGATTTCGATCAGTAACCATATGGTTTGCAATGTTTATGAAGAGAAGACTATTGTCATTCTTATTTTGTTTTTCTGTATGTAATGTACATTTTTATTTCCTACTACTGCTTTAAATAAATTTCTCTTTAACCATAGATTTCAGGAATTTTCTGATGATATGCCTTTTTTGTTTGTTTATTCTGATTTCACTGAGTTTCTTGGTTCTCTATTTTATAGTTTATATAAAACTTAAAAGTTATTTGATCATTTAAAAATTTTTAATTTATCTATTTTAGAGACAGAGAAAGGGAGAGAGAGAGAGAAAAACACCAATTTGTTGTTCCACTTATTTTTGAATTCATTGGTTGATTATTGTATGCATTCTGACCATGGATCAAACCTGCAACCTTGGCGTATCAGGACAGTGCTTTAACCAACTGAGTGCCTGGTCAGGGCTATTTAATCATTTATTTAAATTTATTTTTTTCTGGCTACCTCCTGTCATCTCTACTTGAGACTGATTACTGGTTGGACTGCTTGATGTTTTCCCACTGCTAACTGATAGTCTGTTCACTTTTTTCAAACCCTTTTTTCTCTCACTGCTTAATTTTGGACAGTTTCTATTACTATGTGTTCATTTTTAGCAATTATTTTTCACATACTTTACTTCCTTCTGGTGTACTTTTTATTTCAGATATTGTATTTTTTAATCTATAGAAGTTCCCTGGATGTATTTCATTTTATTCCATTTTTAAAAATCTTGTGGGCTTGCTTTCTTCTACCTTTCTGACTATGTGGAAATTATAATAGATATTTCCTTGACTTTGTAACAGGTGCCTTCCTGTCTGCTAGATCCATCATTTATGAATTTGTTTCTGTTGATTTTTTTCCCCAATTTAATTTTAGATCAACTTCCCTTGTTTGTTTATATTTACTTTTTTTTTTTTTCCAGTTTTGTTTGGATGCTGGACACCGCAGTTTACATTGCTGGTTACTGGATCTGCTCTCTGCCTTTGATCAGTGTAGGGTTTTGTTCTGGTGTACAGTTAAGTTACTTGAAAGCAATTTGATTCTTTTGAGGTTTGCTTTTAAGCTTTATTAGGTCAGGTTCTGAGTAGCCTTTAGTCTAGGGCTAATTTAGCTACTCTAATAAAGCAAATCTTTCCTGTGAATGCAAGTGGATGCCCTGTGCAAGTGGGAACACAAATGACCCACAGTCCTGTTATAAGCTCTGAATTCTTTCCCATCTGCTTCCTCCCTGTAGTACTTTCCACAGCCTGGCTAGTTTCCATACATACATGCACAGATCATTATTTGGCCAAAGACTCAAGGAACTCCTTGTAGTTTTAACTTCTCTCTCTTGGTGCATCTCCCTCTCTGTGCCAACTCCTTTCTTTTCTGTCTTTAAATTTCTAGCCATCTGGGACTCCCTGAAGCCCAGACTCTAATTCTCAACCCAGGAAGCTCTGCGTAGGTTTCTCCTCCCCATGCTATGTCCTAGAATATTGCTTTAGGCAAAGAGCTCGGTGGTTGTAGGGCTCGTTTAATTTGTTTGCCATCTCTCTGGGATACTATCTCCTTCCTGCCTCGTAGTCAATATTTGAACACACACGCACACATATATACATATACACATATGTATTATATACATACATGTGCATATCTGTTCATATGGATTATATAAATATATATTTTAGTTTTTCTGGTGTTTAAGGTGGGTATGTAAAGTATAATTCTGGTCTCTGTTATCCCCTCATGACCCTAAAGTAGAAGTTAATTTATTGGTTTTGTTATCACCTTTTTTTTTTTTTGCCCTTTTTCTGATTTTTGTTTGTGTTTTTGTTTTTGGCTTGGGCCAGATGACCAAATGCAAATCTCCTATAGTCTTTGAGTGATGTTTTGACTCATCCTCTAAGGTTCTAGTTAATAAACAAACAACACACTGGTATTTTCTTTCTTTCAGGTGGGGAGGATTATTGCATGTCATTAGTTATTTCTCAAAACTGTTTGCAGTACTAATAACTATCCTTAGGCTGCCAAACAAGCTGGGTGCATTTTTATTTAAATAATTTCTTTTATAGGTGGAGGGACATTTTTTTGAATTTATGCTAATGGTCATCTGTCTTATGCATTAAAATTAGGAGCTCAAGTCTCTATATAGTCTTCATTTAAGCACACTCATGGCACTTTCCTTGGTGATCAGGAGAATCATTAGCTGTGGTTAGGTAAAGCTCCACTGCTACTTTTCTTGGAATAAACTTGAGCAGTTGGTCAAGTGAGAAGCAGCTCAGGAGTAGATCAGCATTTGAAGCTACTCTGGAAGGTGATTGCTTATTTCTTTGAAATCTATTTACCATCCTAATCTCATTATTATAGGGTCTCCAAAAATACCCCCCAAAAACGTGTGTGTGCCTCACATTACCTTTATTTATTAGGCATACCATCCAAATTTGGCTAAAATCTTGTACCTATTTTCAAACAGTGGGATAACAAAGAGACAAAAATCTTTTTGTACCTCCTAAAATGAGTATAATATTTCAACACATCCTTAACTTGATTTTGAATTGTTTTATTATATCAATATTATAATTTAGTACTTGATTTTACTGTAGACCTCATAGATGTCCTTATTAGTTATAAGGTTTTGAAAATGTCATTTTCTTTTTCTATCTGATTTAATTTTCTAATTCATTCTACAGTACAATTAAACATTAATTTGGACTTTGTAGGGGGAGTCTGTATAAATGCCTTGTGAATTAATGAAAATATTAAAGGAAATTCGACTACGTTCAAGGCCATTTGGTGTGAAAAACTAGGCGGACAAAGTGAGTGTTGTCTGTGATAGACCTCTAGGAAACTTGTTTGAATTAGGAGATTAGGATGATTTTCAATTAACATATGGGTTGTTTCTATGCAAATAAAGATTTCTCAAGCGCTTTAGGGAATGTTTGAAAAGTTAATTTAATTACAATAGTTGCGCATATTACCTCAAATCTGTTTACTCCAGTATTTATACATATCTTTTATTTTATAGATAAGCCTTCACTTAAAGTCCCCTACTCTAAATTAGTATAGCACAAAAGTAATGCAGGGGTTATCTTTAGGTGGTAGGGATATGGGTGATCTAAATTTTCTTACTTAGATGTTATTTTACTCTTCTTTTTTTTTTTTTTTTAAATTTTATAACCTTTCCCTAAACAATTAATTCTTATCCATATTGCAGATAAAAATGCCAAGGGCTTCCTTTTTTAACAAATCAAACATTTTTTTTCATAATCGAATACTGGAAAGTCATTGCATTTTGCAAAGAAAAAATACTGTGATATTTGTAGAGAATGTATGGCCTACAGCTTACCTGCTTTAGAATACCAGAATGTTTGAGTTAGATGAAGTGATCTCTAAAATCTTTTCCAATTTGAATTTTCTAGCTGGAGGGATTGAGGCTCAATAAGAATTTAGGATGGGCAGCATAGTTTGTGATTTAATACTTCACTATGTCATCATTTAGCACCTCAACATATGTTATTCTGTTTATCAGTTGTCTTGCTCAGGCAAATGAAGGATACATAGTAAGGCCATAGATTCATCAGATATGTAGATAGAGTATGTTTTGTATAATATGTGACTTTTAGTTCCTAAACATTCCATTAGTATTTGGTCAGTTTCCCTTCTGTGACCTAATTAAATTTCCTGGAGATATTATGATAGCTTTGTTTGAATTAGAGTGAAGCACTCAGATCTTCACTTCTACCAGTATAAGTATATCTTTATTGATTTCAGAGAGAGGAAAGGAGAGGGAGAGAGAGAGATAGAAACATCAATGATGAGAGAGTCATTGATCGAGCCCACAACCTGGGCGTGTGCCCTGACCGGGAATCGAACCCTGATCTCCTGGATCCTAGGTCGATGCTCAACCGCTGAGCCACGCCTGGCCGGGGCCACTTCTACCAGTATAAATACATGAGGCGTTCTACATTTTGTAAATTCAGGTGGCGTTTTACTGAAATCTGGGCCCTGAGATTTTTGGCCTTTGTGGAATAACTGGTCATCTTGAATTTTCTTTCTTTAGGCAAAATTTTCTACTTACAGATCTATGTGTTTTACAATTGGAAGTGTCCAATACAAATGTTATATTAAAGCTGCTTCTTCTGTGTTAATTGGTTACTTTAGAATATCACATCGATTGATATTTAATATTTAGGTTTGGAAAGAGTTGGCTGTTTTGTTCCACTGAGTTTTGTTTTTCATGTCTTTATGCTTCTAGGTGCTGATGGCACTGAAGTTTTTATTGTTGGCAATACTGTTACTTATTGGGTTAGAGTTTATCTTTATTTATTGGTGTTTTGGTAAAAATATTTTAAGTAGGACAAAATGAATCCATACAGGATTGAGATACTGAGGTTTATTTTTTGAATGTTTCAAAGCACAAGTTTTCATAGCAATGAACCAGTTCTAAAGAGCCAATATACTACCACATTTTACCCAGTCCTCCTTCCTTCCCCACCACTGTTTAATTCACAATGGTTATAACTAGAAAGACCTTTAGGAAAATTTCAATTCAATCTTTTTACCATAAGATAAGAAAAAGGACATCTCCAAAGATTAAAAGATTTGTCTAGATTAGTTCTGCTGATCTTTACTGGTGCTAAATCTTCCCCAGAAGATTACTAGAGTTCTGGAAAGGTCACTTAAATCTTCCTAAAATAGTTCCTTTTTTTTTTTTATTCTTAGAGGGGGTAGAGTAGACATATGTTTGGAGAAATTCAGCCTCCCTGTATCCTTTAATGATTTGAGGGGAGGAGGGGGAAGGAGGAAGGGAAGCTTCTAAGAAGATGGATCAGTGTTTCTTAGGGGATCCTTTCCACTTAAACTGTGCTTCTGTCTTTTAGAATTAATGTCTTTAAATAACTGGCAAGATCCTTGGGTGTATAATCACAAGTATCTCCTTCAGCGTACCTAGCCGATATAACTGTGGCAGAAAGAGACTAGCACCTACCAAGATCCAGGCTCCCTCTGCTGTGGTTTGGTATAAAGCCATTGGAAACAGTCATCTAGCAGGGTAATAACTTCACAGCTGCCACCAGAACCATCCCAGTGTCCTTGCATTTGGGTGAAGCTACAGGACTAGTTTTTGTCAACCCAGTAATAGTGGAAAGGGTATGTCATGGTGGGGACAAGATGGTAAGAATCAGATGACCTTTTCTACCTTCCCTGTCTCTCTTTGTGTAAAGGAATCTGTGCCGTAGGAATCACCAATCTACAGAGTAGAAAGAATTATTTTGGAGACAAGAGCTGCTCATGAATCAGGACCCTCCTTAATGAACTGTTGCAAGAATGATATATAAGGCTTTGCATGTGAGCCACTCCAGTTTTGCTGTTTATTTGATGCAGCCACTAATATTACAGTGACTCAAATGGCTTTTTGGATTAATCATGTCAAATAAAAATAATATGCTTATTTATTTTACTGCCTAGATATGTTTTCCTGTGTCTATAAATGAAGAAATAGCCTTATTTTTATTGTGAAAAGTAGGAAAGAAAAAAATGTTATGGGGAATGATAAAGGTGGTGTTTTTGAAGCATATGTTTATGAGGCATATCATTGTTTATCTCTCAAGCAATTTTCCCATTTCACATGAGCTGTATCATCCCTGTTCACAGTGCCTACTGTCACACGGGGTGACTGATTCATGGAACACATTGGCATTGAATCTATTAGCCTTCTCCCAAGCTATTTCTGTGACTGTAGTATAGTTCCTTTTAAGATTTATTTGGAAGCCACTGCTGTGTTAGTTCAAGCATCTTGTGATGTGCTTTCATAAAAATATTAAGATTTATATGTGGAGCAGACTTCTGAAAATCACATCCCTCACGTTAGGATTGGGGGCGTAGAAGACAACTCTCATAAGGCCGTGCGTGAGGAGTCAACACAATATGATGCATTCCTCTCATATTGATTGAATTGTTATTAGGTACTTGCAGCATGACTTGGTTATAAAACATGGCTATAAGAGTATTACTAACAGTAACCGTTATAGCCAACATGTTTTGAGCCATTGCTATGTTAGATACGGTTCAAGTTCATAACATTATATTAACTCATTTAATCCTCATAGAAGATGTATGAGGTAGGTCACTAACATCACCCTCATTTACACATGAGTCAAAAAGGGACAAAATATTATGTAACTTGCCTAAGTTTCCACAGGTAGTAAATCTGGTATTCAAATGGGGAGTTGATCACTGTAGCTACTACACAACAGTACCTCCCAGTTAAGACCAGGGATTGCGATAGAGAAAGAAGACAAGCTTTATGTGTTGGCTTTCCTATATTGAAAAGACTAGACATACACATGAAATAGATACCTCAACAAAGAAAATAATAAAGCATAGATTTAGTAAGAAAGAGTGACATTTGATCTGGGTGCTAGATGGAGTAAGCAAAGCCTGCCAGAGAAAGAGAGGAACAGGAGCTATCATATTGAGCACTTCGCATAAATATCCTCACTTAGCACCCCTCTCCCCAAAACAAAAATACCCAGCAATATAGTATTTATCATTTAAGTTTCAAAGCAAGGCGGCAGAAGCTCAGGGAAGTTCAGTCACTTTCTTGTCAAACTAAGAGGAAGTATAAGAGCTGGGATTTTGAACTTGGTCTTTTTAAATACAAAATAGCAGATTTCCCCCATTGTTATCTATCCGGCATGCTCCAAGTTTCTTGTAGGAGGGAGACTGGGATGGGAACACTAACAGAAATCAACGTGGTAAGAATCAAGCATCTTGAATTGTCCAGAATACAAGGATCTTAGAACATGGGGGAAGAAAGGCGTGGGAATCAGGAGGCTGGTAGTTAATGGACATGAGAAAGCATTATATCGAGGAGTTTGCCTCTGTTGGCTGGACTTGAAGGAGATACTGTGCCATTGTAGGCAGAGAGTAGGGTGAGAGCTGAATTTTAGTGCACCCACCTACAAATGAAAGAGAGGGAGAGTCAAGAAAAAAGGGTGAATTTCATTTTAAGAAGAGAGAATCAAAATAAATTGACTAAGAAACATAATACCTGCTGTATATACAGCACTAAGCCAGGTTTTAGAATGAGTACAAAGAAATATAAGATGTGGTTTCTGTAGTCCAGTACCTTGCATTGTGCCAGTCAGTCCAGGGTGTTTGCCGTTCGAAGACATGGGGCCCAGATCCCGATAACTAGCAGTAGAGAATTCCAAGTAAAAAGCTGGCTTTTTGCATGCTTGTCTGATACATCTATATTCGTCTATATACATCGTCTTCTCACATCTATATTCAGCTAAATTACTAATCTGTGCAAGAATGGAGATGACCTATGTCTGCATTAGATGACTGTCATCAACAAACTTGCAAATGTGGATCATTTCGCAAAGTATTTATTTTATCTGTGCCTCTTCCTAGAGAAATAGCTCCTTGAGAGGAATAGCTTATGCACAGCCATGTCCCTGGAAGAACCACGCTGACACTTTATAATGGAAAGAAGTCATATCTATAATGGCCCAAGGGACCATCTGATCCCTGCTGGTGGTTTGGGAGCCCTGGTGGATGCCAGGCAGCCACACTGAGGAAAGGGCGCTTAGAAGCGTGTATTTCCTGGCCCTCTTCACAAAGTAGCGCAAGCAAAAAGTTAGCTCCGCCGACTGCCAATTTGTCCACGGTGGCCTGTCCTAAACATTGTCCCCGATGCGGGAGTATAGATCTTGCAGCCTCTCCAGTTGAGATTAATTGTTCTGGAGAGTAACGCATCACTAATCCAAGGGCAATTAAGACCCAATTAAGGCTTGATATGCAAGGCTCGCTGAATCAGACACCATCTTAATTTATCAGATCCATTCATATCGATTATTTTTCCTTCTGTCAAGAATTTTAACTCAGAGCCTGTTGTTCCATGGTGGTGAGTGTCAAGTGGGTGGCCACGTTGGACCATGACCTAACGGGTAGGCAGGCGACGGCGATGGAGAAAGCGACCCGAGGAGAAAGATAAACAACCTGCTTTAGGCCCTGCAGTATCTAAATCCACGCCCTAAATACCTAAGACTTCTCTCCCAGCTGAAGGAAGATTTGTATTATTTCCAACTGAATAATAAAAATGGAAATAATTTGCTGTTAACAAGTGCATTTTAATTGAACAGTTAATGGTACAGAAAAACATGCAGTCCTTTGTAAATACTGTCCTAGTGTGAGAACTTAAACTGGTTTTCATGTAGGATCTGTTCCTTGGGTTTGATGGAAAAAGTCACGGAACAAAATTTCTTTTAAAATGTGTATAAAATGGACATCAAGCTGATTTCCCTCCATGTCCCTTCTCTTCCCTCACAGTAATTTGTACCTTGAGAGAGCTTTTGAATGTCAGTACAGCCCGTTGCTCATAATTTCTTTTTAGCACTGCGAGGATGCGGGCTGGAACGGCCGAGGGGTGGAAGAGCTGGGAAATACGGTCCCGGCTCATGCAAGTGCGGTGCCTCAGACAGGAGCCAGGACACCTGCCGCGTGGTGCTCAACCTGTCCAGCTTCTCTAAAATGACTGCTCTTTCCTCCCCTTTAATTTGCTTTTTAAAATTGTTGTCCAAGACTTACCATTTCAAGAGTGCTGAGGGTTTTCCATTTTAGATCCTTTGGTGAGACAGAATGTCCATTTTCCATAAAAGAAGACTCACAGTGTGTTCTTTTTTAAAAAAACAAAACTCACCCTCCCTTTCTGCTGTGAACAAAATTCGTTTAGTGGGTCCCTCTAGCGTTAAGCTTAGCAGGGGATTGTGGCTTTCTTCTGTCTGATTCTTACCTGGGGCAATTCATCTCTGTATGGGTATTTGTTTTTAAGATGTTTTTTGCTTTGGAGTAGAGCATTTCAGCCTTAGTAAAACCTAAAAAGAATTGATGGGGATGAAGTAGGTGACATTTTTTTCAGGGACTCTTAGCGTAACTTTTAACCCCTCTCAAAGGAACATCCAAAACTAAGAAATCTAACTAGTTTCATCAGGAAAAAACGTCCCGGTCCTGTCCAGGTTCCTAAGAAAGAACATGCTCCTCACCAACATCAGTAGTTTCTTGTCTTGATAATAACTATTCTGACAGGCGCGAGGCGGTACCTCGTTGTGGTTTTGACTTGCATTTCCCTGACAATTCGTGATGCTGAGAATCTCTTCACGGGTCTGCTGACCATTTTGGTGTCTTCTTTGGAAAAATGTCTGTTTTTAGTTCTTCTGCCCGTTTTTAAGTCAAATTGTTTATTGAGTTCGCTGGGTTCTTTATGTATTTTGGATGTTAACCCCTTATTTTTTATATGGTTCCTGTAAATTTGCTGTCATTCTGTAGGTTGTCTTTTTATTTTGTTAATTGTTTTGTTGTGCAGAAGTTTTGAGTTTGATGTAGTCCCATCCGTTGATTGTTTTCTTTTGTTGTTCTTGGCAAAAATATTGCCAAGCTCTATCCGGTTTTCTCAGTGGTTAGAGCATCAGCCCTCAGACTGAAGGGTCCTGGGTTCGATTCCAGCCAAGGGCACGTACCTCAGTTGCAGGCTTGATCCCTGGCCCCAGTCGGGGCACGTGCAGGAGGCAACCAATCCATGTGTCTCTCTCCCATCGATGTGCTTTGTTTTGTTTTGTTTTGTTTTCTCTCTCTCTCCCTTCCACTCTCTCTGAAAAGCAATGGAAAAAATATCCTTGGTGAGGATCAAAAAAATAAATTATCGCCAAGGCCAACATTGATGAGCTTCTTCCCTATGTTTTTTGGTAGGAGTTTTATGATTTCAGATTTTATGTTTAAGTCTTTGATCCATTTCAAGTTAACTGTTGTGAGTGGTGTGAGATAGGGGCCCAATTTTATTGTTCTGTACGTGTTTCTCCAGTTTTCCCAACACCATTTTTTGAAGACATTGTTATTTTCCTATTGAGTATTCTTGGCTCCCTTGTATGCTGGGGGTTACTTCCAGCCTCTGTATTGTGTTCCATTGGATGATGTTTCTTTTTTTGTGCCAGTACCATACTCTTTGTATTACTATGACTTTGTAGTATAGTTTGAAATATGAAAGTCCGATGTTTCCGGCCTTGTTCTTTTTTTTCAGGATTGCTTTGACTATTAGAATTGTTTATGTAAGAATATATTTATGTTTGAAAGTGGGAGGGAGAAATAAGAGTGATGGTGGGTACAAACTATAACAAGTGGTAAATAAGCCATAGAGACCTAATGCACAGTATAAAGAATATAGACAATATTGTACTATAAGGATTTAATATGATAAATATTGCTACATTAGCAATTGTATTACAATATATAAATGTATCAGAGTAACATGCTGTTCACCTTAAACTTATAAAATGTTCCATGTCACATTTATTCAGTTAAAAATAAAAGAACATACTCTAGCCATTCCAGAGGTGAGGAAACACTTTTCTCTACTTTTTAAACAATCTTACTCAGCTTTCTTTATGTTTGCTCCTCAATTATTGAGATGCTCCCATGACTTACTATCTTTGCCATAATCAACATCCAATAAATAAATTAACAACTGAATTAACACTGAAGGTAGAAAATGTGTCACAAAAGGAACTGTAGCCCTGGCCAGGTGGCTCAGTTGGTTGGAGTGTCATCCAGTGCACCAAAAAGTGGTGGGTTTGATTCCTGGTCAGGAACACATACCCAGGTTGTGGGTGCAACCCCCCATCAGGGCGAGTGCAGGGGGCAACCGATCAATGTTTCTCTCTCACATCTGTTTCTCTCTCTCTCTCTCTCTCTCCCCCTCTCCCCCATCCCTCCCTCCTTTCCTCCTTCCCTTCCTTCTTCTCTCTAAAACAATCAGTTAAAAAAAAACACACTATAAAACAAGAATGAATATATTAGTGAAGCTAGGTCTTTTTGCAATAAGTATGTAAAAGATTTATTGATTCAAAAATCACACCAAATTTACTTTCTTGAAAATTACTTTATCATTTTTGGTATCATTCAGTGGCTAAATAATATTCTTCTACAGTGAGCTGATTTGTGAAGTTAGTGTTATAATCCTGCAGGAATGAATTCCATTTGGTCATGTTAACCTACAGCAGCATCACTGCTGATTTATAATATTATTTAATACTTAGTATTTTTTCATCTCAGTATGTCTACCAAAAAATTCCCCACAACAACAAACTAAAAACTGCCTGAGTAAAATGTTAAATGCAGTGCCACTGCTACCATGACAACTGCACTGAAAGGAAGAAGTCTGTCTTCCCCTTCCGTAGATAAATGCATATTATGTCTTAGGACCTGCTCCCCCTGTTAGTCCTGAATCACTCTTGGTGACAGTAAGATGCTCAGTTCCTGTGGAGGAGTAACCTCAGCATCTCTCGTGGGTGGCTTTGGTGTAGGTGTAGAAACCTCTCTCTGGCTCCATTAGCTGTCCCATACTCTCACAGTGGAGCTGGAAAGGACATCTGTCAAAGATAGGGTTCTGTGAGCAGTGAACCCTTAAATATTTTTGGTAAGTTATCGTCTGTATGCCCGTTTGTTATTGGAGAAAAATATGCCTCGTCTTATCCGGTTGTTGCTGGGGATGAAGTCCTTGCAATATACCGAGAAAAGGAATTTTCTGAGACTCACATGGGAGATTGAGTGATTTTTAAAAAAATATGTTTTTATTGATTTTAGAGAGAGGAACAGAGAGAAACATCAATGAGAGAGAAATATCGATTGGCTGCCTTCTGCACGCCCCCTACGGGGGATGGAGCCCACAATCTGGGCATTTGCCCTTACCAGGAATCAAACTGGCGACCTCTTTGTGCATGGGTCAGCGTTCAACCACTGAGCCACACCAGCCGGGCAAAGTGATTTTTATTTGTGTAGAATTACACCCCTAGGTTTCCAAAAGTCCCATTTCCCTTAGTCCAGCCATAGAAGACATGTAGATGATATTTCAGTAGGGCTAAAAATCAGAGTCAGGGACCGGAGTTTCCTTTCCATGTTGGAGCTGGGTCCAGTACAGCATCAGGCTAGTTGCAGTCCATTAGCCCCTTGCTTGTGGGTCCACATGGCAATGGGACGCGGGAGAATGCCAGGAAGCCAAGTATTAGCCGTGAGCCAAGCATGCTAAGATGAACCAAGAGAGCGAACTCCTGTGTTTAGGGGATTGTATATCCCAAATCTTCATGCCATTGCAGTGCCCATGCCCATTCTGGCCAATGACCTCATTTCCCAGGTGTTGACTGGCAGGCAAGTATCTTCCCTATGTCATCCCAACTTGACTGGGCATGCACCTGTCTTCCCTTTGTTGGATCCTTCCCCCAGTGTTTTGCAGAGAGCAGGCCTATAATGTCTGCCCTTCCCTTTGCTCCTTTCCTATTATTAATAACTAGCTAATTACAATGGCATCACATTTATCTGTCAGTTTATGTCATATGTAAAGTCCTCACCTCAAGTTACTTAAGTTGTAAATGTCCCTGAACCCTATGTGTTTAGAAACTCTGTGAAAGGATATTGATGCTTGTGGGATTTTGGAAATATGTTCCTTTGTTGGAGGGCCTGCTGTTTTACCGAATCAGGTCATTCTAGCTTAAGTTTGACTAAGTTTAGATCACGTTATTGAACACTCCTCAATGCGCATGCTGTCATACCACTTTTGTGGAGAGCCTGTAAGAAGGATTTAAGGGTTCAAAACACAGAAACCAGTGACCCTGTTATTAATTACATTCTTTAAGGGAGTTAATGAGAATGAGATATATTTTCATATGATACAAAGGACTACAGAAAATCTTTTTATTTTATATGTTTCTTTGTTTCCATGTAACAAATGGTCAAGTGCTACTATTTTTTATTTTAATGACAAATACACAAAATGCATGGCCAATGTGGTAAAGATCCTTTCAGACTGATAGGATGATAAAATAGTTGAATGGATCCAAGATATAAAGAAAACACTTTAGCCCAGTCGGGCGTGGCTCAATGGTTGGGCATCGACCTAGGATCCAGGAGGTCTCAGTTCGATTCCCGGTCAGGGCACATGCCCGGGTTGTGGGCTCGATCCCAGCGGGGGGCGTGCAGGAGGCAGTGGATCAATGACTCTCTTATCATTGATATTTCAACTCTCCCTCTCCCGTCCTCTCCCTGAAATTAATGAAGATATATTTAAAAAAAAAACAAAAACACCAAAAAAACCCACTTTACCTCTTATATCTCAAAATAATTCTGCTTTTTGCCACACCAGTTGCCTTGTCAAAATGGATGCTGATTTGCTAGTGGCCATAAGTCTGAAAGGAATCGTTCACATACTGTATTAAAGCCTGAGCTCAGAGGAATTCATGTAGAGTGTCTGACTATTCTTGTTTTAAGGCAGAACTGTGCCTTTCCCATGTTAAGAGAAAGCAGTTGTAATCTTCCCCTAATAGTTGATTATCAGGTCAAATTTCAAAAAACATTCGATTGGAGGTAAAGGAACCAGGTTGTTGTGTTCATTGAACATAAGAACACTTGTTGCTGTTTTGAGTTCTGTCAAACTTACATGTTGGTCCATTGTGTGTTATGCTAAAATTTCCGGGTTTGACTGGGTATTGGGACTTTCCTTCAATATGCACTTACTGAGTTCTGACGAGGTGTAGGCTGTGTGGGTCCTTGTGATCAGGGGAAGAAGATGCAGTCATGGGCTCCTAGCCCGCGGCTACGGACTGGAGAATAGATCCCGCTCACTGTCTCCCACGAGAGCTACCTAGGTGCCCTGGGGGAGCGGAAAGGAGATGCTGTTGAGATGAAACATTCCACAGATGTCTTTTATTGTTGGATTTTTTTTTAAGTCACAAAGATATGTAAATAAGAATAGAAACTGTGGGTACTACAGAGGAAGAGCACTAGATAGTGCTCCCATGCAAAACAGTGCTGTAAACCTTTCAGGAAATACATATGGCGAGAGGGAAGGCCTAGGATACAGATATTTTTGTTGTTACATTTGTTATTAAGAGCAGCAACACATATCTGGTACTGATGGACTAAAATGCGTTCCGAGAATTTTACATGCATTGGCTTGTTCGGCCCTCAGAATAACACTGTGGAGCTGTTTCCCAATTTGGTAGCCCAGGGAGACTGAGGCTTAGAGGTTGAAACACGTGCCCACATGTGTGCCCGCCGTGTGACAGGGCCAGTCACATCCAGAGCCAGTCAGCCCCGCAGGCGCCAGCGTGCACTTAAATTCACTTTGCCCGAATCACGAGCCTCGCAGAGGTTTCCAACAGGAGGAGAGAGGAAACGTTCGCTGTGGGCTGTGGCGTGTAGAACGCGCTCTCATCTGCGCCATGTAGACGGCACTCCTCAAAGTGTGCTTTCTGCCACTTGGACCGGTTACCGTCCTGTGGCAAAATAAATACAAATCTGAAGAGTCAGCACTTTAAAACTGTCAGGACAGTCCCTCAGTAATTTCATATCTGTTGAATCTAATTTAAAAATGAAGCTTGTATTTTTCACTTTTTAAATGACATATTTCTAGGAATTTATTTTTAGTGTGTTCTAGAAATAATACCAGATTGGAACATTTAAAAAAAACAAACAACTGGTATTTTTTTGTCTATAGTTTGAGAATGACTAATGTAGAATAAAGACCACCCTGGTTTCTACTCATTTCAGTTATTTTTTCAATGGGTTTAATATCTACCTAGTAAGATTGTTGCTGATTTTAAAAAGCAGGAGCCTATTAAGCAGCATCTCGTTCTGTGTCTAGCACATGGTAGATTTTCAATCAAACCTAGCAAAATAGGTTAACGTAGGGATAAAAAAGTCAAGAATTGCTTACCAGCGTTTTTATTGCATCGGGCTCCAGAAGAGCCTCCGTCAGCCTGTCTGTTTTTGTATTTTGATCCTAGGGGAGAGAGGCAAGTGAGATTTATAAAGGTCCATGTTAGGAATTTATGCAAAAAGAATTTTGCAAATTGGAGTCTGGATGGATTTAGATCAGTCTCTGCAGTAGTTTACATGAAAATTGTTGCTGTAAAATGATGACTCGGGCCCCTAGAGGGTTACCACCGTTCAAGGAAAGGCCCTGGTGCCCGGTCCCAGGACTCCCCCCTCAAGGCAGTCGGGGGAGGATTCTGAGCCGCAGGGAGGCAGCGTTCACCGCAGGCTTGTGGGATTTCAACCTGATGTGCAGGTAGGTCTTTGGGGCCTTTCTTCTCTGTAGCTTCTGTGCCTTGGACGCCCCTTCTCCACCCTCCTTAGTTTCCTCTGGATCTCTCTTTCCTCCGTAAAACATCCTGCTTCTAAGACCTGAATTTCCACATATCTTGCATAGATTACTTTAGAAGGAGTCTTTCATAGAATATTCTTGTCCAAATGCCAACCTATTTCAGCAGTCCTCTGTGCCCCATGCCTGGAAGATAGGACGTCCCCTTCTATGCTTCAAAACGACTTTTTCTGGCGGTATCCCTTCAGCCTGAATTCTGAAACCCTGACCAGAGGAATCACATCTAGGATCTTAAAGTAGGAAAAAAAGACTAAATGAATGATTGTTTTGTAAAGATGAACCATGTGCCTGCTGTGGACAAGGCACCCTACTGGGCACAGGGAGAGTACAAGTATGGGTCACTTACTCAGTATTTATTGGGAAGGTCACTGTAGAACACATCAGGAATAGTCCTAAAGCGTATATGAACGTATAAGTTCAAACAGAGGAAGATGAAATAAAGACAGAAGTTCTCCTGTTTCCTTCTCGCACCCTGATAAGCCTGTGGAATACTCTTAGGCAAGTGTACCCCACTGTAAAGACCCCTGTTCAAAGGTGAGGTCATACAGGTATTAGGTAAATACACCACAAAGTAAAAAACTATGTATCATAAAAGTTGCAGATAAATTGATAGGGAGGAGTTGATGGGAGCTCTTACTTTAAACGGATTAGATTCTAAGCATTTGTCTCACAGGAGTCTCTATACATCCAGCTCTGGGAATTAAAAACAAACAAATTAATATGACATTATATTGTGATGATTAAGGGCAGAGAGGTCAGCAGACTTTTTCTTAAAATGGCCTGATAGTAAATATGTTTGGACTTGCAGGCCGTAGTGTCTTGGTTACAACCGACTCGCTTCTGCCAACAGCAGCACAAGCGAACACAGCCACGAGCGGTGCACTTAAACAGCTGGGGCTGGCTGTTCCTAACTATCACCTGTGGCTGTCGCCTGCTGAACCCTGATTAAGAACGCAGCCTTGGGGATCATACCTGGTGATGAATTCTGGTATCCGCGCCAGGCGTGTGGCAATGTGCCAGTTATATGAACTTGCTGAGCCTTGGTTGGCTCAGTGAGGTCCCAGCAGGCGCCACCTAGGAACTAGTTAGAAACGCAGAATCTCAGGCCCTGCCCAAGGTCTGTAGATTTGGAATCTACATTTTAACAGCCTCCTCAGGGTATTTCATTTTGCTCATCATAGTTGGGGAATCACGGGGGTAGGTGATGGTGATGGTGATAGTGTCTTAACACATAGGTGTTGTTCAGATGTACGGTTAATTGGGATGGTACTATTAAAGTACTTACCACGATGTTAGGACTATAATAATCATCCTTTCAATTCTTTGCTCACCAGTACCTGTGTTAGGACTTCTCAGGGAGCTCAGAGCCTGATGGGGTTAAGGAAGGTTCTATGTGGCAGTGCCCTTGATGAGTGGGATTTAGTCATACACTATATACTAGGGTCATTGCAGACGGTTTAACCAGTAAGTCATAGTTGTCCTCTCAGTAATGAATTAGTGTTTGCGTGAAATCAAGTAGTGGGAGAAATACAGGCTTACCTTCTGTTCTCATTTTCTTTTTTAAAAAAATATGTTTTAATTGGTTTCAGAGAGAAAGGAAGGGAGAGGGAGAGAGACACAGATAAAAATATTGATGAGAGAGAAAAACACCAATTGGCTGCCTCCTGCACGCCCCGCACTGGGGATCGTGCCCATGATCCGGGGATGTGCCCTGACCTGGAATTGAACCAGTGACCTCTTGGTTCCTGGGTCAATGCTCAACCACTGAGCCACGCCGGCTGGGCTGTTGGCATTTTCTTAGTCCTTTCAGAATCATGGCCTTTTTAAATTTTTTTATTGCTTGGTTGTGGTAGAGTTAACAGGTATTGTCAGAATGGGATTACTTCTATCTTTGAGGTAGAAAAGGTATAGAGATACCTTTCTTTAAAAAGACTGAAACCAAAAAACATTATTCTTAGTTAATCAGAATTTAAGTAAATGTGAGTGCTGCATTCTTTTAGTGTTTGTTACATGAAGTATAGTGATAATAAAGTGAATTACATTTTTTACATGAATTTGACCTTCTGGTTTAAGATAAAGTAATGGTCCAGACCATAGCTTGAATACCTCTTTTTCTCTCTCAGGGGTACACATTCTATAAAGACGGCTACATTTTTAGGTCACTGCTAAGCCAGGTACGAGGGAACATAGTCTAACAGATTCACTTCGCCTCCTGTGTCTCTTTGGTCAGGTGTTAAAAGAAAAATGCCTGTTCTTCTGTAGAAATTGTGAAGACAGATGATAAAGGTCACCACGCGCTTTGAAAGAATGGCACTGTATAAATCCAACATCGCATTAAAATAGAAGTATTTCCTTTCAACCTTTTTAACAGGCAGCAAAAATGGAGAATGGTCTAAATGACACAGTTCCCAATTTTTCTTTTAAAAAAAAATGAATCCAAGTTGACTCAGGACGGGGTGGTTAAACATTACACTAGCAGGCTTCGAGTTGATGTTTGAGTGGAAGTACCAAGGGGAGGGCCGTGAGGGGCAGGGGCTTGGACGAGCATAGAGATCTGGGCTTAGATACATCACTCTGGGATCACAGGGCAGTTTGGAGGGGTTGTTAGAACAGGTATTTGGCGAAACATGATGAATAGAAGCTCTGGGAAGTAATTTACAAAAAAAAGTAATCACAATTAAGTGACTTAATGGTTTTGATAACTGTGCCCGGAGTGCTGTGAGAAGCCCAGTGGCCATAGGAATGAGGGAACCTTGAATAATTTCTGATATGGAGCAAGTGCTCAAAAATGTTTATCTGTTTGTTCTTATAGCTGGAAATTCTGATGCCAGAGTTCATTTAATGAATGGCATTTATGTGAAACAAAGAGTTATAGATTCCTTAACGCAGCCACCCTGATGCTTTCTACCCGTCACAGCCACGCTTCTAAAAATCATTGCTCAGCACACCCTTAAGCTGGCCCTTTATCATATTTTCATAGTGTGTCTATTTCTTCCCCTCCCGCATACTGCACAGATTTCTCCAAACTGCCTTTTTCTCCACAAAGCTCAAAAAAAAAAAAAAAAAAAGAGGGAGAGAGAGAGAGAAGTGGCACCTATCACTTTGGTGTTTTCAAGGTCAAAGACATTTTTTTGAAGCCTGATCATATTAAGTCACTCAGCTCTTTGGATGCTGTTAAGTCTTTTTCTCTTCACAAACACCTTTCCTTTGGACTCTGAAATATCAGGTTCCCTTTGTCACGTTTGGTTCTTCCCTCCTTACTGTGTACTCTTTGCTTTAGAAATGTCATTTGTAGTCATGAAGTTATTGACCAACTATCCGCTGACAAGTCCAAAATGTAGACCTCTCAGTACTGCTTATTCTACATCTTTCCGTAGCTGTGTTATACACAACTGGCTTGTAACAAGCCCACTCTAAATTCCTGAATATATAGTACACTATTCTTCATTATACACTGTACTCTCTTACGACTATAACATTCCATTTTAGCTTTAGCTCATCTTGTAATTAGACCTTAAATATATTACCTTTCCCCTCTACCAACCTGTAAATGGAGCCTTTTTTCTTATTTTTAAAATTGTCCTTATGTGCCCTCTACCTATATAAGCCCTGACTTATCATTGGCATTCAAAATATTTAGCAAATGAATTCATCTAGTTCTATGAAACAAGCATAGGCTAAGGTACAGAGTGACAAAGAATAGACTTGGATGCCTGGGCACCCACCCACACCTGTGTTATGTCAGGTAATTATGTATCTTCTCTGAGGGCCCCTCTTGTCATCTTAGTCGATTTACAAAATCAGCTACAGTAGAGCCTTTGTAAGGATAGCAACGATATCTCCTAGTAAGTGTCTGCCACACTGTCTGATGTAGAACCACAATAAATGATCTTATGTTAACTCATCAAATCTTTCCTAGGATTCTATTCATTTATACTTTTCACTGATTGATCCAATAACGTGTAAGTAGCCACTTTATACAAGACACTGTTCCAGGTGCTGAATCCAGCTCTGAACAAAATGGGCTATGTCTCCACTCTGTGATTAGTTATGTTTTCATAGGGGAGACAGTAAATACATTTACTGGATTTCAAATATACTCACTGTGAGTGCCAAGAGGGAAAACAAAGGCTGTTCTGACAAGGTGCCATCTGAGCATGCCGAGGGACTATATCAGGCCAAAATGTGGAGGGTGACAACTGCAGGCAGAACCGCTAGCAGGCCAAGTGCTTTGAGGTGGGCATGTGTTTGGATGTTCTTGGGGCGTCCTCCAGCACAGCTGGAGAAAAATTAGTGATGTTAGGGAGGTAGGAGGGGACGTCAGTGGTCTAAGGTCTTTCAGGTCATTAGAGAGACTCTAGGCATTCCCTTCTGTGTGTGATGGAAACTGTGGGTGGGTTTTAAGCAGAGGAGGAACATAATTTGACCTAGATCTAAAACAATCAGGGCTACTTTCTGGGGGAAAACCCAAGGGGAAAAAGGGCTGAAAAAGAAAACCAGAGAGGAGCGTATGGCGTAGTCTAGGCAGGATGTAATGGAGACTTAGTATGAGGGTCTTTCTAAAGGGTGGTTCTCAGTATCAATCACCTGACCCCATCCTCGCTCCACCTGCAAACTTTCTGCGTTAGAGACTCCACAGGTAGATGGGGCCCAGGAATCTCTTGTAATTTCCAGGGAATACTGATGCTCACCAACCTTTGAGAATGACCAGCCTTGGGCACTAATAGTTTTGAAAGCAGTAAGAAGTGGTCAGATTCCTGCTGTCTACTGAAGCTAGAGATAATTGGATTGACTGATGACTATACATGAGGTTATTGTGAGAAAAGAATAATAGTGAGGTTTTTGAACTAAGAAACCGGTGGAATCAAGTTGCCCCAGGTTCTGGGAGGAGCAGTTGAAATAGGGGTCACTTTAGTGCTGGGCATACTCATTTCTTATCTGTTAGGCATCCAGGCGAGGCTGTTGAGTAGGCAGTCGGGTCTTTAAGTCTGGAGTTCTTCTGTTTCTGTTGAATAAATCTGTTTAAGTTGTTATACGGAGACTGATACATTGCTATTCTGGATTTTTTATTCAAGGAGTAAAACTAGAAGAACTATCTGGGACAGCGGTTTTAAAATTAGCTCAAAAAGGAAAAGTGAATCCTTAAATTTTTCCCAAGACTATTCGTTCAACTTGTCATATGCTGTAAATCACCTAATAGAATCTCTTAAATGACTAAGTGTATTTTAATGAGCCCAGAAAGTAAAATCATTTCATTATTACTTTGAAAGACAAAGGTGTCATGAGCATTTCATATACTCAGATAGTATCTGATTTAATAGCTCGCTGAGGGGCTGGCTTGCTTTAAATGTTCATAGGGTGGCATTTTTATGGAGATACTATCAAGGATCTAATAGTCTGTGAATCTGTTTTACATTAGACCTTTGCAGAATCTGCTAGTCCTAATTTGCACCAATCCATTTAGTTTTGAACAGCCTAAGCTCAAAGTTATATTGGCCGCTGTTACAGAATTTTTTATTTTATGAAATTCAGATACTTTAATTATGTGCCGTGTTATCCAATTTCTCCATTTGTTGAAATATATTTTCTTTCTATTTAAAGAATCAAATGTTGGTGATTTTTCAACGAACACTATGCCTGAATTTATAATGGATAGTGAGTTTTATTTAAACTTGGTATAGAATTAATAATCTAAAGTAGTGGCTTTATTCTGTAATTATGAAGGAGAGTAGTTGCATAGTTCTGTCCTGAATTGTAGTTTTAATATATTTTGATGCTCCAGAATTTTTTTAATATATCTTTATTGATTTCAGAGAGAGGAAAGGAGAGGGAGAGAGAGAGAGAGAGAAACATCAACGATAAGAGAGTCATTGATCAGCTGCAGCCCGCAACCCAGGCATGTGCCCTGACCGGGAATCGAACCCTGATCGCCTGGATCCTAGGTCAATACTCAACCACTGAGCCACGCCTGGCTGGGCAATGCTCCAGAATTTCAGTAGCAGCAAACTTAGAAGAAGGTATTGGAAACTAAAATGAACTTTAGAGCTAATTATCCTAGGTTACTTGGAAATTAAACAAAGATTTGTTTAGTGCAACTAATTTTTTTTTTTTTTTTTGCTGAGTTCCTAAGTAGGGGTTGAGTAGTTGGCATAGTAGGTGGTAACTATTAAGTTAAAAATCCTTTGGGGGGGGCTTCAGTGGCCCCTTTGAGCTTCTAACGGAGGAGACATAGAGCTGGCCAAAATATCTACCTTCTCATCTAGCTGTGCCAAGTACCCAGTCACCTGAAACATGGATCTTGTTTATTTGTTTAAAATCATTAAAGCTTATTTAAACCCAATAGAGGTGTCACCATACTTTAAAGATGCAAATTTATGAATCAGACATAAAAATATTATCTGTGATATTTAATAATTAAGTAACAAATCATTAATAAAATAACTAACAAAATATTTTAAATATCTTAATGAAATAATTCATATTAACGGAATAATTAATATTATCATAACATGATAAAAATTGTTATGACAAACTTTTGGACCCTAATGACATGGCTTTGAGTTAGTTAGGATACAGTTCCTTCCTGAGTCAAAAATTTGCTAAAATTGTTTCTTTGAAGAAAGATCCACCGAGCCTAAGATGTCTAGTAATTGTCAGTGGCGCGTGCTTGTGAGTGCCCGTAGTCCCTGGTCATCCCCGTGTGCGCTTCAGCTGTGTTGTGCTGAGCCCTGTAACATCTCCACTCACGCCCAGCTTAGCCCGGTGCTGCTCCAGCCTCGTATTAGCTGCTCTGATAGATGACTGTCATTTGATGTGCAGTGAGATGTGGAAGTGGCGTTTATGAAAATGCTTTGGGTGATGGATATGTTTTGCATACCCGTCCCATGCATGTCTCTACTTCTCTGGACATGAAAAGGCACAGTTCTAAGTTTAGTGGGAAATGGGAACAGCGTCTATGGCAGAAGTGTTTGGTTTTAGAGATAAGATGTCAGACGTTAACCCCTGGTGTTTTAGCTGGAAGGCGTTTAGCACAGACAATGGGCTATGGAAATGTTCTGCGGTTTCATAAACGTCATAACCCAAAAGTCAGATAAAGGTTTCAAATGATAGTGATACTGCTAATAATAAATCTTTAAAAAGAGAGGGTGGTATCTTACATTGTATTTCTTACAAACTCTCTCACAATATCAGGCTCTCTCTTGATTGATTTATTTAGAGTAACAAAGCACACTTTAGAGAACACACGTTAGCCTGAAATTGCCTGAATCAAGGCTCATTTGGGGCGCTTATGGAGGTTACATAACAAGAACAAAGAAACGTTAGAAAGAAAAATTAAGATGGATTTGATATATACTCATGAAAATATCACCTTACAGTGATAGGTATTTGGTGTTATTCTAAACACATCTTCAAAATCATTTTACAAAGTGTAAAATAGTTATCGTGTACAATCGTGATTATATCTATGCAGGGGATAATAATGATGTATTTTAATATTACGAAATTCCATGTTTCAGCTTGGGATAAAATTTTCAGGAATAGAATTATACTCAAAATGAATAAAAATCATCTCTCAACATGGAGGAAATATAATTTACTTTAAAAAAATGTATTAGAGCCCAAATTATAGTGAAGACAAAGAGGCTAATGTCGAAGGCACAAGTAATTTTAAAGTAAAATAAAATCATTTCACGAATGTTGGGCAGGAAAGTAATAAATTTATAAATAAATCTATATATAGACATATTATAAAAGTGCATATGATATATATTTGTGTGATGTGTATTTTGAATATACAGCCTTAGCTAAATAAATATTATAAATAAGAATCAGACCATCTCATCTATATACACACACCCACAAGTGTGTCTGTGTACCCACATAGTATATATTGTTGAGGTGGCTAAACATATTTTGTTTTATTAAGTTACAGCTCAGAAGGAAAAGAGACAATCAGTGTAAAGTTGGATGATTTCTGGCACAGATGGTGCTTCCTTACTGCTCTCCACGTTTTATTGTCAGTATGTATAGTTTACATTGCACTTTTCTTTTAAAAAAACACATGCCCCATGTGAGGACAAACATAGAATAGGTTACCCTTAAAAGCAATGTGTTTTCTTTTTAACATTCAGTTGAACAGTGAATATATTAGTTTTTCTGGGCAAAGTAATAAGGGGATACCTGATATTTTTGGTGAAACAACATACAAAATTGGAACTGAGTATTAGCTTGGCCACTATAGGGTTGAGTTTGTCAGCATTGCTACTAAACTCTTTCTTTAAATGTTAAATGGGAATGAAAACCACAGCTCTTTATTAGGAAAATCCAAATAGAGACACAATCGTAGGATCTTAGGAAGGTAAGAAAACCCACCAGACCATCTCGGCCAATCCTCTTCAAACACTCTCTTCAACGTTCCTGATATGTTGTTGGCAAGAATTCTTTCTTACTGTTTCCAGTTATGGGGAATCTACCTCTTAAGCATCCTGTTTATTAGGCAGACCTTTATATTGAGCCAATGCAGGTTTTTGTTGTTTTTTTTAACTTCAACTGATGGGTCCTAGTTATGCTCATCAGGACCAAACTGACTCTACAGAATGAATGTCCTACTGTTTACACCTGCTTAGGTTTTGAATTTATCAAGAGTGATCGTCTCAAGTGGCACTTCCTCAGGATAAGTAAATATGCATGTGAGACTGTATGTTATAGATTTATATAATCTGTATGTTTATAAATGTATGTCTTAGAATTTTAAAAAACCCTGTAGGAACACGTTTGTAGCAGTCTTCTTTTTAGCCATAGGTCAATCAAACCAAGTTAGATTTGAGCAATCATGAGATTTTTGTGAAAGTAGATAGAGGAATACATGAGAACATTGAGTTTCTAGAAGGCAAAAGCAAAGGATATATAAAAACAGGAAATATTTCCAAAGAAATATTTCAAATGCTTTGTGATAGTTGCCCAATACCCTGCTGACTTCTGTGCAGATAACTTGAGATGAAGGTCTTGGTGCTGGCCACTGGATAATATTCCCCTGTTCAACACTTTTTTCATTTTTCCAAAAGAGAAGCTACCAAGGAGCCTAGCCAGGTAGAAAAACAGAAAGCTACAAGGCCTGAGCATGTGTCACTGAACTGAAGGAAATAAAGGGTTGTCTCATTTTTGCCCTTTTTGTTAGCCCGTGCAAGATAAAGGTAAAACAGGAAAGGAAAGATCCATGCCCAAGAACTCAGGAGTGGAAACTCTGCTTCACGTAGAGGTCACTCTCTGGCTGGTGGCTGGTCAGATAGGAGCCCGTGCTGCTATTTTTGAGGCTAATCAGGATTCCAGTCTGTTTTGCTGCCATTCTGTTGCTTCCTTCCAGCAGTAAATAAGCGCATGAAACAGACACTTTCCTGGATGAGGCGATGAGTGCTAAATAAAGGCAGACATTGCAGGGGACAGAATACAAATAAATGGAAGAAAATGGAAAACTCTTTTATGTTTAGGGGTCATTAAAAAATAAGCCCAACTATCTGATCGGTAGGCATGCTTTTTCTTCTTATGATTAAGAGATCTATTTAATAATTAAGATATTTAGTTTATCAAGAGAGCTAGTCTAAGTTTGCTAGATGAAATAATCTCCCTGGAAAATTAAGCTCTGTGGGGCGTGTTCCTCCCTTTCCCCAAGTAAACAGTTCTCTTAATTTCATTAAGTTTTTGGATGCAACTAATGATTATATCTGATGTGTATCCAGCTCTCTGCTAGGTGAATGTATAGCTTCCTTGCTGGAATGCACTCGAATTTTTCACCCTTACTAAAAACGTATTCATCACTGTCATGGCCTTTTCCCAGCTGGTAACTGGGACAAAGACAATCTTCTTTACAGCCGAGAGAGGAGAACTTTCAGGATCTAGGGACTTGAGAGAGGGAAAAGAAAGGCATGGACTTTTCAGAAAAATATGTTTGTTTCCTGCTAAATTGATCTACAGAACCAAAATTTTAAACACTATTATAAGTTGATACTTTGTTCTAAAGCCCTGGGCACCGAGATGAAAGAGATTAAGTGAGCAAATGAATGATCTCAGAGCTGCAAGTTTCCTTAGGCAAGAAGTTTTATGGATGTAGTACAAGAACTCTGTAGCATTAGGGTTTATGAAATTAATTTCTTTATGTGCAACATACAAACGGCATCGTTGCCTACCTATTTTAAAGGTTGTGGGAATTAAATTATTATATAAATGTAAAATTACTTTATTAGTATTGATATGAAAACATTCTACTAGTGGGCTAACCTTGGCTAATACTTATGAAAGACAACATGGTTAGTGTGCAAAACAATGGAATAAACAAGTTCTGCAGTCAGACAAGCCCGGGTTCAACAGTGTGTCCTTGAACAAAGTAATTAACATCTCTGACCCTCACTGTTCATAGCTATTAAAATAATCATGCCAACCTCTAGTTAACAGTCAGACTGGCGAGATTAACGTGGAGTATCTAGCAATAAACTTGTGGTGATTCATAGCAGATAACTGCTATCGCCATGACTCAGTCCAGTCGCCAAGGCTTTAGCATCCTTTCACCACTCCTGGGCCATGGGCTTGCACTGCCCTGCAGAAGGGACTCCTGCTGGAAGGAAAAGTTATTCCTTCCTTTCTTCCTGGTTGCCAAAATCTGGGACGTGTGGGACAGTGGCTGCCAAGAGGGACATTTGCTCTCTGATACCTTGAAGGGGAAGCTAAGAGAATCTTCAAATCAAAACACCTATAAATAGGAAACTCAAATGGATTATGAGTCAAGAATTTGAGATTTAAATGAAATGTGAAAATGACTAAATGGCACATTGATCATAAATGGTTGTTTACCCAGCATGAGGTGTTTTGTGCCAGTGATGATAGGGGGCAGTGATCCCTAAATGGGTGGCCTTGGAAATCTCATAGTTACAGTTTTACATTTAAACACTGAATGTGGGTTAGTGAATAAACCTCTTTGTTTATCTTTCCACCTCTAAAAGTCACCCAAAGCTACGGTGGATCCAGCAGGTTTACTGATTTCCTCCATTCCAGAGGAGCATCCATGCTGCCAGGGGGGATGCCGAGACCAGGCGGTTCACGTGACACCCTCCCATCGCCCCAGACTCTCGATGGAAAGACTGAAGGATTGAAAATCACTTCTTAGGACAATGTGTAGAGCATGGAACAGCTTTTTTTTTTTTAAGAACCTAGTTAAGACTTTTCTAAAGGGTCTAAACTTACAATTTTGTGGAGATGACATGCTGAGAAGATGTAGCTCAGTGTGCACATACAGCTATTTTCTTCAAAGCAACAACCTCAGAAAGTAAAGGCTAGCTTTCCCCAACCAGAAGCAAACGCCAGTTTTAAAAAATACACATGTGCTTTTCTTCACCTTTGGTTGAACTTCCCAGTTTTTAATGGTTTTGGTAAAGAGTATATCTTCTGAGTAATTCCAATTCCATTTGCTAGAGTTACTTTATTTTAAAATATTCACCCATAGCCTCACAGAATTCATTAGTGAAAGGGATAGCATAAAGTCTAGAGAAGAGAAAATAGGGTGTTTTGTAACCCAGTTCTTTTTAAAGCTGTTGGTGTTACTTCCATAATTCTCCAAACATATATTTATTCTTAATAATACTCATTCAGCCAAAATGTAGACTCTGAACTGTGGGAGAAGCAGAAGAATGTATTTATTATCTTTGTTTTTCAGGCAGAGTTTGGGGAAACTTAAGCACAGGAAAAGTAAAACTGGAGGCAGTGAGTGAGCCCTCGGGTAGTTGGGATAGGCCGTGATTGATACAGACATTCAGGAGGGAAGGTGCCAGCAGGGACTGACCTGGACATTTTGTTCAAGAATTTGGGACCTCCGCTGCACCTTTGAAGACCTAGCGTTTGGGTTTGCAGAGAAAGGGGGAGATCTGCACCGCCACCCTGACCCCCCGCCAAGAAAAGGCTGGATGGAAGTTGGAAAATCCAGTGGCGCCTCGGTTTTCGAACGTCTCTGTTGACGAGCATTTCGGGTTACGATCGCCGTAAACCCGGAGTAAATGCTTGGGTTTCCGAACCTGCCTCGGAAGTGGAACAAGCCCCGTGGCTCCCGCTGAGGGCAGGATCCTGAGGCCTGGCTGTGGGCTGTGATCCCTCGGTTTCCGAACGTTTCCGAACCTGAACCGTCTCCGGAGCCGATCCCTTTCGGAAACCGAGGCACCGCAGTAGCTGCATTTCAAGGGATGCTGAGAGACAGGCCTGAACGGAATAATGATGAAAGATAAAACGAATTGCTTAAATTAATATTGAGTTAAAAAGAGATGGACGATAGGCAGTGGGAATTTTACTTTTTTGTGAATAGCCAGGTGATAAGGAAAGCTTGAGCATGGTAACACTCTAACGAGAATTTGGGTTGTTGCTGGGTGTGTCTGCATAAATCGTGGACTAAGGAAAGAACAGTCTGGAGATACAGAGGTGTCAGGACGCTGTCAGGGTGTAATCTTGGCTTGAGGAATTGACATTAGAAAGGGGAAGGACAGAGACATATGAAACAAGGAACAGTTTCAAGAACGTGGTGTTCTTTCAAAATGCAGAAGTGCTCCCGGCGCTGACACTGCTGGGGGCCTTGAACGTCTCCTTCCTCAGCCGAAGACCATGCCCACCGCCACCGGCTCTGCTGACGGCCTCACTCACTGGCATCGCCCAATTGTTCTTGTAATGTCAGTAGGCAGTTAAAACTTTTGATTATTGTGACCACAGAGAGTTGATACTATTCCAGGCAAAATATTTTTTAAAAACCTAGATTTTATTAACCTATATGCAGAGAACTCTTATTTCTGCCATTTAATATCTTTAAGAGACTCAGGCTGAGAACCAATGATAGGCAACAAAGTAAAAAAAAAAAAAAATTGAAGAAACTCTAAGATCGAGAAAGTGATCCCGTGTCCTACCCGGGCTGCTAACTCCACGTCAGCAACAAGTTTTTAAAGTGCTTAAGAAATAACTTGGCTCCTTAAAAAAGTATTAAACTATTATGGGGTCCCATTACAGAGCTTTTTCAAACAACTGGTTAAGAAAAAATTACATGGAGGTTAAGAAATATGTTTGAATAGTGAAGACACACTAAGATGAACTTTAAAAATTTGGCTCTAAATGATTAATCTATTGAATGTGTCTGTAATGATTGATTTGTCCCAAGATACCTGATATTGTATGTTTCCTATTTTGGAACATTCTTTGGAATTTACATGATGTACAAATTAATTGATGTGAATTCTAAAGCTCTGCATAAGGGTAGAAGAATTTTACAGGTTAATATGTATCCGAAAGATTTATCTGTGGGCCTGCCAAAAGGACCTACAACAGAACCACCAATGAATTCATTGAACATTGATAAAGGCACTGTCTTGGGACTAAACATCCTCTAGGTTTCTCCAGTAACATAAAGAGATACCTCTACAGGCAGCAGAACCACAAAACAGCGTTTCCACCACATGATATAAGATCTTTAGTATTTTCATCAAACACAACCTATAAAATAACGTATAAATGGCTGCCAAGCGCATTATGAAGGGCCTCCCGGTGTGTTTACGCTAGTCCATTTTGAAAATTTCTTTTGCTACAGGCATCAAGAAATGACCTTTTTGGCAGCGTCGGCTCCCTTTCAGATCTGTGCTCTCATCCAGAGTCCCATTAGTTCATTAAATCGTTTATGCACAGGAGGGGAAATGCAGTGGTTAACAGCAAGTTCTCACAATTTGTTTTCGATACGTTCTAACTTTTTGACAGAAAACACATTTGGCATAAAACCTATATAAATAACTTAAAGCCAGGCATTTAATGTCAGAATGAATGAGTGCCTTTGACAATATGGTACAAACTGAATTTAAAAACTCAGAATAACTTTAGGTTACTTTATACTCGATGTAAAGTTTTTGCATCAGCACACAGTAGGAAAGCTCTTTCCTGACCAGTTTGCAATTATCAAACTCAAGCTACTTGGAACTTCAGTTTTCTCATTTGTAAAATGGAAGAAAGCATTGAATAAAATGAAGATTTATTTTAAGCCATAAACTAAAGAGGTCAATGATACGATTATACATCAGATCAGAATCTAGTTACAAGTCCCTGAGTCAACTTTTTTTCATGACTGATTAGTTACCATCAGGACAGACCTTCTTAATATTTATAGTTTCTTACTGGATCTAAAATTAGATGCTTTTGTCATCCTACCCATAATGTTGAGAGCAGAAGTTTTAGTTACATCATCTTGGTTTAATCTGGGATCTTACTTTCTAATTTTGTGTTCTTTGACAATTGGTAATCATTTTGTACCTCTGCTTTTCTATAAAATGGCTTATTGGAAAGTTTAAATAAGATAATGTATGTTAAATGATTGGGTGATGACTGAAACTTAGTGAGCATTCAAACGTTAGGTTCTGTTGCTTATTCTTTGTGTTGATGCTGTCAGTTGCAATAATCTTTCAATGTGGGCGCCCAGTGCATTCATAAATCACTTGGGATCCTGAGGTAGCCTTGGGGCTCTGAAAACTACCCACATCAGAAGAACTGTAAACATCTGTGAGAAGGGTGGTAGTTATGTTTACAAAAGGCTCTGGAATATTTGGGGTTGACCAGAAAGGTGAGCCCTCTTCTATTGTCTCCCAATATTAAGCTTCAAATATATTACTTAATTTTAAAACTGTGATTTAGGAGGGAACATGTAGAATGGTACCAGTCATGCTCCTTTGCTTGCAGACTTGAAGCAATTAAAATATTTTTAATTTTCTAGTGAGGCAATTAAGGCCCAGTTTGCTTAATTGACTTTCCAAAGTCATGAAGACAGATAGTGATAGAGAAGGTAAATATTACTGTGTTGATGATACGGGTGTGTGAGTGAGCGTGTGTGTGTGTGTGTGTGTATTTGTATGTCTGGAGAAAGAGCGAATCCTTATACTCTTTGTTAAAGTAGTTGTTTTGCATTTTAAAACTAGGATATTGGAACCAGGTAGAGAGTTTTTTTATTGAATTTATTAGGGTGACATTGGTTAATAAAATTACATAGTTTCTGGGGAACAATTTTATAATACATCATCTCTACAGGTAGAGAGTTTCATATTAAGCTTCATGGAACCCCTTGAACACCTACCATGTACCAGACGCTGTTGTAGATGCTGTTATCTATGTTTTTCCATTAAAAGTAACATAGAAACTAAAAACCAGAGAACTAGTAATAAGCTCAAACATAGGAGTTAAAAAACTATATTTATGGAATGCAGCTATACACATCTTTTTCTTGCTATATGCTAATTCGACTTCTTAGCTCACCATCTTATTATTGAATTATTTAATGGTTATCTTTTTTCATTTATTTATCCAACAACTATTTATTAAATGTCCACTGAACACTATTCTAGATGCTGGAGATACAGCAGGAAATAATATAAATAAGTCTGTTCCCCTCAAAGAGCTTTCATTCCAATCGAAGAGACAGACAATAAACAAATAGATAATTGATTCAATGTCAGATAGTGGAGAGGGCTTTGTAGACAAATGACACAGGCTAAGAAAAGCACAATTCCTTAAAACAGAGCAAGTATGGAAGATCATCTTGTTCAATGCTCTACATCCAACCTGCCTAACTGATCGTAGAAATTTCAGGCGCAATTTGTGCCAAATTATGGTATAATTTCACTTCACATGGGAGATAGCTTTTGCCTAAAGAGAATGAACCCAGAACAAGGAGAAACTGAGGAGGTCTTTCAGGCCCTTTTTCTTAGCTGACAGGTGGAAAACTAAGAATTAGCTTGATCAAGACCAAAGAGGCAGGTAGTGACAAAACTGGGCTCAAAGTATTGTCACCCATCTCCCAGATACGATACTCTTTTCCCTGCACCAGATGGACTCCCATCTGGGCTAGACTTTTGCCTAAACTTAATGATCACATGAAAAACTTTAAATAGCTTTTGTAGGCAATGTAATTAAAACTTCAGGCTACAGAGTTTATATTTTGGCTCTGCTCCGTCTTAGCTATGCAAGTTGGGGCAAAATAATTAAACTGGCTGAGCTTCCATTTCATGGTTTATAAAGTAGAGATGATAAAATGTATTAGGTATGCTATACATTTTGGAAATTAAATGAGTTCATACATGTAAGCCATAACCTCATACAGAATAATGTTAAAAATTGTGAGATCTAGATTTATTCAAGGACTCCTAATTAATAAGTACATTTTCGTATTTAGCACATAGGGAACATATTTATCAGTGTTTGATGAAGAGAGAAAAGTAATACTTCAATGGCGACCAAAACGTATATTGTTTTTCAATCTGGGAAGTCCAGCTCGTACCTATTGCTTTAGTTTCTTGTCCATGTCCCACAGTATGTCCTTGGGTTGCCGTAGCAGAATCCCTTGGTCTCTAGTGTTGATTTACAGTCATGCCCAAGCTGGTAAATGTAAGGAAAAGACTTGCTGAATGTAAAAGGAGTTTTCACCATAATCATTCTCCAAGAAGTTATGAATTGTCCCTAAACCTCTCAGAAGAAAGTAAATAACTTTATCTAACAGATGGAGAACAGAACCAGGAGTCTCCCTATTCTACTCTTCTATTCAGATGACTGTCACTTGACTTCATCTATAAACTCATTAATTTAATACTTCCTACTTTCTTTTTCAAAGCATTCCTGAGTGAGGAATTTGTCACCAAATTGATGCCCTTTCTTTAAGAAATGATCAAGTTTCATGTCAGTCATTTTGCTTTTTCTCCTACTGTTTGGAGTGTTTCTCTTGCACAAGACCTTATCTACAATGTGTGCACACAAAGCTTGGGACTTTGGGAGATGCAAAACAACATCTTTTCCCACTATTGCTTGACAGATAAGTCAGTGGCTTCTATTCTATCTGGATGGACATTTTTCATATTTCATATGAAATATATTCTTTATTATCTTCATGGAATACAAAGATGAGATAAAAATGCAGTTGTCACAAGGAATGGGGTGAGCATTTTAGTTTCAGAGGAAATTTTCTGTACTGTGTCCGCTTAGCTATACTTCTTTTTGGCTGCTGGTTAATTTTTATTTTATTTTTTTACCAACTTCTCTTATGACCCACTAAGATGTACATGTTCTCAGGGAAAGTAGCAGACTTATTAAAAACCCAAATTACTAGTGAAAGAAGCCTTACCTAAAAAGAGTAAATAGTGTGTAATTCTTTTAATATAGAACTCTAGAATGTGCAAAATTAATGTATGCTTATGATCAGACTAATGGTTGCTTCTGGGGTTTTGGGGAGAGTATTATGATGTTGGTGTGATTGTAATGTTATATCTCTTGGATTATACAGGTGTATGTATTTGTCAAAGCTCAACAAGTATCTCCTCATTCTGGCTGCCTCTTTGTATTTTTTTTCTGTGTATTAGCATTAGGTATATCTTCTATGTCTTCCAGTCTTCGTATGGTGGCCTTATGTAGTAGGTGTCCTGTGGGGCTCAGTAGCATAATCTTCCTGATCACCTGAGCTATGTGCTCCAGGAATGTCCGTTGTATATGTTATATGAGCCCTCCTTGAGCTGAGACTTGATTGCTATTGGCCCAACAATGAGTGAGATTGACCTTCAGGCTGGCTGACTATGAGGACTGACCCTGACCACAATGTACAAGCTGCTGTGTGGGGAAGGGGCAGGGGTCTGACCCCCAGAAGTAGAATTGGCCCCAGCAGGGTCTGGTGCCTGCTGGGACCTCCCTTTGGATGTGCCTCTCAAGATTTGTGCTTTGCAGTGTATATGCATCTTACATAAATTTTTAAAAATATTGAACACTAGTTAATAATATGCATTTTGAAGTATTTAGAGACAAGTGTACTGACATTTACAGATTACCATAAAATGCATGAAAAAAATAACTTTGATGGATGGGTAGAAGGATGTAAGTAATATAATAAAATGCTAATAGTAGAAACTAGATAATGGATATATGGGTGTTCACTGTAACATTTTTTAAAATTTGCAATATGTTTGAAAATGGCCATAATAAAATATTGGGAATGTATGGAATAAAGCTAGAGAATCAGGAACTAACAAGGGGTTGAATTTCAAGAGAACTATGAATTCAGAAGCTATTGATTACAACTATTTATTAACCTTAAAAAATTGCTTGACAAATGAAATGGAGATTTGTAATTTTTGGCTGCTTGGCAAATAAACACTCATTTATGTTTAGGGAACTCTAAAGCCCATGAGTCTCTCTGGAAAGCAAAGCCTGATTTCCATTAAAAAAGCCAAAAGACCCTTGGCTGGGTCATTCAGTTGGTTAGAGCATCATCCCAATGTGCCAAGATTTCGGGTTTGATCCCATTCAGGGCACATGCAAGAATCAAGAATCAATCAATGAATGCATAAATAAGTGGCACAATAGCAGATTGATTTCTCTCTCCCTCTGTCTCTTCCCCCTCCTTTGTCCTCTCTTTCAAATCAATAAATAAAACATTAAAAAAAAAAAGAAAGAAACCAAAAGAGAGTCCCTTGCAGTTTGAGTGAAGATTCTGCAGTTTTTGGAAATGAATACAAGGCTCAGCCAGTTAGACTCATCCAATCCTAGACTTTGAATTGCAAGCTCATGAATCAAAAATTGTCTTGAGGTTTCATTTTTAACAGCAACACCTAGTTTCCAAGGTCAGTTGTGATCATAGTAATAGGCACCTATGTTCTATGCTGGTGGTGAGGCTAGCGAAAGATATTCTTTGCAGGTGTTGATAGCATTTATCGTGGGATAGATCTATCCCCATTTTGACATAATTCTAACTGTGTGTTTTCTAAACCCTGCTCTCTGGCTTTCTTGCCATTTCTAAAACTTAGTCAATATTTTATAACATTTTAAAATATATATGTGTGAGTATATAAATGCCTTATGTATATGTATGGTTGTGTATATGTGTACATATATGTAGTTATATGCATATACATCCAGGAATGTGTGTCTGCGTATATGTGTATGTATATACACACACATTTTACACACACATATACATATGTAATATATAGTAAAATATACATATACTATATAAATTTCATATATACAAAGCACTTTTGCATATATACGTACACATCCACTCATGCTTTATTGCTTCTCTTGCTTGAAATTAAGACTATTAATGTATTAACCTTATAGTTATGTGAATCAGTTGTCTTTATGGATCTCTTTCAAGTGCTTACTCTATAAACTTCTATTACACCTACAAAAATATTCTGGCTTCCCTTACCCTAGAGGTACCTCCGGCCAGTTGGCTCATTAAGGCTCTATTCTGTACCTACACCACTGGCCAGCACCAGCTGGGTGTACAGCCATATAGTTGTGATGTTAACCACCTAGTTAGCACAGACCCCATAAGTTAAAGCTGTCTTCTGCAATATTGCCCTTATTTCAGATGCCAACAGCACATGGAGTGTCTCCAGGTCACTCACACTTCTGACATCCTGGCTATAAATAAAAGTGTTCCCATCACCCCATCAGGTTCAGTAATTTGCTAGGATGACTCACAGAACTCAAGGCAGTGCTATACTTAAGATGACAGATTTATTATAAAGACACACTTAGGGTAGTCTGGAAGGGAGCAGAGAGCTTCCATGCTCTATTCTCATAGAGTTGGGGGTGCATCATCTTTTAGGTACATTGGTGTGTTCTCCAACTGGGGAGCTCCACTGAGTTTTGATGTTCAGAGCTTTTACTGGGGTTTTGTTGCATAGGCCTCATTGAGTAAATCATTGGCCACATGACTGAACTCAGTCTCGAGCTGTCATCCCCTTCTTAGGAGGTTGGGGTGCTCTAATGTTTCTAATTCTTTAATCACATTATTGGTCTTTCTGCTGACCAACCTCCATCCTTAAATTGTTTAGGGGTCTACCAAGAGTCAACTCATTAGCATAATAGATACACTGCTATCATTCAAGAAATGGGAAGGGATTTTAAAGCTCTTCCTAGGAACCAGGGTGAAAGACAAGATACAACCTTTATTATACAAAATCATCCTGTACTTTGGAAAGGAAGGCAAAAACAAGTGAACATTAATAGTGGACTTGTGGAGCATCCTTCTGTTACCCCTCCTTCCATCTGAATTATAACTGATTAATAAGAAACACAAAAGGCGTAAATGTGGAACAGATGAAGATACAACACGAATCTGAGTCCTAATTGAGTGTCACCACAGCTTCCCTCTTACATCGAAGCCACCCATGCACTCAGGGCAAAGCCAAGTTGATCACTTACCCAGTGACAGGTAAAGGAGAATGGTAGATAGACCTACCCCAGACACTGGTGGGAGCCCTATCCCCTCGCCACTTAGATGGACAATCCAGGTGAACATTGTGCCTACACATAAGCATGTCTGACAGGATGTGAAACAACCAGAAAACGGTAACTACTGTGTTTTTCAATGAAGTAACAATCCACCAAGGTGAAAAACATGAATCTTTGGATGCTAACCTCTTTGTTCAGTCAGATTCACCACTCCTACAACCTTGGCCTGCAGGGAGAATTATGGGGGGAACTGCAAACTGTCCCTAAAACATTTCTTTCTCCTGTGGAATGGTGTACAGGTGTCCTCCACTCAGTGAAGCCTTGAGGACAGCTTGAAATCATCCACTAATAATTAAGTGTCAATATAGTGGTGTGAAATACAAAAGAATTGGGATTGCTAAAATGGGTGATGGAATGAAGGATTTCCCATTCACATTACTGAATATTATGAACAAACAGTACTCCTCACTGCTTCCCTCTCTTCATTACATTTGCCAGTTTAGTCTCCATACTCTTGACACTACTAAAAACTTATCTGAGAGGTCACCAGAACTTTGCAATTGGCCTAAACAGACCTAAATTCCACGGCCTGGTCTCACATATCAAAATCCTGGACTGCTCTGCCTCATTGAACATTTGCAACCATCCCCTTCTTATTGGAACTTTTTCTCTTTTAACTATTACCCAGCATTATTTGAATTTGCCATACCAATGACATATGGAAGTCAGTAGGGAGCCATTGAATCTATTTGGAGAGGTCCATAATTGATGAAGGTCCAATATATTTGGAATTCTCAGCTGTTAGAACCTGATGGCCAACTTTAAAATGGCAAAGGGACAAAAGCAAAATAAAAGCCTGCAATGTATGGATTTTGTGTTTTCAAAGCAGTTTTTAATTTCCAATATTGAAACATTACCCAGAATGATTTTTAAATTTTTACACAGTTCCCTTATTTTCCCGGTAACAGCTGATGACTAGACAAATAAATTAACAATTTCAAATCTAGTGGATAGTTATTTGTTTTATCATTTTCGTGTTAAAATAAACAGTGAAACCTACACCTATAAATCTAGAAGGGTTAATTTGATTACCTTGAATATCTAATTCACCGTTCATGTTACATAACACATTTCCATGGATCGACTAGTGGTTTCTAGAGTCACCACTATCAAACAAATGAACATGATGTCATTAAGAAATGTCCACCAACCCTAAAATTTAGAATCAGATATGAGATTTCTTTCTCATCTGTGTATTAGTTTCACGTTATATGTTCCATGTATTTATGTAGTCTACTAAATAGCAAGAAAGAAATCAGCTAAAGAAGAACTCCCAGTTGAAACTATATGTCCTTGATTTTTGGATTTACTCTTTAGTAAGACTATAATTATAGCTCTGGTAAAGAAAACTGTTAGGCAATATTTTTAGTTGCCATTAAAAAATAAAACATCTCAGATGGTCAGTAACTAACCATATAATGGACTTCATTTGTTTATACTGCAAGAAGGCGTCACAGTCTATTTAGGCTCCTCAAGGCGACGGGCTATTCATATGATGTGTTTTCCGTTTAAGGGAGAGCTGAGACTTGGTGGATATACATGTTAGATGAACAATGCTTTATTTCTCCCACTGAGAAATAAATACAAGCACTAGCATACTTAAATTGCTATGAAATATGCTCCTCGATGCTCATGGGCCTTTCTTTATTCCAGAATTTACAAAGTGTTTGCGTTATCTTTTTAATTATCCTTAACAGCTATTAGACTATGAGTCGCTTAAGGCCAGGACCTGTATCTTACATGTTCTGGACCTTGTTTCCAGCTTAATGTTCTTTCACAGTAATAGTTTTAACTGTTCTGATTGAACGCATGGTGGAATGCATGAGCATGGAATGGAGAAAGACATTGGGCCCAGAAAAGTTCACGGGTTTCATTGCAGAAGAAAAAAAAATTATTCTTTACTTTCTTCACAGAAGGTCGTAGGCACTGACTTAAATCTTCAAGGTAGATTTAGAAAATGTAATTGAAAGGCGGGATAGAGTTAAAGAACCTAAACTTTTATAACATGCTGACCTCATGAACTCTTATATTTTTGTGTACTTCTCATTTCTTTTAGATGATTGTTGAAATATCAGTGTTAGAAAGCAACATGGCGTTTAGTGGACTCTGTTCTGGATAAATATGTGACTGTCTCTCTGGGATTTAAGTTCAGACACTTCCTGAAACTGTGTTAATTGGCCCCCGTGCCGTGTTAAAGAGCTTGATACAGCTTCGGAAGGGGATCACTTCTTTTTTCTCCTACAGAAAGAAAATTGTACAAAGGGAAGATGTTGCTATTAAAAAAAACAAAAACAGTATCGTTTTTCATAAGCCCAAAATACCAACCTAAATCATAGTCTAAAATCCCTGGCACAGTTTAATGTGAATGAAAGTAGTTTGTTAATAGTGAAAAAAACCATGAGATTTGAATCTAGATGAGCTTTAAAATTCCAGCTCTGTCATTTTTCGGAAATGTGATTTTTCCTCATTAAAAAAAATTTGCATCCAGTGATATTCTCAGATCTTAAGAGTACAATTATATGAGTTTTGATAAATGTATACACCCACATAACTATTTCTCCTATTAAGATAACCAGTCAGTACTCCTATGAAGATATAGAAATCACCATCAAACACAAAAAGCTTTGTGTTCTCTCCTGATCAATCCCCACCCTAGAGGCAGAGTCATGTTCTGACTTTTATCAGAATAGATTTGTTTTGCCTGTTCTTGAAATTATATAAGGTGATGATACACTACGTACTCTTTGCATCTGGTTTATTTTGCTTGACATATGTTTTTGAGATTCATCTGTATCATTGCATATATTACTAGTTTGTTCCTTTCCCTTGCTGAGACATATTTCATCTTATGGATATACCAGAATTTGTTTATCCATTCTTCAGATAATGGACATTCATGTTGTTTCCAGTTTTTTTATTACAGTTGACACTTGAACACCATGGGTTTGAACTGTGCGGGTCCACTTATTCATGGATTTGTTAAACTAAATAATGTAAATGTATTTTCTCTTCCTTATGACTTTAGTAATAACATTTTCTATTTTCTAGTTTACTTTATTGTAAGAATACATATATAATACATATAATATACAAAATATGTGTTAATCAACTGTTTAGGTTATCAGTAAGGCTTCAGCTCAACATTAGGCTATTTGTAGTTAAGTTTTGGGGGGATCAAAAGTTATATGAGGAATTTTGACTGCTTTGGGTGTTGACACCCCTAAACTCCATGTTGTTCAAGGGTCAACTGTATTGTGAAAAAAAATTATGAATATTCTTGTACAAATCTTTCTGTTAACAATGTTTTCATTTTCAGGGCATAATACTTAGGGGTAGAATTTCTAGGCCATAGGATAAGCTTTATGTTTAACTTTATTTAAAGATTCCCAAACTGTTATCCAAAGTAGTTATACTATTTTTCATTCCAACAAACAATGCATAAAATTTCTAGTTGCTTCATAGTTTATTCTATTTTTGACATTGCCAATCTCTTAAATTTTAGTTTTTCTGATGGGTGTATATTTGTAACTCATTTGGTTGTAATTTGCATTTCTCTGAAGACTTGTCAGATAGGAATTCAGTCTACCAGCTTTCTTATGCTTACTATTTGCATGATTTATCTTTTTTTTTTCACTGTCTTTATATTTAAAATACAGATCTTGTAGATAGCATATGAGTCTCTTTACTTTGTACTCAGTTCATTTGAGTGTTAAGTACCATTACATGTAATATAATCATTGATAAGGCTGAGTCTATCATTTTCTTATTAGTATATGTATCATATATATATGTTCCTACTTCTTTCATTCCTTCTTTTGGGCCAGTCAATTAAATATTTATTAGCTTCCTTTTATTCCATTTGGCTAAATTGATTTCATGGCTTTGGTTATAACTTTTGTTTGTTTTTCATTGATTTTTCTGTGGTTAGCAATCTGCATCCTTAATTTATCACAGTTCATTTAGAGATAGTATTCTACCACTTGAAATAAAAATGTAAAAGACTTGAAAAATTATAAATTCACTTAACTTGCTCTATCCTTTGTGATATTTTTGTCAACTCTTTTCATCTACATATACTATATGTCCCATGCAACAGTGTTAAAATTGTTTCCATTAAATATTAAGCTATCTTTTATAGCAATTATATAAAAATGGTCTTTACTCACAAATTTACAGTTTCTGTTTCTGTTCATTCCTGTTGCTTTCAGCCTGAAAAAAAACTTGTTTTAACATTCTTTGTATGCAGTTCTACTGCCAACTGTCTTAGCTTTCACTCGTTTGATAATGTTTTATTTTGGTGCTTGTTGCTGTTGTTTGAGTATATGTTTTGCCTTTATATGGATATGTTTTCTGAATGTGGAATTTTAGTTAAAAATTTATTTTTTCCACGGCTTAATTATATTGTTCCATTGTACTCTGGCAGCCATTGGTTTTGAAGACAATTCAGTGTTTCTTCAGATCAGTGTTCATTTGCATATAATGTGCTGTTTTCCTCTGGGTGCTTTCAAGATTTTCTTTTTATCTTTGGTTTTCAGAATTTTTACTATGATATACCTATGAGTAGTTTTTTTATATTGCTCCTATGTAGAATTTGTTGACCTTCCTGGATCTTTAAATTAAGGTGTTTTCATTGAATTGGGGAATATTCTGCCAGTAATTTTTTGAATAAATTTTTACATGCCATTCTCTCTCTACTTTCTTTCTGACACTCTAATTACACACATTTTACTCTTTTAGATGTCCCATTGGGTTATGAAGACTCTGCTCATTATTATTATTATTATTTCCAATATTCTGATCTCTTTTTTCTTTACAATGGATAAAGTCTATTTATAGTTATTCTTGGTATCCAGGACCAACCCCCATCAGTTTCCAAAATCCACAGATGCTCATGTCCCTTACCTAAAATGGTACAGTATTTGCATAGAGGCTACAGCACAGTATGCCTACCCATCACTTTATTCATGTGGATTTGGCATAGTGCTTGGTATGTGGCAAATCCAAGTTTTGCTTTTTGGAACTTTCTAGGATTTTTTCTGAATATTTTTGAAAAACAATTGGTTGATTCTGATGATGTGAAACCTGAGGATGCAGATGGCCAACTGTATCTGTCCTCTAGTTCAATTACTCTTTCTTTGCATGTCTGCTGTGTTCTTTTAAGGCAGTCCAGTAAACTAATTGTTATTTCACATACTGGTTTTTTGTTTGTTTTGTTCTAGAATTTGTATTTGGTTGTTTTATAGAGTTTTCTTTCCTCTGTTGAGATTCATCTCTTCCCTCATTTGACCAGCTTTCTCTCTAAGTCTTAGATATATTTATAATAACTTTTCTAAAGACTTTCCTTGTTAATTCCAACAACTGGGTAATGTGTGTCCAGTTTCTATTGATTATTTTTTCTATGGACTATGGATCAAATTTTCATATCTTTGTATTTTTAATTTAAAAATTATAGGGGAAATTAAGAATAATTACATTGTAGGAACTCTGGATTCTATTATCCATCTTTTAAGACTACGAATTTTTATTCTAGCATGCCAGTAAAAATTGTGGCCAATTAACATGAACTTATGGAGGCTTTATTGTTTCAATGTTATCTTTTAGTCTTAGGGTGAGCCCTTAGCCTTTGTGCCTGAGCAGTGATCCTAAAGTGTTTAAGAAGTCTTTTGTATTTGGTAGAATCTAAGCTCTGAATTCTGCCTGCTCTATAATGTGCAGAAGTTCAAATCACTGCTCACCTTTTTCAAATTCCCAGCTATTGCTTTCACCTTGGATCTTCGGAGTCTACTCCACATAAATTTAGCTCTCAGGTAGACAAGGATTCTAACTTCCATAATAAAGTGGTTGTGGCAAATGTTTCCAATACCCCAGGACATTGTTCTTCTCTGGTCTGATTGCAACAGGCTTTTGAGTTCCAACATTGTGCTCTTATCTTTTCTACATTCTTATCTTTTCTATCTCTACTTTCCATAATCTGGATTCTTTTCTCTTATGTTTATAAAACTATGCAGACTGGAAACTTTCTTGATTGCTACTTATCCCTTTATTTCCTGAAATCACCACCCTCCCTATTCATTTTCCAGACATCTAGGAGCCTTGACATCCATTTTTTGACACCTCTAGCTGTTCTTCAGTACAAACTGAGTAGTGTCCTCAGATGATAAACCGTGTCAACAAGGGGTCTTAACCAGTGTAGTTCTATTCTTACAGTGGTGTAACACTCTCTAGTTTATATTTGGTTTTAGTCACTCTCCAAATAGTATCATCAAATAGTCTTTTTCTTAGTATTTTGTCCAGATATTATAATTGTTATCTGTGGAGGGTTTAGTCCAACAGAAACTACTCTGCCACTACTGGAATAATAGTTTTGAAAAATTAATCTCTAAGCCTTAGCTTTGACACTGATAAATCCTTAACAACTACCAAGGATTAAATCATATAATTTTATTGCAATTAATGTTATGCAAGTCTTTCCTGAGGTGACTTGTTAACCTAGAGACTGAACTTTTCACTGTGTAATGTCTCTCTAATTAACTTCACTCTAATTCCAGCTTTTTGCCATCTCCTGGGGCTTTCCCCCCCTCCCCAAGTCCTTGCCATGATCATGGATGTTTCAAACATCAAATGCATATCTCTTTTAATGAAAGAATAAATTCTTGGACATACAGTTGCGACTGAACCAGCTTTATGGGGGTCATTATAACTTAGTTCTTCTAGAGATTAGTTTCTGACTAGTCTAATTCCTAACATGTGCCATGCAGTTAGCCTGTTAGCTTATATCTCTATCTTCTTAACATTTTAAAGTGCTCTTGTGGGGGAAGTGGTTAAACTCAGAGCACAGTCCTCCTGGACTTGATGCCTGAGAGCTCAAGCTTCATTCAGTTTTGCATTTTAACAAGTAAAATAATCCCTTGTTTATTTATCCTTTGGGGGAAAAAAAAGTGAAACTATTTGTTGAGAATGAAAAGAACTTCAGCCAGAGGAAAAGAGATATTAAATAAATCAAAGTGAGATCAAGACCCAGTTAAGGAAATGAAGAAACAAAAATAGATTAAAGAGGCAAAGTTTTAAATAGAATCAAGCCCATGTTTGCCTGTAAACATTCAATGGTCTGGAGCACCAATTGCCTACCCATCTTGAGTCCATGATGAGCAGTCCTTTAATAAACCATTTCTGTAGGGAATATAGATGAATAAGGTAAGTTTTTCTCTCCATATCCACCTTTCAATTCCATACCTAGTCAATCAAATATATTCTAACATTTAATTGCATAGCTTCTTCACATCATGCTGTGTGCTGATCATTAGTCTTAGGTCTTTTCTTCTTTCCTTTTTGAGAGGTGATTATCATTGTAATTTGCTCTGTGAATCCAGAGACCACCAAGTTAAGATTGTTTGTGGCCAGCATTTTCAATATACCCAGTCACCCCACAATTGTGATTTGTTGCTACAACTATTTGGATTTCAACATTGGGTTCTTACCTTTGTCTAACTTCACATTTTCTCCTATCTTCATGCTATGGACTTACTTGTGTCACCCCAGAATTCATAAGCTGAGGCCTTAATTCAATATGATATTTGGAGAGGGGGCATTTGGGAGATGATTAGGTGTAGATGAGGTCATGAGGGTTGACAAATCATGATGGAATAAGTGCCATTGCAAGAGACACCAGAGAGTTTGTTCTCCCTTTCTCTCTGCCATGTGGGAAGGTGGCTGTCAGCAACCCAGTAAGAGAGCTCTCACCAAGACCCAAATATGTTGGCACCAGATCTGAGATTTCTAGTCTCCGGGACTGTGCAAAAATAAAGTTCTGTTACTTAAGCCATCCAGTATGGCATTTTATTACAGCAGCCTATGATTACTAATACACTCTACTTCCATAATCTGGTTGCTTATTATTTTTTTCTGTTTATAGAACATTGCTCTGTCAATCTGTTTCCATTGATCAGTGCTACAGAAACAACTCCCAAATGTTGGTGACTTATCACAATCCTACATGATTTATTTCTTGCCCATCCAATTCATGTAAATTGGGTTGAAAATTTTTAGAAGGGAAGGGTAAAGACAAAATATTTTAACCATCCTTTGAGTTCTAAGAGGTTTAGCTGACAATTAACAAGGAATTGTTCATTTTTTTTGATGATTGATTATGCCAGCATAACCTCTTAGATAATGTAAGACATAACAACAGGGATATACACAGAAACATAGAAACACTGCAAAGATGTAAACCCCGGCGGTAAACTCTACAAAATGTCGTCAATCATTATATTGCCTCATTTAACACTTGCTTGCATGTAGTTACTTATTGTTAGCTATATATTATAACAAATAATAATAATGGCTAGAATATTTTTTGGCTAAACATTTTTGAACGTTTGTTTTGTTTCATGCTGGGCATTTAGCAAGCATCCCATATTGCTAGCTGCTACCAACATCAACATGTTCATTATCAGTCATCAGGCCCTGTGAAAACATTAATTCATTTGATCTTTACAACAACCCTATGAGGTAGAAACTGTTGTTTTCCCTGTGTTACAAATGGAGGCTCTCAGGCTCACAGATGAAGCTACTTTTGCAAAGTTAAATGAAATAAAATGTGGCATAACTAAGATTCAAAGCCTTATCTGTCTGACCCAGAGTCCAGAACTTAAAATATAATATAATATAATATAATATAATATAATATAATATAATATAATATAATATAATATAATCATATATAATCATATATAATCATATATAATCATATATAATTAAATGATATTTCTTATGTTCCAGACACTGTTGTCAGTGCTTAATGTATTTTTATTTAATAATGTATGGTTTCATAATTGGTTCCCTAAGTATGAAGACATTATTTTATTTTCCCTGATTAGTAGACATAAGAGATTCTCAATAAATACTTATATATTTCATTTTACTTGGGCTCATACTTTAGAAATATCCAGACTTCAGATCCTTGCATATTGTTTAATTTGTCTTAGTATTTTTCATCATAGTGTAGTAATGAAAATAAAATGCTTAATGTGTATAGAAAGTGAAGACTTTTTCTTATTTTAGAATGGTCAAGAACTCAACTGTTGGCCTAGAATAAGCTGGCAAATTTGTTTGATTTTCCAGAGTGAATGAAAATCACTGACATCCTGCATCTGTAACCATCTATCTAGGGATCCATTTATAAAGTTAAGAGACCTAGTGACAGTTTTGCCTATTTTGAGGTCTATCCGTCTTAACCGTCTTCCTCATCTTGCAGCTCAGTGAATTGCACCATGAGCCAAGTCATACTTTAGCAAATGTTCTAAGTCCGTTCCATAGGAATATTTGTTAAGTGTTAGATCTTTCTTTATGGTTTTCTGTGGGTTTTTCTGCCTACTTTAATGGACTTAATTAATCAGATATCTACAGTGGTAGGGACCAACAGCCTCTCTCTTAAATTGTTCAAAGATTTCTGTTATAGAAACTACTCTCTTCCTTACTTATTTAGATATTATTCTTTCATCTTGAAAATGCTGATTATTCTCATTCATTAATTCCACCAGCTGCCACATCTGCTTTACCTTCTTATCTTTGTTTGCTTTGCATTTTTTCAAATATTTTGTGATATAGGTAGAATTATAAAATTAAGACAAAAAATTAGGATGGAGTCGGGGAATAAACTTAAATGATTTTCTCTATGTATAGTATTTAAGACTTTTTTAAATAGAAGAATTTGGTTGTTCTTAAATATGCACAATATGCAAAAATGTAATTATAAATATTTGTATACTCAATAATGGTACTGAGTATAATAACTTGAATTTGCTTCCAAATGCCCTGTTTGGACTTTATAGTAGTATTTATTGGTACTTTTTCTCACAATTCAAATTGTAGAGCATAATCCTGCTTGGAAGATCATTAACTTCTCAAAAACTCTATTTGGAAAATGTACATAGGCTTTATGTTGCCCGTGCAACTAATTCCTACTTAATTCAGTTGTTTGCTTCTCTGTTCATTCATTTGTTCAACCAGTGTTTACCAAGTGACATTGCTTTTAAACTGAAAATGGTGATTTAGATCTAAAATAAAGTATTAGGTATTTTCTTCAAAATTCAGACTTTTAAGATGATTAAATTAGAAGAGATATTGGAGAAGGTAAGTAAAAACTTTAATAAAGTAATTAAGAATTCTTTTCTTCTTTTTGTTGCTTTTTGGAACCATTCTGCTCCCTATTGACCCCACTCATGGTCTAATTCTTTTTTAATCAAATGCCAAGTTTTCAAACTTCTTGGAGATTGCTACGTTAGGAAGCTACCAAAAAATGCAAATGTGGATGATAATTTTCAAGAAAACAAAGCTCCAAATGAATGGGATGCCTGTGCATTTCCAAGAATGGGGCAGCAATCAACAAATGAACAATGGCAACAGCTGAGTTGGAAAAAAACAGGGGATGATCCAGCTGAAGCAAAGGCTACAATTGGATTAATTTGGCGTGAAGTCCATTTTAGTTCTGGCACTTGGACCACATTTGATTTTGCTAGTGACCTAGTTCCACCTGCATTTGTCATTGCTTCTTTCAGACACTTGACAAACTCTTTGCGGGATGGAATTGGAATGCTGATCTGGCCTAAAGCAAACACATAGTATGTTTTCTACTTATGCCCTTACTGAATGTCCACAGGGTACCCAGTAGGAGATGGGTATATGCTTGCTGAGTGAATATTCATGTAATAGATTCTATAGCAAAGTCTATAGCAAAGTCTATGTCAAGTGGTCCTGTCCCATAAATCTATGATATGGATAAACATTCTTTTTTTACATTTCTTCTTTTTAAAATTGATTTTAGAGAGAGAGGAAGGGAGAGGGAGGAAGGGCAGGAGGGGGGGAGAGAGAGTGAGACAGAGAAAGAGAGGGAGAGAGAAACATTGATGTGAGAGAGAAACATCAGTCGGTCGCCTCCCACACACGTCCTGACCAGGGATCAAACCCACAACCTGAGTATGTTCCCTGACCGGGAATCAAACCAGCCACCTTTTGGTGCACAAGAGGATGCTCCAACCAACTGAGCCACACGAGCCAGATGGGCACATAAACATTCTTTAAAGGAGATCTTCTCAAGGATAACAAATATGACAATTACCACTCACTTGGTCATGAGTGATGCAACAAAAATGATTGCCAGACAGGACATTAGCCACAGCAGAGTCCAACCCTGGGAAAAAAACATCCTGGGAAATAGCACTGATCACACATAAATATCATGAAACAGATGCTGAGCCCAAAGTTCCAGTAGAGCCAGTGGCTTTGAAGTTTTATATTTCAACAGGAGACACCAGTAAAATCAGATGTCAGTGAAATTTAGTTCGTAATGCACTCAATTGCACCCAGGTAGGAAAGAAGTTAACAGTTTTTTGGAGAGTTTCAAAGAAGTAAGGGTAGTCATTTTTACCATGCTACTGTCAGGCAAGATGGGAACTAAAGAGATAAAAACTAGATTTGGCGAATTAGGAGTTACTTGGCCATTTACTGCGGCAGTTTGAGTAACAAGATACTGTGAAAGACTCAGTTTCAAAGAACTGGAGTAAAAGACAAAGAAGGAGCAGGGGTAGGTATTTGAGTATCATAAGATGCTTATGGATATTATAAAAGCATGGTGGGCAGAGAGAACTCCAATGTGAGTGCAGGGGGAAAGGGAACATGTGCAAAGCCCTATAGGGATAGTATTTTTCCTGCTGTTACTCATTACACCAAGCAGTAGGGTTGTTTGCCTGGGTAATGCCATTTTTAGTAGAAATTGTGTTTGTGATATGATTGGGGCTCGTTTAACTGTTTAATAAGTGCTGCCTGATTTAGGATTCAGCAGAGCACATAGCCTTCTACAATCTATTTCAGAGTAAGAATGGACTGTCAGTAACCATGTAAGGGAACTCTATTGGGCTCTGATTACAAAAAGAAGTGATAAGGTCAGGTGGCCATAGGTGATGGGGGCGTTATGGAGGAGTCTGGGCATGTATGGCCAGACTCTGCAGAGAACTGGAACAATACTGATTTGTCATTGAGTATAGACCCGCTAATGTGGCTCTGAGGAACCAGGGATCTTGTATTCCATTAGAAGCAGTTGTTTGCTTCTGCTGTGACTTTGCTGCAACTTGGATTCAGTCATTCTTGTTTTCTGCTTTTTTCTTTGTTTCATGTCCCCTTGAGATCTCTGATTATTGCACTTCCTTTTCTCTGTGTCCCATATTCAAGATAATACAAGGGGGAAAATTGGTGCAGTAGGTCCCCACCATTGTGAATGATCCTCATTTGATTTTTTATGCCAGGCCAGGTTAGAGACTACTGGACCTGATAGTTACTTTGGGCAAGGAAGGAGCTTCCCAGTCCAACCCAATATGACCAAAATAATAAAGTCACACACCATACAAAAAAGGCCTCTTCTGTGGAAGGAACATCGAGGGTTATTTTTCTCAGAAAGAAATTGACATCGTGTCAGCTACTTGATTTCAATGCAGATAAAATATCCCAAGTTTCCATAGCGTGATAAGATTCTGTGCAGTAGCAGGACTCATAAGCAGATTTGTCTCAGAGGTAGCATGCAGTTGGAGATTTTGTAATGTCTTCTTGTCCCAAGAGTAATGTTCAGTTTTCTTAATTTAGAAAATTCTCTCTGAGGATGAAGGCCTGAGTAGAGAGATTCCTCAGGCTAATGTCTCTGGCCAAACACTGAACACAAGAGAGGCTGACGTGGAATGAGAAGGAAGCTGCACTCCCATCTTCTTTCTGTCTTACCTTTCCCGTTTGCTGAGATGTGGTCGTGTTCCCTTTTGGTTGACCATATGTCTGAGAACCAGAACTCAGCAGAAAGATTGAATTCAAGGAAGTGGTTACTTTGAAATTTGAAGCAAGAAAAGTTATGAAGACAAATAAATATAAAATGAAATCAGAAGCTGAAGAGTATTCCTTGTTTTAACTTTGCACAATTTATGTCATGTTAATGTTGATAAAGGCTATTGATTTTACCAAATTTTGTGCCATCTCCCTCCACTCTACTAAACTGTGGTCCACGACATGGGTGTAAATGAAATCTTACAAGTTGTCATGTTCGGCTATTTTGTTAGCTATTTCATGATTATCTATAGGAAAAATTATTATTGCCAATAAACCTACTGCTCAGGAATGGCAAACAGTGGCCCACATATGGTGCTGCTTAGCTGGAGGGCCCCCTAAGGTTCTCATCTGCTGTTCCGGTTCAGCATGGAGGAGGTTGGACTCTTTTCCATCTCATCTACATTCAACTTTATGTGCTAAAAATAAAGGCTGATATACAAATGAATCAATTCACTTGCCAGTAAAAGGGAACTTGCATCTGTATATTTCTCTTTTTTGGAAGTAATACACAGGTAATATCAATTTAGAGGAAAGCAATGCCATTGCAAGCAATTATTACAATACCCCCATTCTGCCCACCGTTGTGAAGAGCATGCCCATGACTCCATTATAAATGAAATCTCGTCTAGAATTGATTTTCCTTTTTTTATGTTTTTATCTCCCACTTTTAAATTAAATCTGTTTAGCTTCCCTTAAATTAGATGAACAGAAATCAAAGCCAAACTGTTCTATATACAAATGTACTTCAATGCTTCTCCGACTGTAAATAGCAATATATATTCTTTTTAAAGAAATTATATGGGACGTGAGGTTTTTCCAACCTGGAGACTAAATCTCATTATTTATTTTAAAACACTGAAGCCATAAAACTTCAATCCATTGACTATGGAAAATCATTTTGTTACCAAGTAATTTAACACACTACCCAAATTTCCAATAGGTTTTAATTATGGTGAAAACTTTTTAAAAACTTTAATGCCAGATGCTCAAGCAATTCGTATTGTATGAGTATTGATTATGTATTATTCCTTATGGGAACTTATCACACTGATTTACAGAAATGAGTAAGAAACATGCCGGGATTTTCACAAATGCATAGTTAATTATAGTCGCTTACTTAGCCTCAGGTTAATTCCTGCAGTTAGATTATTGCTAGAGGCATCCTCCCATTTCAGTGAGTCATTTGGCGTTCATTTTAGTTCATAAAACATTAACAGATCACCTACTAAGTGCCAGATGCTAGGCTGAGAGTGCCAGGATGTATAGGAGTATTTGTTGGAGACTCTGGAGGAAAGAAGAATGTACAAATAGGCAACAGCTATGACCAGACCTGGAGGAGAAGTGCATACACCATGAAAGTGAACACAGTTGAGGATCATTCGCACAGTGTGCACGGAGGGAGTCCTGGAAAGAAGCTTCAGAAAATGATGTCTAAGGTACAAGCTGAAGTACAGGGAGTGAGCCCTGAGAAGAAGGGCTGGGGGCCTGGGGAGAGGGGAAGAGAGAGGGTTTGAGGTGAGGAAAAGAACTGTGCTGCTAGTCAAAGCATCAGCGTGAGCAGAGGCACAGGGTGGAGAGATGGCCAGGTGTAGGGGCAGCCACGTGTGTCAGAGATTGAAATGCAAGGCAGGAAGCGACACTGAGATAGGCTGTGTGGCTGATCATAGCCACCTTAGAGAGGGGAGGGACCTATACCTTATGCTCAGGTGCTGAGCCTGTCCCAGGGATGGGTCACTAGAGTTTTAATCAGGGAAGACATAGGGCCTGACACACATTTGAATTGTCACTTCAGGATACATGATGTCGAAATGGATTTGAAAGTAGGCGAAACTACAGGCCAGAGTTGCTCTAAATGTCATTAAATTGTAGAGGTCCAGGTAGGAAGTTGTGGGGGCCTGATACTAGGACTAGGTGTAGGGGGACCAAGTCAAGATGCATTTAGGAAGTGAAGTCAGCAAAACTTGAGAAGGGAAAATGAAGGAAGGTATTAGGAGCCCATTTCTAACCTACGTGGCTAAGTGATGGCTTTGCCTCTGACAATAGTATTCAGAGGAACAGAGGTTAGTTTAAATAATCTATATAATTAACATATCCTACAATAAGGTAGACTTGCTAATAGATTATTACCATGTATTTTTACCTATATTTTCCTTAGAATATGTCAATGCCTTTTTATTTATTTTCGTTTTTATTTTTAACTCCAATTAAATTATAATATGCATGTAGAAAAGTGTACATATTAGAGCTACTTAGTTGTTTTCCCTTTGCAAAAAATTCATTGAGCCATAAACTTACCATGTATGTACAGCTTCATTTTTTTCCAAAGTGAACACACCTATGGAAACAACACCTTGGATCAAGAAGAAAAATGTATTTCTAGCCCCACCCTCCAAGCCCCATTTAAGGGCCTTTTAACATTAAACCTAAGATCAACTTTCTATAAAAATTTATTTCTCCGGCAACCCAGCATTTTTGGCAAGGGGAAAAAATTGATGAAGTTGAGATTTAAGTTGGCAGGAGTGCAAAAGGCGAGAGATTTATTGATGCTGTTCATACTGTACACAGTAAAGAACAGATCTCAGAAAAAGTGAGGGTTATGCAGTTAATTCATGCTTTGATAACAGAAGGGACCTGGTTAGCCATTTTTATGGAAGGGATATGTTACTCCTTAATAGTTTGCCAATTGAGATTTCATACTTTATCATTTTAAAACTGCATTTCTTTCACATAAGTCTATCTCTGACATTGAGATATATAGTAGAGGATGCTGGATTGCAACCACTATCAGCCCGGCATGCGGCAGCTCTCAGACGTCTTTGACCTGACGTGCTTCCACTTGGTCTAAACCATGGTCACTACCTCAGTTGAGTTATGTGCATTGCTGGTACTACACATGTTGGTGCCACACGCTAAGCAGTGCCACCAAAGGCAGGAGCAATTGTTCTATTCTTTACAATGGAAGAAAGGAATGTCAGCCACCAGGAGCTGATGTGAGGGATTCAGCAGGACTGCTGGTAACATCAAACAATGGAATGTAGCTCCCTGCTGACTTTGAATAGCAGCTCCTTCCGTTCCAGTGGCCCGTGACTTGGTAGAGGAAGAGACAAAGCCAAGTGTAATCAGGCAAGAGAGTGTTAGCATCAAAACTTACAAACTGAGCTTGGATGGAAATGCTGTGGAAATTAATGGAGCACAGACATTGATGGTTCCCAGGGGGGAAAGCAAGAAGAGTTGCATCCTGAATGTGACGAAGTTTTAGGAATACCTTAACTACTTCATTTTTCTTAACACTATAGAGCACACATAAAAAAAAAAAAAATATTATGTGATTAAAATGTTTGTTTCGATAAATGTAAAATAATTCTTATATAAATTCAAAACAGTTCCAAGTGATAAGAACATGTTGTACCACAATTTAATTGTGATATTTTACATTGTTTTACTGTTGTTGTTTTTAGTGGTATGTTAAAAAATGGTGCATCTTACAGCCGATGCTGTCAAATGTAATGAAATAGAATGTATTTCCCCACCCCCAGCTCATAAGCCATCACTAGAATCCTGTGGAGCCACCACCAGAACCCTGTGGAGCCCTCAACAGTACCTTAGCTCATGATGGTGGCCACAGGGAAAACGGCAATGGACATCCTAGTACTTATTACCTCATATTCTGATAAGTGACTCACATGTGTTATTTTTAAAGGCTATCATCTCTATAAGTTATCTAATTATTCACTTTATAGATTAAGTATCTTGCCAAAGATTTGACAGCTCTTTACTGTCAGAAATGGATTTTTCAAAATTTCATTTCATTTTTCCCACCACCATTTATCCCCTCTATGCCCTCTTCTACCTCCACCTACAGCCCTAGAAATGAATTTTGAAATCGCACCTGTTTATTCCAATTGTCCTGAATTTAGCTATTAGGCACGTTGCCTCTTAGTCAGTAGATCCCAGGATCTCTTCTATTCAGCTTTGTCATAGCAAATTTAAGTATCCAACTTCACGGAAAGAAATGCTTAAAACTCTGGAGACAAATCATTAAGAAGTGTTTTGTTTTTTTCATTTTCTTTTTTTTAATTATTATTAAATTTATTGGAATGACAATGGTCAGAAGTTTGTTTTCTGTAATGCTTGAATCAGTCCAGCTCAGATGCAACCACTAACTAGCACATACTCAAAAGAAATGGAACTCACTGTCTGACTACTTAACATTTAATGGTTTAATGAGCAATGAGGTTATCACACAAATGCAGCCCCTTCAGAGAATGTGCAATTCCTTACATACCTCACTTCAAAGCCAACTTTGTTAATAATAAGGATAACAACAGTGAAGTCAGCAAGGTTCTAGAACCTAATTTCCAGTATGTGGCTAGAGTTAAGCTCTTGTTTATACATTCACACCTGGTGGACCCCTGATAAACTTAGGAGCTTTGTTCTAAAACCTAACAGAATGACGTTTTTATATAAATAAAATTTAATGTAAACAAAATACATTTATTTACGTATTTTTTTTTCTATAGAAATAAAAATGTGCACACATAGAAAATGCAGACTCCTTGTGCAAAGGAGAAGAAATAATTCTCTTCTTTTCTCTGCTAAGGACACAAAAAGGATCATTCCAGCTAATCTGCTGTTTTGGTAAAAACAAGAAGAGTCAATTGATAAGATTCCCCCTCCCCCAATTTACTTGGTTCTGCTGGAATCACCAAGGAAGTCATGTCCTTCTCTGCACTTTCACAAAGCTCAGAGTGTATCGCTAACTAGAATCATTTTGAGCATAAGACCGAGGGTCTGGGGGAAAAGTAAGAATCAGGCTTGGACCAAGTTTGATCAGTTTTAACAGCCATCTCAGGGCGATTTCTTTCATTGGTTATCTCAGTCCCAGCTGGAGATCATCACTGCCCTCAGCCCATGCTTTGCCTGTCCTGGTGGCTGCATGCTGTCTCCCCTTGCTTCTCTGTAAGTGGCTGTTCATGAGAAGGAATCTGTATGAGGTAATGAAAGCCAGCACTTGATGATCACTTGCTGTGTGCCAGGCACCGAATGCAGGTGATTTATATGCACTGTCTGTTACTGTGATTTAGTCATCACTCCAGTCCACAGATGTGAATTGTAAGTCACTGAGAGGCTGTGTCATTGATTCAAGGTCACACGGCTAGGACATGGCTCCTGGGTGACTTGAACCTCTCTCTTTCAGGCTTCCAAGCATGGGATGTTAACCACTACGTTGTATTTTTAAAGGTGTGGACTTTAGAATAAGACAGTTTGCGTTCACAGTCTGCTAGTTGCTCAACTGTTCTGTGCTATAATTTCCATGCCCATAAAACTAGCAATAACAGACTTGCTGGAGGTTTTTAGGAATATTCTAAACAACTGAACCAGAGCCTGAAAATCCGAGGTGCTGAAGACATGTTAGCTTCTCCCCCAAGCCCCTTTCTTGGGTATGGTTCCCAGCAAAACTTACCTTCTTCAGAGCTAAGACTTTTTGTCCTTCGTGCCAACAATGATCTGACAGATGGATGTCAAAGAATATTTCTAAGAGCCTTTGTTCATGTTAGGGTCTATGAAAGTCCAATGGACGATGACCTCATGTCTGTTTTCCAGCCCTAGGAAAGGGCTAATCTCTTACAAATGTTAGTCTTTCCTGGAAACTGCTTTGTGAAGTCATTCAGGACAGGTAGCTGTAGCAGTGTCATTTAGATCCTCTAATTAAGTCCCAACTACTCAGGGAGAGAGCCCAGAAAGGCATGTAATACATCTATCCCTTTTTAGATAAATTTCTGATTATTTTGAACAAATGGAAGGGTTCGTAAGAGAACTTGAACAAATAAATGTATCCATATCCTAGGGTTGAAAGGAATCTTTCAATATCCTGGATCTATTTAGCTTTTGCAAATTAATAACCTAGCATTTCTTCTTTTGGGCACAAAACAAGGCCTAGGAAATTACCTTGTTTATAATTGTCTTTTCCATGCCTCATCATGGCTACTCCGAATACTTAGATTCTTCAGAAGGTTGTTATGCAAGGCTCCCCGCAGTAAAACTGGCAACTTTACAGATAAGGATTTAAAGATGTTATAAGCCCTGAGGTTTGTTCTCCTAGACTTGGTATCAGCTGTGTTTGATGGGGATACTCAAAGAGCATACCAACAGAGTGTGGTGCTGGTGGCAAAAATACTCCCCCCCCCCCTTTTAGAACTGGTAGCTGTTCTCTTGGTGATCATCACAATTGTCTCTCGGGGCTGCCAAATTCGCCATAAGCTGAAAATCCTGAATCACAAGTGAGGTACAACTCACGTGGATGCAAGGCTTATTATGTACCAGGCACCATTCTGGACTCTTGAGTTGTATTTATTCATTGAATACATACAATAGTTTGTCATCATAGCTTCATGCAGATGAGGAAACTGAGGCATAGAGAGATGCAGCTGATAAGAAGAAAAACCAGGAATTTGCATCCAGGTGGTCTGGCTCTGAAACTTAAATCCCTCATCACTGTCTCTTGCCGTCTAACTGTATTTATACTCTTATTTAAAAAGCCAACTGCCTTTGTATTTGTAAAGAATTGATAATGGTTTCTCTGCTATTACAAGTAGACAATAGCTTCTGGAACAAATAGAAAGGAATGACTTGGAATGGTACCAAGAAAAATAATTCTGTAGTTATACTTTGCAGGCATTGGTCATTGGGGGCAAAATCCAAACATCCTCTTATCTTCCTTTAAAAAAACGTAGAGGCTCATTTTGCTGTAAAATAACTTCATAAACACAAACTTAAGCGTACTTTGGGCACCTTTTGAAAAAGAATTGGGCAATGAGTTCCCCCTAAGAGTGAAATTTCAGTTGCGTGTGATTGTGGAAATGGATGATTTGCCTTCCTCAGCAATATTGGACTACTTGTTATATAAGTTTAGGGCTTGAACCCAAGTTGGAGAACAAAGCTTTGGCTCAGGCAGTTTGACTTTTTGCAGGTAAATGTGAAATTGTAAGAAGGAATTGAGAGTAGATGGGCCAGCAGTGGGCATGACCACTGCTTTCATCGCATGCCAGGCAGCCTGATCAGCTCTAGGGATACAGAGAGAAATAAATGCCTGTCCTGAAAGAGCCTCCAGTCCAGCTGAGGAGGTGGAAGAACACCGAACAACAGCTCTGCAAGGAAGAGAATCATGGTGTTCAGTTTGGTGCTGTGTTGAGCATTTCCATTGGGATCTCCATAGTCACATGACTTGGATGTGGAGGGAACAACACTAAATAAAAATGCCTGATCATTTTTCTTTCCCTTTCTTTTCTAACAGTATCTGAAAAGAGGAAATAACAGCACAGTTCTTGCCCCCAAAGGCCCTTGGGATCAATAGAATGCTAAACCAAGACTTTCACCTTTTGCTCTTTTCTTTGGAACCTGTTATAACCCACTTGTGTCCATGAAGCCATGGATCACTTAATAAGACATTTCCGTGTAGAACTTGCTCTGAGTGGAAGGTGATATTTGATATTCGAAGCTTTCCTCCGGTGGCCCAAGCTATACCCTTAAAGCTACAGTCTTCCCAGTGTCAAAAGACGAAATTCATCAGTCCGATTGTCATACTTTGAACAATAATAATAAAAAAAAAGACTTGAAATTGAGCCTAAGGCCCACTACCAATTGTCCTCATGTTTCCCAGTCAGTTCTTCAGTCATCTCAGAGCACAAAGAGGAAATAACGTGATAGATCAGATAAGAAACCCTAATTGTGAATCCCAAATCCATCCCTTACAGCAGTGTGAAGGTGGGCAAACCCCGAGTCACTCCAGGCCTCAGTGACATCATTGTATACTCAAGCACTGGCAAATCCCTTGTATGCTTCTAGTAAAGAGTGATTGAGGTTTCATTCTCAAAATGCAAGGCTCATAGAAGTCACTCAGGAGTAAGTCCTTTCCTTTTTCCCTGCTGAAGTTAAAACCCCAGTTTCTTACCACCTGCAGACCTGTGGGACCATTTCAATCCATCTTCAGTCAGATCCCAGAAGGTCCTGAGCCTCATAAAGCCAAAAAGCACAGGAGAGAAAGTTCACCATGTGGTACAGAAGTAAAGAAATATATTCATAAGAAAAATATTTTTCTTATGAATAATTGCCTATAAAAAGCCATAGAGAAGTTTGTCATGATATAATACCTCTTTGAGATGAAGAATACAATTTATTCTAGTTTCTTCTTTGGCCCTCTCTCACAAAAGACAAACTACAGAAAACAATACAGTAGTTTGCTTTATGTAGCACTGAGGCATTATAGGTGGTTAATTTGGGTGCTGGACCAGTTCAGCCCTTTTAATTCCTATAAAAAATAAGAAAATGAAAAAAACCTTGAGCTCTTTCTAATGGGATAAAAATCTCTATGTGTTTTCTGTGGTAGCCTACCTACAGACAGCGAGCCAGTGCCTTTGGAAATTTCCTGGAGATAGCTTTTGGCTGTTTAGATAGTAAAACATGGAGGGGGGAAAAAAAGTAAATGTTTTTTTTTCAATCCCAAGAAGATCAGCATGCCTCCTCCCTAAGTCTTTGCACATCTGTCTACACTGAGGTTACTTATAGATCTTGGACATGTAACATGTAGTATCATATCTCGGCTTGCCTTAAACAATACTTAATCTCTATTTTCTTCTTTTTGAAAAAAGTAGGAGCTTTCCAATTTCTTGGCTTTAAAACCTAGCAGCAACTTCCTTGCAGAGTTCTCATTTAAAAAATCAGTTAAATTTCCCAGTTCTTCTTTCCTTGGTTTTTATCTTATTGGAAACTCTGTGTTTGTTTAACCAATCAGATCAATAGATTATTTTTGCATTTCAATCCTATATATGCTTTTGCTTAATATTCTCTCATATTTTCTTAAAAATAGTATCATTTTCCCATGTGATATTCACATTTTTAGCAATGGATTTGGGCCATAATTTTTTTTTAACTTCCCTGAAACCTTTCAAAGCGATTCCCTTGAAAAATATAGCAAAGTGATTTTACTGCACATGTTCTACTTGAAGTTGTGCACCTGCAAGGTATCGGCAAGTTCTTCTTGCCTGTTGATAGTGGTCCTTGGGCCTTCCTGGGATTGCACATATGTGATTGAACTGGTGGTATGTGTACTGTGAAACCTCACAAGTGCTTGGCCGAAAGAAAAACACTCACTCTCAAATGTATCCTTTCTAGTTTTCACCATTAGATATTTGGGCTAAAGAGTTAAATTCAGGGTGGATCAGTTGAAATATGTTCTAACATCTATAATCTGGGGCTAGATATTTCCTTGTAGTCATTTATGTTATTTTAAATCCTGTATATTAAAGGATTGCCTTAATTGTTTCTGTGAGCTTTTCTTCTGTTCCAGTTAGAATCAGTAATTAAGTGTTTACACGCTCACAGTTTCGTCATTTGTATAGATGAATTCAGATTAGAGTTATTCCAAATAGAATCAGGTCAATATCTCAGAAAATGATGTCATCTTACATTTTAAAATTATGGGGGCTTCCAGTTTTCATAGCTCATTTCCTTCCATTGTAAAATGTGTTTACATGACATTCATCTTGCTTTGATTAATTATGGTTCTTTCTTATAGGGTTTTTTTAGACAGGACAATTTGCAATAAGGTAGCAAATGATGGCTTTGTTTTTCATAGTCCTGCAATTAAATCTCAGGAGACTGAGAGATAAAATAAACAAGCAAAAATGTCTCTGATAACATTTAAAAACCCTGATGATCTTTGAGATATTTGGCTTGGGAGGAAAACAAGAAGGAAAAAAAAAATGTAACCAAATCACCAGGGCTGCAAAAAACTGATATACAGAGGGACTGAAATGTTTATTTGCCAGAAAGCTTATAATGAAAATAAAAACCTCCTTGTTAAGTGGGGGAAAAATTGAGATTTTGGTATTGGAGCTAGAGTTCTGTATATCTAAGATCTCAAACTCTCAAATTCACACTTACATACTATCTAGTCATCAAACTCCACCTTAATTTACATAACATGTTTAGGGAGTGAAAAGCTGGAAAGATTTTGGTACTCTCATAATTACAGTCAGTATTAATTTTAATGTTATGGATGGTACAACATACTTCTGTTGCTATACAAGTGAAGAATACACTTAGGTACTAAACATCTTCTATCACGTTTTTATAGTTTTGTGGGAACATGGTAAGATCTGAGCAACATTCGACTCCAAGAGCAAATTAAGCAAGATTATAAAGATTATATTGGGATTCTACTGTATATATTTAAATGTATTGCAGATTAATTATATTTCACATTAAATATGCAAACATTTTCAGCAACGTGTGGCCCAAAGGCTATTTTCCATTTCTAAAACCAACCCAAATCTCAAGTTCATAAACTTCTTGGATCAAAAGTATTTATTGGATCCATAACATTAAAACTCTCAAACATTCTGCATGCCTGGAGCCAGTTTCATGTTCAGGCTCCAGTAAGGTTACCTTTATAATTTCCAAGAACAGAGTCGTCGTTTGTTAGGACAGTTGGATTATAAAACTCAAGTAGAAGGGAATCTTAAATGGTCACCAGCTGTGTCCCAGCCATGTTCCCTCCACTGTGTCCCCATTAACATCATGCACTTACCACATCACAACATTCATCGTGCTTTGTTAATATGACTTTTTTCCTCTTTCCAAATCCACATATTCAGCACCTTAGCCATGAGGCTCCAGGCCCTAGCAGGATTTCTGACACGTGCATTTCAGTGAATATCATGGGGTTGAATTATAGGTGAAAGAGTATTATCGTAAGGCTCTTCAGTTACTACTGCCAGTAACATTCATTTGGTCTTGACCCAAGGACTCGATGTACCTCTGGCAGATTTCATTAAAAGGAAGTGACTAAATGACCATGAGTCCCAGCTGCATATATGGAAAGCAGAAGCATTTGACGTTTTCTATAGTTTCAGACTCTGTGTGATTTTTCCATCTATCCATCCATCCATTTAAAAAATTATGTTCATGGTCCTTTGCCTGTCACATACTAGATTTGTTAATGAATGTGTGACTGCCTTCTTAAAGTCTTTATGATCTACTCTTTGTTAAACCTATGCCCTATTCCAGGGTATTTAAGTACCACCTTGGTTTCTTCAGGCTACAATAACAGAACACATAGACTAGATGGCTTACAAATAACAAAATTTATTTTTAGCAGTTTTAGAGGCTGAGAAGTCTGAGATCAAGGTGCTGGTAGATCTGGTGCATGGCGAGGGCCTGCTCACTTCTTGGTTCATAGAAGGCTGTCTTCTTGCTGTGTCGCCACATGCAGGCAGGGGCGAGGGAGCTCCTAGGGTCTCTTTAATAAGGGCACTGATCCCATTTGTGAGGGCCCCTGCCTTCATGACCTAATCAGCCCCCAGAGGCCCAAACACTTCATATCATGATGGTGGGGCTTAGGACTTAACATATGAGTTTTGGTGGGGGCACAAACATTCATTCTACAGAAAGTATTCACGCATGAAATTAGCTCCCCAGAGAGCCTTACAACAAACACTCCAACTAGATCCACTCTTCCATCTGCTTCGGATTCTTTCCTGTCTCCCACCCAATCCCAATGAAACATAATTCGTCCCAGAAAGTGACTGAATATGCATTGAACATTTGTGGACATAGGGGCACCTATGGCTCTTATAGTACAAAGATCAATGAGGGAGCAGAGGTGGAATTTATGGATAATGCTGAAAATAATCTCTATACCAAAAAGTGGTGAGCAAACCTCAGCTTGGTGAGGAACATGTCATGCGAAGCTGTGGGTGTAGAGGGCTTGGAAGGTGAGGTGTAGCAGCCCAGTTGCAGACATCTTGGCAGGCATTTCTGCAATCTGATTCTATAATTACTACGTTTTTCCCAAAACATGTAGTTCTTTATCATGACTAACCGAGTAAAAGGACATAAAGAACAAAACACATAAATTGTAAAGCTAAGGGATGATTTCAAATGCACTGAGTATTGTATATAATAAATTTATAAGTTGCCTATAAACAGATTAAAAAAGAAAGAAACCCTTATTCTGAAAGAAAAAATGACTGTTAAGACACATATTAAGAATTAATCAAAATATTATTATCTATGTTTTAATATGATTAACTCTTCAAATTATACAAACTGATTTTGTAAAACTACATATTTCACCAGGATGACTTTTATTGAAAATGGTGGTAAAATGATGTAAAAACCATGCCTGACTTACCAATAATTATCTAACTGTATTCTACTTTGAAAATACTTGTGAGCAAGAGATATTTTAGTGCTAACATTTTAAATTATTGAAAATAGTAGAACATTTTCTGCATCTAGCACATGTTATTTAGCAAACATCTGTTGGGGTAGATACCTGCTATTAGGTACAAATTCCACTTCAAAAATAATAGCTGTTAAGTCTAAGGTAATTCAAATACTGAAAGCAACTGATAAGCTCTTAACAAAAATGTTATCATGGGGAAGTCATCTGTTTAACCTTGAATATCAGCAGGAATGACTTGGTAGCTATAAAAAAGCATCCCTGGGGATTGAAGAAGCTCCATTTTCCTTGTTGAGACACATATGGAAATTAGGCACCTTTGCTCTGTGTGAAATTGGTAAATCAAAATCCCTACAACCAGGAGCGGCTTATCTTTGAGGATGTCCGTGGTGAGTGCGCAGTTCACGCAAATGATTTACCCATCTTGTGTTCTTTTCTTCCAATTCTTCTTCCTCCTCTATTAAAATTTACTTCTATTTATCATCACGGGGATGTTTGCCAAAAAGCTTTAAATACGTTCTTCTGTTTTTTTCTTTTAGCTGCTTAGATGAGGATTACAGATGATTTAGGGAAGTTGGCAAATTTGAATGGTGGTCAGTTTCACTGCTTGAATGGCAGTCACGTGCCCTTAAGAAAGTGGATGCCTGGTTCTGGAACATCCTGCATTAGAGATTCTCTCTCTGGCTCATTCACCGCCCACTCCAATGGGGGCTTCCCAGTAATTCAAGCATCAGCCTTGGGAATCAGTGCTTCCTGGATCCGCCTGTTCCTTTAAAAGAACGATATAAATGCCTTTGGATTGAGGCCTCCCTTTGCCTCGTCGGTAAACTCTTTCTTGGCCTCTTAAATCTTGCCTTCGGGTCCTTTGGTCTAGTCATCAATTCCTGCAGATCCATTTTCTATCCAGCTCCACTGCCCCTGAGTTTGGGGGTCTCCATTTCACTCAGGGCTGTGTTGAGTATTTTCCTGGTCCATTCTAACTGGATTATGTCCTGGGCCCAATTCTATTTCCTGCTGTCTGACCTTATCATGACCTATTGTCTGTTCTAATCTAGCAGTTCTGTGTCTACTTCTCTCCTTTCTCCACACCCGTAATCTGTTACCGCTTACTCCCTGGTGTATTACATAACCACTTGGGATGGAGCTGCCATGGATACAATTGGTTTTATGGTGTGCTAAGGGTGTCGTTGAAACAAAAGATATTAAACCAGAAGATATGAACTCTGACCAGTAACAATACTCCCAGGTCCTGACAACATCATAATTAAAAAATCATCCCAATGTCAGGAAAATTAAAATGTGAACTCTAGAATAGAATGTTTAGATTTGAAGAACTGTGGTAATGCCTCTAACCTCTAAAGAAGATAGCTATGGAAAATCTAGAATTATATGGAAAAATCAAGACTTGGGGAGGTTAGAAACAAGATTTAGAATCTGATTAATTCAGAATAATTTTGATTAAAATTAACTAATAATTGATAAAATATTATTACTTCTCCAGGGTAGGTACAAGCAAAATTTAACTCTTTTTCAATTTCTCAGATCACACAAACTACACTTTTTCTTAATAACAGGGAGATGGTTCCGTCTTTATTAAGAGGCTCACTTTTATTCAGGGCTCTTTCCCGTCAAAATGAACAACTTTTGTGAAGAGAAAGAAGATATATAGAAGAGGAACATAATATATTAAGATAATAATTAAATATATCCATGTTACAGTCCCACAGACTAATCTAATGATACCCTTTTTAAAATGTTGTGTTTTTTTTTATTGATTTTAGAAAGAGGAAGGGAGAGGAATAGAGATATAAAAGCATCGATGAGGGAGAGACATTGATTGGCTGCCCCTGCACACCCCCTACTGGGGATAGAACCTGCAACCCAGGCCCTGACCTGGCATCCAGCCAGTGACCTCTTGATTCATGGAGGACCCTCAACGACTGAGCCACAGCAACCAGGATAATGATGGCTCTTGTATCTAAAACATACCATGCTAGCCTAAGATTAATACTTTTTTATCTCGAATATTTCCTTTATTTTGGTTGCATCCCACCCCTTGGCATATGTGTTTCACTCTGGATTTTTCACAGAGCATGTATAAAATAAAGATAGCTCGTTGTGGGAAAAATTAATCGGAGACGTAACAAGTAAATTTGACGAACAGATTTTTAGACCTTCCCTACAAATGACTAAAGATAAGAAGGTTATAACCGCTCCTTAATCCATTCAGAGCTAAGGCCTCACACCCAGGCTGGGCTGTACCAGCATTCCCACCACAAGCTGCACATGGGTTTATTTCCTGCCCTTGAACGCTGGCACTCGCGTACCTCTGAGTGCCCCACTGAGCTGCATTCGACGTGCTGACACAACCGCTCTTAGTTGGCCTTATAAGGGGTGTTTTGCCAAATGGCTGTTTCACATGCCTCCATATCATATTAGAGACCTGTTGGCAGTGAAAATATTTACAGTGAGAGGGCTCTTTTTCATGGGTCACATTTTCTGTTGCTGTTGCAGTTGCTGTCATCTTTGTGATGATTGCTTCCTTCTCAGGGCAGTGAGCCAGCTAACGACAGTACACCCCAAGTCTGTATGTTGAGGGTGAGAGGCTTGCCTTGCTTGTGTAGATAGAAATAGGATTCATTCGTGAACATTGACAACTGAATCGTCACCTTCCCCTCAGGTGGTTTCCTAATTATAATTTGTTCTGTGCAGTGTCAGGAAATAGAAGAATAGAAAAACAGAATCTCTTTTACTGGCAAAGCAAACAGGATCAGGGCAGGCCGGGCGCCAAGGAAAGTCCCACTGGAAATAGCCCAAAGGTGCTGGCCGGCTGTGAAGATGTTCTAGTTGGGAAGGCTGCTCGGGTGGTTCAAATTGCCTCTATCCTTAAGTGAACTTGACTGATGGTGGGCTCAATGATTTCTATCCCCAAATACGACGGTGCTCAGGTACTTTGTTAAATTTGAAATTACGTTTCTGAAAGGACCGTCTATTCCCGTAACTCTGCAGCCAGACTCCCAGTTAAGCAGGCAGTGGAGGTCAAGTGTGCAGCACTCCCGCGTAGAGCCGTGACCTGCAAACCAGCCCCCAGGCTTTAATTGCCGGGCTCTGGGCAGCACAGCTTGTTTTAAATGGCTGTGGGAAACCTCCAGACGCAAATGAAACTCTGAGGGCCAGTCAGCTTTGATAGGGGGCTGGCTGGGTGGTTGAAAGAATGATTAGCCTTGGAAATGCCCGGGCATCTTGCTTGTCATATACATCCTTTCGCTGTTTCCAGGCTTATGTGGGGTTTGGAGGTGAACTGAGTTAATTACTGTTTGCATCATGGGGAAATTAAAAAGATCCTTAATTCACAAAAAGTTAAACATCCCAAGATAAAAAATGTTGTCTCTTAAAAAAAAAAAAAATGATTTGGGGTACCCCTGTCCTCTGCAGTCTCTCTCCCTTTTCTGTCAGTGTATCTCTTACCTCTGTGACTTCCCTCCATATTTTTTTTCATGGCCTAGGAACTTGTAGTTGTTAAAAAATATATATTTTGACACTATCTCTTAGAGACATTGGGAGCAAGATGCACACAGGCCTCTTTTAACAGGTTGAGTAAACCTCAGTTACCTAAATGTCCTACTTCAGAGAACTTATACAAAGGTAGGCAATGTTCAGAAGCCAAAAAATACTGAAAACTGGCACGATGCCCGTCTTCAAAGAGTTCATCGCATCTCTAAAAAGTGGTGTCTCTTATGAAATTATCCGACACTGGCATTTTTTTTTTAAAAATATATCTTTATTGATTCCAGAGAGAGGAAAGGAGAGGGAGAGAGAGAGAGAGAAACATCAATGATGAGAGAGCCATTGATCGAGCCCGCAACCCGGGCATGTGCCCTGACCAGGAATCGAACCCTGATCGCCTGGATCCTAGGTCGATGCTCAACCGCTGAGCCACGCCCGGCCGGGCCGACACTGGCATTTTAGTGGGCAGGTGGAAGGAGATGTTTGGAGAGATATTCTTCTTTGCAAGTCTAGACAGCAGCCACCTTTACTATAGATTTGCAAGCTCACAGTTCTCTCTTCTAAATGCCTGAAGAGAGATCACCTCTCTGTGTCCCTCCCATCTTCCACAGGATGGTTCCATTGACATGTTCGGGTCACAGAAGGGATCAGAGAGAGGATCAGGCCAGTCAACGTGGAGAAAGCACCACCACTGCAAAGACAATGGACCAGAGCATCTAACTCTAAGGACAGTGCCGTGGCGTCTGATACAAATGAGAGTTAATGTCTCAGCATCCATTTTCCTTGTCACCAATGCCTTGAATTCAAGGCGACTGCCTTCTACTGCAGTGTCAGTAATCCCCAGAAAAGCTTCTCGTTAGAGTATTCCTTAGGATGTGGAAAGGTTTTTAGGTTTATTCTTCTTAATACTAACTAGGAATATGTATCCTTTAAATTATGCATCATATATGTAGTATTTTTATTAGTAACATATATAGTATAGGAATTGTGGACAGTATAAAAACAGTACAGTATAAAACAGTACAGCATAAAATAATGTAGCAAATATACTGTACATGCACATCAATAAAATAAATATGTCAAAACACAGAAGAAACTACTTTGGAATTTTCTGACATTTTTGTTCCTTTCAGTATTATTTGCCTAACCCAAATGATCAGTTTCGAATTTGGAACATTTTAGGTGAATTCTCTGTTAGAAGTAGAGAAATCAGAGTTCCTTAATATGCTTATTGATTTTCCTGTGGCAATAAATTAAGATCAGAATGAAAAGTGGACCCTCCTCTCTAGGTACAATAGTGCCTGCCTGAGTCAATAGGATTCTCTTAAGTAGGGAGCACACACAATATCATTTTAGAGAGATAAAGGTGCAGGATGGCTCTGGGAAGACAAGAAGAGCTTGAAATTAAATATTTGTATGGGGTCCTTTGTTTAAAAAAATTCTGGCAGATATAAAATAAAATGACAACCGTTGGGTAGGAGTTAGAAGAAATTCTTTACTTGGCATAGAGGTTCTTCCACGCTCAAGAAAAATGATTTAGAGTATTGATCCCCTTGAGTTCAATGAGATTGTGACTTATTTTTCAGAATATATTCATTCACTGTAAGAAATAAAATGCATCTTCATCGCTTTGCTTGACATTTTAGCTGGGAAATTATTTTTTCACTCTATTGTATTTTCTGTGCATGAATATAAACATGACTAAAGTCTGAGTGCTGGAAACCAGACACCTAACAGCCATAGAACATTGCTCCAAGATGCATGGGCTGGTCATCATCACATTTGAATTTCCTGGGTTCTTTATTTGGGATGCTAGTTTATAGATGTAGGTCTTTTCCTGCCCTTGGTAGCAGAGAAATCAAGAATTGTAGCTTCTTAATTGCTCAAGGTGGAGTAGGTTAAGGAAACTTAACCTAAGTTTAAACTTAGGTTAACAAAGTTGCCTGTGAGCTGAAACTGGGAGATATTTTTATAAAATGAATATTATACTTGCCCACATTAAAAACATTAAAAAGTCTTGTGTGGGAGAAATTCTTGGGTGAACTTTTATGGATGTTTGTTCATAGCAGAAGCAATGGGAAGTTATAAAGCCCATGCCATTAGAAGCACACCAATTTAGTGCCTAGAATATTTTCATGTAAGTAGGAGTACTGTTTGGGAATGATTATAGGAGAATCCTAATGAAAGTCTACTCCCTACATCATTTATCATTTAGGGTCTCCATATGGTTAATATTCTATTAGGGAATTATTGACCACTGGCTGTCACTTCTTTGCCTTGTATACAATTGTTTTAAAGATTGATTAAATCAGATCTAAATTTTCAGCTGTATATCTACTCACCCATTCCCTGAGCCAGAGATGCACTGTGGCCAACTCTTCTCTGTCCTTCAAGATTGTAGCAGGTGATGGTCACTCTGTTTCTATTTCTTTCTCTTCCTTAGTAGTAGACCTAAGTTTTATTGGGGGCGGGGCAAAAATGTACATGGCTAAAAGAATACATTTTTCAAAAATCTTTTCTTGCAGCTAGGTGTGACCATGAGAGTGTTTGGGATAAGGGTATATAGGTGGATGTGCTGTGTGCAAAGCTGAGAAGTTACCTTGGAAGGACTTCAACCAACTGGAAAATGTATCTGTTCCTCTTTTTCCACATCTCCCATATTGTGGCCTGGAATGAGTCCATAATTGCTGGAGCTCTGACAGCATCTGGGATATTAAGTGACATTGAGGACAGAATTGACATGCTAGGATGGTAGAGAAATACAAAGAGCCTGGGTCCCTGGTGGCCATGGGACTACTGTGCCAGCTCTGGACTATTTAACTATCTACTTACTTTATGTGACAGCAATAAATCTATTTTTGAGCAACATGTTTTTTTTTTGAGTTTTCTATATGTGCAACCTAATCAGTTTATAGTTGATATTGCTTAAAAATAAAACGAGATTAATTTTGAAATGTAATATGCAGGGGAACTGCACACTTAGAACAGTATGGATTTGGGGAAGCATCACTGTAAGATCTAGTCAAAAGACATGATTCTAGATGTTTCTCAGTAATATTAAGGCATTGTGACTTTTGGTAAATGATTTTCCCTCCCTGAGCATTGTTTCTTCTGTAAAAGTGGAGATCTGACTCCATTAGCACTAACATCCCATCCTTGACCACTCAGGATACCTCATCCTTGCAACCTGGCATCTAAAGGATAAGATCTGAAAGAGGGAAAAGTGCCCAAGTCCTGCCAAGACTTGCCTCTACTAGGAATCCGTGTATTATGGAGGGGATTAGCAGCTCCATCTCAAAATCTTTCCCAAAGCAACCTAGTTAAAATACAGCTCATGGTGCTGCCATTGATGACATTCTCTCTCCTCCTCAATCTCCACAGGAAGCAGTCAACCAAAAATGCAATTACATGTGAAAAACGATGCAGTCGTGGTAATTGGGAGATGATACGGTGTCAGGGGATGTGATAGCAGAAGTTGCAGGATGTCGGGAAGGAATATTAAAAATGGTAAATTCTAGAACAAATCATTATTTTCAACAGTGTGCAGTAAAGAGAACCCACCAGGCTGCTTCAGCCTGAAAAATACCTTGGCAGTTTAACAGGAGGTATTTTTTCACATGCATCCTTAACCAAGGAACAGACTCCAGGTCCTAAGTCCCCAAAACTGCAGCTAAAATAGAGATGGGTAAAAAAACCTTTCTTTCTAGAAGGGGCAGTGTCTGGGCTAATGAAAAGCGTGAGTGCAGAAGCCAAAACAAACTCTACTGGCTTAGAGTTTCCAGTTCTGTTTAATGAAAATTCTAATATTTCACAATTATATCAAGACCTGTTAATCCTGGATGAGCTGCGCTAACCTTTGGACCACAGGCTAAGACTTTGCCCTTCCCCAAACTTTACCATTTGTTTGCTCTTGTCTATTCTACTCCCATCTAGGAACTAGGAAGAAAGACTGAAAGAAAACTAGACAAATGCTCAGCTTTGCTTCTTCCACCAGTGTCTGTGCTCTGCAGGCAGCGGGGGGAGGGGGGTCCTTAGTGACAAAGTGAGCAATTCCTCACGTCCCCTGACAGCAGGGCGTAGCGTGCTTCAGGCCCAAGATGAATCCATGAAAACCTTTTGTCGCAGAGACCTTGTTGGAGAATCAATGACACTTTACCTAATTGAATCATTGTCGAGTGATGCTGGTATCAGAGTGAAGGAGCCTCTTCATTTCTCATTACTCAGGAGGTATTTGGGACTTAGTAGCTATTAGGATTTCTGTTTGTGCGTCACCTAACTTTTCTTCCACGAGTGCAGCAATGGATGTTAGAAAGATTCTGTATGTTTTATTATTCTTTATGGGTAGTTAATAGCAGAAGAAACAAAATTAATTTAGAGAGGTATTAATTTTATTTCATCATCTTGCCCTACCCTTTTCTCTACTTGTAAATCAAGTGGAATTATGAATTCTATCTTCAAGCCGCGTATGTGTCTCTACTTTCTTCAACCAAACCCACGTCTTAGCTACTCATTGCACTTGTTTCCACCACTCTCTGCCCAGGAAAGGCTTTCCTTTGGTTCTTTGCCAGGGGATATCTGCCTCCTATCCTCTCTCTAGTTTAAACTACTCTTGGTCATATCTTCTCCAAACTTCCAGTTTTGTGTTTTTTGCTTTCCTCAGTGACCTTTCAGTAATTTATTTAGAACAGTTTCCCCCACCAGGTGGTTTCTGAGGAACAATAAGTATATAAGACTACAATAAAGATTCTGGGGGAAAAAAGGATTATGGACCAAATATACTTCGTAAAAGCCACAGATGTGTCCCCACATTTGGTTGTTGACAACTCATGGGTGCACTCATGGGGTTATTGATGCATGCTTTAAATAATTCTTAGATGCCTACAAGCCTGTCAAACTCGTTCATTCAAAGTGGTGACTACACAGTTGCTGTGGCACAGACACGGTTACCTGTTGGCCAAATGGTCAGTTACTCACCTGTCTTGTTCCCTCCCAGAGAACCCAGAATTTTATTTTCTTTCTGGCGGGAATCCATCCTCAGAGGTTGAATCACAAGCCAGTCATGGCAATCTTATTTCTGTTTCACAGTGTTTGGAGAAGGGAAGATACGGTGACAGTTCCAGCCATTGAGATGTCAGGGAAATGTGGTGAGGAGGAGGACATTTCAGAAAATAAAATTCCTTCTTGACCAGAAGCCACTAGATAAAAAGAGAAAGCCTTTGTTTACCAGAGCCGCCCCCCCCCCCTTTCCTTTTTAATGATGCCCTGTGAGGCACAGTGCACAGAGCACCAGGAAATACCTTTGAGTCTGACACAAGAGCTAAGAGAACCTCAAAGAAACCAACCCAATGCCCTGGCATTGACCAGTCATTAAACCAATCTGGAGACCAGCTATACCCACATTAATTTAGTGGATCTTATTATCTGTCACTATTAATTGAGTAGCATATTACCTACAGCCAAAAGTATCCTCACTCATGATTTTCAAGTACCAAGAAAACTCCAACATTTGTATAGTCCTACAATGATGGGATACAGGAAAGAAAATTTAGACACTGTTTGTTTCCTCAAGGAGCCTTGTAGTGCACACGCGCACACACACACACACACACACACACACACACACACACGGTGACGATATAGGAATGAGATGAAAGCCGAGTAACAAGCCCCAAATTGTGATGAGCAGCAGGAAGAGGGGCCCCTTTGCTTAGCTGGAGAGAATCAGGGCAAATTCCCCAAAGAAGTTTGCATGTAATCAATATGGATCCTGAAGAAATACTACTAGAATTTAATACACAAAGATATGAAGTAGACAGTCCAGATCTATACAAAACAGGAAACGGCCACGGAGAGGTAAATAGGTTTGCCCTACAGAACTAAGGCCGGTCTGATAAATGACAGATATATTTTGGAATAACCTCAATGTTTTGTGCGTGTATGTGTATGTGCTTTAGAATTTTTTGGAGCCTTTAAATTGTTAATTTACACTTAACTCAAATTTTACTTGGTACTTTATCTACAGTACCAGATAAGTCATTTTCTTATTAAACTGTTTTGTTTTCTTCATGGTGTGTGCGTGTGTGTGTGTGTGTGTGTGTGTGTTAGAATGGCATATCCTCTAAAGCTGGTAGCTCATTAATTATTGTATCTGCACTTTCTCAATTTTAGATTTTTGAAAAACAGGTGATACACGACTCATGTAATATTGTATTATCTGAATCAAGTGATAGAGAATTATTTATCAGGCAGAAATCTTATGAGTCGTCTCTTTTGTTTTAACAGATATGCTTGTTTACTTGAAATGTGAGCCCCATAAAGCTAAACAGCCTCGCTTTCTCTCCTCTTTATAGAGGCAAAGAAGTAAATAAAGAATTTTTTGTCAAGTAAGCCTCTTTCAGGGAATCAAAGGATCAGCACAGATTTAACTTTACCTTCAGAGCATCTGCATCTGCAGCCTCACCCAATGAGAACGAACGTGCCGCGGCCCTGCCCGACCCCCAAAGCGGCTTCTGAATCACTAAGCGAAGATTAGATCCTGCTCAGCAGCATCCCTGCTAAGTGCACTGGATCGTGCTCTAGCTTTTTGGAAACTGGAGTTCACGTAGAGCATGGCACGTGGTTTACTACAGTATTCAATGAACTGTAACTCTCCATTTCCAACCATCCTAAATTATCAAGATTTTTGGAATACCACATACTTTAAAAGGTGGTAGGAGTTCTAAGAGAGAAAATAAACTTGGATTTAATTTCTTTTTCTCCTGGGAAAAGTCTTCCTTAGCTTTTAGAAGCTCCTGGCTGTGTCCCTGGAAAGGACTGAGCATTGGGCAGCATTGTCACTGTGCCTTCTACTGAGAGACCAGCTGAGTGATGGTGCCAGGGAAACACAGGGAGCTTTGATAACTGGGAAAGACTGGCAAGTGGGAAGGACTATATGGAACGTATAGAGAAAATATCAAAAGTATAGTGTACGAGACATTAAAACATCTGCTCCTTTCATTGTCACTTTGTGACCACGGTGTTATGAATGCAAGTGTCCTTATGCACGGACACCTCTAGCTCAGTAATTCTCAACTGTGACAATTTTGCATCCTACCCACCCCTGACCCATAGATATTTTGCATTGTGTATAGTCATTTTGACAGTGACAGATGCAGGATGTGCTGCTGGCATCTAGTGACAGGAGTCAGGGACTCTGCTAACCATCCTCCACTGCACAGGATGGCCCCTCTCCCACCACAACACAGATGTCAGTGGTGTCAGGGTCGAGAACCCACACTCTACAGAGATTTGACATCTCTATTGCTAGTGGAATACCTCAGAAGTCAGTCCTTAGTGTTTGGAAAGGGAAACCTCAAGGCGTGACACCTTGGCCCTGGAGGCTTGAGAGAGATCCGGGGTCATATTAAACAAATATGAGAAATATTAAAGAAACGCTTTCTTTGATTACTTTTTGTTTCTTAATGTGTGGTGGTTTACAGGGATACTGGCCAGAGATCATTCATAGACATGTAGGATTAGGAAGGACCCTGAAAGGTCATAAAAATAATTTTCCTTTTTTCCATCTCTCCATTCCTCTAGAAAAGTATATGCTAATAATTTCCATGGTCTCCTATTGGGAGGGCAAGGTCTCTATTGTACTTTGTCGTTAAATGCTGTGGAGATATGGTTGGAGGTATTTCTCCAACCTACAGAGGCCTCAGAGCGCCTAGACCACATACACACAGAAATACAAAGGCAAAGGGAAAAGCCGCAATACCCGATGGTAATCTCTGTCATGAGTAATTTAAAGTTGAGTGAAACTCCAGATTTTAAACTAATTGAAAATCATTACTCAGTGGTTTGAAATAAGTAAATACTACCAAAAATTAGGATTAAAGTCCAGCCATCCTAATATGAGCAGAGATGTTATCTAGGAAACAGGTAAGTACAAACTAAAGAGACTGATGCTTCCAAGAATGAGCCAGAAAGGGTTATTCAACCATTTTCTCTTTTTGGGGGATCCATATCAATAAAGCTTAATAAGAACTAAGAGTGAAATTGCTGCTAACTGGGAACTTAATAATGCCCCACGGGAGTTCATTAATATCTCAACAGGTACACTGAAGCATTATCTTAATTGCACATGATACTTCCAAAACTTGCCTTCTGTAAGTTTTGTGGGAACTGGCCCCTGGAACAGTGTTAGTGCTTTTGTGTGGCCTCTCCCGGCTGTGCGGGTTCGCTGGGAGCGTGGAACCGGAACCGTTCGCCTTTCTGGGAGTTAGAAGTTCCCAGGCGACTGACCTTATTGTGGGCACTGCCCTTGTACTATGAAGAGGAAGAGGGTTATTTTTTCTAAATAACGGATTTCTTCTTTTTATGAGTATTTAGAAATTTATTTTGATGAGAATCAAGTTTAAAGATATTTATATAATATAATCTAGTCCATATCTGGACTTGGGTCTCTAGTTATCTTGACACAAGGATGACTAAAAGGGTGTGTTTCCAAACTCATGAGATCCCTTAGCCTAGTGTTCGACTGTAGTGATTATAAGAAAAAAATAAATTTAGAAGCATTCAATCTTGTCAACACTTGCATCACATACTCATCATATTTGATTTTGTATTAGAAATTACAGAATTATTTTCTCTAGATTAAGTTTCCTTTCTCTCTCCTCCCTTCCTTCCTTCCTTCCTTCCTTCCTTCCTTCCTTCCTTCCTTCCTTCCTTCCTTCCTTCCTTCCTTCCTTCCTTCCTTCCTTCCTCCCTCCCTCCCTCCCTCCCTCCCTCCCTTCCTTCCTCCCTTCCTTCCTTCCTTCTCTCTCTCTGTCTCTCTTTCTTTTTTCCTTCTACTTTGATTTGGTAATAGCAATATTAACATAAAGCAAAGGCATTTAACTGGAACCAAGGACACTAATTCCATCTTGCATCTTATAACCAAGCTTGGTTCCAGGAGGGAGAAAGGCTAAGGAGACAGCAGGGCAGAATTACCCTGCTTAAAATAATAAATCCGAACGTGTCTTGAAAAGTTAGACTGAACTCCGGCACTGCGGTGTATGTTGCCCGGAGTTGCCAGGTCTCGGGCCCGAGAGAAACAACCCTGAGAAGTGTAAATGACTCCCTAGATCCCTGTACCTTTGAAGGCTCCTGCAGCATCAGCTTGTTCTGCATTTCAGCGATGAGGAAGGAAATCCCGGGGGAAAGCATGCCAAGGTAGAGAAAGGTGAGAAAGAGTGTTTATACCCTGCCTACGGCTGCCCGCCACGGGCCTGCCCAGGGCAGGGGTAATGTCCGTGTGCTGCGGAAGCCACGCCAACTACGCGGACAGGGGACCCTGTTCTCTCAGGATTATCCTATGCGTTCACTTACTGGCTCACTTGTTCATTCAACAAATACTGATCAGGTTCCTGCTCTGTCCTGGGTACAGTGCTAGCCAGTGGTGATAAAATGATGAACAGTGTCCTTGCCCTCCAGGAGGGTACGTATTCTCCCAGAAAGGAAAGAATGACAAACAGATAATTTTCCAGATAATTGTTTAATGACAATGTGACACCCATTACCAAAGAAAACTACAGTGTTCCAGAAGAACTGACCAAATGACCTTCGTATAAACTCATGCTTTCCAGGGCAATCATGGGAGAGGTAGGAGAGAGCCTTGAGCTCCTGCTAGTGACCAGTGTGAGCCACTAGTTAGATATAATTTTACTTGTGATTATTTTTTTAGTCCACCAAAAGAATTCACACACCACAACCACTTGTATTGGTGAGATGTGACTATTGTTGACTTGGAAGTTTCTATAAGATGTAGAGGATGTGAGTTAGTTAAGTGTCCATTTTAATTCTTGAAATTGGCTTTCCCCTAGTCTTCTTTCTCTTAGATTTACAGGAATTCTTAGGGCCTTAAATCTACATAAATATTTTAAAGGCTAATTAGAAACAGAGTTAATTGGGCTCCCTCCCTCCCCCCATTTTAAGAGTAAGCAATAGCTTTGGGAAATGTTGCATCTGATGACTTGGAGAATGATGGTTTTGCTGTTTTTGTTCCTTTTGTTTATCTCTTATTTTAAAAAATATTTTTTTATTGATTTTTAGAGAGAGAAGCAGGAAGAGGGAGAGAGATAGGGAGACACCTATGTGATAGTGAACCATCAGTGGGCTGCTTCCTGATGCCCCCTCCTAGGGATTGAGCCCTCAACCTGGCCATGTGCCCTGACCAGGAATCGAACCCACAATCTTTTGGTGCATGGGTCAGTGCCCAACCAACTAAGCCACACTGGCCAGGGCTCCATTTGTTTTTCAGTGTTTAAAAAGAGTCAGAAAAGTTGACTGCTGCACAAATTTTAAACGATGACTGAGGTGTGAGAACTACTATGCTTCAAAAACTTGGTCACGTGAAACTGATTTTTCATCTTGCCATCAGCATCGCCTGATTCACACCTTAGGGGAAGTAATTGGAACGCCTGAGACTTCCTTTGCAAAAGAGGATTGTTGAAGGATAATACTTTGCAACTAGTTGAAGACCCATAGTGCTATAAGGTCTAGTTAAGATTGTATTTTGGCAAAATAAAATTTTAACTGATAATCTTAATTCTTTGTTTGACTACACATTTTTTAAGATGAGAAATTAGAATAAATGTTAGTTTACTTTAAATGCTCACTGCAGAGAAACGGGGAAAGGCAGACTATTTCTGTCACTATCATTGTTCTCCTGAATATTCTAGCTGATGTAGTTAGAAAAGAAAATCTAAATGAATTCTTATAATGTGGCTTTGCTTACCTAGAAACCCCAAGAAAATAACTGGAAAGCTATTAGAACCAATATGAATTTTAACAAGGGTGTAAGTCATAAACCAAATATACAAAATTAATAGATTCCTACATACCAGCAACAAATAGAAAATTAAATGAAAATTTGATATAATTCATAATGTAATAAAAATAATTATCTAGAAATAAAGTTACCTACATGGAGACAATGATAAACTTTTACTAAGAGAAAAGAATGACTAATGGAATGGATGAAAATAAATATTTTCCTGTAGGGGAAAATAAAATATTGTAAGTATATCAATTCTTCCCAAATTATTTTCTAAATATAGCATGTCCCCAAAACATACCGTACGCTTCGAATAATTATCAAGGCAGTGTTTATTAAAATACATTTCATTTTCAAAATTGAGCTATCAGCTCTTAAAGTGCATATACTTTTTGGGGGACACCCTGTACAATCTAATTCTCATCATAATCTTCATGCAACTTTATTGTGTTAAATTGAAATATTTGTGTTATAGTTCAGCTGAAAAATTAAATATGGGTGATTCCCCATGGTCCTTTTAAAATAACAGTTATGAAGAGAGAATGTGTTCTCATTAATATAGCCCCAAAAACTGTAAGTCTATAAAAATGAAAATAGTAAAACATTGGCCCAGGACTCTGGTGACAGAAAAGTAGAGAATATACCCCAATTTCTCAAATGTAGTTAAAGGAGTTAATATGTGACAAAAGATGGTCTTTCCTATTGGTAAATAATGAGTGTTTAATATATGGTGCTCGTAAGTAGTTAGCCATGTGGAAGAAAAAATGTAGGTGTTTGGTTTACCTCATAGGACAACCCCAAGTAATTTTCTTATAGGGAAATATTTAAATGTAAACCCAAAACATTTCTGTCAGTTTGGTGAGAAAGAGGTTTCTAAGAAAATACCCGTTTATGTCCACAAGGACTTGAATGAACTGCCAGGATATTTTTTAACTTCTAGTGATAATGAAAACTTGAAATATGTTTAAACATTTAACAGTGAAGGTTAGGTTTATCTTATGCTTAGCTTAATAGAATTTATGCAACCAGAGAGAGAGAGAGAAAGAGAAATGGGGGTGGGGGGAAAGATGAAAACTCATGCTTTTATAATTAATAATATTTATGTGCATGCCCACATGCACACAAAAATGATAAAGTGTTAACAGGGATGAAGGCATTAAAGTTATTTTCTTGTTTTGTTTCTCTACTTTTTAGTACATAATATGTATTATTCTTTGCCTAAATAAAAGTACCAACTCATTGTAAGACAAATATGGTAGGTTAAAGATATTTTTAATTCTATTCTATACTCATCAATAACACCATTTTTGTGTGATAGGCAAATTTTACAAAGTAAGAATAAAGGCTAATAAAATAGAACAAGATGAAAATTTAGTCTTATGATACAGGTTAAAAGGGTTTCCGTTCTTTAAATTGGAGAAAGGAAGACTCAAAGAGACATGGACCACCGAGTTTTCTATAGCTGAAGTGTTATATTAATGTCTCTTCATCAAAAGATCATTCCCGCGTTGCCACAGGAGGCGGCAAGGGGAGAGTTTCAGTAGCAGGAAAGGAAAGTGCAGCTGGAGATCAAGGAGCGTGGACGTTAATCACTAAAGGTAACTAATAATTGGGTCAGTTGTAGGTGCCAGTTATAACATGCATGTCAAAATAATTACTCTGTAGGCTTAAACATTAGTTTGAAAGCAGGTAACTAAATATGCAGCATAATTGCTAACAGTGCACAGAAACATATTTCACAGGTTACACACATTCTTCCAGTTCTTCATCTCTATTGCCCGGAGGGATATTCCTATGGCAGCGATGCGTATTTTTATCTCAGAAATGAAATCCATTTGGTTTTTCATTCTTTATTCTAGCATTATTTACGCATAGAGTCGAAATAAATATTGTTGGATATAGGATGTGTATATGTGCTTAAAGGGACATACGAGCCTTGTTTAGAGTGGAAGGGGCAGACCGCAGATTGCAGCCGTTTTCAAAGGGCGCGTGGTAGTGAGGAAAGGAATCTGCTTCCCCAGGAGTTTCATTACTGAATTTTGGGGCACAGTTTCAGAAGTGCATTTGCATTGGGACAGTTCACAATTCTGATATTTTACAGCAGCTACATACATGCAAATTCAAGGAGAAGGCTGGGCGTATCTTTATTAGCAGTCCTTCAAAGGTAGAAAGGGACTTTGGCAAGGAAGACAGCTGTGCAATTGCACGAAGCTTTTCCATTTCCACAGGTTGAAATTGATGCAAATGTGTTGATATGCTTGGCTTCTTTCCTTTTTATTTCTTGTAAGAAAAGGTCTCTCTCTGTCTCTCTCTCCCCACTCCCCCTCCCTCCCTCCTTCCTTTTATTTTTCTGCCCAAAGACTTTATTCAGGTGGTATTTTCTTTACCTAAAATTTATAACCTCAGAACTATAAATAAAACATAGGGAACTCATTCTATTAATATATTTGTATAAGCTTTAAAAGGCCTTTTAAAAAATGTTTGGACAGCAGCCTAAGAGTGAACTGTAAAGTAACTTTCAGTGTATCAGTAGTCAGTGCTGTGGTCAGAGAAATTGGCCTGGACTCCAGGAATCTATGGTCCTTCTTAGTTTTATGCTTATTATTGAAGTGTTTTAGCAACAATCCATCTAAGCATCACAGTTAAGAGTTTTGGATGGTTAAATTTGCTTTGGACAGTTTCAGGTTTGAGTACTGCTCTCTGACCTGCAACATTACGGCCTGAGACAAACTCGGATTATGCTTTCAAGTCTCATTTCCTCTTTTGTGAAATGAGCTAATGACAGGAGAATATAATACAGTACAGTAAAGAATATTTACTGATGGTTAGGTAAGGTAATGCATAAAAACTTTAGGACATGATTGGCACATAATAAAGAGTTGAATAAAATATTATTTCTAAAGCAATAATGATAGAAATATGTGAACATATGTTCCTAGCATATTGAGGGGAAGGTTTGTGATAACGTGTCACAGAGAATTTGGGAAGTCGATTGTGAGGAATGGGTGAACTTAGTAGGGCAACCCATGCTGTTCTCTATTTTGATGATCATTACCCCTATGTATTAAATGCCCCCCCTGTCACAGGCATCATGCTAAGCAGTGCACATTCATATTCTTGCCCCTCAAAACAATCTTATACTAATGAGGCAACTAACTCATTGAGGTGAAATAACGTCACCAAAGTAAACATAAGATTTGACTCCACATCTTGTCAACAGCAAATCCAGTTTTATTTCCCCTCCACCTCACTGCCTCTCAAATTGAATTGCTCAGGTAAAGACCCACCAGGTGACTGAGCCTTTCTCACTCTGTTTTGGACTTTGAGTCAGGGACAGAGAGCCTGCCCCTACTGGTCACGAGCAGAACTGCACCAGGGGTGGGCTGCGAGCACTTGTCTGTAATGCTGACCTAAAAAGGTTGGTGGAGAAATGGTAACCAGTATTAAACAATGGCAAATGGGTAAACTTTAGGTTTGCTGCACTGGAAGGAGAAAAATAGGATACTGAGTAGATTTTTCAGGGTTGACTCAATTTGAGTGTAGCTTTGGCTTCTTTGGGGCAAAGAGTTGGACAGTTGGGCTTTGTCTGAGCAAAGATCAAAACTGGCTCTTAGGTACCAGAGGAACACTTATGATAAAGCAGGGGTAAGCCCTGAGAGAGTTTGCAAGCAGAATTTTGTAGGAGTTGACCATTTTTACAGGTATATTAATTGTACCAATTATAGTCTACTGCATCCTTGTGTTAAGACGAAGAACTAGGGGGTGGCGCATTGTAAAAGTTAGGCCCTAAGCCAGGTTCCTCATCTATGACTACTTTAGGGCTTCCTCCAGGGTATTTAGGACCCCAGGCAAATATTTTTTTTCAAGACCCCTTTCTTTATTAATAGTTTGATTTTGCTAAAATCAGCATGCCAAGATTACTCAGCTAGTCTAATCTCACACAATTCTAAGAAATAAATACTATGCCAGCCAAGGGGAGTAATCTGCTTGTTAGGCGCCCCTCCTGAAACCAGGGTTCTGCTATGAGGCTCTAGGATGATTCCCAAAGGCACAAGTTCTAGAACTCCTTGGAGAACCTGGTTAATCTCATGTGAGGTAGAGTGTCAGAGAGTTGTCTAAAGAGAAAGAAAATGGGAATCAGAGACCCATGTGGCTCCTCCCAGATAGGTCCTCTCAGCCCTTTCCCAGCACCCAAAGGGAAACTTACACACATTCCAGTTAGGCTGTTGTGGGGATTTTTTGTTTTGTTTGTCTGTTTTTAATCCTCACCAGAGGATAGTTTTTCCATTGCTTTTCTGAGAAAGTGGAAGGGAGAGGGAGAGAAACAATGTGAGAGAGACATCGATTGGTTGCCTTCCGCACCCACCCCGACCCGAAGCTGGGGCTCAAGCCTGCAACTGAGGTATGTGACCTTGGCTGGTCGAACCCAGGACCCTTCAGTCTGCTGGCAGATGCTCTACCACGGAGCCAAACTAGCCAGGACAGCTGTTGTGTTTTTTTGTTTCTATTAGTTTATGAGAAGTAAAGCCTGATTCTAAATGGTAGCCACAATAATGATAAATTATTTTCTCCTAACTACCATAACCCGGGTAATTCCCATGCAGTCCTCATTCCTTCCTCCCAAGAGGAGAAAACAAAAGGCCAAGGCACAGAAGCAGGTGCTTTTGTGCTTTTAAGAAGTTGTCAGTCGCATTTATTTTTAGGTGGTCTACAGTTAAATATAGTGTTGGCAACACACATCCTCTTTGGAACTCAGGTCCTGTGTTTTGAGTGAATTGTCGTCAGTAGGAACGAGCCCCTCACATCTCGGTGGTTTGCTCTCATGCGGTGCTTTCTTGTCTTTACAGATCCCCCAGATTAGTTATGCATCAACGGCACCCGAGTTAAGTGACGACCGGCGCTATGACTTCTTCTCCCGCGTGGTCCCTCCCGACTCCTTCCAAGCCCAGGCCATGGTAGACATTGTGAAGGCCCTAGGCTGGAATTATGTGTCCACACTCGCGTCTGAAGGAAGCTATGGAGAGAAAGGTGTGGAATCCTTCATGCAGATTTCCAAAGAGGCAGGTAGGAAGCGACTGCAATGATCAAGACGACCCTCTTCACATGTCTGTGGCTTACAGAGTTCCTTTCAGACTTCATGACACCGACACTAGAGATAATCACCATATACCTACTCTCACATTCCCCACTGCCTATGAGTAGATGTGGAAAGGCTTTGTTTATAGCACTTTGTTGTTTTTGAAGAGAATATTTTCAAAAGTGTGAAACCCAAGGCCCTTAAAGTATTAGTGGAAGAAATGCAGAGAGGAAAATATGTTTCAAAATTGATATCTTACTTCTGTGTAATGGATAACAGTGTGGATTACTGCTTATATTTGGGAACCTGAGAAAATGTGGCTAAATGTGCCTCTCAATGCATGCTCTCTTTCTCTGTTCCTCTCTAATACTGGGAGAATTGTTTAGAATTATGAGAACCCAATCACGGTGGTACTTTGCTTTGGAGATGAGTAACAGTGATGGTTCTGGCTGACCTGCCCAAAACAAAATTAAATATATTATTTAGGTAGGAGAATGTATTTAGACAAATAGTCTTTGAAATATTAGATTATTTTGAGAAAGATAGTTCTATTAAGTAGTACTTGGACAAGATTCTTTTATGTTTGTTTATTTAATTCAAATTGGAAGTAATGAGCTCAAATGTTTGGCCAGCTGTCCTCCATTGGGCAGATTTTGAAAAATGAGACAAAATCTTTACACTTAGGAACCCTTACAATAAATATTCAGGCTTCCTTACTTGGAAATATTGGATATAGTAAATATATATGTTAGAAAACGTGTGCTTGATATTCCTGTACAGTTCCTATGCTTAAGTCAGGTCCTTAGTTTTGTTTGTAAGTGTTTTATCTAATACAAATTGTTACTGATCAGAATAGTTGACTACTGATAAAGACAGACAAGCAAGGCAATAGAAACAAAAGCCCTTATAATGAGGAAAAGATGCCATAAATTCCGAAGCCATGACTGTAATGTTGGACTATCAGACTATAGATATACTTACATATACAATGGTTCAGGATATAGATGGCATATTTGCGCAGGACTGACTTGTAAACCCTATGATTTTAACTCAGTGCCTCATCATTAGCTCTAATTTCAAAAATTCACTGGAAAGCTGGGTCATCCTTACATTCTTCGTTTGACTTGGTAGCTCCTAATTATGAACAGGTCTTATCCTAAAAGTAATTCCTAAGTTCAAACAAACAAACACATGGCAGTTCCTTGGTTGCATTGACATGACCATGTGTTTCCAGTGTCTTTTCCCACAGCACTTGTTCCGTGTTAGTCTAACTTGCTGTTGTTTTCTTTCTTGTTCGCTAGACTCTGGAAGAGACCTTGTCTTCCTCATTTACTACTGTAGCCCCAACTGCTATGTTTCTAAGGGAAGTATTTTTAGTGTAATTCAGTTAGAAACTTTCTGATTAGAAAATAAATCTTAACTCTGGCCTAGTGTTATGCTGAGATTTGTATGATTCATTAACAATTGTCTTTATGAAGCCCTAAAAAGCCTGGTCAGTGTTGCTTAGCGGTAGAGTGTTGCCCCATGAACCAAGAGGTCACTGGTTCAATTCCTGGTCAGGGCACATGCCTGGGTTGTGGGCTCGATCCCCAGTAGGGGGCGTGCAGGAGGCAGCCGATCAATGACTCTCTCTCGTCACTGATGTTTCTCTCTCTCTCTCCTTCTCCCTTCCTCTCTCTGAAATCAATAAAAACATATTTTGAAAGAAAAAAAAAAAAAAGACAATGATGTCAGAGAAAGCCATCTTTCAACAGAGGCTATCTAATTTGTTTGGAACATGGAGGCCTATGTAACAATTTCTCTAAAGTCTCAAAGGAAACACCCATGATTCTTCTCTCATGTAAAGTCATGGGAGATTTAAATATGCATGAATGCTGATCCTTGTTGAACTTTTAGAGAGGACTGTAACATGATTTTCTCAGATGATGAGATTTTTGTAGAACAGTTATATTTGCATAAATTGCCCTGTTTTTTCTGAATGGATGCACAGGCAGTATTACCAAAAGCAATTTATTGCTTAATATTGCAGAGAATTAGAGAATATTCATTCCCAACGTGCTTTAAATTCAGGTCAACATAATAGCCTAAATAGTCTAAATTAGACATAAAGACTCTTTTTTCCTAAGTAAGGGTCAAAGTAAATGCTTATGATAGCATATGGCACTAATATATTCCAGATATTTTGAACCAAATTCAGTTCAAGGATTATAATAGTAAGGAAATTACATGTGACTCTTGTCATCTGCCAGACAATTTTCAGAAGAATTCCATGAATATTGCTTCACAAATAGTAGTGATTTGTTACGTCCATGGTATCACGACACATGTCAGCTTTTCAAAGCCTGGGAGAACATGTGAATTATCCTTTTGGTTTTTCATGCCAGTCATTTAATAGTTATTTCAATTGGCCTTATAAAGTAAATTTCATTATTATTCAGATAAAATTTCTTTTTATTTAACACTTTATCTTGACTGAGAATACTCTTTTCTTAGGTGAAGGTTTAACTGAATATTAGTAACTATTTTGCAGCATCAGTTCTTTTAGACCTCAGGAACCAGTTGCGTTTGCTTGAGGATTCTTTCTCATTAAAGAATTCTTTGCTTTTCTCTGCTCCACAGATGCAGCGTTCTCTTTCATTGTACTAAATGTCAATCTTCCTTGCCTTGCTGCAGTCTCTTTGAAGTCAAGGACTTCGCCTTGTGACTCCGCCATGTGGCCTAATTTTTGGCTTGGAGAAGGAATCTGATAAATATTTGTTAGGGGAAGGAGAGGAGGAAAATTTGTATTTTTCCCTTCACCTTTTATTGTATGTATGTATGTATGTATGTATGTATGTATGTATTTATTTATTTATTTATTTATTTATTTATTTATTTATTTTTAATCCTCAGCTGATGATATTTTTCCATTGATTTTTTTTTTTAGAGAGAGAGAGGAAGGGAAGGTGGAAGGGGAAAGAGAGAGATACATCCAGTGTGAGACATCTATTGGTTGCCTCCCACACACCCCCGACCGGGCCCGGGAATCGAACCTACAACCCTTCAGGGCTGATGCACTAACCACTGAGAAAAACCAGCCAGGGCTTCCCTTTACCTTTCAGATAATAGCATGTAAAGGAAGTCCTTATATATACTTTTTTATTATAATTTTGTGATTTGTGGGTCAAAAATATTACATCCTATATCTGTTTGCCGGCTTGCTGTGGTTTATTACAGTTGCCCTCACCCTGAACCCGTCCCATTCTTTCCTCTTCTTACCCCCACGCAAAACGTAAAGCAAAAGGACACAGCAGGGCTGTAATGCCCAGTGCCACCATCCATGCTGAACCTGAGTTTTCCTCTTTCTTTGTGCCTGCCTGTGTCACGGTGTACACTGACAGACTGTGAAATCATTGCCGCAGTGAGGTTCGGAAACACTTGTCGCCTCACAATTACTTTTTGGTTTTTGTGGTGAAAACATCTGATTTGCTGTCTTAGCAACTTTCAAATATGTAATACAGTGCTGTTAACTATGGTCACCATACTGTCCCTTAGATCTCCAGAACTTACTCATAACTTAAAAGTTTGTGCCATTTGACTGACATCCCCTAATTACTCATCTCTACCAGCCTCTGGCAGTTACCTTTCTACTCTCGTTTCTTTGAATTCAGCTTTTTTAGATTCCACATATAAGTGATATTATACAGTGCTTGTCTTTCTCTGTGTGACTTACTTCATGTAACATAATACCCTCCACGAGTCCATCCTTATTGTTACAAATGGCAGGATTTCCTTCTTTCTAATGGCTTAATGTATACACACTTTGAATAATTATAAAGGCAGAATACATTTCATTTTCAAAATGTAATAGAATCTACAGTTATCAAAGTGTGTATACATTTTGGGGACACTATATATACACACACATATATATACATACATACATACACACACACATATATATTTGGTATACTATACAATACATACACACATACATATATTTATATTTATCACATTTTCTGTACCCATTCACTCATAGATGGACACATAAGTTGGCTATTTTGAATAATACTGCAGTGAACATGGGAATACAGGTATCTCTTTGAGATCCTGATTTTATTTCCTTTGGAGATATATATATATGCATGCAGAAGTATAATTGCTAGATCATATGGCAGTTCTATTTTTAACTTTTTGAAGAACCTCTATAATGTTTTTCTTAGTGGTTGTACCAATTTATATTCCTACAGACAATGTACAAAGATTCCCTTTGCATTACATCTTTGCCAATACTCATATCTCTTCTTTTTAATAATAGTCAATCTAACATGTGTGAGGTGGTATCTTGTAGTTTTGATTTACATTTCTCTAATGATTAGTGTTGTTGAGCATCTTTTCATGTGCCTGTTGGCCATTTGTATTTCTTCTTTGGAAAAATGTTTCTAAGACATTTTTAATCAGACCTTTTTAAAAACTATATTTTTGTTATTGAGTTGTATGATTTCCTAATATATTTTGGATATTAATCTCTTATTATAAATATGATTTGCAAATATTTTCTCCCATTCTGTTGGCTGCCTTTTCATTTTGTTGATTATTTCTTTTTCTGTAAAGAAAGTTTTTTGTTTATGTAGTCCCACCTATTTTTGTTTTATTGTTTGTACTTTTTAATGTCATATCAAAAAAATTGTTGTCAAGTCCAATATGAAGGAACATTTTTTTCTGTTTTCTTCTGGGAATTTTACAGTTTTGGGTCTTTTGTTTAAATCTGTAATCTATTTTAAGTTAAATTATGTCATTTTGTAAGATGAACTCCAATTTCATTCTTCTGCAAGATTATTCAGTTTCCCCGTATGATTTATTGAAAAGATAATCCTTTCCACATTGAGTATTTTTTAAAAAAATATGTTTTCATTGATTTCAGACAGAAAGGGAAAGGGAGAGAGAGAGATAGAAACATCAATAATGAGAGAATCATTGATCGGCTGCCTACTGCACACCCCCTGCTGGGAAATGAGCCCACAACCCTGGCGTGTGCCTTGACTGGGAACCAAACTTTGATCTCTTGGACCATAGGTCAATCTCAGCCACTGAGCCATGCCAGCTGGGTTCCACATCGAATGTTATTGGCTCACTTGTCAAATATTAGTTGACTGTACAGGCAAGGTTATTTATTTCCTGGCCTCTTGATTCTGTTTCATGGGTCTGTGTGTCTATTCTGATGCCAGAACCATACCATTTTGGTTACTATAGCTTTGTAATACAGTTTGAAGTCAGGAAGTATGATGTCTCCAGCTTTGTTCTTCTTTCTCAAGATTGCTTAGGTTATTCAGGATCTTTGTGGTTTCATACAAATTTTATGATTTTTTTTAATATTTCTGTGAAAAATGCCATTAATATTTTGATGGGGATTGTATTCAATCTACACATGGGTTTGGGTAGTATGGATATTTTAACAGTATTAATCATTGTGACCCATGAACATGGGGAGTATTTTATCTGTGTCTTTTTCAATGTTTTTCATCAAAGTCTAATAGTTTTCAGGGTACAGAACTTTTATCTCCTTTGTTAAATTTATTCCTAAGTATTTCATTTTTGATGTTATTGTGAATTGGATCATTTTCCTTATTTGTTTTTCAGATATTTCATTGTGTGTAGAAATACAACATCTTTTTTATATTGATCTTGTATCCTTTAACCTTACTGACTTTATTAGTTCTATCAGGTGTTTTTTTTTGTGTGGAGTCTTCAGTATTTTCCATATAGAAGATCATGTCATCTGTAAACAAACACATGTTTTCTTCTGTCCTGATTTGGATTTCATTTCTTTTTCTTGCCTGATTGCTCTGACTAGAATCTCTGGTGCTGTGTTGAATAGAAGTAGTAAGAATGGGCACTCTTGTCTTGTTCCTGATTGTAGAGGAAAAGCTTTCAACCTTTAACTGTTGACTGTGTTAGCTGTGGGCTTGTCATATATTGCCTTTATTATGTGGAAATATATGCCTTCTATATTCAATTTGTTAAGAGTTTTTATCATGAAAGGATGTGGCATTTCACCAGATGCTTTTTCTGCATCTATTGAACTGATCACATGATTTTTTGTCTTTCATTCTATTAATGTAGTATATCACATTTACTTATTTGTACATGTTGAACCATTCTTGCATCCCAGGGAAAAATCCAATTCATTATGGTAGGTGACCTTTTTAATGTGCTGTTAAATGCAGCTCGCTCATATTTTGTTGAGAATTTTTTATTCTGCATTCACCAGGGATATTGGCTTGTAGTTTTCTTGTAGTATTATTACCTTTCTTTGGCGTCAGGGTAATGCTGGGCTTTTAATACGAGTTTGGGAGTGTTCCCTCCTCTTCAATATTTTAGAATTTGAGAAGGTTTGGCATTAATTTTTCAATAAATGTTTGGCTGCGTTCACCAGGGCAACCTTTGGTCCTGGGCTTTTCTTTGTTGGGATGTGTTTTATTCAATGTCCTTCCTCTTTATTGGCCTGTTCAGATTTCCTGTTTCTTCATGATTCAGTCTTGATAGGTAGTATGTTTTTAGAAATTTATCTATTTCTTCTAGATTATCCAATTTGTTGATACTTTTATTATTCACAGTAGTCTGTAATTATCGTGTATTAATGATATGGCATCAGTTGTATTGCCTCCTCTTTAATGTCTGATTTTATTTAATTGATTTTTTCTCTCTTTTTTTCTTAGTTGTCTAGGTGAAGTATTGTCAATTTTATTTATCTTTTCAAGAACAAGTTCTTAGTTTTGTTGATATTTTCTGTTATTTTCTGGTCTCTATTGTTGTTATTTGATGTCTTTCTTTTTACTTAATGTAGACATTTAGTGCTATAAAATTTTCTTTGAGTACTGCTTTTACTGCATTCCATAAGTTTTGGTATGTTGTGCTTCCATTTTTATTTGTTTCAAGATATTTTTTTATTTTCCCTTTTGATTTCTTCTTTGACCTATTGGTTGTTGAGGAGTATGTTAATTTCCACATGTTGTGAAATTTCCAGTTTCTTCCTTTATTGATTTCTAGCTTCATGCCATCCATTGTGGTTGGAAAAGATACTTGGTATGATTTCAATCTTCAATTTTCTAAGACTTGTTTGATGACATCATATAATCTGTTCTGGAGAATGTTTCATGTGCACTAGAGAAAAATGTGTATCCTTCTGCTATTGGGAGGAACGTTCTGTGTATGTCTTTTAGGTTCATTTAGTTCATAGTTCAAGTCCAGTGTTTTCTCCCTGATTTTCTTTCTGGGTGATATATCCATTATTGAAAGTAGGGCACTGAAGTCTCTTAGTGTTATTGCAGTGTTGTTTGTTTCTCCCAACAGATCCGTTAGTATTTGCTTAATATATTTAGCTACTCTGATGTTGGATATGTGTGTGTTTATCTGTGTATATATATAATTTTTATAGCCTCTTGGTGAATTGACCCTTTTATTATCTTATGGCCTTTTTATCTCTTGTTTAATTTTTGGTTTTCCATGCAGGGCTAATCCCTTTAGACAGGAGTGAAAAGATTGCTTCTATTGGTAAAATAATACTCATCTGAATTTAGGGACTCAATATCCTCAGCTCTGTGAGGTCTTCCTACATATCCCCATTCCAATTTTCAGGATATCATTTCTTCAATATAAGTGCCCTCACTTTAATAGTAGCTAGCTTTTGAGGCATGCTATTATAGTTTTTGGCTTAAAGTCTATTTTGTTAGATATAGTATTGTAATCCCTGTTCTTTTTTGGTTTTAATTTGCATGGAATATCTCTTGCCATCTCTTCACTTTGAGCCTCTGTGTGTCATTAAAACTGAAGTTAGGCTCTTGTAGGCAGCATATAGCTCGGTCTTGTTTTGTTTCTGTTTGTTTATTTTTTACCAATCTAACCATTCTATGCCTTTTGATAGGCTAATTTAATCTATTTACATTAAGGGTTAAGTATTGATAGGTAAAGACTACAAATATTTTATTGTTTTCTGACTATTTTGTAGTTCCCAGGTTCCTTTCACCCTCTCTCCCTGCTTTCCATTCCTCCTCTCTCGAAGCCTTGCTTTGTGAATTGATGATTTTTTGTGGTGGTATTATTTGATTCCTATTTCTTTATCTACTATAGGAGTTTTTTGTTTTGCAGTTACTATGAGACTTACATAAAACATCTTATATATTTTTAGGTTGATACTTTAACTTAAATTGCATACAAAAACTACCCGTTTCCTTTGGTGGTGTCTTGTTTCCTTAGTCTTTTTATGTTCCTTGAAGTCTTGTATTACTGCTTTTGCAACAACAGTCACCTCCTCTATTCATTACTAAATTACTTTTAGAAATAAATATTTTCCTTCAGTGCTGATTGGGAGTCTGAGGTATTTTCAGTCCTTCTATGAATATGCCTGCTCCATGCTTCTTGCTGCCTCTGTGTCGAAATTCTTAAGTTTCTATGTCTTTTTTTCTTTCCTTACTTTTTTTTAATCCTTTAATGGACCATGCCAGATGTT